>NC_064412.1:2580000-3920000 GCF_023375975.1 Astyanax mexicanus | reverse complement strand
TGCACCCATTGCTGACACAGATGTGCAAATGCACATAAACTGCATAAACAGCTTGTCTAGTGTCGGTAAAGAAGTATTGCCAATAGAATAGGACTCCCCGGAGCTGGTAAACCAACATGAAACCACTGTAACTGAGCTGTGGAGTGGTGGGAGTTAATGTTTTGTAGCACTTATAATATACATTTAAATGATACAGAATTTTCATGTATAAGGTTTATAATAATGTACATTGTTTTATCGTCATTGATTTCTACTTTTGTGTGCCTTGCTTTTCCTCTGGGATTAACAAAGGATTTTTTTTTATCTTATAGTATTTTATCTTATTTTATTATAGGAGTGTAGAGCAGTTTTAAAAGAGTTTTATAAAAAATAAAAAAAAATTCTGCTTAACCAAACCATGTTTTTTCTGATGTTTGCTTTACAGCAATTAAGCAATCTATCAATAATAGTATACTGTAATTCTGATATGTAGTTTACTTGTTATCAGCATTAGTTAGAACATTAAAAAAATTAGTTTTGCCACTTGAAAACCCTCCAATCTAAAATCAAATCTCTGACAAAGGCTACTCAAGGCCTATCAAAGGGGAAATAAGGATACTACATCCTCTTCATCATCATCATCATCATCATCACAACATGATACGTAAACAGACCCGTAATGAAACGCTGTCAAAATAGAATAATTACAGTGTAAAGTTACATTTATCCTCCGCTCGTGTTTCATGGTTTATAGAGCAATAGTGATAATTCGTGTAATTTAGCTTTGGAACGCAGAACCAGATTCTCAAAATACACTTGAGTTATTACTTTTCTTGGCGAAGCTGCTGAAGCCAAGAGTTTCCCTCTAAAAACGTAAAGATATGATCCGGGCAGCTTAACATGGTGCTAAATTCAAGGCCTTTAACAAAATACACAGTTCCAATTTCTACTGCCTGCTGCTGGTTTTGCGAGAAATTTGTTAAATAAGACTGAATAAGTAAATATATGATGCTATGTAGATATGCAGATATCTAGAGTGTGTGTGTGGAAGTGAGGAAATAGTCCAGTAGGTGACAGAATAAACATAAGTAAGTGCAGGTAAGGAATGAGTTGAGTTCTACTGGCTGTTCCACAGCCTGGTCGCCTGGGGGAAGAAGCTGTCTCACAGGTAGGGTGCGAATTACGGGGGGATTGTTAAATTAAGACTTAATCCCCCCTAAAGGAGTAAAAACAATAGTTTGGGGGGGGGGGATCAAAACATTTAAATATACTTCTTACATATAATGTTAAATACTACAAAAATAATGCAGTATCTATGCCTGGAAGAACATTGTGATACGATTTCAAGCCCCTCTAAAGTGGATCATACCATTATTCCATGTCACTAAGCATTCCTCTCGTTTACCTGCTGCTGGATCATGATTGGTCAGGTGGTTTGCGTCTAAGTTAAGGTGCACATGCTGCTCAAGCTACAGCTTTATGTGTAAGTAGCTTGGTATCCACTTAACTTTCTTAAATATGCACTTTAAACACACTTTTCCTTACATTAATAACTCACATGAATTTTCGATCCCACCTTAAATGCTGCTAATTTATCTTTCCGCCTTAAATGCTGCTGTGGCAGCACTCAGGCATTAGGCTGTTAATACTTGGCTCTGTTTTAAGGTGGAACAGAACATTCAAATGGGAATCCACGTTCTGTTTCATATGGATTGTAAAGCAGAAATGTGTAACTAACACTTAAAACACTTTATCATCTACTACAGTCTTTTAATATAGAGAAAATGTGTTTAAATGCAGGGAAACTGTTAAGGTGGAATGGAAATGTATTTTAAGGTGGAATGGAAATGTGAACAAGAAACTAAAAGCTTCATACGCTGCAGTAAATACACCTAGTTAGGAATTAACATTAGTTACTCAGATGAGTAGTTTTACAGTAAACTGCTGTATTATTATTTTTTAAGGTAAGACTTATTTTCTATATTTTATTAGGCAACTTTTTACTACACTAGCCAAGCTTTTTGCCTAAAAGGCATTAGCCAAGCTATATGAATGCATTCCTACATATCTCCCCTCAACATTTGATATTGTAGACCCAGTGTAAAAATATGTGGATGATTTTCAGTTATATTGTTATTTTTCATTTATTTAGAATGAGATAACAAATGATTGCTGTGGGAGAGGTCCTGTAGAATACAGTATGAATAAAAATTTAATGGTGAGAAAGCTGATGAAAGACAGCAGTCAATTGCATTGTGTGCGTTTTAGCAGGATTAACTGTGGATTTTGCTGTATAATATATTATTTATGACTATAAAGTTTATTCTGTGGTATATAAGTGCTACATTAGTCCCTGGAAACAACCAGAAACCAAAATCCAATATAACCAAGTACACAGCGAGCAGCGTGCAGTACACCAGCATATCCCAGCACTATCAGAACCACAGATCTCACACTCTCAGGGCTTTAGAGATGAGCTGCAGACAACACAAAACCCCAGTTACCTGTGTGGGCATTCCACAGAGCATAGTTCAAATTCCAGACCAACTCTTATTTCAGCACGTCAATTAAACACCCTGGAAAGATCCACCCTGTTCTAGCAAGTTCTGAGCCACAGATATGTCATTACCTGAGATAATAAACACAACGGAGCACGTTCTTCAGTGGAAAGATGCTTCTGAAATACCTTGGAAATGTCACATCAAAAGTTAAGGTCATTTGAGAACGTGATCTGGTCTCGATCCGACCCAGCTATCAAATAAATTTATTTTTATTTAAGCTAAACTGCTGATAACGTGCAGTTTAATCTGATATATTAGACAGATAATATACTGCTCTGAACAAACACTGTCACTGCTGCTCCACGCTGTTTATACACTAAGAGCTTAGCATGTGCAGCGCTCACTGCTTGCAGACAATCAAAAACTCTGTGTTTAAAAGCACAGTGGGACATTTTCTCCATGTCCTCCATCTCTAAATAAGATAGACATAGCGGTACAGGTACAGGTTATGTAATTACACATGTGCATTAGGGTTAATTTTGACTTGTGTAAGTACACATGTGTACTAATTATGTGTAATAGTTTTAATTTCCCTGAGGGAACCCTCCCAAAGGGATCAATAAAGATCGATCCATCCATCCATCCATCCATCCATCCATCCATCCATCCATCCATCCATCCATCTATCCATCTATCCATCTAGCCATCCATCCATGCATCCATCCATCCATCCACCCACCCACCCACCCACTAGGGGGAGTGTACTTACACATGTAATAAAGGCAAGTGTACTTACACATGTGTAACAACGTGTGTGTACTCAATCAGCCCTAATTACATACTAGACAATAGCTGTTGGATATGTTTATACTCAACTTATCACACACACTATTACATATATGTAAGTACACACACATTGTTACACGTGTAAGTACACTCCAAGTCAAAATTAACCTTAATACACATGTGTAATTACATAACCTGTTCCTCTGTAGTTAATCTGTAACAATGTGTACTTCATCAGTAGTTACACTGTAGTTACATGGATTGTTACCGTGTAACTACATAGTACTTAGGGACACTTATTATAAAGTGGGACCGAAATAGCTAAAGATGAGATTTAAAAGGCATTTAAATGTCTAGATGTTGTTCAAATGTGGAAAGTGTTTAGAAAAAAAATATCTGGTGAGTAAATATGTAGCTAATCTGTTGTTTTTGGGCACTTTTAGAGACACAGACTGTTGAGTTGAGTTTAAACTGTGTGAGTGAACAATTTACCCAAATTAACTAATTTAAATAATCAACATTGACGATTATATCGACTAATCGTTGTAGCCGTTGTAGCTATAATTTACATTTGTTACACTGACCTGTAACACAGATGTTCTCCTGATTTTGTTGGAGTAACTGTCTCTAATGTTCTGAGTATCAGATGAAGCACAATTAATACAGAGAATATAGTTTGACTTTATGCCCCTCTAACCCACACCTGGCATCACTCCATAGTGTCTTATTCTATTGGCAATACCTCTCGATAATATACTGCTCTGAACAAACACTGTCACTGCTGCTCCACGCTGTTTATACACTAAGAGCTTAGCATGTGCAGAGCTCACTGCTTGCAGACAATCAAAAACACTGTGTTTAAAAGCACAGTGGGACATTTTCAGTGTTCTGTGTTAAAGCAGCTTCACACTGCACAGATATACAGATATACACACTGAAACACACAATCTTCTCACTATATTTACTTTCTTACTCTCCCACACCAGACAGCTCTGACCAATCAGAGGAGAGAATGTGCTCGCGTGGTTTATTGGTGCGCATTTTGGTGCGTTTAGGTTTATACCTGTGTGAAACCAAACCAAACCAAACACAGAGAGAAACGCTCCAAATAAACTCATTAACTCATAAACTGATCCGAATCATAGAAACTTTCACAACTACAGGTGTAAAAACGCTCTTTTATACTCATATAATTAAGTTCTAATTCAGAAATCCTTACAACCAAACTGAAATGTTTATAATAAAGTAAAAAAAAAACAGTTTCCTTTATTCAATTTATCATGCATTTTTTATTCCAGAGCCTCACGTTGGCTTTATCTCCCCTCAAACATATATATACACAAGTATACACTAGTATTTTAATTAACACCACTACTATAAATATAATTGCATTTCTTACATTCCTTCTTTTATTCACATTTAAATATCCACCAAAAAAACTTGCGTCTTAAGAAGAACAACTGAATTACAGAATATTGTTGAGATTTATGTAATTAAAAGTCCTGTTTTCAATTCCTTTCATGCTGGAGTGTAAGAGTGTACCTACAAGCATGATACTGTAAGTGTTGCTGAATGTATTTTAATTTAATTTAATGTATGTTAGTACTGTGTAAAAATGAACTTAAACCTGCCGTTTGTCGGCTCACTCTGCCCTACATTCCTCTACCCACCCTCCCCTTCCGGACCACGGCAGCACACAGTGCACTGCTGACAAACGGCAGGTTTATTTTCATTTTTACGCAATACTAATATACATCAAATTAAATTGAATTCAATGAAAAGACAGACATTCAGGGTCACTTACAGTATCACGCTTGAAACTGTTTTACAGGTACCTGTACAGCTGTACAGGACCAGGATAGTAGCTGAGCTAACATAGCCTTCCTATTGGTTTCTTTAGCAAACGACTGGCTGTCCTTCTGTATGTAAATTTTACTCATAGCACTGCTGAGGTACATTTATGACTGGAATATCACTACTAAAGGAAAATTATGATTAGGAAGTATTACATATTTAATATTTAAAAAATAGTTATGCAATGGCTTTTTCTTTAAAGAAAAAGAAAGACAAAATACAATTTGACATTTTTTTTGTTTTGTTCATATTTTAATTAAATTTAATTGTAAAGACAAAAAAAGTGCCAAAATGAATAAAAAACACAAAAATAAAATCGGTGTTCGGTTTTGGTTTTAGTTAAAAATGTTAATACTATTTATTAGCTGTATTTAAACCGTATTATAACAACTTTTATAATGCTAATACCTATCTATTCCGAAAACTGTGTTTTTTTTTTGTCTTGTCTTGTCTCATCTCGTAGGAAATTGAAGCCACAGTATGTGTGTGTGTGTGTGTGTGTGTGTGTGTGTGTGCTGAAAGTTTTTGATTGATGGGGGAATCTCTGAAGAAGGTCAGGACGACTGGAGGACATCAGGACATCAGAGCCTTCCTCATCAGTCTGCACTGACACACACACACACACACACCTTCACCTGGACAGGCTAAAATAATCACTACAAGATTAAGTCTTATCTCTGGGCTTCCAAACGCTGTCACTCCACCAGCTATGAGTGACAGGAGGTGAGAGTGAGAGTAAGGGTTAAAGACCTGTCTTCAGGTTACATGAGAGTGTGTGTGTGTGTGTGTGTGTGTGTGATTCTGTTCCCTCACCTCTAAACTCAGCAGCGTATATGAAACGTCGATTTTAGCAGCTCCATCCTGGACTGAGGATTACCAGCAGCATCTTTATCTCAGACTGATTTCTCCACATGACAGGAGGAGATGATTAAAGCTGAGGAATTTAATCAAACGAGCCTGATAAAAACGTCTCGTCTCGTCTTTTCTCTTTTTTTTTCTCACACTCGTGTCCATCACATCCTGCAGAGTGCGAAACCAGCGAAGCTACAGGAATGTTTAAACACATCAAACATCTGCAGACTGCCCAGTTACAAAAGTGAACCTATAATTTACTAGCTATGAATTACTAATGATTATTTTGTTAGTCGACTAATCTGATGATTATTTTTTCGATTAGTTTCGATTAGTCAGCGATTATTTCTGCCATGTCCTCCATCTCTAAAAAAGATAGAAATAGCGGTCCCACTTTATAATAAGTGTCCCTAAGTACTATGTAGTTACACGGTAACAATCCATGTAACTACAGTGTAACTGTCACGTCCTGGTCTTGTCTCATGTCTCTCTGTGTCTTCCCCACGTGACCTGTGCTCCTCTGTGTCTCCTGTCTCAGTAGTTTTCCACCACGTGTCTTATTTGTAGCTCCGCCCCTTCCCCAGGTGTTTCCACTTCTAGTGTGTTTCCTGTTCATATAAATAGATCCCCTGTGCCACTTTGTCTTCATCGGTCTTTGCACTAACCCCTGTTGTTTTGTCTTTCCTCGTATCTCTTCGCTCTAGTCGTTTATTTGCTCCGTGTTCACCTCTGTTTATTTCTTGTTTTGTTTTTTTCTAGTTTCTTGTTTAGCTCCGTGTTCCCTAGCTCCCTGTTCATACCCCTGCTTTGTGTTTATTTCTAGTTTATTCCCTTTTTTATATTCCCTGTTTATCTATTATCTCTTATTCTCTAGTTGGTTTAGTTAATGTTCTCTGGTTGCTCTCGTTTGCTTTGGTTTTTGGTTATCTGTTTATTTAGTTTCAGTTATTTAGTTCACTCCCTTGTTCCTTGTATATATCTCCCTGGTTTTTGTTTACGTGTTTACTTGTTCCTTGTTTATCTTTGTTATATATTTAATAAATTATTTATTTCTTACCTGCGTTTACGTCCGCCTCCACGTCTTCCCTGCACCCTTTCATGACAGTAATTACTGATGAAGTACATATTGTTACAGATTAACTACAGAGGAACAGGTTATGTAATTACACATATGTATTAAGGTTAATTTTACACATGTAATAAAGGCAAGTGTACTTACACATGTGTAACAACGTGTGTGTACTCAATCAGCCCTAATTACATACTAGACAATAGCTGTTGGATAAATTTATACTCAACTTATCACACACACATATATGTAAGTACACTTACTCTATCACTTGAGTAAGTACACTCATCCTGGTACACATGTGTACTTACACAAGTCAAAATTAACCTTAATACACATGTGTAATTACATAACCTGTACCTCTGTAGTTAATCTGTAACAATGTGTACTTCATCAGTAGTTACACTCTAGTTACATGGATTGTAAGATTTAATGTCTAGACGTTATTTAAACGTGGAAAGTACTGATATTTATTGAGTAAATATGTAGCTAATCTGTTGTTTTTAAGCACTTTTAGAGACCCAGACTAAGTTTAGTGTAAATTTACCCAAATCGACAAATTTAAATAATAATAAAAAAAGACAGGAGAGCAGGGAGAGAGATGTAGAAAGAGAGGGAAAAAAGAGAGATGTAGAAAGAGAGAGAAACAGATAGAGAGAAAGATGTAAAAAGACAAACATAAAAAATAAATGTAAGAAAAGAAACAAAGACGTAGAACGAGAGAGAAACAGAGATGTAGAAAGAAAGAGAAAGAGAGATGGAGACCAAGAGAGAAACAGAGAGAGAGAGAGAGAGATGTAGAAAGAGAAATATAGAAAGAGAGAGAAACAGAGAGATGTGTAGAAAGGGAGAGAAATAGATAGAGAGAGATATGTAGAAAGAGAAAGAAAGAGGAGAGCAGAGAGACAGATGTAGAAATACAGAGAGAGAAAGAGAGTAAGAGAAACAGAGAGAGAGATGTAGAAAGAGAAATATAGACAGAGAGGGAAACAGAGCAGGGAGAGAGAGATGTAGAGAGAGAGAGAGAGAGAGAGAGAGAGAGAGAAGCGTGTGAACGAGAGAATTGGCAGCTATTTCTCCTCGGGGAGAGAGAGAACGCCGCTGTTTGCTTTGGATCACAACTTCAGGGAGCGTGGGGGTCATAGTTCACACACACACATACACACACACACACACACACACACACACACACACACACACACACACACACAGTCTGTCTTAAGCAGATCTATGATCACACATTCCCCTGACCTCTCAGACTTTACATAAAATAGATCTTCCTCTCAGAAAAGCCTCAGCAGCTCCAGCAGCAGCTCCAGACCAGCCTCTGAAACCCGGCGCTGCTGTTCTCCAGCTCAGCAGCAGCAGCAGCATCAGGAGCCCCAGCTGTGTTCAGAGCTCTGACCCTGAGCACTGCTGAGTCCTTGTTCTCCTTAAAGAAACTGATTGAAGCTGTCAGAGCGTGTTGTCACAAGATCAGCTCCAATAATAAGCTCCGCTCGCCCGTGTTTACTTTACATTAGGGTTTAATGTGGAGCGTTTTCAGCCGGCGAGCTGCAACTCCTGCTCTCAGACTCCCAGTATTTATATATCCTTATAAATCTAATCCAGCCAAAACCAGCAGCTTCACCTCCCTCTCCATACACTCACACACCAGCTGTGATAATTTGTTAAGTGCAAAGTGCAAAACTAACTCAGACACCATCTCCAAAATAAAAAAAAGCAATAAAGAGTATCAGTGCTGTCACAAAAACTTTTACAAGGGCGAATTAATGTAATAAATGTAAAATGCAATTTTATTTATATTAGTGTTATTAATTAAAATCAGAGACTGTAAAAAAAGATGGACGCCGTGTCTCCGTTACCATTCATTCAATGAAAATGAAGCCAAAATCTTCCGCCATGTTGGCGATCCTGACACCCGATTCTGCGCAGTAGAGACCAGAGGAGGGAGAAAGACTGTGGAGAGCAGCCTACTCATTTAAATAACCCCGCCCCTGAGGGCTGCCTCGAGGTCACAGGCTGCAGAGCGGAGAGGAGCGAAGCTGACGGTCTGTTATTGGTCCCGCCCATAACCAGCCCTTTTACAATAACCACACCTTTTTTAATAGAGCTGAATAACGGTTTTTAAAAATGAATTCTGTGGAGATATAGTAATTTGACAATATAAGCAGAGGTTACACTAGCTGTTACATTTAAATAAAGGAGGTAGAATTACTGTATATTAGAAAAAACGTGATTGAGAGTTGTTCTGTTTTGCCATTGAAACCTATGGGGATGGGTGGGGTTACACAGCTTTCTGCAGCCGAACAGCAGGGGGCGCCCGACCTGTGGTGGCTTCACTTTTGAGAGACGATGCTCTGTCCAGCTATATACAGTCTATGATTAAAATACTAGTATAGACTTGAATGTTTGAGGGGAGATAAAGCCCTGGACTTGGAGTGCTGGAATAAAGAATGCATGATAAACTGAATAGAGGAACCTTTTTTACTTTATTATAAACATCTCAGCTTGGTTGTAAGGATTTCTGAATTAGAACTTTAGAATAAGCTGAGTATAAAAGAGCGTTTTCACACCTGTAGTTGTGAAAGTTTCTATGGTCCCGATCAGTTGATGAGTTTATGAGTTTATTTTTAGTGTTTCTCCCTCTGTTTGGTTTGTTTTCACACAGGCACAAAAACCTAAACACAACAAAATGTGAACAAAGCAATAAACCACGAGAGCACATCAGAGTCTTCTCTGATTGGTCAGAGCTGTCTTGTGTGGGAGCAAGAAAGTAAATATAGTGAGAAGATTCTGTGTTTCAGTGTGTATATCTGTATATCTGTGCAGTGTGAAGCGGCTTTAACATATTTTAATAGGACATGCAGTGCAGATGTACACATACTAAACAGAGTCACGCAGCTGCGACGAGCAGTGAACACAGCACATACAGTCATATGAAAAAGTGTGGGCGCCCCTATTAATCTTAATCATTTTTAGTTCTAAATATTTGGGTGTTTGCAACAGCCATTTCAGTTTGATATATCTAATAACTGATGGACACAGTAATATTTCAGGATTGAAATGAGGTTTATTGTACTAACAGAAAATGTGCAATATGCATTAAGCCAAAATTTGACCGGTGCAAAAGTATGGGCACTCTTATCATTTTATTGATTTGAATACTCCTAACTACTTTTTACTGACTTCTCACCATTCTTCTTCTCTGCCTTTCTGATATTTTTCTTGGCCTGCCACTTCTGGGCTTAACAAGAACTGTCCCTGTGGTCTTCCATTTCCTTACTATGTTCCTCACAGTGGAAACTGACAGGTTAAATCTCTGAGACAACTTTTTGTATCCTTCCTCTGAAAAACTATGTTGAACAATCTTTGTTTTTAGATCATTTGAGAGTTGTTTTGATGAGCCCATGATGCCACTCTTCAGAGGAGATTCAAACAGGAGAACAACTTGCAATTGTCCACCTTAAATACCTTTTCTCATGATTGGATACACCTGGATATGAAGTTCAAAGCTCAGTGAGGTTACCAAACCAATTCTGTGCTTCAGTAAGTCAGTAAAAAGTAGTTAGGAGTATTCAAATCAATAAAATGATAAGGGTGCCCATACTTTTGCACCGGTCAAATTTTGGCTTTTCTGTTTGTACAATAAACCTCATTTCAATCCTGAAATATTACTGTGTCCATCAGTTATTAGATATATCAAACTGAAATGGCTGCTGCAAACACCCAAATATTTAGAACTAAAAATGATTACGATTAATAGGGGCGCCCAAACTTTTCATATGACTGTAGAACACTCTTAGTGTGTAAACAGCATGGAGCAGCAGAGACAGCATTTGTTCATAGTTGTGATAATTAGTGTTATCTGGCTTATATATTATGAGATTAAACTGCACCTTATCAGCAGTTTAGCTCAAATAAAAGGAGTATATTTAATATCTGGGTCAGATTGAGACCAGATCACGTACTCACCATAAGTGAACCGCTTCATAGTTTGTTTAGGACCTGACCAAGACCACCCACCTCCTCTAGCTTGTTTTGAACCATACCTGAGTGCGATTACTGTTTTCACACCTGCTCAATAGAACTGCGTCACCAATGATGTCAGTCGGCATCTTTCTGGAATTTCCATAGCAATTCTGTTTTTACTGTCAATGTACTTGAAAATGAAATATGTGATTGTCATTTTTAATCCACGTTTACATTTTCAGAAGCTAAAATAACATGAAACCTTTAAGGGAGTTTCCTGTTGTGGTGCTTAGCCTTTAAAATAAATGTTATGTTTGCATAAAACATTAAAAAAAAACATAAAAAAAGCCTCTTTATTTCCAATGGGAAAAGATACACTGTTAAAAGCACAACTACACATTAAACCTATTCCATCGTTTTAAACTGATCTAAACTAAATTGTTCAGATATATGTGCTGTTTAAATACTCTGCACACAAAGCAAATTGAACACATTAGCTACAGCCTGCAAAACCTCAGATTCCAGCAGCTGAAATAAGGTGGAAATGATTTATACATCAAGATTCTGACATAAATCTACACCCAGTCCTCACATATAACCTTCTCTCACCCAGAGTACCACTTAAACCCCACCTGAACAAATCTCAAACCCTGCCATAAATAATACGCCTGTAGAGATGTGAGCAGAAGTAATGGCTGATTTACTGCTTTCTGACATCGCTTTTTATTATTATTTTTTCAGGATTTTTCTTTCTTTTTTCTCATGGCCCTTTGTCCTCTCCACCCTTCATTTCACCCCTCATCTGCTTACCTTACGCAAGGCTTCACGCCTTTCACAACAAACTCTCGCTTCTTTTTCTCTCGGCACGCAACGCGCTCCGTCCCCATCAGTTAATGCGCCCGTTCCAGAAACATCCGAGTGTCTGCCGCTTGTTCTTTTCCTCCCTGTTCAACCGATTTCAACACAGACGCTGCTCGGCTTGAATGAGGGTGTCAACAAGCAGAGATGAGATAAAGCTCAACGCTTCCTATTTCAGGTTATCGCCTCTCGTTATCTCCCAGCTCCAGCGAGCGTTCTGCCCACAACTCGCCATCTCTCATCTGCCTGCGCGCTTTCCTCTAATCTTCAGACCATTTTTCCTCGTTAAAAACCCGGGGAGACTCAGGAAACCCCATCCTCCTCCACTCCTCTATCCTCCTCCACTCCTCCATCCTCCTCCACTCCTCCTCCTCCTCTTACTAATGGGAATTTTTAAGGCCTAACGTTTCTTCTCGACCCGGTTGTCCGGTTTGTCTCTCCAATCCGGCACCGACCCAGAAACACATACCAGAAGGAGATAACATAATGTTTTCCCTCTCTTTCTCTTCCTCTTTCTTTCTTTTTCTCATCTCATCTTCTATAATCTTACTGTTTCCTGGAAAAGGAAGGTGAGAGTGTTGGGTAGTGTTGGGTAAAGGGACATGCAGGTGATTAAGCTATTTCTATCTTTCTATCTTCTGCTTTTTTAAAGGAACAGTGTCAGAAAAAGCAAAAGCAAAATCACACCACAGCGCACAATACACACATTTTTTTAGCAATGCAACAAACATTTTTGCAGATACTGTTAGATTACATAATCATACAGTGTCTGAAACCAAATGAGCAAAAAAGACTATTTGCCATTATTTAAAATGCCTCACATCATGTTTTTTAGTTCAGTATAATGTAGTACATTGCCCGTAAAATACTAATAGGCTAACTTTATTTTTAAGTTACAGTACAATTCAGAGTTTCACCTTGTTTTTTATAGCTCCCATTGTCTATTCTTTCCATTGTCTATATATATATATATATATATATATATATATATATATATATATATATATATATATATATTTTTTTTTTACCTTTATTTAACCACCCTTATAGCATAGAGAAGTAATAAACATAAACACATACAAACAAAATAATTTAAAAAGAACAAGCATACGTATAAAAATTTGTGACAGATGATTTAAATTCCTTCAGTGAAATAAACTGATCTAATCTAAAATTAAGATCATTTTAAGTTGAAGGTGCATCATAACAAACACTTAAAATTCAGACCAAACAGCGAGAATATCCAATATTGTATAACTACTAATAATTAGTATAAGGGAAGCTGACCAATAATTCCTTTATACACAAAAACAGCCCAACGTATTTGGCGTCTTACTGATAGTGGAGCCCAACCTTTCATTTCATACAGTTTCATACAGTGAGGCATTAAGAATTTGGCATTTGTTATAAATCTCAGTGCAAAATGATAAACGGAATAGCTGTTTAATTTTGACGTCTGCAATTCTGATGTCAAATAAGGTTGCAATAAGAAGACGAAGGGCCCTATCGTACAGCCTGTGAAATGTTGCGATGCTCTTTGCTACCTTACACCCCGTCAACATTATTTGTTCCTGTGCCAATAAAAAAAATAGAGTAAAATAGATGTGAGGTGTGTTCAGGTACATTTTTGGCATGTTTCTAGTACAAATGCTCCACTTACTAATTAAAACCCTGACAGCATTCAACAGTTAGTCGTCCAATATGGAGTCACATCAATGTCAAAAGTCGGGGGCGCAAAAATACCTGGAAAAAAAAAACTGTGTGTTTTAACAGTTTGCATTAACTTCTCGTGAGCAAAAAAATGGAATCGTGTGTGCACTGAAGACAATGTTGCCCTCGGGCTTCATTTTTCTCCTCTCGGGTGCTTTTTTACCTCGAGCGCTGTGTGAATTACCTGCAGCAGCAGTTTACGCTTAGTTTTTTGCGCTTAAGTTTTGAAAGGAGTGGTATTGACAGTTTGTGGGTGTGGTCAGGGTTGCCTCCCTCAGCGAACACTATTGGCTGATATCTCCAGGGTTCGTAACGGACCGCCTACCTCCACGAGCCGGAGAAGGGCGGAGAAACAAGGATGGCAGGAGAGTTAGCTAGCTGGCTATGCTAACATCCAAAAAACCCTCTCGCTCTAAGGACTGAAGCCGGGCAGACAGAGCCGGTGACCCTGACCCCGCCCCCAAACTGTCAAAACCACCCCTTTCAAAACTCGAGCGCAAACTGTTTAAAATTTACACGCGCAAAATATTAAAACACGCTGGTTTATTTTTTTCACCTGTTATTTTTGCTCCCCCGACTTAAAAACTAAGTATAATAAATGATTAATTACAATTTTGTTGTCTTTAAAAAGTGTATGACTGTTTTTTTATGCTATTCGGTTATCATTATGTCAGTGGCATTTAATAGTATTAAAATTGCAAAAAATATTGTGTACCGCAATAATTTCGGGGACGATATATCGTCCACAAAAAAAAGTCTTATCGTGACAGGCCTATGCACTTGCATGTCAACGTCAGCGGTGATTGGCTGACAAAAGCCAGACCATTGGCCTAATAACTTTCACCCTAAAACGCCCGCCCACCCACACACCCACACAGGCATCTGTATCAGACACTTTAAGCTGGTTAGCGAGACCAGGGTCAAAGGTTCTGGAGGTTTGTTGCAGCACAAACACTACTAGTGAAAAACCTCCGTCCGGACAGACTGACGGATTGTGTAGGTCAGGGTCGGGGGATTCTGTCCAAGCCCCTCCTGCTCTCTTTAAATATACACCCCACTTGACCCCAGCAGACTGGGAACAAAGGTAAGGTCACCCCCGAGCACAGTCCGCCGGTCAACCCTAACGCCGCCTGACAGGCGAAAGACAAGCCCATTTAAACCTCAGCCGGGGGCGGCACTCTGAACCGAACTGCCCCCGGCTTTAAGAAGACGTGACAGGCGTGAGGACCTGGATAAAATAGCCTCTTTAGTCTAGTCTGGCCGTGAGCTATCCACTGAGCTGCAGAATTAAAATAGCATCTCACATCTGCTCACATTCAGTTCTGGAAATCTTCCAACAATTTCCTTTTTTTAAAGATTTATTTAATTTTTTTTCTCCCCAATTTAGCTGTAAATCCCCATCACAAAGCCACAACACAATGAGGGTGAAGAAGCCTAGCACACGCCGAGTAGCATCACAGTGCTAACACTCGGAGGAAAGCGCAGTGACGCGGTTCTGATACATCAGCTCACAGACGCAGCCTTGTGCTGATCCACATCACCCTAGAAGTGATGAGGAGAAAGACCACCATCTACTGTGCTCTCTCAGGGCTCCGGCAGCTGATGGCAAGCTGCATGACCGGGATTCAAACCATCAATCTCCCGATCATAGTGTTAACACTTTAGACCACTGGACCACTTGAGCGATTTAAGTACCACTCAAATGTTTATATCTCTTCTCATTCAATATGTGTTTGATGATTTTTTAACATAGTAAACTTTAATATTGAAGACTATATTAAAGCAGAAAATGAGAAATGGTTTTCAGACCTCAAATAATGCAAAGAAAACATGTTCATATTCTTAAAGTTTTAAGAGTTCAGAAATCAATATTTGGTAGAATAACCCTGTTTTTTAATCACAGTTTTTATGCATCTTGGCATCATGTTCTCCTCCACCAGTCTTACACACTGCTTTTGGATAACTTTATGCTGCTTTACTCCTGGTGCAAAAATTCAAGCAGTTCAGTTTGGTGGTTTGATGGTTTGTGATCATCCATCTTCCTCTTGATTATATTCCAGAGGTTTTTAATTTGATAAAATCAAAGAAACTCATCATTTTAAGTGCTCTCAGCAAACAGTTAATATATGAACACAATCCAATATTACAGCTTACATTTTTACAGCTCTACACGCTGGATCGTCCCATTCTAACATGGTCATCATTTCTGATGTGGCTCCTGTAGAAATGATGTTCATGTTTTCAGTTGCTAGAGGAAATTGAGGCTGGAGTGGAAAGGCCACAAGGCTGAGAAATGGCTAAGTGATGGGCTTTTATTCAACAGAGAGAGAGAGAGAGAGAGAGAGAGAGAGAGAGAGAGAGAGAGAGAAAGAGAGAGAGAATAAGAGAGAGAGAGAGAGACAGAGAGCTCTCAATACCACAGCATGCAGAGCACCACAATGCCACCATGCAGCGAAACCACAATCAAAAATACATCTGTCTCTTTCACTCTCTCTTTCTTTTACTATCTTCCCTCGCTCTCTCTCTCTCTTTCTCTCTCTCAAGACAGACATTACCCCATTACCCTACATACATGCTTGCCTCCAGCTTAGTCTCTTGGGAGAGGGACAATACGACTGAGAGAGCATTCTTCTCCATGGGAGGTGTCAATCAAAATGCACATTAACTGCGAGCTATCCGCTAACATGTCTGAGAAAAAGCACAAACCCCCACCATATATAACCATTCTAAAAGCACTAATGTTATCAGCATGTTACCAAAGAGACAGATTCATCTGACTAGCTCTACGCTGAAATGTGAATTTATATACCTCTTTTTACACAAGTTAAAGGAGAACTTGGGTGTAAAATTGACTTTTGTTGTAGTAAAACATGATAAAAAGTTCTTATCTTTGATAAATAGCACACCTCCGTTCTCCCACAGCGTTCAGAGATCCAGCAATTTAAACAGTTTGTCCAAAAACACCCTTCAGACTGGGTGATACGGGGCATAATTTACCCTGATAAATCACTTTTTCCACCGTTATCCAGCTCAAAGAAGCTCCACACCTCCTTACTAGAATCCGGAGAGCCCTGACATTTAAAACGAATCATTAATAACTTAAAAAGTGCACAAGAAGCTTATTAAAAATCACTATTTACATCCTATTACTCGACTAGCTTCAGCTCCGAGCACCGCCATCACTGTACTGATAATCACATAGACATATATATATATACATAGACTCCGCATAGCCTGCCTCCTGGCGCTCCTAGCTGCTGCGCTATGCAGAATCGATGTGATTTTTTATTTATTAATGCCTCATTTTAAATATCAGGGCTCTCCGGATTCCAGCAAGGAGGTGTGGAGCTACTTTGAGCTGGATAACGATGGAAAAAGTGATTTATCAGGGTAAATTATGCCCCGTATCACCCAGTCTGAAGGGTGTTTAGACAGACTCTTAAAATTTCTGGATCTCGGAATGATGTCGGAGAACGGTGGTGTGATATTCATCAAAGGTAAGAACTTTTTATCATGTTTTACTACAACAAAAGTTCATTTTACACCGGAGTTCTCCTTTAAGAATAGGTCTATTGTCTATACAAAACATGTTCATTAAGTTCTTTACATAAAATCACAAAGATTAAGAGATCTCACCAGCTCTATTCATACTTTATTTAGTCCCTTTCAGGATATGAGCCGTTCAAGGGCTCTGTCACTTTTACGCAAATAAGCTGTTGCTGACCATGCTCTTATGTTTGCATTAGCGTTTACCGCATATTAGCGTTAGCTAGTCTTGTGCTAAATGGCAAAACATAAAACATAAACAAGCTAGTTTATCCTCAACTGCAATAGAAGCACATTATTTAGCTCATTATTTGAAAGTTCTTACTGTACATCTCTCTCATTTGCTGATGTGCCAAAAACAGTAGACACAGATCCCTCACTCAGACAAAGTCTGCTGGATCTCAACAAAAATGACCAGCTCTGGTGGGGGTTAAGGGGTGGAGCAAGGGTTCTTCAAAGTTTCCTTATTGTGATGTCACAATAAGGGAGGAGCATCCAAACGGCTCATAGAAGCAAATAATTTCTGTCACCAAACTCTCAGCTGATTCACATTTTTGAAAACGAATCGATGGATTTTTTTGGTGATTTAAAGTGTTCATAAAGGCAGTCAAGACACAAGCGGAAATAAAAAAGCATGAAAAAAATGTAGCTTTGGATATGTTCTCCTGTTGCATTGCACTACTTTACTCTAACAATTACACTATAAAATAATGCTCCTTTTTAATAGGTATCAGTATCAATATCAGAAAATACAAAATACAGATACAGATCACTTACATTTGTAAATGTGAACTTTCGAGATAGACAAATTAGATCTGAGCAAAAAAACTGGATTTAAGCAATGTGGCTTGTAATGTGAACATACTTGGTCATTTGGGTCTTTTCTGTCATACAATACAGGTGCTGGTCAACGAATTAGAATCATTTGAAATAGTGCAATCATGAAATTCTTTGAATGCATTTTTTGTGCAGAAAGCAAATCAGAAAAATTTGCTCAGCTGAGCTTTCCAAAAGGCCCATTTAGGCCATTTTACTGTGACACTGTTGTTTTATGGAATTAGAATAATGGAGAAACCGTTTCATTGAATTAGAATAATTTTTATTATAATTACAATCATCACTTTCTCAGTATTTTGTGGCTGCCCCCTTGGCTTGCATGACTGCCTGAAGTCTCCGCGGCATCGATTTGACCAGCTTGTCGCAAGTTTCTGCACTCACAGCTTCCCAGGCAGTGGCGATGTTCTGCTTCAGTTGGTCCAGCGTAGTAGGCTTTCTGTCGCGAATTTTCCGCTTGACGATGGCCCAAAGGTTTTCAATGACATTGAGGTCAGGCGAGTTGGCCGGCCATGCCAAAACTTCAAGCTGTTTTTTAGTGAACCAATCTTTGGTCGACTTTGCCGCATGAGCCGGTGCAAGATCCTGTTGAAATATGAAGTCTTCTTCGCCGAACTGTTCCTCAACAGTCGGAATCTTGATATACGGCAGCATTGACAGTCTTCTTGAGGAAGCACAGTTTCCCTACACCTCGAGCGGACATGCATCCCCAGACCATAACGCTCTGGGGAAACTTGACGGATCTTTTCACGCACTCGTGGTTGTAGGTTTCGCCACCACGACGCCAGACACGAGGACCTTGGTCACCGAAGGAGATGCAGAAGCGTGATTCGTCACTGAAGACCACTTTCTGCCAGTCTTCAGCAGTCCACTCGCCGTGTTCTTTGGCCCACTTCAGCCGTTTCTCCATTTGTTTCTTGTTCAGCATCGGTTTTACTGCTGGAACGCGAGATTTGAAGCCGAGTTCGCGCAGACGACAGTAAGTGGTTGATCTGGAGACGTCAGCGCCGGTCTGCTTGTTCCACAAGTCGGTGAGCTCGGAAGTGGACTTGAACCGGTTGCTGACTGCGATCTTTCTCAGCTGCTTGTTGTCGCGAGCAGAAGTTTTTCGAACGCCGGAACAGTTGGTGCGCTTGCTGCAGTTTTTCTTGAGAGCTTTGCAGACGGAAGACTGGCTGATGCCGAGCTGCTCAGCAATTTTAGTTTGGGTCAAGCCTTGTTGGCGAAGGGCTTGAATTTGAGCCACTATTCCGGTTGAGAGGTCGCGCTGCTTACCCATGATTGATTTTACAACTTAGAAATTCTACTCAACCCTGACTTTATACTGCACAGTGAACGCTCTTCACAGAAAACAAAAATTCAAGCATTTATTCTAATTCAATGAAACGGTTTCTCCATTATTCTAATTCAATAAAACAACAGTGTCACAGTTAAATGGCCTAAATGGGCCTTTTGGAAAGCTCAGCTGAGCAAATTTTTTTCCAGGTAACGAGTTCTGTGATTAGTCTAACGAGTAGGACAGGTGCGGTGAACACCTGATTTGCTTTCTGCACAAAAAATGCATTCAAAGAATTTCATGATAGCACTATTTCAAATTATTCTAATTCGTTGACCAGCACCTGTAAATATATCAGCAAGTATCGGTTTAAAATATAGGCCATATCGAATATGATAAAAAAAATAGCAATTATCGGTCGATATTCATATAATTTTCTTTCTTTTTATAAGATTTATTCATTTAATTACAAACTAAATACAAATACAAATACAAATCACAAATAAAATAAAAGGCAGTGAAAAGAAGAAAAAAAATCTTATTTCTGCCCCTTTTATCCCAAAAATAATTTAAAACAATAGTAAAGAACCTGGTTTTATGTTTGTGACCCAGAATAAGAACACATATAAAATATATTGGTAAAACTATCATTTTCAGCACTGCAGTGACATTAGCATGGTGGGGGTGGGAGTGGTATGAGTGGATCAGACACAGCAGAACTGCTCTCTCAGCTAAACGAGTTTTTTTAAATTGAATTAACTAAAATTAGATGAACTGAACAGTGATGTCATGGCCTTTACAACTGCAGGTCGACTCCTGTCAATCTTCATCAGTCATAGAATTTGATCTCAGATGCTTCTGTTCCTCAACTGCCTCAAGTTCTTCAGCTTTAGACCTCTATTGTCCCACAATCCCACCAGAGAGGGTAAGAAATATTCAAAAACTAGCTAAAAATAAATATTTTGAGCTCTACAGAGTCAAAACCAACAATACAGTCAACAGGTTTAACCCTTAAACCCTAAATCCACTCTTTCTAAAAATAGTGACGACATCCCAGTGCGGTAAAGCTAAATCTACAAGAAACCCATTGAGAAAAACACTTAAAAAAAGTGAGAAATCTCCTTCCCCAACCAATATTATTCACTTTTAGTGCTTTAAACATATTTATATGATGTTTCAAACCAAATAATATCAGTAAATAAAGACTCAAAAGTATCCACAGAAAAAAAGTGTGAAACTACCTGCTTTACTCAAACTAAAGCTAGGTATGGTGTGCGCACTACTTTATACAGTTTTTATTTTACTTGCACATTTTTACTAAGTAGTTATTTTGCACTAAACATTTTTAAATGTTTGTATATATTGTAGTTTTCTTTGTGTGTCCTGATTAAAATACTGAAAGGCATAGGCTGCTCTGAGTGTCAGGTTTTTAGTATCTACATGTATCCTAGAGGTGTGATTATTGATTATCAAGAAAAATAAAATAACTCCGCCTGATGCAGTTTCTCCATGTATTTTATCAAAGTAATAATTAATAATCCATGTAATTAACTGTATATATCAATATTATTATGCTTTTAACTCATAAACACTCTTGTCTAACCATTTTTGAAAATATATCTTAGGTGTGAATATATTTAAAGTCTATACATTCAAAATAATTAAAAAAAAAAAAAAAAGCAGGCGCTTGGTAAAATTTTGACCAAAACATGATCAGTTCCAGGAAAATAAAACAATTCTGCTTCCTTTTACATTTTAAATGATGATATTTTTGAGCAGCCGTATGTCTTCTGGAGTAAAAGAGATCAGGGCATGTGTCTGTCTGATATAATTACTGTGTTATCAGACCTGAAAGAGGAACTGACAAAAACAGAGAAAAAACACACCAAAACAGGTTAGAGTTTAAAGGGTTAAACTAGGGATGCACAATGATAAAAAAATGCTACGTTATTCAATAATAAAGCTCTGTATATGTTGTATAATGCCATAAGGGTTCCATACTTGATCTACTGATCTACTCTTGTTTTACAGAAAAGGGCTGTAAATAATTATCACTAGAAAACATTACAGCCCTCCATCAAATACACTTTTGAATACATGTTTTATCATTTGAAATGATTACATTTCTATGATTGGTTGACTTTAATATTTTATTGTTAATGTATAAGGCTCATAAAAACACATTTCCTCGAAAACATCCAATAAAATGTTGTTAAGATAAAAAGTTATATACAGTACAGGCCAAAAGTTTGGACACACCTTCTCTTTTTCAGTGCGTTTTCTTTATTTTCATGACTATTTACATTGTAGATTCTCACTGAAGCATCAAAACTATGAATGAACACATGTGGAGTTTTATGTACTTAACAAAAAATGAGCTGAACCTCCACAGTCACCGGACCTGAACCCAATCCAGATGGTTTGGGGTGAGCTGGAGCACAGAGTGAAGAAGACAAAGAGCCAACAAGTGCTAATAAACACCTCTGGGAACTCCTTACTTCAAGAATGTTGAAAACTTTTCTTTTCAGGTGGCCACCTCTTAAAGAAGCTCATTAAGAGAATGATGCCAAGAGTGTGCAAAGCAGTAATCAGAGCAAAGGGTGGCTATTTCGAAGAAACTAGAATATATTTTTTTGTTTTTTAGTTATTTCACCTTTTTTTTGTTAAGTACATAAAACTCCACGTGTTCATTTATAGTTTTGATGCTTCAGTGAGAATCTACAATGTTAATAGTCATGAAAATAAAGAAAACGCACTGAGAAAGAGAAGGTGTGTCCAAACTTTTGGCCTGTACTGTATGTTAAAAACGTTAGGTTGTAAAAAACGTTATGATGAAACTGGCACTCATTAGGACCGCCCTTTGAAAGGAAGAGTAAGAGTTTCCTCTGTTGTACAGGATAAGTTCATCAGAGTTTCCAGCCTCAAAAACCAGATAAGAGCATCTAAATGCTTCTTCACAGAGTATTTTGGTTTGTTTAACACTTTTTTTTAAGTTACTACATGATTCCTTATGTGTTCCTTCATAGTCTGGATCACTTTACTATTCAAAAACATTGTATGAGAAGGTTTGCATGTTTAAATATGTTTAATATATGTTGAATATACTAATATTTTCACTGTATTTTAGATTGTATCTCTCCAGCTGAATCTGCTATAGTATAAAAGCAGTGAAAACCCTGCAGAGCTGCTGCTGAAGCTGCTAAAGGTCTGGAACGAGTGCAGTAATGAATTTGTCATGGACGTTGAGAGAGGCCAGAGAGTATACAGTCCGTCACTCCCTGTTACTAAACCAACAGCGGGCAGAGGAAGTAGGTTAGAAAACTTCTCCTCTAGTAAAGTAACTTCAGTTTCTGAATCAGTTTCCCTGATTTTGCTATTTATAGGTTTATGTTTGAGTAAAATGAACATTGTTGTTTTATTCCATAAACTACAGACAACATTTCTCCCAAATTCCACATAAAAATATTGTCATTTAGAGCATTTATTTACAGAAAATGAGAAATGACTGAAATAACAAAAAAAGATGCAGAGCTTTCAGACCTCAAATAATGCAAAGAAAACAAGTTCATATTCAAAACGTTTTAAGAGTTCAGAAATCAATATTTGGTGGAATAACCCTGGTGTTTTTTAATCACAGTTTTTTTCATGCATCTTGGCATCATGTTCTCCTCCACCAGTCTTACACACTGCTTTTGGATAACTTTATGCTGCTTTACTCCTGGTGCAGAAATTAATGCAGTTCAGTTTGGTGGTTTGATGGCTTGTGATCATCCATCTTCCTCTTGATTATATTCCAGAGGTTTTCAATTTGATCAAATCAAAGAAACTCATTATTTTTAAGTTTCTTTTTTTTGTTAGAGCTGTATGTTTTATATACAGTATATATATATATATATATATTATTAGAGCACCACAATGCCAAATGCACTTAATGAAGGCCTTGATTTTATATTAATAGTGTAACAATTTCAACAAAATTAAAAATAATAAACAATAAAAATGTAGCACTTAACTACATTTCAGCATATTTATACTATATTTATATAAACTGCAAACAAAAAAATAAAAGTACATACAGTAAATAGCCAAACAAATAGAAAAATCATTTGATATTTCAGTATATTTTTATCTGTATATTATGATATAACAGAGTTCTTCATTATCTCACGAATTGTGGTGATATTTTTTGTATATATATATATTATGTCACATCCCTACATTAAACTCTTAACCAGTCCGTCACTCAGCAGGACCTCAGCACACAGATCAGCTGTTTCCAGGCCGGTTCTCGGCGCACTGTTCGTGTAATGAGTGTGAACTCTGTTATAATGGTGATATGAATTATTCAGAGCTCTGATTAAGTGGGTGGGCTCTGCTCTTCTGTCTTTTTTACCATAACCCCCCCCCCCCCTCCCCCTTGGCTTCCCTGACAGGTAGCTTCACGAGCCAATGGATTACCGGCTGTGGATTGCTCAGTGTGAGTGACAGGCTGGCCCCGCCCATTAAAGCCAGGTTTAAAGCCCTGTGTGCTGTGTCTTATTAAACTGTCAGGTGGCAGAAATGCTACAGGTCTTTCAACCCAAACAACCAAAAGTTTTTCTTAGAATTTCACACTATAAAGTTCATCATGTGGCGGCAAATTTGCTGCGATTAGCATAATAAGGTTATTTTATGTTTTATAAATTCGTCTTTTTTGGTCATTTTATTTAGATTTTCAAAATTCTTATGGATATGTATATTGTCACGTCCTCGCGCCTGTGTGTTGCTGCTGTGTCTCAGTAGTTTTCCACCACGTGTCTCATTTGTAGCTCCGCCCCTTCCCCAGGTGTTTCCACTTCTAGTGTGTTTCCTGTTTCTTTAAATAGATCCCCTGTGCCACTTGTCCCTCGTCGGTCTTTGCACCTTCCCCTGTTGTCTGTCTCTCCGCGTTTCTGTGTTGCTATAGCCCTAGTTCCGTGTTTATTCCTAGTTTGTTTCCCTTGCTCCTTATTCCGTGTTTTTCTGTTCATTTCTAGTTTCCTGTTTTTATCCATTGTGTTTCCTCCCTTGCCCTGCTAGTTTAGTTTTCCCTTGTCTAGTTTAGGTTCTTGTTTATTTCCTTGTTTATTTCTAGTCCTTCTCTTGTATATATTCCCTGTTTATTATTATATTCTCTAGTTTGTTTGTTTATGTTATTAGCTCTGTTTAGTTTCTCCTTTATTAGCCTCCCTGTTTGTTTGTTTTCTCACCTCCGTTTCTTGTTTATTTCTTTATTTCTTGTTTACTTGTTTCTTTTGTTTACCTTTGTTATTTATTTAATAACTTATTTATTTTTTTGTTCTTACCTGCACTTGCGTCCCTCTCCTCGTCCCCCTGCCTGGGTCACCTTTGTGACAGTATATTACTTAATTTTTTTAATTTGTATTTTTTAAAATTATTATTAGTATTTTTTAGTATTTTCTATTTCTTATTTCTAATCGAATGTTTAAATCCATAAATGAGGGTCACTTTCAATGTATTTCTGAGAGAAAAAAAAAATGGTTGATTGATTGATTAATTGACTAATTGATTAATTTGCTGTATTATTTACTTTAAAGCTTTAATGGGATTATTTTTTTTGCATTCTTGTTTCCAGAACATTATTGCAATAAATATGCATGTTTAGTTATACACATGTTTATGTCCTCTGTGTTTATATGTATATAGATGATGAAACAACACATAAAAAAGAAAAAAAAATCTAAATTGATATAATTTCAGACTGGATAAATTATCGGCACCTTCAATGTAACATTTTTGGAATATTTTCATGGATGCAAACACTTGAATGAATAAATGAACAGTTTCTTTGTTACATTATTTTAGTTGCATTATTATTGTTTTATTTAAAAAATTTGGTTAAACTCATGGTAAGTGTTTTTATAAAATATTTTTTGTACTTAAGGTTTGAAACACCTATATAACACTCATAATAAAAACTCTTAAAAAAAAAAAAAAAAAAAAAATATATATATATATATATATATATATATATATATATATATATATATATATATATATATATATATATATATATATATATATATTCCAGTTTTTTGTCATATCACCAAGAATCCTTTTTTTGTTTTTATTGCAAAATTACTTGAATACTTTGAAATATTATCATATTATTATTTTTATATTTTTATTTATTTTAGGGCCAAATTTGGAAGGAAATAATAATATAATCCTGTGCCTCAGAGAAGCTAATCAGCTTTAGTATCCAAAAAAAATAAAAAATAAAAAAAATAAAACAATCTCCAGCTTATCCAATCACAAAAGACTTCCACGCTGGTTTATCTGCCCGTGATAAACGGATCAGGCCATTGTTTTAATGGACCTCGAGCTCCAGGACCGCCGCCGCTGATGCCGCGCTGCAGCAATTAGCTTCAAACCAGCCATGAAATGATGTAATGGGATCGTCTCTTGTTCAGATAACTAATTGAATTCCTGTGCCAAGAGAAAGCAGACTGTGCAGAGATGAAGCTCTGAGATTAGGGGGGAGTAAATGATAGCGATTAATAAGATAAAAAAAAAACACGTTTTAATGGTGAGCTGATTGTGATTAATGTAGCATGCTTTTGTTGGCAGATCCAAACGTTACAGAAGGAAAAACTGTCAAACACAACAGACATCGATCAGATATCGTCGTCTTGAGGTACGATAAGAGAGCTTCTAAATTTAAAAGCTGTTTTTAAACTAGGAGGCTTCAGCTCCAAACAATATAGCATTTTTACACATCTGTGGTGGAGCTTGAATGATTTTAGCTGACTCCACCCTCAGCTCAAATGAAAAAAATACTTTAAAATGGGAGGGGGAGTTCGGGAGGGGCACTGGGTGATGTATGGGTTTAGAGGTGGGGTAGGATGGAGAGCTGATTGATTGGATGAGCTGCAGCAGTGTGCCTCTGATAGCAGTAGTGAGACGCAGATGGTTGGACGTCAGCAGGGGGGCGGTATTATTGATCGACAGATTTGCATATTGTAATGTGTCTGCGTACCAACGGTAACCACGGTTACTGAACCATTTCTACCTATTTCTATAAAAACAAGTTATTGTTATTCTATCTTTTCTTCATTCATTCAAACAATAAAAGTGCATTTTTTCACATTTTTGGATTTTTTTTTACACAGCAATATAAATACTTTGCATGGGAAAAACCATGATATTTTATATTAACTTAAGGAAATAGTAATGTAAATCTTTCGTTGATTGTTTGAAAGCTCTCTTTCGCATGGTATGGCTCACGTATGTAAATCATTCGTGTTCGGAGCAAACTCAAAAAGTTTTAGTGGTTTTTAAACAGTCAAACAAACAATAGTTCACACCTCCAAACTACACAGACTAGCAAAACTCGAGGTATGTAAATTTGAGTTACAATAAATCAAACATCGGGCACAAGAAGGAATAGGTAGGATCGTTTTGAGCAGATGCAAAAAAAATTATTCCTTGGAAATGCATGAATTCCAGCTGCTGCTGAAAATATCTGGTTACTGTCGATATTAGAATGTGAAGAACCAACAACAAAATTACATAAACACATAAAACATTAGTCAAAATGTTTTACTATTTGTTCTCGACGGTTGACTTGTTGTGGCTTAAATTTAAAGATGGCGGCGCCGGAGATTTACCTACACAGTAGCTTTTAATAAACTTCTTGTACAGTTTTAAAGCTCTAAATGCCTCATTTTAAATGTCAGAGCTCTTCGGATTCTACCAATAAGGTGTGGAGCTACTTTGAGCTGAATAACGGGTAAAATATGCCCCGTCTCACTCACTCGAAAGCCTGTTTGAAATGGGGTAATTAGGCACGGAAACAAGATCCTAAGGCGTGGGAACGAGATCCTAATGCATAGGAAAGGGGTAATTAGGCGTGGGAGCGAGATCCTAAGGTGTAGGAACGAGATCCTAAGGCGTAGAAAGGAGGTAATTAGGCGTGTGAACGAGATTCTAAGGCATAGGAAAGGGGTAATTAGACGTGGGAACTAGGTCCTAAGGCGTAGAAAAGGGGTAACTAGGCATGTGACGAGATCCTAAGGTGTAGGAATGAGATCCTAAGGCGTAGAAAAGAGGTCATTAGGCGTGTGAACGAGATTCTAAGGCATAGGAAAGGGGTAATTAGACGTGGGAACGAGGTCCTAAGGCGTAGAAAAGGGGTAACTAGGCATGTGACGAGATCCTAAGGTGTAGGAACGAGATCCTAAGGCGTAGAAAAGAGGTCATTAGGCGTGTGAACGAGATTCTAAGGCATAGGAAAGGGGTAATTAGATGTGGGAACGAGGTCCTAAGGCGTAGAAAAGGGGTAACTAGGCATGTGACGAGATCCTAAGGTGTAGGAACGAGATCCTAAGGCGTAGAAAGGAGGTAATTAGGCGTGTGAACGAGATTCTAAGGCATAGGAAAGGGGTAATTAGACGTGGGAACATGGTCCTAAGGCGTAGAAAAGGGGTAACTAGGCATGTGACGAGATCCTAAGGTGTAGGAACGAGATCCTAAGGCGTAGAAAAGAGGTCATTAGGCGTGTGAACGAGATTCTAAGGCATAGGAAAGGGGTAATTAGACGTGGGAACGAGGTCCTAAGGCGTAGAAAAGGGGTAAATAGGCATGTGACGAGATCCTAAGGTGTAGGAACGAGATCCTAAGGCGTAGAAAAGAGGTCATTAGGCGTGTGAACGAGATTCTAAGGCATAGGAAAGGGGTAATTAGACGTGGGAACGAGGTCCTAAGGCGTAGAAAAGGGGTAACTAGGCATGTGACAAGATCCTAAGGTGTAGGAACCAGAGTTGCCTTTTAACCTTGTAAGAAGTGGACAGCAGTTGTATGTACTCTATCTGAAGCACTTAAAACATGTCTTTCAGACTGAATTGTGCTTCAGACTGAAGTGAAACAGCACTATAGTAGTAAAGAGCTGATAGACGACTCTTCTGAGGACCACGCTAGAGATGTTTAGCAGTGTCGAGCATGTTCTGGACTGAGTGTAAAGCACAAATATTCACTTGTTGTTTAACATTTGGACAGAATATTGGATCGTAGATCTGAGTAACGTAGAGGAAGCTTATTAAATACAGCTGGAGGAGCAGGAGGTCAGACCCATTCCTCTTCCAGACACTTTCAGGCCGAGAGCAGAAGTGTGGAAGTCGAAATAACAGGGTTTTCAGAACCGTCTGAATCACGAGTCCATGTCAGATTACTCCCTCGGGGAAAGTGAACCTTGAGGAGCTGCTGATGAAATGGACACATATGGAGAGGAAAGAAGGATAAAGAGGATGGAGAGAAAGAAGAGAATAGGTGCCGTATCGTACACTCGGATAGTTGCTATCTCACACCTATTCAACAGCCTATTTTCACAGCTTACACTCACGCCGTTAAAATAGCGTCGGAGTTTAGGAATAAATCTAAACTGATGGTTTGGCGTGATGGTCTGCAAGTGAGGTGTGTTCAGGTAAATTCCTGGCATGTTTCTGTCTTGGTGGTGGGAAATACTGGTGCGCCACTGACTGATTAAAACCCTGACAACATTCAATGGTAAACAGTCAGCCGTCCAATCCTGTCTTAGCCACGCAGGAGCGCTGTGCGCATTACACACACAAATAACCACATTGCAGCTCAAATCAAGCTTTTAACTCAACAAAGAATATTTGTCTGTGACACACATATATCACCATGGGCTCTTTTGGGTTAAGAAAGTCTAAGATGGAAATTTAATTATTGATCTTAATGAAAGAGGTGAGAGAAAGAGGTAGTGAAAGGGGATGGTTTTGGCAAAAAGCCATGGAAAGTGTGTGTGCGAGTGTGTGTGTGTGTGTGTGTGTGTGTGTGTGTCTGTGGTCAGAAGACATCTGTTTCTAGGATTTCTGAACGTGATGTCTGGCCTGCTATCCGATTATGTTACAGATAGAATTATGTGAAAACATATTTATGGCGCTCCAATCTCCTTCCTGACATGTGTGTAGGTGTGTGTAGATGTGTGTAGATGTGTGTAGATGTGTGTTTGTGTGTGTGTGTGTGAGGTATAAGTTTCTAGATATGACAGAATTGCTTATGAAATATCCTGAGATTTATCATCTGTTCTTCTCACTGCTGTCTCAATGCCCACTGCACTTCATAAAGAAGCAAATATACCAGCACAGAAATAGTGATAGGGGAAGGACAGGGATGAGAAAAGTGCAGTTACAATAAAAGAGGTTAATTAAATAAGGCTAACCCAAAATTATAGTAAAAAACATAAAACAAATATATACGAAGACTGGTGAGACAGTCCAGGTTGAAAAAAAGGCCAAGCAGAATAAAAGGGCAAGGCATGGCCACACTTTAATAAGGCGTGGGAATGAGACCCTAAGGCATGGGAAAGAGATCCTAAGGTGTAGAAATGGGGTAATTAGGCGCGGGAACAAGATCCTAAGGCATGGGAACGAGATCCTAATGCATAGGAAAGAGGTAATAAGGCGTGGGAACGAGATCCTAAGGTGTAGGAACGAGATCCTAAGGCGTAGAAAAGAGGTAATTAGGCATGTGAACGAGATTCAAAGGCATAGGAAAGGGGTAATTAGACGTGGGAACGAGGTCCTAAGGCGTAAAAAAGGGGTAACTAGGCATATGATCGAGATCCTAAGGCGTAGAAAATAGGTAATTAGGCATGTGAACAAGATCCTAAGGCGTGCGAATGACATTCTAAAGCGTAGAAAATGGATAATTAGGCGTGGAACGAGATCCTAAGGTGTGGGAATGAGATCCTAAGGCGTGGGAATGACATTCTAAGGTGTAGAAAAGGGATAGTTAGGCGTGGAACGAGATCCTAAGGCGTGGGAATGAGATATTAAGACGTGGTAAAGGGGTAATTAGGCGTGGGAACGAGATCCTAAGGCGTGGGAATGACATTCTAAGGTGTAGAAAAGGGATAATTAGGCGTGGAACGAGATCCTAAGGCGTGGGAATGAGATATTAAGACGTGGTAAAGGGGTAATTAGGCGTGGGAACGAGATCCTAAATTGTAGAAAAGGGTAATTAGGCGTGGAAACTAGATTCTAAGTAGTGGGAACGGATCCTAAGGTGTAGAAAAAGGGTACTTATACGTGGTAACAAGATAATTATGGCATAGGTACGAGATCATTAAGGCATGGCCACGACTTATTAAGGCATGGAAACGAGTTAATTAAATCTCCAATTCAGGAACAATCTTTAGTAAGAGAATGGAGAGTGAACTGGTTTCTTTTTTTTTAATCTCTGAATGAATTGTGGTGATATTTTGAGTCTCTTGCAGTAAGTAAAAGACACTTGATTTTCATATTCAAAGCTGATTGGCTCAGACACAGACAGTATTCAGACCCGGAGCCCTATCTAATACTCGGCTAATACTCAACATTTATCATCACTTTCTGCTGTGAGCACAGGAGCTCAGGTTCCTGCAGAGCAGAGTCGTCCTCAGAACTAATCTGGTGTGAAATGTGGAGGAACAGCAGCATTTCATTAAAACTGAATTTACTGAGAAACTGTAGAAGAACCTGCTTCACTATAAAAACACCAGCTTTCTTTCTGTCTCTCTCTCGTTCTCTCTTCTTTCTCCTCTCTCTCTTTCTCTCTCTCTCTCTCTCTCTCTCTCTTTCTCAGTGGGAATCTAAGCACATCTCTGCAGAACCGTCTTTCATCACGTTTGTTCTGTTTAAGTCACGGCTAAAAACAAATTACCAGCTAAAACATGCAGATCTGCCCGAGAGTAACCAGAGAGAGAGAGAGAGAGAGAGAGAGAGAAGAGAAGGCAAAACAATGAGACAGATAAAGAGAAATAAAGAAGAAAATAAATACATATACAGAAAAGAGTAAGAGTAAGTTAGGGAGGAGAAAAATAAGAGAAAGAGTGTATCTGTTTTTTTTTTGTTTGTTTTTTTAGGCATGCAACCCCTTTACTCTACTCCTTTCAAACCCCACTTACCACAATGCAACAACACCACGGTCCTGCTGTTATTTTCTACAGTTCATATAGTTTGTATGGTTAATATGTTGTTGTTTTTTAATTCATAAAGTTTTAAGAGTTTTAAGGGATAACCCTGGTTTTTAATCACAGTGTTCATGCATCTTGGCACCATGTTCTCCTCCACCAGTCTTACACACTGCTTTTGGGTAACTTTATTGTTATTGTGTTATATACTTTATATAATGAGAATTTATTATGTTCTATTATGTGGATTTGATTGATAAGAAAAGAGAAAGCAGAAAGAGAGGGAGAGAGAGAGAGAGGGAGAGAGAGAGAGAGAGAGAAAGAGAGAGAAAGAGAGAGAAAGAGAGAGAGAGAGTATTAATCTGAACACTTTGTCGACCAAGAACTCCTTGTAAAGAAATGTGACATCATCTTCACACATAAAAACACAATGGAAATATAGTTTCAGACTATTCTACAGCACACACACACTATAACACACACACAATAACACACTCACACACACACATACACAATAACACACACACACACACAGCTCAGGAGAGAAGCACAATAGAACGGACACAGTATTCACACTCAGCCGAGAGCGTCCCTGGAGACCAGAGCTCAATCTGCTCTAACCACAGCCACACACACACACGCACACACACACACACACACACACAGAAAGATCAGCTTCGGCCCACATGTGGAGCTCCACTCTAACTCACATTTCCTTACACACACTCAGAACCACACACACACACACTCAGCTGCTCAATTTGATGTGCACCATCTGGAGAGCATCAGGACCATTACCTGGGAGATGCACACACACACACACACAACCCCTCATGTTTATGCTGGCACAAAACCCAAAACGCAACTTGAGGCAGGTAGTGTGTGTGTGTGTGTGTGTGTGTGTGTGTGTGTGAGTACAATCCAAATTCTAAAGTCTAATTGATTTATAATTTATAAAAACACATAAAAAAAGCTTAAGGATGTTTTAAGGATGGGAATCACAGGGTGTCTCATAATAGGATGTTATTACAATGCGTTGCCCACGGTAACGGCGATCTCACTATACTGTGATTCTGTGATACTCGATATATCACAAGACAATTACCTCTATATGTAGGTACCACTTTAAAATAAGACTACCTTTAAAAAAGGGTTTATAAATGGTTTACAATCAGTTTATTAATGGTTACTAATTAGGTGTTAAATGCCTTAAAAATCATTAATAATCAGTTATAACACATACGTAGAAAGGGCAACAATGACCTGTTGTTTGCCAAATAGTGAACCCACAGCCATCTATACTGTTGCCCTTTCTAATTATGTGTTATAACTGATTATTAATGATTTAATGATTTGTAAGGCATTTACAACCTAATTAGTAACCATTAATAAACTAATTGTAAACCATTTATAAACCCTTTATAAAGGTTGGGTTGGGTTTAACGCCACATCAGCTCGTCGGCTATTTCGCGGCAGGAAAGGTACTGTCTAATCACAAGGTTCTACGATCTAAGCCATCGCAAGGCAGACAGACACAGACAGACACACAGACACATTCACTCACACACCTAAGGGGCAATTTCAATCAAGTTCCAATTAGCCTGAACGTGCCGTCTTAGGACTGTGGGAGGAAACCGGAGAACCCGGAGGAAACCCACGCAGACACGGGGAGAACGTGCAAACTCCACACAGAAAGACCCGGGACGCCCCAGCCGGGAATCGAACCCAGGCCGTCTTGCTGTGAGGCGGAAGTGCTACCCACCGCGCCACCGTGCCGCCCCTTTATAAAGGTAGTCTTATTTTAAAGTGGTACCACTATAAATTACATAAACGGCCAATAATTCCCTACGATCCTTCACAGCATCTGTTTCACTAAAGAGGATAAATTACTCCTATGGACATGGCAAAATCCCACATTAAATACGTTCTTTAAAGTAAAACAGTTTTTTAAAGTAATGCTTAATTTTCCTGTATATGTGTTATAATGTGTTTAGTCTTATTAAATCTTGAACATGTATTGATACACAGTGTTTGTGTGAAATTTTAACAACTACAGTATATTGCAACACTGGCTATTGGCGGAGAAGATGAGAAGCCATGCCACAGTCTGACTGCTTCTCCTGTTAGTAAAGATTCACAAAAGTTTCCAAAAATTTTGTTCTGTTTATTACTGTTGACTCTGACTGACACACACACACACACACACACACACACACACACACACACACACACACACACACACACACACACACACACACACACACTTCTCTAAATTGTTTATTGGTGCTCCAATCAAATAGAATTGACGCAAAGAGCTCAGAGTTTCAGCATTTACCAATCTCTCTCTCTCTCTCTCTCTTTTTTTTACTCCTTATCTCTCTCTCTCTTTCTACTCTCTCTTTCTCTTTCTCTCTCTCTCTCTGTCTTTCTACTCTCTCTCTCTCTCTCTCTCTCTCTCTCTCTCTCTCTCTCTCTCTCATATCAGAGCTCTGATTACACAAGTGTCTCACCAAACACTGAGTGATTACTGATTACTGTCTGTAGCCCCCTCCTCCACACTGCTCACCTCAGTGCTCCTATCATCACATATAATCCATTGTAATATGGCTGATTTTCATTACATCTTTAATAAACACCAATAAAAACTGTAATTAATGCCATTTTTTGCTGTTAATTTAACCATTTGTTTGTATGAGTTAAAGGGGACACAGCAGGACTAGCCAGCAGACTTTGTCTGAGGGAGGAATCTATAACTATGGTAACTATGGCATGTCTGCAGATGAGAAAGATAGATAAATAATTCCAAACAAAGAGTTTTGTGCTTATATCACAATTTAAGCATTAACTAGCATGAACTAGCATAATTTATGTGCATTTCAAGCTGTAGAAGACATATTTTTGCACCCTCAAGATACTAAAGACCAAAAAAATGACCCCCTAAATCAAGCTCCACAATCCACAATTGACTGGTGTGCTGTATATTACTAAAAAAGGGCCCTAATGGTTGTATCCAGAATTAGTCCTATAGTTCAAATTGTTGAAATATATGTATACCATATTTTTCGCACTGTAAGGCGTATCTAAAATCTGCTCTCATGTATAAAATCTACCAGTCAGGTATTAAGGAGCAGTAAAGCTACTCTGCTGAAGTACAGAGTTATACAGGAGTTTCAGTGAAGTTTCTCCAGCACCAAGACTGGAGCAGTATTGGCATTAGCCGCTAACCGTACTAAGTTAGCACTAGCTCTTTCGCCATTCAAAGGAGAGTATTATCAGTCTGTAGCTTGCTCCCAACCCCGGCTAGCACTGCTGGAGCATTTAGCCGCTAATGCTAATGATAGAAATTTGGAAATCTAATCTTACTGTAAATAAACTAAACAAAAACGAAACGCATTAATCACCCAAATAAACAGTTTTCAGGAGAGAACTCTGTGTAGATTAACATCCAGCACTTGATTGACTTTAAAAGAAAGTCCTTTTGTTATTACAGATTTGTTTACATAGCTTAGCTTTACTTAACTCAACACAACCACCATTCAGTGGCAAGACCTGCTAAATAGTAATTCATGTTTCTTAAAATATGCCTTGTAATACAGTGTGCCTTATGTATGAAAATAAACCAGAAAATAAGCATTTACCTTATAATCCAGTGCGCCTTACAGTGCGAAAAATACAGTATTATGCAAAATTGTTAATGACTTATCGAACAATAAATGGACACTACCTCAATAATATTTGATAATTGTATTTATTTTGTGTATCAATGTTTGTTCACATATATAACAAAAAAATAAAAATTAGCCAGCCACGCTGTAAAAGAAAATCTTGTATAATTACAACTTAATACCATAGACTGCATATAAAGATGGACGCCGTGTCGCCGTTCCCATTCATTCAATGAAAATGAAGCCAAAATCTTCCACCATTTTGGCGATTCAGAGACCAGAGTCTGCGCAGAAGAGACCAGAGGACGGAGAAAGGCTGTGGAGAGACCGCCTACTCATTTAAATAACCCCGCCCCTGAGGACTGCCTCGAGGTCACAGGCTGCAGAGCGGAGCGGAGCGGAGCTGACGGTCTGTTATTGGTCCCGCCCATAAGCAGCCCTTTTACCATAACCACACCTTTTTTGAAAAGAGCTGAATAACGGTTTAAAAACCGAATTCTGTGGGGATATAAAAATTTGACAATATAAACAGAGGTTACACTAGCTGTTACATTTAAATAATGGAGGTAGAATTACAGTATATTAGAAAAAAACGTGGTTGAAAGTTTTCTGTTTTGCCATTGAAACCTATGGGGATGGGTGGGGTTACACAGCTTTCTGCAGCCGAACAGCAGGGGGCGCCTGACCTGTGGTGGCTTCACTTTTAAGAGACGATGCTCTGTCCAGCTATACACAGTCTATGCTTAATATACACAATGTGGACTGCAGTAGGTAAAAAAAACTATGTTTATTTAAAATTTGGTTGTATTTAAAAGGGTATAAATGCTTTGTTTGTTATGCTATACTATTATCATTAAATCATTAAAAATTTAATTTGTCTTAAAATGACAATAATATCGTTTATTGCAATTATTTCTGAGATGATATATCGTCCACAAAAATGCTACAGTGACAGGCCTAGCGCTAAGTAAGTATAATGGACAGTTTTGAAGTCAGCACAAATAATTGAGTTTATGCCCATATACAGTATTTTACCAAAAGTTGATAATGTACTTTTAAACATATAAACAAACACAACAATCATTTTTCTCTTTTGCTCTATTGTAGCATTTTATATTAAATTCTATAACCCCACCAACGGGTCAATTACTGTTCAGCAGGTGGGGCAGATGGACAGATTTTTCCTTTTACCACCCATTACCCCCCCTGCTGTGCACCAACACTTAGCTATCTACCTCCAGCTCTCTGATTGCTCCCCCCCTCTTGTCTCACAGTGTCATAATGTTTTTCTGTGTGTGTTCGGGTCACTGATTGGGCCTCAGCTCCGCTGCAGTAACAGCATCCAGTGCTGAGTGACAGACGGTAATAAATGGTGGAAACCTAAAACAACACACAGAGCGAGGAGGCGCCCTTCACCCCCCACCATCTCCCAGTCTCCGGCCCAAGGTCAAGCCCCGTCTGCTGACCCCGAGTCTGAAACTCCTACACCCAATCTCTCCATCCAGTGAACCCCTGGGGTGACCAAGAGAGTGAGTGTGTGACTGTTAACAGAAATAAAACATGTTTATATTCATATTTACAGTATAATAATATTTTTGGTTATCTTAATTTTAAAAAAGCTTTATATTTTACATGCTCATATTTCAGTGCAATTTACTGTACATTGGGGAAGCAAGTATAAATGGCATTTGATCACTGTGGTGAGGATCACAGGGCATCTCAAAATAAGATATTATGATGATAGGTTGCCTGCAATAACTGATGATAATATCAGATACTGTAATTATGCAATAGTTCAATTTTTAATATATATCGTAACATTACTAAAGAGGATAGAATGCTCCTAAATAGGCAAATACTAGAATTTTAAGAATTTATCTGTAATTTTTTACATAATTTGATACACACAATCCAATATCTCTTTAACACAAACACCCTGATTGCAGCTCTTCTAAATGTGGCTATTACTGTAAATATTTTAATGAAATGCTGCTGATTTCACCAAATTAAAAACCTCTGGAATATAATCAAGAGGAAGATGGATGATCACAAACCATCAAACCACCAAACTGAACTGCTTGAATTTTTGCACCAGGAGTAAAGCAGCATAAAGTTATCCAAAAGCAGTGTGTAAGACTGGTGGAGGAGAACATGATGCCAAGATGCATGAAAAAAAAATGTGATTAAAAACCAACAGGATTATTACACCAAATATTGATTTCTGAACTCTTAAAACTGTATAAACATAAACTTGTTTTCTTTGCATTATTTGAGGTCTGAAAGTTCTGCATCTTTTTTGTTATTTCAGCCATTTCTCATTTTCTGTAAATAAATGCTCTAAATAACAATATTTTTATTTGGAATTTGGGAGAAATGTTGTCTGTAGTTTATAGAATAAAACAACAATGTTCATTTTACTCAAACATAAACCTATAAATAGCAAAATCAGAGAAACTGATTCAGAAACTGAAGTACTCTCACATTTTTTTTCCAGAGTTGTATTTGTATGTGTATATATATACACAGTTGTGGTCAAAAGTTTACATACACTTGTAAAAAAACATAATGTTATGGCTGTCTTGAGTTTTCAATAAGTTCTACAACTCTTATTTTTCTGTGATAGAGTGATCGGAACACATACATGTTTGTCACAAAAAACAGTCATAAAATTTGGTTCTTTCATAAATTTATTATGGGTCTGCTGAAAATGTCACCAAATCTGCTGGGTCAAAAATATACATACAGCAACAAAATTTGTCAATTTTGGTGATGTAGCGAGTTGTGTCAATCAAAATAGCTTCATGTCATGGCCTCTTCACTTCTTGTAAGTGATTCTGATTGACTACAGCTGTTGACTTCTCATGAGCCCATTTAAATAGGGCTCATTTGACCCAGTGATTAGACTCAGCTACAAAAGCTACAATGGGAAAGTCAAAGGAACTCAGTGTGGATCTGAAAAAGCGAATTATTGACTTGAACAAGTCAGGGAAGTCACTTGGAGCCATTTCAAAGCAGCTACAGGTCCCAAGAGCAACTGTGCAGACAATTATACGCAAGTATAAAGTGCATGGAACAGTTGTGTCACTGCCACGATCAGGAAGAAAACGCAAGCTATCACATGCTGCCGAGAGGAGATTGGTCAGGATGGTCAAGAGTCAACCAAGAATCACCAAGAAGCAGGTCTGCAAGGATTTGGAAGCTGATGGAACACAGGTGTCAGTCTCCACAGTCAAGCGTGTTTTACATCGCCATGGACTGAGAGGCTGCCGTGCAAGAAAGAAGCCCTTGCTCCAGAAAAGGCACCTTAAGACTCGGCTGAAGTTTGCTGCTGATCACATGGACAAAGATAAAACCTTCTGGAGGAAAGTTCTCTGGTCAGACGAAACAAAAATTGAGCTGTTTGGCCACAACACCCAGCAATATGTTTGGAGGAGAAAAGGTGAGGCCTTTAATCCCAGGAACACCATGCCTACTGTCAAGCATGGTGGTGGTAGTATTATGCTCTGGGGATGTTTTGCTGCCAGTGGAACTGGTTCTTTGCAGAAAGTAAATGGGATAATGAAGAAGGAGGATTACCTCCAAATTCTGCAGGAAAACTTAAAACCATCAGCCCGAAGGTTGGGTCTTGGGCGCAGTTGGGTGTTCCAACAAGACAATGACCCAAAACACACATCAAAAGTGGTAAAGGAATGGCTAAACCAGGCTAGAATTAAGGTTTTAGAATGGCCTTCCCAAAGTCCTGACTTAAACCCCATTGAGAACATGTGGACAGTGCTAAAGAAACGGGTTCATGCAAGAAAACCATCACATTTAGCTGAACTGCACCAATTCTGTCAAGAAGAGTGGTCAAACATTCGACCTGAAGTTTGCCAGGAGCTTGTGGATGGCTACCAAAAGCGCCTAGTTGCCGTGAAAATGGCCAAGGGACATGTAACCAAATACTAATGTTGCTGTATGTATATTTTTGACCCAGCAGATTTAGTGACATTTTCAGCAGACCCATAATAAATTTATGAAAGAACCAAATTTTATGACTGTTTTTTGTGACAAACATGTATGTGTTCCGATCACTCTATCACAGAAAAATAAGAGTTGTAGAACTTATTGAAAACTCAAGACAGCCATAACATTATGTTTTTTTACAAGTGTATGTAAACTTTTGACCACAACTGTATATATATATATATAATAGAGCTATTCACTGTATACCTGTAACTCTACCTCTTCACAACTTTACTTTAACTGATGCTCTCAAACACTTTATTAAGAGACAAGAAATTCAAGTAATTAACTCTTGATGAGTTCAGCACAGCTGTTAACTGAAAGCCTGAATTCCAGGTGACTCCACGTCATAAAACTGACTGAGGAAATCCAGCTATTGATTTTAAATGTGATTAGTACTGTATATGAACCTTGTTTTGGACTGTAAAATACTTTTAAATAATGTTAAATATAAAACATATTCTGGTTTATCCTCAATGCAGAACATTTTAAACTCTTACAACATCAATATATTGAAAAAAAAAACTTCCCACAGTATTAATTCTAATTATTTTCTCCTTCTCTACTTTCTCTCCTGATTCTTTAGTCCTTAACACAAACAATACATTAGCGTATTTCTCTTCTCACTTTTTAAACCAAATCTACCATTCCCCCTCACAACCCTCACCCCACACCATCCTGTCCGTACCACCCATACTGCTGAAAAGCATCTCAATACCGATTCCTGAGATACAGTCTGAACCAAAAGCCCCCCTGACAACACAAAAGCTAGCTCTAGCTTTATGCTCAGAGTCTTAGACCAGGGCTTTCTCTCGCTCTGCTTTTACACAATGCTTTCTGTGAGCGTACCGTACACACTGACCTGAATGTGGGTGGGTTTGATTGAATCACGCTGCTCTAGACCCCACAGCGTTCCTATTTTACCAGCATTAAGCAGAGGCTACAATAGTGGAAGTTAAGGCATGTCACATGTGTTGACACAAATGCAAGGGAGCCTAGAATAGAACCATGACGAACACCGGAGTGGTTGTCTGGGTAACTCTAAATGTTGACATGTGGAAAAACGACTAAAATTAAATAATGAAATAATTACCATTGAAAGGTATTTCCCTAATCTGATAAGTGTTTGGATGAGAAAGGTGAATAAGTGAGTGAGTTATCCTTTTTTTTTTTTTTTAAATAACTGCAATATATAATTTTGCTTAAATAATATTGCAATAAATTGAATAAATTGTAACCTGTGTATTGTAATACATACTTTATCACGAATTTCTTGCCAATACACTACTCTTGTGTTCACATGAATGTGCTCTATTACAAGTTAGTCCTAAAGTGACACAAATTAAAAGGGAGCTTAGAATGGAACCCTGAGGAACACCAGAGTAGTTTTCTATATAACTCTATCTATCTTACTGGCATTAAACAAGTTGAGATTTGGAAAAACGACCAAAATCACATAATAATTAACATTGGGAGGTATTTTCTTAATCCAATAAGTGGTTGGATAAGTAGAGTGAATCATCATCATCATCATCATCATCATCATCATCATCATCGTTTATTCACATATATCTTTAAACAAAGTCATTTAAGTAATGTGAAAAGGGACACCATAGGAAGATAAAGAGCTAAAGAGGGACCCTAGAATAGAACCATGAGGAACAGCAGAGTAGTTTTCTAGGTAACTCTGTCTTACTGGCATTAAACAAGTTGAGATTTGTAAAGACGAGGACCAAAATCAAATGATAATTGAGAGGTATTTCCTTAATCTGATAAGTGTTTGGATGAGAAAGGTGAATAAGTGAGTGAGTTATCCTTTTTCCTATTTAAAAAAAAGAATTTCAATACATTGTCTTGCTTAAATAATATTGCAATAAATGGAATAAATCATACCCTGTATATGGTAATACATATTGTACCATCAAGTTCCAATACACTACCCTTGTGCTCACAAGAATGTGCTCTATTACAAGTAAGTCCTAAAGTGAGACAAATGAAAAGGGAGCTTAGAATAGAACCCTGAGGAACACCAGAGTAGTTTTCTCGGTAACTCTATCTTACTGGCATTAAACAAGTTGAGATGTGGAAAATCGACCACCAAAATCAAATGATACATGACTGTAGGAGGTATTTCCCTAATCTGAGCAGTGTGTAGATAAGAAATGCAAAGTATTGTCTTGCTTAAAAGTATCGCAATACACGGTTTTGCATTGTATGTATTTTACAGGGTTCTTGTTCCATTTTAAAAGTCCAATTTAATGCTTTTTAAGACATTTTCAGGACCTCAATAAATAATTTAAGGTGCAAAAATGTCTACTTCTTAAGTAGAAAATAAATTATATTCCAGTAATGTTAGCTAGCTCTACGCTAATGTTAGCTAGCTCTCCGCTAACCTTAGTTCTCTCCGCAGTAAATTTACAGTAAATTTTAAGACAATTTAAGACCTTGATTATCAAGATTTTAATTTAAGATGCACTATAGGACTCTGTGGGCGTGGCCTAAGCTTTTGTTCTTAATGGCTTTATTTTTTCCCCTTACATTACTTTTACTTTTATACTTTAAGTAGTTTTGAAACCAAAAAAATTTTTAAACACTTTTACTTAAAGAGTAAAAAGCTTAAGTTGATACTTCTACAACTTCTACAGAAGTATTTATTTTTAAACCTTAGTATCTATCTTCTACCTACAGAGTAATGAATGGAGACTTTGAAATCTTTGGTATTAAAACAACCTGAGATGTGTAAATTGACTACCACCATAATTGACAGTTGTACTTTCTTAATCTGAGCTCTGATTGGAGGAGAGACGTATAGAACTCGAGTCGCTCTGGCTCTGAGTTTGTTTGGGAGAAAGCAGAGGAATCATGAACGCGGGTCTATTTTCACTCCGTCTGACACAAATCCATCTGGATACAAAACACAGTCATCATGAGAGAGCCATCAGTCATTCAGCACGCGCTCAGATACACACACATACAAACACACGCACACACAGCGTTTCCTCTTTCACACGCGCAGTCTATCGCTGTCACACACACAAACACAGCTTTTCCCACAATCCAGAATTCACCGTCTTATAAAAGGAGAAGAAACAGAAGACTGAGGATTCTGTCGTCTTTATATTCTCCTGCTTTCATTTCATCCGAAGCAGAAAACCTTAAGATGTAAGGCTCAAACAAACATCAGATCTGAAATACAACATTTTACTCGCTTAATGGTCAATTATTACCACAGCAATCAGTTTACAAAACAGTGGAAGACGCTGCAGAGAGAGGAAGAGAGGGAGGAAGAGTGAGAGGTGAAGAGTGAGAGGTACAGAGTGAGAGAGAGTGAAAGAGAAAAAATGAGAAGGAAGAAGAGTAAGAGGGAGAGAAAGAATGAGAAGGAAGGGGAGGAAAAGGGTGAGGAAGAGTGAGCGGTGACAAGTAAATAGGGAGGAAGAGTGAGAAGGAAGAAGAGTAAGAGGAAGAGAAAGAATGAGAAGGAAGGGGAGTGAGATGAAGAGGAAGAGGGGAGGAAGAGTGAGAAGAAAGGAGAGTGAGGGGGAGGAAGAGTAAGAGGTGGAGGAAGAGTGAGAAGGAAGGAGAGTGAGAGGGTGAGGAAGAGTCAAAGGGGAAGTAAGAGTGAGAAAGTGGAAGACAGAGAGAACGAGAGAGGGAGGAAGAGTGAGAGGTGAAGAGTCAAAGGGGAAGTAAGATTGAGAAAGAGGAAGATATTGAGAATGGGATAGGGTGGAAGAGTAAGAGGTGAAGAGTGAGAAAAAGGAAGACTGTGAGAATGAGATGGGTTGGTGAGTGAGAAGGAAGGAGAGTGAGAAGAAGAGCTAGAGGGGAAGGCAGAGTGAGAGAGGAGGAAGAGTTAGAAGAAGGAAGACAGTAGGAATGAGAGAGGGAGGAGGAATGAGAGGTAAAGAGTGAGAGAGAGGAGAAGTTGGAAAGAGGAAGATGTTAAGAATGAGATACGTAGGGTGGAAGTGGGAGAGGGAGAGGGAGAAGGAATGAGAGTGAGAGGAAAGAGGGAAGGAAGAGTGAGAAAGGGGAAGATGATAGGAATGAGAGGGTGTAAAAGTGAGAGGTGAAAAGTGAGAGGAAGAGTGAGAGTGAGAAGGAAGGAGAGTGAAAGGGAGAGGAAGAGTTGAAGAGGGAAGAAGAGTATGAGGTGCAGAGTGAGAGGAAGAGTGAGAGGTGAAGAGTGAGAGCTACAGAGGGGGAGCGAGAGGAAGAGTGAGAGGTAAACAGTGAGAGGAAGAGGAAGAGTGAGAGGTGAAAGGTGAGAGGTGAAGGGTGAGAGGTACAGAGTGAGAGGAAGAGGAAGAGTGAGAGGAAAAGAGTGAAAAGAAGAGGAAGAGGAAGAGGTGAAAGGTGAGAGGTGAAGAGTGAGAGGTGCAGAGTGAGAGGAAGAGGAAGAGTGAGAGGAAGAGGAAGAGTGAGAGGTGAAGACTGAGAGGGGGAGGAAGAGTGAGAGGTAAAGAGTGAGAGGAAGAGGAAGAGTGAGAGGTGAAAGGTGAGAGGTGAAGAGTGAGAGGTACAGAGTGAGAGGGAGAGGAAGAGTGAGAGGTAAAGAGTGAAAGGAAGAGGAAGAGTGAGAGGTGAAAGGTGAGAGGTGAAGAGCTAGAGGTACAGAGTGAGAGGGAGAGGAAGAGTGAGAGGTAAAGAGTGAAATGAAGAGGAAGAGTGAGAGGTGAAAGGTGAAGAGTGAGAGGTGCAGAGTGAGAGGAAGAGTAAGAGGTAAAGAGTGAGAGGTGAAGAGTGAGAGGGGGAGGAAGAGTGAGAGGTGAAGAGTGAGAGGAAGAGGAAGAGTGAGAGGTGAAAGGTGAGAGGTGAAGAGTGAGAGGTACAGAGTGAGAGGAGAGGAAGAGTGAGAGGTAAAGAGTGAAAGGAAGAGGAAGAGTGAGAGGTGAAAGGTGAGAGGTGAAGAGTGAGAGGTACAGAGTGAGAGGGAGAGGAAGAGTGAGAGGTAAAGAGTGAAAGGAAGAGGAAGAGTGAGAGGTGAAAGGTGAGAGGTGAAGAGTGAGAGGTACAGAGTGAGAGGGAGAGGAAGAGTGAGAGGTGAAGAGTGAGAGGAAGAGGAAGAGTGAGAGGTGAAAGGTGAGAGGTGAAGAGTGAGAGGTACAGAGTGAGAGGAGAGGAAGAGTGAGAGGTAAAGAGTGAAAGGAAGAGGAAGAGTGAGAGGTGAAAGGTGAGAGGTGAAGAGTGAGAGGTACAGAGTGAGAGGGAGAGGAAGAGTGAGAGGTAAAGAGTGAAAGGAAGAGGAAGAGTGAGAGGTGAAAGGTGAGAGGTGAAGAGTGAGAGGTACAGAGTGAGAGGGAGAGGAAGAGTGAGAGGTAAAGAGTGAAAGGAAGAGGAAGAGTGAGAGGTGAAAGGTGAGAGGTGAAGAGTGAGAGGTGCAGAGTGAGAAAAAGAGGAAGAGTGAGAGGTAAAGAGTGAAAGGAAGAGGAAGAGGGAGAGGTGAAAGGTGAGAGGTGAAAGGTGAGAGGTGAAGAGTGAGAGGTACAGAGTGAGAGGGAGAGGAAGAGTGAGAGGTAAAGAGTGAAAGGTGAGAGGTGAAGAGTTAGAGGTACAGAGTGAGAGGGAGAGGAAGAGTGAGAGGTAAAGAGTGAAAGGAAGAGGAAGAGTGAGAGGTGAAAGGTGAGAGGTGAAGAGTGAGAGGTACAGAGTGAGAAAAAGAGGAAGAGTGAGAGGTAAAGAGTGAAAGGAAGAGGAAGAGGGAGAGGTGAAAGGTGAGAGGTGAAGAGTGAGAGGTGCAGAGTGAGAGGAAGTGGAAGAGTGAGAGGTAAAGAGTGAAAGGAAGAGGAAGAGTGAGAGGTGAAGAGTGAGAGGTGAAGAGTAAGAGGTGCAGAGTGAGAGGAAGAGTGAGAGGTAAAGAGTGAAAGGAAGAGGAAGAGTGAGAGGTGCAGAGTGAGAGGTGAAGAGTGAGAGGTGCAGAGTGAGAAAAAGAGGAAGAGTGAGAGGTAAAGAGTGAAAGGAAGAGGAAGAGGGAGAGGTGAAAGGTGAGAGGTGAAGAGTGAGAGATGCAGAGTGAGAGGAAGAGGAAGAGTGAGAGGTAAAGAGTGAGAGGTGAAGAGTGAGAGGGGGAGGAAGAGTGAGAGGTAAAGAGTGAGAGGAAGAGGAAGAGTGAGAGGTGAAAGGTGAGAGGTGAAGAGTGAGAGGTACAGAGTGAGAGGAGAGGAAGAGTGAGAGGTAAAGAGTGAAAGGAAGAGGAAGAGTGAGAGGTGAAAGGTGAGAGGTGAAGAGTGAGAGGTACAGAGTGAGAGGGAGAGGAAGAGTGAGAGGTAAAGAGTGAAAGGAAGAGGAAGAGTGAGAGGTGAAAGGTGAGAGGTGAAGAGTGAGAGGTACAGAGTGAGAGGGAGAGGAAGAGTGAGAGGTAAAGAGTGAAAGGAAGAGGAAGAGTGAGAGGTGAAAGGTGAGAGGTGAAGAGTGAGAAAAAGAGGAAGAGTGAGAGGTAAAGAGTGAAAGAAAGAGGAAGAGGGAGATGTGAAAGGTGAGAGGTGAAGAGTGAGAGGTGCAGAGTGAGAGGAAGAGGAAGAGTGAGAGGTAAAGAGTGAAAGGAAGAGGAAGAGTGAGAGGTGAAAGGTGAGAGGTGAAGAGTGAGAGGTACAGAGTGAGAGGGAGAGGAAGATTGAGAGGTGAAGAGTGAGAGGTGAAGAGTAAGAGGTGCAGAGTGAGAGGAAGAGTGAGAGGTAAAGAGTGAAAGGAAGAGGAAGAGTGAGAGGTGCAGAGTGAGAGGTGAAGAGTGAGAGGTGCAGAGTGAGAAAAAGAGGAAGAGTGAGAGGTAAAGAGTGAAAGGAAGAGGAAGAGGGAGAGGTGAAAGGTGAGAGGTGAAGAGTGAGAGATGCAGAGTGAGAGGAAGAGGAAGAGTGAGAGGTAAAGAGTGAGAGGTGAAGAGTGAGAGGGGGAGGAAGAGTGAGAGGTAAAGAGTGAGAGGAAGAGGAAGAGTGAGAGGTGAAAGGTGAGAGGTGAAGAGTGAGAGGTACAGAGTGAGAGGAGAGGAAGAGTGAGAGGTAAAGAGTGAAAGGAAGAGGAAGAGTGAGAGGTGAAAGGTGAGAGGTGAAGAGTGAGAGGTACAGAGTGAGAGGGAGAGGAAGAGTGAGAGGTAAAGAGTGAAAGGAAGAGGAAGAGTGAGAGGTGAAAGGTGAGAGGTGAAGAGTGAGAGGTACAGAGTGAGAGGGAGAGGAAGAGTGAGAGGTAAAGAGTGAAAGGAAGAGGAAGAGTGAGAGGTGAAAGGTGAGAGGTGAAGAGTGAGAAAAAGAGGAAGAGTGAGAGGTAAAGAGTGAAAGAAAGAGGAAGAGGGAGAGGTGAAAGGTGAGAGGTGAAGAGTGAGAGGTGCAGAGTGAGAGGAAGAGGAAGAGTGAGAGGTAAAGAGTGAAAGGAAGAGGAAGAGTGAGAGGTGAAAGGTGAGAGGTGCAGAGTGAGAGGAAGAGGAAGAGTGAGAGGTAAAGAGTGAAAGGAAGAGGAAGAGTGAGAGGTGAAAGGTGAGAGGTGAAGAGTGAGAGGTACAGAGTGAGAGGGAGAGGAAGATTGAGAGGTGAAGAGTGAGAGGTGAAGAGTAAGAGGTGCAGAGTGAGAGGAAGAGTGAGAGGTAAAGAGTGAAAAGAAGAGGAAGAGTGAGAGGTGAAGGGTGAGAGGTGCAGAGTGAGAGGTAGGGGTGAATCTGACTGTGGTTGGATGAGAAGAATAAACATTAAACTATAACAGAATTTGCTGTTTTAACAGGAGAAGAAGCAGAAGAGTGAGGTTTTCCTGCGTTCATCTCCGCCAGAGTCAGAGCGAGCGCTCTCGTCTGGAGCAGATAACCTTTGAGTGTGAGGCTCCAGCAAACATGCAGCAGATGTGAGGAATGTCGGCGAGGAGCAGAAAGGAGGAAATGTGAGAAGTGATGGATGATAAGCAGAAAATGGAAAATATATTTAATAACACGTGTGAGTGTGTGTATAAATGTGGAGCGTACTAAATGAATGTGGAAAATAAAAGATTTTCTGCTCGTCTCCATAGCTTTCCATTCCTGTATTCATTTTTTTAAAATAAACACTAAAGGTGCACTGGATTATAAGGCACATTATACGACACTAGTAAGTAACAAGGGTACTACCTAAGGATATATATATATATATATATATATATATATATATATATATATATATATATATATATATATGCAGTAACAACAAAAGGGCTAGCACTTAGCGACTAATGCTAATGCTTCTCCAGCAGTGCTAGCCAGATTTAGCAGGAGGCTACAGGCTGGTAATACGAACATCTAAATGGCAAAAGAGCTAGCACTTAGCGCAGTTGGTGGCTAATGCTAATGCTGCTCCAGTAGTGCTAGCCAGAGTTAGCAGCAGGCTACAAGTCGATAATACTCGTATCTGAATGACAAAAGAGCTAGCGCTTAGCGCAGGCAGTGGCACTGACTTTGACGTTTTGACCTTGAGCACGCCTGTGTTGCCAAGATAGCAATTAATGTCTGACTGTTGACGTCTGCCTAGGTTGTATTCAGTCAGTGATGCACCTGCGTTTTCCAAAAAATTAACTTGAACAGACTTCATTTCCTCTGGAAAAAAATTAGTGACCACTTAAAAATGATGAGTTTCTTTGATTTTACCAAATGGAAGATGGATGATCACAAGCCAACAAAAACAAGCTGAACTGCTTGAAGTTTTGCACCAGGAGTAAAGCAGCATGAAGTTATCCAAAATCAGTGTATAAGACTGGTGGAGGAGAACATGATGCCAAGATGAATTAGAAAACTGTGATTAAAAACCAGGGTTATTCCACCAAATATTGATTTCTGAACTCTTAAAACTGTATAAACATAAACTTGTTTTCTTTTTTTATTATTATTATTTGAGGTCTGAAAGTTCTGCATCTTTTTTTGTTATTTCAGCCATTTCTCATTTTCTGTAAATAAAAGCTCTAAATGACAATATTTTTATGTGGAATTTGGGAGAAATGTTGTCTGTAGTTTATAGAATAAAACAACAATGTTCATTTTACTCAAACATAAACCTATAAATAGAAAATTAAGGAAACTGATTCAGAAACTGAAGTGGTGTTTAAAAAAGTCCAAAAAAAATTAGATTTTACAAATTCTGACGATGTAGGCAGAACGTGTCAAAATGCAAGGTGTACGATAAAATCCCATGACTAGATGAAGCATTTAATAAGCATTTGAGTCCACGAACCTCCACACACATCGTGCACATCGTACGCTGCATGATAATCAGAATTGCTTGTATACAGGAAATACACTCAGCCTCAACAATCTTCATCCTGTGTAAAGACTCAGAGAGAAACTGGTGAGAGGAAACGTCTCCGTGTCTGCAGACGACAGACAAGATGACTTGTTATAAACCATCTGCCACAGACGAGTTCAACAGCTCCAACTCCACGCTGTCTGCCCACAATGCCTTTGGGTACGAGAGACTGACAACAGTGGATCAGTTCACTCAGTGCTGAAACCTCATTCTCTCCCAGGAGGACCCAGTTCACAATGAACACAGAATCCAGAGTTACGAGAGTCATCTGTGAAACGATGGAAGTCTGCCAGGTTCACACACACACACACACACACACACACACACACACACACACACACACACACACACACACACTTACACACACTTACACACAGAGAGGTGGAACGGTACTGAAGAGAGCATTCATATAATATATATATATATATATATATATATATATATATATATGGAGCTTAAAAGCTGTATATAAAGAAGTATATAAATCTGAATTTTCTAAAAATTAATCTACATTTTAAAATGTGTTTTAACTTGTGAGGTGGTGAAATTTTTAAGTTATTTTAAGTTATTTTTAAGTTATTAAGTTATCTGATTGAAAACACAGTTCACTTTTTTTCTGAGAAGCCTACAGATTCAATTTATATTTCTGATTTTAAACTTTGAATTTGTACAATCTGATTTTTTTGGGATCTGAATTTTTTTAAGTGAACCTTAAATTTTACATTATTTTTAACACCTCACAAATTCAAAACATAAAAAAGCAGCATTGTTAAAATTTTATTACTAAAAATGACAATTCTGTTAAATATTTCATGTTATGTAAAAGACAAGTATATTTAATTTAGATTTGAAGATTTGTCAGTATTTAAGCTCCATATTTATATAACTAAACCCATAACTCTAAACATAGTACATACAGTACAATGAGGGTTTAATAGTCAAGTCAAGAGGCTTTATTGTCATTACATCTGGGTACAAGTACACAAAGTGCAAGAGCAACAAAATTACACTCCTAAAGTTCCCTAAAAGGTTCTATAAATCTGTAAAATGTAATAAAAAAAGTACATTTGAGAGAAAAATATTTACTTCATAGCCCTTTGGCTGGAATAGTTTTAAATGGCCATTTTAAACATAAACCAGACAATGGAATGAAATTTTGTCCTACTTCTCCATGCAGAATTCTCTCATAATCAGTGTTAGTCCCTCAGGAGAATACATAAACCAACCCGCATTCTCCACCAGTTGTGGCATTAACTGGGGAATTGTACCTACATTACATCTATAAGTGGCCAGTAGACCAATGACATCTGTTTCATGCCATTTATCTGCCCTTTCAACGCAAAAAATGTCTGGACTATTTACTTGGTCGTCAATTTTTAATTTATTTCCAATATTTTTGCCCTGGAAATGTACAAAACACACACACACAAAAACTGAGTAAGTCATGGAGGACGTTCTGACCCAGGCCTTGCCCAAAATAAAATATTTTAACCATATACCAGTCAGCGGAGATAATGTTTTTCCTACTTCTCCATGCAGAATTCTCTCATGCTCAGTGTTAACACCCTCTGATAAAATGCATAAAGAAATCCTGCATTCGCCACCATACCACATCCAATTGGGGTGAGCTAACAGGGAATTATACCTATAGCTTATCTTTAAAAAGTCAATTGACTCATAAAACGTGGCCAGTAAACCAGTGACATCTGTTGCATGCCATTTATCTGCCCTTTTAACGCAAAAAAGGACATGTCTGGACTATTCACTTGACCATCAATTTTTATTTATTTCCAATATTTTTGACCGGGAAATGTACAAAAACAAACACACACACACACACTTAGGAAGTTCTGACCTAGGTCTTGCCCAATATATATATATATATATATATATATATATATATATATATATATATATATATTAACCATATACCAGTCGACAGAGAGAAATTTATCCTACTTCTCCATGCAGAATTCTCTCATACTCAGTGTAAGGCCCCTCTGAAGACTGCATAAAGGAATCCTGAATTCTCCACCACCCTGCATCAACTGGGGCCATCAATTTTCATTTATGTTTGCCCAATAAATGTTCATAAACACACACACACACACACACACACACACACACAAACTGTGTTAGTCATAGAGAAGGTTCTGACCCAGACCCTTGCCCAAAAATATGAATGTCTGCACTCTTTCTTCTCTGGTGGGAACGCCTGAGATGTCAGACAGAGACAGACAGAGAGAAATGCAGGGGGGGATGTGTGTTGTGTGTTGGAAAGATGAACGAGAGAAGAAGAAGAAGAAGAAGAAGAAGAAGAAGGATGAGATAGAAACAGCAACAGAACTGAGAAGATACAAGAAATGATGATGAAGCTCTCATTCTCTCAGAGAGAAGACACTAACGAAGAGACTGAGATAGATAGAGACAAAGAGATGGAGAGAGATGGAGAGAGACCGAGAGAAAGATGGAGAGAGAGCGAGAGAAAGGAGGGGGTGAGACAGTAGGGTCTCTATATTTAGCCGTGCTGCTGTCACCTTCACTCTCTCTCCACACAGCGCTCTGACAGCTCAGATCCAGCCAAGCAGCGTACAATCCCAGGATGCACCGCCACCTTCACACACTACACAAACTCAAAGCCTTCGCTTCAGGCTTGCGTGCAGCATACGCACCAACACACACACACACACACACACACACACACACTTCACCATTCCTTCTAATAAATGGAGTGCTGGGCGGTACGACCAAAAACGTATATCACGTTATTTTTCAAGATTTTGACAGTTTCAAATTGACCTTTTTATTTTTGACTATTCTTTTGCCTTTGCCCTCTCTTTGCTGAAATTTCTGTGTATGATCTTTGTTTTGCATGACCACTAATGCTATTTTATTAAGTATTCTCTTCATTGTTGATGCAAAAGTTGAATTTGAGTACTGCTTTTCATTGCCAAGATTACATTACATTACATTACATTACATTTGGCAGACGCTTTTGTCCAAAGCGACTTACAATAGTCAAGTACAAAAGTAATAGAAGTTAAAGGTAAAACATTTTTAGATAGGGCTTAAAGCAGGTCGAAGGGAAATAATGGGATAGAGGAGTAGAGTAGTAAAGGAAATGGGGTTAGAAGTAGTTAGTGTGTTAGAGGTGTTAGGAGAGTAAGAGCTCTTTGAAGAGCTCTGTCTTCAGGAGTTTATTAAAGATAGTGAGAGATTCTCCTGATCTGGTAGTAGAAGGTAGTTAGTTAGAGGTGTTAGGAGAGTAAGTGCTCTTTGAAGAGCTCTGTCTTCAGGAGTTTATTAAAGATAGTGAGAGATTCTCCTGATCTGGTAGTAGAAGGTAGTTAGTTAGAGGTGTTAGGAGAGTAGGTGCTCTTTGAAGAGCTCTGTCTTCAGGAGTTTATTAAAGACAGTGAGAGATTCTCCTGATCTGGTAGTAGAAGGTAGTTAGTTAGAGGTGTTAGGAGAGTAAGTGCTCTTTGAAGAGCTCTGTCTTCAGGAGTTTATTAAAGACAGTGAGAGATTCTCCTGATCTGGTAGTAGAAGGTAGTTAGTTAGAGGTGTTAGGAGAGTAAGTGCTCTTTGAAGAGCTCTGTCTTCAGGAGTTTATTAAAGATAGTGAGAGATTCTCCTGATCTGGTAGTGGAAGGTAGTTTGTTCGCTATGAACATTGCTATAGCAATGAATAATGGAATGATGGAGCTCTGTCTAATACTAATGTGATGAGTTGGGGAGTTCCTGACCTTCCTAACACTCTTGCAACAAAATGCAATCAAATCCTCACAGCAATGCTCTTAAATCTAATAAGAAACACTCTCTGGACAGTAGAAACTTGAGAACAAAACTATTTTTAATACCCTTGATTAGGCCTGTTATGCTTCTGCTATAATACAGTACAATATATGAAAATCATTTTACAGAGCTCTATATTGCCCATTGTATTAACTTGAGGATTTACTTGATAAGCCATGCAAGGTAAAATAAACATTATGCATTGCAAAAAAAACACATCTGCAACTGTCACTAGGGGTGTGCAATATCATATCGTTTCGATCGTATTGTATCGATTCTATCTGTCCAGTATCATTTATTTTACTTTAATCCTGGATATATGGAGATATTTGGAGATATTTTAATATCTTACTTAGGGGTGTGCAGTACTATATTAAATTGTATGTAATGATAAAATATTCTTTTTCTTGCAGTGTATAGTGTATTTTTGAAATAATTTTTTAAAAAGTGTTTTGTCATATCGCAAAAGATTATCGTTATCGTGAAAATACCATGAAATATCGTGATATTATTTTAGGGTCATATCGCCCACCCCTAATTGTCACATCTCCCTAACAATAATTAAAAGTTTAACAATGTTTAAAATGCTGTAAGTGCATTATTATAATATCATATCACAGATATATTGGTGGAATAATATGATCTTAAAATAAGAATAATATCTATTATTGCAATTATTTCTTGCACAATGAATTGTCTATTTAAATAGCAATAATAATAACAGGTCTATCCTTAATATTAAGGCGTTCCAGTACTCGTCCATACATTGTATGCTAGATGCAATGCACCTTGTGGACTTTGCTCGTTTCTGAGTGTGTAATAAATAACTGATTAACAAAGGAACTGTTAAATAAACTACAGAACTTCCGAGTGCACGCCTTCACAGCCACTGTGTAAACGTGATGCTAATTCAACAGACAATCAGAGCAGAGGACGAGCCTCTCAGGGAGCTTCGGCGCGAGCTACCATTATAATAACAAACACTGAAGAAAGAGGTTAAAGAGGGTTTTGGGAGAAAATACACAGAAATATTAACCCAAGCTGCTGCTGACTGATGCTACAGTCAAGTTTAGAGCATCAGAAACAACTACAACATTAAACCCCATTAAACTGCCCACAATTGGTAGACTGATGGACACTTCTAGCCTTTATTCACACAAAAAACAGGTTATTAAAGGTGTAATTATATACAGTAGACATGGCTTGTCTTACATTATAGCTTAAACATCAGAGTTTGGTATACTTTTAGCACAATTGGACAAATACGACAAAAACCCTTTAATACATTAACGCTAGGCTGTGTATAGCAAGATGTTTGAAAATTACAAACAGTACAAGTTAGACCAAAGTTGTTATCCAAAGATGAAAAGAAATTAACATTTTTGGCTGAATCCAAAATCGAACAAAATTAAACATTGTGCCACTACTAAATTTATTTGTATTTTTTGCAGGTTTTCATTCATTTTGCCACTTTTTTCAACAGCGAACAAATTAAATAAATCTTGAGGTCAGGATATTGGATGGAATTAGGCATAGGGCCACTAGGTTCCTGTTCATCTGCTAGTCCTATTCTATTGGCAATACTTCTCTACTGTAACTTTAAATAACTGACTGAAATTATTGGAAGGAATGTCTACAAATATTTAGATATACAGGGTTTTCCAAAGAGGATTAAGCCTAGTCCTAAACTATATTAATATATTTTAAAATCACTCAATCATTCAAACGTCTGGGTATTCCAAGACTAGGCTTAGACTCTGGAAAACTAACACATAGTGTAAATATATATTTTTAATTAGTTTACTGATGTTTAAGCAGCTTGTAGTGGCTGGCAGAAATTTTAACCTTAAAAAATTAGAATCTACCTTGTAAAACTTTACTGATATGCATACTAAATTATGTGAACATATTACGGCACCAAATCAACAAAAATACATTTGTTCAGTTATTTTACCCCTGTTGTTTAACATTGATTTAAACATATAAACAGTTAGTGTTTATATGGGGAGTCTTAATGTTTCCTAATGTTTTTACACATTACTGTAGTTTATTTATACCATTAAAATCATTAGTGATCATTAGTGTTTCAAACTGTCCCTCGACACACAGTTAATTACACATATAAACACAGAGAGAGAGAGAGAGAGACTGAAAGAGAGAGAATGAGAGATAGAGATGAGAGATTTAGAGAAAAAACAGGAGATAGATATAGAAAAAGATTGAGAGAGAAGGAAAGAAATAGATAAAGATAGAGAGACAAAGAGAGAGAGAGAATGACAGAGAGAAAACGAGAGAGAGACAGACAGAGCGACTCAGAGATTGAGAGAGATTGGCAGAGATTTAGAGAGAGAAAGAAAGAGAAAGATAGAGATAGAGAGACAGAGTGAGATTTAGAGAGAACGAAAGAGATAGATAAAAGGGAGAGGAAGTACAGAGAAAGAGATTGAAAGAGAGATTTAGAGAGAGATCGAATGAGAAAGATAGAGATAGAGAGACAAAGAGAGAGAGAGAGAGAATGAGAGAGAGAGAGAAAATGAGAGAGAGACAGACAGAGCGACTCAGAGATTGAGAGAGATTGGCAGCGATTTAGAGAGAGAACGAAAGAGAAAGATAGAGATAGAGAGACATAGAGTGAGATTTAGAGAGAACGAAAGAGATAGATAAAGGGAGAGGAAGTACAGAGAAAGAGATAGAGAGAAAGAGAGATTTAGGGAGAGAATGAAAGAGATAGAAGGACACAAAGAGAGGAACTTAAACAGACAACGAGAGAGATAGAGATTTAGAGAGAGATTGAAAGAGATAGATAGAGGGAGAGGAGGTAGAGAGAGAGAGAGAGAGAGAGGGTGTGTTCTGAGAGGAGCTGACAGACACTCTTGGCTGTGTTTTTTATGTGTGATGTATCTGTTTTGTCTGGTAGCAGAGAGAACGTGGCAAAAAAGCACAAAGAAAATCAGTTTATTATTATTCAGACCAGTAAATCTAATATGGTCATGTGCACATTTTTCATGGTAAATGGATGATGTAATTACTGTAATACAGTACAGGCCAAATGTTTGGACACACCGTCTCTTTTTCAATGCATTTTCTTTATTTTCATGACTATTTACATTGTAGATTCTCACTGAAGCATCAAAACTATGAATGAACACATGTGGAGTTTTATGTACTTAACAAAAAATGAGCTGAACCTCCACAGTCACCGGACCTGAACCCAATCCAGATGGTTTGGGGTGAGCTGGAGCACAGAGTGAAGAAGACAAAGAGCCAACAAGTGCTAATAAACACCTCTGGGAACTCCTTCCTTCAAGAATGTTTTTCATTTCAGGTGGCCACCTCTTGAAGAAGCTCATTGAGAGAATGATGCCAAGAGCGTGCAAAGCAGTAATCAGAGCAAAGGGGGCTATTTTGAAGAAACTAGAATATATATATATATATATATATATATATTTTTTTTTTTTGTTATTTCACCTTTTTTTGTTAAGTACATAAATCTCCACATGTGTTCATTCATAGTTTTGATGCTTCAGTGAGAATCTACAATGTAAATATCAGTCATGAAACGCATTGAAAAAGAGAAGATGTGTCCAAACTTTTGGCCTGTACTGTAGGTATAATACCAAAAGTCACAATATCCAAGTTTAATACAAGTTTAATCTGACTAAATGGGAACAACATGGGAATAAAGAACAGAAACCATTCCTTTTTTATACACACACACTTTAAACACACACACACACTATAGACACACACAGGAACGAAACAGTCGTGGGTAAGTGATTCTTATAAAGAGCCCTGGACTCTTGGAGGGTCAGCAGGCTAAGTTTATTATGCTGCCAGGAGCTCCATTAGAGAGCAGCCCGGGGGACGACCTCAGAAAAATGCGCAGAGATGCCTCCCAACTCCCATGGATATTAATATCGCTCTGTCGCATTTCTGCGGCCGCAGCTACAAAGCAGGAACGTGACTGCTCTTGAAAATGGAGCCTAATAGCAGGCAATCATGATGTCACCCCGGGACAAACACGCTGGGTTCAAATGTGAACAGATCTGAGACAGAGCAGAGAGGATCTCTGATGGATACAGATCTGTTCAGACATACAGACGGAGATCCAGACAGAGAGACGAATGAAAAGAGACAGAAATATGCTATTTATTTATTTTATGAACATGTACACATTACTCACAAACTTAAAAACATACACACTTTAAATGCTGCTGCTACTTCCATACTTTCCTATTTATATTATATATATATATATATATATATATATATATATATATATATATATATATATATATATATATACACACATATATATATATTATGTCTATTTCTTTATTTTCTATATTATTCTTGTAACACTTTATAATAACTTTCATTAATATACCATTAATTATTTATTATATTAATTAATAATTAATAACTCATTTTTCACATTTTAAGAAACTAAAAAGTTGCTATCACATTTGTAAATACTAATAAACACATTGGCAACATGAACTGCAATTGATAAACATTTGCATAGTTAAAAATTTATATTTATAGCAATTTATTAATGTTCAAATTCTGATAAACTACTTCTTTGTTCACATCTACTGATCATTAGTTATTATAAAGTGTTACTTTATTCTTTATTATATGTTTTATTTATATTTTTCTTTATTATCTTACATTCTTATATAGGTGTATTAAACACAGAGTGATCTATTTTAAGCGTTTATTTCTTTTATTTTTGATTATTATGGTTTACAGCCAATGAAAACCCAAAAATCATTGTCTCAGAAAATTTGAATATTATAAAAGACTGGCGGGCAGTGTGCCAAGTCCTGCTGGAAAATGAAATCTGCATCTCCATAAAAGTTGTCAGTAGCAGAGGGAAGCTGTAAGATATGAAGTGCTGTAAGATTTTGTGGGAAAACAAAACTGCACTGACTTTAGACTTGATAATAAAACACAGTGGATCAACACCAGCAGATGACAGACATGTCTCTCGGTTGGACAAAACAGGCTTGTACGCCTATTTAAATTAACTCTAAATGAACGTGTGAACATGTATGTGAGAAAAGGGTTTTTAAATATTGATTAAATTTATTTTATCCGACCTGGGCATCCATAAATATATATAAGGATGTGTATACAGCCCTGGAAAAAAAAAAAATTCTGAATCAGTTTCTCTGATTTTGCTATTTATAGGTTTATGTTTGAGTAAAATGAACATTGTTGTTTTATTCTATAAACTACAGACAACATTTCTCCCAAATTCCAAATAAAAATATTCTCATTTAGAGCATTTATTTACAGAAAATGAGAAATGGCTGAAATAATAAGAAAGATGCAGAGCTTTCAGACCTCAAATAATACAAAGAAAACAAGTTCATATTCATAAAGTTTTAAGAGTTCAGAAATCAATATTTGGTGGAATAACCCTGGTTTTTAATCACAGTTTTTTTCATGCATCTTGGCATCATGTTCTCCTCCACCAGTCTTACACACTGCTTTTGGATAACTTTATGCTGCTTTACTGCCTTTACAGAGCTGTATGTAGGGAGACCCTGATATGTGTATGTAGAGTCACTGTATATGTGTGTGTATGTGTGTGTGTGTGTGTGTGTGTGTAACTGTATGGGTATGGAGGCACACTTTCAGAGACGGCATACTTCTTCTGGGCATCTCTTGGCTCAGTTATGGAGGTTCGTCTTTCAGGGAGACACCGACGGCTCCAGCAGCTCTAAGTGCACGTGCGCACATGTGTGTGTGTGTGTGTGTGTGTGTGTGTGTGTGTGCGTGTGTGTGTATTCTTAAGTATGTGTGTATCCTCTTAAGTGCATGCATATACAGTGTGTGTGTGTGTTCTTGTCTAATAGAGGTTGTGTTCTCTAATGTCCACCATTATTGCTCTACCTGAGCACTCTCTCTATCTCTCTCTATACATAAAACAGATGGATAGAATCTCTCAGTCTGTGCTTTTCTTTATTCTCTGTTCAGCTCTGTCTTTATTCACGGCCTGGAAATGCCTTTAGATATTCACACTAGGGCTGGGCGATATGGCCATAAAATAATATCACGATATTTCAGGGTGTTTTTGCGATAAATATATTTTTGGCAATACGTCAAAACATTGATTTTAAGAGTCTACTACTGCAACACGGTTAGTGTAACATTTATCAGTTTCATTTTTTTGACCGTTTGAGGCTAAATGCAAAAATTTTAAATTTGCTGTAAAATCTCAATATTACATTTTTAACATTCAGTCACACCCTGGCCCTGGTTCGGATCATGTTTTTATTGTCCTCCTGTTTCTTTATCTCCTCCATGTGCTCTGCTATGTGTTCTCTGCTGTCTAGTGCATTCACTTATGTTTAATCTGTAGCTCCGTCCCCTCGTTACCTTCCCCAGGTGTTCCCTGTTTCCTTTCCTGCCTTGTGTGAGTGTATTTATAGCCCTGTGTTTCCTGTTTCCTTTGTCAGTTCTTGTTTTTTTTTTTACGTCAGTTGTAGGTTGTAGGTTTTTCTTTGTTTTCAAGTCTTTGTGTATTCTGTAGTTCTCATAGTTTTCCCATCTGTTTATTTGTCTTGTTATATGTTTATTTTAGTTTATTTCTGTTTAATAAATATACTTGCATTTGTGTCCCCTCTCAGTGTCCTCTCCCTTGCTGCAATCCTACAGAGCTACACAGTGCAGTGTAGAAGAAATAAGTTTTCACACATTTTTATTATATTTAGTTTTTCCTTCTCTGCCCCTCACAATCAGAATTTCAGGAAAATATTTTAGATTTTTTAATTTTTTCATCTTGTAACAAAAGTTAGTTGGATAATACCATCAGACTTGTGTTACTAAGTACAAAAATGGAAAAATCTGAAAATCAAGAAAAAAAATTGCCCTTTCTTTTTTCTGAAACTTTTTAAGAAAGGCTGAATTGAAAAACAAAAAAATAAATAAAAACTGAAAAATCTGTGAATGTTTGTCTATTCTGAAAACAACACCAACCTACCAAGATCCTATATACCAAGATTTTGTATAGGATTAATAAGTGTAACACAATAAAAAAAACTAAAATTAAGTAATGCAACAACAAAAATGTATCACAAAACATGCAAAAAGTGCAGCATATTTAGTGCATGCATATAAACTGCACACAAACAAAAGTAAATACAATGTACAGTAAAAAATATAGAAGAAAGGCTTTTAAGAATATCGCCAACCCAACACTACGGTTTACTCCAAATCAATATCTACAAAAGTGACATATCAAATCAACATTTGGTTTAGTTCTTTGTATATGTGTTTATTAATTATGTATTAATTGTAGTTCTATTTATCAATTTTTCCTACCATAATTTGTCTTTTTTTCTCCTTTTCCATTAATTACTAAATGACCAACATTTAGACTTTCATTCCTTTCTTTTCTTTCCTTAGTTAGTGTTAATTTTATTTTTTCCATTTTTCTTTTCTTCTTTTTACCTGTTGTCTTGTTTTTGTCTCTAGCTTCTTATTTGTTTTATGTCCTTGTCCTCCCTCAATGAATAATACTAACTAATAAAAAGTCAGAATTAATACTCTGAAAAAAGGGTTTTTTGGTGGTAGTAGGCCAAAAATGAAACATAAAAATTAATAAATACATAAATAAATTAACTGTTACGGATTTTATCATTTATGATTTGATATAGCACACCCCCTAACTCACCCACTTTCCTACTGTATTCTTCTTTATCTTTTCTCTATCAAAAAAAACAAAACTGAATAAAGACCTCAGGGCCAAGCTCATTTCCATACATATCACCAATAATACAATCTACTCAATTAAACCTGGAAACACTGAAATAAAGATTTCTATTACTTTAGGAGATACAATCACCCATCTTCCGCTAAAAGCCCCTAAAGCCCCCACAGCTCTGCGTCTCTGTGGTCATTATGAAGTGTTATAAAGACAGAGAGAGTGAATTGAGCCCCACGGCACTTTAATTCCGGGTGAATTAGGATAATTGTAGAGTTGGATGTGTGAAAGACGCAGCCATCCATGCTGTCAACCTGCAGCCCAACAGCTTCCAGAGATCAGGAACATGTGGGGGGGCGGGGGGGGGGGGCACTTCTCTCAGACTGAGGTCTTTTCTCACTGTGGTTCCAGGTGTTCAGCCAAACCAGCACAAGAACCTGAGGGAGAACCGCTAAACGCTTGGTAATTGAGCTGTCATGGACAAACTAGATCCCACACAGCACGAGCAATTAACACTGACAATGACCTTCTACTGGGGGGGTCAAACTCCCAGCCGCTAGCATTCAGAAATAGAGCGTGATTAGGACTCGTTTAGGGACAAAAACAGGTTACAAACTCTCTCACATACCCAAAACACACACAGAACACACACAGAACACACAGAAAATATGCAGAACACACACGGGTTTGATTTTAGAAGAGGACATGATGTCATACCCACTTCAGTTTCTGAATCAGTTTCTCTGATTTTGCTATTTATAGGCTTATGTTTGAGTAAAATGAACATTGTTGTTTAATTCTATAAACTACAGACAACATTTCTCTCAAATTCCAAATAAAAATATTCTCATTTAGAGCTTTTATTTGCAGAATATAAAAAAATGTAAGAGTTCAGAAATCAATATTTGGTGGAATAACCCTGGTTGTTTTTTAATCACAATTTTTTTCATGCATCTTGGCATCATGTTCTCCTCCACCAGTCTTACACACTGCTTTTGGATAACTTTATGCTGCTTTACTCCTGGTGCAAAAATTAATTCAAACAGTTCAGTTTGGTTTAATGGCTTGTGATCATCCATCTTCCTCTTGATTATATTCCAGAGGTTTTCAATTTGGTAAAATCAAAGAAACTCATTATTTTAAATGGTTTCTTATTTTTTCCAGAGCTGTATGCCAGTAGTTTACATAAAAGACGACTCAAAGAAAGATTCTCAACTAACATTCAACTGAATGTCTAGTAAATGCAACTCAAAACATTCAACAATGAGCTTAATGCAAATTATTCTCTATACAATCTTACCCTATATTTACCCTAAACCTAAGCCTAACCTTCACATAAATCAAAAATTTAACCCTAATACAAAGCTTAACCCAAATTTTAAATCTAACTCTAAACCTAAACCTAAGCCTAACCTCAACAATGAATCAATCCTAAAACCAGACCTAAACCTACACCTAACCTTAACCATACAAAGTCTAAAACCCAGCCTTAATCCAGACCTAAACCCAAACTTAAACCTAAATCTTAACTTTGGAATTAACTCCTAAATCAAACATTAACCCAAACCTTAAGGTTAACTTTAATTCTAACTCTAAACTTAAACTTAAGCCTAACCTCAATCATTAAAACGTAGAGCTCTGGAAAAAAATAAGAGACCACTTAAAAATGATGAGTTTTTTTGATTTTACCAAATTGAAAACCTCTGGAATATAATCAAGAGGAAGATGGATGATCACAAACCATCAAACCACCAAACTGAACTGCTTGAATTTTTGCACCAGGAGTAAAGCAGCATAAAGTTATCCAAAAGCAGTGTGTAAGACTGGTGGAGGAGAACATGATGCCAAGATGCATGAAAAAAACTGTGATTAAAAACCAGGGTTATTCCACCAAATATTGATTTCTGAACTCTTAAAACTTTATGAATATGAACTTGTTGTTTTCTTTGCATTATTTGAGGTCTGAAAGCTCTGCATCTTTTTTGTTATTTCAGCCATTTCTCATTTTCTGTAAATAAATGCTCTAAATAACAATGGTTTTATGTGGAATTTGGGAGAAATGTTGTCTGTAGTTTATAGAATAAAACAACAATGTTCATTTTACTCAAACATAAACCTATAAATAGCAAAATCAGAGAAACTGATTCAGAAACTGAAGTGCTCTCTTAATGACAAACATCAGGACCTTTTTTGTCCTAGCAAATGCACAAAAACAATAACTCACACACACTCTCACACACACACACACACACACACACACACACACAGTGCCCTGATGGGGTCACAGATGTAAACCCTAGGTGGTGGATGCTACCTAAGCCTATTAAGGCTCACTATACTGCTGTGGGATATAAATCATTTATTTAGTGCACTGAGAGTGAAGCCGGCTGCTCGACACGCTGCAGACAGTAAACAGGACAATGAAATACAGAATCACTCAGTAGATTTTATGGTCCTCGTCGTCAGAAAGCCACCAGGCCGGATCACAGAGCGGCACAAAGCAGATAAACAAGCTGTAAATCTGTCCATTAATAACCTTAATCCCCAACACTTATCCCCCCCCCCCCCAACAAATCACAAACATCGCTCTCACAGGGCAGAAAGTTGAGGCCGCTTTTCTGACGGAAATCTATAAATCTATAATCAGGCCTTATCTGCCTGAGCCAAACATTCACACACATTCTCTCTCACACTCTAACGAATGGCAAGGACATTTAAAACTCATATACAGCTCTGGACAAAAAAAATGAAGAGAGCACTTCAGTTTCTGAATCAGTTTCTCTGATTTTGCTATTTATAGGTTTATATTTGAGTAAAATGAACATTGCTGTTTTATTCTATAAACTACAGACAACATTTCTCCCAAATTCCAAATAAAAATATTGTCATTTAGAGCATTTATTTACAGAAAATGAGGAGAAATGGCTGAAATAACAAAAAAAGATGCAGAACTTTCAGACCTCAAATAATGCAAAGAACTGTTCATATTCATAAAGTTTTAAGAGTTCAGAAATCAATATTTGGTGGAATAACCCTGTTTTTTTAATCACATCTTTCCATGGTTTTCATGCATCTTGGCATCATGTTCTCCTCCACCAGTCTTACACACTGCTTTTGGATAACTTTATGCTGCTTTACTCCTGGTGAAGAAATTCAAGCAGTTCAGTTTTGCTACAGAAAGCCATTCCTTTTTATCTTCTAAAACTTCTAGAAACACATGAGCTTATCTCAGATGAAAGTACAGCGGCTGCTTTAGTACTCCCACACCTTAGAGAGAGAGAGAGAGAGAGAGAGAGAAAGAGAGAGAGAGAAAGAGAGAGAGAGAGAGAGAGAGAGAGATAGAGAGAGACCTTCATGTGCAGAGAGAGCAGGATCACAGGGAAACTACTTAGTTCTTAGTGAAAATTTGACTCAAAAACTCTTTACACAAATTTACACAACTACAAAGTCCCTTAATCTAATTTTAGCTTATCAGCCAGAATATGATTAGCATTCAAAGTTTATTTAAAATGTTCTTAAAAATCGTCAGATCTTCATTAAGCTATTCTGCACATCAACAATCATCTTTAGTCAACCACGCCCATCAGTGTAGATACATTCAGAAGCACTATTGCTATTTAAACGGCGCATGCGGACGAACTTTTAGACAAACTTTTGCAAACTTTTAATGCTAAACATATCCTGGCTACTAAGCTTAAATTAGGTTAAATGACTGTGTAGTTGCACAGAGACTTCCAGTTAATATTCAACAATTGTCTGGAGTGAGAGACACTGCAAACATTGTTAATTATCATAGATAACATATGTAGACCGACCTAGAGTTGAGTCAGTGCTTAAAGAGTCAGCTGATCACTCAAAACCATAAGAAAACAGTAAAACACTAATAATCGGCCGTTTAATCGGGCTTTAAATGGCCTTTTAAAAGGTAAATAAAAATAAGAACATTTTTCTGGGATTAAAAGCAAGATTTCGGCTTTAACTAGAAATATCTGTGCAACTACACAGTCATTTAACCTAATTTAGGCTTATCAGACAGGATATGTTTAGCATTCAAAGTTTGCCAAAATTTGTCTGTTTTTAAAATTAGTCAGTTCTTCATAAAGCTGCACATCAACGATTATCTTTCAACAGTCTATCGACAACAGTCTATTTTCAATCTGTCCGCTTGAGTTGTTTAAATAGCAACAGAGCTTCTGAATATATTTACACTGATGGGTGTGGTGGTCTGAAAATGAGGTGTATTCAGGTAAATTTCTGGTGTATTGCTATCTTGGAAATGGAAAACACAGGAGCTCCACTGACTGATTAGAACCCTGACAACAGTCAACAGTCAGATGTTCATACTATCTTATTACACACATATGGACATGCAGCAGTGCACAAACCCAACTTTTACATCAACAATAAACAGAATACTAAATTAATGGTGCAAACCAATAAAACTTTTCTCAAGTTTAAGTTTATTCTGAGAAAATAAGCCACATTATTCACTCGTGCACTACCAGACATGGACGTCCATGGCATCACTTTAAATCAAACCAGCGATTTCTCAATAAAAGGCATAAAGGACAGACAGCTGCACACTCCTGAGACACTCAGTAGCTCCTGATTTGCCACATTAGTCATAATGCAGGTAGAAGAACCCTTAAGAAAGGCAATCAGCAGCAGACAGGGCTTTAATCATGATAATCTATGCACGGCTGACACCCCAGGGTCGTCCACATCAGTCTCAGCCATCGCAGGGAGGAACAGAGCTTGCATGAGTCTGCAGCTTCTCTCAGATTCCTGCCTCAGAATTCTTTATAATTAAAACAATGCGCCGCTGCAGCGTCGCTCCGAGCAGCATTTCCAATCACGCATGCACACGCACACGTTCACATACCAGAGCCTTCTCTCACAAAGCCCTCAAACACGCCCTGGGTTCCTAACCACTGAAGAGGGATATGATATGCAGGAACATGTCCATAAATCCATCGGCGTGTCAGAGGCGCAGTAATGCGACGGCCTGCAGACTCCAGCAGGGTGAACTCAGACTGAGAGCTCGGGTCCTCTGGCTATCTTTTAACATGTAAATCTCCAGGCTTTCAGCAGAGCAGAGAAAAGAGAGAGGATTCTGAAAAGAAGGGAGGAAAGGGAGTGGAGGGAAGGAGAGAGGGAGTGAACTGAGAGAGGAGGAGAGCAAAAGATAGGGAGGAAATTATGGAGCCTGGTATACTTCAGTGTAAAAACACTACTTTACTTTACCTCCCTCTACCTCAGTCTACTTCACTCTACCTCAATTTACCTCAAACAACTTCACTCTACCTCACTCTACCTCACTCTACCTCACTCTACCTCACTCTACCTTACTCTACCTCACTCTACCTCAATTTACTTCACTCTACCTCACTCTACCTCAATCTACCTCAATCTACCTCAAACAACTTGGCTCTTACTCAATCTACATCACTCTACCTCCCTCTACCTCCCTCTACCTCCCTCTACCTCCCTCTACCTCTCCCTACTTCTCTCTACCTCACTCTACCTCACTCTATCTCTCTCTATCTCTCTCTACCTCTCTCTACCACAATCTACTTCACTCTACCTCACTCTACCTCACTCTACCTCACTCTACCTCAATCTACCTCCTTCTACCTCCTTCTACCTCCTTCTACCTCCCTCTACCTAACTCTCTCTCTCTATCTCTATCTCTCTCTACCTCAATCTACCTCACTCTACCTCACTCTACCTCTCTCTACTTCACTCTATCTCTCCCTACTTCACTCTACCTCACTCTACCTCACTCTACCTCTCTTTATCTCTCTCTACCACAATCTACTTCACTCTACCTCCCTCTACCTCTCTTTATCTCTCTCTACCACAATCTACTTCACTCTACCTCCCTCTACCTCTCTTTATCTCTCTCTACCACAATCTAGTTCACTCTACCTCACTCTACCTCTCTTTATCTCTCTCTACCACAATCTACTTCACTCTACCTCACTCTACCTCACTCTACCTCACTCTATCTCTCCCTACCTCTCTCTACCACACTCTACCACACTCTACCACACTCTACCACACTCTACCACACTCTACCTCCTTCTACCTCCCTCTACCTAACTCTATCTCTCTCTATCTCTCTCTACCTCAATCTACTTCACTCTACCTCCCTCTACCTCTCTCTACTTCTCTCTATTTCTCTCTACCTCAATCTACTTCACTCTACCTCACTCTACTTCACTCTATTTCAATCTACCTCACTCTACCTCTCTATGCCTGGCTATGTGGCTCTACCTTCCTGTATGTCTGTGTCTTCTTTACTCTACATTCATTTACCTCACTCTACTTCACTCGACCTCACTGTACCTCAATCTACCTCTCTCTACCTCACTTTACCTCACTTTACCTCTCACTTCCTCAATCCACTTCACTCTACCTCACTATACCTCTCTCTACCTCAATCTATCTCGCTCTAATTGACTCTACTTCACTCTATGTCAATCTATCTGGCTGTATCCCACTCTACCCTCCTCTACATCACTCTACCTCACTTTTTCACAATCTAACTTGCTCTGTCTCACTCTACTTCACTCTAACTTGCTCACCCTTACTTTACTCTGCTCTGCCTCACTCTACCTTGCTATACCTGTCTGTCAAATTCTACCTCCCTCAACCTTCCTCTACCTCACTTTCCTTCAACCTTCTTCTAATTCACTCTACTCTGCTCTACCTCACTCTACCACACTTTACCTTGCTCTGCCTCACTCTACCTTCATCTACATCACTCTACGTTGCTCTACCTCACCTTTCCACATATAACTTGCTCTGTCTCACTCTACTTCACTCTAACTGGCTCATCCTCACTTTACTCTGCTCTGCCTCACTCTACCTTGCTATACCTGTCTGTCAAATTCTACCTCCCTCAACCTTCCTCTACCTCACTTTCCTTCAACCTTCCTCTACTTCACTCTACTCTGCTCTACCTCACTCTACAGCACTTTACCTTGCTCTACCTCACCTTTCCACAATATAACTTGCTCTTACTCACTCTAAGCTCGTAACTCCAAATGGGTTCAAATTCAACCTCTGCTATTTCAATCCACCACAATTCACCTTAATCTACATCCAACCATCTCACACCACCTCGCTCTACCTTGTTCTATTCTCAGTCTGTCTCACTCTACCTCACTTTTACTTGCTTTACTGCACTCTGCCTTCCTCTATATTGCTATACATGACCCTATCTTGCTCTGCCCTCCAGTATGTCACTCTACTTTCCTCTACCTCAATCCACCTCACTTCACCTCGATCTACTGCACTCTACCTTTGCTCTGCCTCATTCTACTTTACTATAGCTGACTCTATCTTGCTCTACCTTTTTTAACCTTCCTCTACCTCACTTTACCTTAAACTACTGCACTCTACATTGCTCTGCCTTAATCTACCTCTCTCTCTACCTCTCTACCTCACGCTATACCTGACTCTACCACACTCTACCTAGCTCAGCCTCGATCTGCCTCCAGCCAAGTTACATCGCATAAGCACAGTCAGTAGTAAGAAAGAGTTCCCCCTGTTGCAGCACACATGTAATGCAGATTTAATTTGATGTGTATTTATCAGGGAAACTTATATTTTCTAATAAAGATAAAATAAGGTTTCTCTTATGGCTCTTTTTATTCTGATCTGGTCCTGTAAGAGTTAGTAACAGTGCGTGTAATAACTCATCCCCAGTAGAAGCTCTGGAGCTTCAGAGAAGATTTATCTTGGCATCCAGGTTCGTGCCCCTGGCCCAGACGCTCTTTAACGTGAAAAGACGAACACACAGACATCTCCTCTCTCTCTCAACTCTCTCAACTCTCCGACACTCCTGCTACTGGACAAATTCTTCCCTGGAGCTGAAAATTGACTCGTCCTGCTGGCATAGAGCCTCACACACACACACACACACACGCAAGGGTGTATTTGGTGGTGTCTGTGAAAGAGGAGGTTTATTCAGAAGAAAATACACTCCAAACTGTGCAATTTTATTAAAAACACTCTGCTCATCACTCTACTGATCATGACTTACGCTAAAGGATGTAAAAAGTGGTTTTTAAAACGTTTCTTGTGCACTTTTTAAGTTATTAATGGCTCGTTTTAAATGTTAGGGCTCTGTGGATTCTGCCAATGAGGTTTGGAGATACTTTGAGCCTGGATAACGCTGTAAAAAGCGATTTATCTGCAGGGAATTATGCGAAATATGCCCCATATCATCCATTCTAAAGTATGTTCGGAAAAATGGAATAAAATTACTGGATCTCAGAAAGCTGCAGGAGAGCGGAGGTGAGCTATTCGACAAAGATGAGTACTCCTCATCATGTTTTACTACACCAAAATTAAATTTTACACACAGTTTTTCTCCTTTAAAATAGTCTTCATGAATTGAATTGACTGGTTTTAAATGTGTCCATCTTTTACACGTGTACTGTATAAACACTAGGGATGGGCGATATGGCCCTAATATAATATCACGATATTTCAAGGTATTTTCGCGATAACGATACTCTTGGCGATATAAGAAATAAAAAAACATTGAATTAAAATAAAGGTAACACTTTACTTGGATGGTCAATTTTATGGCCTTGTTGATGCTCAACTGACATTCAACTAACACTGAATTGAATGTCCATTAAATTTAACTTAACCCTATGTTGAATGTAAATTATTCAAAATAGAACCTAACCCTACATCTAACCCTAACCTTAACCCTTAATCTACCCTAAAATCTAACCCTACACCTAACCCTAACCTTAACCCTTAATCAAGCCTATAATCCAACCCTACACCTAACCCTAACCTTAACCCTTAATCAACCATAAAATATAACCCTACACCTAACCCTAACCTTAACCCTTAATCAACCATAAAATCTAACCCTACACCTAACCCTAACCTTAACCCTTAACCAACCATAAAATCAAACCCTACACCTAACTCTTACCCTAACCTTAACCCTTAATCAACCCTAAAATCTAACCCTAAACCCAATCCTAAAATTTTAAGATTAGAGTTTGGGGTAGAGTTGAATGTAGGATTATATTCAATCGAGAATCATTTACTTTTACCTTTTAGTTCATTTGCATTTAATAGACATGTAGTTGAATGTCAGTTGAATGTCAGTTAAGCATCAAAGAGGCCCTCAAATGGACCATCCAAGTAAAGTGTTACCAAAAAAATATTTCAAGAATACACTACACTATATATATAAAATTAATTCTTATTATTGCATAAGATATGACATAATATGGAATATGACCTAACTGAAATATAAAAAAATATATAAGAATTTTATCAGATTTGTAACAGAAGTCAATAATCCTACTACTAATACTACTAATAATGCACTCCAAATATCTCCATATATACAGGATTAAAGTAAAATAAATGATACTGGCTAATAATAATGATCTGATAATGATCTGACTCTAGTAGATATATAGTAGGAAATGAGAACAGTGTAATTTTTTTTTCTTTTGCTAAAAACAGTAAAAAAAAAAAAAAAAAAGAAAAGTAATACCCTGATGTGTTATATATAATAATTAGGGATGGGTGATATGGCACCATGTTTCAGGGTATAATATATAGTATATCACCATAAGAACATTGTCTCTTTAGCTGACTTTTTTTTCCCTTTGGCGAGAATTGTGTTTATGTACCATTTTTTTTATTAATATGCAATTAATTGACTCATCTGAATCATAGATCAAATCAAATAAACAAAAATATATGTTTTTTTATTTTTCCAATCCCTCAGAAGTCAGTCTGAATAACCCCTGAAGATAGGAAGATAAGGCGTGTGTGTGTGTGTGTGTATAGTGTGTGTGTGGGAGACTGTAGCTAAGCAATCCCAGGGAAAATCCCTCAGTATGATCTGTTTCGTTTTCCAGCTCAGCCTTAATAGAAGCACAGATTCGAGCCAAAACCCCTGATTTCAAATAAAAATTCTCTCTGGGCCGCTAATGACGCGTCTACCATCCGACCCCAAGCTGCAGCAGGGGGTTTTCTGGCAGGAATGACCCACAGCTCAATATCTGACCAAAGATTTTTACTAGATCTAGTAAAAAATAGGTTAAAGTATGTTTTTATCAGTATGAAACTTCCTCTGCTTGCTTTAATCAGTGTAATCAAAATATAATATGAAAATGGTTCATCTCACATATTTGCAATCAACCACCGCCTGCAAAAACTAAAACTAAAACGCAATATTATATGTCACTCCCTTGAGTGTTCTATTGCTTTTAAACAACATTTTTTTTGACAAAATGAATAAAGAAAATAAATTAAAGAACTTAAGAATGAATATGCTTTAATATGGACTGAGCCTTCCGCCAAAAAGTAGTTCCACCACAACTGTAACAGAACTGAAACTTAACTACAAAACAGTGTATGGTTTATACAGACTAACACCACGAAAGTTAGCTTGAAAGCAAAATTGTGAATAAGTGAAGATGGTAATGTTAGGAGCGTGAAATAACGCTAATACTCTCCTCTCCTGCTCCGTGGAGTCGTCTTCAGGTGAAAGCTGCGCATTTTTTGAGCATTTCTGCCTGTTTTGGGTGGTGTTGGTTTTAGCTAGCCGGCTGGACTGTGGTAAGGTTAGCGTAGCTTGCTTTAGCTCAGCATTAGCTTAGCTTAGCCTAGCCTGGCTGGTTAAGTGTTAAGTGTTCTGGCTGTCAGACGGCATTAGCTGAGCGATTTTCTTTCCCTTTTTTCCACAAAAGACGAGTCAGCGCTGCGGGCGAGTGTGCCGTGGCTAAGCGCTAGCCTGTGCTAAGCTAACGCTGCTGCTGGTGCCGCTGGAGGTGATGATTCAAAACTGTACTGTGTATATACATCATTACTCGGCAACGTGTCGGCGGAGTGATACAGGTTTAGTGTGAGAAGGCTGTGATGTTATCACATATATCAGCACGGCTAGAACACTTCTCAACCAATCAGATTGTGAGGTCGGAACTAACTGTTGTATAATGTTAGGTAAAACTATTGTGTTTTAAATGTTGGTCTTTTAAAAGAAAGTAGTGAAAGTAGTGAAAAATTTAAAAAAGAACATGTATTTTTTTAATGGAAAACGAGTGAAGTATCCTAATTGAAGCATTAGCTTTGAGAGGTAAGCAACATCATTGCATTAAATATTGATAGATTAATTAGTAATGGAGTTAGTAATGAAATATTGGAATATAGGAAGAAATATTTAATTTTTGGATAATTAAACATCAGCACCTGGTCAAATTGACATAAAATGAGGATTAAACTGTGTGATTAGAAAATGTTTCAGCCAGTTTTGAGCACTAAAGCAGGCAAGAACTAACATTCATATTACTGTATATTTACACAGTATTTACTTAAGCAATAACGTGCTTATAGCATCTTTATATTTCACAAATTACCCTACATTATTAATAACCATCTTACTGAGATAATGTCAAGTTGATTGCACAGCAAATGCAAAAAAAATGAAACACCCTAGAAACACCATAGCAACCACCAGCCAGTCAACTTGAATTCCATAGCAACCACCAAACAATCCACTGACACTTACCTAGAAAACCACAGCAACCACCTTGCAGTATCCTAGCAACACAAAGGCACTGCTCAGGCTGCACAATTCCTCCCTGTTTTCCTTTTTACTTGGTTTAATTTCATTGTTATACTGTTGTTATTATTATAAATTCCTTTTCCAATGATTTTTTAAATAAGACTGTTCACTATGAAGTTGTGAGTGCAGTTCTGGAAGCAGTCATTTATATTACACAGCGTTTTGTTAACCCTTGAAAATGCTCCTCAAATTCACAATTTTATTTTTTTAAACCATTGTGGCACCAAACACAAGAGTGTAAAGTTTAAAACGAGCATAATTACTTATTTAACTTATATAACTTATTTAAGAAAAAAGTGTTAAATAAACCAGAACATGTTATGTTTTATATTTTAGTTTCTTCAAAGTAGCACTTTTCCCTTAGATGACAGTTGTGCACAACTTGGGCATTCATTTCTCAGTCAGTTTTATGAGGTAGAGTCACCTGGAATTCAGGCTTTCAGTTAACAGCTGTGCTGAACTCATCAAGAGTTAATTACTTGAATTTCTTGTCTCTTAATAAAGTGTTTGAGAGCATCAGTTAAAGTAAAGTAGTGAAGAGGTAGAGTTACAGGTATACAGTGAATAGTGAATATTTGAGTAATGTTCGAATCCAGATTATGGCAAGAAATGACAAGAGCAGTAGGGGTGTCACGATTTCAATATTTTATCGAAATCGGTCGAAATGATGTCATAGTCTCGAAGTCAAAAAGATGATCGACGATCCATCCCTCTAAGCTACACAAGCGCATGCTACACAAATGGTGCAGCACACTGTAGCCGACGCCACGGACATTGTGACTGCTCAAAGAGCAGCTCTTTCTCCAGAGAATGCGGACATTCTCATCTTCTTAAAAAAAAAAACTTTGTTTTTTGTTTTGTCTCGCCTCAAATATGTTAATAATTTTGGTTCCTTAAGGAGCATCTTTCTCTCAGATAAAGCTAATAATATATCTTTATTAAAGAAACAAACTTGCCATTCTCAGGGACAGAAAAAGTCTTAAAGTCTTATTTTTCATGTTTATCTGTTACAGTAGGATAGAGTTCAGTTTGTTAAGGCTCTAATTGTTCTATTATTTTGTACATGACTGTTCCTGTATTTTTTATTATTTATTTTGTTATGTTGCACATTGCTGATTTAATAGTGCACACTGCTGCTACCAAAAAAAAAGCCACTAGATGGCATTACATATATATCTTAATTAAATAATTTAAATTTGACCATTAGTGCCTAATGTGGTGTATTACAGATCACTTGTATCACTTTGCATGACTTATATCAAGCCCTCCTTTTGAAATAAGATATTGTAAATTTGATGAATCAAACCAATGTCTGACCATAGACTAATCTAAAACTGGCAAAGGCCTCTCTGCTGTAAAAAAAAAAAAAAAAGAAAATCGAGAATCGAATGGAACAGAATCGTGAAACTAAAATCTGAAATAAAATCGAATCGAGGATTTAGAGAATCGTGACACCCCTAAAGAGCAGTCACAAAGACCATCAAAAATGTTATGATGGAACTGGCCCTCATCAGGACCACACCAGGAAAGGAAGAGCAAGAGTTCCCTCTGTTGCTCAGGTTTGTTTATCAGAGTATTTTGGATTGTTTACCACTTTTTTATTAAGTTACTACATGATTTTTTATGTGTCTGATAGATCACTTCACCATTCATTTACTATGTAGGAAAAAAGTTAAATAAACTTCCATCCACAGTAAAAGCAGTTAAATGAGAACAGGTTCTCGGATGGAATACGTTAACAAAAAAATATGCCTTTGACAAAGCGATTAGTCTTTGGGCCGATTCGCTGGATTGCTTCATCTTTCTGCGAGAGTGATAAACCAAACACCACTCTGAGCTGTAGCTCACAGAGCGAGAGAGAGCTCTCACTATCAGCTATCAGCCCCAGTTTATATCAGACTCCTGCAGAAACACTGCGGCCTGCTGAAATTTCCCAGACATCTCGCGCACGAAATCCATCAAACCCAGAGCCAAGCTGAACTGCCCCCTGTGAGAGTGTAAGTAGTGTGTTCTCTTATGTATGTTTTGGCAGGGAGATCGGTCAGGCAGGCTATGGCTACGGTTTCCATGTTGACTGACGAATTAAGCAGAACTGAACAAGCAAGAAAAGGACAGAGGAAACCTGGAGAACGCTCCAAGATCTGTAATAAAATTAGGAGAACACTTCAGTTTCTGTATCAGTTTCTCTGATTTTGCTATTTATAGGTTTATGTTTGAGTAAAATGAACATTATTGTTTTATTCTAAAAACTACAGACAACATTTATCGCAAATTCCAAATAAAAATATTCTCATTTAGAGCATTTATTTGCAGAAAATGAGAAATGAGAAATGGCTAAAATAACAAAAAAGTTGCATCTTGGCATCATGTTCTCCTCCACCAGTCTTACACAATGCTTTTGGATAACTTTATGCCTTTACTCCTGGTGCAAAAATTCAAGCAGTTCAGGAGGAAAACACAGTGACTCGGTTCTTATACATCAGCCCACAGACGCAGCCTTGTGCTGATCAACATCACCCTAGGAGTGATGAGGGGAAAGAGCGCCATCTACTGTACTGTATCCACCCAGAGAGAGCAAGACCAACTGTGCTCTCTCAGGAATCCGACAGCTGATGGCAAGCTGCATGACCGGGATTTGAATCAGTGATCTCCCGATTATAGTGGCATTTTCATTCAACGCACTTTTAACAATTTTTAAATGCATTTTTTTGCTTTTTTGTAATTCATCTGTGTTTCTGTTATCCACTTTCAATCAATCAATAAACCTTTATCTTATTTACACTTAGGAATACATTAAGGGGAAACCCTTATCTTCATTGAAATTTAATAAAAAATTAACTCAAGTTAAACTCAAGTATTTAATCAGGTTAAGCTAAAAGAAGGAACTTCATCAACTAAACGATACAAGTATAATTGTAAAAGCATTAGAAAAACTAAAACAATGATTTAATCAAGAAAAACTAAAATAATTCAGAAAGGAAAACACTACATTTTAAAGCAGTTCAATAAAGAAATAAATTATTAGAACAATAAAAAAAAAATTGTCATCGTATATGAAATTAATAAACAAATAAATGGTCCCCTTCTAAAACTAAAAGCAGTTTCTAACCCTTTATTTACAGTATATTTAATAAAAGTATTGATTTCCTTAAATACCTAGTAATATTCTAGCATAATGTAATACATTAAACCGCTCCACTCCACTGATAAAAAAAGCTGATAAATCATGGAAAAACTGAAAAACTACAAGCGACAACATTGAAAAACCATCCAACAACTCGACCTGAGTAGATCCACCACTGGTTTGAATGTGGAAATCTGCTAAACAGCCACATAAAAAGAGAGTAAATGTCAAATTAAGGTCAGAACTTAAGAGTCAGTAAGCTCTGTGTTAAACCCCGAAAGAAAGAAACTCAATAAACTGAGCCTTGAGAAGAAAACTTGCCCTTCAGCAGAAGCAGAAGCAGGAAGCAGCCAGAGAGGAATAGAGCTCTGAAAACTCTCTCAGAGCTCAGACAGCTGAAAAAAAGCGAGGTGCCATGTTCAGCTCTTCACCCACAAACCCAAAGAATTCTAAACACCATTAGAGTGGGAAGTCACGGACCACAGAAACACAAGCGGAGGAAATGGAGACTAAGTATGATGTTTAAAAGCCATTTTTCAGTCCTTCAGCCCTGAAGTGAACAGTTTAGTGCTTTCCAAGGTCTAAAAATTCAGTTCAGATTTATTTATTTAAGGTTATTTAATGTTTTTACAGCAAAACTCGTCCTGAAGCAGCATTACCCAGTTCTGTGAGCAGGCTAGGGTACACTAACATTTCCCCAACCTCACTTACATTCAAGTACACTTACTCATCATTGGGTATTTACATATTCACTTTTCAAAACTATATTTGTTACATATACTAGGGGTGGGCGATATGGCCCTAAAATGACATCACAATATTTCATGGTATTTTCGCAATAACGATACTCTTGGCGATATGACTGAATTAAAACACTGAATAAAAAATATATATATTTCAAGAATACACGACTGAAACAAAATAAAAATTTCATTTTGTTATTCCATACAAGATAATATAGTACACCCCTACCTGAGATATAAAAAAATTGATTATCAGATTTGTAACAGAAGTCAAAGATCCATAATGTCATGATACTAATAATAATGCACTCCATTTATAAATCTCCATATATCCAGCACTGAATTAAAATAAATATAATCTGTCTCTAGTAGATATACAATAGGAAATGAGAAGAGTGTGAATTTTTCTTTTGCTAAAAACAGTAAAAAAGTCGAACCCTGATGTTATAATTAGGGGTGGGTGATAAGGGACAATATTTCAGGGTATAATATTGTTCACCATATTCATATTTTTACCTTGTATAGAAAGTTTTTTTGCACCCTTACCCTTAATGCACTGATTTAGATGAAAAAGATGAAAACAAATAACAACACAAATTAAGGGCATCATTTTTAAGTAGAATAATCACTTTCTTTTTGTTATCACGTTAAATGATTTTTGTTCATTGGAAAAAAATTCAATACATTGAAACAGACATACAGCCGTGGAAAAAAACATTAAGAGAGCACTTCAGTTTCTGAATCAGTTTCTCTGATTTTGCTATTTATAGGTTTATGTTTGAGTAAAATAAACATTATTGTTTTATTCTATAAACTACAGACAACATTTCTGCATTTATTTGCAGAAAAAGATAAATGGCTGAAATAACAAAAAAAAAAGATGCAGAGCTTTCAGACCTTAAATCATGCAAAGAAAATGAGTTCATATTACTAAAGTTTGAAGAGTTCTAAAATATATAACAATATTTGGTGGAATAACTCTGGTTTTTAATCACAGTTTTTTTCACGCATCTTGGCATCATGTTCTCCTCCACCAGTCTTACACACTGCTTTTGGATAACTTTATGATACCACTCCTGGTGCAAAAATTCAAGCAGTTTAGCTTTTTTTTTCAGTTTGATGGCTTGTGATCATCCATCTTCCTCTTGATCATATTCCAGAACCATCATTATAATAATAAGTGGTCTCTTATTTTTTTTCCAGAGCCGTACATTATAAACTGGCTTTCAGGAATTGTGTGCTACAGTATAAAGAGTATTTACACACAGGAACCTGAAGATGAAATGCTTGGATCCTCCATATGAGGCATTTAACACATGAGAAACATAAAAAAAAAAAATAATTAATGGATAATTTGCCGTCTTAAAAATAAAAATACCTTTATTTAACATAAGAAAATCAACTACAAATGGTATTAGAAAATGAAGCATAGCTTAAGAATACTAAACTAAAGTGTAGAGTACATCTAGTCACAGTCTCTGAGGTAGATAGTTTTTTAAGTTCTTCATTCTCACACATGGTCTTTTTATTGCGTTGCTCAATGAACCCTTTCCATCACCGTTTTTCTAAGAGTGTATATAATTTCCAAAGAGTCTACAGACTCTACAGACTCTACAGCCACCACAGACAGATTACTTTCTATAGAGAACTCACTCAAGAAAGCCTCAATTGTACTCAATCCTGCCAACAGAAGCCCAACTAATAATATACATTTCCCACACAGTCGCCAGAACCCCGAGAGTTTAGCAGTCACATCGTTTCTGCCAGCAAATCCATACCGAGCGCTTTAGAGCATTGCACAACAAATTTAAACAGGAAACCGCTGGATCTGGCAACAAATCCCAGTGGTCCAAACCAACGACAGCATCTCTCAGGAAGAAGACGAGTCCCAACAAAAAGCTCTGAAAGCTGAAGCCCAGCAGCTGAACCCACAGCTTACCTTTAAACGCCAGGTACACCCGGGGAGCAGAGAGAGGAGGGATGGAGGTGAAAAGGTTCTCCTGGACGGAGAGAGAGGAAAACACCAGGACCAGGAGGGTCACGCTGCCCAGCAGGAGACTCCTCATCCTCCACATGATCACTCCTGATCACTCTGAGAATCAGAATCACAATCAGTCAGCCCTGGATGATGGAGAGAGAGAGAGAGAGAACAAGAGTGAGGGCTGTTGATTTGATCACTTATGTTAAAACCCCACCTCTTTTATACGTCATCAGAAGATGCCACAGAGGATAACACCATTTTTGGTCCCATTAAAAAGGTGTTTCATCATGTCTCTAAAAGAGATGAATGAGTCTAAAGATCCTTCTTTACCTTTTAAAACCAATTAAACAAGTTAGGTTCCTTACAGTCAGACACATCCTCCTATACCAAAGCTCAAAATGAATGAGAGATATACAGGTGTGAAAAACGTTTTTCAAACTCACACGTCTATTAACCCTTGTGCGGTGTTCATATTTTTGTTACTCGTTTTCTTTGTAACTTGTATTTAATTCAGTAAAATTAAGCAATTTTACATTAAAATGTTTTACACATGCTTGCTTCACCTAAATTGCAAGCAATATAAACAGCTTACATGGTTAATATTTGCCCTTTACCTCTCTTATGTTACATTTCTTTTAAAAAGTGCTACTCTTTTTTTTATTAGTTTTTTAATAAAATGTAAAAGAAAATGAATTAAACTCAAGATATGAGTAGAAAGTTTGTTTAGTTTCAAATTTACCAATAAAGCAATATTTATTAGCCCTTGGCCAAACATACTGTGTGTAATATAAATGTGTGTGTGTGGGGGGGGGGGGGGTGTACAGTGTGTGTTTATCGAAAATGTGTTTTGATATATGTTTTTCACAAAAAATGAGCCAATGCCAATGAGTTTGAGTTAGAAAAAATATATTTTTTGTATCATTTGATGAAAAATGAAAACGGGTCCCACAGACCCGAACACCACACAAGGGTTAAAAGCATGGTCACACATCTTTATCGTATCAAATGTGGTTTTGTAGTCCAAGACACAGCCTTTAAACATAAAGCGTTTATAGAACCCAACATTAATCCAATCCTAATTTACATCTACAGACCTTCACACAACTACAGACACACCACTGACACATACTAATACATGGAGTTCACTGAAGTTGAAGCAGAAGAAACTTAGACACTTTAAAAAGATGGATAGACATCTGGGAATGAACATCTCCAGAACATCAGCCTGGTTTTTGTGGGCTGTTCTTTATATGGAGCAAACAAACATATCTTCACATCATTGCTTATATTTTTACACATTTGTATCTTGAAACCTCTTCTCTTATTTTTTTTTCACACTTACAAACCTTTATTACAGACATGGTTACACATCTTCATGAAGCAAAAAGTGGGCAAATGGTTAATCTATGGCATCCCATAAAAAAGTACAATTGTCGGTCCCTTGTTTTTAAGAGTTTAGGTTTAAACCTAAAGCAACCAGGGCATCAGAAAACCCAACATTCATTCAGTGAATTCTACACTTCTACCCCTAATCTACATCTACACAACATCACGCCACTACAGACACACCACTGACCCATACTAATACACAGAGTTCACTGAAGTTGATGAGTTGAAGCAGATAAAAATGTACAAGCATAAGATTGAGACACTTTAACAAGAACCAAACTGTGATGGCTAGATATCTGGGCAAGAACATCTCCAGAACATCAGTCTGTTTTTTGTGGGGTGTTTTTTATATGGAGCAAACAAATATATGTTCACATTCTTGCTTATATTATTATACATTTTATTTTTCACACTCACACACCTCTATTACAGACATGGTTACACATCTTCATGGAACCAAAAGTGGGAAAATGGTTAATCTATGGCATCCTATAAAAAATAAGCATCATTAAAACACTCTTGTTTTTAAGAGTTTAGGTTTAAACCCAAAGCATCCAGGACATCAGAGAACCCAACATTAAATTTGGTCAATTCTACACGTCTAACCCTGATGTACATCTACAGATCACCACACCATACTGACACATGGAGCTCACTAAAATGTAACCACAATTGTCAGGGGTTAGATTTGTACTCTATGAAGCAGATACAAATGGACAAGGATAGAAATCTGATGCACTTTAAAAAGAACTAAACCGTGAAGTGGAAAGTATATATCTTCTATATCTTCTATTCATTCTTATAGTATTACACATCTCTATTACAGACATGGTTACGCAACTTTATGGAATCAAAGTGTTTTTTCAATGGCATCCCATATAATAAAAAAGCCTTTTAAAACACCTTCATTCTTCAAGAGTTTATGTTTAAACCTAAAGCATCCAGAACACCAGAGAACAGCTTTAGTGAACTAATGTGAAGGTTCCTAACACTCAAATATCTTCATTATAAACATAGGCACATATATTTAAGTGTTTTTTCTATAGTAACACTATTTTATAGAAGCACTATTTTAAAGAGTATTGGTTTAAAAGAGAACCTATCATTAGAGAATCCAGTCTATTCTTCACATCACAGCACTACAGACACACCACTGACCCATACACTGCTATACGGAGCCTATTGACTTGGCTCAAAGACCCATACTTTTAAAAAAGATGCTTGAGTGTGAAGAACTGTTGCATGATTAAAAAGGTTAAGCCACACGTCTTTATGGAACCAAAATGTGTTATTTTATGGAATCCCACAAAAATAAACACTTTAAAGAAAGGTTATTTAACTAATTTAAAGGTTCTCAACACTCACACATCTCAAGTACACAATATGGTCATACATCTTTTAGTGGTTCTTCTATCGTTCACCACAAATATCTCTATAAAGCACCATTTTTAAAGAGTGTAGGTTTGAAAGAGAACCCAGCATTAGAGAATCCAGTCCCTTCTACACTTATAACCCTGATCTACATATACAGAACCATGTTTATAGAGAGATTTGTGGTTAAAATCAATGGTTATTTAACTAATTTAAAGGTTCTTTATAGTCACACATTTCTAACAAACCCTGGTTAAGCATTTTTATGTGACCAAAACTAGTTCTTCTATGGAATCCCACAAAAATCTAATTTAAGAACCCAACATTAACCCAAACCTGATCTACATTTACAGAACATCAGAGCACTACAGACACACCACTGACCCATCCACTGCAAGCTCAAAGAATCCTGTTTATAAGAGAGATTTTTAAGTGTGAAGAAATGTTGCATTTAAAGCTTATTTAACAATTGTGAAGGTTCTCAACACTCACACATCTCCATTACAAACATGGTCATACATCTTTATGGAATCAAAATTGGTTGTTCTATTTAATCCCACAAAAATCAATTTGAAGAAACCATCATCAATCCAATCCTACATCTAAAACACCACAGCACAGCACTACAGACACTCTACTGACCCATACACTGCCACTTACAGACTTATAGAACCATGTTTGCAAGAAAGGTTTGTGATTGAGGAGAACCACTGCATTGATTCAAAGGTTCTTTAACTAATTTAAAGGTTCTTTACAGTCACAGATATCTACCAAAATCTGATTAAGCATTTTTATGTGAATTTTTTCTTCTTCTATGAAATCCTGCAGAAACATGTTGACGACTCCAATCCATTCTACACTTCTAACCCTGACCTACATCTACAAAATATCAGAGAAATACAGACACACCACTGACCCATACACTGCCACATAGAGCTCACTGACTTACCTCAAAGAACCATGTTTTTACAAGAGAGATTTTTTCATTGGGCACAACCATTGCATTGATTTAATTAATTTAAAGGTTCTTTGCATTCACACATATAACTACCAAAACCTGGTTACGCATTTTTATGTGACCAAAATTGGTTCTTCAATGGAAAAATTGGTTCTTCACAAAAAAAAACAAAATTAACACAATCCATTCTACACTTCTAACCCTGATCTAAATCTACAGAACACCACAGCGCTACAGACACACCACTGACCCAAACACTACCACATGGAGCTCACTGACTTAGCTTAAAGAACCATGTTTATAGAGAGATTTGTGGTTGAAATCAAAGGTTCTTTCACTAATTTAAAGGTTCTTCACAGTCACACATTTCTACCAAAACCTGGTTAAGCATTTTAGGTAACCAAAATTGATTCTTCAATGGAATCCCACAAAAAAACAACATTAACCCAATCCATTCTACACTTCTAACCCTGATCTACATCTACAGAACACCACAGCGCTACAGACACACCACTGACCCATCCACTGCCACATGGAGCTCACTGACTTAGCTTAAAGAACCATTTTTATAGAGAGATTTGTGGTTGAAATTAAAGGTTCTTTAACTAATTGACAGGTTCTTCATAGTCACACATTTCTAACAAACCCTGGTTAAGCATTTTTATGTGACCAAAATTGGTTCTTCAATAGAATCCCACATTAAAAACAACATTAACACAATCCATTCTACACTTCTAACCCTGATCTATATCTACAGAACATCACAGCGCTACAGACACACCACTGACCCATCCAATGCCACATGGAGCTCACTTAAATGACTTAGCTTCGTGGGCTCCTCCAGTCAGTCCACTGGTGCTTCACCCCCTGAAGATCCTGCTAGTTCAACAGCAGTCAGACTAAACCCTGAAGATCTCTACAGACAGAACATCTCCAAACCCCATTCTCCCGCGCCTCGAGCGGCCGTGCGCTTAAGCTCCAGATTGCCGCTGATCCTCTTAGAATAAACGCCTGCAAAACAAAAATCCAAACGCCAAAAACAAGCAAGTCCACTAACCACCAGCGTCCGCAGCTCTCAGCCAATCAGCGCCGCCGCAATCAGCACTTATAGCAGTATCGCCCCGCGAGCGCTGAAGTGCTGGGGTGAGAACTGCTCTGGGGTATTTTTGTGGGGGTAATTATGGAATAACCTCGCCGTGACGCGATAAAGGAACGCTCCCGCACCGCGCGCGCGCTCCGGAGACAGCACGCGCGCAGCAAACAGTGCACATTCAATTCACCTGCAGTCGAGCCCAAGTTGAAGGTGGATAGTCCAGTGAGGCGCGCGCTGCGTGCTCGCGTGTGTGTGTATCCTGCGCGCTCGCGCTCCGGTGGGGCTGAATGTGCGGGTTAAAGCGCGCGCAGCCCGACCCGCCTCATCTCCGCTCCCTCCGGGCGGTGGGGAGCAGGTGGGAGAGGGGAGGAGCCGGGCGAAGACCCGCCCACTGGGCGGAGACTGGGTTCGAGAGGGAAACGCCCAATTACAGAAAGGGAGAGTCTGCTTATAATTCAGGAGATACAGAAGCATAAATATTTTGTATATTCTAAAATAAATTATAACAATAAATATATACATATCAATAAAAAAATATATACATATTATAACAATATTTATTGAATCAGTTTTAATTAATGATAATAATGAAATTGGTATAATAAATATAATCAACTTTCAATTCATGCTTTCAACTTTAAATGTACAGAAATAAAAAAGTCAAATTTTCTTTGTTTTTACTAATTCCTCTACTAAACTAAAATAACGTGAAACTTTTATTGTTATTTTAATTTATTCATACTTTAGACCACTGATAAATTTAAAAACTAAAAATAAAAATGATGAAATGAGATATTTGATTATTTAATAAATCATGGGTGTGATTTGGGTGTAACCAAGTAGGGTGTCACTTGCCATTACCTTTAACAACCAGGTGCGCCCTGCAGACTTTAGCGGATTGCTATTTTAATAGTGCCTGTTTTGCCAAGATAGCAATGAACGTCTGACTGTTGGCGTCTGTCTAGGTTGTATTCAGTCAGTGGTGCACCTGTGTTTTCTGTTGCCAAGATAGAGATAGCAATACACCAGAATTTTACATGAACACACCTCAATTCCAACTCATTCATGTTCAACTTTCATTCAAAAAAATTATTTTGTATAAAATGTTGAAATTGATGAAATGGTGGAAAATCTATGTTTCTGATTTAAATGATATAAGCAGTTAATAGTGATAACAGAGATGACTGTTTAAATACATTTTTGTATATTTGAAATATACCCACCAAATATTAATGTTTAGGGGTTGGAAATGTTAGGCAGCAAGTGAACAGTCAGTTCTTGCAGGAGATGCATGTGTTGAAGCAGGAAATTTCCATCTCCAAACTGTGATGACTGAATAATAATATATATGAATATAAATATGTTTTTTTTATGTTTTTCTTGCCTAATGTCTTGGAGAAAAAAACATATTTAGTCTCATATTTATAATTCCACATTTTGCTCTAGCAATATGTTTTGTTGTATTTATCTTTCACTATTTGCATTTTTGTGATAGCATTTGTTATGATAACTCCAGTTATAAACTGTTATAGCAAACAGATCATTCATGTTTCAACTGGACATTGTTAAATCATTGTTTAATAGATATTAAAGGTGGAGTAAATTATGTTAATTCATTGCATTTTATGTCAAATTCAGCGAAAATCTCCTCTCAGTCTTCTGGCTGTTCATTTGTTCTTTGTGTTCATACACAGCCCTGCCTCTGGGAAACAAACACCCAATAACACAATATTCCAGCCAATCAGCAGCAGGGAGCGCTGACTCCACCTTTATTATGAATATTACTGTTCTCTCTCTCTCTCTCTCTCTCTCTCTCTCTCTCTCTCTCTCTCTCTCTCTCTCTCTCTCTCTCTCTCTCTCTCTCTCACAGATGGGAGATAATTTGTCCAGAGTGGGTCAGTGTGTGAATTACTGTCACTAATAGTATTAAAAATACAGTAAAACTGACCCAGTGTTGAGAATCTCTCCTGAGCAGCTTGTGTTTATTATAATCTGTGCCACATTCTGCCAGAAAACACAGAAATACTTCAGTTCTGCACCGTCAGAAAGATTCCCATCATCTCAGTCCCATCTCTTCACCTCCCAAAACAGGGAGAGAGAGAGGGATCTCCAGACAGAGAGAAAAGGAGGGATAAAAAACAGTCTTAGTGTTTTATTTCGGGAGGAAGAGTTGTGGCTTTAATGCAAAACCCGGAGGATTAGATGAGATTTGCTGTGGCTTTGCTCCATATCGGAGAGGCAGCGCTGCTTTTGGTGAGATTTGGGTTTGATTTCAGTCAGAAATCTCTCTCTATATCTCACTCTCGCTCTCGTTTTCTCAGTGCTTTAACATGTTTTAACCTTTGGTAAAATACACAATATGTCCAAAAGCCTGTGGAAACCTGCTTTTCTGGCTTTTCACTCCAGATAACCAATGAGTTCCAATGTTCTATGTATGCACTTTCCAATTCTTGTAGTTTTATACCACTTTAACTATAACAATATTTGGCTTTGGTCATGGTTACCATAGGCTCAGAGAGTGTCGTTCTACTAGCAATGCTTTTACTAAGTATAGATTCATGCAGGGGTCCTATACCTATTTCAGAAATTCAGGGAGTCTCCTGCATTTTAATTGGGGCTCCCTGATACCCCCCCTCAACGAAAAGTGAAAAAAAAAAAAATACAGATTAAATAAATATAAAACAAACACATTCAACACACAGCTGAATTTCTGCAATCTGTAGTTAATCGAAAAAATCATAAATTTAACGAGTTATGTAGAATTATTCAGATTTATTAAAATGGCCATGTTTATCAGTCAAAACTAAAGGAATATACTAAAAGAATATTTGACTGTCACGTAATGCAATATAATGGTTTACACCACACGCAATACATTTCTTCTCTATATGCTCAAAATTTTTCATGTTGCTGTAACAAGTCATTTTCCCTAATGTGGAATCAATAAAGTCAAGTGAAATAAACAGTGTTGGGCAAGTTACTTTGAAAAAAGTAATTAGTTATAGTAACTAGTTACTTCTCAAAAAAGTAACTGAGTTTCTAACTTAGTCACTCCACTATAAAAGTAGTTAGTTATAGTTACTAGTTACTTCTCCAAAAAAGTAACTGAGTTATTAACTTAGTTACTCCACTATAAAAGTAACTAGTTACCTGTAAAAGTAAATATTGCGTTACTTTTGTTTCAGAGTAATTAGTTAGACTACTTGTTACTAAAAAAAGTAACATCGTTATTCCCATCACTGGAAATCAAGTCTAATTAAAAATTGGTGTCAGATGTGGTTCATTTAGTGTTGTGTTTGAAACCCCGCCCACCTCATACCAGTGTTGTATTCTGTATTATGTTGTAGTCTGACTTTAGATCCCACTGTTAATTTCAACTTTTGTAGTCCAATGTTATTAATATCATGGTCTGTTTTTAAACTGTATGTTTTTTTAGTTTTTAGACAATTGACTTGCTTACAGTATCACAAAATACTGTGATAAACTAAATTGTAATCTTGTGTGATTATTGAATCACATGGTATCATGATACATATTGAATCGCCAAGTTTTTTGCCAGTACACAGCCCTAGTCTCTAAACATCATGTCTGCAGAGCGCCTGGTTACGACAGACGGTCCATTGCTGTGTTTGAGGCACAGTGTTGATGTTCCACCTCAACAGAAACCCTGCAGTGAAGACAGACACCTTTCATCAGTACATGGTATAGTTTGGAGAGCTGAATCATGTTTGAAATGCTAATAAATATCAGGACCAAAAGGTCCTGATCCAGAGGGACATCATGATAATCTGTTGCAAGAAGAAGTCATTTGCTTTCTTGCCATTTTTCTCTCTCTTTTTGAACTAATTACTTTAATTAGTTATAGTTACTAGTTACTTCTCCAAAAAAGTAACTGGGTTACTAATTTAGTTACTTCACTATAAAAGTAACTAGTTACCAGTAAAAGTAACTATTGCGTCACTTTTGTGTTACTCGCCCCTGTGTCTCTTTAATTTTTTTTTTAACACAAAAGTGTGTTGCTGCTAGGTTTATAGTGGATCGAACCCAAATAATTATCAAGAGAGGCTTGATGAATGTCCTAACCAGTGTGTCAGTTGTCGTTCCCTTTAAGAACCAGGTGAGCTCTGACTTTGGCACATTTGTATCTTAACAGCGCAGTGCTTTTGTGAGTCTCAGCAGTGGAAAGAACACGAGATATGTGTAGTTTCGCCAGCAGCTCATTTAAGGCAACAGTAATGTTATTTTATTCCTTATTTCTCTGATACATACAGTATGAAACCAGGCTCAACATCACAGTGCACTTAGAGGAAAGCGCCAGATCCCCAGTTTCAATACATCAGCTAACAGACGCATGTGCTGACCAACATTACATTAGAAATAAAAGACATTAAGAGGAGAGACAGCGCCACCTATTGTATCTATCCTTGTAAAAGAAAAGTGTTTTACGTATACGTTTTAAAAGTCTTAAAATATTTAACATGAAAAAGTACATAATAAAAAAAAATTAAATGTGTACTTAAATGCATATTTAACTTATGTCAACTGGTATATGGTATATTTCAGTTGAAATTAAGCTATATTTAAACACAACTAAATTGTGCTTTTAAGTGTTTTTTTCATACAACGTCTGCAAACTTAAGCAGATTCTTAAGGTGTTTAAGTTTTTTGCATTAATGCAAAGTTTTAAATGGTTATGGTAATGGTGTTATAGTGACAATTAGAGTAATTAGTTAGATTACTCGTTACTGAATAAAGTAAAGACGTTAGTAATGCCGTTTATTTCAATGCCGTAATTCCCATCACTGGCAATGACTTGTACAGTAACAGCTAAGACATATCTAAAACAAAGCCCTGATGAAGATAAGATATGATGATGATGATGATGATGATGATGATGATGAGCTCGCTGTGCGTGAGATATGAAGTTCTGAAGACTAAACTGCAGACTGCAGTGGTGATGTTCGTGAGGGGAGAGGAGCGTCTGCGCATGCGCTTCAAACAAACGCGCCGCCGGCCTCGAGTCATAGAGGCGAACTCAAAAATATCTCCGTCTGATAAACCGAGCGGAGACAAAGCCCTGCCTCGCAGCCCGCATGCGAGCGCGAGCGGCGTCTGCGCTGCGTGCATGCGACCGTCTCCTCCAGGCACACACACACACACACACACACACACACACATACACACAACAGGTGCGAAACAGGGACGACAGTGACACCCAGACACACGGCGGCCTTGATCTTCACACACCAGCCGAGGCAATTACCACCCAGAGCACGCTAAAGTATCTCATTATCTCTGCAGCGCGTCTCCATCAGCTCAGTGCAGAGCCCACAACCCACAACCCAGCCTGTTCTACACACTATTCTATTCACTTCATTCACAAGTGTGTGTGTTAGGGGTGTGTATCATCATTTCTGATGTTCCAGTGCGATTCGATTCCGATTCACAAGGTCCTGTTTCGATTCAAAATCGATTCATTTAGGTCAATTCAGTTACTATAAAAATTGTAGTTTAAATATTAAATGTTGTAATTCTACAAATAACACTTAAACATCCATTATTAAAATATTAGTGCTTATATTATATATAGACCTAACACAACAGTTACATTCTTCTTTTAATAGAATTTAATGTAGATTATTTACAAAAATATTAAAATATATATTAAACATATATTTAAAAAATAAATATTTTTTAAACTGTTGTTTTTTTTTTGTTTTTGCCTTTTCTTTAAAAAAAAAAGACACAAATGGCATTATTTTTAAAGCAGTGAAAAAGTGTAAAACTAAGTTTGGTATTTATAATCCTGTCAGGAATGCCAGGCAGGGAGACATGGAGGCGGACGTAATGGCAGGTAAGAAATAATTTATTAAATAAATTAAAACAAATAAACGAGTAAACAAATAACCAAAGAAACAAGTAAACACGGAACACAGAAATAAACCACAACAAACGAGGGGCTAACGATAACCTAAAACAAACAGGGAGTAATAAACAAAGAAACAAACAAGTAACTGAAAATAATACAAAACTAAACAGGACAAGGGAGTAAACTAGGAAATAAAAAAGAAGGTATAAACTAGAAAAAACAAGAATGAAAAAAGAAGATAACAAGGAATAAACAAAGGCAATGGCTATGAACACGAGAAGGCAAACGCGGGAAAGACAACAGGGGTTAGTACAAAGACCGACGAGGACAAAGTGACATAGGAGGGCTATTTATACAAACAGGAAACACACACTAATTACAAACACCTGGGGTAAGGGCGGAGCTACAAATGGGACACGCATGAATGGAAATATACAGGGAAAGAAACACAGAGGAGCATGAGTCACGTGGGGATAACACACAGAGACATGAGAACAGACAGGATACAGGGCCAGGACGTGACAATCCAGTCAAACGTTGTACAGTTGCAAGAAAAAGTATGTGAACTCTTTGGGATTATACTTGGATTACTGCATAAATTGGTCATTTAATGTAAGATTATACACTTATATAGGCACTTAACAAGATAATGACCAATCAGATAGTCATGCAGCAGAGACGCACAGTCCCTCTCCACTTATACTCACTTATCTACCTGCCTTATCAGCAGAGATACAACAGAATACAAGAAAAAAATGTGAACTCTTTGGGATTATACTTGGATTTCTGCATAAATTGGTCATTAAATGTGTTCTGATCTTCATCTACTTCACAACAATAGACAAACACAGGCTGCTTAAACTCAATAGGAGGGTCAAATAGTTTTACTAAATCCAAAGGTTCACATACTTTTTTCCTATTACTGCGTTAATGCTAACATGTTCAATATATGTTCAATAAAACCATGCAAACATACTGTATCATTTTTGGTGTGGTATTAGTTTAAGCAGACTGTGTTTGTCTATTGTTGTGATGTACATGGAGATCAGAACACATGCAACTTTGTTCTGTTGTATCTCTGCTGATAAGGCAGGTAGATAAGTGAGTATAAGTGGAGAGGGACTGTGCTGCTCTGCTGCATGACTATCTGATGGGTCATTATCTTGTTAAGTGCCTATATGAGTGTATAATCTTCACTGCACACAGGTTGAGTCTGGTGCATGTTGTACACAGCAGCTCCGATGCTGAAGAAGTGAATCATGTTCCACAGCTCTCCCATGACTCTTGAAAATCCCATTTACAGTCCTGGTCTGTTGGACGCATCGAGCCAGATGCTGCACAGTTTAGATCAAATCAAAACGGGGCTTAAGATGAGAGATATTCCTTCTTTTCTCCCGTTGGAGGAAATTAGATTTGACAGTAAGTACAATCCTGTAAGTGGGCTCCTAGTCCTTCAGATCACTCCGCTCCAGCGATTGCTTAAGTGAGTGAGTGAGTGGGAAAAGTGGAAGGATCCAGTGGAGGAAAACTTTATTACTTGGGAAACAGTTCTGCTATTAAACTGTCGGAAAGTGCAGGCTCACTGGAAAAGCCAGGCATCTTCCACGGGTTCCACGAAGGTTAGGTGACCGAAGGGAGTCTGTGCCAGACTGCAGTCGAAGGAGAGTGTGACATGCACTAAAAAAACATGGAAAAATGAAGAGAGCACTTCAGTTTCTGAATCAGATTTTCTGATTTTGCTATTTATAGGTTTTTGTTTAAGTAAAATGAACATTGTTGTTTTATTCTATAAACTACAGACAACATTTCTCCCAAATTCCAAATAAAAATATTGTTATTTGTAGCATTTATTTGCAGAAAATGAGAAACGGCTGAAATAACAAACAAGTTCATATTCATAAAGTTTTAAGAGTTCAGAAATCAATATTTGTTGGAATAACTCTGGTTTTTAACCTCTTATGCTCCAAGCCTATTTTTACCATTTTCCGCCTGAAATTACATACTCACATTTGAAGGCTTATCACTCCAATATTAAATTATTTAGAGTCAATTCTATGAATTAATATTACTTAGAAGCCTTTACACAATTCATTTAAGGCATTTTAATTATTCAATTGAACATGTAATGGCCAATATATGGTAAAAACCAGGAAAATTTTTAGGCGCTTTTCAGATTTTCTATTATTTTTTTTTATTTTCAGACACATAAAATGAACTATTTATATGGATGAAGGGTTTTGACAACTCTATATTTTACTATAATGTGTTTACAATCATCATATAAAATTTTAAACTGCTACCTATTACTGGTTAGAAGTTATAGTGATTTGAACCAGTAATGGTCTTTTCTTTCTCCAAAGGACTGGAAACTTTATAAGAATAAAAAATACCACTTTTATAACTCATTTTTACGGAGCCCGGGAGGGGCCGTGGATAAAAAAAATAATAAAATCGAGTGAACGATGTAGCAGTTCGTGCTCACGTTTTCTTTAATTCGAGTGAACGATTTGCAATTCGTGCTCACGATTTCTTTAATTCGTGCTCACGATTTCTGTAATTCGTGCGCACGATTTCTGTAATTCGAGTGAACGATTTCTGTAATTCGTGCTCACGTTTTTATGCGCAATAAGACAAGAAGCTCGGAGGGAAAGGAGCATTTTCTCTCTTGATCTGTTACAGGGGTGCAGTAATGATAATCAGTTATCTACCTTTATAACCTGCTGTTATTAATGCACTAGTGTTACAGTTAGATGTACAGTACAGTGAGCAGATTTTGCCTGGTGGTGGAATCTCTACAGCGCGTGGGGGAGAGCCGTCCGCGGCATCGGTTCCCCCGCCGCCAGACACCTGCCGCGCGCGCAGGTCTTCACGGAGCTTATTTACCAACAATGTAGACAAATACAGTCAATTCCAGTCATGAATAAAGGAAACAAACATTTTACTGATGCAGGACAACTGTGTGTTATTAAAACCAGATCAAAACAAAGTTATAATGCAATGTGCAAATGTGTTTATTAATTTCTAAATAACATTCAGCCAGCCTCCAAGGAAATGCACACCTTCTTAAATCTGGTTACATCATTATTACTTTTATGATAGATTTAATCTATATTTTAATAATTTGTATAATAAATAAACACATAATTCAGAAAATATACATTTAAGAAGTTTATAATTATTATATTTTTTTTATTTGAAGCTTGTGGCATGTTTCTGGGCAGGACACTGTGATTTGAGAATAAGCAGATATTCAGGACATTTCATCAGATATAGAAACTTAATTATTTTAGGAAACATATTGGAATAAATTATCAAATTGATCCAAATTATTATATGAAATGCCTATTTACTAAATATCTTAATACATTGTATTAATAGTATTTTAGACCAGCTATTTTGATTTTATATAGTGTTACATATTTAAAGCAGCTCTTATATGAGCCATTCATAGACAACTGTCACACCTTGCATTAATTTTGTATTATCTTTATTAACTTTTACAGTGTACATTTGGACCTAAGTCTTATAGCTGTATATTTATATAATTATACTTCTTTACGTTATACTATTGTTGAAAATAAGAAATTATAAACAGTTCCACATTGCATTATAACTTTGTTTTGATCTGGTTTTAATAACACACAGTTATCCTGCATTAGTAATGTTTGTTTCCTTTAATCATGACTGGAATTGACTGTATTTGTCTACATTGTTGGTAAATAAGCTCCGTGAAGACCTGCGCGCGCGGCAGGTGTCTGGCGGCGGGGGAACCGATGCCGCGGACGGCTCTCCCCCACGCGCTGTAGAGATTCCACCACCAGGCAAAATCTGCTCACTGTACTGTACATCTAACTGTAACACTAGTGCATTAATAACAGCAGGTTATAAAGGTAGATAACTGATTATCATTACTGCACCCCTGTAACAGATCAAGAGAGAAAATGCTCCTTTCCCTCCGAGCTTCTTGTCTTATTGCGCATAAAAACGTGAGCACGAATTACAGAAATCGTTCACTCGAATTACAGAAATCGTGCGCACGAATTACAGAAATCGTGAGCACGAATTAAAGAAATCGTGAGCACGAATTGCAAATCGTTCACTCGAATTAAAGAAAACGTGAGCACGAACTGCTACATCGTTCACTCGATTTAATTGTTTTTTTTATCCACGGCCCCTCCCGGGCTCCGTACATTTTGCAGTAAACTCTGGGTTTTTGTGTGGTCTACTCATATACAAACAGAAATCCGCACTGTCTCTTTAAGAGCGGTTGTTCTGCTCAGTGGAAAATCTGTTAGAGAAAGTATCTATGGCCAAGCATCTCTCTTCCTTAGCCTCTCAGCTGGCCGAGCTCGCCACCTGATTGGCTGAGAGACCTCATTCTCATACCGTCATGTCCAGTAGGCTCCGCCCTGTCTGGCTGTGGGCCAGAATCGGAGCAGCGTCGAATAAAATGCTTTTAATTCGTAATTAAAGTTAAGATTCCGTCTCACATTATTCCTCGCGCGGGGTGGATATAACTGTGGATTATAGGAGACTGGATTGATGGATTTTCTTGCGTGTGGACTCGTTTTGAAGGTAAGAGAGTGGGGGACGCGCTGGTGGGTGTTGGGGGGGTGGGGGGAGTGACTGTAGGTAAATACAGGACCAAACCTGTGCATTTTTCAACTCTGAACACGCGCTGCAACGCGCTCTTTCAGCTCTAATTCAGGGACCTTACATCCTACACTAAAACGGAGCACAGTTTCGGAATCCGGAGAGCCAGACGGTTCGAATGGTGTATAACATGTCCGCATTCGATCAAATATGGACGTCCGATAAACGGAAATATGAAAATTATGATTTAATATTTTCATAACCAAGGCATATTTCGCCCTAAATGTTTATTTTCTGAAAGGAGATACAGCTAAATAGGCTATATAACTGAAAAGCAAGGATTCTAAGCTTTAAAATGGTATATTGGGTGTCTATATTGAACCTATAACTATTCATAAACACAGCCAGATATTAAATATCATATTTTTCTGGCCCGCCGGCGGGCCAGGGCGTAATAAGAGGTTAATCACAGTTTTCATGCATCTTGGCATCATGTTCTCCTCCACCAGTCTTACACACTGCTTTTGGATCTTCCACAGGTTCCACGAAGGTTAGGTGACCGAAGGGAGACTGTGCCAGACCGCACTTGAAGGAGAGTGTGACATGCACTAAAAAAAAGGACAAATATGAACAGCTCTGGAAAAAAATAAGAGATCACTTCAGTTTCTGAATCAGTTTCTCTGATTTTGCTATTTATAGTTTTATATTTAAGTAAAAGGAACATTGTTGTTTTATTCTATAAACTACAGACAACATTTCTCCCAAATTCCAAATTAAAATATTGTAATTTAGAGTATTTATTTGCAGAAAATGAGAAATGAGTTTTTATGCATCTTGGCATCATGTTCTCCTCCACCAGTCTTATACACTGCTTTTGGATCTTCCACGGGTTCCACCAAAGGGAGACTGTGCCAGACTGTAGTCGAAGGAAAGTGTGACATGCACTAAAAAAAAAAAACATGGACTAGTCTGTACAGTATTTCATCCACATAACTGGTGCCAAATAGACAGGCTAATTTTCAAGTCATGAACATTTTGGACATTTTGTCCCTTATGGTAACAAACACATTTTCCATCCAAAATCGCACCTTGTGTTCTCAGCTAAATTACTCAGGAATCCCTTCACACATAAACATAATCCATATATGGTTAGAAAGGGCGGAGCTTACTCTTCATCGGTCAACAATACAGTGCACTTTGCACAAGGAGAAGCTGTATGGGAGAGTGATGCGAAAGAAGCCATTTCTGCAAGCACCGCCCCAAACAGAGTCACCTGAGCTTCTCCTTGTCCCATACAGCTTCTCCTTGTGAAAGTGCGCTGTATTGTTGACCGATGCACAGTGACACCATCTGCAGCAAGATGATGCTGCAGCTCTTTGGAGGTGGTCTGTGGATTGTCCTTGACTGTTCTCACCATTCTTCTTCTCTGCCTTTCTGATATTTTTCTTGGCCTGCCACTTCTGGGCTTAACAAGAACTGTCCCTGTGGTCTTCCATTTCCTTACTATGTTCCTCACAGTGGAAACTGACAGGTTAAATCTCTGAGACAACTTTTTGTATCTTCCCCTGAACAACTATGTTGAACAATCTTTGTTCTTAGATCATTTGAGAGTTGTTTTGATGAGCCCATGATGCCACTCTTCAGAGGAGATTCAAATAGGAGAACAACTTGCAATTGGCCACCTTAAATACCTTTTCTCATGATTGGATACACCTGGCTATGAAGTTCAAAGCTCAATGAGGTTACCAAACCAATTTTGTGCTTCAGTAAGTCAGTAAAAAGTAGTTAGGAGTATTCAAATCAATAAAATGATAAGGGTGCCCATACTTTTGCACCGGTCAAATTTTGGTTTAATGCATATTGAGGGACCATTGAGAGCATCTTGAGCAGCTGCATCACTGCCTGGTTTGGGACCTGCACCGTCTCTGACCGCAAGACCCTCCAGCGTATTGTGAGGGCAGCTGAGAGGATCATCGGCGTCTCTCTCCCCTCCATCACGGACATTTACACCACCCGCAGCATCCACAAAGCAACCAGCATTGTGAATGACCCCACTCATCCCTCACACAAACTGTTCTCCCTCCTGCCTTCGGGAAGAAGGTACCTCAGCATCCGGTCCAGCAAGACCAGATTCTGCAACAGCTTCTACTCCCAAGCCATCAGACTCCTTAACTGCAGAGACTGAACTGATGGTTTTTCTGTACATGCACACACACTCTTACCCCACTTACCCCAGAAAATGGAAAGCACTAAAAAACCTACTACCTCACTAGACTCTATTGCACACTGTGTAATAGAGTAATTACTACCTCACTGGTCTTTTTTTGCACACTTTTTGCACACTGCATAATTTGCACACTGTCTTGTTATTTATTATTCTTTGTCTGTATTGTGTTGTATTGTCTGTCTGCACTTTTGTACTGTTGCACTATTGTTCTGTCTACACTGTGTTTATGTGCACCATGGTCCCTGGAGGAACGTTGTTTCGTTTCACTGTGTACTCTGTATATAGCTGAAATGACAATAAAAACCACTTTGACTTTGACTTTGACTTTGATTGCACATTTTCTGTTAGTACAATAAACCTCATTTCAATCCTGAAATATTACTGTGTCCATCAGTTATTAGATATATCAAACTGAAATGGCTGTTACAAACACCCAAATATTTAGAACTAAAAATGATTACGATTAATAGGGGTGCCCAAACTTTTTCATATGACTGTAATTTACATGAAAAGAATAACTTCAAAATAATATAAGAAAGTCATGTTCGGTGAACCAAAAAAAAATTATAGATGTTGAGAATATTTGATATCTGATGTACATACTTTTTTTTCATATAAATCCAGCAGAGTTTTTTTCAGTGTCGTAAGAATAAATATGGTGAGAATGAATTTCGTAAACATGTTTGTGTAGCACATAGATCTCTATTCTAACTATGATCATTTAAATGAAGATCAAATAGAAATCAAAAATCGATTTTTGACCCTAAACCATCTTGAATTTTCATCCAGTCTCTTAGTAATCTGTGACACTGATGCAGTGAAACCTTTTCCACCAGCTGAAATCCACCCAGGCTTCAGTTCCCAATGAAAACAGGGCGACGGTGAGGGCAGGGGTGAGTGTGGCGCATGACTTTGATTACAATTGATGAATTTTCCTTGGACTGTGAGCCGTGTACACTGGAGTCAACGACTGCAGCAGACCTGCATGGTCATTTTTAATAATGTGTGACAGGCCTGACTGCTATTGGCTTCATGAACACAAGGGCCAGCCTGGTTCTGGATACAGTGGGCAGAAACACCAATAAGGTCCTTTAAGGTCCTTCATCTCCAGCTTTCACTCTCATTATACAGAGTGAGAATTTATAAAAGAGGCACATTTGGACTAATAAATCTGAATAATGCAAAGAAAACAAGTTCTAAGAGTTCAGAAATCAATATTTGGTGGAATAACCCTGGTTTTAATCACAGTTTTTTTCATGCATCTTGGCATCATGTTCTCCTCCTCCACCAGTCTTACACACTGCTTTTGAATAACTTTATGCTGCTTTACTCCTGGTGCAAAAAGTCAAGCAGTTCAGCTTGGTTTGATGGCTTTGTGATACGTCTCATCCATCTTCCCCTAACTATATTCCAGGACCAAGGTCCTTCATCTCCAGCTTTCAGTCTCATTATACTGAGTGAGAATTTATAAAAGGCACATTTGGAATAAACATACTTGAGTTACTGTAGAGTTTAAAGCCAACACATGACTGGAGAAACTGGAAAAGCAGCTGATTTGGAGGGAATATTACTGTATAGCTGGGATTTGTGCAGTCACAAAGATTTGCATTTAAATCTATTGTATTAAATGCAATAATTCAATTTGATTAATAAATTCAGGTTTATTTTACCAACAAATGTACCTTAATAACTTAAAAGCAAGGTTTATTATTCCTGTTTGTAATCCTAATGCATGCAGAAACTTATTTGAATTAGAGTCTTGGATGATTCTATTTTACCACCTATAAAAGTAATATGAATTATGACAGCAATATACAGCTTTGGAAAAAAATAAAGGATCACTTCAGTTTCTGAATCAGCTTCTCTGATTTTGCTATTTATAGGTTTATGTTCACGTTGTTGTTTTATTCTATAAACTACAGACAACATTTCTCCCAAATTACAAATAAAAATATTGTCATTTAGAGAAATGGCTGACATAACAAAAACGATGCAGAGCTTTCAGAAATCAAATAATCACAGTTTTCATGCATCTTGGCATCATATTCTCCTCCACCAGTCTTACACACTGCTTTTGGATACCTTTATGCTGCTTTACTCCTGGTCCAAAAATTCAAGCAGTTCAGTTTGGTGGTTTGATGGTTTGTGATCATCCATCTTCCTCTTGATTATATTCCAGAGGTTTTCAATTTGGTAAAATCAAAGAAACTCATCATTTTTAAGTGGTCTCTTTTTTCCAGATCTGTATTTATGTTTAGTTAATATATGTAGTAATTCTTTAAAATCACAGTAAGACATAGTTTGTATTATTCTTTTGTGGGGGCTTACCATTAGCAAATGCCTATATATATATATATATATGACCATTTTCACTACTAAATAAAAGTGTACCTAAATAATGCTCTAAATAAACATTTTTCTTTATTTACTGCTGGTTTTAATCCGGGTCATGCAGCTTGCCATCAGCTGCCAGAGCCCTGAGAGAGAACAGTTGGTCTTGCTCTCTCTGAGTGGGTACAGTAGATGGCGCTCTTTCCCCTCATCACTCCTAGGGTGATGTGGATCAGCACAAGGCTGCGTCTGTGAGCTGATGTATCAGAACTGAGTCACTGCGCTTTCCTCCGAGCGTTAGCGCTGTGATGCTACTCGGTAATACAAAAAAAAGGTGGAGTTTGACTTCACACGTGTGCTACAGCATCATTAGTAATGAGGGATATACAGCTGAGTAGGAGCTAAATGGGTTGGACAATTGGTCTAGCTAAATTTGGGAGAAAATGGTAAAAAGAAAAAAAAAAAAAAAACATCATGTCCCATTTTATTTTGAATAATGTACTGTTTTTGGTAACTTTTATTTTCCTTTTAAATAGCTCTGCTATTCTGGGTGGAACTATTTTGTGGACAAAGCGATGTTTCATCCACAAAGATGGCCTAATATGCAAATTTCGCTGTGAATATACATTTATACACACACACAGACACAGGTCTCATCACCTCTGGTGAATTTAATGATAGAGCACATGCTCATCCTTCCAGCGCAACGCAGGAGCTGCGCCTTTCCCCTGCAATAAGGCATTAAACATTCACCCTCACCCAACATTCATTAGCATTTAAATGGGAAAAGATAACAGAGGTTGGCTGTGAGTCGTACCTCACCACATCCAGCAGAGAGAACTTCAGCAGGGTTTTCCTCAAACTTCTGCTTCTCCTGTTAAAGTCCTCTCCTTAAAGCAGTAGAAGTGCTTGCTCACATACTAACCTAAACACTAGAAGTCATATTTAATGTATGATTATGAATAAAAAGGGTGGATTATGCAGTTGGTTTTAAAAATTAGAATATCATTGAAAAGTTCCTTTAAAATGTGAAACTCATATATTATATAGATGTATTAAACACAGAGTGATCTATTTTAAGCGTTTGTTTCCTTTATTGTTTCTTTTAGTGTCTCAGAAAATTAAAATATTATATAAGACCGATTGGTACTTTTGGCAGTGTGGGCAGTGTGCCAAGTCCTGCTGGAAAATGAAATCCGCATTTCTATAAAAGTTGTAATGTCATCTGCTGGTGTTGATCCACTGTGTTTTATTATCAAGTCTAAAATCTTTAGTTTTGTTTTCCCACAAAATCTTACAGCACTTCATATCTTACAGCTTCTCTCTGCTGATAATAACTTTTATGGAGATGGATTATGGATTTCATTTTCCAGCAGGACTTGGCACACTGCCCTCACTGCCAAAAGTACCAATTGGTCTTTAGTGTATATGATATTCTAATTTTCTGAAACACTGATTTTTTGTGGATTTTCATTGACTGTAAGCCATAATAATCATCAACAATAAAATAAATAAACACTTAATATAGATCACTCTGTGTGTGTAAAACATCTATATACTGTAATACATGAGTTTTGAAATTTGCACTACTTTTCATTTAACCCTTGTGTGGTGTTCGGGTCTGTGGGACCCGTTTTCATTTTTCATCAAATGATCCAAAAAAAAAAAAAATTCTAACTCAAACTCATTGGCATTGGCTCATTTTTTGTGAAAAACATATATCAAAACACACACTGTACACCCCCCCCCCTACACATTTATATTACATACAGTATGTTTGGCCAAGGGCTAATAAACATTGCTTCATTTGTAAATTTGAAACTAAACAAATTTTCTACTCATATCTTGAGTTTAATTCATGTTCTTTTACATTTTATTAAAGAAACTAATAAAAAAAGAGTAGCACTTTTTAAAAGAAATGTAACATAAGAAAGGTAAAGGGCAAATATTAACCATGTAAGCTGTTTATATTGCTTGCAATTTAGGTGAAGCAAGCATGTGTAAAGCATTTTAATGTAAAATTGCTTAATTTTGCTGAATTAAATACTAGTAACAAAGTAAACGAGTAACAAAAATATGAACACCACACAAGGGTTAATCACATTATTCTGGTAATCCATACAATAGAAGTGCTTGCTCACGTACTAACCTGAATACAAGGAGTCATATTTCATTATTTCATGTACACAGTATGTTTATGAGTGAAAGAGGAGAGGATTATGCAGTTGGTTTTGATAGTGTTCAAAGAGCTGCTGGAAAATGAAATCTGCTTCTCCATAAAAGTTGTCAGTAGCAGAGGGAAGCTGTAAGATATGAAGTGCTGTAAGATTTTGTGGGAAAACGAAACTGCATTGACTTTAGACTTGATAAATAAAACACAGTGGATCAACAGCAGCAGATGACAGACATGTCTCTCCAAACCATCACTGATCATCAGTATTAAATTTTATTATTAAATTTATTTAGAAAAAATTCAAGGGAGCAGATTCTGGAGGAAGAGTGGAGAGACACACAGTCCAAACTGCTCGAGGTCTAGTGTGAAGTTTCCACCAGTCAGTGATGGTTTATATATATATATATATATATATATATATATATATATATATATATATATATATATATATATATATATATATATATATATCTAATAGTCTAACATCCAAAGAAACTTCTCTTTAATGTTGGGAAATAACCCAAATACTCATCAGATAACACACAAATTAAAATGCTGGAGCAGATTTGCTGTGATTTGTCCAGCACTAATGACAAAGAGATGTGTGGTAGATATGTGTCTCTAAAGCCCATGACCTTGTCTCAGTGACGAGACAGAAGTCACGACTCGCCGCCAGTGAGAAAGGCTGAGTTATGCTGTTGGTATGCGCTCCACTGACCTCTAAACCACAATCAAAGTGACAATGAGACACTTCTGAGCTCTTCTGAGCTTCTAAACACGACTGGAGAGAAAATATAATGTCTGTCCTTCTCAACCGAACAGATTCAGACTTGAGTCCGTCCTTCAGATTCCCAGCTTAACAACTGTCCTCTTGTTCTGGACTCTGTTAATGTGACGTTTCCTCGTAGAAAGATCTATCTAACAAGCTTTGGAACAAAGAGCAGCTTAAAGCTTTGCTATAGGGCAGCTTTTCTTGGACTGTCTTTCATTAATGTCAGAGCAGAGGAACCTTAGCCTTCGATGGACCACCTTTTAGGAAATAGGCTTGGCGAAAAACTGAGTTTTATGGTCCAACTACAACACAAGCCTGTCAGACTTCTGAGATCAGCCTTCATTGATTAAATTTCCACTTAAACCAGCCTGTAATTATACAGCCTTCATTGTTCAATCAAAGTTAAGCATCTGAAGAAGTAAAATTAATTAAAAACGAGCTAAAAGTGGAAAATTTATGGTCATTCAAGACCATGCAAGTAAAGCGAGTTTTTAAAAAGCTGTCCCATCAGATAATCAACTCTTATAAATTTATTTTTTAAGAAAGAAAGAGGAGAAACTGACTAGGATCTTAAAGCATTAAATAGGTGTTTGTGTCCATCTCTTAAGTGTGAAAGATAAGACAAGATAAGTCAAGATAAGGTCAGACTGTCCCCTGAAGACCAAAGCTCCAGACCTTAACATCATTGAATGTGTTGAGATGAAATCAGTGATTGCTGCAACTAATAAATTGTAGATTTATATATAAAAAGTATTGAGTGAGTCTCCCAAAACATACCATATTTTTCATAATATAAGGTGCACTTAAAATCCTTTAATTTTACCAAAAATCGACAGTGCACCATATATATATTATTCTACCAGTCAGGTATTAAGGAGCAGTAAAGCCACTTTGCTGAAGTATAGAGTTATACAGGAGTTTCAGTTTAGTTCTACAGCACAGAGACTGGAGCAGAATTAGCATTAGCCGCTAACTACACTAAGCGCTAGCTCTTTTGTTCTTTCCATTTAGAGGTGAGTACATATTGGACTGTAGTCTGCGTGTTTACCATATTAAAACAAGCTACGTGGGACAAACCGCTAGCTAATATCGCTAATGGCTCACCAGAATACTCAGGGTTCCTCAGTGTAGTGCTGTTGTGCGGCATTTACTATATCTTACCATGGCTAGCAGTTAGCTGCTAATGCTAATGCTGCTGCACCAAGCCTTAGTAGAAATCTGGAAATCTAAGCTTACTGTAAATAAATGTACTCACCCAAATAAACAGTTTTCAGGGGAGAAAAATCTGTGTAGATTACATTTAGCGCTCTTTTGACTTAGAATCTTTTTTTTTTAAGAATTACAGTTTTATTTACTTAGCTCAGGTTTATTTAACTTAGTAAAGCTAGTAAATGATGAGTGTCTTTAACTTTACCAAATTGAAAACCTCTGGAATATAATCAAGAGGAAGATGGATGATCACAAGCCATCAAACCACCAAACTGAACTGCTTGAATTTTTGCACCAGGAGTAAAGCAGCATAAAGTTATCCAAAAGCAGTGTGTAAGACTGGTGGAGGAGAACATGATGCCAAGATGCGTGAAAACTGTGATTAAAAACCAGAGATATTCCACCAAATATTGATTTCTGAACTCTTAAAACTTTATGAATATGAACTTGTTGTTTTCTTTGCATTATTTGAGGTCTGAAAGCTGAAATAACTGCTGTTATTTCAGCCATTTCTCATTATCTGCAGATAAATGCTCTAAATGAGAATATTTTTATTTGGAATTTGGGAGAAATGTTGTCTGTAGTTTATAGAATAAAACAACAATGTTCATTTTACTCAAACATAAACCTATAAATAGCAAAATCAGAGAAACTGATTCAGAAACTAAAGTGCTCTGTTTATTTTTTCCAGAGTAATTGTCAGTTACTGAGATGTCTTTTCGACTGCACTTTATGATACTTTAATTCTTGTTTTGTTTTAATTTTAGTAAGTTTTTAAATAAATTAGAATAAAACTACAGTAAAAAAGGGAATGTCTGGGTCCTGCGTTCTCAGCTTATGAACTGTTATAGCCAGTAATATACTGTACAGTATGACTGATATACTATATTTTAATCCCACAGCAAGTAAATTCCAGTGGAATCTTCCGATAGAGTTCATTCATCAGGTGCAGGAACTTTAAAGTTTGATCCATCGACTGATGAGAAACCTGAATGTATTTCCAGACTGTTAAACATGAAGTGTTTTTTAGGGAAGACTGTGAATGGATCTGTTGTATCTGATTTAACTTTGGCTTTGATCAAACACAGAATAAAACTTTTATTGTCTCTTTTTTCAGTGTCTGTTGAACAGTGGATTGTTTAAGAGGCATTATTTTTTGACATTTGAGATCTTTGCAATATCACGAGGGGATTTTACATGACGTTGGAATGCACTGTGTCTACAGATCAGATCAGAATCATGTCAAAGGCAAAGGAAAGCGCTGTTGCTGATTCCCAGTATAAATCCGCAGAGTTTTTTTTTTCAGCGGTTACATATGGAGCTAATCACAGCACATTTGAACTGGGTGTCTCACGAAGGAAAACAATGGCTTCGCTTTTCGAAATGCCCCACCATTCGTCTCAGAGAATCGTTCTTCTCACAACTGCGGCCGGCTGGGTTGTGTAATCGCCTTCCTGTCAAAACGCTGGCCATGTGAACCCCCAGTCAAACCCTGTTACGGCTCGTTGTTGTCCCCCCCAAGAAAACCACAAGGAGGCCCCCATTTGGACCAGAAACCCAGAGTGTAGTCAGCAGACATGTCCAATATCTGAGCCGGAGACTCCGTGTACGAAATTCCACGCTCTAATGGCATGGGAAATGGACTGGAGACAAGAAGCACTCCACTGAGAGAAACCCAGACTTTCAGAACCAGAAGATCTCGTTCACTTGGGATTAAAAGAAAGGAAGAAAATTTGAAAAGAAAGGAGAACAGGAAACGCTGATGTAGGCGACCGCAGTATGATAAGCTTTGTCAAAAACTCTAAAACGCAGCAGCATATTATTGATTTTCATGGAAGAAAAGTAGATAAAAAATGTGCTTAAACTGTTTTTGTTCAATATGTGTTCACCATGCAATAATCATAATAATAATAATAATAATAATAATAATAATAATAACAATATACATGTTGCTATATTGGCTAGATAACTTTATTGCTAACATTTGTTGTATATGTCTGTGTTGTTATAAAGTTAGTCAAAATAAGGTGCATCATCTACAAAACTGGCCAAAACAGTATTTAATGTTTAAAATTTGAAACTCTTCAAAAAGTTCCAGAAAAAAATATAGTCTCTATTGTCTTTTTATAAAAAATTCCAAATGTACAGGGTAAGTCAAAAGTCACATGACACCTTTTTATTTCAGAAAAGTAATATGGTGGCTTTCAAGATGGCGCCACGTTCCTAGAGCGTGTCAATGTGTCTTTGGAATTGTAAGGATGCAAATAATACACCTTTTGTGACTCAAACATTTTGGGCTCAACGTGAAATAAACCAATCAGTGTTTCAGTCATCATTCCCTTTAAGAGGCAGGTGAGCTCTGACTTTGGTGTGTTCGTATCTTAACAGTGTGTTGCTTTTGTGCGTCTCAGCAGAGGAAACTGAGCTGCTCGTTCACACTGTGAAGATACACCAGCAGCTCATTTAAGGGAACAGCAATGTTATTTTATTCTTTATTCTGTTTATTGTTGAGTTAAGTTGGGTTTGTGCTGCAGCACATTTGTTTGCATGTGTAACGTGCACGATATTTAAGATACAATATATAGAATTGAGGAACACACAGTAAAATACTAGAAAAAATATGAGTAGAAAATGTATAAGTACGTGAATTCTTGAATGAGCAGTTGATTAATAATGTAATGTCTGTGAGGAAGTATAAAATATGAAAAACGTTCAAAAGCCGGGGCCATTCAAAGTAGAAAAATAATTCAATCATTTATTATAGAGAGTCTGATATTATACTCAGACATTGTTATCTTTTGGTCTGAGTGTATATTGCTAGGTGTCATCAGCACAACATAATGCTTACAAATCCCAGAGACAGCAAATATACTAAGAATACTAAGGGACCTAGTACTGGCCCTTGGGGGATTCCATATTTCATTTTTGTATGATCAGAACATTTAGTATTTATGTAAACACAGTGATAGCAGGATGTAAACAAGAAGAGGGCATATTCTTTCCTGTTAATCATGTAGATGATGATTCCATAAATCAATTCACGGCTAGGTGATCAAGTGTAGGTGTTTCTCTTACATAAGTGGTACGTTGGGCCCTATCATACACCCTGTGCAAGTGCGTTGTGATGTTCATTGCTATCTTACTCCTGATCAACAGTCTGATATTACGCCTTGCACATGCACCATTAAAATAGTGTCTGTATAAATCTACACTGATGGGTGTGGTGGTCTGGAAGTGTGGAAGGTGTGTTCAGGTACATTTCTGGTGTGTTTTTATCTTGGCTATAGAAAATATAGATACAACACTGCCTGCCCTTAAAACCCTGACAACAGTCAACAGTCAGCCGTCCAATCCAATCTTAGCCATGCAGGAGCGCCGTGCACATTGTTACACACACAATTAAATGCACTGCGGAGCGCAAATCCAGCTTTTACAACCACTATAAACAGAATAAAGAATAAAATAACATTACTGTTCTCTTAAATGAGCTGCTGGTGTATCTTCACAGTGTGAACACAAAGGTCAGTATCTGTCTCTGCTGAGATGCACAAAAGCGCTGCGCTGTTAAGATACAAACGTACCAAAGTCAGAGCTTACCAGGCTGTTAAAGGGAATGACAACTGGCACACTGATTGGTTTATTTCACGTTACACCCAAAACATGCCTACAATTAATTAAGAGCATTAGTACATGCCTTTTGCACATTTCGAGCTGCACAAGACGTATCCCAGTGCCCCCACATCCCAGAAACGAGCTGGAGCTCCTACCACTGAAACTGCTTTTAACTGCGTGTTCTGTAGAGAATAGCACTGCGTTCATGCATCTGAAGGGTGTATTTTGCTTCATTCAGCATTTGCTCTCCATCTCCTTTTAATAGATAGTGTATCCATATTTTCCTTCATCTTCTTCTTCATCTTGTTCTTCTTCATACCCCTCTTCTTTTTCCCTTGTTTTTTCTTTGCATTTTCACCATTATGGTCATTAAGGTGAGCCGTCAACCCTGCACCATGTAGCTTGATTAAGGGTGTCAGTGTGACTTTGCTATCATAACAACAGGAAAAGTACATCTTGCCCAGCTCGTAACATACAAAAGGCATGTACTAATTCTCTTAATTAATCGTGTTAGATTAAATTGAGGGCCTTTTTCAAAAAACACAGTTCACCACTACCTATATCAGGATTACTGTATATCTGTATATTACTGTATACTGTGTGTGTCCCTCTCCACACATGGTGCCAATTAATTTAATTCTTAGGTGAGCCATCAACCTGTGCACTGTGCAGCTTGTTTTAGGGCCTATCGCTGTGTCTTTGCTATCATAACGACGGGAAAAGTACACCATACGCAGCTCAAACTGCGTAAAATGCATGCACTAATTCTCTTAATTAATTGTGTTAATTTAAAAAGCTTATATCAGAGATTACTGTATATAAATAGTCAGAAATGTGAACAACATGAGAAATTTTTTTGCTAAGCAGTGAAAACAATAGCGACAGTTTGACGCGTCTCTCGCTACACAATCTGACATGTCTCTCTCTCTCCACACATGGAAGTTTCATTAGAATTCAGGCTTCATCAGCGTACAGCGCCACGGCTCTCCAGATGTTAGCTCTCAGTATGGGGTATCTGTGTGTGTGTGTGTGTGTGTGTGTGTGTGTGCATATGCATGCTTACTCCGGTACGCATGCTTACTAAGGATTATGTTCTTTGTCCAAAAAGATCAAACAACATGTGGTACTGATGTCGCTATGATGTCAGCGATGCCCCTCGAATAATCCTAAAGGAATGCGTGTGATTGGTTCGAATGTGTTCCACATCTTTAAAGTCCTTTAGAAGGGAAAAATAAGCCTTCATCCTCGCAAATATGGATCAAATAAAAGTCTCTCTTCATAACGTACAGATGGTCTCGGAGCCTCGCAGCCCTGTCATACAAATACTGATGACTTTAGCATTTACTGCAGTTTAAAAGCTGGAGAACATCAGGTTATTTCCCAGGAGCCCTCAGGATCTGCTGAATAGTGCTAAATAAGCACTTACATTTCATAATATCATTTCTACAGCCCATGTGGAAGCCTGTGGATGAATTATTCAATTGATTTGCTGACAGAGGGGCATTAAGACCCATCATATACATCATCACACTGTAAATAGGTTTACTACACTGTGTATAAAAACACAGCTTAACAAAAACAGAAATAATGATAATAAAACTGATTTGTAAACTACCTTATGTGGCAATATATGACAATATATACCCAATTTAGGAAAAAATATCAATTTATCAGTTAAAGCAAGACAGAAAATGTGTCTATAAAATAAATTAACATGGAACATTAATGAAGTATAAAAAGCAATAAAACAGACAATCAGAGTTTATACAATAGAGAAATGTAATATATAAAAAAAACTGTCAAAAATAAAACGTAAAATAAAAACAATTAACAAGGTAAAAATGCAAAAAAGAAAACACATTTAAAATAATGAATATCTTCAGCTTCATGCACTAAGTTTGCTCATTTTTTGATGCATACAAAAAACAAAATGCTTTACTTTTGACCCTTTAAAAAAGAATCAAGTGTTTCAGTGCTGAATTTCGACTTTGACCTTTAAAAACCAAAGAATAGGCATTTTTACAGCCTGTAATGTTTGCATTAATTTATTTATTCATTAATTTATTTATTTATTTATTAATACAGATTAAGAAAAAGCACAAATAGTATGTCTGTAGGAGCATTTAGGGTGTGTCAGTATGTCTTTGCTATCATAATGACGGGAAAAATACACCTTGAGCAGCTCGAAACATACAAAAGACATATACTAATTCCCTTCAAAAGGCAGGTGCGCTCTGACTTTGGCGGATTGCTATTTTAATGATGCAGCGACCTGGACGTATCCAGTGCTTACCCAACATGCTTCAGAATGGACGATATGGGGCATATTTTTTTTTCCATGCAGATAAATCATTTTTTCCAACGTTATTCAAGCTCAAAGTAGCTTCAAACTATATTGCTAGAATCCGGAGAGACCTGACATTTAAAACGAGGCATTAATAACTTTAAAACTGCAAAAAAAAAAGCGTAATAAAAAATACTGTTTACAACCAGTAGCGTAACCTAATCTCTGAGTACCACCATCTTAAAGTAAATTTAAAAGCGCCTGAAGGTTAGATTATGCTGGACGATGGGTTAAAAGTGATTTATCTACACCCGAAGTCAATTTTACACTGGACGCAGGTGGAAGGTGTGAAAATAGACTGTTGATGGGGTGTAAGATAGCAATGAGCATCATAACGCACCATGTGCAGGGTGTAAGAAAGGACCTGTAATGTGCAAAATCAGTCGAAACATCAAACTAGAATCACATTCTCCTGTTTATGCAAAACAAAAGAGAGTACAAACATAACAGAATCTCTCTCTCTCTCTCTCTTTCTCTCTCTCTCACAGACACACATGCACACACACACACACACACACACACACACACACACACACACACACACAGTCTGCCTTGCTTTTACATTGTCTGCTGCTCATTAATAAAAGGCCACAGGTCACATTTTGATAGACAGTAAGGCATCAATTATGTGCAGAGGCGATTAGCATTACATAGAGCTCAGACCTTCTGCCCCCCCGCCGCCCTCCCCAGAGACAACAGCAGGTTGCCTCTACCACCTGAACCCCTCCCCCCAACAAATCACCTCTCACTATTATGCATTAACTCTGTACTGCATGCTGAGATCAACCCATAAGCATGTGGGTATAATGTATAGTAGGAATATATAATATAAACCCATTATTTATAAGGTATATATAGAACAATCGGTAACACTTCCTATGAACCCTGTACTCATAATGTATTATAAATGCATTTATAATGCATTATATGACAGGCATACATTATAATGGCTCTATAAAGCCTATATAATAACTCATAAGTACTCACAGCAGCATTCATAACACATTATAAACTACAAGTGTAAGGATTTATAAAGAAAGGGCTTATAATGCCTTATTATATCTGTTAATGAGAACATTGTACAATGTAGTGTTGTAATGCACTATAACAAAGATTTGGTATATTTTGGTAAAATGCATTATAATATGCAGCTATGATTTCTCAAATTAAGCTTTTATAAAAGTGCGTAACACATTATAAAGCTTTAAATACTGTCAAATTACTGTCAAGACATTATAGTGAGGCATAATAAAATTTATTTAAAGTTTGAAAAACTTATGAAAATTAACTTAATTTAAAGTCAGTAAAGACTGTATAAAAGGCTTTATAATGTGTTACGCACTTATAATGTGTTGCCTTCTTTTTATAGCTTGGCTATGAAAAAACAGATGTGCACCACTGGCTGAATACAACCTAGATATATGGCAACAGTCAGATGTTCATTGCTATCTTGGCACTTGCCAAGATTGCAATCTTGCCCAGTGCATCTACACAATCGCTTGTTATACACTTATGAACACGTAGCAGTGCACAAACCCAACTTTTACATGAACAATAAACAGAATTCACAGCGTGAACCAGCAGCTAATTTTCCTCTGCTGAGAAGCGTTTGTTGGACACGTCCAGGTAGCTGCACCGTTAAAATAGCAATCCGCCAAAGTCAGAGCGCACCTGACTCTTAAAGGGAATGATGAGCAAGTGATAAGCTAATTAGTTTCACATGATTTTACATTTTACACCCAAAATTAACCACACTCATGATTATTTAAGAGAATTAGTACATGCCTTTTGCGCTTTTGGAGCTGTGCAAGGTGTACTTTTCCCGTTGCTACGATAGCAAAGACACACTGACACGCCCTAAATTACGTCTTCACTGGGACTAGAAAGCTGTGTGCGTGCGTTTGAACATCAGTGTCAGCAATGGATGCAACTATATGTAAGTGAAATTGAAAGTTATAAAGGAAAATCATGAAAATGATCAGGGGTGTCTAAACCTTTTAATATTTAAAATTCCAAGAGCCATCAGACTCTTTAACTCCTCCCATCGGGGACGGGATGTTGCTGATGACTGAGTTTAACCCAGTCACACAACATGGACATTATTCAACCACTTAGTTCTTAATTCTTTACACCATCACTTCCTCAACCTCACTCACTTTCAAGTACAGTTACTCATGATTGGGTATTCACATATTCACTTCTCAGAACTATTTTGTAACGTATGCATATTTATATTTATATTTATATTTATATTTATATGGCACATCAGTCACTTTTATAATCAATGTCATCGCACCATGCTCTTTGCTCTGTTAATTATTTAATGACCATTAGCAACATCTACTGCACTGCTCCGATTACAGATAGATCTTTACGTTTATCTATCTATCTATCTATCTATCTGTCTGTCTGTCTGTCTGTCTGTCTGTCTGTCTGTCTGTCTGTCTGTCTGTCTGTCTGTCTGTCTGTCCTCAAATGCAATCACAAAGACCATCACAAAACATCATAATGATAAAACTGGCACTCATCAGGACCACCCCAGAAAGGGAAGAGAGTTGGTTTGTTTAACACTGTTTTTAAGTTACTACATGATTCCTTATGTGTTCTTTCATAGTCTGAATCACTTCACTATTCTTTTACTATGTAGGAAATATATGTTATATACAGCTCTGGAAAAAAAAAATAAAAGAGCACTTAAAATGATGAGTTTCTTCAATTTTACCAAATTAAAAACCTCTGGAATATAATCAAGAGGAAGATGGATGATCACAAACCATCAAACCACCAAACTGAACTGCTTGAATTTTTGCACCAGGAGTAAAGTAGCATAAAGTTATCCAAAAGCAGTGTGTAAGACTGGTGGAGGAGAACATGATGCCAAGATGCATGAAAAAAACTGTGATTAAAAACCACCAGGGTTATTCCACCAAATATTGATTTCTGAACTCTTAAAACTTTATGAATATGAACTTGTTTTCTTTGCATTATTTGAACTGAAGTGGTCTCTTATTTATTTTCCAGAGCTGTATATTTAAGCAATTTATCTATCTATCTAATACCACTGTATACAGTTTGTACTGTATGGTCTGTATAAAACACACAGCTTTTATAAAAGGCTTTTAAATGGGTTTGAATGAGATGTCAATCTGTCTGGTACTGAGAGTGATATACTGTAAACCCTACCTGCCCTTTAATGTATAATTTCAGCTGCTGCACAAATCTCATCAGTTCTACCTGATACTTTTCACAAAGAGCAGGGAAGCAGAAAGCTGGTTTCACAGTGTCTCGGTGTCGCGACCGCGTGTTATTTTAAAGGACTGACAGCCCAGGTGACATTTTGCCCTTTGATATTCTCAAAGCCTCTGTTTCAATTTACACCTGCGGCGCATTAAGATACTAATACATGAGGTGCTTTTCTCACCCCACACACACCTTCCTTACCTTTATCTACATCTCCACAACACCATCACACACTGTCACATATACACACACACTCCTGACACTCCTCCAATCTCTCTCTCTCTCTCTCTCTCACCCTTTCCTTCTCCTTCATCCTGCAGTTCCTGAGCCAACACCTTGCTAACAATAGCGCTGCCACCCAAACCATCCGAGTTCCACCCCCCCGATGGCACCATGTCAACCTGCCCCATGTTTTGATTGGCACCTGTTGGGAGCTATAAGGTCAGGTGTGTTTGACCAGCGACGAGACGAAAAGAAGATAAACGTCGATAGATAGACGTCCAGCTTATCCTGTATGGAGTATTCTGAGCTCTCTGGTTTACAGTATATTAAAATCTCGATAGCACATCTGTACCCACCCCTGAGAAAAACAGCATGATCCACTGTACTCTCTCGGACTCCAGCTGCTGATGGAGAAGCAGCATGTCCCTTTTTTCATATCAGAGATCCTCAGATGATAGTGGCACCAGATAGGGACAAGTCTTGCACCCGTGAACAGAAATGCTTACATGCTTTAGCATAGCTTAGCTTAGTGCTAGCTTTTTTTCTGTTGGTGTGCTAGCAGACACTTTATGCCTTTATGCAGCTACAGTCTTTGACATTTATGGCCTGAATTGAAGAACTAGTTCCAACTATAGTGCTGTCACACTCTAAAGCCTGAGCTTTTTTTTTATTTCAGTTTATTTAAGTGGGCGGGGCTAAGCTACAGTTTTATTGCCTTGTAAACTTGTTCATTGGCTGGTTCATCCTCAATTTTGATGGACAACAGTTAGACAGTTAGTGTTATGTGCAACAAAACATTAAAGAAGAATATACATCATGTCCACTGCAGGGTCTGCAGTATTCTATCTATCTATCTATCTATCTATCTATCTATCTATCTATCTATCTATCTATCTATCTATCTATCTATCTATCTATCTATGTGCAATCACAAAGACCATCACAAAACATCATTATGATGAAACTGGCACTCATCAGGACCACCCCAGGAAAGGAAGAGTAAGAGTGTTCTCTGTTGTACAGGATAAGTTAATCAGAGTTACCAGCTTCAGAAACCACAAGTTAAAAACAGCTCCCCAGATAAGAGCATCTAAATTCTTCTGAGTATTTAGGTTTGTTTAACACTTTTAAGTTACTACATGATTCCTTATGTGTTCCTTCATAGTCTGGAGTTTCTTTAATTTGACCAAATTGAAATCCTCTGGAATATAATCAAGAGGAAGATGGATGATCACAAGCCATCAAACCACCAAACTGAACTGCTTAAATTGTTGCACCAGGAGTAAAGCAGCATAAAGTTATCCAAAAGCAGTGTGTAAGACTGGTGGAGGAGAACATGAGGCCAAGATGCATGAAAAAAACTGATTAAAAATCAGGGTTATTCCACCAAATATTGATTATTGAACTCTTAAAACTTTATGAAGATGAACTTGTTTTCTTTGCATTATTTGAGGTCTGAAAGTTCTGCATCTTTTTTGTTATTTCAGCCATTTCTCATTTTCTGCAAATAAATGCTCTAAATGACAATATTTTCATTTGGAATTTGGGAAAAATGTTGTCTGTAGTTTATAGAATAAAACAACAATGTTCATTTTACTTAAACATAAACCTATATGGGAAATTTAGATTTTTAAGTAGTCTGATGTTTTATAAGTATCATTATTAAGCAAAAAAATAAAAAATCTTAAGCAATGTTGTTTGGAAAGCCACAGTGTTCTGATACTGATGTTATTCTGTTGTGTTGTTTTCTGTATTATTGTTACTGCAGGTCTGCTGGTGCCGTCAGGGCTTCTGTTCAGACACTTTGTAAACAGATCTGCTGGAAATAAAGCCCACAGTCCCTTTACAACTCTGATAAAGCTCATTTTAAACACGACAAGGAGAGGAAACATCAGCCCAACATCAATAACTTGTGGCCCAGGATGTGCTACAAATCCCCACATCACACAGAACTGTTCAGCCGGACAAGCGCGGAGCGACATGAATATGAGTTATTAATAAAGAAATCAAAGTGTCTCTCGCTCTCGCTGCATCTCTCCGGCTGTCAGTCTCCGCCGCCGCTCCTCTAATCAGCTGTCATCAGGCCGAATGTGAGCCGACTGTTTCTGGCCACTGAGGAGATCAGGCAGCTCGCTGCTGTCGGCTCCCATTAACCCTCGCTGCCGTCACTCTCACATCCAGCCCATTAGCAGCACAGCACCATCCATTATACATCCTCTACACTACAGCCTGCTCGCTAGAGAGTTGATGAGTTAAAGAACCAGGTGAGCACCTGAACATGTGTGAGAAACAGAAAAAGGGTGTGGCTTATAGTCAGAAAAGAGGTGTGGTCAAGGGATTGAGAAGGGGTGTGGTCAGGAACTGAGACTATGAGAGACAGAAATGGGTGTAGTCAAAGGATTGAGCCAAAAAGCCAGGTAAGGACCTAAAAATGTGTGAAAGTCAGAAAAAGGGGTGTGGTCAAATAAGAAAAATGGGTGTGGCCAGGGGAGATAAAAGGCTGTGGTCAGGACCTGAGATTGTTAAACAGAAAAGGGGTGTGGTCAGGGTATAGAGAAGGGGTATGGAAGAAGGAACTGAGACTGTGAGAGACAGAAATGGTTGTGGCCAAAGGATTGAGCCAAAGAGCCAGGTAAGGACCTAAGAATGAGTGAGACACAAAAAAGAGGTGTGGTCAAATGAGGAAAAAGTAGTGTGGCCAATGGGACAGACCAGGGGTGTGGTAAGAAGCTGCGAATGTATGAGAGACAGAAAAGGGTGTGGTCAAAGGAATGAGCCAAAGAGTTAGGTAAGGAACTGAGGGTGTATGAGAGACTGAAAAGGGGCGTGGTCAAGGGAGAAAAAAGGGTGTGGTCAGGAACTGAGACTGAGAGACAGAAATGGGTGTGGTCAAAGAATTGAGCTAAAGAGCCAGGTAAGGGCCTTAGAATGTGTGAGAAACAAAAAAGAGGTGTGGTCAAATGAGAAAAGGGGGTGTGGTCAAGGGAGATAAAAGGCTGTGGTCAGGACCTGAAATTGTTAGACAGAAAAGGGGTGTGGTCAGGTGATAGAGAAGGGGGATGTTCACGACCTGAGAATGCAAGACACAGAAAAGGGGTGTGGTCAGTAGGATAGACCAGGGGTGTTGTCAGGACCTAAGAAAGTGTAAGGCATAAAAAGGGTGTGGCTTATAGTCAGAAAAGAGGTGTGGTCAAGATCTGAGAATGTGTGAGAGACAGAAAAATGGTGTGGTCAGGAAGTGAGAATGTATCAGTATCATAAAAGGGGTGTGGTCAAGGGATTGAGAAGGGGTGTGGTCAGGCACTGAGACTGTGAGAGACAGAAATGGGTGTGGTCAAAGGATTGGGCCAAAGAGCCAGGTAAGGACCTGAGAATGTGTGAGAGACAAAAAAAGAGGTGTGGTCAAATGAGAAAAATAGGGTAGACCAGGGGTGTGGTCATGACCTGAGAATGTGCTAAATACAGAAAAGGGGTGTGGTCAAGAGAGAAAAAAGGGGTGTGGTCAGGAACTCACAATAGTGAGAGACCGAAAAGGGGTGTGGTCAAGGAAGAAAGAAGAGGTGTGGTCAGGATCTGAGAAAGTTTCAGTGCCATAAAAGAGGTGTGGTCAAGGGATTGAGTAGGGGTGTGGTCAGGCACTGAGACTGTGAGAGACAGAAATGGGTGTGGCCAAAGGATTGAGCCAAAGAGCCAGGTAAGGACCTGAGAATGTGTGAGAGACAAAAAAGAGGTGTGGCCAAGGGAGATAAAAGGCTGTGGTCAGGATCTGTGAGACAGAAAAAAGGGGTGTGGTCAGAATTTATGTGGTGAGAGTCAGAAATGTGAGTGGCCAAAGAATTGAGTCAAAGAGCTAGGTAAGGACCTGAGAATGTGTAAAAGACAGAAAAGGGGTGTGGCCAAGGGAGATAAAAGGGTGTGGTCAGAAACTGAGATTGTAAAAAAAGAGAAAAGGGGTGTGGTCAGTAGGATAGACCAGGGGTGTGGTCAGGACCTGAAAATGTGTGAGTTACAGAAAGAGGGTGTGGCCAAGGGAGAAAAAAGGGTGTGGTCAGGAACAGAGAATGTGAGACACAGAAAAGAAATGTGGCCAATGGGATAGACCAAGGTGGGTAGACTGTGAGAGACAGAAAAGGTCGTGGCCAAGGGATAGAGCAGGAGTGTGGTCAGGAACTAAAAATGTGTAAGCGACATAAAAGAGGTGTGGTCAAGGGAGAGAAAAGGGTGTGGTCAGGACCTGAGAATGTGTGAGAGCCAGAAAAGGGGTGTGGTCAAGGGAGAAAAAAGGGGTGGGGCCAAGACCTGAAAATGTGTGAGAGCAAGAAAAGGGGTGTGGTCATGGGAGAGAAAAGGGTGTGGTCAGGAACTGAGATTGCATGAGACAAAAAGGGGTGTGAATTATGACCAGAAAAGGGGTGTGGTCAAAGGATTGAGCAGGAGAATAATCAGCTTTGAGAGATATAAAAAAGGGGTGTGGTTTATAGTCAAAAAGGGATGTGGCCAAGGCAGAAAGAAGGGGTGTGGTCAGGACCTGATAAAAGGGGTGTGGCCACTAATAATCACTATTAATTTCACTTTCACATATCCATGCTGGCTTGGTTTATGTACTGCTGCATGTCCATGTGTGCAAAACAAACGGGGGGTGTATGCGAGTTGGGGACGCATCTGTGACAATTCACTGCCAAGATAGCAATGGATGTCCGACTGTTGATATCTATGTCAGTTGTATTTATTTAATGGAGTGTATTCCATTGGCGAAATTGCAACACACCAGAAATTTACCTGAACACACCTCATTTCCAGACCATCACACCCATCAGCGTAGATATACTCAGAAACACTGATGCTATTTAAATGATGTATATGCAAGACATGAAAATAGACTGTTGGACAGGACCCTATGTGTGCTTTTTCTGTTAAGGAACCTAACCTGTGTGACACAGTGTGTGCTTTTAATATTAATGTAGCATCAGTCTTAAAAGAGAGAGACTTTATTAATAACTCATCTTCACATTAAAAGTGCCTTTCAGTCCCAATCAGCCCTGCTATATACATTCACACTGAAAGCATTAATATATAATATATTCACATTAAAAGCCACTTCACTCTTATCCCTGTGCATTTGTTCATTATGCAGCGAATTAAAATGCTCTTCCTGTTGTGCTGCATCACGACTTTATCCTTTATTAAATCTTCTGCCACCTCGTACTTCATCACATCTGATCCTAACCAACATTTATTAACTAAATAATCTGATAAAGGGGACGCAGGACACAGACCATGAAGAGTGATGAAGAGAAATAAAACTTGTGGAGCTTCTCTGTATGGTAATGATGAGGATAGCTGAAGGAAAGAGTTGAAAATAATGAATGCTGAATCCTGTGTGTATATAGCCCAATTCTAGCTACTCATTTTTAGAGTTAGGTTAAAAAAACAGGTTTTGGTCCTTTGAGAAATCAGATTTTCTGATTTATTTATTAAGTAAATTGTGTTCCATGTTCTTAAAGAGCTATTTTATTGACCCTACAGGGTGCTATAATACAGGATTAGTCAAAAGTCCTATGAAAAAAAATTAAAATGGGAAAAAAATATATATAAAATTTGTTAAAATGTAGCTTTTTCACAATTGTGGCTATGCTCTGTACATAACCTCACCTGTTACTTGCTGGTTTATTCATTCAGTCAAATGTTTGGGCACCCCTTCTCATTTATATATATATATATATATATATAATATATATATATATTTATTTATTTATTTATTTATTTATCATTGTAAATGAATAGTTATAGATATCCAGACTATAAAGGAACACATAAGAAATCATGTGGTAACTTAAAATGGTTAAACAAACTAAACTAACTAAACTCTGAGGAGGCAGAAAGATGCTCTTCCTTTTTTGGGGCGGTCCTGATGAGTGCCAGTTTCACCATTTTGCAGTGACTGCTCTTGAGGATACTTTCTTCTTGATAAGTTATTAAAATTCTTCTTTTTTAATTGAAATTGTTGATTCAATTTACTTCGTTACTTAGTTGAGTAGTTGTTGCTTCTCATAATCTGGATTAGAACATTACTCAAATATTCACTATTCACTGTATACCTGTAACTCTACCTCTTCACTACTTTACTTTAACTGATGCTCTCAAACACTTTATTAAGAGACAAGAAATTCAAGTAATTAACTCTTGATGAGTTTAGCACAGCTGTTAACTGCAATTAAAGCCATTAAAGGTAAGGATAGGGGTTAAAGCTTATTTTTTTAGGGTGGGTTACATTCATGTTTAGGGTTAAGACTAAGATTATAATTAATAAGATTATAAGATTTTATTTACGTTTTTATTGCTATTCTTTTACATGTTTTTTTTATTTGACTTTAAATAACTGTTGTGTATGAAACTGCTAAATAAATTTGCCTTGCCAATATAGTGTGCCAAGTAAAAAGATGTTTTTAGTAAAATACATATTTTATCTTGTTTATTTAAATTCTGTTTATGTTAAAACAAGCCTATATTCTGCACAAAAAGCTATAAAATAAGTATGTTAAATGCATATTTTTTTATCTATTTTTAAACATAATCTCTTTGAAAGCTTTCATTTGGCATAAGCACTATCCGGACGGGATTAGTTTCTCAGGGGGTCGTTGGATAATAATCTCTTTTATGGGTTTTTTTTATCCTCTGTGATTTTATTTCTGTCCAGAGCGACGATGTTTGTGTTTTTCTCAGTCGTCCTCTGAGAAAATTACAGGCTGAATTATCTACTGTTTTTCTCTGAACTCCTGTAATCGTGCTCCTCCGGTAATTTTAGTCCCGTCCGGACGCACATCTCTGAGTTTCGTCTCCTCGCCTTTAATAAAATAGCTATTTGTCCACTGCTCCGCCCCGTAATTACACTTTGGGCATGCCACAGTTTCCACAGAGATCCACGTACTGTAAACACAACAGCGAGTGGAAATGGAGGAGCTACTGAACGCGATGTCATGTGACCAAGAAAAAAGCCTAAAAACTCAGTAGTCCTCCTATTTTATTTATTTTTTTCAATTGCAGTCCGGATGCAGAAGTTTTATCACTGAGTAGAAGAAGTGTGAAATATTTTTTTTTTACAGATGTCCCTATAAGAAACTAATCCTGTCCGGATAGGGCTATTGACGCATAAACATTAAATATTACTCTAAATCTGATTATTGCAACAACAAAAAAATAATTTCACACAATTTTATAAAAATATACTTTCATATCCTTATTTAACAACAACACAGATTTACTTACACACACACACACACACAGTGACACACACACACACACACACGTGGCATTTGCTGTGAATAGTGACTGGTGTCGGGGGAGCAGCTGTGATGTAAACAGTGTCATGTGGCCTGATGTCTCCACTGATCCTGCAGCATAACAAGGCAAACCCAGGGGAACGCAGAGCTCCAGGGCTTAGACCTTATTCTCCTCACCACACTGAGAGACACCAGACCAACACACACACACACACACACACACACCACACACACACACACATCAGCAGCTTTAATGGAAATGAAGCTTCGGTGGTGATTTAAAGAAACAAAAGGCCATATTTCCAAAAAGAGCTTCGATCCCACCTTTATTTTAGCAGAGAATGTGTGTGTGTGTGTGTGTGTGTGTGTGTGTGTGTGTGTGTGTGTGTGTGTGTGTATGAGAGAGCCGTCTCTCTGGAGTTATTGTTTTACACCATGGTTTGTATTTAAGGTGGTAATGACCATTAGCTATCGGAGGACATTATAAGAACCTTTAGCTACATTGTGAAAAGGTTCCAACGGTGTCTTTGCTATGGTAACGACAGGAAAAGTACACCTTTCGCTGCTCAAAATGCACACAAGTTATATACTAATTCTCTTAACTAATCATTGAGGTGTAGTGTGAAATAAACTCAGCTCACCATTCCCTTTAAGAGCTAGGTAAGCTCTGACTTTGGCTGATTGCTATTTTAATGGCGCAGCTGCCTTTGCATCGCAATGTTATTACAACCTCTCTCACGTATTGTTTCCAATTTGACAAATACTAACATTATGAAAACATTAAATGTAACATCCAAAAAATAAACAAATAAAACACTGACACACACAAGGGATGTTGCAGAAACATTACCAGAGCATTTAAAAATGGTATATCAAAATATTAGGAACATCCAGAAAACTCGACAGATTGAACGCTCTATAAATGTTAACTACTAACCAATTTTTCTCTTTCTTCCACTTGTTTCTTTCTCTAGTTTTTTGTGTATTTTCAGTTTCTGATTTGTTTTAAAGTAGTAAAGTTTTAATTAAAGATTACTTGTACCTTAGTCCACCCTCTCATCCCTCTCTACAACAATGACCAACCGATTCAGCTGTTTTGAATAAATATTCAGACTGGGGTTTGGGCTCTTATGGGTAAAGAAAATCAACAAGGATTTTATTTTTTTTTAATCTGTGCTCACCTCAACTCACAATTGAAACGTATTTAGTGATCTATAAGCGAGCTGTCACCTGTGCAGCTTGATTAGGGCGTGTTGGTGTGTCTTTGCTATCATAATGATGGGAAAAGTACACCTTTCATTGCTCAAAATGCGAAAAAACACATGTACTAATTATCTGAATTAATCATATAGTGATAAACTAAACACTATAATCTAATGATCTTCTAGAACAGGATCTACAGTTTTACAGGTTCAGTAACTGGTCACTATTACTGAGTTTTAATTGCTTCGATTTTGGGAGATTATTCCTCTTTTCATCCTTGAAGATTCCCTTTCATGTTCCTTTTGTAAAGCAACCATCGATCATCTGTGAGTACACTGACATTTCACAGGGAATTTCATTAACAGATCTGAACCACCTGGGCTTCCAATGAATTCATGAAAACTCAATGAGCTTCAGTTCTCCCGGAGCTGGAAGAGTGAAGGCAGAAACTGCAGAGAAAGGAGGGACATGGATGGAGGGATAGATAGATGGACGGATGGATGAATAGAGAGGGATGCAGGACTTCCCCGTGACTTTCCCCGTGTTGAATTATTCAGCAGCAGAGCCGTGAGCTCGGCTCAGGTATGAGGAACGCTTCAGGCGAGCTCCAGGTGAGCATCATCCACACTCCTCCACCACCTCCACCCACTCCAGACACCAGGGCGGAGACTACAGTTAAACAGCACTGTGAGACAATACAATACACACACACACACACACTCAGACACACACACACACTCAGACAAAGCATCATGAGCTCTGGATGCAGCTCCTTGTAGATTGTGTTACCATAGAGACAGAGGGGTGAACATTTCAATGAATAGAGGGTGAGGTTGGAAGAGTAAACACTAGTGAGTGGAACTCATTCAAACCCCCCACCCGACTCCCTCAACCCATCACAGCTCTCATAATATACAATATATCTTCATTTAACCCTTAAAACCCTACACACGGATTTTACCTCCAAAATCGCACCTTGTGTTCTCAGCTTAATTACTCAGGAATCCCTTCACACATAAACATAATCCATATAGGGTTAGAAAGGGCGGAGCTTACTCTTTCTAAAAATAGTGATCACATCCCAGTGTGGTAAAGCTAAATCTACAAGAAACCCATCGAGAAAAACCTAAACCTAAAAAAGTGAAAAATCTCCTTCCCCAACCAATATTATTTACCTTTAGTGCTTTAAACATATTTATATGATGTTTCAATTAAACCAAATAATATCAGTAAATAAAGACTCAAAAGTGTCCACAGAAAAAGTGTGAAACTACCTGCTTTACTCAAACTAAAGCTAGGTATGGTGTGCGCACTACTTTATATAGTTTTTTTTTACTTGCACATTTTTACTAAGTAGGTATTTTGCACTAAACATTTTTATTTATTTAGACTAAAAAGTTAAAATTTTTGTATATATTGTAGTTTTCTTTGTGTGTCCTGATTAAAATACTGAAAGGATAATCTGCTCTGAGTGTCAGGTTTTTAGTATCTACATGTATCCTAGAGGTGTGATTATTATCAAGATAAATAAAATAACTCTGCCTGATGCAGTTTCTCCATGTATTTTATCAAAGTAATAATTAATAATCCATGTAATTAACTGTATATATCAATATTATTATGCTTTTAACTCATAAACACTCTAGTCTAACTATTTTTGAAAAGATATCTTAGGTGTGAAAATATTTAAAGTCTATACATTCAAAAATAAGTAAAACAAAAACAAAAAAAAAACAAGCGTTTGGTAAAATTTTGAGCAAAACATGATCAGTTCCAGGAAAATAACAATTCTGCTTCCTTTTACATTTTAAATGATTATATTTTTGAGCAGCCGTATGTCCTCTGGAGTAAAAGAGATCAGGGCATGTGTCTGTCTGATATAATTACTGTGTTATAACACCTGAAAGAGGAACTGAAAACAAAAACTAAGAAAAAACACACCAGTAGTGCACTATAGGACTCTGTGGGCGTGGCCTAAGCTTTTGTTTTTAATGGCTTTATTTTTTCCCCTTACATTACTTTTACTTTTATACTTTAAGTAGTTTTAAAAGCAGTACTTTTTAAACATTTTTACTTAAAGAGTAAAACGCTTACGTTGATACTGTTTCAACTTCTACAGAAGTATTTTATTAAAACCTAGTATCTATCTTCTATCTTCTACCTACAGAGTAATAAATGAGAATACTGGGTCAAATATTTGGTATATTAAAATCATAAATTAGCTTTTTTTTTAGGACATTAGCCAACTTTAAAAAATAAATCTTAATGTGTCTCAACTTTCTCAGACAGAATTTCACTTTAGACAAAATAATAGAAGCACACCACTAGTATTACACTTTATAAGAACTACCCTCTGAAGTTTATTAAGAATATTACTAATGTGATCAGCTTACCTATTAAATAGATGTTTTTCTCTCATATATATATAAAAAATAATGGATTATTCTTAGTATTAAACATTTAAGATCATAACCATTCGCTATAATCTAATGATATATAAACTGACAATGAATTGAGTTTGGACACCTGATAATCCCAATATACTCTATGACATCGTACTACCCAGAAGGCACTGGGCATTGAGATAGATATTGGATATCCTCTAAAATAGGACCTACAGCTCCAGTAACTTCCATAACCTTGAGGGTGGCCTTGATCTGAGTGTTACGATGCCAAAACTCAACTCTAAAAATACAAGAGAATCTAAGAGCAACTTCCTACAGTGCAGCACTTCCACAGGAGCTGGAGATACTACATCAGTGGTGCTGGCACTACTGTAGATATCATGCAAGAAAACCGACAATAATTCATGTATTAACAATGAATGAACTTAAAAAAATATATATCGTTTTTTTATTTGACAAGAGCCAAAGAAATGGTTTTATTGAACACAACATGTTAACATTCACAATGCAGGGTCATGTTGCATCATCCATTCTCTGTTGAGCTTCATTTGTCGTAAAGACGGTCTTAAGTTTACCTGCAAAATGTCTTGGTTAAGTTGGGAATTCATTTTTCCGTTGATGATGGCAATCCGTCCAGTTCCTAAGACAGCAAAGCTTTGTTTAATGTTTTTTCTTATTGTAGATTTGTCAACAGAAATGTTAGTATGTGCCAGAGATTTCTGTATTCAGTCTTTAGCTGACACTCTAGGATTCTTCGTCACCTCATTGATCATTCTGCGCTGTGCTCTTGCAGTCACCTTTACAGGACTTTACCACGCCTAAGGAGAGTAGCTCCAGTAACAGTGCTGAACTTTCTCTATTTGTAGAGCTTCTGTATTACCGTGGACACATGAACATCAAAGCTTTTAGAGATAATTTTTCTAACCCTTTCCAGCTTCATGCTTCAAGTCAACAATTCTTGAACGTACAGTAGGTCTTCTGAGAGCTTGATATTTTGTGTGAGGCGTGATTCACATCAAGCATTGCTTCTTAAAATCAGCAAACTTAAAACTGGTGTGTGTTTTATTTATAGGGCAGGACAGCTTTAACCAACACATCCAATCTCAACACCTCCTGCCTCCTCCAATTAGTTCTTAAAAAAGTCATTAGCCTACGGGTTCACATACTTTTTCCACACTGCTCTGTGAATGTTAAAATTTTGTGTTGAATAAAACAATGCAAACATATACTTTTATAATGTGTGGTATTAGTTTAAGCAGACTGTGTTTGTCTATTGTTGTGACTTACAGTTTTCAGCTAAAGTCTCACAGATACAATCAGTTTTATGGCTGTGCACAGAACGGTGGTGGTGCGGCATAACCAGAGCAGGTAGAAAAATCACGTTTTTTGTGCATTATTCAGTCAAATGCAACAAACTGTTCATAAGTTTTTGCTAGTAAAATGCTAGTGCATCTCCAAAAATAGAATAACATTGAAAAGTTACTTTATTTTAGTAGTTCGGATCAAAATGTGAAACCCGAAAATCAGTGTCTCAGAAAATTAGAATATTATATAAGACCAATTGGTACTTTTGGCAGTGTTGGCAGTGTGCCAAGTCCTGCTGGAAAATGAAATCCACATCTCCATAAAAGGGGTACCACTTTAAAATAAGACTACCTTCATAAAGGGTTTATAAATGGTTTACAATTAGTTTATTAATGGTTACTTATTAGGTTGTAAATGCCTTAAAATCGTTAATAATCAGTTATAACACATACATAGAAAGTACAACAATGACCTGTTGTTTGCCAAATAGTAAATGCACAGCAATCTGTATTGGTGTCCTTTCTATGTATGTGTTATAACTGATTATTAACGATTTTTAAGGCATTTACAACCTAATTAGTAACCATTAATAAACTAATTGTTAACAATTCATAAACCCTTTATTAAGGTAGTCTTATTTTAAAGTGGCACCCATAAAAGTAGTCAGCAAAGGGAAGTATGAAGCGAAATCACTGCACTGACTTTTGACTTTAATAATAAAACACAGTGGATCAACAGCAGCAGATGACAGACATGTCTCTCCGAACCATCACTGATCATCAGTACATTTTACATTTCATTTGTAAATCAAGGGAGCAGAGTCTGGAGGAAGAGTGGAGAGACACACAGTCCAAACTGCTCGAGGTCTAGTGTGAAGTTTCCACCAATCAGTGATGGTTTGAGAAGAGCAGCTGATAGATCACTTTGTCTGTTTTCTGTTTGTCTAGGGAGCACTTTAGTGAAGCTTTGTTAACCATGAGGAACTCCCATGTCCCAGATTCAACAGGAGTCTTTAGAGGTTCATGTCTACACCAGTCAGAGCTCTTTTATAGGTGGGAATTACAACATATTAGATACACTGAAAAAAATGATGCGTAAAATTTACTTAAAAAAACGTTTGCAACTTTCTGCATTTGCTCTTTTTAATTAAATTTAATTTCAGATAAATTTAAGTAACTTCAACTCGGTTTAAAGACTTAAATAGAGTTACACAGAGTAAATAAGTGAACTGAACTTCAGTCAATCCTTTCTTTTAGTAAACTTTACTTCATTTATTTTTACTGAATCAATCCTTTCTTTTAGTAAACTTTACTTCATTTATTTTTACTGAATCAATCCTTTCTTTTAGTAAATTTTACTTCATTTATTTTTACTGAATCAATCCTTTATTTTATTAAACTTTACTTCATTTCTGCATACAATATTACCTAATTACAATTACTTAACTTATACAATATTACTCCAATAATGTATGATACATAATATATTATAATTCCTGAAATTTAAATATTAAAACACACATATTACACTGTCTTAACACATGGATGGCATGTAACACATTATTTTTAGTATATTAAAATATACTAGTATTTAGTATAATATAAAGAATGTATTACATGCCATCCATGTGTTGATACAGTGAAACTTGGTCTGTTTAAAAATATATCTTTGAGATTATGTAAATATTTGAATAAGTGTTTTAACTAAAATGATATATAATAATATTGTATAAATGAAGTAATTGTAATTAGGTAATATTGTATGCAGAAATGAAGTAAAGTTTACTAAAAGAAAGGATTGATTCAGCAAAAATAAATGAAGTAAAGTTTACTAAAAGAAAGGATTGACTGAAGTTCAGTTCACTTATTTACTCTATGTAACATTTAAGTCTTGAAGTTGCTTAAATTTACATGAAATTAAATTTACTTAAAAAAAGCAAATGCAGAAAGTTGCGAAACTTTTTTTAAGTACATTTTATGCATATTTTTTTTCAGTGTAGGTAGGTTTATCATCATGTCTCATTGTAAATTAATATTACCATTTAAAAAAAAAAATAACTTCAACCTTATAATTGGAGTGAAGCAAACTAAATAAAACGATTGCAACAGTGCAGAGAGTTTACAGCGTCTACAGAATAAACGTCCATAAACATCAACTTCTGGAGGAGTCCTGCTCCAGTCAGGTAGTATATAGATGATCCCTAAGGATGTCCGTCCGTCTGTACAGGAACTGCTTGAAGCATTTCAGCACCTTCTCTTTGTGGGTCACATGTGAGGAAACTACAAAACCAGTAAAAGCAGCTCTGTATCCAGATGTTCCTCGTTCAGAACGTGTTCACTGTAGAAAGAGTCCAGAGGAGAATTATACAACCTGTGGTTTGATGCCTCAGATGACGGTTGCAAAATCCAGATAATGAGAAAAGACGTGGGATGTGAACTTATAATGCACTCTTTGCACAACTACTTCCGCATTCTCATCAGTGCTGCTCCAGCGTTTCCTGTTTGGATTTTCTAATACACTCTCTATGGCAGTATTATCAGCTGGTGTTTACAAGAGCTTCTAAAAATTAACCTCAACGTCGAGGAGACCAGTAAAGCCTACCACTAGAAAGCTAGAGAAAGGCTTTAAACTATATGCATCTTCATACCTACACACTACCAAGATTTTTTTCTTATATTTTACATTAGCCCACACAGCTCAGCATTAGCTAGTATAGCTAACTAGCTTGCTAGGTGCATTACTGATAGTTGTTAGTTTCTTCTGTTATCAAATGGAAGTCTAATAAAATGCTAGTAAGTTAATAATAATAATTCTAACTATAATGATCGTTATAAAAATAATTATACAAATGCTAGCTATAAGAATAATAATAATAATAATAATAATAATAATAATAATAATAATAATAGTAGTAGTAAAAATAATAATATCTAGCTATAATAATAATAATAATAATAATAATAATATCTAGCTATAATTTGTCACGTCTGGTGCTGTTAGCTCCTCTGTCCCTTCCACACCCAGCTCTAATGGAGGTTCTCAGGTCAACAACTACATTACCCAGAATGCACCACCCGCTGACATCACGCACTCACCTGATCACGTGACACCTCACCTGCTTCCTCCAGGAAGTCCTGAATACTGATTACTGGCACTATAAAAAAGCACTCCACACAAACACCCACGCCGCGTATTGTAGGTTCTCCTCTTTACAAAGCGTTACTTTATCTCTTGTCTCAGTTTACTTTGTGTATGACCTTGCCTTTGTTTTCTCGACGCCGATTATTGCCTTTGCCTCTGATATTGGATTGCTTGTGTATTACCTGGACTGTGTTTTCACTACTGCCTCTTGGATTACCTCTGACATTGGATCTCTCGTGTATGAACTCTGGACTGTCTCTCGTTTATGGTATGGTTTTGTCTACATTGCTCTGGTTTCTGGTGATTAACTGTTTTCTGTATCAACCACGTATTACATCTGTTTATTTTTATAATAAACATATATTTTTATCAGTATCTGCACGTGTCTGCAATTCTGTACTCATCATGACATAATTATAATAAAATGCCAGCTATAATAATAATAATAATAATAATAAAAATGCTAGCAATAATAATAATAATAATAATAATATCTAGCTATAAAAAACAATAATAATAATAATAAAAAAATAAAATAATAATAAAAATGCTAGGTGGTGGATCATTCAGGCAAGAACCTTTAGCTGATCTCCTCTCCCAAACACGTGGAGCCTGGGTGCTGTCACGTTAATTATTCCATATTCCAATTATTCCAAGCAGTGGCACTGCATGCTTTGCCAGTCGTCTCCAAGCTTCTGGCGTTTTTGATTTAACCAGGTAGTCTGGTATGAAATGTTTGCTACAGACCTTTCATACAGCGAAATGGTAAAGTGGTCCCGACTAATGTTCATTAGCCACTGTTTATTAGATCACTCTGAGCAGGGAAGCTATGAAAGCCTAAAGCTTCCATAAATCTTAGCAAACGCCGTGCAAAAAGGAACACAGCAGTGCTGAAAATGGCTTGAAAACTTCATGCTGGATACTCATTTTGACCTCTCGCTAGTAAAAAATGTACGTTTTGCCTATACAGGCGAATGTAAACAAAACAACCGGAAACGTCCGAGCCGCATTATTTGAAAACGGAAATGCGTCAGAGCCGTGAGTGCAAAGAGCCCATTACAACAGGTACAATAACACCGAGTGTCTCTGGATTTCTACTTTCTAAGCTATTTACTCAGCAACAAGATCTCATATAATACATATACATGTACGACTAAAGTGCACGACAAGAAATTTATAACCTTTGCCCAAATATATTTGGTACAGTTCGTTTTTTACAGGTATTTATTTATACGTTTTGTCGTCGCTGCTCCAACAGCTTGAGCTTCCGCTCTTAAGATACTTTTTAAGATTCCTTTTAATTTTTAAGCCTCTTAAGATAATAACCCCATTACTCATCCTATTCTATACTTATCTTTTACTCTGTGTTTTTTTATTCAGTCTGTTTTATCTTGAACTCTAAGGTGACCTTGAGTGTGAAGAAAGGAGCCCATAAATAAAATCTATTCTTCTTCGTCTTCTTTTTTCTTTGTCTCATTCTTTTTCTCCTTCTTTTTCTTCTTCTCCTTCTTCATTTTCTTTTTCTTTTTCTTCTTCTGTTTCTCTTTTTTTCCTTCTTCTTTTTATTCTCCTCATTTTTCTTATTCTTTTTCTCTTTTTTTCTTTCTTCTCCTCATTCTCTCTTTCTTCTTCTTCTTTTTCTCTTCTTCGTCTTCTTTTTCTTTTTTCTTATTTTTTTTCTTATTCTTCTCTTTTTCTCTTTTGTCTTCTCCTCATTCTTCTTCTTGGTCTTCATTTCTTCTTCTTCTCTTTCTCTTTGTTTTCTTCTTCTTCTTTTTCTTCTTCTTCTCTTGTTTTCTTCTTCTTCTTCTTTTTCTTTCTTCTTTTTCTTTTTTCTTTTTCTTCTTGGTCTTCCTTTTCTTCTTCTTCTCTTTCTCTTTGTTTTCTTCTTATTTTCTTTTCTTCTTTTTATTTTTCTTCTTTTTCTTCTTGTTGTTTTTTGTTTTCTTCTTCTTCTTCTTCTTCATTATTATTATTATTATTATTATTATTATTATTATTATTATTATTATTATTATTATTATTATTATTATTATTATTATTATTATTATTACGATTGACAAGGAGCTCCCATCCACTGGAGGTGCTGTTTTGCCACATAATTTTTCTCTGTTATGGAGTTTGCAAACAAATTAATGGACAAAAACAAACAGAAACGGTAATACTTACATACTTACATTTTATTAAGGTTATGTTTTGGCTTAGGTTAAGTTTAGGTTATGGCTAAAGTTAAAGTAAGGCTAAGTTTATGTTATGGTTAACGGTAGGGTGAAGATAAGCTTAAGTTTAGGTTTAGGTTGAGGCTTAGGTTCAGGTACTAAAATTACACTTTGGTTGTTTGTAACAAATAAATCATGAATCAGTAATTTGTGCATGTGATCAAGGGTTTAGATATATTTATTACACATTTTACGAATCCAAAAAGTTGCCATTTAGCCGCATATATATGAATTTCTCTTGCAACCACTCTGCACTCAGATTTTGAGAGAACTGGACAAGTTATTTCTTCTACATTCATCCTGGTTCTTTGTTTCTTTTGGTTTCATGCATGGTGTAGAGTATGTTATTACAGTTAAAATAAAAAAAGGAACTCAGGGAACCACAACTTGTCCGGAAACGCGTCTGCTCTGGAATAGCACTAAAATCTAGAAAGCAAGACCAGGATATGGGTTTGTTAATATCTCAAGCATGTCCTTAGAATTCTCACCTGCCACCCCACAACCACTATGACCCAGACCGGGTTTCTGTTTCACACCGTCACTCCATCACCTTCTTCCTCTTTCTTGCTGACTTCTGTTACCTCTGGATGATCACTGCCAAGAGTCTCAGAATTTCTATCTCAGCATTGGTGCCAGGAGCCTGGCACAACTCAATGAATGAGAGGCCGGTGATATCATAGAGTTTAGATTTCAAAGAGTTTCATTTCTAGTTTTATTAGTTCTACTTTTAAAACGGCAGCTCCAGAATCGTCTTCCAGAAAAGCTGTGGAAGATCTACAGAGAGTAGACTGCTGTTTAAGACACAATGATGCAGAATGATACCAAAGACTAAACAAACCCTTTGAACTCTAGGCTGTTTTGGTGTGTTTTTTCTAGAGGTTGAAAAAGTACTGAAAATTGTAATTTAGTAAAAGTACCTTTACTTTGCTAAAATTCTATTCAAGTAAAAGTAAAAGTACCCATCTAAAAATCTACTCAAGTAAAAGTAAAAAGTACTCAATTCAAAATGTACTTTGAGTAAAAGTTACATAGTTACTTTATTTAATTGATGTTAAAAAGTATAATAAATCATAGATTAAAAAATTATTAAATTTAAAAAATTGGACCTTTCAGGCAGTATTGGTTCAGACCACCCCATAAAACATTTTTCAAGAACATGTGGTATATGTTTCTATGATCCACTTTTTTCTTTACTGTTAAAAAGTTATGGTAATATATGTGACTATAAACTGTATTTTCATAGTTTTACAGTTCATTATTATTTTTTAACTTGCCATTGCTCTGCTTTAACTAATATTTACATGTTTTTTTTAGCATTCAAGCAGATTGTTTAATGTTCCTAATAAAAACTTAAGGATTTATCCTTAAAAATATGAAAAAATACTAGGAAAAAAAAATGTTGGTCGGTGCATGTGCAGTGCCATATAGAAGCACATATCGATGGGTAGCATAACTCGACAGAACACCGGTTCCCCCGAGCCAAACACACAGACCCCAGCTGATTCACACAGCGTCTCTCCTGCTAACCGTAACAAAACACTGCATCGTGAAGTTCAGCTGCGCTAACATGGAGAACAAAACTCAAATTTGTATTTAATTAAGTAGCGAAGTAAATTACTCGTGTCAAAATGAACTTGAGTAAAAGTAAAATTAACTAATTTAAAAACTACTTTAAAAAAACAAATTACTCAGAAAATCTACTCAATTACATTAATGTGAGTAAATGTAATTAGTTACTTTCCACCTCTGTTTTTGTCAGTTCCTCTTTCAGGTCTTATAACACAGTAATTATATCAGACAGACACATGCCCTGATCTCTTTTACTCCAGAAGTCATACGGCTGCTCAAAAATATAAACATTTAAAATGTAAAAGGAGGCAGAATTGTTATTTTCCTGGAACTGATCATGTTTTGCTCAAAAAAAAAAAAATGGTTAGATTAGAGTGTTTATGAGTTGAAAGCCTAAGAATATTGATGATTTGAGTTCATTACATGGATTATTAATTATAACTTTGACAAAATACATGGAGAAACAGCATCAGGCGGAGTTATTTTATTTTTCTTGATAATCAATAATCACACCTCTAGGATACATGTAGATACTAAAAACCTGATACTCAGAGCAGCCTATACCTTTCAGTATTTTAATCAGGACACACAAAGAAAACAACAATATATACAAAAATATAAAGTTTTTAGTCTAAATAAATAAAAATGTTTAGTGCAAAATAACTACTTAGCAAAAATGTGCAAGTAAAATAAAAACTATATAAAGTAGTGCGCACACCATACCTAGCTTTAGTTTGAGTAAAGCAGGTTGTTTCACACTTTTTCTGTGGACACTTTTGAGTCTTTATTTACTGATATTATTTGGTTTGAAACATCATATAAATATGTTTGAAGCTCTAAAGGTAAATAATATTGGTTGGGGAAGGAGATTTCTCACTTTTTTAGGTTTAGGTTTTTCTCGATGGGTTTCTTGTAGATTTAGCTTTACTGCACTGGGATGTGATCACTATTTTTTGAAAGAGTAAGCTCCGCCCTTTCTAACCATATATGGATTATGTTTATGTGTGAAGGGATTCCTGAGTAATTAAGCTGAAAACACAAGGTGCGATTTTGGATGTAAAATCAGTCCGTAGGGTTTTAAGGGTTAAATCAAACCAAACACGTTCACCAGCAGATGTTAATGAAGCGTCGGTGCGTTCGCTGACTTCCACTGGCCGTTGAGGATGTCCCCATTGACCTTTGATCCTGAACTGTCAATCGCCGTCTGGTTCGTGTTTCCACGGTTGCTCAAGTAGACAAGCATTTCAGTCAGGATTAATGAAGGAACGGGGGTTCGGTTTCAGTACGGCGCGGTCTAAAACCAGGCTCTGTTCAGGGAAGTTTGTATCCTGTTGGTTTTGTAAGGGTGAAGCAGAGGTTGAAGAGGACAAGAGTGAGAGTGATTAAATGAGACGAGACAGCCAAGACAGAAAAATGGGCGTTGGGTTACACTGTGAGGGAAACCTGTGTTTGAGTGCTTTTAAACCCCCTACACATGTTTGGTGGAAGACCAGCGTCAAGATCCCTCAACTTCATGGACAGTTTTCGAAATACGGCCTGTAAAAAAGGGAATAATTTGGATATTCTACACTGATGTTGACGCATAAAGGATTACGGTCAAATATATAGTGTAAATCAGGTGTTGAGAATTAAGTTTAGTCGCTGGCCAGATATTTTCCAAGCGATTACGTGTTTTGGAAAATGAAGTGTAATGGGATGGAGTGCAACAGTAGCTCTAACTAGTAGCTCTGCAGCCCAGAGGGTTGTTGAACCCAATTGCAGAACAGTTGATCTCAAAGCAGGTAAACCCTAGAAGAAAGGGCAAAATACAGTAGCAAGTAAATAAATACACCGCTTCTCACGCAGGATCGGACCTGTGTCGTCAGGGTCGCTGTCCAATACACTACCCCAATATGCTGCCCCGACTAAAGAATTGGGACATGGCTGGAAAAAAACGCCCTTGGGAGCCAAAGAACAGGCGGAAAGAAGAGAATGGGAGAAAAAAACTAAAGTCATGCAGAGCGCAACAGAGAGAGAGAGAGAGAGAGGGGTGGGATGTAAACAAAAGCTCTCCAGAGAAGCATTTTATTTATTTATTTTTTTTTCATTATCATTTCTCATTATAGTTTCATTATAACAACCTCACGGACCAGATATTTCATGCATTTCACACCTATTGCGACCCCTGGTGTAAATAATGATTCGATACAGGGGTGTCTAATGGCATTTTGACACTTCCAAATAAATAAGTTTACACCCAAGACATGGAGTGATGCTTATTGCTACCTTACACCCCGTCAACAGTCTATTTTCAAACATTGCTCCTGCGCTGTTAAAATAGTATCAGAGTTTAGTAATAAATCTACACTGATGGGTGTGATGGTCTGGAAGGGAGGTGTGTTCAGGTAAATTTCTGCCGTGTTTCTACATATTTTCTATAAAACACAGATGTGCTCCACTGACTGATTAAAACCCTGACAACAGTCAACCATCCCTATAGGTCCGCAATGCACGTGGACCTGAGTTAAAACCGACTTAGGTGATCAGCTGGTGTATCTTCACACTGTGAACGAGCAGCTCAGTATCCTATATCTGCTGAGACGCACAAAAGTGCAGCGCTGTTAAGATAAGAACGATCCAAAGTCAGAGCTCACCTGACTCTTAAAGAGAATGACAACTGACACACGGATTTTACTTTAATTAGGAGAATTAGTTCATGCCTTTTTATGCATTTCAAGCTTCGCAAGGTGTATTTTTGTGCCCTCATAATACCAAAAACACACAGACACACCCTTTGCATTACATTTCCTTGCATCACTTTTTTTAATGTAGTTTTTTTACTTTAATTAAAACACTTAATCAATAAGATACAGTGCATTTTACAGTGTAGGAGCTCCTCCAAACAATAAAATAGAAAACTGTGAATATCTGCATATGAGTTTTGGTCATCAGTGTGTACTGTAGATGGTAGTGTGATCTCAGACCTAGATATTGTATAAATAACTATTTTGGATAATATTCATTAGAAAGTTCAAATCTTTTTGAAGGAAAAACTGTTCTCAAATGTTTTCAAATCTAAAAATGTCTCTTCACCCATTTTCTGGCCGGTCCATCCCTGTTAAAATGCTCACGTGATGCCCCTTTACTCTTCCTCGTAAGAATCCAGTTACACTGACCCCAGTTGTCCCGCAATTCCGAGCCGAACATCTTCAAAAGGGTGACACTGTTCACACTTTCACACCTTCTCAGAATCTCTCACCTTGTCATGTTATCGGAGGTGTACCGAGAATGAAAGGGTCAGGGGTCAAATGCAGTCCACAAAAATATCTCTTTATGGGATTCTGAAGGTGTTCAGTTCTTGCATTTCAGTGTCTTCTGTTAACTCTGAACGCTGGTTGGAATCCAACACTATACGGGCCATTCCACTGAATTTAGCTTTTCAGCTTCAAAACATGTCAAACTCAGGCAGCTTTACTTAATTTTTTATCAAGGTTTGTAAGCAGAAGGTGTTGACAAAACTCAGGTGAGATTTAAAAAGCATGCTTAACAGCAAGTCCACTAATTCCACTAATTCCTTTTCTCTCAAGAAAGTCTTTATTTTAAAGAAACGGTTGACGGCATGTTCAAATAATTGATATATATGACAAAAAAAGAGAAATGTTTTTTTAGCATAGAATTAGCAAAAACATGAAACATAGCTAAATGGTGGCTATGCTAATAGTATGAGAACACTGAGCACATTCTAGAGATTTTCCCAAAATGGGTAGATAGGTAGGTAGGTAGTTGAGCAGGTAGATGGGTAGGGGGTTGGTAGGTGGGTAGGTAGGTGGGTAGGTAGGTAGGTAGGTAGTTGGGCAGGTAGATGGGTAGGGGGTTGGTAGGTGGGTAGGCAGGTGGGTAGGTAGGTAGGTAGGTAATTGAGCAGGTAGATGGGTAGATGGCTGTGAAATAGAGCGATTTCTGCAGCCTAGGTAAAATTCATGCATGTCGCTGAGATCTTTTAACTCAGGATACATTACATTTACTGGAAGTATTGAACAACCACATCACACAGCATATCTCCATGTTCCTTTATAAGAAATCTGTGTTTCTACATCCACTCAATCAACATCTGTCAACATCGCTGCTCCCTCTGATTGCCTTCCTCTGGGGAAATGACGTCTCCCGCTCCGGAATTCTTCCCTTTACCCAGAACAGGTCCGATCCTTAACGTCAGGCATGCTTCTCAATGCTTTTATTTCATGCTAATTTCTTCCCCATTTGGAGCCACATGTTCTCCTTAATATGTCTCACATGTTCATTGCAGTGTTTGACATTGCTCTGTCTCTGGCTGTGATTGGTTTGACTTCCTTGGGGATGTTTACAGAAGGGCTCAGGTTTAAGTCTTCTCATTGCCTCCTATTGAGTCCGTCGACGGGGGGGAGGGACAGCGAGCGTCGTTTACACAGAGAATGGGCTTCTTTTCTCAAGAGGGGACGGGATGGACGGCTACTGATCACAACGGACAACAGCAACAGCTTTTATAAGGAAGCAGAGGGTTGTGTGCACTGGGGGATAAATGGAATTTTAAAACAAACTTCCACTCCAATTTCATTTGATTCCCACTGGTCCAGTGAGAGATATGTATATAATGGAAAACCACACAGCAATTTTCTGAGAATTTTGGTTAAAATGGAGTTAGAGGACATTGTGCAAAAGTGTATGACTTTTTTATTCACGAAATTAAACTACAACTTAGAGAAGTGTAGATTGTTCATTCTTTGCTATGGCTTTGCACTGCTAATTACTTTGTTTGGGTAGAGTTTACTCCATATTATAAGGAAAGACACTAATAGAAAAATGTACTGTCTACCTAACATTTTTTTAATATAGTACATAAAGTATATATTTCCTATTGTCTCTAGGCATCAGGCCTCATTCACGAACAGTGTGTAGTCTTTTTCACCTGGCCTACCTTCTTTTCAGTATATGATTATATTTTATCCTGTATTGTGGTAAACTGCCTAGCTGCCGTGCGATAAGAACAAGCTGCAAAGATCGACATCAATTTAGAATGGTCAGAGTGGTCTACACCACTAACTGACATGTGCTACAACCCAAGAAGAGCTGAAGAAGTAAATAATTAAGCATTATTTTGTTAACTCTGTGAGATGTTTTATGATACGATGAATTCAAATTAAGAGTGTTTTAACTCTCAACAAGAGTTAAAAGATCAACCCCCCAGAAGTGTGTTACTTTAATAGACTGGCCACAAAGTCTATTCAGTGCTCACACATACATACTTAAAAGGGTAATCACTACAGCCCAGGGGATCATCAACTTCCTTTTATCTTCACTGGACGACTATTTTGAGGAATGCACTTTAATTTTTTAATACGATAACAATAAAGCTATCAATTCAATTCAGCTGGATTTAGGGCGTCATTGTGTGTTTGGTATCGTAAGGGCCAAAAAATACCCCTTGAGTGGCTTGAAACTCAAAAAAGGCATGTACTAAATCTCTTAATTAAGCATGGATGCGTTTTGAGCATAACGTGAAATAAACCCGATCAGTGTGTCAGTTGCTCATCATTCCCTTTAAGAGGCAGGTGAGCTCTGACTTTGGTGTGTTCGTATCTTAACAGTGCGGTGGTTTTGTGCGTCTCAGCAGAGACAGATACTGAGCTGCTCATTCCCACTGTAAAGATACACCAGCAGCTCATTTAAGGGAACATCAATGATATTTTATTCTTTATTCTGTTTATTGTTGAGTTAAAAGTCAGGTTTGTGCTCTACACTCGCAAGTTTAATGTGGGTAATGAGTTGGGTGTATGAGCGATGGGAGGAATGGACTTTGACGATGAACTGTTGTCACGGTTTTAAAAAGTCAGTGGAGCTCCTGTGTTTTCCACTGACAAAATATTTAGAAACACACCAGAAATTTACCTGAACACACCTCACTTCCAGACCACCACACCCATCAGTGTAGATTTATTCCTAAACTCTGATGCTATTTTAATGGCATGGGAGCAATGTGTGAAAATAGACTGTTGACAGCGTGTAAGATAGAAATAAGAATTGCGACGCGCATTGTGCAGGATAAAAGGTGTTGGACAATGAAACGGAAACACCTGTCATCATTTTAGTGAGGGATTTTAGGTTTCATGGCTAAATTGGAGCAGCCTGGTGTTCAATCTTCATTAATTGCACATTATTGCACCAGTAAGAGCAGAGTGTGAAGGTTCAATTAGCAGGGTAAGAGCACAGTTCTGCTCTAAATATTGCAATGCACACAACATTATGAGTGACATACCAGAGTTCAAAAGAGGACAAATTGTTGGTGCACGCCTTGCTGGGGCATCTGTGACCAAGACAGCAAGTCTTTGTGATGCATCAAGAGCCACGGTATCCAGGGTAATGTCAGCATACCACCAAGAAGGACCAACCACATCCAACAGGATTAACTGTGGACGCTGTAAGAGGAAGCTGTCTGAAAGGGATGTTCGGGTGCTAACCCGGATTGTATCCAAAAAACATAAAACCACGGCTGATCAAATCACGCAGAATTCAATGTGCACCTCAACTCTCCTGATTCCACCAGAACTGTCCGTCACCACAACGATAGAGCCCCAAGTTAACAAGCTAAAGCTCTCATTTGATTGGACCAGGCACGAGTAATCCCCCCATCACTGGTTGATTACTGCAGGTAATTATGAGCGGATTAGTACATGAGTAATACATTCTCACCTTCCGCTTCCCCAGGGAAATGATCCAAACACACAAACGACTGCTTAGCCATGTATTATTTTAGTTCCTCATTAGAATAACCTCACCGCCACCTCCGGTGTCACTCATCTTCACACGTTTTAACAAGCCACATAAACCTACAGTAAAAGGCCAACAGCACCAGTTCCAAGTTTACCACGCCTTCCCACTGGGAGTTAAACCTGGCCTCGGCTTCCTCCACAGAGCTGAAGGAAACGGGTTACAGCACAAAGGCATTTCTGAGGGGAAGTGATTAATTACCAGCGCCTCTCGCAGTGCGTGTCACACTGGGATGACATACTCAGCAGGCCTGAGAGTCCGCCATCGCACCATTAAAATCACTACAGGAGCTCTGGCGACATGAAAGCACCAGCGCTGGAAGTTCAAAGCCTTCCAAGTTGTGACTTGTGCTGTTCTGATGTCCTTCACCGAGCACGTGTTTCTGCTCTGAGCTCTGGCTTTAAAACAGGAAGAAACTAACGTTTTATTTAGTAATAAAAAAGTTGTGGAAACCTTCATTTTGCAGAAATCTCCACTTCCAAACTGGAATGGTATTCTGCCATTTATTTATTCTTTAAATTAAGTTAGAAGTAGATGTAGCATTTGTTATGTAACTTATTGGCTCTATAGATAAAGATTAATTATTTAGAGACAATAACACTTGCTGGTAATGGTAAAACCAGTGACAATAACACTAGTAACAGTAGCACTAGTCACTGTTAGCAACAGTAGTGACAGTAACACTTGTCACAGTTACACCAGCTACAGTAACTTCGGTGACAGTAAGATCTGTGTAAGTGTAAGTAACATCGGTGACAGTAACACTAGTCTCAATAACACCAGAGTTAGTAACACTAGTTCAATTTACACCAGTGACGGTAACCCAATGACAGTAACACCAGACACAGTAACACCAGAGACAGTAACACTAGTGACAGTAACACTAGTGACGGTAACACTAGCCACATTAACACCAGTGATGGTAACACCAGTAAGAGTAACACCAGTAAGAGTAACACCAGTGATGGTAACACCAGTGATGGTAACACCAGTGAGAGTAACTCCAGTGACAGTAACACCAGTGATGGTAACACCAGTAACGGTAACACCAGTGAGAGTAACACCAGTGATGGTAACACCAGTGAGAGTAACACCAGTGATGGCAACACCAGTGGTGGTAACACCAATGAGAGTAACACCAGTGATGGTAACACCAGAGACAGTAACACCAGAGACAGTAACACTAGTGACGGTAACACCAGAGACAGTAACACTAGTGACAGTAACACTAGTGACAGTAACACTAGTGACGGTAACACCAGTGACAGTAACACCAGAGACAGTAACACCAGTGACAGTAACACTAGTGACAGTAACACTAGTGACGGTAACACCAGTGACGGTAACACCAGTGACGGTAACACCAGTGACAGTAACACTAGCCACATTAACACCAGTAAGAGTAACACCAGTAAGAGTAACACCAGTAAGAGTAACACCAGTAAGAGTAACACCAGTGATGGTAACATCAGTGAGAGTAACACCAGTGAGAGTAACACCAGTGAGAGTAACACCAGTGATGGTAACACCAGTGACGGTAACACCAGTGATGGTAACACCAGTCACGGTAACACCAGTGACAGTAAGACCAGTGAAAGTAACACTAGTGGCAGTAACACCACTGAGAGTAACACCAGTGATGGTAACAGTAATTTTATAATAACAGTGACAGTAACACTATTTACAGTATCACAAGCAGAAGTCAAATAGGAAAAAAAATAAACCAAAAGGGTTTATGTATAAGGGTTTAAGTTGTTTTAAGTTGGGTTATGTTATTTCTTAATCTTTAATGTTAATAATGTTTTTCTTTTTATTTATTATACTATAGAAACTATTAGTTGTGCAAACATTTAATGAAAATACAATGCTAGCTTTACTTGTTAATGAAATTGTGATTAATGTTTAATGGAAAAAAGATCTAGAATAGTTTCCCCACAAAAGGTTTAAACATCACAAAAAACTGATGACGCTGTATTTTATAATGCCACAGATAATTATAGATTCCAGTATATAGATTTATAGAGTGCAGCACCACCAAAAGCAGAAAGAAAATAACCTGATGTTTCCCAAAAGAAACATTTTACTGAACCTAAACGCTACAGAACATTGACACTGATCTCCATCTGTTATGTTCAGAACCTCCTCTGAGTCAGGAAACTGTCAGCACGTCCAAAACACCAGGAACAGCTCCAATACACAAAGACTTAAACACAGGACACAAATATTTAAATATGTTTTAGATGGAGACAAAGAAGAAGAAAAAGAAAATGCATAATTTGTACAGGAGCATCACAACTATATAGTATTTACTAATAATAACTAGTATTTGAGAATGTAATGTGCAGTACAAAATTCATTTCACTCCTTAGCACCACCACTCTGATTTAGTGTTTGTATCTAGGGGTAGGGTGTCGTGATTCTTGTTAGGCTGGAGGGGGAGGTTAGGGGAAGTGTTGGGGCTTAATGGTCCTTTAATTGAAACGAGCGCTAAAAAGAATCACTAGCAAAACGGCAAAAACTAGCGAAAGAAAAAAGTATTTTCCTTGATAACCACTATGTTACCATACTTAAATATACAGGTGCATCACTGAAAATTTTAATATCATTGAAAAGTTACTTTATTTCAGTAATTCAGTTAAAAATGTGAAACTCATATTATATCGACGCATTACACACAGAGTGATCTATTTTACAGCCAATGAAAACACAAAAATTAGTGTCTCAGACAATTAGAGTATTATATAAGACCAATTGGTACTTGGCAGTTTGGGCAGTGTGCCAAGTCCTGCTGGAAAATGAAATCCGCATCTCTATAAAAGTTGTCAGTAGCAGAGGGAAGCTGTAAGATATGAAGTGCTGTAAGATTTTGTGGGAAAACAAAACTGCACTGACTTTAGACTTGATAATAAAACACAGTGGATCAACACCAGACATGACAGACATGACTCTCCAAACCATCACTGATCATCAGTAAATTTTACATTTCATTTGTAAATTAAGGGAGCAGAGTCTGGAGGAAGAGTGGAGAGACACACAGTCCAAACTGCTCAAGGTCTAGTGTGAAGTTTCCACCAATCAGTGATGGTTCTTCTAATATTCTGAGACACTGATTTTTGGGTTTCATTGGCTGTAATCCATAATCATCAACAATAAAAGAAATAAACACTTAATATTTATCACTCTGTGTGTAATACATCTATATAATATATTAGTTTCACATTTGAAACTGAATTACTGAGATAAAGTAACTTTTTAATGATATTCTTTTTTTTAGCTGCACCTGTATAGTTTTAATGTTTCATAGCAATTTTCTTGATAACAAGCAAAGACAAAATCATTACTAGTGCACCTTGATGACTAGTTAACCTTCCCATTCCACCTTAAATAGTGTAATAAAGATAAAAAGAAAAATAATAAAAAAAGATATTAAAAGCTAATTTCAGCTTCCCATCACAAAGGCATAAAGCATTGTAAATTGCACCCCCTGCCCCCTTTTGAAAGACATACTACGCCCTAAAATAAACGAAAGTCCAGTAGTTAGGTATTCAGGAAATTAGGCTTTCAGTTAACAGCTGTGCTGAACTCATCAAGAGTTAATTACTTGAATTTCTTGTCTCTTAATAAAGTGTTTGAGAGCATCAGTTAAAGTAAAGTAGTGAAGAGGTAGAGTTACAGGTATACAGTGAATAGTGAATATTTGAGTAATTTTATAACTCATAAAACTTCTAAGTTAAGAAAAAATATATAAAAATGAAGGTCAGTCAATTAAAGAAGAAGAATTCTGAGAAAGTATCCTCCAGTGCAGTCAACGCAAAGACCATCTAAAACATTATGATGATGAAACTGGCACTCATCAGGACCAGCCCAGACAAAGGAAGAGCAAGAGTTTCCTCTGTTGTACAGGATAAGTTTATCAGAGTTTCCAGCCTCAGAAACCACAGGTTAACAAACAGCTCCACAGATAAGAGCACCTAAATGCTTCTTCACAGAGTATTTCTTTAGGTTTTATTAACACTTTTAGTGTTTTAAGTTTTACTACATGATTTTTTTTTGAGTTATTTAATGCTGTAGGTCAGCAGAGACAGGCTGCAGTTGACCTGGCTTGTCGGAGGTCTTCTCACCCTGATGTTTTGAGGGGAACAGGACTGTAGTTTGGGGGCTGAAGGCCACCACAGGGGAAATTCAGCGATAATTACTAAAAGGGAGCTCGAGCAGCTCAGGCTTTAATTTCATTTCTTCTCCAATAACAGGCCGGTGAAGCGTGGGTGGTGGTGGGGTGGCGGTTGGGTGGTGCTGAGGTGGTGCTGGGGGCTCTGAGAAGTCCCAGACCACCGGGACATGAGGACGGTGATTAGTGAAGAATGATTGGATATGTCAGAGACAAGAAAGCTATCAGGAGCTCATCATGTTCTTCACTTTTCTATCTCTCTCTCTCTCCCTCGCTATTACTCTCCTGGGATCAGACAATCTCCAGTGATAGTAGAGAAGATCATCTGGCTTAGTGGTGAACGTGAGAGGATTCCCTAGATATGTTTTCCTTTGTCTGCATGGAAATAGGAACACACACACACACACACACACACACACACAACACTTATAAAATCCAATACCGTCTAGATATTTAATTTTATTTATAGGTTTATGTTTGAGTAAAATTAACGTTGTTGTTTAATTCTATAAACTACGGACAACGTTTCTCCCAAATTCCAAATAAAAATATCATCATTTAGAGCATTTATTTACAGAAAATGCAGAAATGGCTGTTGGGCAGCATTAGCCGGTAATGCTAATGCTAATGCTGCTGCACCCAGCCTTAGTGGAAATCTGGAATTGTAAGCTTACTGCAAATAAACGGAAGTGCTTTACTCACCCAAATAAACAGTTTTCAGGAAAGAAATCTGCGTAGATTAACATCCAGCGCTTGTTTGACTTTTAAAGAAAATGTTGTTGTTGGTTTTTTTTTAGTTATACGTTTTGTTTTTTTGTACAGGATAAGTTTATCGGAGTTACCAGCCTCAGAAACTGCAAGTTAACAGCATTTTACTCAAACATATTGGTATATGTTTGAGTATTTTGAACGATGTTGTTTTATTCTATAAACTACAGACAACATGTCCCCCAAATTCCAAAAAAATATATATATATATTTTCATTTTGTGCATTTATTTGCAGAAAATGACAAAGGAAATGGCTGAAATAACAATAAACAAGATGCAGAGCTTTCAAAACTCAAATAATGCAAAGAAAACAAGTTCATATTCATAAAGTTTTAAGAGTTCAGAAATCAATATTTGGTGGAAAAACCCTGGTTTTTAATCACAGTTTTAATGCATCTTGGCATCATGTTCTCCTCCTCCACCAGTCTTACACACTGCTTTTTGGATAACTTTATGCTGCGTGATCAGCCATCCATCCATCTTTTGGTAAAACAAAAAAACTCATCATGTTTAAGGAATCTATATATTTTTTCCAGAGCTGTATTATACCACAGCTAGTTCCGACCCTGCAATGTGATTGGCTGAGAGGCGTTCTATGAGTACCGTTATCAGCCGGTAATTCACTGTAACTGAAGCTCTCCATTTGTTACTCCGCAACATACAGGTAACCTAGCAACAGTGCAATGCTTACAAGCCAAACAGTGCAGCTACAAACAGAGCAGTGAACGCTGCACATACTGCATGTGTAAACAGCATGGAGCAGCAGAGACAGTGTTTGTTTTTGGCAGTATATTTTCTGGCTAATACAGTATATTAGATTAAACTGCGCTTTATCAGCAGTTTAACTCAATTAAAAAAAGAATATTTGATAGCTGGGTCAGATCGAGACCAGATTATGTTTTCACCACAAGCAAATCAATCCAGAAAGAGTTGGGCTCAAACTTGGTGGCGTAATTAAATGCGGAAAAAAAATAATAATTACGTGCATTAAGACTAATGTTGACAGCCCTATTATTAACATAAGAATTAAGAATAATTTGTCCACCCTGTCATGGTCAAATATTACAGTAATTAAAATCGTTTTAGCAAATCTACACATCTACATCTGTAACTCAACCAGTTTTCACAATATTTGCAAAAATTCATGCAGCTTGCTGTAATCAGAGGTGGAAAGTAATGAATTACATTTACTCAAGTTACTGTAACTAAGTAGATTGTATGAGTAATTGGTCATTTTTAAAGTAGTTTTAAAAGAGGTCATTTTACTTTTACACAAGTACATTTTGACACAAGTAATTTACTTTGCTACAATGGAAAAAATAAATTGCTGGTGGAAAAAAAAATTGTTTGAATAAAAAATATATAATAATTGGCACGGATGCTCGCGCGTTGAATAACGAGACAATAACGTCCTCCTGCGATACAAAATGTCCCCGCCGGACAGAGCTGTCAGCTTTCAAAACTTCCACATCAAACCTGAGAAATCATGTGGTGTGAATATTTTTATCATTAAACATTAATCTGCTTGAATGTAAAAAAAAAAAACATGTAAATAGCAGTTAAAGCAGAGCAATGGCAAGTTAAAAAATAATAATTAACTGTAAAACTATAAAATTACAGTTTACAGTCGCCTATATGACCATAACCTTTTAACAGTAAAGAAAAGAATAGATCATAGTAATCTATACCACTTGTTCTTGAAAATGTTTTATGGGGGGGTCTGAACAAATACTGCCTGAAAGATCCAAATTATTATGTGTAATAATAATTAATTAAAAACAATTTAGTTTATGATTTGTTTTTATTTTTTAAACCAATCAAATAATTAAAAGTAACTATGTAACTTTTACTCAGAGTACATTTTAAATTGAGTACTTTTTTTACTTTTACTCAAGTAGATTTTTAGATGGGTACTTTTACTTTTATTTGAGTAGAAGGTACTTTTACTTAATTACAATTTTTCAGTACTTTTTCCACCTCTGGCTGTAACAGGGTGCAGACATGCATGCCAGGAAATAAAAAGTCAACATTAGAAAAGCTAATAAGCTGTAAAATATTGTGAAAGATTTTGATGTAGTTTAAAGTCTATTAATTGAGAATGACAAAAGAAAAATCTAAATGATTGTAAGTTATGAGGCACATTGTGTTTATGCATTCTGAAAAATCAGATTATATATTGTCAAACTTTTGCATGTCTGTCTGTACGAGTGTTTCTCCTGAAATGATGATAACTATAAAAGAGCTTATCACAGCGATGCACTAATTGTGACCCGCATTGTTGAGGGAGGTTTTGTCTTTAGAGCAAATCATTCTTTTATCTCTTTCACTGTTTTATCTCACAGATTTTTAAGACGGGTTTGTATCTAAAACAAAGCAGAAGCATCATCTCGTCTCCAGGCCTCCTCTACTTTCACTGCACGACATGAAGAACATCAACCAGCGAGAGCCTTTGTTCCTGGAGAGGGATGAGGGTATTTATCTCAGATCTTTCTTTGATAGTGAGGAAAACGAACGGCATGTTGCCGAGGGCTGTGATGGATCAGTCTGACATCCAAGCCAAAAACACACATGTACATCACATCAAACATAAATATATCAAACATACATACAGTATATAACACATGTCTTCAGAGCGTACATTATGCAACCAACCTTAAATCAAAGTATTCCCTTAGGGTCAAGATCAGTACGATCCATATGATTCAACTCAAATAACCAGTTTGACATGTTTTGCTGAAGTAACATAACATACAGTGGCAAGACCTTAGCAACACCTTATCAACCACCTAGCTTACACCTAGCAACCACCTAGAAACCACTTAGCAACACCATAGCAACCACCACAAAGACCATAGCAACACGTTAGCAACTACCTAGCAACACCTTGGCAACCACAAATAACCTGTTTGACATGTTTTGCTAAAATAACATAACATACAGTGGCAAGACCTTAGCAACACCTTATCAACCACCTAGCTTACACCTAGCAACACCTTAGCAACCACCTAGCAACCCCCACAAAGACCATAGCAAAACCTTAGCAACTACCTAGCAACACCTCAGTAACCACAAATAACCTATTTGACAAGTTTTCCTGAAATACCATAATATACAGTGGCATAACCTTAGCAACACCTTAGCAACCACCTAGCAAACACTTAGCAACACCATAGCAACCACCACAAAGACCATAGCAACACATTAGCAACTACCTAGCAACACCTCAGCAACCACAAATAACCTGTTTGACATGTTTTGCTGAAATAACATAACATACAGTGGCAAGACCTTAGCAACACCTCATCAACCACCTAGCTTACACCTAGCAACACCTCAGCAACCGCAAATAACCTGTTTGACATGTTTTGCTGAAATAACATAATATACAGTGGCAAGACCTTAGCAACACCTTATCAACCACCTAGCTTACGCCTAGCAACACCATAGCAACCACCTAGCAACCACTTAGCAACACCATAGCAACCACCACAAAGACCATAGCAACACCTTAGCAACTACCTAGCAACACCTCAGCAACCACAAATAACCTGTTTGACATGTTTTGCTGAAATAACATAACATACAGTGGCAAGACCTTAGCAACACCTTATCAACCACCTAGCTTACACCTAGCAACACCATAGCAACCACCACAAAGACCATAGCAACACCTTAGCAACCACCTAGCAACACCTCAGCAACCACAAATAACCTGTTTGACATGTTTTGCTGAAATAACATAACATACAGTGGCAAGACCTTAGCAACACCTCATCAACCACCTAGCTTACACCTAGCAACACCTCAGCAACCGCAAATAACCTGTTTGACATGTTTTGCTGAAATAACATAACATACAGTGGCAAGACCTTAGCAACACCTTAGCAACCACCTAGCAACCACTTAGAAACAACACAGCAACCAAAACAGATGCCATAGCAACACCATAGCAACCAAGCCAGTTCAGTTTGGTTTGATGGTTTGTGATCATCCATCTTCCTCTTGATTATATTCTGAAGTTTTTTTATTTGGTAAAATCAAAGAAACTCATCATTTTTAAGTGCTCTCATTTTTTCCAGAGCTGTATATTTTCTGTACAAGAAACTGCATATTTATTAAATACAATTGAGAAATTATGTTTTAAATACATTTCTTCAGTTGTAAGTGTTTAGTATTAGTATTAGAATTACATCCAATGCCTATATATTGAATAAATATCATGTATATTTATATCATGCAGGGTCCGAGGGCGAGAGTGTACATTGTTGAGTCACTCTGTCGCGTGATTGGACGTGTTTTGGTTGCTCTCTCAGACGCAGCCGACAGGCAGCAGAGGATAACTGTGTTTTGATGACATCAGGCTGATATTGCTGCCTGTGCTGGAAGCCTCAGGAGAGGAGTCACGCTATAGGTTATCACATCATCTCAGTCACGCGTGATTTACCTGCTCCTATAGGCGGGACAATATCATTCCAGTAATGTCTGCCTTCTGCAGAACCAGCTGCACTCTGGGAATTTCAAACATCGCACGCTTCTGAACAAAAACGGGATTATTTCATTGTTTTGGGTTCCTTGTTTTTCTCTTTTTTTTTCTATGCTTCCATTCATATCCTTCATTCAGATTTTCATCATCGTTCTCAGCTCATTACAGACACGGTTAAAAATGCTCTTCAGGACTTAAAAGCAGCTAAAAAGACTATTATATTTAACTGGTTTAATCCTAAAACATGACTTTTATTCTATTATCACATCATCTCCCCTGAATAGACTACTGCAAACTACTGATACATTTGGTATTAAAGTGAATGGGGTGTATCTTTGTCTTTTATATTTGTTAAAGTTTTGTATTGTAAACTCTATACACATTTATAAAAATGCACTTCAGCATTTTTTATTATTTATTATTATTATGGTAAACAGTGCAAAATCATGTAATTTGAATCGATCTTAAATTGGTCGATGTAATTCTTGTATGAATCTATAATATATTTAGTCTGCAAAAAACTACAGCTCTGGAAAACATAAGAGAGCACTGAAAAATGATGAGTTTCTTCGATTTTACCAAATTGAAAATATAAATATAAATATATAAATATAATCAAGAGGAAGATGGATGATCACAAACCATCAAACCACCAAACTGAACGGCTTGAATTTTTACACCAGGAGTAAAGCAGCATAAAGTTATCCAAAAGCAGTGTGTAAGACTGGTGGAGGAGAACATGATGCCAAGATGCATGAAAAAAACTGTGATTAAAAACCAACCAGGGTTATTCCACCAAATATTGATTTCTGAACTATTAAAACTTTATGAATATGAACTTGTTTTCTTTGCATTATTTGAGGTCTGAAAGCTCTGCATCTTTTTTTTTATTTCAGTCATTTCTCATTTTCTGTAAATAAATGCTCTAAATGACAATATCTTTATTTGGAATTTGGGAGAAATGTTGTCTGTAGTTTATAGAATAAAACAACAATATTCATTTTATAAACCTATAAATGGCAAAAAGTGTATAATATAGGAATCAGCTAGCGCCGAATGTCTGATGCTGAGTCTATGTTGAGATATGTTGTGAAACAACATATTAAGAATGACATAATAAAGGGAGAAACATGAAAAATATACTTATCATTCTGGAAATCTGTTGACTACTGGTTAGTCTGTTTGATTCATAACCTTATATGTAAATGGAGCTATGAATTAGATATTTTTTACCAAAATATCTGCAACATTCTTGTACGAACACAGACACTTTAGAGAATGTTCTTATTTTTGACAACTTTTACTATATTTACCTTACTTTAACACATTGCTCAAATGCTGTTGGAAAATGTAGGTACCTACGCAAACCAAAAGTAAAAGATATTGTTGGATGAGTTGGATTTTCTATCGAATCTGTTTTTAATCTTCCTCTTTTTCTCCATCATATTCATAAAGTCCTAAAAGTTTAGAAATCAATATTTGGTGGAATAACTCAGTTATTCACAGTTAAACACAGTTTTTATGCATCTTGGCATCATGTTCTCCTCCACCAGTCTTACACACTGTTTTTGGATAACTTTATGCTGCTTTACTCCTGGTGCAAAAAATCAATCTTCAAGTTTAGCTTGGTTTGATGGCTTGTGATCATGCATTTTTCTCTTGATTATTTTGATTTTATTTGTCTTTCTTTTTCTTTTGTTCTCTTTTGTCTTTTTTCTCTTCTCTCCAGTGCAGTAGTGCATTACTTTTGCGTCTTATCCTCAGCCTTGGCCGTAGTTTCTGCGGTACACAGAGAAAATTAGAGATTGATATGCTCTGGGCTGCAGAGTTTCCCTGAAGTGCTCAGGCTCTCGTTTGTCTCCGTAACGCTGAGCAAACGCAGTCTGAAGTCTGTTGGAGAAGCACTTTACGTCAAATTCCAAATCCGTCCTCTCGTGCCAGAAGATCTGAGCGTTATTTGTGTATGCGGGTCGCTGCTCGTGCGATGTTATTATTATTTTTTTTTGTATACACGTTATCACTATGGAGAGATTAGCTCAGAGTGGCTAGTGCTTTGTCTTTACGCTGTAATCAAGATTTGTGATAAGTAATCAGCCGAAAACAGAATCGTTCATAATCTTAAATGTCTTAAACGCGATTGATCATCACAGATCAGAGAGCTCAGGTACATGGTGAAGATGTGGGAGGAACATGAGGAGCATGGATTCGAGGAAAACAGGAGAAAGAAAGTAGAAGAGAGAGATAGAGAAGAGGCATGAGTCATAAAGAGTCAGGGCAGAGAAGTTTGATGGACAGGCGGCACCGACAAAATGAGGTTCCTCTACTCCCACAGTCAGGCGAACACTTCAAACTCACACTTCTGCATCTCGAGTTACTGATGCAGAGGATCAGAGAGACGCTGCTGCATGCAGGGACGACTCTCTTCTGTACATTCCTGGATAAGGAGCAGCTCTGAGATCTGCTTTCAGCTTCAAACAGAAGTGCCAACGGGCCTGTCGTCGGCTGGAGTCGTCCGCGGTGCCTCTGAAATCTAATCTCTGGGTAATAGACGGATGGGTTGAGGGGTGCAGGATGAGAAACATGAAGTAACTTCTCAGAGAGAGCAACCAACAGAGCAACAGGAAGTGTGTGGGATGAGTACAGACAAAGTAGTAGACGTAGACATCACTGCAACGCCACCGGGCAGTTACAGTAACAGTAGCATGAAAAAGTATAAAAAAAAAACAAAAAACCTAAGAGAGCACTTTATTTTCTGAATCAGTTAAGAAAAACAAAATGCAGAGCTTTCAGACCTCAAATAATGCAAAGAAAAAACAAAAACAAGTTCATATTCATATTCAAGTATTAAGAGTTCAAAAATCAATATTTGGTAAGAAAACCCTGTTTTTATCACTGAGTTTCTCTGATTTTGCTATTTATAGGTTTATGTTGTAGTAAAACGAACATGGTTGTTTTATTCTATAAACTACGGACAACATTTCTCCCAAATTCCAAATAAAAATAGTGAGTGTAATTTACAGCATTTGTTTGAAGAAAATGACAAGAGAAATGGCTGAAATAAAACAAAACAAAACAAAAAAGATATTCCTAAAGTTTTAAGAGTTTAGAAATCAATATTTGGTGGAATAACCCTGGTTTTTAATCACATCTTTTCTTGGTTTTCAAGGATCTTGTCATCATGTTCTCCTCCACCAGTCTTACACACTGCTTTTGAATAATTTTTTGCTGCTTTAGTCCTGGTGCAAAAATTTAAGCTTCAAGTTCAGTTTGGTGGTTTGATGGCTTGTGATCATCCATCTTCCTCTTGATTATATTCCAGAGGTTTTTAATTTGGGAAAATTTGGGAAAGTCATCAATTTTAAGTGGCTTCTCTTTTTTCCTAGAGCTGTAATATAGACCCTGGGACAGATTAACTAGTACGTGGGAATTTCAGTAAAGAAAAAGCTTCTTATCTGTGCAGTAAGTGTTTATTATTTCAGTAAAACACATTACAGCATTACAATAAATACAAACAGCAATTTTACAAAAAGCTAATGTTTCCTTAAAACAACATCTACTAATCTCTCCTCCTCCTAATCTGAGTTTAATAGAGTTATTCTTTCTAGTTCTCATCATATTAATCAACACCTGGTTTGGTAAATTACTGATAAATGTGGTAAATCAGGTGAGCTGCTGACGGAACTGAACATAATAATATACACATGCTGGCTGAGGAGGAGCATCCAGGAGAAATCTGAAATCTCTACACTTTGTTCTTCAGCTTCAAGCTCACAGGATATAAAACATATTTATAGTTAAAATTGAGAATTCCTTGTTACGTTTTACTGTATCTATGTTTATTTGCATCTGTTTAAAATTCATATGTGGGGCTTTTTTTCATTTTTAGTTAAAAACACTCGTATTGCTGAGACAAATGGAATAAAGGCCTAAAACTTTAACATTATCCCACACGGACCTCAAGCTCTTGACTTGCTGAACTTCCAGTGATCCACGGTCAAAGGGTGTGAAAGTGACACCGGGAGAATTTCTCGCAGAAATCGAATGGCAACAAGCCCTCGTTTAGCAGGCGAGGGCTCAGTAACACCCTTGAGATAGGAGATTTTCGTATAAGCAGCGTGGAATTGATCCGGGAGGCGCTACAGGCTACAGGCTGCTGTTAGAAAAGGGCTTGACCCCGGGGATCCTTCTCAGGACTTCTCAGCCCGTGTGAAAGCCCGGCCGGCTTTGAAAAGAGAGAGGGAAGTCGGCTCGGTGTCCGCAGAGGACTCGAGTTTCAGAGCGACTTGTTGCCTGGTACTAAATAAACTCTGGCATGCTGCACGGACACTCGATCCCCGAGCGTAAGGGTTAGTGACCCTGGAGAGGATCTTAACACCCAGCTCCCTGTCCCCTCCTTGTCCTCTGATTCAGATCCTCGGACCTCCTGCCCCTTTCCCAGACCGGTCACTGCTACCCAACTATCAACCAATCACTCGCATAACCTCACGCTGTCCACTGCTCCGCAGGTCAGCCCGTCAGTGCAGCGCTAACGAGGGGAACAGAAGAACGGCTGGACTTCTATTCAGGCCTGCTGGGAGGAGGAGGTTCAGACAGGAAGGAGTCACAATGGAGTCTTGGGCTCTTTAACAATACATTCAGAAGTACCCCAATGATTGGCACCTGCCAGTCACATTCCTCAGCATCGCTTTTTCTTCTATTCAACTCTTATTGACTCTTGAAAAGACCCACATCATGATTTACTTAATGATATAACTAACTAGATCTAAGGCCATACTCGTTTATTCATTTTTACTAATTATACTAATATTACAGTAAAATATGTGTTAAAATCACAGTATAAACATTTTTTGACTCCCTTGGTGTTATCTTAACAACTCTCACTGTTAAAATTCACATAAAGTCAAATTTCAACTCCTCTCAGTGTTATTCTGTCTCACAAGCTCCGCCTCCAAATTTTGCCCCACTCAAAGTTCATCAGCTGCCATTTTCTTCATGATTCAGCGATAGCATCAAGTGTGTATTTTTTTTTTCCCCTCAAACTCTCCAATTTGATAAGTAGTTACATTAAATATATTTTGCATTGTTTTACCGTGTATTAAATGTGTTTTTTAATTCTAAATATTGTTTAAATGCATTTTTAATGATCCTGTGGAATCCTTTTCGGGCTCCTTTAGTTAGTTAGTTAGCTAGCTAACCTAACTAACACTAGCTGAGGTGAAACTGGAAATTTCTCACAACAAACTGATTAGCTTAGCTAGCTGAGGAGAAGAATTAACCTACGCTCTCTTAAACAACTAAACTTGCTCAGCTAGCTGATGTAAAATAGGGACTTCATAAAAGAAACAGCTAACCTAGCTGGTCAGCTAGCTGATGTGAGGCGGAAGACTTCTCACAAGTTAAACAAAAGCATAATGTTAGCTGACAATATTAAATATTAAACTCTCACAGAGTTGTATTTAACACTGTCCCAGATAACATATGGTATATTATATTTATTTATGTGTACTTTTTTGCCCAACAAAACAAAACAAAAAAAAAACTAAGGGAAAAAAAGGGGAGAAAAAAAGACTAATATTAAAGAACAATTTATTATTACAATTATTTGCACATTTTTATGTGTTATATGATTGAGTTTTCCCTTTTATTGATGATGATGTCTTTTCTTGATTTCCAATTTGTCCAATTTTTGGTGAGTTATTTAAAATAACTTGGGAAAATGTATATGGGCAGTATAATATTAGTATATATTTTTTTCTTTCTTCTTGGGTTTGAGATCTGCTTTGAGATCAACTGTTCTGTAATTGGGTTCAACAACACTCTGGGCTGGAGAGCTACTAGTCTGTAGCACTCCTTCCCATTACACTTCATTTTACAAAACAGATTTTTTTTGTGGCCGCCATGTAATGGTTTGGAAAAAAAAACTGCCCCACAGCCAAACTTATTTGCCAACACCTGATCTATAGGATAAGGGCCTATGTGAAGAGTGTGACTTAAGATAATTTATAATGACTAATCAAATGTAAGCTGTGTTTTATATTATATTGTATTATTAAGATCACACTTAATTTTGGTGTACTTGTAAAATGATGACAATAAAAGGTTTTCATATTTGTATTTAGATGATGTTATTTATATGCTTTTTCCCTCTTATTTAAGAAATCACCTTTTTCAATCAAATTAATTGGAAAATAACTTTTGGAAATTATATGGACAGTATAAAATGTATAAAATATTATGCAGCAGCTTCTACAAAATAAAACTAAACATTTTTCCCATCATCTAACCAACCCAAAACTACCATTCAAGCGCGAAGACCCATCAATTATTTAAAGGTTACAGATTCCACAGAGACTCAGCTTGATCAATGCCATTTTCTCAAGACCAGCAACCTTCACTGTTGAGTGGAGAGCCTCAAAGAAACCGGGGCCAATAGCAAGCCATGAATTTATCATCATAAACTCTGGAACAATCGATTTCTCACAGAAAAGCAGCTTTAAATGCAGAGCTCAGGCTGAAGCCCTGCCAACCAGGGCAGAGGGAGTGAAGACAATGGAAAAATCAATCACTCAGATAAGTAAGAATCTACACTTCAACTGTATGCAGACATGGAAATGATGCACTTACTGCTCACTATTACTATGTGCCACCATTACTAAAAACAAACAAAAAAAAAAAACAGAGGAGGAATGTTCTCTGGATGAGAAGGTTAGAAGTGAATGCTCTTATCTGGATTCCTCAGATTCTAATCTCCAGATTACAGGGATTTTTTTTCTAGAGACATCAAAGAGCTCCACCACTATGGGGGTCCATTAGCTGGAAGTCACCAAAGAGGGAGGAAGTGCTACATGCTATTAACTGTTAACATCTGTACTGAACAAGAGATTTGGATCAACCAGATCAGCAGATCAAAGGCATGTGGTTGCCAAGGTTAAGGAATCACATAAAAAAAGTATAAAAAAGGCAAAAAAAAAAAACATTGATTGCAACTTAAACAAACAGTCTGACTTTATAATAAGTGTCTCTAATAACTGTGTAGTTACACATCAATTAACATTCCATCTTATAACAATGTAAATATTGTTGAGGTATACATTGTTACAGATTAATTACAGTTGTAAAAATTGATGCTGATACATGTGTAATTACATAACCTGCACAACTACAATAAATCTATAACAATACATACTTAACCAATAGTTCCATTGTTATTATATGGATTGTTAGTTAATGTGTAAATTCACAGTTATGTTCAGTGTGCTGGTGAGGAAGCCCTGCCCCTTTTTGTGTGGAGATCTGTGCAAGCGCAGTAGCCAAAAAAAGCCAAAAATATATATATCTTACCATAATGATATCTGAATAATGAGTTTTAGTATTAAAAAAAAACAGTATTATAATTCCATAATACAAAAGAGCTTTAAGGGGAATTGAAATTTATACACAACTTATTCTACACACACTATTACACGTAAAAATTACACTCAACCATATTTTGCCGTATTAAACACAAGTTAAAAAGTGAACGCTGACACGTGTTATTAAATAACCTGTACATTTTAATAAATATGTAACACTACTTACTGAACTACAAGTTCGACTGTTATTATATGAATTGTTAGTTAATGTGTAAATTTACAGTTATTAAAGACACTTTTCATAAAGTGGGACTCAAAGATCGGCCTTCAACAGAAAGAGCCAATCAGCTTGCTGCTTATGCCCTGAGTAAAGGGGGTTCAGTGTGCTGGTGAGGAAGCCCTGCCCCTTTTTGTGTGGAGATCTGTGCAAGCGCAGTAGCCGAAACAAGCCAAAAATATATATTTTGTCCATCTTCCCATAAACAAATCTGAAAGAGTTTGTGTTAAAATAAAAAACAGAGCCCTAATTCAATAATACACAAGAGCTTTTAGGGAAATAGAAATTTCTACACAATTTATACAACTTATTCTACACAAAATATTACATGTGCATTTTAGGTATTACATAGTCTATACACCTGTAATTAATCTGTAACAATGCATACTTCACCGCTGTTATTAACACTGTTATTACATGGGTTGATAACGTGTGACTCATTATAAAGGCGACCAAGCAAACAAGTACACATTATGTACAACCAAAATTAACAACATTAAAAAGAGACACACTCATGCTTTTGTTGGGGTAACTGTGTTTTACAGTCCTAGAAAGCATTAATGAAGGATTTCTAGATTTGGTTGCATCTGGCAACCACGACCACATTGTATCCCTTACTCCCCAAATATCTTCTCTAGAGGGTCCTATTCTATTGGCAATTATTTTTTTCTCTGCAGGACCTTAACCATCTTTAAGCATCTGAAAGGGAGGGGTGTACATTTATAGCAAACAATAGATGTTGTGTAAAATGCATATTTAGTGTATTTAGAAAACAGTGTAACACTTTCTATGAATGTGGTGTCTATTAGACTGTATAAAGATACTCAACACATTATAAAGCATTCATATAGCATTATGAACATGGCTATACATTTAAATTCATATTAAAAATGAATTAAAATGCATAACATATTATAGCTATGTTTATTATGCATTATGTATTGCGATTACAGTGTATCATCTGGGTTAAAAAATCATAGGTCTATACACTATTAGAAGATTCCCATGATTGACAGCTGTCACTTTACTTAGAATGTACAAGAAGATATTATAATACATTATAAACTAATATAAGCCATTATAATATTTAACATAAGTTAAACTCATGCGTGGTTAAAAGTAATTATAACATGCTTTGTTAAATACAGTGTTTATAGCCATGTTTATAATGCCTTATCAATGCACTATAATGCATTATGACTATGTTTATAGAGTCTAATGTTACGCCCTCGCCAGGTTTCCCTCTGTTTCCCCGGTGTTTCCACTGTTATTTTCCATTACGTGTGTCTAATTTGTAACTCCGCCCCTTCCCAGGTGTTCTGTGTTTCATGTTGCTATATATAGTCTCACTTTGTTAATGTTTGCTGTCGGTCTTTGCACCTTCCCCTGTTGTTTTGTCTCGCCACGTTAGCTATTGTTTATTCACGGTTTCGTCACGCTCTGCTTGTTTCTTGTTTATTTCTAGTCCTCTTTATTTCTTGTATATTTCCTAGTCACGTTATTTCCTTGTTTTGTATATATTCCTGTATTTATCCCTGTATATATATCCCTAGCCCTGTTTTGTACTTGTCTGTTTAGTTTAGCTCTTTGTTTGTTTTCCCTGTTTGTTTATGTACATATATTTATTCGTTTTCCCTTGTTTGTTTATTTGTTTATTTGTTATTTATTAAAAGTCATGTCTTACCCGTTTAAACGTCCGCCTCCCGTCTCATCACGCGTTACAGAAAGACCGACCGCCATGGACGTTTATTCAGGAAACCCTTGGGTTGGATCCGGGCTGGCCATCCGTCATGCCCCCTTTGGGACCTCGGCGCAGGAAAATCCGAGGCCTCGAGGCCGGAGAAGGCCTCGGGCTGGGCGTTCTAAGAGGTCCCAAAAATCGGAGGATTTTCTTGGGGGGGGGCTAACGGTTGGGGCCATCGGCCTCGCTCCGAACCGCGAGGTAGGCAAGGCGGGCAGAAACGCGGACTGTGAGGACTATTTCTGGGATTACGTGGACCTCCTCGCAGCCGCGTCCAGTTCGGAGGACGAGTTCTACCCTCCGACGAGAGCCCGCTTGCCGCCGCTTGCGGAGGCTATCCTCCACCCGCCTCCCAGGGCGCGCTCCACCTCGTCGGCTCCGCAGCTAGCTTCTGAGGCTAACCAGCTAGCTCCTCCGGCGGCTGCAGCTCGAGGCTTCCCCACGGCTACGCGGCTAACGCAGTTAGCATCTTCAGCGGCTGCAGCTCCAGGCATTCCCACGGCTACGCGGCTAACGCAGTTAGCATCTCCTGATTCCACGGGTCAAGTTTCTCTGGCTGCTACGGCGCTCGCATCTTCTACGGCTGCAGACCCAGCTTCCACGGCGGCCGCCGAGCAGCGCTTCCAGTCACCCGTAGCGGCAGCAGATCTTCGCTCCGGGGTTCCCATGACAACGGCGCTACACTGTACTGCTACTGCCACCCCGGAACCTGAATACGCTGCGGTGAAATTAGGTCAAGTCCCCGTGCAGTCTTCAGCAGCCCGAGTCGTCCCACAGACACCTACAGCCCAAGGGTCCAAGTCTGTTCATGTGAGTGTTCCTGTGTCAGCGGTGCCCGCCACCGCCAATGTTCCTGTGCCAGCGGTGCCCACCGCCAATGTTCCTATGCCAGCGGTGCCCACCGCCTATGTTCCTGTGCCAGCGGTGCCCACCGCCAATGTTCCTGTGCCAGCGGTGCCCACCGCCAATGTTCCTGTGCCAGCGGTGCCCACCGCCAATACTACGATGCCAGCGGTGCCCACCGCCAATGCTACGATGCCAGCGGTGCCCACCGCCAATGTTCCTGTGCCAGCGGTGCCCACCGCCAATGTTCCTGTGCCAGCGGTGCCCATCGCCAATGTTCCTGTGCCAGCGGTGCCCACCGCCTATGTTCCTGTGCCAGCTGTGCCCACTGCCTATGTTCCTGTGCCAGCGGTGCCCACCGCCCATGCTACGATGCCAGCGGTGCCCACCGCCAATGTTCCTGTGCCAGCGGTGCCCACCGCCCATGCTAAGATGCCAGCGGTGCCCACTGCTCCTGCTACGATGCCAGCGGTGCCAGACACCGTCCATGTTCCTGTGCCAGCGGTGCCCACCGCCCATGTGCCGATGCCAGCGGTGCCCACTGCCCATGTTCCTGTGCCAGCGGTGTCCACTGCCCATGTGCCGATGCCAGCAGTGCCCACCGTCCATGTCCCTGTGCCAGCAGTGCCTACCGCTCCAGCGCCGATCACGCCGCCAGCCCCAGCTGCTCAAGTCGCCACGCCGTCAGCTCCTGCTGCCCGAGATGCCGCACCGCCAGTGTCTACTGTCCGTGTCGCCGCACCGCCAGCTCCTGCTGCCCGAGTCGCCGTGCCGCCAGCTCCAGCTGCCCGAGATGCCGCACCACCAGCTCCTGCTGCCCGAGTCGCCGCGCCTCCAGCTTCTGCTGCCCAAGCCGTCGCGTCGCCAGCGAGGTCCATCACTACACCCATGCCAGTCCCTGCACCCAGGACTAAGTTTTGCCCTAAGCCCCGTGTGCCCAGGTCTGCCCCAAGGCCTCCGGACTCCAGCCCAAGAACTTTGCCCAGGCTGGCTCCACGAACTTCCCCTCAGACTTTAGCCAGTCCTGGGCATCCCCAAGTTGTTCTGGTCCCCATGTCACTTCCTGTTCTGGTCCCCGTGTTGGTCTATGTTCCGGTTCCTGTCCTGTCTGGTTTGTCTGTGCCTGTTCCTGTTACCGTTTTCGTGTCCGTTCCTGTTAATGTTTTTGTTCCCGTTCCCATGTCCAGTCCTGTCCAGTCACCAGTCATGCCCCATGTCCAGTCATCGACCCCTGTCCAGTTCCCTGTCCAGTCTCCTGTCTCGCCCAATGTCCAGTCTCCAGTCACGTCCCCGGTTCAGTCTCCTTTCTATGTCCAGTCTCCTGTCACGTCTTCTGTCCAGTCTCCTGTGTTGCCTCATGTCAAGTCCCCGGTCCCGTCTTTTGTTTTTCCCGGCCTCTCCCCGCCGCCGGCCCCCGGGGTTCGTTTTTACGCGCCTCGGGAGCTGCGCGTTTAGGGAGGGGCTTCTGTTACGCCCTCGCCAGGTTTCCCTCTGTTTCCCCGGTGTTTCCACTGTTATTTTCCATTACGTGTGTCTAATTTGTAACTCCGCCCCTTCCCAGGTGTTCTGTGTTTCATGTTGCTATATATAGTCTCACTTTGTTAATGTTTGCTGTCGGTCTTTGCACCTTCCCCTGTTGTTTTGTCTCGCCACGTTAGCTATTGTTTATTCACGGTTTCGTCACGCTCTGCTTGTTTCTTGTTTATTTCTAGTCCTCTTTATTTCTTGTATATTTCCTAGTCACGTTATTTCCTTGTTTTGTATATATTCCTGTATTTATCCCTGTATATATATCCCTAGCCCTGTTTTGTACTTGTCTGTTTAGTTTAGCTCTTTGTTTGTTTTCCCTGTTTGTTTATGTACATATATTTATTCGTTTTCCCTTGTTTGTTTATTTGTTTATTTGTTATTTATTAAAAGTCATGTCTTACCCGTTTAAACGTCCGCCTCCCGTCTCATCACGCGTTACATCTAATAGACGTGACATTCATAAAAAGTGTTACTTAAAACAGATAATGTCAGATAATGGAATAATATATAGGCATGTCAGCAGACGGTACATTTTACCAGCTGAAACAGTATTATGTGAAACTCAACACTCAACAGTATTTTTAAAAGAATCACTTTTTCTCTCTCCTGTCTGTCTGCAGCCTGTCTGTCTGTCTGTCTGTCTGTCAGGCAGATGGCTCTTGGCTCCCGTCCTCATTTAGACTTTAACAGCTCTAAGTTCTCCTGACAGCTGCTGCAATCAAAAAGATACAGGAATAACAACAGCTGGCTGTTACTCGCGGTGTTGAGACTCTCTTTCACCCAGCTATTCATCCTCCCATCTGCTTACTGGGTTTCACTAGGGGCACAAGAGGCAATATTTATCTAGCAGTGCTTTAATATCAACCGTAAAACACTCAGGCTACGTTCACACGGCAGGTAAATGTGATCAAATCTTTTTATTGCATGTGACACAAATTTGTCATTTGCGTGGCAGTGAGAACGACAGACAACACAGCATGATTTAGGGGCGTGTCAGTGTGTCTTTGCTATCATAACGGCGGGAAAAGTACACCTTGTGCGGCTTTAAACTAAAGCGCCAAAGGTGTGTAATAATTCAAAAGGTATGAACTAATGGCTGAAATAAACCAATCAGTGTGTCACTTGCGTATCATTCCCTTTAAAAGCTAGGTGCGCTCTGGCGGATTGCTATTTTAACGGTGCAGCTACCAGAACGTCCTTCTCGTTCCCACTTTTTGATTCTGTTAAATAATGATACTGCTAAATAATGATATAACTGCGTACTTGCACTGTCTATGTGGCTGACTATCGTTACATCGTGGATGAGTTGTCCATGCCCTTTTGGAGTATTTTTACCATTTCTAATGGCTTTTTAATATTTTTTTATCCTAGCTCACATTGTCCTATCTGGTTGTGGCTAGTGAAATTTAACTCAGCTTTCCGCAAAAAAAAATACATTGTGGTTAATCATAATTAATTCATAAGGAATTAATTCATTAATTCATAATTAATTCATACTGTAATGGTAGCATGAATTCTGATCTGGCTGTTTAGACTGACTTGCTTTGCCTTGAATTAGATGTGTATCAGATTTCAATAAGTAAATACATTTCAACAGTGAATAAACTTCCTGGTGACAGTATTTGACTCAACATAAAAGAATGAGCCCTTAAGATACTCCAGTTCTTTAGATGTTGTTCTGGGTTCTTTTGAGACCTCCTGGATGAGTCATCCATGCCCTTTTGTAGTAATTTTGGACTTTTGAGTTGCTTAATGAGCTTTTTTATCCTGGTTCATGTTGTTAGTAAGGTTATGTTTCAGTAATTTACTGTGGGTGTTTTCCACCTACTCAGGTACATTTTTGGTTCTCTTTACCACCATTTTTCCATATTTTTTCTGTAATGGTAGCATACATTTTGATGTGGCTGTTCAGACTGAGTTGCATTGCCTTGACTCAAGTACGTATCAAATTTTAATAAGTAACAGTGAATGAACTTCCAGGTGACAGTGTTGTGTGGAATTTACACTTAAGAGCCTGCAGTTCTTTAGATGTTATTCTGGGTTCTTTTGGGACCTCATGGATGAGTCGTCCATGCCCTTTTGGAGTAATTTTGGAATTTCGAGTTGCATAATGAGCTTTTTTAAGATTTTTTAAGAAATTGGGTGACTTTTACATGCTCTGTGAAGATCACAAACACAAACAAAGCCCCCAAAAAAACAACCCTCTCAGTTTTCTTAGACTTCCTTGCTGTGTCTGGTTTCGCCAGAATTTATAGTGCATCACATGTCCCTTGCAATAGGCTATGCGTCTATGGGTTGACGTCTCCAGCGTGATTTAGCTCCTGCTTTATAGCTGAGTTGTATAGCGCGTGTTTTGACTATAAGGACTGGGACAATCGGGCCGATGCATCTATATTACCCTGGTGACACCGTCTGAAAGCCCTACCTCACTTATTATCAGGCGTTCTCACAGCTCATCAAACGTGGAGCAGGACAAGTTCTCTAAACGTGTTATTATTACCCCCTGAACTTCACTCCACACCTACTGACACATGAGCCGGGGAAACAAAACCCGTCTCTGTCCCTCCCGCTGTCCTCCCCGGGCCTCGGCTGGCCCTCGAACCCCGCAGAGGCATTCCGCAGTAGGCCAGAGAGATGGACTCCCGTGGAGTGGGTCTATGGTTCACAGAAGTGCCTCCCTTTCTTTCAGCAGAGAAAAGGAGAGGAAAACCCAGGCGATTTCTCACACAGTCGAGGGGAGTCGAGGAGAAAGAAGAGGAAAGATCAGCTCGGTTGGAGTTAAGCCTGTGGCTTTGTCTTGGCGGCAGTGGGAGTTGTTGTTGATCGGAGGCGATTTTAACCCTCCCAACACTCCCTCTCTCAAGGACTCCCTGGAAACCGAGGCCTTTAGTCTGTATCATCACCATTCATTTAGCATCCAGTCAAGTGGCTGAATTATTTATAAAGGCGCCGGAGCTTTTAATGGCTGTTTGGATGGAGTTTGTTGACACTTGATTGCTGGGGGAGGGCAGAAAGAGAGGAAACACACACAACAGCCCACAGTTCGGTCATTAGCCCCTCGAGAGAGTCGGCTTCCTGACGGCTCTTTGCTGAAACTCAGAGCAGGTATGTTTGCATTTCAGGCAGGCGAGAACGAGCTGCAGTGCGGAACAGTTCAGACTGGGATTAGTGTCAGGTTCAGGAAAGCCATTAAAATCACCACAGACTGACCAGTTTAAATAACAGTGAATAAACTTCCAGGTGACAGTATTGTGTGGACTGAATGAACTCCTAAGAGCCTCCAGTTCTTTAGACACATACCTCCTGGATGAGTTGATCATGGATCATGCCCTTTTGGAGTAATTTCGAGTTGTTTTTTAATATTAAAAAAAAATGTCATGCCTGAATTTGGCTAGTGAAATTAAACTCATTCTTTGGGCTGTTGTGTGTTTTTACTCATGTTCATTTTCGTTTCTCCTTACCACCATTTTTATATCTTTGTACCATAATTTTAATAAGTAACAGTGAATGAACTTTCAGGTGACAGTATTGCGTGGACTCAACATAAAAGAATGAACTCTTAAGAGCCTGCAGTTCTTTAGATGTTGTTCTGGGTTCTTTTGGGACCTCCTATATGAGATGTCCATGCCCTTTTGTAGTAATTTTAGTATTTAGAGTTGCTTATTGAGATTTTTTATTCTGGTTCATGTTGTAAGGTTTGAGGTTTCAGTAATTCACTGGGGGTGTTTTACCACCTACTCAGGTACATTTTTGCTTCTCTTTACCTCCATTTTTCCATCGTTTTTTCTGTAATGGTAGCATAATTTTTTATATGGCTGTTCAGACTGAGTGAATGAACTTTCAGGTGACAGTATTGTGTGGACTCAACATAAACTCTTAAGAGCCTGCAGTTCTTTAGATGTTGTTCTGGGTTCTTTTGGGACCTCCTATATGAGATGTCCATGCCCTTTTGTAGTAATTTTAGTATTTAGAGTTGCTTTTTTAATTTCTTTTTTTATTTTGGTTCATGTTATCAGGCAGGTTATTTGTAAGTAATGTATTGATTCTACATGTCTGGCAGTAATCATGCCTGGTTGTGGATAGTGAAATTAAACTTAAGCTTTCCAAAAAGAATTGGGGTGCTGTTGTGTGTTTTACCATCTACTCATGTCCATTTTCGCTTTTCTTTATCGTTTCACCATAATGGTAGCACAAATTCTTATCTGGCTGTTCAGACTGAGTTGCACTGCCTTAATACATGTATTAGATTGTAATACCACAAAGTGGCCCAAATAAGAATCACAATCTGCGTTACATATGACGGCCCAGCTCCCACATGACCGCCCTTCAATGAAATGAGTTTTTGTGTTTTTCTGTTTCAATCTAAATAAGCTTTTCAGTCTATTCAGCTTTTCATCTGTCTGTCTCTTTGTCTATGGCCCCAGCTGAAATCTGATTGGCCCCTGAAGTGCACCTCTCCTAACATTTATTTTGTCTATGTACAGTAAAACTGCATGTAACATTGTTAAGATTGTTTTTATTGAATTTTTATACAACTTTGTCTAAATAATTTGTGCCAAAACTAAAACTCAAAAATTACAAATTTATATAAAACAATTTATATACAAATGGAAGCAAAAGAGCTTCTCAGAAGTAAAAAACAAACAAAAATAAAAACTTTAAAATAAAAACCTTAAACTGCAAATAATAAAGTAACCAAGTACATTTAAAAATACTCATTTGATAGTTTTTCATTTTTCAGTTTTGAATTTGCAACATACACTGCTTCATTTTAACTCTTAAAATTGTGACTGCGTATTTTTCTATTTTTTGTGCCAAACTTTTGCACAGAATTAACTCTATAGATGTTACTGTGTAAGATTTAAAACAATTATATTCAAGTGTTTGAACATGATGTAACTGGTCAATGATAATGATGCTCCTCACTCTCACAAAATTCTAGATCATCCTCGAACATCTTTCAAAAATGACTGATTTAACCTTAATTATGTTTATTCATCTGTAAAAAAAAAAAAAAAATCTTAAAAAACAAACAGAAGTAAAAGATTAGATTTGGGCCTCATTTACCTGCTGAATGAACATACTGTAGCCTTTCAGTATCTCAACATTAGAAATCACAGTGAACTGAAGCACTTGCTGCGTTCAGCTTTCTAACAAAGCCTGAGAAAACAATTCCACAGAAGAGATTTAGTCAAACCATTAACAAGAGCAACAGCTGGAGAATCAGCCCGAGGTGTTGAAGAGACCAAGGCGCAACTAAGAGAAACTCTAAAGTGTCTGAGTCCAGCGGGAACACATTTTCCATTCTGTGCTGCGATTTTCTGTAATCTGACGGAGCAGAGGTGATCTGAGATCTTTCTGAGGAGCGCTGATCCTCTGAAACACTGATAGAGGGATCCTGGGGGGATTGAGGAGGAGAAGAATGGAAGAGAAGCCAGATGTTTCTGCTGCATGATTGCTTTTCCATTCCAGTCCTCAATTGAATGAATGCCAGTACTGTTTTAGGCTGAAGTGAAAAAAGATGCAGATGTTTTATCACGTTTATCACTTGAGAAGACTCTGGGAAAAAAAAAAGACTTTTACAGTCTGAGTTACCGAATGCTGTGATAATGAGATCATGTAGATCTTATGTTGTATTACATTTCAGATTATGGATTTCTTTGGTTTAGTGGTGCAGATGACTATTATTTTATGTTCTTAGATTTCTGTGGTAATATCCTGAACTCTTGAGTCAACCAATCATTGTGTCATGGCGAGATTGGGCTCAGACACACAGAGATACAAATACAATTATAAATTGAGAAAAATATCAGTATAGGGAGTAGTAAAAACATTCAGGGTCAATATCACTATACAGCAGCAACAGAGAGTAAACATACTATCAACAGGAAACAGTTCAAAAAAAATATCTCAAGGTATAGGATACCTTGCAAAACCAGCAAAACTCAGCAAGGTGTGTGTGTGTGTGTAATGTGAGGATGTATTAATATGGGTGTGGACAGGTGAATTCAATATTCTGGTGATTGACTTCTTGAAGGTGCCATGTGCAGCTACAAGTGGTTGTGTATGAAATACTACCTTAATATTACTGAAATATACAAACCTAGCCAAAACAAGTCCTACCCGGTCACAATATCAGTTCTGTTTTCTAACTCTTAGATGCAAAAGCAAAAATAGAATAAGCCTAAATGTAAAAAAAAAAATCTGTGTTTTCATTTCTGCCCTCAAAATCAGAATTTCAGGAAAAAGAAATCTAGACTTTATTTGATCTTACTGAAATATATGAACTTAAAATATACAAGTCCTAGCCGGTCAGTGTAGCATTTAGCAGTTATATGAGTGTTAAAAGCAAATAAAAAAAAAAAAATAATAATAATATTAGGCCTAAATTAATGTTTTATTTTCCCCCATTTGATATAGTAACAAAAAAAATCAATAAAATGTCCCTTATGTCCCTGTCCTTCCTCAATGCATAACTAATAAAAATTAAGTCCGCCAAAGAGGGGGGTTGTGGTGGGCCAAATAAAAAAAAACAAAAAGTAAATAAATTTCTCATTTATATAGTTTTTTTTATTTCTGCCCTCAGAAACTAAATTTTAGGAAAAAAGTAAAATAAAAAAAGTAAAATAAAAAAAAAAATGAAATATGTAATCTTTAATTGATAACTTATTTATTTATTTGTATTTTGCAACAAAACTAGGTTGGATTATAAAGACTCTTTTGTTGTAAAAATCAGATTGTGAGGAGGAGAGCAATACAATTTAAATAATGTTAATATATGTTAATGTTAAAATGTTAAAAAAGTGAAATACAATAAAATAAAATAAATGTTACCCAACCAGATTTATTCTAAAGGATTGATTCCATTGCTCTGCGCTGCAGTTCAGCTCCAGTTGCAGTTTGAGCCGCCCTGTCCGTGACTCTCTCTATAAACGATGGGAAAGGTGCAATCTGATCTCATACAGAATTCATAGAAATTCACAGAGAGTCATTTTGCGTGAATCTGAAAACAAAGAGTTATAGAGTTATCTGGAGAGCATCATCTGGACTGAATTGGATGGAGGCAGTTCCTGCGTTGTTTACATGAAAGAGCATAGCAGCAGATTATCCTCCTGCTATAGAATAGGTATTGTGCAGCCGCTTTTCCTTCAATCTGTTATAGTTTACCACTCAAACCCCCTCAGCAGCAATTTCTGAGCTCTCCAGCGTTCAGAGCAGCCATTACTCTCAGCTCGGCCTTCAGAGGAAAGCCTTTGTAGGTCCTCCATGCCCACAGAACCATCTGGATTCCTCTGCGTGAACAGCAGAGGTGGTGAAAGGTGAAAGAAGTCATGACTGAATCAAACCATCGCTTCCTTAATTCCCCTCATGGGTTGACCCCGTGTCTGGTCTCCTCTCGCGTGGAGCTGATATTGTCCAGATGGACGTCGGTCTCGCTTCAGTCTGGAGACGAGGGTGTGAAGAAAGGAAAGTATCATGGATTCTTCTGTTTCTGCTTAGTCTGGAGGACTAAAAAAAAAAAAAAAAAGACTCAGTCTGTTACCAAATGCTGTGATAATGAGATCATGTAGATCTTATTATGGTGTATTATATTTCAGATTAAGGATTTCTTTGGTTAGTGGTTTAGTGATGACTGTTACTTTCTTTTCTTTAATTCCTGTGGTAATATCCTGAACTATTGAGTCAACTAATAATTGTGTCTTGGTGAAATTGGGCTCAGACACATGCAGATACATGCAGATAAGTAAAATAATATATTGCGAACAATTGCAGTACTGGGAGTAAACAGCAGCAACGGAAAGTAAACAGGAAACAGTCATTCACAAGCAAAAATATCACAAGAAATAGGATAAACACGTCGTACATGGAAAACAAGCAGTACACAACAAGGTGTGTGTGTGTGTGGTGTATTTATATACAGTTGGTGTGGACGGGTGAATTCAATATTCTGGTGATTGACTACCTGGAGGTGCCGTGTGCAGTGACTTGCATGTGATTTGGTGAGGGAGTATTGACAGTGTGTGGTGCTTTCTGGGTAACGTAGCAAGCTCTAACAATGAAGCAAGCAAGGAAGAAAGTAAGCAAGCAAGGGAAGAAGAAAGTAAGCAAGGAAGGAAGGAAGCAGGGAAGGAAGAACACATGCAAGGAAGGAAGGAAGGAAGGAAGGAAAGAAGGAAGGACTTAAGCAAAGAAGCAAGCAAGGAAGAAATCATGAAAGTAAGGAAGCAAGGACGGAAGCAAGCAAAGGAGCAAGCAAGCAAAGAAGGAAGAAAGAACAAACAAGCCAGGGAGTAAGAAAGGAAGCAAGCAAGGAAGCAAGCTAGGAAGCAAAGAAGGAAGCCAGGAAAAAAGCAAGCAAGGAAGCAAGCAAGGAAAGAAGGGAGGACACAAGGAAGCAAGCAAGCAATGAAGCAAGCAAGGAAGAAAACAAAAGCAATGAAGGATGAAAGGAAGGAGGGAAAGTATGAAGCAAGCAAAATTCTGGGTAACATAGCAAGCTCTAACCCAGTTTTAGAAGTTTTAGATTCTCAGATTTTCAGAATTTTCTTAGAAATTATTAGAAAGTTTTTAAACATTGCTGCAATGTCGCCAATGTTTCATTAAAATAAAATGTCAGATTCAGTACGTTCTGCTCAGAACAGACATTCAATGTTGAATTGTGGTTGAAATATGGTTGAAGTAATGTCCTATTATCAAAATCACTTTTGGGTGAATAAACACTCCCTTTAATTTTTAATGTAATGTTTAAAATATTATAATGTCAATTGAAGAGAAGCCACCATTAAATAAAACGAGTGAGAGTTTGATTTAACATCTCTCTGGAGGTAAAGTAATCTAATAAATTGATCTTTAATTTTTTGGACATGCAACAGAGGATTAAATGGTTGCAAATGTTGACAATTTAACATTGAATCAACATAATGTTCTCAACTTTCTGCTTTTTTAATCAGCGTTTTACATTTTATCACCATATAATTTAATAAATGGTTGGATGGAAGGATGAAAAAGTGGTTTTACTTCAAGGATTCAAGGATTCAAGGAGATTTTATTGTCATTCGCATCTTATGTGGTACATGAGGTGGAACGAAATTGTGATCTCACGATCCAGTTTACACCCAGGAGCTGTTATTAATAGATATATAGATAAAAGTACAATAAAGGAATACAATAAAAATAGAATATACAAAATAGTTAAAGATAAATACCCCAAATGAAATAAATAGAAAGAGTAGACAGGTTGCAACAACAAGTCCAGAGTGCAAATGTGCTATAGCAGCATGAAATGAATTAGAGCAGTAGAAAATAGTGTCTCAGTGCGGGTAAAGTGACCGTGTTTGTGCAGTAATTGTCCTTGTGTGTCAGTGCAGTGTGTTGTTAAGTGGAGTTTAAGAGTCTTACAGCTTCCGGAATGAAGCTGTTTCTCAGTCTGGTTGTTTTGCACTTGATGCTCCGCAGCCTCCGTCCTGAGGGAAGCGGGACAAAAAGTGCATGTGCTGGGTGGGTGGGAGGAACTTCCTTTTGCAGTAACTGCTTTTTAATTTGGCCCCAGTTCTTCACCATACCTGGGGGTATGTTCATGTTCTATTAGTTTTACTGTTACATTTTTGAGATCAAATGTTAAAAACATAACATGAACTGGACAAATCTTAGAAAAAGACCTGGGTCTGCTGTTTAGGATCTTTTTGAACTTGAAGACAAACAGATAACGTGCCTGACTGCCCACTGTGTTGGATGATGACTCCAACGTGTAACAAGATTGAATCTTTTTCTGAATCAACTGGTTTATTTGACTCCATCTCTCAAAAGTCCCTGCTTTGCCATCACTAAAAATTAACATATAAAACCATACAAAACCAGACACACTGAAGGATTAAACAAAAAAAGGAGCACAACAGAGAACAAAGGAAAACATAGGGTATATATACACAGACAAAGACAAAGGCTAGAACACTGATAACGAAGGAAGGAAGGAAGGAAGGAAGGAAGGGACCAAAAGAGGCAAGAAGACAAGCAAGAAAAGAAGGAAGGAAGCAAGCAGGGAAGAAAGTAAACAAGGGAAGAAAGGAAGCAAGCAAGTGAAAAAGCAAGGAAGAAAGCAAGCAAGGGAAGAAGAAAGGAAGCAAGGAAGGAAGGAAGCAGGGAAAGAAGAACACATGTAAGAAAGGATAAGGAAGGAAGGAAGAAAGAAAGAAAGGAAAGAAGGAAGGATTCAAGCAAAGAAGCAAGCAAGGAAGAAATCAAGAAAGTAAGGAAGCAAGGATGGAAGCAAGCAAAGGAGCAAGCAAGCAAAGAAGGAAGAAAGAACAAACAAGCCAGGGAGCAAGGAAGGAAGCAAGCTAGGAAGCAAAGAAGGAAGCCAGGAAAAAAGCAAGCAAGGAAAGAAGAAAGGACACAAGGAAGCAAGCAAGCAATGAAGCAAGCAAGGAAGAAAACAAAGAAGCAATGAAGGATGCAAGGAAGGAGGGAAAGTAGGAAGCAAGCAAGGAAGGAAGAAAGGAAGCAAGTAAGCAATGATTCAAGAAAGCAAGCAAGCAAGAAAGCAATCAAGCATGCAAGGATTCAAGGAAGCAAGCAAGGAAGAAAGCAAGCAAGGAAGCAAACAAATAAGTTAGCAAGAAATGAAGGAAGCAAGGAAGGAAGAAAGCAAAGAAGGAAGCAAGGAAGGAACCAAGGATGCAGGGAAGCAAGGAAGCAAGCTAGGAAGGAAGCCAGGAAGGATTCTGGTCATCGAGCAGTATAATAACTTCATTGGAGCAATCCTCCAGGTGCTAATTTATGTTGCAAACCATTTTTATGTTACAAGTTTTCAGAACAGTTTTTGTTCTTATAACATTCTCTTTTATAAAAATAAAAATTGCACAGCACTCATGTTAACATTGCCTGTTTGGTTTTAGCACCCAGTAGCTACATATTGAGGTCATAAAGAAGTCTATTTAAAAGATCAGATCTGATAAAGGTTTATACAGTGGAGCCTCGACTGCTTTTACAATTTCCTGTATGAAACCTGCTGGAGATTAGAGGGAGTTTTTATTGATAGAGCAAAGCTGACAGGAGAATGTGAAGTCAGGTGTAGAATGAGAAGAAGGGAAGAGCATTAGCTGGAATATTAATGCAGGGATCTCCTGTGTCCATGGGGACTATCTACTGAAGCATAAAATCACCAACCATTTGCTTCAATAGACAAAATTATATAGTGTATGTGGCAGACAAAGAGACTACACTGTATCTAAGGGGAAGAACCTGATACCATAGAATAAGAAACTCATAATGGACCACTTAACATAAAGAGGAAGAGAACATCCATCCGTCCTTCTACTGACAGGTCAGGAAAAACAGCCTTTGCTTGCTAAAAAAGCCTTTTTTGCTTTTTTTGCTTATACAGCTCTAAAAAAAATTAGGGAGCACTTAAAAATGATGAGTTTCTTTGATTTTACCAAATTAAAAACCTCTGGAATGTTTGCACCAGGAGTAAAGCAGCATAAATTATCCAAAAGCAGTGTGTAAGACTGAAGGAGAATGCAAGATGCATGAAAACTTTTATTAAAAACCAGGGTTATTCCACCAAATATTGATTTCTGAACTCTTGAATTTGGGAGAAATGTTGTCTGTAGTTTATAGAATAAAACAACAATGTTCATTTTACTCAAACATAAACCTATAAATAGCAAATTCAGAAACTAAACAAAGTTCTTATACATTTTTGTATTTCTTTTTTTTTTTTTTCAATTTCAGTTTTCAAAAGTCCTAAAACTAAAATAGAGAACAAATTCCTATTACTACTAATGATAGAAATACATTAAAATATGCATTCAGATTAATTCAGATATTTATTCAGAATTATGCAATTATATATTAAATATCTCCTCTAAAAAGGTTTTAAAGCTTTCTGTAAGAGTTTAGTGTGACCCTCTCAAACAATAATGACTATTTGTTTTTGGTAACAGGTGGGAGATATTTTATATCTTCATTGCACAATATTTGTTTAGGGTTGTTTTGGGCTTTTTTTGCTTCGCTGCAGATCAACTGGGCAGGTGTGAATGCAGTGATTGCATTCAGGTGTGGATTAAACCAACCACACTGGTTGCTTTGGGATAAAAAATTTAGTCCAACCTTGATGCAACCCATCAATGAGATGTACTCCTCCTGTTTAAGCTAAACGGCTGTTCAGGTGCAGTTTAACTTGATTTATTACCCAGATAATTACACTCACTGGTTGGCGTAGACTTAACTAGTGTAAACAGAACTGTTCTAAACATACACCTGCCTATCTCAATTGTACCTCACTGGTGGTGTTCCAAATTCAACAAGAAAAAGTGGATTTTAGCAGAAGGAGACCTTTAAGACTGTTTTTCTTAATATTATTTAGTATTTAACGCATTTTTCATACACTGTGGGATCTAAGCCGCCCACACTCAATGCTTGTTCACTTTGTCCTCCGAAATGTGTGCTAAAATGATTAGTTTTACTATCTCTGTTAGACAGGTCCCTCTGGGGGCAGCCCTAATTTTGAGATAATATCCTTTCCATGTTGTGTGTCTTCACGCCGGTGGAAAACCGGCCTCAACGTTCTGAAGAACTTCGCCTCAGGCGACAATTCTCACAGACATAACAAGAGTCCCACAGCGACGGCGTTTCTCTCGGACACATCTGCTCAGCACATGTAGACCTCGCGCAGGAAAGGTGGTCCGAGTAGAGCATTGTTATCACAGAGATACTGACGTCTCTCCTCAGACGAGGTCATATCGTCGCTAGAAATGCCTAGAAAAGTCATGTTTCTGGGTTTTAGAGGAAATGAACTGTCGAGAAATTCAGATTGAGCGAGTTAAAGGCTTGGCAGGAGGTCTGTAGACGGAATTGAATTATAGGAGGAAAATTATTCTAAATCTACAAAAAATGATTCAATCATTGGTATTTTAAGGAGCTAAATTAAAAGCATGCATACATTTTTATGCATTTAATATTGCACAGTGTGTCCATTAATAATGTAAATCTGTTCAGGACCAAAGATAGATAGCAAAGCTGCTTCAATCCATGATACTGCCACCCCCATGTTTAACACGTATTGAGTTGTAACGCAGCATTATGTTTTTTTAAAGGTCTCATTCTATCGTTTTTTCATTCATTTTGAAATGTCTAGTTGTGATATCTATAAACAATGAATGAATGCTTTAGTCCCTTGGAGGAGTGGGCGGAGGAAAAAAACGATAGGATTTTGGCTCTTGCTCACCTCTGATTGGTTAACAGCACTGCTACACCAGGAGGCAGTGAGACGGACAGCAGTTAAAAATGTTTTGAAAAAATAAAGACATTTTTACACGAATTACAGTTTTGCAATGTCATATGTTACTTTATACAACATGTGTAATAAAGCCCTGCTAAGTGCAGTTCAGCCTATACTGACCTAGTCTTAGAGTCTCTGTAAAACACAAAATCCACCGGAGATCCTATTTAAACCTAGAGTTACACACAGATTTAAATATTACATTTTTACTTAAAGTTTCAATATGATGCATATAAACCACAATAGAAGACAGCATATATAAGAAGACAGAAAATATGCATTAAGGAAGAAAAATAAATGATAAAAATAGAGAAATATAAACAAGAAATCAGTGAAATCTCATCATAAAGTCTGACAGTTTTTAGGCATTTCCTATTTTTAGCAATTCTAAAAGGATTTCAATAGTGAAGTAAAGTCCAGAACAGAGCAGATTTTTTTTAGATGCCAATCTTTGCTAAAGTTTGCAAAAAACGTCACCTGGATTCTTGTTTTTTTTTTTTTTTTTTGCACTTTTATTTTTTATTTTGTTGAGTGACACTTCGTTGAAGTCATTCGGTGCTATTTGTTTGCTTTACTGTATATATAGTTGCAAATTTACAAATAATATAATATACACATTTAGAGATTGGACCTGTTTGTTTATTTGAGACGGTTCCTTTTTTTTTGTATTTCATCATTTATTTATGTATAAATAAAGGCATATAAATAATCCATATTTCATATAATGTATGTTTTTTTTCCAATAGTAATTTCAATTTACACGTAATTTGGTAATAAATTTATTTAAGCAACCAAAAAAATCTAAGAAACCACTTGGGAGCTGAAAGAGCTGGCTCTTCTTAGTGAGCTGATCCAGAAGAGTGAGCTGATTCTGGTTCCCTAGAAAGAGCTGGAATTCCCATCATTACTGCGTAAGCTATGGTGCAGGTTCAACACAGAAGTGTAAATTGGGCTTTAAAGCTCTGTATTACAGAGTATTAGTATTAGTAGGATCGAGTATTTTGGCTAAAAGAAATGAATTGCTGTTGTTTTATCTCTGTTTAACTATTCAACAGCTGCTCAATGGCCAGCGATGGATGACACGACCAGCGATGGAATAGTTACTTTGAAAAAGTAATCCAATTACTGATTATTCCTTTAAAAAGTAACTTACTTACTTTATGGATTACTTGATTTTAAAAGTAACTAAGTTACTTTATTAGTTACTTTATTAGTTACTTTCAGCAGCTGCAGACACCACCTCCCGCCGCCTTAACATAAACATTATAACCAGTTTTGCCAATACTCCCTTTATTGGAAAATGCAATTTTAACAGCAACAATGTATCTCTAGACATTTAAAGTTTAACTATTTCCTAAAAAAAGAAGTTTTTATAAAAATAAAAGACCATTTCTCTTGAATTAACTTAACATAAATAATTATTTTTATAAAAAAAAAAAAATGTTTTTTTCTTGATTACCCTAAGCAAAAATACTTGTTTTTATAAATAAATATAAAATAAAGAAAGTCTTTCTTGACCTGAAATATTTAACACTATAAATCTTAACATTGAAGCTGTTGTTCTCAGCAGGGCAGCAAGGAGTGGTTTTATAAAACAGAACTGTGTATATGGTCCAGGCTGACATCATGTGTACTTTTGTTATTTTGGCCTGGTTTTATTTTGTTATCACATGTTAAGAGTGAAACAGTGGAGTGAGGTGAGTAAACCAGTGGTTGTACCTCATTAACAGAAATTTCTCAAACCTCGGCTACAAAACACGCTTCTCTCCCCTGCCTCCATGGATTTGTTTGTGTCGCTGCATGGTGTGTGTGTGTATCGCTGCATGGTGTGTGTGTGTGTGTATCACTGCGTGGTGTGTGTGTGTGTGTGTGTGTGTGTGTGTCGCTGCCAGTGTTGGGCACGTTACTTTGAAAAAGTAATTAGTTATAGTTACTAGTTACTTCTCCAAAAAGTAACTGAGTCACTAACTGAGTTACTCCACTATAAAAGTAATTAGTTATAGTTACTAGTTACTTCTTCAAAAAAGTAACTGTAAAAGTAACTATTGCGTTATCTGACGACTCAGCTCGCCGTGTGGGCGTACCTGTGCCAATTTTTTTTGTTAATTCAAATCAAGGAACAGGTGTAGTCAATCATAAGTTTAAGATTTTTTATGAACCTCATGATCTGTGATCTATAGTTCTATAAATCTGTTTTCAGATTTCAGATTCAAGTCGTGGGCCACAAAATATCGCTCTGCGGGCCATGAGTTTGAGATCCCTGATTTAAAGTGCTCACTACAGACTACTGTCTTCCTCTGAGGATAAGCCAGAAGTTACTAAGTAACTCGTTACTGACTTCACTGGACGCGACTAGTGGATATTCTGATCGATTATTCAACTAGTCTATGCAACCCCTAAAATGCATACAGTACACCTTAGACACCTTGTTTGCATGTCTGTATATATATGTGTGTGTGTGTGTGTGTGTGTGTGTGTGTGTGTGTATGTGTATGTGTATGTGTGTGTGTGTGTATCAGTCCTTCTGTCAAGTCACATTGCCCAGTAGTTGACCTTGGGCGGTGACAGAGTGGGTGGAATACATTAATGGCCCCATCGTGTCTGTCAACAAGAACGCTAATGAGCTGTGTGTGTATGTACACACACACACACACTCAAGCACACACACACACACACACACACACACACACACACACACACACTCAGACAGAAAATGAAAGACGCAAAAACAAACACCTGGGATTAATGAGTTTTTTCTGCCTAAAAGCAATTACTACCGACTGTCCGACAGAAAGCAGCGCCAGAAAGAAAAGAAAAAGAGGAAAAAAGCGATAGAGGAGGAAAGAAGAGGCTGGTGGAGAATACCTTTCACTCTTCGTCTGGGTGCGGTTGCAATCCAGTGTTAATTTTGACAGGTGACTTTGATTTAGTATTAGTCTTTTGACTAAACACTAGAAAACAATAACATTTGTGCAATATTAGTGCTTTAATTCTATATGTGCAGGTATATAGTTTATTATGTATGATGGATATGTGTAGTTGTGTATATATATATATATATATATCTCTACTTGCACTTTAAATATTTTACTGTTGCTGGTAGTTTCTCTTAACTACTGGGCCATTGCAATGAAATTATTATTATTATTATTATTATTATTATTATTATTATTATTATTATTATTATTATTATTATAATAATTATTATTATTATTATTTATTATTATTATTTGTGCATCGCTAGTGTAGTGTTTGTCACATTTTAGTCTTTTGGTTATTATTAAGTTTCGTCTAGGTATATTCAACAACAAAAAAAACAACCTTTTTATTCTAGTTTTCGTCTAATTTATTTTAGTCATATATAAAGTATGAATTATGTATTTTTTATTGCTTTCATATTATGTATTTTTCATTGTTTTTCTATTTTATATTTATGTTGTTTTTTTTTAATTATTTGCTGCTAATGTTTATCAAAAAAAAAACATTCAAGTTGTATTTAAATAATGTTAACATTAAAAGGTTTTAAAGCAAGTGACCTGAGACGGAAAAGATGGAGGGACAAATACAGCCAAGTTTCTGAAATTAAACACGTCCACTGCAGAACAGAAGTCGGTGTTGTGCCGAATTCAGCACCCCTGCCAGGAAAAGCACCGCACACACTGCGTCTTCTTGGCTTTAACTTTACTTTAACTTTACTTTAGAAATTTAAAATACCCAAGATACTGTTCTAAGCTACTCTGACTCGTAAAAATAATGAAATATAATAATCACGTCACCTACAGCCTCTCCCGTGAGGGGGGGCTATTCCTGGCAGGGGTGCTGAAATCAGCACAACACTGGTCATAAGGATGTAATCATTTATTATAAATAATTTCCCTATTCATCAGTTTTTTCCATTTTCGTTTAGTTTGTATTAGTTGACAAAAAATGTTTGACGAATGAATTTTGTCATAGTTTTCGTCTTTAAGTATTGATTTTTATTTAGTTTTCGTCTCGTTTTCATCGTTGAAAACAGGTCGTCAATGAAGATTTTTTGTCGTAGATGTTTTTGTTAACGAAAATAACACTGTTGCACTCATTCGTTCGCTGTGGCTGGAATAAATCCCTGTGTTTGATCTTAAGCTAAAGTTCCTGCTTGTGGTGTTTGTGATGCAGCTCACGTCTACAGAAACAACAACCACAACCATCAAGCTCAAAACAGTCAAACACCAATTTAATTAATCAAGAAGCAACGCTTTATCTGCAAGTTACCGCTCGCCTGCTTCTGCAGAACCGGGTAGATGAAAGAGTTCGTTCGACAGAAGGGGGGCTGAAGAACAGAGAGAAAGAGAGAGAGAGAGAGAGAGGCAATGTGGCTTATTGATAAGTGACAGAATGCTGCTGCTGCTGCTGCTGCATGAAAGTGTGTATTTTTGTCTCGACACAAAGATCCCGGTTCTTGATGTTCTGAATTATTCTTGTTGGCAGTGATTATGTGATTTCCGCAGACAAAAAAAGAAAGAAAGAAAAACAGACTAGAAAATATTACCCATCTCTTATTTCCCTTTCCCTTTGTCTTTTTAAACAATCCTTCCCAAAAAAAAAAAAAAAAAAAAAAAAAACACTGGGATCCAGAAAAACACCTTCAGTAATAAGAGAAAAAAACTCAAGGTAAAACGATTTAGAACCCAATTTGAAATAAGTGTCTCTAATATATGGAGGATGAAAAATGACATAAGTATGAATAAATAAAATAAATATATAAATGAATAAAAAAAACGAATCATGTATTTATTTATACGTTTATTGATTAATGTTTTTTTTTTACTTTTTTTAATTAAGTATGCATTTATTTCTATATGTATTTCAACATTTCTTTTTTGCTCATTTATTTATTTGATACCACTTTAAAATAAGACTACCTTTATAAAGGGTTTATAAATGGGTTACAATTAATAATTAATAATCAGTTATAACACATATGTAGAAAGGTCAACAATGACCTGTTGTTTGCCAAATAGTGAACCCACAGCCATCTGTAGTGTTGCCCTTTCAAATTATGTGTTATAACTGATTATTAATGATTTTTAAGGCATTTACAACCTAATTAGCAAACATTAATAAACTAATTGTAAACCATTTATAAACCCTTTATAAAGGTAGTCTTATTTTAAAGTGGTACCATTTATTTTACCATTTGTACAATTATTTATCTCCAAATGTATGCATGTATTTTATCATAAATAAATGAATAAATAAATACATGCAGCAGTAAATCAATCAATAAAATATATGAATAAATAAGTACAACATGTATTTATTAACTTATTGATACAATTTTTTAACATGTGTATATATTTATGTATTTATTAATTTATTTATTTATTCATTTATATTGTCATTTTTGTCCTCCATACTAATAACTGTGTAGTTACACATTAATTAACAATCCATGTAATAGATGTGTAATTACTGGTGAAGTACATATTGATCTAGATTAATTACAGTTGTACCATTTCTGCACAGCTGCAGAATATTTTGTCCATCTTCTCATAATAAAATCTGAATAATGTAACAGAGAAATAAAAAAGTATAAACTACTTTTTCTACACACAGAATTCCATGTGAAAATTCATTTACACACAAACCCTATTGAACACAAGTAAAATATGATGCTCATGAAGTACATATCCAGATATCCAGTAGAGTAATACATCTACATCATCATCATACACAGTTATTAGAGACACTTATGTTCTGAGTGAAAAGGGTTCAGTGTGCTCATGAGGAAGCCCCGCCTCAGATTGCACAGATCTGTGTGGAGATCTGTGCAAGCGCAGTAGCCAGAAAAAAATAAAAATAAATAAATGTATGTGTTTTTTGTGCATTTCAAAAAAGTTTAGAAACAGGCTGCCCTCCCAAATTCTTCTCAAGTGCTGAATCTGCAATAGATAATCCAAAAAAATTTAAAAGATCGGACAACACTCGAATAGTGTCCAGTATATCGTCGCTGTCCAATGACAAACAAGTATCTCCAAAACAGCAACTTTACAGGAGAGAAAAAACCTTGTTTTTGTGCAAAACTTTCAATGGAAGTCAATGTAAAAAGAATTTATTTCAGGTCATTTTGAAGAGTTTCTATTGGTCCGTTCATCAAGAAATTTTGGCACAGTATACAGGACAGTTTGTCTGTTCAAATTATGTAGTAAATTAAATATAGACAAAAATTGAGATAAGTGATTTTCATTGGACAGCAACGATATTTATTTAATTCACAGACCCTTAGGGCTTCCTCAGCCAAAACGTTTGTGTTTTATCTGTGAGTTAAATAAATATACAACAGTTAGTTACGACCTCACACTCTGATTGGTTGAGAAGTGTTCTGGCCGTGCTGATATATGTGATAACATCACAGCCTTCTCACACTAAACTTGTATCACTCCACCGACGCGTTGCCGAGTATATACACAGTACGTATATACACAGTACACCTGCAGCAGTGTTAGCTTAGCACAGGCTAGCGCTCAGCCACGGCACGCTCGCCTGCAGCGCTGACTCATCTTTTGTGGAAAAAAGGGAAAGAAAATCGCTCGGCTAATGCCGTCTGACAGCCAGAACGCTAACTTAACCAGCCAGGCTAGGCTAAGCTAAGTTAATGCTGAGCTAAAGCAAGCTACGCTAACCTTACCACAGTCCAGCCGGCTAGCTAAAACCAACACCACCCAGCAAAACAAGCAGAAACTCTCAAAAAATGCAGCTTTCACCTGAAGATGACTCCACGGAGCAGGAGAGGAGAGTGTTAGCGTTATTTCACGCTCCTAACGTTACCATCTTCACTTATTCACAATTTTAATTTCAAGCTAACGTTTGTGGTGTTAGTCTGTATGAACCATACACCGTTTTGTAGTTACGTTTCAGTTCTGTTACAGTTGTGGTGGAACTACTTTTCGGCGGAAGGCACAGTCCATATTAAAGCATATTCAAACTGAATTTCTTAAAGTTCTTTGACTTATTTTCTTAGTTCATTTTATATAAAAAAAATGTTGTATAAAAGCAATAGAACACTCAAAGTTGTGTGTTATCACGAATAGCCGTGATGTTATTCGTGATAACACACTCCCTCTCGTTTTCTATTGCTTAATTATATGACATTATCGCTGTCCGATATTTTTCATATTTTGTGCATTTTTAAGTTTATTCTAAATAATTATAGATTTGCATTTCTTTTGACACAGTCAAAAGTCGTAATGTCCTCAGATCGAGAGTAACGAAAGATGCCCTTATTAAAACAGAACTGATGTTTGGAGTTTAAATCAGTTCACCATCATCACACTGCAGGTCTCTTTCTGATTCTGATTGATTGATTAGTGTACAGTCCTTTGGCAGTGTGAAACACGCACTGTACACCTATAGCAGACATCAATATTCCACAAAGAGCAGAGCTGGAGTGTGTTGCGGAGTCGGCGAGGATGACGGCGGTAATTAGCGGCTCTGGCCTTGCCCGGCGCCATCTCAGACGATGACAGTTGACACCTAAATTGCTGTGAAGTGCAGAGCAATTTCAGGCGCCCGTGTCAGAGTCGGCTTATTCATGCAGAAAGCACGGCTGATGAGATTCATATTCAAACAATGGAGAACATAATAAGAGACTTTAGACCACGGTGTGAACGAGGCAGCGCGACAAAAGACAGGTGACCCGGATGAGCGGATGTTTTACAGGAGGTGATCCACAGTATATGCTGGGAAAAGCAGTCGAATGGAAATGTGTTGCTCAGAACTGCTGGAGCAAAGAGTTTAACTTCTGTTCTAAAGTTACAGAGTCGTATCTGTTACAAAAAGAAGAGAATGTAGGGTTTTAGTCTTTAAAAAGCTCAAATAGTGACTCAAAAGAACTCAAAAAAACTCTTGAACGCACTCACTGGGGGTTCTGTATTGTATATTTAATGTTTTACCTGATTCTCTGTTCTGTAAAGCTGCTTTGTGACATCAGTTGTAAAAAATGTGCTATACAAATAAAGCTAATTAGATTTTATTTGGGCTTATAAGAACTGTGGTGTCTTTTCAGTGAACCGGCCCACGTTTCCACCAGTTTTAGTGAAACCGACAAAACGTCACATCATACGTCATCAACAGAGGGCGTTGCACAGCAGTAATGAACAGAAGTGGTCACAGTTTAGGCTAAAGAACCTAGTATTCGTTGGTTCCTGCTGTAAACACAAAAAAGTAGGTTCCTGGTTCTGGAACTTACTTTTCTTGGTGGAAACGCAGGAAGTTATTTAAAATTAGGTTCCCAAACGAGAACGATGCTGGTTCCATATTGGTGGAAAAGCCCTAAAAGTTCCAAGGTTGATTAGACATCAACATGAAAGCCAAATTAGGAGTCATGGAACAGTTGGCTGATGCAGCAGAACTGGTGGTTAGTGTTCTTCAAGCATGTTGAGCTCCAGTGAAATTGCAATATACAGTAGTTTTAAAACTGAAAAACACACATGATTGCCACCACTCCAGGTGTAGGGTTAGATTTAAAAGTTTAGAGCTGATGTATGGTTGAGTTTAGGCTTAGAGTTAGGTGTAGGGTTAAAATCTATGAATATATAATTGAAAAATCCCTAAAAGCACCAAGGTTGATTAGATATCAACATGAAAGCTCAATGCATCCAAAGAAGCACCAAAATAGAGTATATACTGTAGGTATACTCTTACTGAGCAAATTATTCAAAACATGCTAATACTTTGTAGTACCCAGCCTTTTTATCTATAATATGTTGGATTCTTCTCTAAGTTGAAATGATTACATCACACATATAAGATATGTGCTATGGATCTCCCATTTTACCATCTCCAAAAAGGTGTTCTGTTCAATCACGAAGACTGTTGGGAAACACCAAAACAGCCACAAGAACAAATTCAGTGTTCTTTAGAGTTCAGACACATAATATCCACACAAACCTTTTTTATGCAAGTATTCACATAAAAAAAAATTGAGCTATCTGTTGGCTCAGATTCTAAGCTTTGGCCCAATCATCACCTAATTAGGAGTCATGGAACAGTTGGCTGAAGCAATGAACTGGTGGTTAGTGTTCTCCTCCAAGCGTGTTGAGCTCCAGTGACATTGCACTATACAGTAGCAGCAGTTTAAAAACTGAAGGACACACATGATTGCCTTCACTCTGTAATAAAATATAGCAAAAGTAAATGATTCTCTATTGAATGTAACTCTACACCCTTATCTAAACTGACCCCTAATCATAGCATTTTAAGACCAGTTTTAAGGTTAGATTTAAGATTTAGTTTAAGGAGAGGGCTAGGGTTAGATTTTAGAGCTGATTTATAGTTGAGTTTTGGCTTAGGGACAGGTGTAGGGTTGGGTTCTATAGAGAATGATGTACTACTATGTATTACCACAACCTTTTATCCATAATATGTTGGATTCTGGTCTAAGTTGACATGATTATATCACATATACACCTACAGATTTTGCTGGAACACTTTTATCATATGAATTTCCCATTTTACCATTTTTAAAAAGTTCTTCAGTCATAAACACTTCAATACAATGTCCAAAGTCCGTAAATTTACATTTAACTTAGGGTAAAGTTGCATTTAATAGTCATTCAGTCGAATGTTAGTTGAGCTTCTATGAGACATTCAACTACAATGGACCATCCAAATAAAGTGATACCAAACGAATTCCAAGAGAATGTAATAAACAATAATAAGCAACATTGGGTCGTCTACTGTTTAGCTGCTGAATAAGAAGCGCAATGAAAGATGAACCTGTTGAAGTCTTGCCTGATGCTTCATTTAATCATCATGTAATTTTAACTGTTAATCATATGGAGAACCTCAGACCTCAAAGCCATTATGATAAAGATAATGACTAAGATACACCATCATTTTCCACCACACTCTTTTCATCTAAAATAAATGCAGTGAAGCATCACATGAGATGTCAGTGACAAGTTTCTGTCACTAACAGAATAGATCCAGTGCATTCTAAGCAAGCAAGTAGAGCCACACGGAGAAGACCGCTGGGTTTAACTGATGGGGTCCCCTGAAGTCATGGGCAGAGGCTTTTGTGTTGCCCTTGCTAATGCACGATCAGATTTCCACCAGTGATTTATATCAGGGCAGCTGTGGGCATGCTCTGCACTTTCCACTCAACCTGCCGACAGAAGAACACTAGGTGAGAGGCAGCGCTGTAACCTGACGCTCTCATGCGGATCCTGCCAATTCATTCCCAAAGCCTGGAAAATTGTTGATAATGGTCCATGAAGGTAATTGGGCTTTCATGAAGAGAACCTGAAAGAATCTTCAACTAGGTCGTCAAGATTGCATGACTAGAGTCAGGTCTGTGGACCTAAACAGTCTCTAGTGGAGGTTTAGGCTGCTTAGAAAAGTACAATCTTCTACTTTAGGGGTTTCTAAACTTTTGCAACTCACAACCCCCTTGGCGCACTGCAACATTTTTTGTATGTTATTTTTAAAAACAACTTTATCGTTTTCTTTCCCTGTGCATTTTTTAATAGAGCTTAGATCAGTCCTAAAAAATCCATTCCCAACCCGAACCTAGTGCTGGACGATATGTTCAAAATTAATATCACGATATATACCCTAATTTCGGTCGATACAATACAATATGCAAAACTGCTAAGAATCACTGCAATGGAAATCTGCATCTACTAATGTCTAAAACTTTCATTTAATTATTTGAAACCTCCTCTCACAAAAAATATATATAATACTTTAGAAACAAAAAATGGTCAAAATAAATCAATGCTCACTTTTATTGGCATATAGCAAAATAAATAAATAGCAAAAACATGACATCCCTGTCAAACATAAACCTATCACAGCGAAAAAGCAAGTGTTAAATTAACTCCCACAGAGTTGATTTGAACTCTTTTTCAGGGTTTATATTCTGTAGCTCCACACTCTTTGGAGTTAAATCAACACTTTCAAAATAGTTAAACATTTAACACCTTGCCAGAGTTCCTTTTTAACTCACATTTGTATTTCTTTAACTTTCTAAATTGTTACACTGACACAGAAAGAGTTTTAAAAATTATAAGCGAAAAGATGATTAGTCAATTAATATGACTTTTTATTATTTAAATTATTCTTCAGGACAGGTTAGGGTGTAATTTTCCATTGTATTTCTTAGTGCATTACCAACACTTTATCACAATTTACTGTACAAAGGATGGTAACTTGTTCTTACAGCCTACAATATATTGGCTAGACAAACAACCATTAAACAAAATATAACACGGTACCCAATGGAAGGAAGCCCTGGTGGGCAAGATTTCACACTGACTGCAAGTTAGGATCTGGGGGACACACCCATTATGCAAATAACGTGTTTAACTGGGCGGAGTTTCATTAAATCTCTGTGGATTTGGCCAGTATTTATTGGGTTTAGTGGGATTAACACTGAAATATTCAACTCTGTCAAATAACTCCAACACTGAACACCATTTAAATCTGAATGAGTTAAAATTACACTTTGAGAGTGAAAATCAACTCTCAGCTGTTTAATTATCCTGTTTTTGCTGTGTATTACCTATATATATATATATATATACATATATATATAATATATATAATATATTACTAATATAAATAACTTTAAATTACAACAGAGGCAGAGCTTCTTATTTTTTTAAAGAAATTTAACAGATCAAAACAAAAGTGCTTCAACCAGGTTAAATAATACAAGAAGCCTTTATATACATAAAAGGATTATGATATCTGCGTCAAATAATCAAACCTTTAGGATTCATCAACTATAAATAACTTCAGCCAGAATAAGGAAAATCTTGTATGTAGTGGAACAGATTAGATATATTAGCGCTGCTAGTCACAAGCTGAAGTCTGAAGTTTATCAGACCCAAGGCTAACCGAGCGAACCCAAGGCTAGCCTAGGCTAGGATATGTTCGGCTTGGCTCTGAGCTTAGCCTAGCCTAGCCTAGCCTAGCTTGTGTGATTACGTCATCATGCACTGACGTAGACCGGCTACGGAGATTGATTGTGTTCAGCTCGAAGTGGCGGCAGTAAAATTGCCTATCCGTGACAGATTCTGCAAATAATACATATCGATTTACCACAAAAATGATATCACCGTTATTGAAGTCCAATCTAGCGAATGCTTCTTCCAATACATGAGAAGTCAGACTCTACCTCTTTTGCAAATACCGCTAATATTGCATCACTTAGCAGCATCACAGCACAATCAGAGGAAAGCGTTGAATCTCCAGCTCTGATACATCAGCTCACAGATGCCTGTGCTGAACAACATCACACTAAGAGTGATATGGGAAAAGAGCACTACCTACTGTACCCACTCAGAGAGATCATGACCTATTGTGCTCGCTCAGACTCTGGCTGCTGATGCCAAGCAGCATGAGCTGGGATTTGAGTAGCATTTAAACACACTACTTCATGTACTGTATGTAACCCCATATTTTAAATATGCTTACAGTAAAATTCTAATGCATTTAATGAGTATTACAACTGTATCACTATTATTATACACCAGGTATATTAGAAATGTACTAAGAATTGATGTTAAATATATGTGATCTATTTACATTAGAGTATAAATATACAAGCTTCTTGATCCTGGCTTTTGTAAAAAGCACACTTCTAGTATACTACATTGGGTGTAAAAATATATTTTAATATACTGTACTACAATTTTTAGCATGTTATAAATATAGTTTAAATTTTATAAATATAGTAATTTAATTTACTTTCTAAAAAGTTATATGATACATTGTACTTTAAGTGAACTACTGTAACAGGTGTTAACACACTTTGCTAAAAATGTACAAAAGTATATTTGGAAATAAGTATTTTAGAAGTATATTGAATTACATTGAACTAAGTTTTTTATACATTTCATTGTATTTTTTAATAAGTATGATAAAAATTTATTTTTAAACATTTGATGAAAGTATAATATTTATGTACTTTTAACATATTTTAAGTACATAAATCTGTTATGATTAGTATATTTACAGCATACTTAGACATTTCTCAATATGTTTTAGGTCAGTATCTTCATGAGGGAGAGTCACCTGGAATAGTTTCCTCAGCGTCTTGAAGGAAGGAGTTCCTGGAGGTGCTGAACAATAGCTGCTGCTTTTCCTTCACGCTGTGAAGCTCCAGCTCCTCCCAATTAAATCACCTCAAATCACCATCTCAGTTCATCAGGTTTAGATCAGGGGATTGACGTGGACACCTTGTAAAAGAAAAAAATTATGTTGTAAAAAACGAAGCAGCTTTATAGAAACGTGATCACAGGACAAAATCAGGCAAAACATTAAACATAAAATATACAAAATACAAAAAAAAAACAGATGCAACATAAAAGCATTAGATTGTGCTTTTGAGTGCTTTTTTTCGTATAACTTCTGCAAACGTAAGTAGATTTAAGTATGTGTTTTTTAATCATCATTTTTTAATACGCTTCAATACTACTTTGCATATTAATGCACATAGTGTACACTTTAATGCTACTGGAAAAAAAAAACATGAAAATACACTGAAGTGAGGTTTAAACAGTTTTTAATGCCACTATATACATTTTCTACTAACATAAAATACAATTTAAAGCATTGCTTAAAAACGTACATTTTATGGAAATACAGAGAAAGTATATTTAATGTTTATTTTCATAAAGTATATTAATGAATGAATGAAGTTCAACTTATATAGCACCTTTCTAGAAACCCAACGACGCTTTACAGTTTACACATTTTACACATAACCATTCATACTCAGCACTCATCTACAAACCGGTGAGAAGCAGCAGCCAATAGCACACAGCCTACTCTCAACCAGAAACCACCATCCACCTGGAGGACTACAGCATCTGACACTACAGGATTTACCCAGGACAGAGTGCCAATTATTACCTGGGCACCAAACTTAAACAAACTTTAAATGCTCTTAAGTATGCTTCCTTTTTTTTCAAGGGGAGGACAAACATTTTTTTTTACTGTTTACTACGTAATTCCATATGTGTCCCTTAATTGTTTTGTATGTCAAGTTTTTTTCTACCAAGTCTAAAGTCTACATTCTGCATTTGTTAGCATCATTAGCCTTTAGCAACTTCCACTAAAAGCCAAAAAAGGATGTGCAAGATATTTTATCGAGTAACCTGGTGGATCCACTGCACCTAGGGTCATCAATACTCTAAATTGCAAAGTGAATAATTTAAATTGCTCTGGTAAAAATTGGATATTCTAAGTTGATCTGGTAAATTGGATATTTTAAATTGCCCAGAAAAACTAATACTCAACTCAATACAATGATCTGTGTATATGTGTAAAGGGTGTGGTATGTATGTATGTATATGGTATGTATGTAAGTTATTAATTGCAGTCCTCCAGGTGGACGGTTGTTTCCGGTTGAGAGTACGCTGTACGCTATTGGCTGTTGCTTCTCATCGGTGTGTGGATGATTGCAGAGTATACATGGTTGTATGTAAAAACGTGTAAAATTGTAAAACAACCTTGGATTTGTAGTAAGGTTCACTGATTAAAAAGTCAGGATAATTAGATTTTTCACCAAACAGCTCTATTTAAGCAGAACATTTATTCCAAAAGTTTCATTGGAGCAAAACTGGGCTTGAAGTTAATGAAGTGAAGTTCTCCTAATAATTCCATGTAGCGAGGTACAGTTGGACCCTCTATAATGTGAATAAATGAAGAATGGCTCTTTGTGGAATTCACTCGAGGAACATGCTGACTTCACTGCCTCCTAATGGAAACTAATTGGGTTAAAATATAGACCATATTCTCACTATATTAACACCTGAGAATTACCCAGGACTCCAGAACACCTACAGACCCCCCGCCTTAACTAGTCCCAGAGCTGGAAACATATACAAAGCTATGGAGGAAGGAAACGCTCGCTGCTTGTTAAGCACAGCTGTTTCAATACAGTACCAGCCTGTGGAGAATTATGAGAATTTTAGCTCCAGTTAAGAGTTCGGATTTTTTAAAGAAACTACTGTAATAGGTCAACTTTTCAGGGTATATAATAATAATAATAATAATCCAGTACATATATGATTAACACAAAAACATGCAATAGTATATTTTAACACAGAAACAAACCATAATATAAATGTTAAAATGCATTAGTTTACAAATATAATATACTCATGACATCATATTTAATGTAACTTTTTAGACACTTTATCCAACTACTTGGCAACACCTGAGCAACCACCCAAGCCACCGTAGCAGTTAAGATACTATAGGAAATGTCTGGCAATCCCATTGCAATACCCTAACAACCACTAAACAAAACTATAGTGCCAATAAGAAAAAACATATCAAGAAATACCATTTCAATCCACCTACAACACCATAGCATCAATAAAGCAACATCAAGGCAATGAATTAATATAGCAACACCATAGCAACTATATAACATATTTTTGACCCCCTATCAACAACCTAGCAACCACTATGCAGCATCATAGCAACCATTGTACAAAACAATACTACCCATCTAGCAACACAATAGCAACCACTCTAACATCATAGCACATTATATGAAATACCATAACACCACCATAGCAACTAAATCATGTTGGTTTCACCATATTGACCACCTAGCAAGAACCTTCCAACTACTCTGCAACACCACAGCAACGAGAATATGATAACCATGCCGCAACACTGTAGCACCCATCTTTCTTCCATTTCAACCAAATAGCAACACAATATTACTAGAGAGATCAAAATTAAAAATACCATAGCAACCACCTAGTATTATGTTTTCCATTTAGTTTGCCAGACAATGTCTCTATATTAACCTATCAGTATAAGTTAGAGAGAGAGCTACACTGAAAAACAGGCTGAGACCGTGGCTACACTTCTTCAGATAAACTTTATTGCCACACTCAGAGAGTAATGACCCTCTGGGAAAACAGCGCCACACGCAGTCTTGTAATAGTAACAACAACTGACTGCAAATACATCACAACTACCCCCCTTTTATTAAACATACACATTCAATTATATATATATATATATATTTTTTTTTTACTAAACTAAGTCTGGGGGTAGACTGCCCCAAGACTTTGAGTGGGGTCAAGGATTATTCTGCTGGGTTATTGTGTTGGGACCCGACTCACTAGCTAAACTTTTTACACAAAAATGTCCAGGTATCCACCATATACATTTGCCTTATAAGTTCAGTCTATCAGGTGGTTTATGAACTCGAAATGGACGACTTCTTATGTTCTGTGCAGGTGAAGCTTGTGGTGTTGCTGGTGTGGCTTCAATGTGTTCTGAAGCATTTACCACAGACCTGCTAGCCACAGAATCTGGTTCAGGTTGTTCAACAGCTCCTGAAGTTTGTTGTACATTGTCCATGTCAAAAGGTGTCAGCCTTTCACTGGACTGTGGTTGTTCTGGTTGTTTGGCAATTTCTGGGTGACAAGCCAACATCTGCTCTGTGTGTCGTTTCCAAAGCTGAGAAGATCCAACTTCAACTGTGTAAGATACTGGACCCGTTTTGGATGACACATTGCCAGGTGTCCACTTTTCCTCCCTGCGCCGATAATCGCGGACCAACACCGGATCACCCACTTCGAATTTGCAGTCTTTAGAATGCTTAGCTCTCCAGCTGCATTGAGTGTCCTGTGCGTGACTGACTACAGCTGCTAAGTTTGGTTTCAGAAGATCCAGGCGTGTGCAGAGTCTTCGGTGTACAAAGAGCATGGCGGGTGTCTCTTTCGTTGTGGCATGTGGCGAATTTCGGTAGTGCAGAAGGAAAGCATCCAGCCTTTCTTGAAGAGATGTGGATCCCCTGGATGACTTTAGGGAGTGCTTGAATGTTTGCACAAAACGCTCAGCGAGGCCATTAGTTGCAGGATGAAATGGAGCAGAACGCATATGCTTCATTCCGTTGGCTTTGAGGAACCTGGAAAACTCATCCGAAACAAATTGTGGACCATTGTCGCTCACCAGAACTTCGGGTAAGCCATAGCGACTAAACATGCCCCTTAGTACTTGGATGGTCCTGGATGAAGTTGTTGAATCCATCAAACAAACCTCTGGCCATTTGGAATGGGCGTCCACTGCAACAAAGAACATGCGTCCTTCGAATGGCCCTGCGAAATCTACATGGATCCGCTGCCAGGGTGCTCCTGGCCATGGCCAAGGATGTAGTGGTGACAGATCTTTGGTTGTGCTGGCATGATGCACAAGTTTTAGATTTTTCTTCAATTTGAGCATCGATGCCCGTCCACCAAACATAACTTCGTGCCACAGCCTTCATCTTTACCACACCAGGATGCCCTGTGTGTAATTCTTCCAACACTGGTTGTCTCAGTTTAGGTGGTACAATTACTCGGATACCCCACATCAGACAGCCTTGCAAGATTGAAAGCTCGTTCCGTCTGATTAGATATGGTGTTAGGTCACTATCAAAACCTTTTGTGGTGGGGAAACATCCAGTCGACACCATTTCTGAGATCTTAGAAATGGTAGGGTCAGCCTTGGTCTCTTTAGAGATGTCTGAACTGTATACTGGCAATACATCCAAATGATGGACAAGAAAGGCATCAACTGATCCAGTTTTCTCTTTGTGTTGTACTGGGAGTGGTAAACGGGACAATCCATTAGCATTACCATGATCAGCAGCACTTCTGTACTGAATCGTGTAACTATGAGCTGCAAGTACAAGTGCCCATCTTTGCAGTCGGGCTGCAGCCATGGATGGAGTTGCTTTGATGGGGCTCAGGATAGTTGTTAAAGGACGATGGTCAGTGAGCAAGGTGAAATGCCGTCCATAGAGATAAGCATGAAACTTCCTGACACCAAAGATAATCCCCAATGCCTCCCGTTCTATCTGGGCATAATTCTGTTCTGCCTTACTTAATGTTCTTGAGGAGAAAGCTATGGGTTTCTCCTGCCCATCAGCCAGCACATGAGAAATCACTGCCCCGACGCCATATGGTGAAGCGTCACATGCTAGCCGGATTGGAAGTCGTGGGTCATAATGAGTAAGTACACTCTTGCTTGCCAACTGGCTTCTTGGAATGCCTTCTCACATTCTACTGACCAAATCCACTTCGTACTTTTGTGCAACAAAGCATTCAGTGGATGTAGTAGTGTAGCTAGGTTAGGGACAAATCTGGCATAATAGTTAATGAGTCCCAAAAACGATCGAAGTTGACTCACGTTAACTGGAGCCTCTACAATCGCCCGTACCTTGTCTGGAGACTTGTGAAGTCCTGCTGCATCAATAGTGTGTCCCAGGTACTCCAATGAGCTCTTAAAGAACTTTTCCTGCTGTACACGGAGGCCAAATTCCTCAAGACGACTTAAAACTGCCCCCAGGTTTTTCATATGCTGAACATCATTGGTGCCTGTGACTAAGATATCATCTAAGAAACAATGCACATTAGGAAGTCCTTGCAGCACTTGATCCATCACTCTTTGGAAGATGGAGGGTGATGACGTAATTCCAAAGGGTAGCCTGTTATAAACAAACAGACCCTTATGAGTGGTGATGGTGAGGTACCGACGGGACTTCTCACTGACTGGCACCTGCAGGTAAGCATGTGAAAGATCCAGCTTGCTAAAGCGCTGTCCACCAGCAAGTGATGCAAACAAATCCTCTATACGTGGCAGGGGATAATACTCAGTGCACAGAGCTGGGTTCACTGTTACTTTGAAGTCTCCACAAATTCTTACTCCACCGCACTTTTTAATCACTGGTACGATGGGGGTTGCCCATTCCCTGAACTTGACTGGCGAAATCACTCCTTGATTTTGTAGACGCTCTAGCTCAGCTTCCACTTTGGAGCGAAGTGCATATGGTACCACGCGTGATTGTAGAAATTTAGGCTGCTGATCAGGTTTTAGAGTCAATGTTGCTTGGAAACCTTTGACTGTTCCCAGGCCTTCCTTAAAGACATTAGCGTGTCTTTTGAGCAGAGTGTCCAGTGTCTCAACATCAGATTTGTGTACACACCTTACTGTTTTGATCTCACTCCAGTTTAGTCTTATTCTGCGAAGCCACTCACGGCCAAAAAGTGCAGGTCCATTTCCTTTTACTACATAGAGAGGGAGACTAACTCTGTTCAACTTGACTCTCACTTTAATGACTCCTTCAGGTGACATCATCTCACCAGTGTAAGTCTTAAGGACCATGCTAGTGTTACGCAGACGCACATGAGCTAGTTTCTCTCTGTACAGCTCTTCGGAGATCAGAGATACTGCTGCACCTGTATCAAGTTCCATGTTGATTGACACTCCTTCTACTTCTGGCTTTATCAAAATCACTGACAGCATCGAACATGTATCCTTTGTCACACTCACCCCTGCAGTGCCATTCTGGACAGCTGTAACTTTATGTAATGCCAGTTCTGAATCTGTGTCTGTAGTTGAATCCTTTTCACTTGTGTTGTTAGTTTCAACCTTGTGTATGTGTCCTTTCTTACGGTTGCCTCTCCACATTTTGTGTTGATTTTTACTTTCAGGCTTTTCTGAGTTTTTCACCATCCTTTTGTTTCTGCACATACGAGAAATGTGTCCTTTCTTGTTACAGTTGTGGCAATGCTGTTCCTTGTAAAAACATTCACTTTCCTTGTGATTCGTCTTGCCACATCTTGGACATTTACAGGTGGTGATGGCCATTGCATTGACTTTCAATGAATTACTGAGGTGTTGAGATTCTCTCGCTACTATTTCCATGGACATGGCTATATCCACAGCTTTTTTGTATGTGAGTGTAGCTTATGTCAAGAGCTTCCTCTGTATGGCTTCATTGTTTAGACCACACACCAATCTGGCACGTAGCGCATCTTGTAAATAATCTCCAAATTCGCAGTGCTCGGCCAGCTTCTTTAAAACTGCTACATATTGTGCTACACTTTCTCCTTCTTGTTGGTTGCGTTTATGGAAACGGTAATGCTCTGCAATTACAACGGGCTTTGGAGAAAAATGAGCCTGTAACACCTCCACTATTTGTGTGTACGTTTTCTCTCCTGGCTTTTCTGGAGCGATAAGGCTACGGAGTAAGCCATATGTAGTAGCTCCTATTACACTCAAAAACACTGCCACTAGTTTTTCCTCGGTTATGCCATTAGCTTGAACAAAATGCTCAAACCTCTCCACGTAGGTAGACCACTGCTCTCTTGCTTCGTCGAATGTCTCAATCTGTCCGATAATATGCGCCATTTTCCTCAGTGGGCTTCGTCTTGGCTTGTGTGAAGTAAATCCTCAGCTCCACTCTCTTGCTACCTCCTGAGTTAGCCTGCTCTTTGCAAGCATGAGGCTCAATCCGTACTCGTCGCCAATTTATATTATGTTTTCCATTTAGTTTGCCAGACAATGTCTCTATATTAACCTAATCAGTATAAGTTAGAGAGAGAGCTACACTGAAAAACAGGCTGAGACCGTGGCTACACTTCTTCAGATAAACTTTATTGCCACACTCAGAGAGTAATGGCCACACGCAGTCTTGTAATAGTAACAACAACTGACTGCAAATACATCACACCTAGTATCAAAACTACTTGGTTTCACTAGACAACAACAGCCAAGCAACTGCAGACGTCTCAAGTCTACCAGGAAGTGGCGGGAGTCAACCGCATTTCAATAACGTCTCCCTGATGCCCACAGATCAGACAAAATCTCGACACACACTTTTTTCCCCCAATCACTAGTTTAGTAGTTTAGTGATTTTGCGTGATTGGATGCGTTCAGGAGCATCATGGATCCCATGAAAACCCATTTCACCTCAGACTACTCTAAAGCATATCCACGTCTGTTTTAAAAAAAAAAATCTGGTGTCGTCACAAAGCAGCTTCACAGACACATGATTACAGGACAAAGAATCAGGCAAAACATTAAACATAGAAAATACAGAATCCAGAACCCCCAGTGAAAAACTCCCTCAGAGCTGCAGGAGGAGGAAGAAACCTTGGGAGGACCAAGACTCACATTTACGGGAGAACCATCCTACCACTGGTCAAATGGTTTTTAAATTAATTTTAAAAAGTCTTTTATACATCCACATAGGTTTTATATATTTAGGAGTATAATAGCGCCACTAATGGAAGCAGCACTAATGTATAGCTATAAGATATTTTGTTATTCTTTGCTGTGTTAGGTTCTTTTTTGATGGATAGGGTATTATTATTATTATTATTATTATTATTATTATTATTACCAATTCATTCTTTCTCAGTCAGAAAGGTCTCCTCCTAGTTCAACCAGTGGGTTCATACATACATACATCAGGTGTTTGTGTTTAAGTGACCAGAGCGGGTGCATGTTAATAATGAGTATGTACTAACACCAGACCACCTAGACTCTGCAGATCATGTGACGACATGGCGCTCTAACTCACCGATCTTCTGATTATAAACACCTGGGGCCTCATGTGCTAAAGGTGCGTAGGCACAAAAACAATGCTTACACCATATTTCACGCTCACGGTCAGATGAACTAAATTTGACTTGAACGTGAGAAAGTGCATTCCCCCACGGCACTTTCGTTTCGGGCGTACGCATGTTTTTTGTATGTATGTAATGTGTTTTTGTCATTTGGCGACACTTCGAGGCGATGCATTGAAATTACAACTATTAAGATATCCTTTTACGCACACATTGTAGTAAGTATTATTGGGTAAAATAAAGTAAATTAATCAGAAATTTTCATTGGCTTACTGAAATAATCGTTCAACGTGTTTCCACTTAGCCTAGATTATATAAACATGCATAAAAGTTTGCTCTGGAGTTGTTGGAGATGCAGAGTTGGCATTATTGGAAAATATTGCTAATGGCCGAATTCAGTGAGAGCTCATTTTCCGTGACCATTATGTTTTTTTGGCCCATGATGATGACTGGCTTATAAACCGTTTTAGATTTCCAAGAGCATAGGAGGATAAAAAAACAAGCTGAGTGCGTGACGGGTGGCTTCTTGGTAAGCAACTCATTTAAAGCATTTAAATGAAATCATTTATTATCCATCTTAGAATAATACAATTGAAAACATGAGTAATTATTAGTTATTACGCTACGCGTATATAGTATTAATTATTATTATTATTATTATTATTATTATAACTTTATACTCTGTGTAATTGAGGGAGGAGTCATGGCAGGTGTGATGTTTTCGTGCACTTGTGCTTGATTTCAAGTTGATTGTGATTTAATAAGAGAAAGTACTTGGAATTCTGCCTACGCACTGTTTGATAAATCCGGAATTTTTTTGTGCGTACGGAACTTTTCAGGTCTGAGCGTATGCAACATTTTAGTAGGAAGTCCACGCAAGTCTTATTACATGAGGCCTCAGGTTCTTTCCGACTCGTTTTTGTGTTTTTGACTACTCTTTTGCCTGTTGTTATTATTATTCTTTGTTATTCAATGTAATTGTCAGCCAATTCTCACTTTCTCAATCAGAAAGGTCTCCTAATCCAGACTGGACTCAGACTGAGGTCAGAGCTGTGGGGCTCACCTCCGCACTGCAGAAACAGCACCACAGCTGGAGGAGCCGCTTGAGACCCATAACATGAATCATAAACTGTAATACTAACTTATCCCTCATCCTGTGTTCCAGTGACAGGCCAACACACACACACACACACACACACATACACTCGTATATACACTGCCCAGCTCCCTGTGTGGCAGATCAGGCCTCCAGGGTCCACTTACTCTCAGCCTGTAGTCTCAGTGCCCTGTTCGGGTTTCGCTCGGTGGGAGGTCAGCCAAGAGCAGGAAAAGTGGGGCCATTATCCCCTTTTAACCCCGACGACACCTCCGGACTCCTGGCTGATCCATCAAACACACCCTGCCATTCCCACAGTACCGGCACACACACACCAAACACACACACACACACACACACACACACACACATACACACTAGGAGAGAGTGTTTGGCATGTCTGCCAGCCTGACCTAGTGTGATTTATCATCTCAATCACTTGTATTCGACATGAACTGGGCGAAAAAAACAGTGTTTTCCACTAATTATGTCAATCGATAACATTTTTTGGTAACACTTTACTGAGATGGTCCATTTGATGTCCTCTTTGATGCTCAACTGACATTCAACTACATGTCTATTAAATGCAAATGAACTAAATGGTGAAAGTAAATTATTCTCTATTGAATAAAACCCTACATTCAACTCTAACCCAAACGCTTATCTTAATATGTTAGGATTGGGTTTAGAGTTCGATTTTAAGTTTAGGTTAAGGTTAGGGTAAGGGTTAGGTGTAGGGTTAGATTTTATGGTTGGTTAAGGGTTAAGGTTAGGTGTAGGGTTTGATTTTAGGGTTGATTAAGGGTTAAGGTTAGGGTTAGGTGTAGGGTTAGATTTTATGGTTGATTAAGGGTTAAGGTTAGGGTTAGGTGTAGGGTTAGATTTTATGGTTGATTAAGGTTAGGGTTAGGTGTAGGGTTAGGTTCTATTTTGAATCATTTACATTACAACATAGGGTTAAGTTAAATTTAATGGACATTCAATTCAGTGTTAGTTGAAGGTTAGTTGAGCATCAACAAGGCCATAAAATGGACCATCCAAGTAAAGTGTTACCAATTTTTTTTATCTGATTACTTTCAACAATATTCTGTGATTAACTGTGATTAATCACACTTGTTCTTCTTAAAATGCAAGTTTTTATAGTGTATATTTAAATGTAGATGAGCCTTTCCACCAAATATGGGTGGCATTTGCTTGTTGCAACTCTTTCAAATTAACCTTAATTTCTTATTATTTAATATCATTTAAACACATATTTAATATTTAACACATGTACTAGTTAAACTCAGGCAGCTTTTTTTTTGCAAATTTTTCAAAGTTTCTAATCTGAAGATGGTTACAAAACTCATGTAACTTTTAAAAAGCATGTTTAAAAGCAAGTTTCTTTCAAGAAAGTCTTTATTTTAAAGAAATGGTTGACTGCATGTTCAAATAATTGATATTCATAAAAAAAACAATATGCATGTGCATTGTGTTTTTCTAAACAAAAAATGTGTATTTTAACTTAAACACACAGGACCACGTGGGGAAAGGTAAAGAAACACAGAGAAATACAAGCACAGAAGGGAAATAACAGGAAACAGGGCAGAGATATCACAAATTTAGTTATAAGAAATAAGAGATTTAAGTGTCATTAACTGAATTTTATTTTTAAACATTATTTAAAAAATAAAGGCATTGGGTTTCCTCTTTAAATTATTAGAATTTATGAAGTAAATTCAGTTTATCCAGGTTTACAGTGTGTTTACTGAAACATTCACCCGTCACTGAGTCACGAGTTTCTCTCCATTTATATGCAGAGAGACGGATGCTGCCGCTTTTGGATCGCGTTCAGAAGACCAGCCAAATACATTACTGAAACTCTTTATTGTAATTGTAATAAAAATAAAAATATACATATTGAATTAAATCTACAACTATCGAAATGCAATGAATCTAAAAAAAATCATAAAACTGCACTTTCCTGAACTTTTTTAAATTTTAAAATCAATATTTTCCCAAATTAATCATTTCACTGTCCTCCAAACCTTTCGTTTCTTTACGGTTTTCTACTTTTTATTTATATGTCCGTTTTCAATCATGCAGAATTTGTGGCTGATTTCTCTTAAAACTGATCTGAAATTATTAAGTGTATTAAAAGTACAGTACAGCTTCTCTACGTGTTTTTTAGGAGTCTCCAAAGCTCTCAAACCTTTCAAAATGTGAATAACTTGTTTTACTGCAGAGAAAAGGGGATTTGTATAATCTTCACCTGCAGCCCACATACAGGGTCTGTATGTGTACGATTTCAAACACAGCATTTCATCTATGAAACACAGTGGAGGTAGTGTCATGACTCGAGGTTGCAGGCTCAATAAACTTCTTTGATTGCCGTACGAGTAAAGTCTACAGAAACAAGAGATAAAACTAGCTGTTTATTCTTAACTTCTTCACTTTTAACTTCTAACTTTTGGTTCAATCAGCTTAACAATTCAAATAAATGTTTTAATGAAGTTTTGCACTGTATATAACTAGTTCTGAAATTACTCCTAGAACAAAATGTTAAAATACAAGTTTTAAAAATGTAGTTTATCCAGGTTTACAGTGTGTTTACTGAAACATTCACCCGTCACTGAGTCACGAGTTTCTCTCCATTTATATGCAGAGAGACAGATGCTGCCGCTTTTGGATCGCGTTCAGAAGACCAGGCAAATACAGATGCAGAACTACAGCTGTTCAAAACCCGTCTCACTCATCAGACCCAGCTCTAATAAATCCTAATAAATCCAGCCTGCGTTAAAGAGGATAGCTAACATTTCATTACACACACACACACACACACACACAGCCGAGACGCTGCATGGCTTAGCTCCTGCATCATCCGTACACCGTTAGACCAGCCGCCACAAATCACAAGCCTCAATTAAGATTCCCCAGAATTAATTAGAATTAATTAAGACTAGTTTCTATTTTAGTTGTGTGACCTTTAAGCCGACACAAGCTCTCATCAGCCCTGATTAAGGCGGAGGAAATGAGAGCTATACTGTTCGCCTGTCAGCGCTCTAAACTCCAACTCTGCTCATTAATTTATCCACATCTACGCTGTGTATAATTATAAATACTGGCAGCAGCAAATGCATTATTAGCATTATTAGTCAAGTAATATTATAGCTTTTATGTTTTCCTGCAGTATTCCTGCATGTATTTCCCCAGCAATTTATCTGAAATGGAAACGTGTTACAGGAGGATGAAAATGATTTAAACTTCAACACAAAATCAATCAACACCTAATCGAAATGGGACATGTTATTAAAGTACGAAAAAAAAACTCACTTTCTGACATTTCTGACAGTGCATACTATACCTCTTCTACCTAAAGTACATTTAACCCCTTAAAATGCCAGCTTTTCTGTCAATTATCTGCCTGATATTACATAAGCATTTAAGCAATACACATAAAGGTTTCATTTTTGGCAATAAACATTACTGAAACTCTTAATTGTAATTGTAATAAAAAAATGTTAAAAAAAATATTGAAATAAATCTGCAACTGTCGAAATGCAATGAATATAAAAAAAAATCATAAAACTAGCACTTTCCTGAACTTTTCAAATTTTAAAATCAATATTATCCTAAATACTGTCACATCCTCGCTATGTTTCCCTGTGTTTCCCCGTTTCCTAGTGTGTTTCCCCAGTTATTTTCCATCACGCGTGTCTAATTTGTAGCTCCGCCCCTTCCCCAGGTGTTCTGTGTTTCATGTTACTATATATAGTACCCTTTTGTCTATGTTTATCCCTCGGTCTTTGCACCCTCCCGTGTTGTCTGTCTCGCCACGTTATAGTTATTCCTCGTTTCTTGGTTATTTGTATTTACACGCTCTTGTTTATTTCTAGTTTGTTGTTTTTCACGTTTAGTTCCTGTCTGTTTCCTTGTTTATACCTTTATACATTTATGTTATTATCCCTGTATATATCCCTCGCTCTGTTTTGTTATTATCTGTTTTACGTTACTCCCTGTTTGTTTGTTTATGTACATATATATATACATACCTACATACCTATATATATATATATATATATATATATATATATATATTTGTTATTCCCCTGTTTGTTTGTTATTCCCCTGTTTGTTTGTTTGTTTATCTGTTATTTATTAAAGTCTTGTTCTTACCCGCATATAAGTCCGCCTCCCGTCTGCTCTGCTTCACCCTCTGCACCCTTTCGTTACAAATACAAATTAATAATTTAATCCGTTTTTATGTCCATTTTCAATCATGCAGAATTTGTGGCTGATTCCTCTTAAAACTGATCTGAAATTATTAAGCGTATTAAGAGTACAATACAGTACAGCTTCTCTAAGTGTTTTTTAGGGGTCTCCAAAACTCTCAAACTTTGCAAAATGTGAATAACTTATTTTACTGCAGCCCACATACAAGCCAAGGACGGTTAAGGGGTTAAAGAGTTTCTAAAAGTACTGGAAATGTGAGGCAGATCCCATTTATTTCCTCTGTAGACTAAAAACATTTAGATTTGGCATTAATTAACAAATACTAGACAAACAAATCAACATTTTAGCCAATACATTTCTGTTTATTATTGAATATTTAAATGCAAGATATACCTTTATTTCCCCATAAAAATAATACACTCAGCTCCTTCAGTGTCCCTGCCTCTAACTACAGTAAAAACACATTTTATTGTGTTAAGTATTCCCTATACAGGGCCATCTCAAAAAATTAGAATATCTTTGACAAGTTACTTTATTTCAGTAATAGAGTTCAAAATGTGAAACTCATATATTATAAATATGTATTAAACACACAGAGTGATCTATTTTAAGCGTTTATTTCTTTTATTAATTGTAATTGGCTGATACACTGATTTTTGGCTTTTTATTGGCTGTAAACGCTTAAAATGGATCACTCTGTGTGTATAACCTATATAATATATGAGTTTCACATTTTGAACTGAATCACTGAAATAAAGTAACTTTTCAAAGATATTCTCATTTTTCTAATTTTCTCATGAAACTTTATGAGATGTTCTCACAGTGTAATTTAGATTTTGATTTTGATGGGAAAGTGAAGATATATAACTCAAGCTTTCAACACAGACCTGTGGAAACGGGATCTGTAATGAAAATAAAGAAACAAATGAGCACAATATGACCTTTAAACAGAGCCATCACTAAAAGTACATGTCCAACACGCCTCCGGGCTGTTGTGACAGCAATCATTCAACAGGTCGACTACATAAAATTCAGATTTAAATTTAGTATACTCTCACTGAGACACACAGAGAGAAGTTGGCACTGGATTGAACAGACTGAATGGTGCACAAAGCTGGTCTTTGAGAAAAGCGCCACTTTATGGGCATTTAATAGCCTCGATTACGCTCCATTTGCGATGATTAATAGCGCGATTTTCTAAACTCCTGTCAGTTGTTTGTTCGGTTTAGTATTGTGCCGCTGCAGATGGATCTAAATTAGCTGGGGATTGTGACAGTGATGATACAAGCTCAAGGCAAAGACTGATGCCCAGCTTTCAAGATCATCTATCAAACCCAGCAGACACAGCATTAAAGCTTAAGAGCTGAAATGAAGGTGATAAATGATCTGGCAGGTTTTCACTGCTCTATTTAGAGTCAGAGGTGAGAAATGTTGGGTGGTGGTGATCAAAAGCTTATTTGTGATGAACAATTTCATGGAGGAGTTGGTCTCACAGTGGTGAAGATCCCTGTGGAGAATCTATTGTCCACAGGAACTCAACTTTCCAGCTCAGGGACTCATGCTTGAGCGACAGGCGTTGCAATACTCCTACTTCGAGAACACATTGATCATTTTTCATGGGTCCTTTCAAAGCCATTTCATCCATTTCATCATCTCCAACCACGTGGTTTCAATCAGGGAAATTCTGTCATACTAGTGCATTTCAAAAAAAAAAAGTAGAATATCATTAAAAAGTTACTTTATTTCAGTAATTCAGTTTAAAATGTAAAACTCATATATTATATAGATGTATTAAACACAGAGAGATCTATTTTAAGTGTTTATTTCTTTTATTGTTGATGATTATGGCTTACAGCCAATAAAAACCCAAAAATCAGAGTCTCAGAAAATTACCAAATTATAAAAGACCAATTTGAACTTTTCGGCAGTGTGGGCAGTGTGCCAAGTCCTGCTGGAAAATGAAATCCACATCTCAAAAAAAGTTGTCAGCAGAGAGAAAGGACTTAATATAACACAGTGGATCAACACTAGCAGATGACATGTCTCTCCAAACCATCACTGATCATCAGTAAATTTTACATTTCATTTAAAGTAAATGAAGGGAGCAGAGTCTGGAGGAAGAGTGGAGAGACACACAGTCCAAACTGCTCGAGATCTAGTGTGAAGTTTCCACCAATCAGTGATGGTTTGGAGAGACATGTCTGTCATCTGCTGGTGTTGATCCACTGTGTTTTATTATCAAGTCTAAAGTCAGTGCAGTTTTGTTTTCCCACAAAATCTTACAGCACTTCATGCTTCTCTCTGCTACTGACAACTTTTATGGAGATGGATTATGGATTTCATTTTCCAGCAGGACTTGGCACACTGCCCTCACTGAAAAAAAATACCAATTGGTCTTATATAATATTCACATTTTCTGAGATACTGACTTTACTGGATTTCATTGGCTGTAAAAAACTGAAGTTACTGCTTTATTACTCCACATGGTGGCGCTATAATCAAATGAAAAGGGTTAATATAACTATGGTGAAGAATACAGGTTGTGAAATTCTGTGAAACTGTATTTAAGGTCTCTGTAATGCGGAGAATCAACCGGAGATCCAATTTAAACCTATAGTTACTTACACAAGATAGCTAATGCTAACTAGCTGGTATAAACAGAGTAATGTAATCTCTTTAGCTGACGAGACGGTGATCGAGTTCAGCTCGATGCTTTTCCTGATTGATTCATATTTCTGAGGATTTTCTTTTCTTAGCTGCTGCAGACAATGGAGGTTGAGGAAGAGTTTCATGAGCAGCATCATAAACAACTCAGAGAGACCTACTGTATTTCACAAACAACAAGAACAAGTGTATTTTAGCGAAAGGAGACCTTTCAGCTCTATAAAGTTAAAGTAATCTATGAAATGTATTGTGTATTGAGTGTAGCCTGTAGTCTGTTGCTATGCACAGTTTATCTTGGCCATCATCCATAACCGGTGGTCAGTTTCTGACTGCAGAGCTGCTCACTGTCAGCTGGATATTTTTGGGTGCTGGATTCACTATCAAACTAATAGTGGAAACACTACAGTAATGTAAGTAAGAACCCCAGCAACACCACAGTGCCTGATATACTACTAATAACAGCACTATAAACACTTCTACTTCAGTGTCATTAGCTTCGTTCCAAAATTATCCCCTCACCTGTATTGCATTTGGTGATGTAAGGCTTGGATTAAAAAATATATACTTAATTGTACTTAAAATATATTGAGAAATGTCCAAGTATGCTGTAAATATACTAACAGATTTATAATAAAATATATTAAAAGTACATTAATATGCTTTTATCAAATGTTTGAAAGTAAATTTGATCATACTTTTTAAAAAGGTACATGTACATATAGTGTATATGTACACTTTTAGTTTAATGTAATTCAATATATTTATAAAATACTTATTTCCAAAAATTTTTGTACATTTTTAGCAAAGTGTTTAAAAAACAGCTGTTACAGTAGTTCACTTAAAGTACAATATATCATGTGACGTTTTAGAAAGTGAATTAAATTACTACTACTAATTTAAAAACATAAAAAAAAAGAAAATAACAGGAGGACCAGTGAGTTGTTTTTTTTTTTTTTTTTTTTGCTTTCTCGGTCACATGACAGTGAGTTCAGTAGCTCCTCCATTTCCACTCGCTGTTGTGTTTACAGTACGTGGATCTCCTTGGAAACGCGCGCCCAAAGTGTATTAAAGTAATTACGGTGCGCGGCAGTGGACAAATAGCAATTTTATTAAACGCGAGGAGACGAAACTCAGATGTGCGTCCGGACGGGACTAAAATTACCGGAGGAGCACGGAGTTCAGAGAAAAACAGTAGATAATTCAGCCTGTAATTTTCTCAGAGGACATTTGAGAAAAACAAGTATGGTCGTTCTGGATAGGAATAAAATCACAGAGGATAAAAAAAACTAGGAGAAAATTTCCCTAGAACCCCCTGAGAAACTAATCCCATCCGGAGAGGGCTTTAAATTAACGTAAATGATTCTCTATAGAAACCAACCCTACACATAATCCTAACCATACATCACTAAAACCTGATCTTAAAATGTTTTCATATTAAAGTTTGGCTTTGACTTGAGTTACAGGGGTTGGACAATGAAACTGAAACACCTGTCCTCATTTTAGTGTGGGATTTTAGGTTTCATGGCTAAATTGGAGCAGCCTGGTGTTCAATCTTCATTAATTGCACATTATTCCACCAGTAAGAGCAGAGTATGAAGGTTCAATTAGCAGGGTAAGAGCACAGTTCTGCTCTAAATATTGCAATGCACACAACATTATGGGTGACATACCAGAGTTCAAAAGAGGACAAATTGTTGGTGCACGTCTTGCTGGAGCATCTGTGACCAAGACAGCAAGTCTTTGTGATGCATCAAGAGCCACGGGGACCAACCACATCCAACAGGATTAACTGTGGATGCTGTAAGAGGAAGCTGTCTGAAAGGGATGTTCGGGTGCTAACCCGGATTGTATCCAAAAAACATAAAACCACGGCTGATCAAATCACGCAGAATTTAACATACATGCAGTTGAATGTTAGATGATCATCTATAAGTTACCTATAATAGACCATTCAAATGATCCAAGTGATACTACAATTCTTCTGTGTTTTTTAAACAGCTGAATGTGACAGTAATCTTTTCTCTAGGCCTGGGAGGATCTTCAAATCAAGAAACAACTCGAAACCCTGTTTGTCAAGAAGGATTGACAGCAGTTAAAAAGTAGAACCCTTTTTTAACTTTGATTTCCAAAGCAGAACAGACAGGCAGGTCTTAACACATACACATCAACTGTTCAACTTTTTACCGGATCAAGATCTCTAGAAAGGATCCAACCAGTGCCAAACCTCCACCCTCACAGATTACAGACTATGCGTTGGGCACCAGGTGCCCAAGTAATAATACTAATAATAAAAACATTTAAATATATATATGTATATATATATATATATATATATATATATATATATATATATATATATATATATATATATATGTATATATATATATATATATACGTATATATGTATATATATACGTATATATATATATATATATATATATATATATATATATATATATATATATATATATATATATACGTATATATATACATATATACGTATATATATATATATATATATATATATATATATATATATATACGTATATATATATATATGTATATATATATATATATATATATATATATATATATATATATATATATGTAAAGCATGTTAACAGACATAAGCAATAATAACATTTGCTGAAGAAAAAGGTAAATCAGTGTGAATGTACAAGTGAGCTCATTAAATATCATTTAACCATCTCTAATTGACACATACACACCAAAAACACAAACACAAAAAAAATCAGAGCACTTAAAAATGATGAGTTTCTTTGATTTTATCAAATTGAAAACCTCTGGAATATAATCAAGAAGAAGATGGATGATCACAAGCCATCAAACCACCAAACTGAACTGCTTGAATTTTTGCACCAGGAGTAAAGCAGCATAAAGTTATCCAAAAGCAGTGTGTAAGACTGGTGGAGGAGAACATGATGCCAAGATGCATGAAAACTGTGATTAAAAACCAGGGTTATTCCACCAAATACTGATTTCTGAATTCTTAAAACTTTATGAAAATGAACTTGTTTTCTTTGTATTATTTATGGTCTGAAAGCTCTACATCTTTTTTGTTATTTCAGCCATTTCTCATTTTCTGTAAATAAATGCTCTAAATGACAATATTTTTATTTGGAATTTGGGAGAAATGTTGTCTGTAGTTTATAGAATAAAACAACAATGTTCATTTTACTCAAACAAACATATAAATAGCAAAATCAGAGAAACTGGTTCAGAAACTGATTATTTCAGAGCTGCTTGTGTAGAACATTCTGGAAACAGAGACCTTTCTTTTACTAAAAAAAAATCTTCTTAAGGAAGAAAATCTAAATGTCCTCAATATACATTACTGATGTCTTGAAAAACACTTCAACACTTTCCATAGTATTAATTATGTTTAATTTCAAATTATATGACTGTAGTACTTTGGAGTAAAGGGAAAAATGGCATAAAATGTTGGATATAGACCAGAATTCTATAAAATCCAAATGAAATCAAAAGAAAATCAAATAATTATCCAAAGACACCACTGAAGTCTTGATGAAGACTTGTAATAGTATGTATTATGTATGTTTAAAGCAGTAATACTGTAACAATCTGAATTAATTTGACGGCAAATGTAGGAAAATTGCGTATTTTGGAGTCATATGAAACATTTATGTGGTGGTTTATCATATAAACCACTAAATTTGTGATTAGGGCACCAAATGCCTAGCACTGGCCCTGGATCCAACCACAACAACACTACTCTCATAAAAACTTTTATCTTTCAGGTCTTAGTAAAACATGGTGAACATTAAAAACACTTAGATGTAATGGTCTGAAAGGTAATACTGGATTTTAGTGCTGCTCTTAATTCTCTGGGGGTCGTTTAGGGCTGTCAGTACGAATAGCGGGCCGTGGTTACAGTATACCACACTAATGGCATGCAAATGTGTGATGCTTATCTCAGGATCGTGCACTAGAATAGTATCATAAACCACAGAGCAGCAACTTTACATCCCATAATAGACGTTTAGCAACTTCTCACCACAACGACAATCAGGAAAAAAACAACAGTGAATTTGAGACGGAGGAACTCAAGTCGAGTCACGTTAATCATCAGTCCAGCTGTATTTTTATCAGGATCAGGATCTGAACCACACACACACACACACACACACACACACACACACACACACACACACACACACACACACACACACACACACACACACACACACACACACACACAGAGACACACACACACACACCAACCTCAACCTCATCACTTACTGCGTTTAGCAATTCCAAAAGATCATCACAGCTGTGAACCAAAAGCTGACCTCAACAAACTCCAGAATCTCAGAGCTCAAAGCATTCTGGGAAAGATAACATGAGAGAAAGTTGTGTAACGCATTTAAAGCCCTGAAAAAGGCAAAAAGAAAGAAAAGAAAAACATACGGCACTTCTATCCATGCAATATATTAGCACAGAAGAGAGTGTGTGTATAGTGTATATTGTTTTGAATTCTGTCAGTAACGACTTTCCACCATTCTTTTAATGGAAAAAATGGCCATTACTGCAATAAAAACAGTAACTGGAGTCACTAAATCATTTTAAACATTTAATATCAAATCACCATTTCAGACAGCCTGTACCTGTTTTACTTAATCTACTTATTTATTCTTTAGTTTTATTTTTATTTTAGTTTAGTTTAGTTACTTTTAGTTTTTTATTTCCTTTTCATTTTATTTTATTTCTTTCCTTATTTTTTAATAGTTTTGTATTATTTTCTGTTATTATTATTACTATTATTTTTATTATTATTGCTTTTTTTATTGTAGTATGTAAAAGTTAGTTTTAGCTCATTTTAAGAATTTTCTGTTGTATTAATCTTATCTTCTTTTGATATTATTTTTTATCAGTTAAACCTGTCATGTCTTAGCCCTGTCTCATGTCTCTGTGTGTATCCCACGTGACCTGTGCCCCTGTGTCTCAGTACTTTTCCATGTGTTTCTCATTTGTAGCTCCGCCCCTGCCCCAGGTGTTTCCAATCCTAGAGTGTTTCTTGTTTCCTTAAATAGACTTCCTCTGTTACTTGTCCTCTGTCGGTCTTTGCACTGTCCCCCGTTGTCTGTCTCTCTCTGTTTCTCTGTCTCTCTCTGTGTTTCTTAGCCTCTCAGTGTTTCTTTAGTCATTTCCCTAGGTCCTTGTTTAGTGTTTATCTCTGTTTGTTTCTAGTTTCCATAGTTTACTCCATTTCCCTGTTTAGTGTATTCATCCTCTGTCTAGTTTAGTTTTCTTGTTTTATTTTCTTGTATATATATCCCTAGTTGATTCCCTTGCCCTGTTTAAGTTCATCCTGTCTAGTTTTATAGCCTCCTTGTTTATTTATCATTAGTCTCTCTTGTTTATTCCTAGTTTATTTTTCCAGCGTTTGTTTCTTGTTTATCACTAGTACCTCTTGTTTGTTTAGGTTTATGTTCTCTAGTTTCACTCGTTTGTTTTGGTTTTTGATTATTCATTTATCTTTGTTACGTGTTTACTTGTTTCATTGTTTATTTGTTATTTATTTATTAAATCATTCATCTTTCCCTTACCTGCACCTGTGTCCGCCTCCTCGTCTCCCTGCCTGGGTCATTTCGTGACAGAAAGACCGACCTCAACATGGACACAGCAGGTTCTGCGTGGATGGGCACCAGGATGGCGATTCGCCGTGCTCCTTGCAGGACCCCGGCGCAGGACACCTCGAGGCCTCAAGGACGCCGCAGGCCTCGGGGTAGGCGCTCTAAGGGGTCCCGCCAGCCGGAAGAAGACCCCTTTTCCGGGGAGGATTTTCTTGGGGGGGCGATGAGGGTTGGTGCTTTGAGCCTCGGTACCTCCGTGTACCCGAGGCTCAAGGAGCGGGACCCGTGGGACTTTCTCGGGTGCGCTCCCAGCAGCTCCGAGGACGAAGAGGAGCTCTACCCCGCACCAGCCCGTACTCCAAAACCGTTTCCCCCAGGGGCGGTGCTCTACCCGGCTCTCGGCCGCACAGCTCCAGAGGCCGTCCCGACTCCCGTCCGTTCCCCTGCAGCCAAGGTGCGCTCCTCACCGGCGGTTCCAGAGCTAGCTTCCCCGGTGGCTAAGGCGTTAGCTTCCCCAGCGCCTCCAAAGCTAGCTCCTCCCGCGGCCAAGACACTCTCCTCTTCGGCGGCCAAACCGCGCTCCGTAACTATCGCGGTGGCAGCCGAACCGCGCTCCGGGACTTCCTCGATGGCAGTCGAACCGCGCTCCGTGTTCCCCGCGGTTGCTGCCGAACCGCGTTATAGGACCTCCAACCCGGTGAGCCAGCCGCGAGCAGAGACTTTCCACGCGCTGGACTCAGCCGGAGAGAGTAAAAATCCGGTCCGGGTTTTTGCTCCACCCGCACTCTCAAGCCCTGCAGTTGCAGTGCCAGCACCTCAGGCTGAGGAGCTGGCTTTCATGGCGGCTGCAGAGCTGGATTTCGCCGCTGCAGTCCAGCCTCTCTCTGGGACTATCTCCGCGGCAACCCAGCCGTGCTCCGGGACTGTTTTGGAGACTTTTCCCGCGCCGGTTTCTACCGGCGGCCCCGCGCTGTTTGCAGTGGACTTTACCGGCGAGGCTGCAGATCCAGTCCGGGTTTTCGTTTCACCCGCAGTCTCAAGCCCTGCTGCTGCTCCGCTGGATCTGCACACACCCAGCTCCGAAATTCTCTCGGCGGCCACGCCCATCTCCGAGGTGTCTTCGGCTGCTGAGCCACGCCCCCGGACTCCTGCCGTGTCTGCAGAAGCTGCTCCAGCCTCCGTCTCTGCAGAAGCTGCTCCAGCCTCAGTCTCTGCTCCAGTCTCCGTGTCTGCTGAAGCTGCTGAAGCCTCCGTGTCTGCAGAAGCTGCTCCAGCCTCCGTCTCTGCAGAAGCTGCTCCAGCCTCAGTCTCTGCTCCAGTCTCCGTGTCTGCTGAAGCTGTTGAAGCCTCCAAGTCTGCTCCAGCTGTTCAAGCCTTCAAGTCTGCTCCAGCTGTTCAAGCCTTCAAGTCTGCTCCAGCTGTTCAAGCCTTCAAGTCTGCTCCAGCTGTTCAAGCCTTCAAGTCTGCTCCAGCTGTTCAAGCCTTCAAGTCTGCTCCAGCTGTTCAAGCCTTCAAGTCTGCTCCAGCTGTTCAAGCCTTCAAGTCTGCTCCAGCTGTTCAAGCCTTCAAGTCTGCTCCAGCTGTTCAAGCCTTCAAGTCTGCTCCAGCTGTTCCAGTCTCAGTGTCTGCTCCAGCAGTTCCAGTCTCAGTGTCTGCTCCAGCAGTTCCAGTCTCCGTGCCAGAGCCAGCTGCCCAAGTCTCCGTGCCAGAGCCAGCTGCCCAAGTCTCCGTGCCAGAGCCAGCTGCCCAAGTCTCCGTGCCAGAGCCAGCTGCCCAAGTCTCCGTGCCAGAGCCAGCTGCCCAAGTCTCCGTGCCAGCACCAGCTCCCGCTGCCAGAGTCGCCGCGCCGCCAGCACCAGCTCCCGCTGCCAGAGTCGCCGCGCCGCCAGCACCAGCTCCCGCTGCCAGAGTCGCCGCGCCGCCAGCACCAGCTCCCGCTGCCAGAGTCGCCGCGCCGCCAGCACCAGCTCCCGCTGCCAGAGTCGCCGCGCCGCCAGCACCAGCTCCCGCTGCCAGAGTCGCCGCGCCGCCAGCACCAGCTCCCGCTGCCAGAGTCGCCGCGCCGCCAGCACCAGCTCCCGCTGCCAGAGTCGCCGCGCCGCCAGCACCAGCTCCCGCTGCCAGAGTCGCCGCGCCGCCAGCACCAGCTCCCGCTGCCAGAGTCGCCGCGCCGCCAGCACCAGCTCCCGCTGCCAGAGTCGCCGCGCCACCAGCACCAGCTCCCGCTGCCAGAGTCACTACCCCACCGGTTCCTGCTCCCAGAACTTTGTTTGGCCCCAGGTCCCACGTACCCAGGCAGGCACCGAGGTCCCCTGACTTTGTCCCCAGTACTGTGCCCAGGCTGGTTCCTTGGACTTCCCTTCAGACATTTGCCAGTCCTGGGCACCCACCCGTGTTTCTGGTCCCCATGTCTCTCCCTGTTTTGGTCCCTGTCTCTGTTTACGTCCCTGTACCCGTGTCTGTCTCTGTCTCTGTTCCCGTCCCAGTTACAGTGTTCGTTTCTGTCCCTGTTGATGTTCTCGTCCCTGTTCCTATGTCCGGTCCCGTCCAGTCTCCGTCCCCTGTCCAGTCTAGTGTCCAGTCTTCGGTCCCCTCACCTGTCCAACCCTTCGTCCAGTTCCCTGTCCAGTCTCCGTCCCCTGTCCAGTGTCCTGTTCTGTCTCCGTCTTCTGTCCAGTCTCCGTCCACCGTCCAGTTCCCTGTCCAGCCTCCGTCCCCTGTTCTGTCTCCGTCCACCGTCCAGTTCCCTGTCCAGTCTCCGTTCCCCGTCCAGTCTCCGTCTCCTGTCCAGTTCCCCGTCCAGTCTCCGTCTCCTGTTCAGTTCCCCGTTCAGTCTCCCGTCCAGTCTCTGTCCTCTGTCCTGTCTCCGTTTCAGTCCCCGGTTTCGTCTCTTGTTTTCCCCGGCCTCTCCCCGCCGCCAGCCCCCGGGGTTCGTTTTTACGCGCCTCGGGAGCTGCGCGTTTAGGGGGAGGCTTCTGTCATGTCTTAGCCCTGTCTCATGTCTCTGTGTGTATCCCACGTGACCTGTGCCCCTGTGTCTCAGTACTTTTCCATGTGTTTCTCATTTGTAGCTCCGCCCCTGCCCCAGGTGTTTCCAATCCTAGAGTGTTTCTTGTTTCCTTAAATAGACTTCCTCTGTTACTTGTCCTCTGTCGGTCTTTGCACTGTCCCCCGTTGTCTGTCTCTCTCTGTTTCTCTGTCTCTCTCTGTGTTTCTTAGCCTCTCAGTGTTTCTTTAGTCATTTCCCTAGGTCCTTGTTTAGTGTTTATCTCTGTTTGTTTCTAGTTTCCATAGTTTACTCCATTTCCCTGTTTAGTGTATTCATCCTCTGTCTAGTTTAGTTTTCTTGTTTTATTTTCTTGTATATATATCCCTAGTTGATTCCCTTGCCCTGTTTAAGTTCATCCTGTCTAGTTTTATAGCCTCCTTGTTTATTTATCATTAGTCTCTCTTGTTTATTCCTAGTTTATTTTTCCAGCGTTTGTTTCTTGTTTATCACTAGTACCTCTTGTTTGTTTAGGTTTATGTTCTCTAGTTTCACTCGTTTGTTTTGGTTTTTGATTATTCATTTATCTTTGTTACGTGTTTACTTGTTTCATTGTTTATTTGTTATTTATTTATTAAATCATTCATCTTTCCCTTACCTGCACCTGTGTCCGCCTCCTCGTCTCCCTGCCTGGGTCATTTCGTGACAAAACCAAGCTTTATAATAATTATAACTTTTGTATTTTTTTATTTTATTCTAATTCTATTTTTATTTTTTTAATCTGTTTTTATATATTTTTTTTTATGTTATTTTAAAATAATTAAATTTAGTTTTTTAAATTATTTTCTTTGTCATGTCAGTCCATGTTTTTGTAAATGCTCAGCTACATTGCAAATGAGGGTTGCCCTCAATGTACTTCCAAGCCAAAATACAGGATGATTGATTGATTGGTTGATTGAAAAACAGTAACAGTTTGCGTATTTGGTTACGATACAGAGTAAACAGGGATAGTGTGGGACGTGTTGAACATGTTGAGCATCAGAACTGCACAGTTTATTAGCTTATTCTGCAAAATACTGTGTTAAAATCCAAGTTTCTCTCATCTACTCATCTTCTCATCTTCCCACCGCATTAATCTGAACCCCTGAACCCTGCAGCTCTGAGACTGAAGAGTCTAAATGCTCTGAATTCCTCCGATTCTGAATGTAAATAAAGTAAAGCCAGAATAAATCGCTCCAGCCTGCCAAGTCCAGTAGAGTGTCTTTAACTCGCCTCAGCCTTTTGTAATGAAGCATAATCTCAAATGACAGGAGATTAATGGCAGCTCTTTCTCCACCCTGACGCCAGATCCAGAGAGACTAATGGAGGGAGGGGAAGAGAGAGGGAAGACCTGCCGTCTGTCATCATGCCACCCCGATACGGGTTAGGGTTAAACGGGGTCGCCGACACATCATGATAGGTCTTTTACCTCCTCCGGTTCTCCGCTCTACCTGTTTGCCTGTTTGCTCACAGTGATTTATCATGCTGGTGTATTTAAGGCTTTAGAGTTAGCGTTTAGTGTTGTAAAGGTTGGGTAGTGAAGAAAAGAGCAATTTATCTAACGCATAGTTTGCAAAAAATTATTTGCTTGGGCAAAACTTGCCATTAGCTTGTTATAGCTATTCAGGAAACATCAGAGAGGATAAAACTCAGATTTCTTTGGGCTTGCATTCAAGCATCTTCAGCTTGTCATAGAAAGCGTGTTCTGAGGAGTCCGAGTCTGGTAACTTTAGGCGGGAATTTATCCTCTGTAACAGAGGGAACTTCTGCTCTTCCTTTTACTGGAGCAGTCCTCATGAGTGCCAGTTTCATCATCATAACATTTTTGGTGGTCTTTGCGACGGCACATTAAATGTTCTTGAAACCTTTCGGATTGACTGACCTTCATTTTGTCTTAGTCATTTTTTTTTCTTTACTTGTACCTGTTACTCTACCTCTTCACTACTTTACTTTAACTGATGCTCTCAAACACTTTATTAAGAGACAAGAAATTCAAGTAATTAACTCTTGATGAGCACAGCTGTTAACTGAAAGCAGCACAGCTATACTAATAATATATATATATATATATATATTTTTTTTTTTCCAAATAAAAATATTTCATACTCTTATTGTAGAAACAAATGATACGCCAGGAGGCAGGCTATGCGGAGTCTATGTATATATATGTCTGTCATTATCAGTACAATGATGGAGGCGCTCGGAGCAGTGTTTTTTTATAATCTTCTTGTGCTCTTTTTAAATGTCAGGGCTCTCTGGATTTTACCAATGATGTGTGGAGCTACTTTAAACCTGAATAGCGGTGTAAAAAGCGATTTATCAAGGCAAAATATACCCTGAAGCAGCAGTTGTACAGAGTGCTGGGCAAAAACTAAAAATTACTGGATTTCAGAAAGCTGTAGGAGAGCGGAGGTGTGCTATTCAACAAAGGTAAGTACTTTATCATGTTTTACACCGGAGTTTAACTCATTTAATATTTGACGTTTTAAAAGCTTTAAGGAACCCGATTGGAAAGCAGGCATGTCTTGCCTTGTTGATTTAGTTTGAATTACAGGGAATAAATTAATATTATAAATATGTATCCGGTGGTGAAGCCATGTGGGAGAGAATTTCAGAAGGAGAAAAGTGGAGGTAATGCTGTAGAGCAGGGTTCCCCAATAGGCGGCCCGCGGGCCTCATCCGGCCCGCGAGGAGCAAACTGTTGGCCCGCCGCCAAACGCCCGCGCATGCGTATTTAACTTACTGGCGGCTAAAATACGAAAGCAGAGCAGTGCAGTCAGTCAGTACCTTCTCGCTAACGGTGGACGAGCTACCTACCTCTGTGGAACACAGCATATGTAAGTCCTGCTTGCACAAAACCATGGCCAGTGCTAAAAAACGGAAAGTTGATAACGAAAATAGACAGTTCAGTTCCGCCTGGACAGACGAATTTTGTTTTATTTTACCAGCCCGTGCCAATGCTAAGCCAACCTGCTTGCTGTGCTCTCAAACCATAGCTGTTTGCAAGGTGGCTAACATAAAGCGGCACTTCGAAACACGCCACAGCAATTTCAATGACAACTTCCCAGCAAAATCAGAGACTCGAAGACAAAAGATTGCAAGTTTGATAGCTGCCTACAACCATTCTGTTACCACCATCCATAAGACAACATCTGCACAAGAAAATGCAACAACAGCATCTCTGCACATATCGTGGAACTTAGCAAAAGCTAAGAAACCTTTTGCGGATGGAGAGTTAATAAAGACGTGCGCGATTGATATGGTGGAGGACGTTTTGAGCCACGACGAAAAAACAAGGAAAACTGTGGTGGATTTGTTAAAACAAGTACCATTGTCAGACAGTACTGCAGTAAGGAGGGTGGAAGTTTTAGCGGAGGACTGCTTGTGTGACCTGCTCTCACGTCTGAAGAAGACAGACTTCATGTCGCTCGCCATCGACACGTCTTGTGATAGGACGGACATCGAGCAACTGTCCGTGTTCGTGCGATTTTTTGATGAGAAAGCTTTTAGAGAAGAGCTGCTTTGTTTGCTGCCCCTACACGGGCGCACGACGGGGGAAGTCATTTTTAGTGAACTAACTCAGTTCTTTGAAAAAAATGGATTAGACATGAGCAAAATCACGTCTGTTGTCACTGACGGTGCCCCGTCCATGGTTGGACAACACAAGGGTCTGGTAAGCAGGCTAGCAGCTGTAATCCCCACTCTAACAGCATTTCACTGCATAATTCACAAATCAGTGTTGTGTGCAAAACTGTGTGGGAAAATGAAAGACACCATGGATACAGTGATGAAGCTTGTAAACTTCTTTAGGGAGAGTTCTAGTTTGCAGCATCGCCTTTTCAGGGCTCTGTTGGAGGAAATGTCTTCTGCACATAATGATCTGTTGCTGCATAACGATGTGCGCTGGCTTAGCAAGGGCAGAGTGTTGGAGAGAGTGTGTGAATTACACAATGAACTCTGTTCTTTTCTTGGCAACTTGCAAAATGAAAAGGCTCAATCTTTTCTGAAAGTTCTGAATGACAGCAAAGAAATGGGTTATGTGCATTTTTTATGTGACATTACATCTCACCTTAATCAACTTAATTTGCAACTCCAAGGAAAGAACCATACCATTGCAGACATGTATGAAGCAGTTGAAGCTTTCCGTTTGAAGCTGGACTTGTTTGAACGAGATATACAAGGAAGAAAACTGCACTTTCCAAAGCTGCAGCAACACTGTGAGGAAAATGAAATGCAAGAAGATGCTGTGATGCGAGCATTCTTGGGAAGACTGAAAGAAAACTTCAAGGCACGATTAGAGAGCTTCAACCTCTCAAGTGAAATCCTCTTGTTTTTGCGCCAGCCGTTTTCTGCTTCTGCAGATGGTCAGTGGACAGCTGAGGCCAAAAGACTGTTTCCATCTCTGAATGAAGCATCTCTTCAGATCGAGATCTTGGAAATGTCAAAATCAGATTTGCTCAAAGAGCAGCACAAGGATGTTAGTGTGACTGAATTCTGGATCAACATGATTCCCCAGTTCAAGCAGGCAAGACAGATTGCAATGCTACTTCTCACAATATTTCCCTCTACCTATATTTGTGAGTCAGCATTTTCTTCAATGAACATTATCAAAAGCCAGGACAGAAACAGACTCTCCAGTGCACATCTAGAGCAGTGTCTTCGCATTGCCACTACAGAGCACCACCCCAACTTCAGGTCTCTTGTTTCAACCCGCCGCTGTCACTTCTCTCATTGAATGGTGAGTAAAATAACGCAGCTGCAGTTCATATACCTAATTAATGACATCCACTAAAACAGCAAACAAATAGCTATTGTACTATCTGCCTATAGCTAACATTATGCGACGAATGCACTGGCCCTTGCTTTTGTGTTGTTGGCTAAATGTGGCCCTTAGGAAAATGTAATTGGGGACCCCTGCTGTAGAGTTTAGCTCCTGAAATTATAGCATTTGTTCCACAGCCTGCAGCAGCTGCTGAACTGCTTTGCAGCTCTGCTACGTGTTGACTGACTAATTGTTAAAGCTAAATGCGAGTGTCTGTATGAGTGAGTGTGTGAATGGCTCAGACTCGGGCCTCACCGCCTGCCTGCGTTATGGAATTATACATACGTAACCACATCGGATCTCTAAACGGGTTCTGAATAAGGTCAGCGCTGAAAGATACTACATTTAGAGCTGCGTCTCAAACTGAGCCATTAATTGCCTTTCTAGTATTCTAGATGAAGAGCTGAAGAGCAAAGATTCGTAGAGTTTTTTTGATTTAACCCTCAAAATATTGCACTCAGACCAAAGGCGTAATAGCTAAAAGGAATAAAATCCCACCCTATGGTGACTTAGAACTTAGTATTGGCATGTTAATGCTGTTGTATACTAAAAGCACTTCTTACAATGGTGTTCTTTTATTAAAAAATAATCAAATTTTACGTTTTATAGAGATTTTTGGCAGCGGTTAATATAAACATTAGATAACCCAAACCCTCCCAGTCTGTTAGCAGAACAAGACATTACCCAGAAGTCGTTTTTATTGATGTAAATTGTCATTAGTGTTGCAATTCATTGCTCGCATCACTGACCTCGCGTGTAAAGCCGGTGTTGTGCTGAATTCAGCACCCCCGCCAGAAAAAGCACCCCCTCTCGGGAGCGTGCACCCACATCTTCTGGACTTTAACCTCACTTAAAAAAATGGAAATACCCAATATACTCTGTCATAATTATAATTATGTCACCTGCAGCCTCTCCCAAGAGGGTGCTGAATTCGGCAACATAGGGGTGACTAAATCTGCACCCCTGACATGAAAAGTGTCACTTCCCTCTTGGAAGTGTGTACGCACCGTCTTCTTGATGAAAAATGGAGATTCATAATTAGAAACGTGGTCTTGAGAGGGGGTGCTTTTTGTGGCGGGGGTGCAGATTTCAGCTCGCTTTCAAAATAAGTTTATTGTTTTCTGTTTTATATTTTTTTCTGGGGTACAAATCAACCTATTTCTGATATTTTTTTCTCCCTTGATTTACAAATGAAATGTAAAATTTACTGATGATCAGTGATGGTTTGGAGAGACATGTCTGTCATCTGCTGCTGTTGATCCACTGTGTTTTATTGTCAAGTCTAAAGTCAGTGCAGTTTCGTTTTCCCACAAAATCTTACAGCACTTCATATCTTACAGCTTCCCTCTGCTACTGACAACCTTTATGGAGATGCAGATTTCATTTTCCAGCAGGACTTTTGAACAGGACTTGAACAATTGGTTTTATATAATATTCTAATTTTCTGAGAGACTGATTTCTGGGTTTTCATTGGCTGTAAGCGTCATAATCATCAACAATAAAATAAATAAACACTTAAAATAGATCACTCTGTGTTTAATACATCTATATAATGAAGAAAAAGAATCACATTTTCAACTGAATTACTAAATTTGAAGAAATCTTTTCAATGATATTCTAATTTTTTGAGATGCACCTGTATATTACGTTGCAATGCATATTTACAGCCTATATAATGATGTGTCCAAGGGGGTCATAAATAAAAATATGTATAAGTGCATGAATTTGTAAAGAAGTATATTTGGGTGTTTATATTCTTACTATATTCTTACTATATATTTACATTATTATGTTTTTTTTTCTTTCATTATAGATTACATTGTGAAAAAACTGATGATTCAAATAAATAAAAAAATAATTCATGCAATAAAGAGTTAAACAGCAACAAAGGTAGTTTATAGTGAATTATGTAAAAATAATATGGAACATGATTTAAGATATTCTTAACTGAAAATCACCCGTTTCTGCTCTGCTCTGCTGCTCTGGCAGAAGAACATACATGCTTTCATCATCAACTTCAGCTTCAGGATTCCACAGGAGATAAATCCATCATTATCACTGTACAGAGAAAGAGACGTTGGGGGGATGTGATGGAGCTGTTCCTTCTGCCCACAGTGTTTTAAACTGGGAATTACTCTTCCAGTCACTGTATCTCACAGGCTGGATGATGTATGGATGGTTATGTACTTCGAGTCAATGTACCTACTGTACGACTTTTTGTAATCACTAATAAATACGTTGTTTCAGTTAGGGGTGGGCGATATGGCTCTAAAATAATATCACGATATTTCAGGGTATTTTTGCGATAACGATATACTTGGCGATATAGGAAAATAGAACAATAATTAATTAATTTATAAGAATACAGTATACAGTATAAGAGTATAACAGCATAATCATAATGTGGCAACATAAATAATATAGCATAAAATAATATAATGCAGCAAAAATATTGCAGAATATTTAGTGCATGCATATAAACTGCAAACTAAAACAATTATACAATAAATACACCTAAAGCTTCACAGTAAACAATAGACTACTTTTAAGACAGAACATCTCTATTATCACGATATGGATTTTTAATATCACAATATTTCTGCATCACGATATATTGTATACGATATAATATTGCCCGTCCCTAGTTTCAGACAATATATTGGGTCTAATGCTGAAATGATAATGTTACAATCTTGTTGGATGCACGGCAAAGCATATTCAAAACCTTCATGTACCCTGGTAAAAAAATATATATACACTTAATTGTACTTAAAACATATTGAACAATGTCTAAGTATGCTGTGAATATACAAATATATTTATGTACTTACTTAAAATATATTTAAAATACATTAATATTATGCTTTCATCAAATGTTTAAAAGTAAGCGTTGATCATATATATATTAATTATTAATTAAAGTACAATATAGTGTATTTGTAAAATATAGACTACTATTAAATACACCTTTGGTTTAATGTAATTCAAAATACTTCTAAAATACTTATTTCCAAATATACTTTTGTACATTTTTACCAGTCTTACACACTGCTTTTGGATAACTTTATGCTGCTTTACTCCTGGTGCAAAAATTCAAGCAGTTCAGTTTGGTGGTTTGATGGTTTGTGATCATCCATCTTCCTCCTGATTATATTCCAGAGGTTTTTAATTTGGAAAAATCAAAGAAATTCATAATTTTTAAGTGGTCTTATTTTTTTCCAGAGCTGTATATTGTGTTTGTTTTTAACAAACACACAATATACATTCACTTATTCTGTATTCATGCTTTATTCTTATTTTATTTTTTTGTGTTCATTTCTATTGTTATTCTTATTCTTTATATGATTTCTAATTGAAATTAGACAGACAGACAGACTCCACAGACAGACTCCGAAGGTCTTTTGTCCCTCAGGCCATAAGACTTTTCAACTCATCTCAGCACAGCAAACTAAAGACTCTGACACTTCTTCACCCTGGCAACTCCGGCCACACCATGGACACACCCTCAGCTATGGACACACTCTCAGACTTGCTGATGCCTATAACACTATTTTTATAGTTCTACCCTGTTTTGCACTAGTAGTTCATTCACTAGTTCTTTCATCTACTGTTTGCTTATCTTTTGCACTGATAAATTTAATTATTATATAACTGTTTATTTGCACTTTCTGTTTGGCTGACATCAGTTATCCTCACTTTATGCACTTTATCAACTGGTGTTCACTGTCTATTGTTCAACTGCACTACCTCCATTCTACATATCACACACACTAAAGACTGTATTTTTACATTTTACATTGTACATTCTATTTTCTATTTGATTCTATCTATCTATCTATCTATCTATCTATCTATCTATCTATCTATCTTCTCTTTTTATTGTCTAATATGTAATGCACGTTAAATGACCGTTGTGTATAAAAGGTTTTTTTTTTTTGTAATTTTTGAGTTCTGTTAAGTTGGTCAGTTGTCTGAATTGATCTCCAGTCAGAGAGGATTTGGAGAAGAGTGGGATTATATTAAACATGACAACCTAAACGACAGCGCAGTGACAAAGCAGAGACAGCAGCCTCTGCAGATTAATGGGCAAAGTCACAATCCATTACCAGACTTCATGATTCCCGACATAAAACTGACCGATGGAGCGAAGAGCCGCACCATAAACACGCTGACGGGATATCTACGCTACAGTTTATAACAAAGGAGAAAAAATACACTCCATCAGAAAGAGTGAAGCTTACGGAGTTTCTGATCAGACCAGAAACATTCAGATTTAAAAGCATTTATTTACAGAAAATGAGAAATGACTGAAATAACAAAAAAGATGCAGAGCTTTCAGACCTCAAATAATGCAAAGAAAACAAGTTCATATTCATAAAGTTTTAAGAGTTCAGAAATCAATATTTGGTGGAATAACCCTGGTTTTTAATCACAGTTTTAACATGTTCTCCTCCACCAGTCTTACACACTGCTTTTGGATAACTTTATGCCTTTACACTTCTGGTGCAAAAATTCAAGCAGTTCAGTTTGGTGGTTTGATGGCTTGTGATCATCCATCTTCCTCTTGATTATATTCCAGAGGTTTTCAATTTGGTAAAATCAAAGAAACCCAGCTTTTTAAAGTGGACTCTTATAAACAAGCTGACAAGATATACGCTAAGATTTATAGCAATGCAGAAGAGGGCAGCTTTTTGAGTTTCTGATCAGACCAGAAAACATCCAAATTAAAATACGTCAAACCGATGCAACTGTGAGTCTTAATTATACTCAAATATCCAATATGATTTGATAAAGTTTTAATTTAATATACAACATATGATTTGTCTGCTACTGTTATTTCCCCAACCAAACTGATCAATCTCATATGTATATTCTGCTTTTATAGTCATGAGTTATCGGTAACTATAGTTGGTTACTCTACATAAAGTGGTTGGTCTGGCGCAGTGGATAACACCACCACCTGTTTGTGGGCTACCACATCATATGGGAGACTGGGGTTCAAATCCCAATATAACACTATATTGACCCACCTCTGTATTAGAAATAAACTTGTAAGTTTCTTTGGATAAAAGTGTCACATAAATGTGATAAATGTAATTTGACAAACTGAAACTGCAAACAACCTGTTGCCAATTTGTCTTTGTCTAAATAAGTACAATTAATTAATTTATGTCTATTGAAAAAAACATGTATCTCCATTTTTGTCAATATTTTGTTCATTATATTATTTGAGCTGTCCTTCATATTGTTTAAAAATATCAATAAATCAAACAATCATTATATATTATCCACAAAAAATCTCATTAATTTGATTTGTACAGAAAGTTAATATTTTCTTTTACTTCTCATGTAAAGTTCCTATTTTTGGAAAACATGTTTTATTTGGACAGAGACTAAATATATAAATATATATATATATATATATATATATATATATATATATATATATATATATATATAGATATATATATATATAGAGAGAGAGAGAGAGAGAGAGAGAGAGAGAGAGAGAGAGTATACATGTATCATTATTCTAATTACACAAAAGTTTGAACACACCTTAATTTTAGTGGTTTTTCATGCTTCTAAAAATGTTCTGCTTCGTAGATTAATACTAAAGTCAAAGAAAAACATATGGAATTATTTAGTAAACAAAAAAAGTTAATCAAATAAAAATATGTTTTATATTTTAGATTATTTAAAAAGTGGCAGTTTGGCACATCTCTGCTGGATTTTCTCAGTCAGTTTTATGAGGTAGAGTCACCTGGAATTCAGGCTTTCAGTTAACAGCTGTGCTGAACTCATCAAGAGTTAATTACTTTAAGAATTTCTTGTCTCTTAATAAAGTGTTTGAGAGCATCAGTTAAAGTAAAGTAGTGAAGAGGTAGAGTTACAAGTATACAGTGAATAGTGAATATTTGAGTAATGTTCTAATCCAGATTATGTAAAGAACAAAAAGTGCAGTCAAGTGCAGTCACTAAGACCATCAAAAGCGTTTTGATGGAACTGGCACTCATCAGGAAGAGCAAGGAATTGTAAGAGTTTCCTCTGTTGTACAGGATAAGTTCATCAGAGTTACCAGCCTCAGAAACTGCAAGTTAACAGAGTATTTTAGTTTGTTTAACACTTTTAAGTTACTACATGATACATGATGTGATCCTTCATAGTCTGAATCACTTTAAACAAACATTTTGACTGGTTTTGTAAATAATACTCCCTAAAGTAAAGTGGTTTGCTGTTTGCATCTTATTTTAAGGAACAAAGACTTGCGGTTGAGTTGTTGCAAATTGCTAATGATGTCCGTCAGCTGTGATGTGATTTAGCGTAAACTAAGAAAGCCACATATTGGGCTATTAAAGCTGCGTTTCCTGCGAAGAGTCTGGGGTTTCACAATGACTTCATTATTTGGCAGTTTTTCTCGATATGAACAAAGAGGCGAAAACTGGATCTAGACTGGAGATCAACGTTTCCAGCGATGTTGGTTTTGGCGACAGCTGGCTTTAGACCTAATAAGGCAGAGAGAAACAGGATTTTGGAGGCGTCGAGGAACAATAACGAGGAAAAGAACACAAGATTCAAACCACGTGCCGATCTAAATTTTAAATGACGCTTCAAACAAGAAAAAAGACGCGATCAGAAGTTTCCTCTTCTCTTTAACATCCAAGCAGTGGTGCTGTGCCTCTGACTGTGAGCTCTTTTGAGGGCCATCTCAAGGCCGGCCAGGGACCCTCTCTTTTTCCTGGTTCTCAGAAAGAAGGGAGGAAGCTTTGGCCGAGGATAATGAGGCCCCCCGTCCAGCTTCCATACACATCCCTGCTGTCTCTGAGCCTGAGCAGCACGTGTGAAGAGTACAAAACCTCTAAACCCCCAAACTCTCTTCAGCGCTCTCTGCTCTCGGCGTCTGGATTCGTGCAAAGTCCCCTTAATTCGATTCAGGCCGCTGCAGGATAATTGGTAAAGCGATGCTGACATTTGTCTCGCCGGGGGACCAGGGCCACGAGAAGACGGAGGGATAAATATAAAAAAAATAAATAATGGAAATTAACAGGCTTTTTACAATGTAATATACTTTTTTCACAAGAATATACTGTAAACAAAATGGTTTATGAATATGAAATTTACTGTTGACAAGAATTAAACTGTAGTATCTTATACATTTGCAACTGTTTATTTTACGGTGAAATACTGGCAGCTGTGGTTGCCATAATTGTACCATAAAATAAACGGTTGCCATATAGAAGATATTACAGTATAATTCTTGGCAACCGTTTATTTTACGTTGAAATTCTGGCAACCACAGCTGCCAGTATTTTACTGTAAAATAAAATTGCTGCCATGTAGAAGATATTACAGTATAATTCTTGGCAACCGTTTATTTTAATTTAACGGTGAAATTCTGGCAACCACAGCTGCCAGTATTTTACAGTAAATTTTAAGGTTTTTTTTTTTTTTTTACAGTGTATATTTTTGACAGTTTTTTAATTTTTGGTACTTCAATCTTTATTCTACAACAATAAGCTTCTTCTTGCTTTACGGTTTATTTCTGTTGCCATTTCACAGTTTTTCACTGTAATTTTCACAGACATTTTTTACAGTGTAAAGCTCAGAATAAGAGAAAATAGTCCATCGTTATCTCACCATTCTGCTCTGTTTGCTTAGAGATCATATTCCAACCTGTGCACCGAGGCCCTCGATGAGTAACGATGAGTATAGAAGCCATTTCTCAAAAATCCTGTATTGTTTGTAACTGGAGGGAGGCCAGAACCCAACAATCACTCAATAATCTTAATCCACACAGTGTAGAAACAGATTTTAAGGATAATCTACTGTATACAAAATACAAAATAGAAGCATCTTCTAAAATCTGGAAGAGGAAAATGCATGGTGTAAAAACTCTGTGTAAAGCTCTATCCAGACGGGATTAGTTTCTCAGGGGTTCCTGAGGTAATTGTTAAGTTAAATGTGCTCTTTTTCACAGACTCGCTGGAGTTATACTCTTTGTTAATCAATGTGAATCATTGTGAATTCGGGGACCACCCTTTTTCCAGACATTTAGAAAGAAAGCACAATGAGAGGTCAGTGGAAACATTAGCAGCGGGCTAGCTAACCTTAGCTATGAGCTAACTAAAATACTTATGCTTCCGGGGAGAGAACTAAAGCTAGTGACAAGCTAGCTAAGCTTAGTTACAAGCTAGCTAAAATACTAATGCTTCCAGGTAGAGAACTTAAGCTAGTGACAAACTAGCTAAGTTTAGCGATGAGGTAGCTTACCTTAGCAATAAGCTAGCTAACCGTAGCAATGACCTAACTAAAATTGTAATATTACCAGGGAGGGAACTAAAGCTAAAGCTAATGACGAGCTAGCTTACCTTAGTGATGAACTAACTAAAACTGTAATGTTAGCAGGGAGAGATCTAAAGCTAAAGCTAATGACAAGCTAGCTTACCTTAGTGATGTGCTAACTAAAATACTAATGCCACCAGGAAGAGAACTAAAGCTAAAGCTAGTGATGAGCTATCTAACCTTAGTGATGAGCTAGCTAAAATACTAATGCCACCAGGGAGAGAACTAAAGCTAAAGCTAATGATGAGCTAGCTAAAATACTAATATCACCAGGGAGAGAACTAAAGCTAATGATGAGCTAGCTAAAATACTAAAACTACCGAGGAGAGAATTACCATCAGTGATGAGCTAGCTAACCTTAGCGATGAGCTAGCTAAAATACTAATGCTACCGGGGAGAGAACTAAAGCTAATGACGAGCTAGCTAACCCTAGTGATGTGCTAACTAAAATTGTAATGTTACCAGGGAGAGAACTAAAGCTAAAGCGAATGATGAGCTAGCTAAAACACTAAAACTACTGAGGAGAGAACTACCATCAGTGATGAGCTTGCTAACCTTAGTGGCGAGCTAGCTAAAATACTAATGCTAATATGGAGAGAACTGAAGCTAGCGACAAGCTAGCTAAAATGCTAATGCTACCAGAAAGAGAACTACTATTAGTGACAAGCTAGCTAAAATGCTAATGCTACCGGGGAGAGAACTACTATTAGTGACGAGCTAGCTAAAATGCTAATGCTACCAGGGAGAGAACTACTATTATAAGCGATGAGCTAGCTAACTCTAGTGATGAGCTGTTTGAGGGTAAATTGTGATTGTTTTTTTACATTTTAGAATAAAAATGAATGAATTTTTATGTTTAAATCTTAATATGGTCTTGGTCTTGACTACAACACTCGTACAAACATATTTTAAGGGTAATCTAAGCAATAGAAGCATCTTTTCAATCTATACATCTTCTAGGATCTAGAGGAACATGCACTTTGTAAAAAAAAAAACTCTGTATAGCTGTTCATACACTACACAAATAATAAAAAAAAAAACTCTGAAAAGTCTTAAACTAAAGTCTGACTACCTTTCACATCTAAAGACAAAACCCCGAGGTGGATTTTACTTTTAACTAGTGTAAACAGAACAGTTCTAAACACACACCTACCTATCTCAATTGTAATTCGCTGCTGGTGTTCCTTTATAGACAAATTCTAACCATTTGTTCCTTAGCTCTGAATTATATGCAAAGCATAGAACACTGATGTGTTATTTGCACAGACAATGGAGGTTGATGAAGAGTTTCATGTGCAGCATCATATACAACTTAGAAACACCTACTGCATTTTACAAAGAACGAGAAAAAAGTGGATTTTAGCAGAAGGACAAAACCTGGTCATTATCAGCTGACTTATAAGATAACTAATAATATAGTCTAACATATTATGCACTATAAAGAAGGTGAGTACACACATGTTCATCACCATTTTAAGACTTTCTAACGTACCTGTTTCCAGTCCTGCTCACCCAAAAGAGACAAAAGAGTAGCTACAGGTAACTCAAGTCTTTTATTTACCTGGGAGAGTCCATTATTGTAGAAGGGAAGGGGGAGCAAACCACTAAAAAAGGAAGAGTAGTTATTAATGTGTGCACACATCTTAAATTATAACATGTATGTTGTAACTTAGAATGTGAGTTATTTTTTAAATATTTATTTATGTAATGTGATATACTAGAACCCTTGTTTTTAACTGTTCAGGAACATAGTATGTTCTAAGGTGAGGGGTCATTGGTATAAAGGTGCAAATTTAGAATAGGATTAGGTTGAATGGTGTACCAGTTACTTTGGGACTTTGTACTTTGTAAACTACTAAAATAAAGAACTATAACTTTTTTCTGTTTGTTGAGTTTGTTTGTAGTGCAATTTTACCTGTTTGTCTTCACGTTCAAAATGATCCCAAACAGCAGGTCTACGGCTTTTTGAGGTCTTTCCATTTCACAAATGCGGCCACTATGATTCGGAGATCACTGGTTCGAATCCCGGTCATGCAGCTTGCCATCAGCTGCCAGAGCCCTGAGAGAGCACAGTTGGTCTTGCTCTTTCTGGGTGGGTACAGTACAGTAGATGGCAGTAGATACTGCATCTGCACAAGGCTGCATCTGTGAGCTGATGTATCAGAACTGAGTCGCTGCGCTTTCCTCCGAGCGTTAGCGCTGTGATGCTACTCGGAAATGCTACATCAGCAGCAGTTCAAAAAGAGGTGGAGTCTGACTTTACATGTGTCGGAGGAGGCGTGTGCTAGTCTTCACTGTCCTGGTGTTGTGACATCACTAGTGATAGGGCTTTACAGCTGAGTAGCAGCTGAATGGGTGCAACAATTGAACTAATTTAGGAGAAAATGGGAAAAAAAATTATCTATAAATTATACAGAAAAAAACTTTATTATTTATGACACACATTATCAGAAAAAAAAAATTATTGCCTTCAAATTAGATAATTTCACCTACTTTTACTGATTTTGTTTGCTGAATGCCATCAAATCCTCAGCTTTTTCACTGCAAAAAAAAAATCCATTGGCAAAAGACAGACATAAATTATTATCAGAGAAAAAAATATGCATTGATTATTATTCATTTGTCTTTGCAGTGCATTTGCTGCTGCTGTTGCTGAATAACAGTGAAGGAAGTTACTCCAACACTGCTAAAAAAAATCCATTGGCAAAAACCTGACAAAATATATGTAAATTGAGATGTAAATGTTTAAATCAAGCAAAAAATCTGCCAATGGGAGTCTTAGTAAGATTTTTTAGAATAAGCTATAATCACTAAGTTAATAATTACAAAATAAGTAAAACAATCTTACAATGTTAGTAAAGATTAGTAAGACTTATCCGAGATTTATTGCCTTGAAGTTAAAAAAAAAATCACTTGCTAAGATTTAGTGTTTTTTTACAGTGAAAATAGCAGGATAAACTGTTTTGTAACTATTGCTGAATTTGAGAAATTTTGTCCACATTGTGATTCTGCACGTGATCATGTGAGATGCTCACATTCATCACATTAAAACAAGCAAATAAAACGTCTTCACTTCTGCTTATTTACTCTCTTTCCTTCCTCAGCCTGATCAATCCATCAGACCCCGATCACCTCAAACAAACAGTGAGAGACTGCAGGTCCTCTCGCTCTGCTCTCGCGCTGAGGAAACACGCACTCACTCATTGTAAGGTTGACAGGGGTTTATGTGAAGCAGGTTAAGGTGATCAATAATCTGCTGAAGATCACAGATCTCTGCTCTCTGTTGACTTTGTTCAGCATGTCGTTTTTAAGTGAGCAGCTCCAAACATTTCAGAGTGTTCAGTAACTTTCTCAGAACATGATAAATGACGACTCGCTTTTCCAAATATCATTAACTGCCAAAGCATTCAGAACACAAAGGAACGCAGGACGCCTTCTGATGGCTTACATACAGGGGTTGAACAATGAAACTGAAACACCTGGTTTTAGAGCACAATAATTGATTGTGGTGACGGACAGTTCTGGTGGAAACAGGAGAGTTGAGGTGCACATTGAATTCTGCGTGATTTGATCAGCCGTGGTTTTATGTTTTTTGGATACAATCCGGATTAGCACCCGAACATCCCTTTCAGACAGCTTCCTCTTACAGCGTCCACAGTTAATCCTGTTGGATGTGGTTGGTTCTTCTTGGTGGTATGCTGACATTACCCTGGATACCGTGGCTCTTGATGCATCACAAAGACTTGCTGTCTTGGTCACAGATGCTCCAGCAAGACGTGCACCAACAATTTGTCCTCTTTTGAACTCTGGTATGTCACCCATAATGTTGTGTGCATTGCAATATTTTGATCAGAACTGTGCTCTTACCCTGCTAATTGAACCTTCACACTCTGCTCTTACTGCTGCAATGTGCAATTAATGAAGATTGGCAGGCTGCTCCAATTTAGCCATGAAATACTTTCATGGCTAATATTTTCTGAATATTTTCTTTTACTAGCTGCTGCAGACAATGGAGGTTGAAGAACAGTTTCATGTGCAACTCAGAGAGACCTAATGCATTTAATAAAGAACAAGAAAAACAGGATTTCAGCGGAAGGAGATCTTTAAAGACAAACAGGTAAAGTGCTTGATTTGATTTCTGTGGTGAAAGGTGATTGTATTTTAACGTCTCACAAGGTTGAATCTTGCAGACTACAGGTGTTGAGTGTTTTTTAAATCAGGCACAATCCCAGTAGAGGTGAGCCAATCAGCAGAGAGCTCATTTAATTTATATCAATCTTAAAAAAGAGAGGTTAGAAAACATGTGGTCATGTGGAAATGAATTTTGACCAGGAACAAAAACACATGAGAAGAAAATTGAGTATATAAATATATATGTGCTCTTTAAGATTGAACTTCTCACAGAAATGACCAATGATCTAAATACCAACCCTGCTGGTGAGGCTGAGTGTTTTCCTGTTTTAACAGATGTGATTCAATTCTAGATCTCCATCAGGAAAACATTAACTCCATTTATGAATCTTACTGAGTGTATAACTGATTTTCTAGAGGGACTAACATTTTTATAAGAATTATGACAAGCAGAAGTATAGTACAGTAAAAATGGTCTTCTAAATCTGAGAATACAATACCAATGATCTATAGCGCAGTTGTTTCCAACCAGCCTCTGCATTTTTTATTGGCTGTATCCTCATTTATTCTCATTTACATCGGAAAGGACTAAAAATGAGCCGATTAGCTGAACGCTAAACAGTAAAGTGTGCAGTTTCTTTAATTTTACCATATTGAAAACCTCTGGAATATAATCAAGAGGAAGATGGATGATCACAAGCCATCAAACCACCAAACTGAACTGCTTGAATTTTTGCACCAGGAGTGTAAAGCAGCATAAAGTTATCCAAAAGCAGTGTGTAAGACTGGTGGAGGAGAACATGATGCCAAGATGCATGAAAAAAACTGTGATTAAAAACCACCAGGGTTATTCCACCAAATATTGATTTCTGAACTCTTAAAACTTTATGAATATGAACTTGTTTTCTTTTTTTATTATTATTATTATTTGAGGTCTGAAAGTTCTGCATCTTTTTTATTATTTCAGCCATTTCTCATTTTCTGCAAATAAATGCTCTAAATGAGAATATTTTTATTTTAATAAATCAACAATGTTCATTTTACTCAAACATAAATCTATAAATAGCAAAATCAGAGAAACTGATTCAGAAACTGAAGTGCTCTCTTAACTTTTCCCAGAGCTCTATATGACTGAGAACCTAAAAACAGAATAACGCTGTACTGCCACCCAGAGGAGAAACCTAAGGCAACAACTGAGCATAAATATTTCTATACTTGTAGATTGGCACCTACTTATACTACTGCACCTCAAAAAAACAGTTCAAAATGTCAAACTCAAATATTATATAGATGTTTTACACACAGAGTGATGACTAAAATTGATGATTATGGCTTATAGCCAATGAAAACCCATCAGTGTCTCAGAAAATTAGAATATTGAAGAATATTTTACAAGACCAACTGATACTTCTGGCAGTGTGCCAAGTCCTGCTAGAAAATGAAATCCACATCTCCATGAAAGTTGTCAGTAGCAGAGGGAAGCATGAAGTGCTGTAAGATTTTGTGGGAAAACAAAACTGCACTGACTTTAGACTTGATAATAAAACACAGTGGATCAACACCAGCAGATGACAGACATGTCTCTCCAAACCATCACTGATCATCAGTAAATTTTACATTTCATTTGTAAATTAAGGGATCAGAGTCTGGAGGAAGAGTGGAGAGACACACAGTCCAAACTGCTCGAGGTCTAGTGTGAAGTTTCCACCAATCAGTGATGGTCTTATTTAATATCCTAATTTTCTGAGATACTGATTATTGGGTTTTTTATTGGCCATAATAAATCAACAAAAAAATAAATAAATGCTTAAAATAGATCACTATGTGTTTAATACATCTATATAATATATGAGTTTCACATTTTGAACTAAATGACTGAAATAAAGTAACTTTTCAATTATGTTTAAAATGTTTTAAGATTTCTGTAGTAAACAGTAAAAACGTGTTAATCCTCCACATTAATCCCCTGATCTAAACCTGATGAACTGAGATGATGATTTGAGGTGATTTAATTGGGAGGAGCTGGAGCTTCACAGCATGAAGGAAAAGCAGCAGCTATTGTTCAGCACCTCCAGGAACTCCTTCCTTCAAGACGCTGAGAAAACTATTCCAGGTGACTCTCCCTCACGAAGACACTGAGATTAAAATCTCACCAAGAGCCGGCAGATCTGTCCTCTAAGATAGAAATGGAGATAGAAGACAACTTATGCTCTAAACTCAATGGCAATGGTAATGGCAAAAATACAATTTGATCCATTTCAATATGTGATATTAAACCCAGATACAGATTGGTAATTTATTTTATGTAAGGAAGAAGGGGTAAAAAAAAAAATCTTTGGGTAGATGAGAAAATGGACAACAGTAGTGAGTGAGGGTTTCAGTGGGAGGAGATTGAGATGACAGACCTCAGAAAAAAAGGCTCGTGACACAATTGCCCATTGTTTCGAATAAAATAGCCAGTTTAGCTTAAATAAACTTATATGAACCAAAGATGCAAATTAAAGAAACAGTGTCATGGCCGAATGCGAACACACATTTAGCCACTGGGATCCTTGTTATTTTGTGGTGTGATGCTGGAAAAGATGAAACCGAAACTTCAAGAGAAGCGCAGCTTTAGCACAGTAATGTGATCTGACACGGGTCACTTTAAAAAGATAGCGTGAACTAAATGACTTAAATAAACATCAGATTTGGGCTTCTTTAACCTGCTGTGTGTGAATGTAGTCTATGATACTCCTGATGTTCTGGATGATGAATGGAAAGGCCATTTAAATCTCTAGAGCGGCAATAAAACTTACGGTCTAGCCCTAAAAGAGCAGATGTTAGCAGTCACACAGAGACAGTTTTATTGACTCAAAGACTACGACAGTCATAACAGTAAGGTGAGCTTGTAAACACTGAACTCACCGATTCATTTTGGCATTTAAAAAAAAAAAAAAAAAGTCATCACAATACAAAGTCGAGATCAAGTAAGTGAAGTACGAGTGTTTAAAAGCCCTGAAAAATAGAGCTAGAAAAGGGCAGATAAAGCAGAACTGAGGACGTTTGGCTGCTGGGAGAAAACTGGTCCATAATTACAGGCACAGAACCGGAACACAGAGGGGAAATCAGTCACACGTCGTCTTAACTTGCAGAATAACGTCTGGAATGAGCTGCCAATAAAATATATACGCTCTACTGCGGGTGTGTTTGTGTCCATTTCACTCTTCAGTTCTCTTCAGTCTCTTAATAACAATCATTCCAGCTCCTTAAAACGAGCAAACATGGCTTTCCGTACTGCCTGCTTATACGTAGCCGAGTTCCAGACCACCGGTTCTTTCTTCTTCTTCTGTGAAAAGATTGAAACAAAGCATGTAAGAAATATATAAACCAGATAAATGCAATAAACTTAATTTAAATGCAATAGTTATTAATCAGAACTGTAGTAATAGTCTTACAGTACCAGTCAAATGGTTGGACACATCTCTTCTTATCAGGGTTCAAACACTTTTAAACCAATAAATTTCCATGATTTTTTCATGACTTGTGACCAAAACATCAGTGCAGACTAGGGGTGGGCGATATGGCCCTAAAATAATATCACGATATTTCACAGTATTATCGCGATAACGGTACTCTTGGTGATATGATGAAACTTACATTTTATTATTGTATACGATATGATGCAGCACACCCTTAACTGAGGAAAAAAAAAACAAGAATTTTATCAGATTTGTAACTGAAGTCAGTGATCCCGAATGTCATAATAATAAAAACGCACTCCAAATATCTCCATATATCCAGGATTAAAGTAAAATAAATGAAACTGGACTAATACAATCTGTCTCTAGTAGACATTTAATAGGAAATGAGAACAGTGTGAATTTTTCTTTTGCTTAAAACAGTAAAAAAAGTAGTATCCTGATGTGATAATTAGGGGTGGGTGATGTGGACGATATTTCAGGGTATAATATCGTTCACCATATTCAAAAATGTTGGCGATATTATTGCGTATGATACGATATGGCACACCCCTAGTGCAGACATTGAAAATATAAACAAAAAGTAACAAACTTATAGCAGGCCTAAAATTAATCTTATAAAATACTGACACAATCTTAAATAATAAAATGTGTGTCAGATGCTGAGAGCTCCATTGTGTAGAGCTTAAATACTGAATTAACTCTGAGCTGACGTATTTGTTAGTGTAAAATATATTTTCTTCATTGATAAAAAGAAACACAAAGATTTGTAGACCAAATTTCGATGACTTTTCCAAAACTTTCTGGTTATTTTTATTTTTTCAAAACTTATCCAGGCCTGGAAATTGCCATTTTCAAATTCCATGACTTTTCCAAGTTTTTAATGACCGTACGAACCCTCTCTCATTTAATGTGTTTTATTTTATTATTATTATTTACATTGTAAATTTAATATTAAAGGAAACCGTTGAGCATGAATAATAAAACATTTTGAGTAATGTTTGTGTGTTTATGTAATTTGTTGTTGGCTCTTTGCATTCTAATATTGACAGTGACCAGATATTTTCAGTAACAGCTGGAATTCATGCATTTCTAACAAATTAATTTTGCAATCTGCTCAAAACTTTCCTAAATTTAAGATGACCGTGCTCAGAGATTTTCCTACACTATGGGATGTAAACAGTGTTTTTAATAAGCTTCTTGTTCAGTTTTAAAGCTCTAAATGTCTCATTTTAAAATGTAAGAGCTCTCCATATTCTATCAATGAGGTGTGGAGCTACTTTGAGCTGAATAAAGGTGTAAAAAGTGATTTATCTGCAAAGGAAAAATACGCCCCATATCACTCTTTCTAAAACCCTGTTTGGGCAAAGTGCACAAAATACTGGATCTTAGAAAGCTGCAGGAGAGCAGAGGAGAGCTATTCAACAAAAATAAGAACTTTTAAAAAGTAAAAGTAAGAAACCAGGATGAAGACTCATTTTTATTCCTTGGCTTTTAACCCAAGTTGAGACTTTGTTCTTGTTTTATTTATTTATTTTTACTTATTTTATTCCTGTTTTTATTATTTTATTTTACTTTTACTTTACTTGTTTCATAGATTTATCTAAAACTATTTTTATTGTTACTTCTATTATAATTTGTCTTACTGTTTATAGTATTTTGCTTTTATGCTATAATTTGCTATGTACAGCACTTTGTTGCGGCTGCTGTATCAGATGTATCTTTGAGTTCAGATCTGCAGACTCTTGGTGAGATTTTAATCTCAGTGTCTTCATGAGGGAGAAGCACCTGGAATAGTTTTCTCAGCGTCTTGAAGGAAGGAGTTTCTGGAGGTGCTGAACAATAGCTGCTGTTTTTTCTTCACACTGTGAAGCTCCAGCTCATCCCAATTAAATCACCTCAAATCACCATCAGCTTTTGATCAGGAGATTAATGTGGAGGAATAACACTGTTTTACCTTTTACTACGTAATTCCATATTTAAGTGTCCTTTCATCTCTTTAATATGAATCTACAATGTAGAAAATAAATTAAATAAAGAAGAATAAACGGCATAAAAACATTGTATGAGAAGGTGTGCCCACACTTTTGACTGGTACTGTAAAACTGCAGTAATGCTCTAAATGCACTATATTGCAGTAGTCATGGCCAGCAGCTTACCTCTGTCGTCTCCAGACCTAAACCTGGTCTGTCACCACCTTTCTGTGAGTCCCTACAACAAGAACACAGCAATTACACATCATGCCATAAGTCTACTTTGTGTATCTTCCAGTCTGTGAAGTGTTAAAGCAGTTTTATATAAGAATTATATGCACTACCTACAGTTGGAGGGTGTAATTACATTACATTTTTTTACATTACATTACATTTGGCAGACGCTTTTGTCCAAAGCGACTTACAATAGTCAAGTACAATGTAAAATAAGTTTAAAGGTAAAACATCTTTGGATAGGGATAAAAGGAGGTCAAAGGGGAATAATAGGATAGAGGAGTGAAGGAGAGGAAGAAGAAAATGAGGTTAGAAGTAGTTAGTGTGTTAGAGGTGTTAGGAGAGTAAGAGCTCTTTGAAGAGCTCTGTCTTCAGGAGTTTCTTAAAGATAGTGAGAGATTCTCCTGATCTGGTAGTAGAAGGTAGTTAGTTAGAGGTGTTAGGAGAGTAAGTGCTCTTTGAAGAGCTCTGTCTTCAGGAGTTTATTAAAGATAGCGAGAGATTCTCCTGATCTGGTAGTAGAAGGTAGTTAGTTAGAGGTGTTAGGAGAGTAAGTGCTCTTTGAAGAGCTCTGTCTTCAGAAGTTTCTTAAAGATAGTGAGAGATTCTCCTGATCTGGTAGTAGAAGGTAGTTAGTTAGAGGTGTTAGGAGAGTAAGTGCTCTTTGAAGAGCTCTGTCTTCAGGAGTTTATTAAAGATAGTGAGAGATTCTCCTGATCTGGTAGTAGAAGGTAGTTTGTTCCACCATTGGGGAACTCTGTATGAGAACAGTCTGGATTGCTTTGTGTGAATGTTTGTTTGGTAAAGCGAGGCGACGTTCATTGGAGGAGCGCAGCGGCCGGGAGGTAGCGTAAGCCTTCAGGAGCGAGTGCAGGTAGGAAGGAGCTGTTCTGTCATCACCTTGTAGGCGATTGTAAGAGTTTTGAATTTGATGCGAGCATCAACTGGTAGCCAGTGGAGCTCAATGAGCAGCGGGGTGACATGTGCCCGTTTTGGCTGGTTGAAGACCAGACGTGCTGCTGCGTTCTGGATCATCTGGAGTGGTTTTACTACACAGGCCGGGAGGCCAGTTAGCAGGGCATTGCAGTAGTCGAGGCGTGAGATGACGACCGCTTGCACCAGGAGTTGGGTGGCCTGTTGCGTCAGGAACGGTCTAATTTTTCGGATGTTATAGAGCGCAAAGCGGCAGGACCAAGCAACTGAGGCCACATGGTAATTCACTTGTGCACTACTCCACAAAGAATACGATTTGTGCACAAGCATTTACAGTTTTACAGCTTTGGTCGCTTTGGATCATTTCTAGTTACTTGTGCACATCACAAAAGTGCAAGTAAACTAAAGTGTTCCTATATGCTGAGTGGAGCTGAAAAATTGATAATGGATGTAGAAACAAGCAGATGGTCATAATGTTTTGCTTGATCAGTGTATAATGATGCACAGTACAGTAAGTGATCTGTGCACTATTGTTGTGATTTTAGAAACGTACATCTTATCCAGAATAATAAAGAATGTAATTAATAAAAGTTACGTTTTATATCCTGAAATGTAACATAATGGAACTGGAATAAAGTTGAATTAAACCTGAATAAACAGTAACTTTGTCCTGACTGTCCTGTCTGTCTGTTCTGTGATAAGACGACATGATACATCAATAAATTACTTTATAAACAGTAAAATTATAGGGGTGAATTCTGTTTAATTTCTTGCAGTCAGGCTCTCATATACAGTAATCTGTAATTTTGTACTGCTAAAACTGATTTATGATTCACAGGAAAAACTGCAGAATTTAATAACTCCGTCGGACACAAAAAATTAGCACTGAGTAAAATCCTTGTAGAGTAAAACCGGAAGATGTAATATGATTTAGACAAATATAATTCAGGTTATGCAGTATAAATCTGCTTTTATACCAAATGCAGAAATTTCAGTATGCCTTCAAACACATTAACTGAAAGGGCACGTGTGAAACAAGTAACAGAGACTCCTGTATTATGTGAGCATGGTAATATGAAGTATATTATAAGAAATATTTTCAACTGTTTTGCATAAATAAATATTTTCAAATGTAGCAAAGGCTACATTTATATTTCTGTAAACAAAAGCCTGTAAATCTGTAAATCTATCCAAACTTCTTACATTTGCACCCAAACTGGATGCACCATACATATTGTAAAAGATGATGGCAATAAGGAGATGCCAGTTCTCCTTATAACAGTCAGTGTACCACCAACATGATCCTGAAGATGCTACTTGGTACAAAATGATTTATGCTTTAAATCATACCTGGAACCGCCGGCCCATGTGTTCTGCTGTTTCCGTCTCTTCGTATCAGGAGGACTGCTCGTCTCCTTCTGACTCAGCTTTACAACAAAACAAGAAACAAGAACAGCACATGATCAAATAATACCAGTCTCATATATATATACAGTACTAACAGTTACTGTAAATAGATGACTAAGGAACACTATCAAGAAACATCTATTTTATGCTCTATTTTCACACATAAAGCGCACTGGATTATAAGGCACATTAAGAGACACTAGTAAGGATGCTACATCAAAGTGAGCAAGGGTGTCGCCATGTTTCACTTCTGATATTTAAAAGATCACCGGATTATAGGGCGCACTGTCGATTTTTGAGAAATTAAAAGATTTAGTGTGCCTTATAGTCTGAAAAATTAGGGATTTACCTCTTTCTCTTGGTTTTCTAATGCTTCAAGCTCCCTCTTCGACCGTTTGATCTTCATATGGATTTCCATATTTTGCTACAAGAAAAAAAAAAGCAATAGGAACATAATTAATATACACTGCTCAAAAAAATAAAGGGAACACTCAAATAACACATCCTAGATCTGAATGAATTAAATATTCTCATTGAATACTTTGTTCTGTACAAAGTTGAATGTGCTGACAACAAAATCACACAAAAATTATCAATGGAAATCAAATTTATTAACCAATGGAGGCCTGGATTTGGAGCCACACACAAAATTAAAGTGAAAAAACACACTACAGGCTGATCCAACTTTAATGTAATGTCCTTAAAACAAGTCAAAATGAGGCTCAGTATTGTGTGTGGCCTCCACGTGCCTGTATGACCTCCCTACAACGCCTGGGCATGCTCCTGATGAGGTGGCGGATGGTCTCCTGAGGGATCTCCTCCCAGACCTGGACTAAAGCATCCACCAACTCCTGGTGGTTGCACCAACAGTCTGTGGTGCAACGTGACGTTGGTGGATGGAGCGAGACATGATGTCCCAGATGTGCTCAATCGGATTCAGGTCTGGGGAACGGGCGGGCCAGTCCATAGCTTCAATGCCTTCATCTTGCAGGAACTGCTGACACACTCCAGCCACATGAGGTCTAGCATTGTCCTGCATTAGGAGGAACCCAGGGCCAACCGCACCAGCATACGGTCTCGCATGGGGTCTGAGGATCTCATCTCGGTACCTAATGGCAGTCAGGCTACCTCTGGTGAGCACATGGAGGGCTGTGCCGCCCTCCAAAGAAATGCCACCCCACACCATTACTGACCCACTGCCAAACCGGTCATGCTGAAGGATGTTGCAGGCAGCAGACCGCTCTCCACGGCGTCTCCAGACTCTGTCACGTCTGTCATGTGCTCAGTATGAACCTGCTTTCATCTGTGAAGAGCACAAGGCGCCAGTGGCGAAATTTGCCAATCCTGGTGTTCTCTGGCAAATACCAAGCGTCCTGCACGGTGTTGGGCTGTGAGCACAACCCCCATCTGTGGACGTCCGGCCCTCATACCATCCTCATGGAGTCGGTTTCTAACCGTTTGTGCAGACACATGCACATTTGTGGCCTGCTGGAGGTGATTTTGCAGGGCTCTGGCAGTGCTTCTCCTGTTCCTTCTTGCACAAAGGCGGAGGTAGCGGTCCTGCTGCTCGGTTGTTGCCCTCCTACGGCCTCCTCCACGTCTCCTGGTGTACTGGCCTGTCTCCTGGTAGCGCCTCCAGCCTCTAGACACTACGCTGACAGACACAGCAAACCTTCTTGCCACAGCTCGCATTGATGTGCCATCCTGGATGAGCTACACTACCTGAGCCACTTGTGTGGGTTGTAGAGTCCGTCTCATGCTACCACGAGTGTGAAAGCACCACCAACATTCAAAACTGACCAAAACATCAGCCAGACAGCATAGGTTCTGAGAAGTGGTCTGTGGTCCCCACCTGCAGAACCACTCCTTTATTGAGTGTGTCTTGCTAATTGCCAATAATTTCCACCTGTTGTCTATTCCATTTGCACAACAGCAGGTGAAATTGATTGTCAATCAGTGTTGCTTCCTAAGTGGACAGTTTAATTTCACAGAAGTTTGATTTACTTGGAGTTATATTGTGTTATTTGAGTGTTCCCTTTATTTTTTTGAGCAGTGTATATATATTAATGTAAGTGTAACATCATTCATTCATTTAATATACAGCACCATGCAAAATGTGTACACACCTTATATAAAACCATTTCTCTGAAAATTACATTATATTACATTACATTGCATAAAGGCAATTTGTAGCATTTATACTGTAAAGAGTGAGAAAATACTGAATATACAAGTTTTCTAGAATCTCCACAAAATAATATCCAGCCTGTGTGAATGTTTCCTATAATATACTTAACTTATAATATATATAGGGACATCAATCTATCAAAATGTACTGTGAAATTGGTCTTGGGGCCTAAATGTTTAACTGTCCTTACCAGTAGGAAATACAAATGAAGAGCATGACAAAAAATAATTGTGACTAATCAACCAATAATCTGCAGACTAGTCAACTACTAAAATAGTGATTAGTTGCAGATCTAGAGATTAGTAGAGACTAAAAGGCAGCTTCTCCAAGTGTCCTGTAGGATGATTTTTTCTGCAGAGAAAAAAGGTTTTATATCACCTACACCTGTAGCCCTTATACAGGTCATGACCTTTCAAAGGGGTTAATTAACACAGTTATATACACAAAAGACAACTCAAAAATAATGAGTTTCTTTGATTTTATCAAATTGAAAACCTCTGGAATGTAATCAAGAGGAAGATGGATGATCACAAGCCATCAAACCACCAAACTGAACTGCTTGAATTTTTGCACCAGGAGTAAAGCAGCATAAAGTTATCCAAAAGCAGTGTGTAAGACTGGTGGAGGAGAACATGATGCCAAGATTCATGAAAACTGTGATTTAAAACTTTATGAATATGAACTTGTTTTATTTGCATTTTTTTTTTGTTATTTCAGCTTTTCTCATTTTCTGGAAATAATAAATGCTCTAAAATGACAATATTTTTATTTGGAATTTGGGAGAAATGTTGTCTGTAGTTTATAGAATTAAACAACAATGTTCATTTTACTCAAACATAAACCTATAAATAGCAAAATCAGAGAAACTGATTCAGAAACTGAAGTGGTTTCTATTTTAACCCCTGCACAGCACTGTTTATGTTGTATCTACAGGTTTCAGAGGTACCTTATGCAGGTCTGAGAGCTGCTGGTGACGGATTAAAGCGTCTTTATTGGGGAACTGTCTCCTGCACAGCAGACAGGCCATCTTCTTCCAGTCCGTCAGTCTGTCCTCCTTATCCTCGGACTGAGACTGGCTCTTGGCAGGCTGCGGTGCTTCATGCTTCTCGTGCTTGTCCTCTTCCTCTTCGTCACTGCCCGCTCCGTAGTCAGCTGCCAGCATGCCCAGAGAGCCCATGGGTCCCTGCCAGTGCAAGAGATATATAAAGTTATATATATGATAAAGCGAGGGCTTTGATCTGTGATCTACGCTGAGACCTTGAATAAATCACTCAGAAATCACAGACGTTTTTAATGCTGTACGTTTTTAAGGCTGATAACGTTGCAGTTTCTGAATGCTGTTAGTGGGTTTGGTTTCAGTGAAAACCAAGGCGTGAATACGTGAGGGTGAGTAGATGCCCAAAACTCACCTTTGATCCTTTCTCGTCTTTCCTTGGTGGAGCGAGAGGCTTTTTGAATAAGTCTTCTGCACCTGTGCCCTGTGGGGGGAGATACAGGGTGAGGCATTACGTGAGGAGGAAGTAATCATCAACTTTAGCTCATAAACACCTGCAGAAACAGAGTTTTTGCCAGAGCCAATAGATGACCGTGCTCTAACCTTTCTTTCAAAGATAGCAAAAGCTGCATCAGCTGCCTTGGAGGTCTTCTTGTCGTCTGCTCCGCTCTTCAGGACAGGAGATGGAGCTCGAACCGTCTCCTTCTGCCGGTTCTGGATCTTGGCCCAGCGCTCCATATCTTTCATGATCTGTTTTTGACCAATAAAAAGGAGTATTAGGTTTTAGGCACCAAAGCAAATTACACTAATCCATTTACAGGGGTTGGACAATGAAACTGAAACACCTTTCATCATTTTAGTGTGGGATTTTAGGTTTCATGGCTAAATTGGAGCAGCCTGGTGTTCAATCTTCATTAATTACACATTGCACCAGTAAGAATTATGCCACACTAGTAAGGATGCCTACATCAGTGAGCATGGGTGTCACCATGTTTTCCTTCTAATGGGGAAACAAAACTGCAATTCTTAAAAAAAAAAAAAATAATAATAATAATAATAATAATAAATAAATTCTTTTAATGCCAGACTAGTGCTGGATGTTAATCTACACAGATTTCTCTCCTGAAAACTGTTTATTTGGGCGAGTAAAGCCCAAAAATATGAGGAGTAATAATTTTTGTAGTTTATTACAGCACTACATATATATATATATATATACGTATATGTATATATACGTATATATATATAGGTATGTACATAAACAAACAAACAAACAGGGAGTAACGTAAAACAGATAATAACAAAACAGGGCGAGGGACTGGTGTTCACTGTCTATTGCACTACCATTGTCAACTGCACTCTATTTATCTAATCTAATAAAATTGTTGGAGCTATTTATGTTTCTTTAAAATTTTGGTTTATATTGACATTTTCCACTTGGGGGCGCTGCCAAGGTTTATAGGTGAATGTATGGTAGAGTTGGCGAGGAAGACAACAGTATTTTGACCGCACGGTGAACGCTATTGGTGTGTGTGTAAAGCGGGACATTTAAAGGCCATGAACGCTGGAACTACTGCTGGAATATGTACTGCTGATGTCAGACCAATAAATGGATTGGTATATCCAACGTTTTAAAGGTATGGACTTTGTTATAATACCCGCTACAGCGAGTCAAACCGCTATCGCCAGCTCTTCTTCTAATTGTGGTGGCTTAAGTCATTTTAGTTCGTTTTGTTTAAAAGGTCACTACAAAAATCTAATCTATATATATAAAAAAAAAAAAACAACACACACCTTGAATGCTGCCAAGCTCCTAGGCTTATCTTCTTTCTCCTTCTCTTTCTTTTCTGTTCGTGCGGCGGCTTCTTCATCCTCCCTTCTCTCCGAAACTCCCTCTGGAACCACCTTTATCTCCTCCACCACGGGCATGGACGGTGCTGCTGGCAGAAACTCAGCCACTGCCTGAACTACAGGAGCGGGTTCTACACTCGGCTCCTGAGGCTCTGCAGCAGAACCTTCTACTGGTATGTAGGTCTTTGAGGTGCTGTCCCAGTACAGGTACTGCTGAGTCTGAGCGTTGTAGAAATACTGAGCGTTGTAGAGCACACAAACAGGAAACAGAACATCAATACAGTATGTACTGAAATATTTAATTACACTATATTACATACAGCTCTGGACAAAAATAAGAGACCACTAAAGTTTCTCTGATTTTGCTATTTATAGGTTTATGTTTGAGTAAAATGAACACTTGTTTTATTCTATAAACTACAGACAACATTTCTCCCAAATTACATATAAAAATATAGTAATTTAAAGCATTTATTTGCAAATCGAACTTGCAAGTTCATATTCATAAAGTTTTAAGAGTTCAGAAATCAATATTTGGTGGAATAATCCTGGTGGTTTTTAATCACATTTTTTTCATGCATCTTGGCATCATGTTCTCCTCCACCAGTCTTACACACTGCTTTTGGATAACTTTACTTGAATTCAAGCAGTTCAGTTTGGTGGTTTGATGGCTTGTGATCATCCATATTCATCTTGATTATATTCCAGAGGTTTTTAATTTGGTAAAATCAAAGAAACTCAATTTTTAAGGGATTCTTTTTTTCAGAGCTGTATATATATTTATATAAGCAGAATTACATACTCTTGAATTGGGGTCATAGTACAGCGTGGTCTGGGGGTCGTAGTAGAAGCCTGATGTAGCATCATACAGGAAGGCAGACAAATCTGGAGCATCTGAACCTACAGGGAAATCAAGAGAATATTAAGCCATTTACAACAATATAACAATATACTACATGGGACAAAATTTAGATACAATATCTAATTTTACAAAAACAATAAATTGCATTAAATCTAACCTTTAGCACAGGAACATAGCAAACCTAAAAATAGCTGAGAACTGATCTTAAGAGGTAAAACCAAATGTTTCTTCAACCTAGAAAGTAATGATGTAAGTATGATTAAATGTAGGTGAGACTGATTGGTACTTTTGGCAGTGTGGGCAGTGTGCCAAGTCCTGCTGGAAAATGAAATCCTCATCTCTGTAAAATCACTGATTGGTGGAAACTTCACACTAGACCTCGAGCAGTTTGGACTGTGTGTCTCTCCACTCTTCCTCCAGACTCTGCTCCCTTGATTTCCTTTAAATGAAATGTAAAATTTACTGATGATCAGTGATGGTTTGGAGAGACATGTCTGTCATCTGCTGGTGTTGATCCACTGTGTTTTATTATCAAGTCTAAAGTCAGTGCAGTTTTGTTTTCCCACAAAATCTTACAGCACTTCATATCTTACAGCTTCCCTCTGCTACTGACAACTTTTATAGAGATGCAGATTTCATTTTCAGCAGGACTTGGCACTCTGATCACACTGCCTTGTACCTAAAAGTAAATTAAGTATTAGTGTATTAGTGTATTACCATAAGTGTAGTGTTCAGTTCCATCAGCAGAGGCAGCGAGAGCAGGGTCAGGTACAGGTACAGCCTGGAGATGAGGAGGCTGAACTGAAGGCTCCATAGCAGGAGCTTCAGAGTACAGGACTCCCTGCACAACAGTAGAACATAGGTTATAGCTCAGTCAAAACAACAATAATAATGTTTCTAATAAAAGAAAAATATCACAAACTGACTTGTGTTAAGCTTGAACTCGGTAATGCGTCTGAAGTCAGGGCAGAATCGGCTCCAACTGGATGCACTAAAAACAGAAAACAAAGAACCATTATTTAATCTCTATATATAATTAGTTATTAGTTATAAATTACTATCAAAATATTTCATGGTATTTTCACAATAACGATACTGTTGGCTATATGAATAAAAAAAAACACAGAATTTAAACAATTATTTAAAAAATACACTTCTGCAACAAAAGGAAAATTAAAAAATTAAATTTTATTATTGTGTATGAAAAATGTGTCACACCCAAAACTGAGATGTTAAAAAATACAAGAATTTTATCAGATTTGTAACAGAAGTCAATGATCCAGAATGATCAGTCATGATACTAATAATTCTAATAATGCACATATCTCCATATATCCAGGATTAATGTAAAATAAATGATAATGGACAGATATAATCTGTCTCTAGTAGATATATGATGGGAAATGAGAAGTGTGAATTTTTATATTGCTAAAACCAGTATAAAAAAAATAATAAAAAAAAAAAGTAGAACCCTGATGTGATAATATCGTTTACCATATTCAAAAACGTGATATTATTGCGTACGATAAGAAATGGCATACCCCTTGTTACCACGTGTATATATACATATATATATATTTTTTATGCTAATTAATTACATCACCAAGTTTGCATGTAATCTCATCCTGTAATTTACAATTTGTTTCAGAGCCTAGTGATGTTTTAACGTTTTTATTTAGTAACCTAAGCACAGCATCGCTAATACCAAAAGATAAAATATTTTTTATTAGTACTGATATATGAGCTCTCTCTCTGACATACACACACTTCCTCTTTCTAAGTTGTGGAAGGTGGAATATGGAGCTAGAGTTCATTTTCTCCATTAAAGCTGTTATTTTTCTCTCCCTTCCAAAAATGCTGGCAAGAACCAGCATTTAAAAGGTTTTAATCATGATTTATAACATACACTTTATTTTGACCAAGCTAATACAGATTTTTTTTGCATTTAAATAGACATTATTAAAAGCTTAATCCTAAAAAGAAAACTGTATCACGTCACATGATTTCGTACCTTGCATGGCAGGAGGAAGACCTACAGCTGGGTGTAAAGGTTGAGGAAGGTACTGCTGCTGTTGCTGCAGCTGCTGCTGTTGTTGGTGCTGCTGATGGTGAATATTGATATGAACGTGAGATATTATATCTATTATAAAGAAACAAAATATTGTGAAACATTATAATTGGCTAAAAAAGGCTAATTTGCATGAAAGACTAACCTCCATCACCTCAGGGGGATAACCCAGAAGAGAAGTGCTGGACTTGTCAAATTCTCTTCGGTAGCTGCAGAAAACAGATTTATAAAATCAGGTTAGTAGAGAAGAAGAAGAAGAAGACGAAGAAGAAGAAGAATGAGGGGAAGAAAGAAGAGGAAATGGAAACAGGAGAAGAATGAGAAGGAATTAAGGAGGAAAAGGTAAAGAATGAGGATGAGGACGAGTGGCAGGATAAGGAGAAGACAGAAGAAGAGGAGAAGCAGAATGAGAGAGGAAAAGAATAAGGAGAAGGAGAAAAAGAAGGAGAAGAACTATAATGAGAGGGACGAGCAAAAGGAGAATGAAGAGGAGGAGAACAAGGAGACCGAGGAGAAAGAACAGTAGATGGAGTAGATAGAAAAGAAGACATGAGAAAGAGGAGGAGAAGAAGAAAGATGAGGAAATGGTGAAGAATAAGGAGGAAATAAAGAGGAAAAGGTGAAGAATAAAGATGAAATGAGGAGGAAAAGGTGAAGAAGGAGGAGCAGAACACCAAGGATGAGGAAGACAAAAGAAAAAAAAAGGAAAAAGAGGAAATGGAGGAGACAAATACAGAAGACAAGAGTGAGAATAAGGACATGGAGGAGAAGAAAACTGAAAAAGAGGATAAGCAGAATGAGAAGAGGGAGAAAAACAAAAGAGGAGAAGAAGAAGAAGAAGGAGCAGAGTGATGAGCAGAAGGAAGAAGAGAATCAGGAGTAAAACAAGTAGACTGAGGAGGAGGAGCAGAATAAGGATGAGAAGGAGGAGAAAAGGAGACAGAGGAGAACAAGAACGAGAAGAAGAAAAAATGAAAGAGGACAAGGAGGAGGAAGAGAATGAGAAGAAGGTGAAGAAGAAGGAGAAGAAAAGGAGGAGGAAAAGGAGACAGAGGACAAGGACGAGAAGATGAAAAAATTAAATAGAGGACAACGAGGAGGAGAAGAATGAGGAGAAGGTGAAGACGGAGAAGAAGAAGAAGAGGGATAGGAGACAGGAGAAGGAGGAGAAAATGAAGCAGGACAAAAAACGGAGGAGAAAAATGTGAAGAAAAAGTTGGAAAAAGGAGGAATGGAATCTCATCCTTTTTCTCCTTGTATCCTCCTCATACTTCACAGCAGAGTGAGAGAAAGGAGGAGGAGAAGAACGAGAAGAAGGTGAAAAAGAAGTATGAGGAAAAAGAGGAGAAGAAAACGAGTTCTGATTAGGTTAGATGTTGGAACTCACTTTTGGTTCTTTAGAGGTTTGGCCACCTCTGCGTATACTCGGACTCCATCTATCATGATGGGGCGGGGTTTATTCAACAGCTCCACCAGTTTTGTCACATGCTGAAAAGGAGAAGAAACAGAAAACTGATTATTATAAATGCAGCACAAATGCGATGTCATTATACACTATTGAGAGCTGCTGGATCCCATAGGATCCCATTGGTTTCCAAAAGGCAGTGCAGACAAAGGCATGGTCCCACAAATAAAGAAGCCCAGCGACTCGAAAATACACATTATTACACACATTATCAGCCACCAATATCAGGTTAAGCGTTGTTATTATTAAAATAGAAGCAAAGAGATATACATTTCACCAGATAATATAGGTTATAGATATTAGGTTAATATATTCTTATTTACAGTAATCTTAAATGTTCAATATTTTGACTGAAAATCAATTTGGTTCAGTAAGCGCAACCAGAATTAATACAGATTATTAACGATTAATAAGGATTATAAGGCGCACAGACGGTTTTTGAGAAAAAAATAAAATAATAATTTTGCCTTATAGTCTGAAAAATACGGTAACTTCTTTTCTGTGTTTATATATAATATATGCCTGCAGAGTCTACAGTCTAAAGCTGCTTACCTCATGGGAGTCCATATCAACAAAGCAGAAGCATTTAGCTCCAGGGGCCTTCCCTTTAACAAGACGAACATTTCTCTCATCCAGGTAAGCAAAAGGATCCAGAGCCTTCAGGATTGTCTCCACGGTGGTGGTGGGCAACACGTTCTTAATGATCATTGCTAACGACACAAGAAAAAAAACAATATTTACAAACATAAATAAATACACAGAAACAAAGGTAAAATAAGTTAACAGAGTGGATTTTGCGAGCTGAGCAAAACTTATAAACAGGTTTACATGCATTTATAGACTTCTAAGAGATATACTGAAGTATAGACACATGTAGACAGATGTCAAAAAAATGTCTTTTTACCTTTAACTTTTGTATTTCACTATTGTAAGTCGCTTTGGACAAAAGCGTCTGCCAAATGCAATGTAAATTTGATGTAATTTAATGTGATGTGATGTGACAGTGTGATATTCCACAATAGAGGTTGGGCATGAACAATATTGGAAAAATGGGTATAGCAATAGTTTTAGCGATATATATATAAATAAAACTGTCCCAATAACATTATTTTGTGGACGATATTGTCATTTTACAACCATATAAAATGCATTTGATCATAATGATGATATAATAGCATAACAAATCAATTAATACCATTTTAAAGACAACAAAACTGTCATTTATCATAGTTTGTGAAACATATTTTTTTCTTCACCTCTTCGCCTACTGCAGTCCATACTGTGTGTATGACGTCTTTGGTTTAGTTATTGGATTAAAAAAGTGTTCACTTCTATCAGAAAACATAAAAATAAACACTAGACAGATTACCTGAGGTACTGTCTATTTATTGTACGATAAATCGATAATGCAATTATCATGACAGGCTGAGCGATATATATTCCAATACTGAAGAACACAGGAATATTTACCATTATTTTAAAATCAGTCAATGGTCTAATATGTCACGATACTAATAGTGCCTTTTGTACATCCATTGTACATGGAGTAAAATCATAGTAAATTTGTATATACTTATTTTAGATGGTACATGCTGTGATGTAACAATTGCACACACTTTGCGATGCTGAAATTATTTATTGTGCTTGTGTTTTAAAGTAAAATTGCACAAAACAAAATTGCCACGTCCGTTACGTAAAGAATAGGAGTTTTAAATTACAGACATTTAACAGAAATAGATGATGTTTACTACAGTTTACTACAACTACAGTTGAAAAAGTAATGGGACTGGTGATAACGCTTAACATGGCACCTGTTTACACCAATCTAGTCCTTGGGCAAGACTCCTAACTCTATAATTTTCTCCCTGTGTTTCGTTATTCTAAATCAGGCAGAACCTACAGGGAATCACAACTGTGATCAACTTTTGATTTATTAAACTTCATTCATTCATTAGACTCAAGAAAACCAGTCTCAGAAGTACAGCCCCAAAAAGTCTCCACTCACTTTTGCTCTCTTTAAAGATGGGGTCGGAGTGTTGCAGGTTGTGACGAGAAGCTCTCTGATTGGCCCATTCCTCCGCCTGTTTCTCCGCCTCCTGCTCCTGTATCTGTCTGTCGACCTGCTGTTGCCAAGCTTCAGGAGTCAAATTGGAGCTTCTCTGCCACATTCCCTGCGGGAGGGGTTCATTCAGAGGCTTCCCGGAGCTTTCCTCCTTCACATTAGTGGGTTTGAGGGAAACTGGAATCGGCAGTAAGCCATCCTGGCTGGACGGGGGAGGTTTAGGCAGTGGATCCTGTTGCTGCAACAAGAAGGGAGATTTTTAATTGTCTGGTCCAGAGTTCACACCAAGGTTTGTGTCTTTGTTACACTGTACTAGTGAATTGCAAAAAAAATAGAATATCATTGAAAAGTGACTTTATTTCAGTAATTCAGTATGAAATGTGAAACTCAAATATATTATATAGACGTATTAAACACAGAGTGATCTATTTTAAGCCTTTATTTCTTTTATTGTTAATGATTATTATGGCTTACAGCCAATAAAAAGCCAAAAAATAAGTGAAAATTAGATTACTACAAAAGGCTAATTGGTACTTTTAGCAGTGTGGGCAGTGTACCAAGTCCTGCTTGGTAAATAAAATTTGCATCTCCATAAAACTTGTCAGCAGAGGGAAACGAGATCAAACGATAAATGCACTTTAGAACATTAAATCGCACAAACGTACTATACTGTCAAAATGCATACCCGTTAGAGCTTAGATCGGGCCCAAAATATCCAGCCCGAGCCCGGCACGCCCCATTATGAGCCCGAGCCTGAATTAATACAGACATTTTTTGAGCAAGTAGAGTGTTAAAACTGAGCATTTTAAAAACATTTTGGCACTATTTCAAGAAGCGAAATCTGTTCAGAATTATGTTAATCAAAATTGCAACACTGAAGAAGCATAGACCTATGATTTAACAAAAATGTTTAAGAACAGATCGCCGAAAGATCTACGACCTAAATGTTGGTAAATAAGGCTACAAGAATGGCATCTAAATGACTGTCCTCTAATCTAATACAATTTAACATGTTTTAAGAAAAGAAAAAAATTCTAAAAAATTTTTTTATTGAGCTTATAGTCCAAGTGCAAAAACAAAAAATATGGACAAGTGGGTAACAGAAAAAAAATCTTACCTGTTCTTTCGCGTTTCTGTCAGGCTGGATGTACTTCAACAGAGCAGTCTTATTTCCAACTTTTACTGAACCCTGTAAAGAAGAGAAGCACAGTCAGAGCCTAATCTTCTCTCATTACAGACTGAAATGTTTCTACAAATTCTATCTGGATAAAATGTGTCCCGGGCTGCTTCAGATCAGCCTCTTTAGAAATCATAAGGGTGATAAGTAGGGGTGGGGTTACGAGAGCGATGCAAGTTTCTCAGGTTTTGGGCTCCGGCTATTATGTTTCTGTTTACTATTAGAGAAAATATTTTTTCTTGTCTCTGACTGACGAGAAAGACCCATCCGTATGAGTAAAAGACAGAAACACATCTGTGTGCATCCTTGTTGTGGATTCGTCCAGTTAGCTGGCAACTGGGTTTACCAGCATTTATAAAATATGACAAGGGTAATATTGTTATATATCCACAAGAAATACTGTCATTGTCTATTGTGAATTAAAAATCTAAGAAAAATAAACTATAACTTGAATCATTAAAAAGAAATTCCTACTAATTCTTAAATCCTTTGCACAAAATACATCTCTGGAAAAAGTAAGAGAGCACTTCAGTTTCTGAATCAGTTTCTCTGATTTTGCTACTTATAGGTTTATGTTTGAGTAAAATGAACATTGTTGTTTAATTCTATAAACTACAAACAACATTTCTCCCAAATTACAAATAAAAATATTCTCATTTAGAGCATTTATTTACAGAAAATGAGAAATGGCTGAAATAACAAAAAAGATGCAGAGCTTTCAGACCTCAAATAATACGAAGAAAACTAGTTCATATTCAAAACGTTTTAAGAGTTCAGAAATAATCAATATTTGGTGGAATAATCCTGGTGGTTTTTAATCACAGTTTTTTTTATGCATCTTGGCATCATGTTCTCCTCCACCAGTCTTACACACTGCTTTTGGATAACTTTATGCTGCTTTACTCCTGGTGTAAAAATTCAAGCAGTTCAGTTTGGTGGTTTGATGGTTTGTGATCATCCATCTTCCTCTTGATTATATTCCAGAGGTTTTTACTTTGGTAAAATCAAAGAAACTCATCATTTTTAAGAGTGGTTTCTTATTTTTTCCAGAGTTGTATATATAGAAATATATCGACAAATTGTGGCCAATACAGTGTGCATTAAATAAAATAAAGACAAACAAATCTTTTGATCTTTGTTTTTTTTTTAGTTTTTGAACATCAGTGCCTTTAAGAGTTTTGTTTGCATCTGACAAATAGGAAGGAAACAATTCAACTAATAAATATATAAGAGATGTTTGCTTGGAAAATGTAGCTGAAGATCTGGAAAAACCTATCCAAACATGAAGAACTGTAAACTGTCCAGAAGGAGAATGAGCGCACCACAGGACTTTTATGTTGGTATGGCTTTGCATCAAACTACAAGTCACGAATGTGTTGTTACTGACCCCACTAGACAATAACTAGGTTACAGAATTGTGAATGTGACAGTTTCTTGGGCTCCCCCTACAGTTGGGAAGTGCCGTCCTAAAGGACACGCATTTCTGGACAAACTGAGAGATACAGAACCACCACTGAAACTGTAGAAAACCAACAATTCTCGTGACATCGCGCAGTAGCATCATGCTAAGCCCTTAGTAGCAACGATAGAGACCTTATTTCCCCTGTAAGTGAAGCTGGTATCGGAACGTAAAAATGCCATATAATGGAGCTTTAAAATGACAGGTAACATATGCCATTGTGTCCAAAATTCATAATATATCTATAAAACCTTCAGAAACTCAAATATACCATGCATTCTACCCCTCTCCTGCAGTTCCAGCCCACTGTTTCACTGCTATAAGAAATGATGTGTTTTCTCCACTATGGTGCAAATAATGACAGACTTGTCACAAGGTTAACCTGTAGAAATGTCTGAGATTTTTTACACGTTTTGTGTTTTTTTTTTAGAAAAGGACGTCCCAGAAATCAGAAAAAACAGGTAAAAAGCAGAAAAATCTCAGAGACCCAACAACTATGCACTAAAAACAAAATAAAACTACTCCATTACTTAAGATGGGCTAAATTGAAGCAGCCTAAACCAAAATGTATGAAGTAAAACTCAAACAAAAAACAAAGTTCGCCTCATACCAAGAAACAATTGTGACCATAGACTCAAGCTTTTTTTTTTTATCTGCACCAACCAACACCCTGCCAAGCTAACTTTCAACAAAAGAGAAACTCGATTTCTAGATTTGCAAAACTTAAAACCTCAAAAAGTTGGATTACGTAGAGAACACAGCTTCAAAGCTCAAGGTGAACACAAGACATAATATATTAAATGGTGTTGAACAATGACGACGGTCGCGGCAAGAAAACGAGGACCATGCGGTTCCAAGAAGAAAATGGTCAAAAGGTCTCGTCCGGTGGTGAAGTCCAAGAAGAAACCATTAATAAAGACATTATGCGCTAAAAAGAAGCATCACAGTGCTTTTGAATGAAGAATAAGGTTGGAGAACGTGGTAAAAATGGTTTGAACTGGCCATCAAAGTGATTGAATCTTTCAAGGACATCATCAAGAAGCTGCGAGGATGTGTGAAGAATGTAAGAATGTAAGACAAAGCAGAAGAAGAAGATCACTGCATGTACTGATGCACATAAAGCACTGCTAAATCCAAGGAGTTCATCTGTTTGTAGCTCTCGTTTGGCATGCATTACACCATGCTCATTTTACCATGTGTTTAAAAGACTTTAAAAACACAAGAATTCTAACAGGAATCTCTGAAATGTTGTGTACCACAAAATATCATTGCCCAAAAACCCCAAATCCCTTTAGATGAAAACATGTTATTAACAATAGAAGTTTCTAATACGTAAGGAGTGAATAAAATTGTGAGAATACAAACCCTACGCTTTAGATGGATGGGATTAGTTTCTCAGGGGGTTCTGAGGTGATTTTATTCCTGTCCAGAACGATCATGTTTGTGTTTTTCTCAGACGTCCTCTGAGAAAATTACAGGCTGAATTATCTAATTAAACTCTGTGGTCCTCCAGTAATTTTAGTCCTGTCCAGAACCACATATCTGAGTTTCGTCACCTCGTGTTTAATAAAATAGCTACTTGTCCACTGCTGCACACTGTAATTACACTTTGAGCGCATGCGGTTGCTTGGAGATCCACATTAAAAACACAACAGCAAGTGGAAATGGAGGAGCTACTGAACGCCATGTCATGTGACCAAGAAAAAAGCCTAAAAACTCAGGATGCAGGAGTTTTATCACTAAGTAGAAGTGTGAAATATTTTTCAGACACCCCCTGAGAAACTAATCCTGTCTGGAAATATCTGTTCTGTTTCCATGTGTCGGTTCTGTTTCCAATCTACTCTAATCTAATCTGACAGTTCAATCCAACAAATTAACAGTAAACTACTGAAACTAGTGCCCTGCTTTATTTAGACTGCAGCAGATATTCGTGACAATCTATGGAGAAAATGAATGAAGGAGCTCTTTTGATATTAAAAACATTAAGTCAAACTTATAGCGAAAATATATATGTGTATATTTCTATAATTTTCCCTTCCCATCCCATCCCATATGCCGTCATATTCCCATCCCATCCCCCCCATGACCCTGGCCCAGCCCAAGCCTTCTTCCTTTGAAGACACAGCCACTGTAGACGGACAAGGATGGGCCACCTGGTTGGACTCCATGAAGTGGACAGCATCCTCGAGGTTTAAAAACTCCACATAGGCCGTATCGTAGCTGTAACCTGGGGACAGCATTTGAAATACAGATGGGTTTGCGTTAGTTAATGCCAGTAATAGGAGAATCGTCAGAAATAAAAAATAATAAATCGAATCACGGATAGTGAGATACAACAGCGAGGTTTTCTTTTTTTTTGAGACATTGCAAATATCTGGTGGTTTCCATCAGAACTGAACTGAGTTGTGTTTGTCTTTTATAAGCGCATTGCAATGATACAAACCTCTGCATAAACTGTATATATACACATACTGTACACATAACATGCCTACAAACATGTCAGATGAAGAGGAATGCCTGAATCTGCAGCTAAACAAAAAAGTACAATCTGAACGTAAACTGCAGTATAAATTGTACATAAACTGTACTGTAAACTCATACAGCATACTAAATAACATTTATATAGTACAATAAATGGATGCTTAAACAAGAAATCCAGTGTGAAATGGACTTGGGGTGTACTGAAACATGATTATGATGATTTCAAGGGTATTAAATTCTGTCTATTCTCAACCATAATTTTAAAATACAGCGCTTTTAGCTGATGCTCCCAACAGGCTTACAATGCCAGTGGTAGGGGCATAGAGTTACACATGCAAAGAAATGTCTATTTTATACCATTAACAACAAGCTTAAAGTAGCTCCACACTTAAAACTTTATTTACCTTTTTATTTGTCTGCTTAACATTTTAGCTTGTCCATTGCTCCATTTACGCTGAAATATTTTATTTTTTCTTAGTTAATTTTTTTCTTTGTTTCTTTTTTAATTGTTTTGTTCATGAAGTTCCTTAATTTTAGCTTATCCTGTTTAAATAATTTTCACTTTAAGTATTAAGTGCTTAGCTGCATATACAGGTACATCTCAAAAACTGAATATCATTCAAATGTTAGTTTATTTCAGTCATTTGTTTCGAATTGTGAACTCAGATTTAGTATACACACAGTGATCTATTTTAAGCGTTAATTATTATATTGTTGATGATTATGACTTACAGCCAATGAAAACCCAAAAATCAGTGTCTCGGAAAATTTAAATAAGACCAATTGGTACATTTGTCAGTGTGGGCAGTGTGCCAAGTCCTGCAGGAAAATTAAATCTGCATCTCCAGTCATTCAATAATCATAAACAATAAAATAAATAAACTCTTAAAATAGATCACTCTGTGTTTAATACATCTATATGATGTATGAAATTCACATTTTGGACTGAATTACTGAAATAAAGTAACAATTATATTCTAATTTTTTGAGATGCACTAGTACTACAATGCTAGTGATAAGGTAACTCTATGCCCCTACCGCTAACATTGTAAGAATTCCTGTTGGGAATGCTGGGGGAGAACGGGGGTGGGATATTTGTCAACAGTCCATCCTCATTATCATGCTTCACTCGTTACAGCAAAAGTCCATTTCACCTCTGGATTTCTCCTAAACTAACTAAACTTGCATTGCAGGATTAAACAGTATATTTGTAACTATGCATTGCAACTAACAATACTGCTCTAAATCAATAGTGTTCAAAGCTTTTAACGTCTAATTTATTAAATTATTACAAAACCGTCATTACTAACACAATGTGATTCCTTACAAAAAGGTTAATATGAACAGTAACCCCTGGGTTCCGCTTTATTGTTAATTCTAATAGTAAATAAATGAATAATAAAAAATCATTACAATTTTACTGAACTTTAAGTATTAAAATAAATCTGAATCAAAGAGCCCAAAAAAGGCCCAATTACACAGTCAACAGTTCAAACCTCAACCAATAATAATAATTATAATAATAATAACAATGGGTCTTTCATTGACAATAGAAAAATCTACTATTAACGGGAACAGTGTTAGGATCATTCCCCGCAAATGTACTGAAAGATCTGCTTAACCCACAAGCCAGTTTAAGATGAGAGGTGCTGAGGGTGAAGTGCACAAGTTCCAGCACAAGAACTCAAAAAGGATAAAGCACGTGGAACCGCTTGTTTTTACAAGAAATAAAAAACTCTTTAGCGTGTTCGTTCAGTCTCAGTGAGTACTCTGAGTCTAAGGTCTAGAGAAAACAGTCAAAAAAAGGAAAGAACCAGAATGAGCGTAGTGTTCGAATAGCGAAAAGCGAAATGTTGCGAATGTTTTAGAAGATTTAAATTAGAAATAAAAATTCTCACCTGGAACAACATCCTTAATCTTCATGCCTTGCATTGGAACACCATCACGAACTGCAAAGGCATCCAGTATCTACAAAAACAAAGATACTCATCAGGTGACAACATCTGGAACGGTCATCTACTTGCACACTACAAAGTAGTGCTGAGCGATATGGAAAAAAAAAATATTACTATTGCGATTTAGATTTTATTTTGTATTTTTCGGACTAAAATGTGTCCCCAATTATAAAGCGCAGCCAATGAAAGTCTAAGCGATACTAGTAAAAATGCATACTTGAAGTGAGTAAGGGTGCCGCCATGTTTCCCTTCTTCCTTTTAAAGTTAAACGAGTGCTGGATGTTAATCTACACAGATTTCTCTCCTAAAAACTGTTTATTAGGGTGAGTAAAGTGCTTCTGTTTACTTATAGTGAGCATAGATTTCCAGTATTTTGTCTAAGGGTGAGTTTTCAGTCAAGTTTCTCCAGCACTAAGGAATATGTGCGGAATCATATTTTCTATGTTTCTGCCAAAAATCGAGAATATCTGAGAATTTTTGAGAAGGCCACGGCTAATTTATTAGCCCAACCAAATAGGGGGCGCTGTAGAGTCATCTAGCTACACACAACAAAAATGACAATATATATTTAAATCATTTCGAGGCCTTATTGAATCTGCCAATTGTCAAGAGGCTGAGCGCTTTCCATAAATGTCATATAAAATTGGTGGCGCTAGAGAGCTGATGAAAAATAAAGGTGCGAAATTTGAGTTGACTATCAAAGTACATCCTAAGCCAAATAAGCTGTTCAAGTTTTATGAGTTTTTCGAAGATCATAACCCCTCCGAAACCCAGCGGGAAACTTTTTATTTTGCGACTTCCTGCCAAAATGGCCGACTTCCTGTTGGGCGGAGTCAAATAAAACCTAGTGATCCTTGTTCTTTATGAGGAGGTCAATGAGCCTACCAAAGTTGGTGCCCATTGGACAAACTTCATCCCGGCCACTGCCGACGTTTGGGGGCGCTATAGAGCTCCTGAACCACGGCAAAGTCCAGCCTCTATGGAACTTTAAAATTTTCGCCGAGTTTGAGGCCTGTGCCAAAATACGAGTTTTCGAGTATCGGAAATGCCTCAAAAATGGACGCAAAGAGGCAGAATAATAATAATAATAAACGGACCAAAAACAATAGGGCTTTGCACCTCCGGTGCAGGCTTCGCCTGCGCCTTCGGTGCTCGGGCCCTAAATATCAATCTTTAAGACTGAAAAGTTCAAACCTACCTGCTGCATTGTAGCAGTTTTGGGAATTCCAGAGATGGCAATGGTATTAGACACCTTATCCTGAACACCGGCACTCCTGTAATCCTGGTCCTTTGGTTCACAGTCACAGAATTGGTTAAAATCATGTCAAATCAAGTTCATTTTAGGCTCATTTAGCGCTCACATGGTGAGAAAAAGCTTACAAGAAAAATAACATCTGCTAACAAGTTATCAAGTAACTGACAAGAAACAAGAACAACAATTAAAGAAAGCAAGGTCACTTTAAAAAGCAGTTTGTTAAAAAGTATGAAAATGTTAAGCAAATCTCTTTTAAACATTAATTTGAAAAATATTATTTAGGGATATCCCGGTCACATTTTTTTGTCAGCTGCTGATACTGCTGAGTCCCATTCCATATTTTCCGCAATGCAATAAAAAAGAGAGAAATAAATAAAAAAAAGAAATAACAGATCCAAGTTGTCCCTAAAGGATCATTTTAATTATTATTGAAACAACAATCTAAAAACTTACCACTTTTTGCACAAAATAAACAAGCACTAAATAGCCATAGGAAATAATTTCTATTTAAATATGCACCTTTTCTTAAATAACTTAAACTAAAATGTATCCCACAACAACAATTCTTTGATTAATTATAATAAAAATCATGATTACTATTTTCTTTTTTTTTAATGCTGGTATTTCTCTGTATTTTTGGGAGGGAGACAGTAATAAAATAGTGTGGTGTGGTTTATAAGGCCTGAAAGACTACATTTATGCTAGACTTTTTTTACTTTAATATAATATCTCAAGGTAGTTTTTATGTTTTTTAAAAGTAAGAAAATTCTAATGTGCTGATTTACAGAAATTAAATGAAGGCAATATATGCTAGTGTAGTTGCATAAGTATTTTTATATATTCTTTTAATCTATTTTTTTATTCCAACTTGGAAAGAGGAAAATTAGTGAGAGAGAGAGAAAGAAGAGAAAGTCTTCAGCACAGTGATTGTGTGTCGACAATTAGGAGGAAAATTAAGTGTGGATGAAAGTAGAGGATGGCTCCATGTGTAGCCTGCTGGATTAGCATCTGTGCTAACCAGCCATACAATCAGTGTTCTCTATGCGAGCAGAGTCTATAGTGAACTTGTTGAGTAACAGCCTAACATTACATTTTTGATAAATCAGTGATGCGGATCTTTTCCACCTGATTCCGATCCTCTGAAAAATGGGCTATGTGATTGGCCCCCATTGGTGACACCCCTAATATGAAACCTCCATTAAGCACATTTGTCACAGTACAAGGCTTTTAAAAGACTGTTATTTAAGAAATGAATTGATTAACAAAATGATCTCACCTGAGAACCAGAATCGCTTGGTCTATCAGTTGGAGGCAGTTTAGGCTCTTTCCTCTCAGGAGTTTGAAGATCCCCGAGGATGTAGTCGTATTTCTGTCCTGCACTGGTCCTGTAATCGATGTCTCGATAGTCCTGGTCTTGTCTTTCACCTCTGCTACTTGGAGACTCTCTGGGACCCGGCAGTAAACTGCCTTTCTTTGGACCTTGATCGAGAGGCAGATCTTTAGATCCCTTAAAAGCTCCTGGATCGAGTGATAAGCGAGTCTCCTGGTCTGGGAGGCTTTTATCTGGAAAGAATGGGCGTCTGGGTGGAACAGCACTGTCTGACGTCTCCTCTCTGTCTCTTGACCAGCGTTTACCATCGCCGTCTCTACTGGGAATATTTACAGGAGGATCCAATGGAAGGAGTGGAGGTTTCTGAATGGAGAGAGGTGGTTCTCTGCCTGGGAAAACAGAAGGAATGTTCTTATCCCAGCTTTGGGCACCAGGACCTACAGGACCTCCAGGACCCACAGGACCCAAAGGACCCAGAGGACCCAGAGGACCGTCTCTCTCAGGTCGAGAGAACGGTCCACAGTCTTTGCCTGGAAACTCAATAGGTGGCCGATCTCTCTCTCTATCATTGAATTTGGGTTCTCCTAAATCCCCTTCCTTGCCGTGACCAGGCACAAATCGCTCGTTCATGTCTCTGGGGAAAGATGAACCTCCTCGATTCATCATTGGTGAAAAGGTGTCTCTGTCTCTCATGCTTTGCTTGTGCCACTCTTCAGACAGTGACTTCTCATCATCATCTCCAAATTCATCTGGATTATCTGGCTCGGGGAACTCCCGGTCCCTTAAAGTCGGTTCTCTGAGCATTGATTTATCCTGACCTCTGCGATCATCCCTCGACATATCTGGTCTTCCTCTAACGTCCATTGGCGCGCCATCATTCTCCCGAAACATCGGGGATCGGTCACGAAATTCTCCAGATCCCCCCATACGATTCCTAAAATCCATATCAGACTCAAACCTTCCTCTAGGATTCAACGAAGGCGCGAAACCTCGCCTCTCGAAGTCCATCCCTGGTCTTTCCCGAGGAGGCATGTCCATACTGAACCCATCGATATCGTTCATACCCATGTGTGACCTCTCTCTGTCTCTTAAATTATCATTTCTCCCTACTTGCTCCATACCACCCCTTCTCCTAACATCCATGGGAGGCATGTTGTTGTTGTAACCTGGCATGTCCATCCTGAACCTGTCCCTCTCTCTCATGTCCATGAACTCATCTTCAGGGCCCCTCATTCCTCTGTGCGGCATGTCTCTGCCTCCCATGTCCATCGGAGGCCTGCCCTGCCCCATAAACCCTGGAGCATTGAGCTGGTTATTCCTCCCTTCCGCCTCGAAATGTCTTCTGAAGTTTACATCGGGCTCATCTCCAGGCCTGAAGAAGTCTCTGGGATGGTCTCTTCCTCTGTCCAGAAGACCCATGTTTCGCCCCATCATATCTGGAGGGCAGTCAAACCTCCTCATGTCCATTGGAGGCCGGTCCAGAAGCCCAGCGCCCATGTTCATACCATCTCGTCCTCTGAAGCCAGGCATCGGCCCATCTCTTCCTTCAAACATCTCCCCTCGATGGTCCCCACTGTAAAAACAACCAAAGTGTCCATAAAATGCATCTATAATACCAAATGCATCAACATTGCTTCAATCAAGGTGTAAAAATGGCAAGCTTTTCATTTTAACAAAACTCACTTAAGAACAATCTGGTGAAGCAAGTAGCATCCCACATACTGGACAATTTAAATTAAATTAAATTATTAAAGATGTACCGGTGGTTATACATTTTAGAGACCATGTGAAACACACTATTGGTGCATATTCTGCCTTTGAATAATCTAACTGTTGTTTTCCTTAAAGCCCCAGACCTTAGAATTTTTTACTTTTAAACTAAAAATATAATAGTAATAGTGTTATAGTGATATCAGAACAGCAAACTCTTAAACTCAAGTCTTCATCTGCTCATTCATGCATTGTTAAACCAAAGAAACCAAAAAAAAAAATAGAACTGCAGAGAGCCGAGTACAACAGAATTCTCAGTAAAATTCACCAAATCCATCCATCCACTTTAAACAGAGACTAAACAATGCATGTTTTAAAAGTACTCTTAAGCATGCTCAGGGAAATAACACATTCCCACCAAAAAAATAAAGACTATCACTTTAAGCACAACAATGTTCTGTAATGATTTAATCAAAATCCTTTTTCCTTCCCCGCAAATAGCTGTTTTTTCACTATTGCATTAATATTTATTTGTATTTAATCTTTTCTCCAAGATGCCCTAAATATGAGGGACATTATCATTGGTTGCAGAGCTTTTAATATAAAGAATTTGAATATGAAAATAAAAATAAATCTCTGTTATGGATGAACGATCTTACCGAAAAGGCATTCCTCCCCGTGGGCCAGATCTTGAACCATTCCACATGATGGTCCAACTTACCCAAGGAATCTGCCTGTAGACTACAAACGCTTGGTGTGCAAACCAAGTTCACCTGCAAATCGAGATCATTATCATTATTAATAAATACTGGTAAAAGTTCAACCTTTGCCTACACATTTTTGGTGTTTCTCCTTCTTAAACAAACACCAAAAAAAAAAAAAAAAAAAACTGATACACAAGTTTGAAACAGGGAAAGACAGATGATGTGTGTAGTGCAGGGATACATACACCATGCACACAAACATAGGATGTGCGGTATTGCAATATGGCATTTTTTTTATATATTTTACAATAGTGACTTAAAGTTTGTGAAACCTGTTAACTATATTTTCAGCTTTTTCAGGCAGCCCACTTTCCTGGAAATCTCTAAATCTTGCTACATTAGGGCTAGAGCTTAGATTCTCTGCCAGAACCCGACCTGACCCGAGGACCGACACGAAAGAGAAACAGGAGATACAGTGTGTGAGAAACTTTACCTGTGAGTAGCTCATACACCAGAACACGCAAATCTCTCTCTCTCTCGCTCGTTTCTTAGATTGATCTCTCTGATGAGATGTGTGAAAACTAATAAAAACTAGCAAGCCCACTCTAAAAAAAAATTAAACTTACTGAACTGTAGGAGAAAAACTAAAAACAAAATAAAATTAAACTATAATAAAAATGAAAAATGTAATCACGTAGCTTCGGGCGCACGTGAACTCCTCCGCGTTTGACTTGCAGCACTGTGTGTAGCTGTTCTTAAAAATTATTTTGATTAAATTATAGTTGTATGCTATGTTACAGTGTTAATTAACATAATTCTGATTATATTTCGCTCATTCAAACAGCCTGAAAACAGCCAGTTTATGGGTCGGGTCGGGCTCGGGCTCATAATGACAGTTCATGGTTCGGTTTGGGTCGGGCTCGGGCAGAACGTGCACGGGCTCGGGCTGTGTCGGGTCGGGTTTTTTGGGCCCGATCTAAGTTATATTAGGACTGCATACATGAAACTTGCCTTGCACAGGTAATACATACTGGTGTCACATTTGTATAACTGTTTGGGCAGTATTGATTCAAACATAAAATGTTTTAGTAATACAAATGTGACACCAGTACCTATGTATCTACAAACAGTAGAACAAACAACAAACAGTAGAACAAACAACAATAATAGGGGTGGTACAGTAAGAAAGCATAGTAATAATATAAAACTATAGAATATGCTAACTGAGGATTTAACAATTTACTATACCTTACAAGATATAAATAAAAATAAACCCCAAAATAAGTATCTTACCTGCTACAGTGGTCAAAGAATATATAAATACAAAACTATATATACAAAGTATAGTAATGCAGATTAAATAAGGTAAATGAGAAAGCAGGTATCAGCAGATCGGCCCTATATGTAGTAAAAAAAAAGGCTTAAATCATGATACAACCACTACCGTGTTTTACAGATGGGATATGTGTTTTATTTATTTTGGTTTAATACGCCAACAAAACATAGTTTGAATGATACATGGTAAAATATAAAGGGTAAATGTGAATTTGTATTACTTTCAATGCACTGCTCACAGCAACTATACCTCAAACATGGCTGCGCATTGATGGCGTTACGTGTAGTAATCACACTGACTGTCAATGACTGATGATACTGATTATATGCTAAGAAATTGTAGTTTACTGAATTTATCTGATTAATTCTGAACTTGGTATCAATATTCAGAAATTGGTGGATTAAAATCCACATTTATAACCTAATAACTAGCAGCCTTTTACTCTGGATACAGCAGAAACATAGTGATCCGGGTCTTAACGCGGCTAAGAGCTACAGAGCTAGACAATTAGCTAGGTAGCCTAGCTAACCAAGCGTTAGCTACTATCATCTAGGTTAACTATTTTAGTAAATAAGGTTATAATCTAGCTTAATAGCATACATAATCAGCTAGATATCTAAATAAACTACTGATCTACTGAACAGTATGTAGTTAAATAGCCAGATAATCTAAATAACGCGTTAATTTAAACCCCAGGCAGCTGAACTGTAAGCTAGGCTAGTAAGCTAACGCCAGCTAAACTAGCCTGCGCTGGCTAACACCATTCCCGGTGTTCTGCCGAGATGTGCTCTCCGGCCAATCCGTGCTACCCTACTGTAGGTTCTAACTTATTTAAGCATAAAATATCAAGAAAAAACACCATATTTTAAATATAAAAATGCATATTTAAAAAAGTATCGGTAGGATATGAATGTAAAAAAGCAGACTGAACCAATATATCAGGGTAACCTTACCGTTAAGGGAGTAGTATTTTTTTTTTCTATTTTCCAGTTATTATAATGTTTTACAATATTAAACGCTTAATATTAATTTACACTTTAGTAAAAAACATTACCGCTGACTCATACAATTAATCCCGACTTAAAACACAGGAAATAAAATGTTATTTGAAAAATACTAACAAAAAATGCGAGTCCGCGCATGCGCACTGCCGATAAAAAGCACACATCGATGAGTAGCACAACACGACACAGCACCGGCCGTGCAGCACTGCGTCTTAACCCCATTGTCAGAGCCTTTTTCACCAAAATCCGCACAAACTACGTTACTTTAAAACAACAATTACACAGTGCGGTGCTTAAAATCAACATTTCTGTGGAGTATTAAACCAAACAACCACATAAACCGCAGTTTAACACGTTTAAACCCAACGAATTCACAGCAGCTCACCTTCACCGCGCGCCTCTGCAGAGATCCGCTCCTAGGAAGATCACCCGGAGAAAGGTTGCCAGATCCGAAGATATCCATCTCCAAACTTGCCCCACTAGCACAAAATACACAGCTCTGGAAAAAAATAATGATTTTGCTCTTTATAGGTATATGTTTGAGCAAAGTGAACATTGTTGTTTTATTCTATAAACTATTTCTGACAAATTTCAGATAAAAATATTGTCATTTAGAGCATTTATTTACAGAAAATGAGAAATGGCTGAAATAACAAAAAAAAAAAAAAAAGATGCAGAGCTTTCAGACCTCAAAAACGTGCAAAGAAAACAGATTTATATTCATAAAGTTTTAAGAGTTCAGAAATCAATATTTGGTGGAATAACCCTGTTGTTTAATCACAGTTTTCATGCATCTTGGCATCATGTTCTCCTCCACCAGTCTTACACACTGCTTTTGGATAACTTTATGCTGCTTTACTCCAGGTGCAAAAATTTAAGCAGTTCAGTTTGGTTTGATGACTTGTGATCATCCATCTTCCTCTTGATTATATTCCAGAGCTTTTCAATTTGGTAAAATCGAAGAAACTCATCATTTTTAGGTGGTTATTAACTATTTTATAACAGTTTTATATCCCAGTAAAGAGCATTTAATAGTAACATAATTAGCAAAATAACTGACTTTTAATTACTAATTTCTGTTCTTGCCCCTCCTGAACTTTCTTCTCTCCTATTTAACATTTTTTCTTCGCCTTTTTATTTCTGTTTAAATTGAGATTTTTTTTTTGACCACCCCAGAATTTTCACCCGCAACTGGATTTTCAAACAAGCCCATATGGGCGGAAAAACCGCGAACCTGGCAACTCTGACCAGGAGAGTCTGTATTACGAATGGTGTGCCGGACCAGCAGGGGGCGCTCCAGAGCGCGTCCAGAATGAATGGGTTCATAGAGGAGCTATTGAGCAAAATCCTAAAGTTTATTAATGTTTAAAAACATTTTATACTGAATAATGTACTTATTTTCTGAGCACATAGATATATCAAATGTTTCAGAGCCGCAGAAATAATTTTTAAGTCTTTAAACTGCAGTTATAAAACTTTTAAACTCAAGTAGCAGTAATGCCAGTGTCTTTACTGCGTTAAACCAGTTTATTGCATTTATTTGCAGAAAATCAGAAATTACTGAAATAACAAAAAAGACACAGAGCTTTTAGACCTTAAATAATGCAAAGAACCCAAGTTAATATTCATAAAGTTTTAAGAGTTCAGAAATCAATATTTGGTCGAAAAACCCTGTTTTTTATTTTTCATGCTGGTGGTTTTTAATCACAGTTTTAATTCATGCATTTTGGCATCATGTGCTCCTCCACCAGACTTACATACTGCTTTTGGATAATTTTATGCTGCTTTACTCCTGGTGCAAAAATTCAAGTAGTTCAGTTTGGTTTGATGGTTTGTGATCATCCATCTTCCTCTTGATTATAATTCAGAGGTTCATAATTTGGTAAAATCAAAGAAACTCATCATTTTTAGTGGTCTCTTATTTTTTTCAGAGCAGTTTATGCTTCTACAAAAAAAAAATCTGCTAAGAGGGTAAGTTTTAAAATGAGTGAAGTAAGACTTACATCAAGCAAAGAATTTTGTACACAAAAAGTCCTGCACTTTTTGTGCTTATTTTGATTAAAATTACTTAAAATATGGTGACAATTCTAAATAAGACTAATTAATATTTCTAAAACAAGTTAAATACTTTAACCTTTATACAATGTTTAATAAGAGGAAAAGTCTTTTTAGAGAAGAAAATATAATATTTATTGCCTTAAAGATTATTATTATTTTTTTTTTTTTGGTCCTTTTCTGGCTTACAATAAATACATCAGCAAACATTGGTTCGAAAAATCGGCCATATCGTTTCATGCTGATTCTGTTTCTAAAAAAATAAATTATCGGCTGATACTGATATAATTCCAATATGCTTGTGCATCCCTAATTTGGACCTTTTGAAAGAAATATGGACCAAGGAAAGGGTATTTTACAAAGAAGCATTTACCCAAGCAACAGTACAGCTATCTAAAAAGTGGAAATAAAGATGCACTAAACACTTAAGCAATGCCTTTATTTGAGATGCAGTTCAAATACAACCATGATACATATAAAAGTGAGGCTGCTTTAGAACGTTCTTTAAAATCACTGTATTGACACAAATATTATCAGAGAGTGGATTTAATCCTGATTAACTGAAGTATGAAAGACTGAAATCTTCTGAAAACTAGAATCAATAAGAAAACCTACTGTCTAGCGTTACGCAGCTGCAGAGTAAACGTCCCTCTAAAGAAAAGACTGATGAGTAGTGTTGTAGTCAAGACCAAGACTTTTAGTAGTCTAGTCCGAGTCAAGAACGAAACCAGATTAAGATTTAAAAATAAAAATTCTAATTCAAATTCCATTCATTTTTATTCGAAAATGTATAAAAACAATCACAGTTTGCCCTCAAACAGCTAATTGCTAGCTAGCATTAGCTAGCTCGTCATTAATGGTAGTTTTCTTCCTGGTATCATTAGTATTTTAGCTAGCTCATCGCTAAGGTTAGCTAGCTCGTCATTAATGGTAGTTCTCTCTCTGGTAGCATTAGTATTTAAGCTAGCTTGTTGCAAATGTTGGCTAGCTTGTCGCTAAGGTTAGCTTGCTCGTTGCTAGCTTTATTTCCCTTCCCAGGAAAATCAGTGTGTAATTTAGCTTGTTGCTAAGGTTAGCTAGCTCATCGCTAAGGTTTGCTAGCTTGTTGCTAGCTTAGTTCTTTTCCCGGTAACATTAGTGTGTAATTTAGCTTGTTGCTAAGGTTAGCTTGCTCATTGCTAGCTTTATTTCTCTTCCCGGTAACATTAGTGTGTAATTTAGCTTATCGCTAAAGTTAGCTACCTAATCGCTAAGGTTAGCTAGCTCATTGCTAGCTTTAATGCTCTTCCCGGTAACATTAGTGTACAATTTAGCTTGTTGCTAAGGTTAGCTAGCTCATTGCTAGCTTTATTTCTCTTCCTGGTAACATTAGTGTGTAATTTAGCTTGTCGCTAAAGTTAGCTACCTAATCGCTAAGGTTAGCTAGCTCATTGCTAGCTTTAATGCTCTTCCCGGTAACATTAGTGTACAATTTAGCTTGTTGCTAAGGTTAGCTAGCTCATTGCTAGCTTTATTTCTCTTCCTGGTAACATTAGTGTGTAATTTAGCTTGTTGCTAAGGTTAGCTAGCTCGTTGCTAGCTTAGTTTTCTTCCCGGTAACATTAGTGTGTAATTTAGCTTGTTGCTAAGGTTAGCTAGCTCATCACTAAGGTTAGCTAGCTCATTGTTAGCTTTAGTTCCCTTCCCAGGAAAATCAGTGTGTAATTTAGCTTGTCGCTAAGGTAAGCTAGCTCATTGCTAAGGTTAGCTAGCTTGTTGCTAGCTTAGTTCTTTTCCCGGTAACACTAGTGTGTAATTTAGCTTGTCGCTAAGGTTAGCTACCTCATCGCTAAGGTTAGCAAGCTCATTGCTAGCTTTATTTCTCTTCCTGGTAACATTAGTGTGTAATTTAGCTTGTCACTAAGGTTAGCTAGCTCATCGCTAACTGTAGTTCTCTCCCCGGTGACATTAGTATTTAAGCTAGCTCATCGCTAAGGTTAGCTATCTCGTTGCTAAGGTTAGCTAGCTCGTTGCTAAGGTTAGCTAGCTCGTTGCTAAGGTTAGCTAGCTTGTCACTTATGGTAGTTCTCTCCCCGGTAGCATTAGTATTTTAGCTAGCTCGTTACTAATGGTAATTTTCTCCCCAGTAGAATTAGTATTTTAGCTATCTCTTCGCTAAGGTTAGCTAGCTCATCGCTAAGGTTAGCTAGCTTTTTGCTAATGGTAGTTCTCTCCCTGGTAGCATTAGTATTTTAGCTAGCCTGTCACTAAAGTTAGTTAGCTCGTTGCTAGATTTAGTTCTCCTCCCGGTAGCATTAGTATTTTAGCTAGCTAGTTTTTTTTTGCTGTTAGCCATTGGGTCTGATTGGATTAATTGTTAGTGTTTAGTAAGGATAGAAAAAAAGTTTCAGTTTTTAATGAACTTCTCCTCATACAGAGGACTCGGACCACTCGTTTTTGGACTTGAGTACTACAACACTACTGATGAGAAAAAGAGCAAATTATTATGAAGTGCATTAAGGTTTTTAGCTTAACGTACAAACAGAGAGAAAAGCTGAGCATGCCAGAAGTGATGGAGCCTAACTTTTAATCGATGTGAAATAACGCAATAATGCAACATGTCGAATGGCCTCTCTACATCACCAGTATGGCAGTTTCACAGTATCACAGCAATAGAGATATTGCTCAGTTTGTACTGCACATTAAACAGATTCATCAACGACCCGCGGAGGGGCAAGGTTTTACTGTCAAACTACACAACGCCTGCTGTATTCAGTATATTATGCAGTGCTTTGTAAAATACAGTACATACAACTACAGTTCACACCTATAAAACACAGATTTGTGGTCAAATTCAATCAAACTATGTGTCACTCCAACGTCTGTGTATCTTTGATCCAGGCGAGAGACACTCAGAACTGAAATGGTAGCAAAAACCTCCAATCAGGCCAAAGATGGCGTAAAATATAACACACAAAAGTTGCTTTGTTAGTCGGTAAACAATCTGCTAAACGTATGAAACCATGTCAGAGCTGGTTTATCAGGAGCTTTCCCACTTATCTCCATCGTTATCTGAGAAAATTACTGCAGACTGTTAGAGTAAGCCTACAAGTGTGTCCAAAATCAATGGGGCTGAATCGAGCTAATCGCTAAAGCTAAAAAGTCATATTAAAACTAGCAGTAAGGCTAGTTAGCTTATTCACTGCATAAAACCAGTGTACTGTAGAAAGATAGACAAATATAGATACATTTTCTTGACTGTTTTTGCAAAATACATCATTGAACTTTCTGGAAAAAATAAAGAAATATCCTGCCCAAGTGGCTAGGTACTATCTTTAAAGGGGATATATTATATATATATATGTTTTACACAAGTTAGAATTCTTTTCACAAAATTACTCTCAAATAAAGAGATCTCACCAGCTCTATTTTACCAGTTTATGTTCCTTTCAGAACGAACCGTTTGAGGGCTCTGTCACTTTTATGCAAATAATCTGTTGCTGAGCGTTATGCTTAACTGCAATAGAAGCACTCTCAAAAAAACTCATTATTTGAAAGCTCTTCCATCTACCTCATCTGCTGACTTGCCACGGACAGTAGTTCCAGTTACAGATCCCTCCCTCAAAAGAAGTCTGCTGGCTAATTCTGCTGTGTACTGTCTGAGGTTCTCAATCAGCATACTACAATGTAGTTTCTTCAACTGATCCAGTGGGCGGGGCTCTGGTGAGGGGTGGAGTCAGGGCAGTTCTAGGCAGGGTTTCTTATCTGATGTCACAATAAGGGAGGAGCCATCCAAAGTCTTTCAGCTGATTCACAGAAAACGTATGGATGGATTTTTCGATGTTTGGAGTGTTTATAGAGGCAGTTGAGACCCGAGTGGAAATACAAAACATGCATAAAAGTTTCTGTATACGTTTTGTTTAATTCATCCCCATTTTTAATTTATTTAGGGGCTTATTTTAGGGGTTTGCAGTAATTGTCTGATGTAATGGAGGAGATAAGAAGTGAAAATGCTCTTCATAAACCAGCTTTGATATTTTCCTCTCTAAAGGTTCCCTGACATCTTAAATAGAAAATGTAGAGGCTTGATTGAATTTGGCCTTTTTAACCTCATTGAGAAAGAAATTAAAATACACATGAAGACAAAAGGTTCTCAAAGGTTCTCAAAGGTTCTCCTTTGCAGCATAAAGTCTTTACAAAACACCAAAATCGAACAGGACACATGCACTTTTAAATTAAGCAGACGTCTCTGAAGAGAGAGAGTCAAATGCGTCAAATGTTTGCAACTGTGCCTCTAATAAAGCCGAGGGATGTTCAGGGCGGGTGGGGAGTGAACACTTCTCAGGTGAGATGCTGCAAAGACACTGAGAGAGGCTTTATTATGAGATGAACAGAATAAAAGGCATTTTTACAGCTAGAAAGAGTGCAGGATACTGGCACTTAAAGGTGCAGTATGTAGGATCTTTACAAGTCATCAAATAATGAAATAAATAACCGTATCATTATCTGACAGCACAGCAGACCTGCTGAAGACTCGTCCTCAATCCGCCTCCAGTTTTAAAAATGCTATTGACGTGTTTCTGTATAGAAATAGTCACAAAACGGGCACTTTAACTAGAAGGTAAAGGGTGGCTGAGCTGGCTCATACACTGACACGAAATGGTGCACTTAGATAAAAAGAGCAATGCTGGTTTGGTTGAACCTTGCACTTTAATTAAACTTACTAAATGAGGTCTACATTAACTTAATGAGGAATTCCTCCTTTTCTCAGAATCAGTTTTCCACTGTTATCTGTTTTCTACTTTCTATAGTTTCTTATTTTAAAACAGGATACATTTAACAATGCAGTTACTTTAACTACTTAAATACGTTTTGTTTGTATATTAAGTATCACATTATTCAGGAACTAGAATCAAGACATTTCTTGATTTTCTCAGTAACTGCTAAAAATGAATTAGTACTTACTAAAAGTATTCACTGACAGATTTAAATTATTTTTAACAGCTAGAAATCATTCAATAACTAACAAATGATTTAGAAAGTATTAGAATTAATAACTGCTAGAAATTATTAAGTAACTGCCAGAAATTAATTATTAGAAATGATTTAGTATATGCTGAAATGATTAAGTAAGTATTAGAAATGATTCAGTACCTGATAGAAATGATCCAGTAGCTGCCAGAAGTTACTTATTATTAGAAATGATTCAGTAACTGCAAGAAATGATTCAGTACCTAAAATATTATATTATAATACTATTAAAATATAATATGTTTTTCTAGAGATTATTTCACGACTGTCTAATCGATTCAGTAACTAACCAATTATTCAGTAAATTACAGAAAGGATTCAGTAAGTGCTTAAATGATTCAGAATCTACTAAAAAGGATTCAGAAACCACTTGACATTTCTCAGTGATTGCTATAAATGTTTCTTGATAACTGCTAAAAATATATTTAGTACATATTAAAAAGTATTTATTTATCTTACAATGATTCAGTAAGTATAAGTATTGATTCTGATGGAAATGATTCAGTACATGCTAGAAATGATTCAGTATCTGCAAGAAATGATTCAGTACCTGCAAGAAATGATTCAGTACCCCATATAATTATAATTTATTATAATTTAGTAACCTACTACAGATGATAAAGAAACTGCATAACTAATATATAAGTTAAAGTATACTTCAACTTATATATTAGTTATGCAGTTTCTTTATCATCTGAAGAATGGGCCTGTATACAGGTGGTTTGGGTTTAAATTCTTAAAGATAGAATTATATTATATAAAGAATTTTAAGAATTGTCAGGGAATGGAGAATTTAAAAAGAGAAATTCTTCATTAAGTTTTAGGTTAAGATGTTTCACTAGTTTTGCTACTACTGAGTGAAAAAGTGCAAGGTTCACAGCTTCCACAACCTTTAACATAATGAACAATAATACTGCACCACCATCTCCGGCACATACAGTACATAACTCAGAACATACGGACCCACTCTTTTCTGGAGCAGGAAACTTAATACTTAATACTTCTCTTTTTATTCATTTAAGGTGGATAGCTTCAGGGACTGTGAGCTTTATATAAAATACATAATAAGATTCCTCATCAGTGAAAATACCTCCCATTACAACAGGACATAGTGTAGGTAAATAAATAGGAATAAAAAAGTTTTTCCTAATATTTTCTTTTTCCCCCTTAAATATTCTGTTTTAATATAATAGGAATGAATAAATAAATGGTACAAATGGATGCTGTAAATTGCTGAATTCAAACAAAACGAAACACAAGACCGCTTCAGATTAAATGTTACGCATATTTACAGTATATGTTCTGTTACATGACAGATTTTCTTTGTAAATGTTAAAGTGAAAACTTACATAAGAGACTAACTAACAGGGGAGGATTAGCGGCACGTGGAGGGTGAGGAAATAACTACGCGACAAATTCAGCTTTGCTTGACCGATAGCTTCAGTGTGTCTCCCTATATACAGTGCGGATGTGCGTCTGGTCGCTGTGGATTTCGCTCGTTAGCCGTTCTGCTCCTCTCTGGGCTCCACACTCAGCTGTGGCACCTCCCCGTTACACCGAGCCGGAGCCGCCGCCTCCTCCGGCTTCACCTCCGCGGTACCGTGTGGCGGCTCGGGGGTGGCGGCCAGGGGAACCGAGGTGCCGCTCGGGGTGACCGGCCCTGCCGAGGTCCCGATCGCTGGACTGGACGCCCCAGAGTCACTCTGGTCCGGGGCTCTGAGCCTCTTCATTAAGGTGGTCACTCGTACTGCTTTCTGTATAAAACACATTGAGATTTGCAAACTAGTTTTAGGGTTTTTTTATTATTATTTCTAATTTTTTTCATTTTTTTTCTCCAAATTTATTTAACCAATTGGCTCATTCAGCAAACAAAAGTGTAGAGACAGCTTGTAAGGTCAAATTATTAAAGTGGCATCACAGCGCTAACACTCGGAGGAAAGCGCAGCGACTTGGTTCTGATACATCAGCTCACAGACGCAGCCTTGTGCTGATACACATTAGCCTAGAAATGATGAGGGGAAAGAGCGCCATCTACTGTACCCACCCAGAGAGAGCAAAGCCAATTGTGCTCTCTCCGGGCTCCAGCATCTGACGACAAGCTGCATGATCGGGATTCGAACCAGACTCTGTTCCAGTACATCAGCTCACAGACGCAGCCTTGTGTTGTTCCACATCACTCTAGGAGTGATGAGAGGAAAGAGAGAGCGCCATCTACTGTACCCACCCAGAGAGAGCAAGGCCAATTGTGCTCTCTCAGGGCTCCAGCAGCTGATGGCAAAGCTGCATGATCGGGATTCGAACCAGCAATCTCCCTGAACCACCCAGAGCCCCTAGTTTTAGCGTTTTTCGTTTTAGTTTTTGCTTATAATAAGAATATAGACTGCAGTCGCACCTTCCATTTAGCTTTTGCAAAGTTCTTCTCAATCTGGGCACAAACACCATCTTTAATGTTCTTGTCTGATGCAGCGTTTCCAGATATCCTAAAAAATAGATGCACAAAAAATAAGACATGTTACAATAATCACATAATAATACAATCATGATGTACAGTATATACAGCACTCTGCCTACATTTTAGGCACCTAAATTCTCATAACAAAGTTTGGTTCCAGATTTCTTCTGATTTTTATACTTGTTAGGTTCTAATCCCGAATACAGCTCTGGGAAAAAAAATAAGACACCACTTAAAATTGATGTGTTTCTTTGATTTGACCAAATTCAAAAGATCACAAGCCATCAAACCAAGCAGAACTCTTGGAATTTTTGCAACAGGAGAAAAGTTATAAAGTTATTTAAAAGCAGTGCGTAAGACTGGTGGAGGAGAACATGATGATACATGAAAACTGTGATTAAAAACCAGGGTTATTCCACCAAATATTGATTTCTGAATGAACTAATGAAACTTTATTAATATGAACTTTTTTTTTTTTTTTTTTTTTTTTTTGCATTATTTGAGGTCTGAAAGCTCTGCGTCTTTTTTATTTTCTGTAAATAAATGCTCTAAATGACAATACTTTTATTTGGAATTTGGGAGAAATGTTGTCAGTAGTTTATAGAATAAAACAACAATGTTCATTTTACTCAAACATAAACCTATAAATAGCAAAATCAGAGAAACTGATTCAGCAACTGCAGTGCAAAGTGAAGAAACTGCAGAAACTGTAAGTGCAAATGTTTGGGTTTTAGGAGTTTGAAGCACTACCATTTTCTGTATGAATATTATATTTTCTGTGTTCATATTGTACTACCTGTAATATTACTTTTTTTTGCTCATTTAAAAAACAGTATTTTACAGTATACTGTACCAAATTACACCAACATAAAAGCATAAATGAAACAGCAGGTCTAGGCATGGTTAGGGACTCTACCACTCGTGGTTGATCGCCTCCTGTGCCGTCAGTCTTTGATCCTGTTCTACTTCCATTAAAGATGCAACAAGACTTTTAGCTGAAAAACAGAAAATCTGAATTACTGAGTGAACAGAATAAAGCAGATTCTGCTTTTGAAGCTTTTTCACTTTCATTAAACATTAAATGTGACAAACTGCCGTGTGCTGTAGTACCGGAATCCGAGATGTCGTCCCAGTAGGGTGAGTCAAACTCATAGTCTCCTTGAAGAATTTTCCGGAAGAGATTCTTGTCATGGCTGTCGTAATCGTCGTCGTCTGCGTCATCGTAGAACGGAGGGTTTCCTGACAGCCTGGATCGGAAAGAAGGTTCAGTCTCAGTACATTTATTTCAGAAACAGAGCCTTCGGTATAATCAAGTAAACAAGTGAACTGCAGACAAGAAGATTTATAAAAAAAAGCATTTTCTTTATGTTCGGACAGAAATACACATATTAAAATATTTACTATATTGCCAAAAGTATCCCCTTACCTTTACAATGACATTACATGTTATTATCTATAGCTCTCCATTATCACTTTAACATTATCACTGAACATGGGATCATCACCTACTCACACTCATAACTCAGAACCTGATTCTACATTATCTATAGCTCTCCATTATCTCTTTAACATTAACACTGAACATATACTGTACCCATCACCTATTTACACTCATAACTCATAACCTGTTCCTACATTATCTATAGCTCTCCATTATCTTTTTAACATTAACACTGAACATATACCATCACCTACTCACACTCATAACTCAGAACTTATTTATACATTATCAATAGCTCTCCATTATGTCTTTAACAATAACACTAAGCATATACTCATCACTTACTCATACTCAGAACTCAGAACCTGTTTCTACATTATCTATAGTTCTCCATTATCACTTTAACATTAATGGTGTTCTTCCGAAAAATCAACTTTTTCTTGTTTTTTTGTGAAATAAAGTAGGTCTCTCTGAGTTGTATATGACGCTGCACATAAAACTCTTCCACAACCACCATTGTCTGCAGTAGCTAGCCGACACTGTCTCTTTGGCTAAGGAGGAGCTTACAGCTTTTGTCTACAGAGCTAGTTAGTGTTATCTATCTTGTGTAAGTAACTATAGGTTTAAAGCGGATCTCCAGTTGATTCTGAGTTTTACCGTGACTTTAAATAAACACTAGGGAAGCACGATTTGACAAGACAGCAGAACTCGACAGAACACCGGTCAACGTGGGCGCAGTTCCATCGGATTATATGATATAGAGCGTATATAGATTCTGGGGCTTTGACGTGGTGAAACTGCCCAAGCACCCAATCTCCAAGTCTGAGTAAGAGTTTAGTAGCGTTAGTTTAGCTAAAAGAAACATTGCTGAGATTCTGATGTTTATAATGAAGTGAAGTTTAAGGGTTAACTTTATCGAGCACTCAGTGCTGTATCTTTATAACTAAGGCTGTATCTCTGAAAACATTTTGTCCTTTGAGTTTTAGAGCTGTAAAATTGACTGTGGGGGGGAAGGCAGCAGATTGTGTTTTCTGCTGCAGTGCTGTTAGCCAATCAGAGGCGATATGTTTGCATGTATGAATATTCATGAGTGAGAGCCATAATCCTGTCTTTCTTCAGAGACCTCTGATTCAAAAATGATCTAAAGCACAGGGCTATACAAAAGCACTTTTCACAAAAAACGACTCGCAATGCATTTATTTCTACTAGAGACACAACTAGACATTTTAAAATGAATGAAAAAATGATGGAATGAGACCTTTAATATTGAGCATATACCCATGACTAGCTGCTGTTTTTATACACCAGTGGACATGGAGTTTAATGATTTAGATGCATGTGTGAATACTAGTGGCGATATAGTGTAGCTACACTAATGACACACAGATCAAAACACACAGGAGATGTAATAAGACATACTCACAGGACCACAATGAAGTCTTTAAAATGGAAAGTGACCAACAAACATGCTGTGTGAACGTCCACTGACTGCTGTGATCACTTCACAAAGCCTCAAACCCCAATACCAGATCTCCCTGTAGATCTGCTGCATAACCTTTATAATATTAACCAGAAACTCACACATAAACTCTGAGCTTCATTCTTTCAGTTATTAATTTTATTAGCTGATTTATTGGCTGATTGACTGTTTTTCTGTAATGCACAGTATATTTCAATATTTAAAACTACAGAAATTGTGCAGTTAAATAAATTATACTGAGAATATACTACATACAGTACAATTTAATTCCAATTAATATTAGCATATAGCAATAAATCAGTGAATGAATAACTGGCATTGACTTACATTATTTTACAGGCATGACCTACCAGACATCTTAAAGTTGCAGGTTATAATCCAAATAAATTTGCACTACAGCACTACTATATATATAGTAACAGTCAAAAGTTTGGACACACCTTATATTTAGAGGTTTTCTTTATTTTAAAATGTTCTGCATTGTAGACTAATGCGAAATTCGTCCAAACTATAAAGAAAAACATATGGAATTATTTAGTAAACAAAAAAGTGTTAAGGAAATCAAAATATGTTTCATATTTTAGATTCTTCAAAGTAGCACCTCTTGCTTAGATCTTGGCTGGATTTTCTCAGTCAGTTTTATGAAGTAGAGTCACCTGAAATTCAAGCTTTCAGTTAACAGCTGTGCTGAACTCATCAAGAGTTAATTACTTGAACTTTGTGTCTCTTAATAAAGTGTTTGAGAGCATCAGTTAAAGTAAAGTAGTGAAGAGGTAGAGTTACAGGAATACAGTGAATAGTAAGATTTGAGTAATGTTCGAATCCAGATTCAGATTATGAGAAACAAAAACTACTCAACTAAGTAAAGAAAAAACATACTTTAAGAAAAAATAAAGGTCAGAGAAAGTATCCTCAAGTACAATCAACAAAAAGACCATCAAAAACTGTTATGATGGAACTGGCTCTCATCAGGACCACCCTAGGAAAGGAAGATCAAGACCTCCCTTTGTTGCACAGGATAAGTTAACTATGGAGTTAACTATATTTTAGTATTTTGGTTTGTTTAAGACATTTAAGTTACTAAATTAATCCTTATGTGTTCCTTTATAGTCTGAATCACTTCAATATTCATTTACTAAAAGGTGAGAAGGTGTGTCCAAACATTTGACTGGTACTGTATATACAAATACTGTATATGCTCACATAATGATCATTTTGATAAAAACTGCTTGCTAAGAATAAACCGAATGACCCCTTAGAGGATTGAAGATACACGTAATGACACAATGAGATTACTTACACTGACAAATGAAAGAAAACATATAAACTCAGACACGGAGGAACTGATTCACACTCACAGGATGTACATTACCACTCCAATAGCCCAGCAGTCCACCGGTCTGCCGTATCTCTGTCTGCCAACCACCTCTGGAGCTGAGCAAAGCAAAGACATACATCTCAAACATCTCAAATTCACTTTTACTGAAGTGTGCAACCATTTATGTGAAGCTTTCTAATTCTACCAGCTTTACCGAGGTACTCTGGAGTTCCACAGGGCTCCTTAATAAGACCGTTCTCCAGTCTGGCCAAATGAAAATCGCTAATGACGATTTTCGAGTGCTTCAGGCGATTGTAGTAAACAAGGTTTTCCAACTACGAGAAAGAAAAGAAAAGGTTGAAAGATTCATCAGTGAAAATCCAAACAGACTATAGCTGCTAACATCTGTTAAAAAGATTCTCACGCTGTAAAAGCAACTTAACACAATACAGTACCGTTAAAATATTGTCGGCATTTAGGAATAAATCTACACTGATGGATGGTCTGGAAGTGAGATATGTTCAGGTAAATTTCTGGCGTGTTTCTACTATATCTAGGCGGTGGGAAATACACTGCACGGTGCGCCACTGACTGATTAAAACCCTGACAACAGTCAACAGTCAGCTGCCCAATCCTACACTATCTTAGCCATGCAGGAGCGCTGTACGCTCAGCATGTGTAAACCCCCACTCATTACACACACAAATAAATGTGCACTGCAGAGCACAAATCCAGCTTTTGCGTTAACAATAAATAGAATAAAGAATAAAATAACATTACTGTTGCCTTAAATGAGCTGCTGGTGTATCTTTAAAGTGTGAACACACAGGTCAGTATCCTCTGCTAAGAAGCACAAATGCTCCGCGCTGTTAAAACAGGAACGTGCCAAAGTCAGAGCTCACCTGACTTTTAAAGAGAATGATAACTGGCACACTGATTGGTTTATTTCACGTACAGGCATGCTTTTATGCTTTTATAAATCAGTAAAATAGGGCCCATAGACTGTATTCCTGCCCATCATGAGTAAGGGACAGTTTGTTTGCTTAAATTATGTATTAAACTAAAAACCACTTTATTATCAGCACTATGAATAATAAAGGGCAGATTATGAATCAGCACCATGGATCAAATTCGTAGCTATACAGTATATGCCTAAAAAATTATATAATGTCACTGTGTGTGTGTGTGTCTGGTGTGTGTTTTTGTGTGTTACATTCTTTATAAATATGGGTTGCTACAAATCAACGGGTTATATTGTAAGGTATGTTTCTGTATGGTGTTTTAAATGCATGCTCCATGTGCTCCTTTTTTGATTTTGAGCATCTGCCCCACCAAAGGTCTCTGCACAGCCCTGGTTGGGTGGTTTGTTGAGTATTTACAGTCAAACTTCACACTAAAACTCAAATCTTGTCCCGCTAAAATACAACCTTTAACCACCTGATGGCAGTAAAGCTCCTACCTTCAGGTTTCTGTGGACGATGCGGAGAGAGTGGAGGTACGCCACAGCCTCCAGCACTTGTCTGATCACATTGCTGGTGTCACGCTCTGAGTAGTAGCCCTGGTCCAGGATCCAGTCAAACACCTCCCTGCCTGTGGCTCTGTGAGAAAAAGAGAGACAAATACGAGCAAGACATGAGACACAGCATGTCTGAAACACCAAACCTCAAACTCTATCTGACCTGAAGTCCTGCAAACACAACCACAAGATCCTTTTAGATCTTTCTGTTCACATAGACGGAGAATGCTTATTACAGCAGGATGGAATGCTTTTAGATAAAAATGAATCCTGTTTCTTTATACTGTATATGTGTATTTTACCAACAGAAGTGCTGGATGGTCCTGAAGACCCCTCAGCCTATGCATTTTACTGCTTTTTAACACACCTGATTCTATAGAAGCCCATTCTCACCATCTAAAATCAAACAAAAATCCAGCATGTGTTTTTTTTCTACTTTAAAATGCTAAGACATTGTTTTAAGAAACTTTGCTATCGCAACGACAGGAAAAGTACACCCTGCACGTCTTGAAGGCATTTACTAATTCTCTTAACTAATTATGGGTGTGTTCTTTTGGGGCACAACTTAAAATAAACCAAACAGTGTGTAAATTGCTCATCAAGAGTCAGGTGCGCTCTGACTTTGGCGGATTTTTAACGGTGCTATTTTAAGTTTTGCTGTAGTTTGTTCATGTGTGTAATAAGTGGGGGTGTACGAGCGGTGCACCTGTGTTGCCAAGATAGCAATGAACATCTGACTGATGACGTCTGTCTAAGTTGTATTCAGTCAGTGGAGGTCCTTTATTTTTTTTACATAAACACTCACAAGATAAAGATAAAAATACTCCAGAAATTTACCTGAACACACCTTACTTCTAGAGTGCAATATAGGGCCATATGCCATTATTTTGAGATTGTATCTCATTATTTTAAAATAATACATCAGCAAAAAAACATACTTGAATAAAATAAAATAATGAGGTAGCAATTTACTTAATAATGAGAGATTTTTTTTATTGTATGTGGCTGTATGCCTCTCACAATAAATACACTATTGCCTTATTATTATACAATAAATGGACATGACTTCAATAATGACATTAGTGCTTCAACTGTGACTCCACACACACACACACACACACACACACACACACACACACACACACACACACACACAGTGTGCACAGACTGCAGTACGTGAAGAAAAAAGTTTATATTTTCCAAAATATGATTAATAATTTTTTTTTATAATAACATAATTGCTTTGTGATGCTGTTATATAATAAAATTACATAAAATGACAAAAAATATTAATTATTATTATTATTATTATTATTATATAATGAGGGGGGGGGGAATTAATTGTAGTCCTGACGTTCAGCACAGTTTTGTTCGGACCAGCATCTTTCAGCTAAGCCCTGCGTCTCCCTCCATACCTGGGTAATATCACACGCGTGTGTCGTTACTCTTGGCACAGCAACGAGTACAATCTACCCGTGCAAATCAGGTCCGGTCTCGTGTAACAGGCTGTAACATGGAGGACGAGGCCGGATGCAAATGAAAGTCATATTTATTTTTAGACATAACAAAAAAGCAAACCAAAAACTGAGACAAAGAAAACACTTAAAGTAAACACTTAAATACTATAAAACAAAAGATAAACTAGGTCTTGAGAAGCAAGGAACAAAACACTATAAAGATAACAAATCAGAACTGTAGACCAAAATAACAAACACACGGGACAAGGTCAAACAAAAAGCACGACAGAGAACAAAGGATAACATGAGGTATATATACACAGGCACACACTAGGGACACCTGTGGAGGTAATGAGGGGGCGGAGTTACAAATGAGACACAAGGTGACAACACTAATGGCTTGGGCAGGGCTAGGGTGGGGCTAGGGCGGAGACAGAACAATAACAAAACAATGCCATGTGCTCAAAAAAGCACATGGCTGGAAACACAAGACAGGAAAACAGGGCAGGAGTACAGAAAACCAAAAGAGGGAAAAACACAGGACAGACATGGGCTGAGGTGTAACATCACCCCCCCTCAACGGCGCCACTACCAGAGGCGCCGAGAGAGAGGGAACAGAGAACAAGACAAGACAGAACTATGACGGTGGAACTATTGACATAACAGGAGACTGGACTTTGGACGAGAACTGAGACTGGACAGACAACTGGACAGGGGGCTGAGACTGGACAGATGACTGGACAGGGGGCTGAGACTGGACAGACGACTGGACAGGGGGCTGAGACTGGACAGGGGATACATACTGGGACTGGAATGGAGACTGGGGAGGTGGGAAAAACAGAGACTGGACAGGGGACGAGAACTGAGACTGGACAGAGGGCTTACATTGGGCAGGGATACAGACAGACAGGGCAGGGGACATGAACAAAGACTGGACAGGGGACGGAGACTGGACGAAAGACTGGACGTTAGACTGGGACAGAGACTGGACTGTGGACGAGAACATAGACTGGACAAGTGGCTTAGACTGGACAGAGGACTTGGGCTGGACAAACTGGGACTGGACAAGACAGGACAAGGGAACCGGGACAAATACACTTACTAGGACTGACACAAATATGGTGACAGGGACGGGAACAGAAAAACCACCAGGGACAGCAACAGGAACAAACACAGACACGGGGACCAGGACAGGGAGAGACATGGGTACAAACAAAATAGGATGCCCAGGACTGGCAAAAGTTCTTGAGGTCTGTGAGACCAGCCTGGGCACAGTTCTGGGGGTTGGCCTGGGAGCTGGTCTGGGGGTGTACAAAGTTCTGGGAGCAGGCACAGGGTCAGAGGCGGCCGGAGCCGCGGGCACAGGGTCAGAGGCGGCCGGAGCCGCGGGCACAGGGTCAGAGGCGGCCGGAGCCGCGGGCACAGGGTCAGAGGCGGCCGGAGCCGCGGGCACAGGGTCAGAGGCGGCCGGAGCCGCGGGCACAGGGTCAGAGGCGGCCGGAGCCGCGGGCACAGGGTCAGAGGCGGCCGGAGCCGCGGGCACAGGGTCAGAGGCGGCCGGAGCCGCGGGCACAGGGTCAGAGGCGGCCGGAGCCGCTGGCACAGGGTCAGAGGCGGCCGGAGCCGCTGGCACAGGGTAAGAGGCGGCCGGAGCCGCTGGCACAGGGTCAGAGGCGGCCGGAGCCGCTGGCACAGGGTCAGAGGCGGCCGGAGCCGCTGGCACAGGGTCAGAGGCAGCCGGAGCCGCTGGCACAGGGTCTGGAGCAGTGGGTACCACGTGGGCGGCTGGCACTGCTGGTGCTGGAGCTGAGGCTGGAGCAGTGGGAGCTGCTGGAGCTGGAGCTGAGGCTGGAGCAGCGGGAGCTGCTGGTGCTGGAGCTGAAGTAGTGGGAGCTGCTGGTGCTGGAGTAGCAGGAGCTGCTGGGGCTGGAGCAGTGGGAGCTGCTGGTGCTGGAGCTGAAGCAGCGGGAGCTGCTGGTGCTGGAGCAGCGGGAGCTGCTGGAGCTGAGGCTGGAGCAGCAGGAGCTGCTGGTGCTGGAGCTGAGGCTGGAGCAGCAGGAGCTGCTGGTGCTGGAGCTGAGGCTGGAGCAGCAGGAGCTGCTGGTGCTGGAGCTGAAGCAGCGGGAGCTGCTGGTGCTGGAGCTGAAGCAGCGGGAGCTGCTGGTGCTGGAGCAGCGGGAGCTGCTGGTGCTGGAGCAGCTGGTGCTGGAGCTGGAGCAGCTGCTGGAGCTGGAGCTGGGGCAGCAGGTGCTGGAGCTGGGGCAGCAGGTGCTGGAGCTGGAGCTGAGGCAGCAGGTGCTGGAGCTGGAGCTGAGGCAGCAGGTGCTGGAGCTGGAGCTGAGGCAGCAGGTGCTGGAGCTGGGGCAGCAGGTGCTGGAGCTGGGGCAGCAGGTGCTGGAGCTGGAGCTGGGGCAGCAGGTGCTGGAGCTGGGGCAGCAGGTGCTGGAGCTGGAGCTGGGGCAGCAGGTGCTGGAGCTGGAGCTGAGGCAGCAGGTGCTGGAGCTGGAGCTGGGGCAGCAGGTGCTGGAGCTGAGGCAGCAGGTGCTGGAGCTGGAGCTGGGGCAGCAGGTGCTGGAGCTGGGGCAGCAGGTGCTGGAGCTGGAGCTGAGGCAGCAGGTACTGGAGCTGGAGCTGAGGCAGCAGGTACTGGAGCTGGGGCAGCAGGTGCTGGAGCTGGAGCTGAGGCTGGAGCAGCAGGAGCTGCTGGTGCTGGAGCTGAGGCTGGAGCAGCAGGAGCTGCTGGTGCTGGAGCTGAGGCTGGAGCAGCAGGAGCTGCTGGTGCTGGAGCTGAAGCAGCGGGAGCTGCTGGTGCTGGAGCTGAAGCAGCGGGAGCTGCTGGTGCTGGAGCAGCGGGAGCTGCTGGTGCTGGAGCAGCTGGTGCTGGAGCTGGAGCAGCTGCTGGAGCTGGAGCTGGGGCAGCAGGTGCTGGAGCTGGAGCTGGGGCAGCAGGTGCTGGAGCTGGGGCAGCAGGTGCTGGAGCTGGAGCTGAGGCAGCAGGTGCTGGAGCTGGAGCTGAGGCAGCAGGTGCTGGAGCTGGGGCAGCAGGTGCTGGAGCTGGGGCAGCAGGTGCTGGAGCTGGAGCTGGGGCAGCAGGTGCTGGAGCTGGGGCAGCAGGTGCTGGAGCTGGAGCTGGGGCAGCAGGTGCTGGAGCTGGAGCTGAGGCAGCAGGTGCTGGAGCTGGAGCTGGGGCAGCAGGTGCTGGAGCTGAGGCAGCAGGTGCTGGAGCTGGAGCTGGGGCAGCAGGTGCTGGAGCTGGGGCAGCAGGTGCTGGAGCTGGAGCTGAGGCAGCAGGTACTGGAGCTGGAGCTGAGGCAGCAGGTACTGGAGCTGGGGCAGCAGGTGCTGGAGCTGGAGCTGAGGCTGGAGCAGCGGGAGCTGCTGGTGCTCTTGAAAATCTGAGCTTCAGTAGCTCAAAGAATCCCTCCACCGTCTTTGCCTTTTCAGGCCTTTGGTCAGACACAATGTCCGCCCATTGTGAAGCCCTACCCCTCAGTAAAGTCTTGATAAAAAGTACCTTTATAAGTTCTGGAAGGGTAGGGCACAACAAATGGTCGGGGTAGAGGGAGCACTGCATGATGAAGCCCTCACAGGTCCCTTGTTCCCAATCATATTCACAGGGGGAAGACATCAATGAGGGTAACACCAGCGGCTGTCCGTCTTGAAGCTTGGAAACAAGGCTCTCCAAAAACTCCTGCTGTTCCTGCATCGCCGAATACATCCTCAGTGGGTCGCGCTTTATGTTACATGGAGGAGGAGGCCGGATGCAAATGCAAGTCATATTTATTTTTAGACATAACAAAAAAGCAAACCAAAAACTGAGACAAAGAAAACACTTTAAGTAAACACTTAAATACTATAAAACAAAAGATAAACTAGGTCTTGAGAAGCAAGGAACAAAACACTATAAAGATAACAAATCAGAACTGTAGACCAAAATAACAAACACACGGGACAAGGTCAAACAAAAAGCGCGACAGAGAACAAAGGATAATATGAGGTATATATACACAGGCACACACTAGGGACACCTGTGGAGGTAATGAGGGGGCGGAGTTACAAATGAGACACAAGGTGACAACACTAATGGCTTATTGTTGTACAGACCTGAATTAATTACACTTCTGTAACTTTGTTTATTGAACTACAAGGGAAACATCTCTGGGAAGTAAATGATTAAAGAATAGTGAAGTGATCCATCAGACAATGAAGGAACACATAAGGAATCATGTAGTTACTTAAAAACAGTGTTAAACAAACCTAAATACTCTGTGAAGAAGCTTTTAGGTGCTCTTATGTGGGGAGCTGTTAACTTGTGGTTTCTGAGGCTGGTAACTGGTCCTGATGAGTGCCAGTTTCATCGTTACATTTTTGATGGTCTTTGTGGTGACTGAACTCAAGGATACAGGATAAAGTTCTAGTTGAGTAGTTGTTGCTTCTCATAATCTGGATTAGAACATTACTCAAATATTCACTATTCACTGTATACCTGTAACTCCACCTCTTCTCTACTTTACAACAGATTCTGCGTAGTTTGGATGACTGGTACTATAAGTTCTGCTATTAAGACAGAATAATTATAATAATAATCAGATGGTGTGTAATACAACAAGAAAAAACAGCATGATACAGAGCAGGAGTTCACTAGTATCTTCACTGAATGCACAGCTATTATAAATGTAGAGCTCTGGAAAAAAATAAGAGAGCACTTAAAAATGATGAGTTTCTTTGATTTTACCAAATTAAAAACCTCTGGAATATAATCAAGAGGAAGATGGATGATCACAAACCATCAAACCACCAAACTGAACTGCTTGAATTGTTGCACCAGGAGTAAAGCAGCATAAAATTATCCAAAAGCAGTGTGTAAGACTGGTGGAGGAGAACATGATGCCAAGATGCATGAAAATTGTGATTAAAAATCAGGGTTATTCCACCAAATATTGATTTCTGAACTCTTAATGTTTTCTTTGCATTATTTGAGGTCTGAAAGCTCTGCATATTTTTTTGTTATTTCAGCCATTTCTCATTTTCTGCAAATAAATGCTCTAAATGAGAATATTTTTATTTGGAATTTGGGAGAAATGTTGTCTGTAGTTTATAGAATAAAACAACAATGTTCATTTTACTCAAATATAAACCTATAAATAGTAAAATCAGAGAAACTGATTCAGAAACTGAAGTCGTCTCTTCATTTTTTCCAGAGCTGTAAAATCTCCCATCACATAAAACTGACTCTAATCAGCCCTCAGCATTGCATGATCTCCCCCTTATTCATTTAGTCATTCACTCACTCTACTTCACACACACACACACACACACACACACACACACACACACACACACACACACACACACACACTCCAATAACACTCACAGCTCCAGGAAGAGGAAGTACTCTTTTCTTGTCTCAAAGACGTCGACCAGCTGGAGGATGTTATGATGCTTCACCCTGAGAGGAGAGGAGAGCAGGAGACAGGCTGTGAGTGTGAGACAGGAAACAGAGGCCGCCATTCCTTTACTCAGTGCAGCTCATTTCAGATTAATGAAATAAACTCTGCTTTTCTCTCTCTTACATATTCAGGATGAGAATCTCGTTCTTGGCAGCTTTGCGCACTTTCCTCCCGTCTTTCTTCAGGAACTTCTTACAGGTGTACATCTTCTGTGTGCTCCTGTCCTTCGCCCGAAAGATCTCACAAAACTCCTCCCTGTATTTAAACAAACAAACACAACTTTACATAAACGCATTAAACTAGAATTCAGATCAATGACTCTATAATTAACATATTCGTAAATCACTGACTAAATATGTTACTGAATACATTACTGAATCTATCAATCTATTACTGAATCTATTACTGAATCTATTACTGAATCTATTACTGAATCTATTACTGAATCTATAAATACATTACTGAATCGTTGACTCTATCACTGAATATATGAATATATTACTTAATATTATAAAAATATAAATCACTAATTAAATCTAAAACCGAATATTGAATCTATATCTATATACTGAATCTATTACGAAATCTATAAATATATTACTGAATCTATGAATGTATTTCTCTATATATTACTGAATCAACAAATGTATTATTGAATCTATTAATGAATATATTACTGAATCTATGAATCTATTACTGAATCTATGAATATACTGAATATATTACTGGATCTATAAATATATTACTGAATCTATGAATACATTAGTGAATCTATTGCTGAATTTATAACTATATTACTCAATATATTACTGAAACTATTACTAAATTTATGAATATATTACTGAATCTATAACTAAATCTATGACTCTATTACTAAATCCATTACTGTATCTATGAATACATTACTAAATATTATTAAAATATGAATAAATGACTACATCTAAAACTATATATATTACTGAATCTATTACTGGGTCTATAAATCTATTACTGAATCTATTGTTAATATTGAATCTATAATTTAATCCATGACACTAAGAGTCTATTCCTGAATCCGTGACTTATTCTAATTGTTACAGATGTACATGTAAATCTAAAACTAAGTGAACATATGAATTTACAGCTAAATCTATGGATGTAATCATGTAGAGAATTTACAATTTAGTTTTTTAGTAATTTGAGCATCTGTTGAGCAAATGTGACCAAGTTAGTAAAATTGATATTAATGATATCAACGGTTGCATAGTGAAATATAAAATTCAACACATGTTTAAATCCAGAGAATTAGTGAGAAGAGTTCATACTTACGATTTGACCACTTGTCCCAGGTCATATTTATCAGTGACCTCAGTGGGACTGTTATAATCCTTTTTCTCCCCTAAAGTTAAACAGCCAAATGGCATGGCTGCTCCGGCTCTGAAAAAAACATATATACATTATGTTTAAGTAAAGAGAAGCATTTAAAATAACTGATAAAGAAATGACATATGCTAATTACTTACTAAAAACACTTTGTCCAAGGTCCTTACAGATCTGGGTCTGTTAAAACACAGGAAAACAAGAAAGTTATGCAATTAAAATGTGTAGTTTCAGTCATCTCCAAAAGTACTAACTGACCACTGACATACAGTTTTAGCCTTTTAAGTGAAGTGTATTATAATTTATATATATTTGAGCTGGAGCACTTAAAGTAAGTTTATTACAGTACCCTCGCTGCAGTCCTATCACAGAATTAGGATATACTGATGGAAAGAAAGGAATTAACAGCAAAAGTAAAAGCGTCACATTACAAAATTAACCAATCATGTGACCCCACACAGCACCAGGAGCAGATAGCTTCCACACCTATTAAATTGAACTCCAGACTATTAGTTTCATAACGACCATAGATCTATATTTGGGACTCCTGGCTCCTAAACAGTGATGACACAAAACAATATATATTTTTTGTCCACAAAGAACATTTGTTAATTCAAAAATGGCCTCATTTAGAGGACCCTTTGTAGCTGTAAAATGTCAATTTAACTAAAACTCCAGTGTTTTTCCACCTTTAAAGTTGATCATACCTTTTTTTTTTACATAAGTTAGAATATGTCTATAGGCTACACAAAATCACTCTCACAGAAAGATAAAGATCTCAGCAGCTCTGTTTTCACCTGTTTCAGACCCCTCTGTCACTTTTATGCAAATAAGCTGTTGCTGGCCACACCATGTTTACACTGAGCGATTATAAAACGTTAGTTTTAGCTTGTGCTAAACGGCAAAACCTGAAGATGCTTAACTGCGAAAGAAGCAGGAAACACATTATCCCTCATTTGCTGACTTGCCATTGACATTAGGTATAGATCCCTCCCTCAGAAGAAGTCTGCTGGCTCATCAAAGTAATACCAGAAAGAATTTTATATAGTTGAAATCAGATTATGTTTAGAAACACTGCATTAACTCAGCACTGCTTTATCACTCCATCGCTGCACCATAACCTCCTTTATCAGCTTAAAACAAGCAACAGTCTTACGCAACAAAGTAGTATAATCTGACTCACAGCACTTCATACACCACTCTGCGCAAATTACAGAGGATGAGAGGACATTGTCTTCTTCACAATGTTTCTTTTGGCACTAATGGAACACTAACAGAACGTAACATCTAACGCTAATGGCACATAACATTATCAAAGGCAAAGTTCTGCACTGTGCTGATGAGTGGAAACGCAATCGGTGCAAAGAAATATCTGAGGATATTTGCTTTCTCCATTCATCACACGTTACAATACGCAGAGTCTTCTTCTATTCTTCTCACTGAGTGATGAGTCAGATGTGTGTCTCTCTCTCTCTCTCTCTCTTTCTCTCAGCAGGAGAAGAAAAAGCAGTAATTTGACTGGGGGTGGGCAGGATTAGTAAGCACTATTTCACATACGTGACCTTAAAGTATAATCTTTAACCCTTTCAAGCCTACAGGCCTGTTTGTAGGCACACACCTCAAATGACAATGTACATATTAGTTGTATAGAAGATAGTGAATATTATACAACAGTTTAACAATCTGATTGGTTGAGAAGTGTTCTAGCCGTGATGATATTTGTGATAACAGCACGGCCTTCTCACACTAAACCTGTATCACTCCGCCGACGCGTTGCCGAGTAACGGCGTATACACACAGGACAGCTTAGAATCATCAACGGCATCAGCGGCAGCGTTAGCTTAGCACAGGCTAGCGCTCAACCACGGCACGCTCGGCCGCAACGCTGGCTGTTTTTTGTGGAAAAAAGGGAAAGAAAATCGCTCGGCTAATGCCGTCTGACAGCCAGAACGCTAACCAGCCAGGCTAGGCTAAACTAAGTTAATGCTGAGCTAAAGCAAGCTACGCTAACCTAACCACAGTCCAGCCGGCTAGCTAAAACCAACACCACCCAGCAAAACAGGCAGAAATGCTCAAAAAATGCGCAGCGTTCACCTGAAGACGACTCCACGGAGCAGGAGAGGAGAGTATTAGCGTCATTTCACGCTCCTAACGCTTCCATCTTCACTTATTCCCAATTTTGCTTTCAAGCTAACTTTCGTGGTGTTAGTCTGTATAAACCATACACCGTTTTGTAGTTAAGTTTCAGTTCTGTTACAGTTGTGGTGGAACTACTTTTTGGCGGAAGGCTCAGTCCATATTAAAGCATATTCATTCTTAAGTTCTTTAATTTATTTTCTTTATTCATTTTGTAAAAAAAGAAACTGTTGTATAAAAACAATAGAACACGAGAGGGAGTGTGTTATCGCCTTCGGATCATGTCTGCGACCGAATCACAGCCGTGATGTTATTTGTGATAACACACTCCCTCAAGTTCTATTGCTTAAATAAGTACTCAGTGAATAAATATTTGTGGGAGCAAAGACTACCCACAGCCAACGGGATCACAGAAAGAGAGAACCCTGGGTCCAATCACATCTCCTTCATGGCCAGAGCTTTTTATGGAGAGTCTGACCTCTTTCTGTTTACCTGTTATAATAGTAAATTACTCTAAACTCTAGAGAAAGCTTGAGAATTAGTCCTCTATGAATAAGGGTGAATGGAGCTAAAAGCTAAACATTTTAATAAAAAATGGTGACTAACTGCTATATATATAGTATGCTGAGTATTCCCTTAAAATTAGAAAGTAGAATTAAACGAATAAAGTGTGCCTGTAAACTGTAAACTATTCTTCTACAGCAAACAGAGTTTAGTCAGTAGAGATGCTAGCATTACTGCTACGAGCTGATTGGTTGGTGAGCTAGAGCTAGAGCACTGAGTTTAAAAGGCTTACTGGAGTTTAAAACTATAAAAAAAATCAGTCTGTGGTGCTGAAGCATTTGATATAGTGATGTGTTGAGGACATAAGTACATATTTCAGTGTTAAAGTAATCAGACGTTTATAAACTCTGATTTTACTCAATTGCTCCACATGAACCTATTCATTTTGGAATGCGTATTCTCCTCTATAGAGATTCTCTAGCATGGCTTCGCTAGTTCTTGTGTGTGTTTAGTTCTGGTGAGTTCTAGTGAAATAACGTGTTTTTGGAGAGCATCCAGGTGAGTCCGCAATTTCCTACGGTGAAAAATTGTGTAATTTGTGAACCTGTGTCGCCAATGAGTCATGTAATCCAAAGTCCAAACAACTTAACGATTGATCTGATTATATTGCACAGACTGAAATCTGGAACTTTTTTTCCACACATACACATAAATCGATCACAAGCTGACAAAAATCTTTCACTGTTCTTGTGTCCCCCTAGCCCTGGCATCATCTGTGTTCCAACCTGTGTCTCATTTGTAACCCCACCCCCTTATTATCTTCCCCAGATGTTGCTTGTCTGTATCTGTATCTATATATACCCCATATTTTTCATTGTTCTTGGTCGCACTTTTTGACCTCTGTTGTGCTTTTATATTTTTATTTATCACTTTTCTTAGTAATAAAAATATAAGGCTACCTTTATAAATGTTTATGAATGGTTTATAAATGAGTTTATTAATGTTTATTAATTAGGCTGCAAATACTTTAAAACCCATTAATAAGCAGTTAATATATAACATAACAGTAGTGATTCCACACTCGTTTATGCTGTCAAACCTCAGATCTTTCTAGATACAGAGTTTACTTTGTATTTTCCATCGATCAGCACTAAACCTGCCATATTATGTATAAGTATGTTTAACTATTTACCATAAATTAAATGACTAAGTTGCCACTAAGTTGCCATTGATAAGCAGTTAAAACTATGTGTTTTAACTGCTTATCAATGTTTTTTTAGGCATTTAGAACCTAATCAATAAAAAGTAATAATGTAATTTACAAACCATTTATAAATTCTTTATAAAGGTAGTCTTATTTTAAAGTGGTACCTTCTTCTTAGATTTGTTTGATTTCTCATCTTTTGTTACTTTGTTTCTTTTCATTAGAAAAAAAAGTATTAAAATAGAAATTTATTCGAGTTGACTCTACCTCACGAAGATACTGAAATTAAAATCTCAAGAGTCTGCAGATCTGTCCTCAAAGATAAACGTGACTTAGACTAATTTAGAAGAATCTAAAGTATAAAACATTTTCTGGATTGAAAACAAGATAATGCACTGGGAGTAGAGAGGGCTATGCCATCAATAAGCATCTACAAGAGTGATGTATTAGAGAAAAAGGTAAAGAATTACCTGGAGCAAGAAAACTTCCGGACACACTATCTTAGAAAAATTAAAAGCCTTTATTGAAACATGGCAAAGTAGTAAAAAGTGCCAACGTGTTGCGGCTAACTCAGGCCTTCATCAGGGCATAAAATGGACATATTCTGGTTTGTTTAACACTTTTTGTTTACTAAATAATTCAGCATGTGTTCCTGTAGAGCTTTAATATAATTAAGCAACAGAACACGAGAGGGAGTGTGTTCTCACGAATAACATCATGGCTGTGATTCGGTCATAGGCACGAGCTGAAGGCGAGTAGATCATCACAGCTGTGATGTTATTTGTGATAACACACGACATCGAGTGTTCTATTGCTTTTATACAACAGGTTTTTCTTTTACAAAATAAATAAAGAAAATAAATCAAAGAACTTGAAGAAATTGAGAATGAATATGCTTTAATATGGACTGTGCCTTCCGCCAAAAAGTAGTTCCACAAAAACTGTAACAGAACTGAAACTTAACTACAAAACGGTGTATGGTTTATACAGACTAACGCCACGAAAGTTAGCTTGAAATTAAAATTGTGAATAGTGAAGATGGTAACGTTAGGAGGGTGAAATAACGCTGATACTCTCCTCTCCTGCTCCGTGGAGTCGTCTTCAGGTGAACGCTGCACATTTTTTGGGTTTGCATTTTCTGCTTGTTTTGCTGGGTGGTGTTGGTTTTAGCTAGGCTGGCTGGACTGTGGTTAGGTTAGCGTAGCTTACTTTAGCTCAGCATTAGCTTAGCTTAGCCTAGTCTAGCCTGGCTGCTAAGTGTTCTGGCTGTCAGACGGCATTAACCGAGCGATTTTCTTTCCCTTTTTTTCATAAAGGCGAGCCAGCGCTGCGGGCGAGCGTGCCGCAGCTGAGTGCTAGCCTGTGCTAAGCTAACGCTGTTGCGGGTGTCCTGTGTATATACGCCTTTACTCTGCAATGTGTTGGCGGAGTGATACAAGTTTAGTGTGAGAAGGCCGTGATGTTATCACATATATCAGCACGGCTAGAACACTTCTCAACCAATCAGATTGTGAGGTCGGAACTAACTGCTGTATAATCTTCAATATTAAATTTATAATGTAAAACAATAATGAAAAGAAAGAAAACCCATTAAATGAGACAAGTTGTTTCCAATTGGTCAATTTGTCCTCAGTATTAAGAGCCGTCTGTATCTAAGAATAATACAGACTTTTATCTTACACCCAGACATCAGAGAGCAGGTCCTGGAGGCGTAACTCTGCTCTGCTCTCATAGTTAGTTAGATTTTCTTCCTCCAGTGTTTTTAGAGTGGTGAATTCTCACAGACATCCTCTGGCCTCCATCCAGGTCACTGAAATTTTCCATCGCTTGTTATGCAAATTCAGTATTGAATTCTACTCTTGGTTTTCTGCTTGTAGACGTGCGCTGCTCCCTCCGGGCCTCCCGGCCGAAACCACCAAACTAAAACCGTCTGCAGCGAATCCGAGGGAGGCAGCTAAACGGAACAGACAGGGAGGTCGAGTTGAGGAAATCCAGCCCTGAACAGAAATACTGTAGATGTTTCCAGCCTCTCTCCAGCTTCTTCCCAGTGAGGGACGTCCTCACAACCGATTTAAACGTGATAAAGATAAGCACATGAGGAAAAGCTGATATATTGCTTGGCTTTATATAAAATTAGGGGTGAAACAAAAATTTATATTACAGTTTTTCTCAATTGGTTTGGCTCATTTCTTGAAACTGAGATGACATTCTCAAAATAACATGGACAAATCCCCAAACTAACTTGCGCTTCCTCACAACAGAATGGCATTTCTCATTGCTTTCATCACATTTCAAATGCTTTGTACACGTCTCAAGCACTTAGTACATCTTTACAAATGGTTATGTACAAGTAGCCTACACTTAACACAATACTCCTACATTTAGTACATTTTCCAAAAGAATGCATCTTGTTGATCTATCCCAATTGGTTGGTTCTCAGTGTAATGGTTGTTCTCTCCAAAACATGTCAGCACAATTTCATCGTATAAGTCATCATCTGCAGAATAGTCTGCTCAGTTGTCAAAATGAGTTAAGAAATTGTAATACAATACAGAACACACATTTTGGAACATTTCATAAATTCATGACAATCAGGTGAGTAGGTAACAGGTGAAAGCAGGTTTTGACGAGGAGGAGTGTCCCTCTTTACAGGTGACCAATCCATCAGTTTGTTACCTGACAGGTGTTGTCTGTGATTTTGAATGCTGGCATTGCTGTGTATATACAGCTTGACCTGGTGCTAGTGCTTTGATGCTAGTCCTGTGATGATATAACGATGATATAGTCCTGTGGTGATCAGTGTAGAGGATGGCTCAGGCATTCACGGCGCTTCTTCCCACGGTGCATTGCTAAAGAACACATCAGATGCGATGTTGATGAGAATTTATGGTCAAACAGACTGCAGCGGATGAATGGCCAGGAAGATGACCAGGAGAGAGAGGGGAGTGACACAGACTAGTCAGAATGTTACTGTATTGCATTTGTGATGCTTGACTGTTTTTTTACCTACTGTAATGTATTTTTTGTTGTTTTTACAGGTTTTTGTATTTTGTATAGGGGAGAGCAGGGTAATGTGAGACATCGGGTAATGTGAGACACCCCTTGTATCTTGGCAACTGAACACAATTGTGGTCATGTGACCATTATGTTGTCAAGTCCCTCCCATTTCCCACTACTAGGATGAGGAAGTTGTTGCTGGTGCTGTTAAGGTTTTTTTTTTTTTTCACAAAAAGGTGTTTTCTGCATGTAAATGTAAATTTTCTTGCTTTGAACTTAATCAACTATTTTATCAAAGTAAATTGATTCAGGTAGAAAAACCTATATCATACATGCGTATGAACTTTCAACATATCAAACCATGTGATTGATGCTAGTTGAAGATTAGCCTGATTTGCTAGAGATTATGTTTTTTTCTAAAAGGGTAGCTGTGGGGTTAAGTGAGACAAATGCTGTGGGTTAAAGCGAAACACCGTCCCAGCCAACTGGACTGAGAAACATTGTGCAGGTAGGCTAGAGTGTGATTACATAGATAAGAGATTACATGACTATATGATTCTGTAGGTTAACTTTCCAAAAGCAAAATCTATACTAATGAATACTGTACTCTTTAGGAAAAGAGTGGTTTGGCAGATTCTTAGCACGTCAATATCTCTCTGTGTGAACTCCTGAGGCAACATCCCTGCGCACATGATACCTTAGAGCAACAGACTAACAGTGAGTGGGTTGTGATAATGACCAGTGAAACTTTGAACTGCAAAATATTAATGGACTGAATCTCCATGATTCTAACACAAGTCCGATATTAGTTGTGGAATGTGTGATTGTCAATCTAGCTGTAAGGATTGTAATTGTTACAACATGTAATGTTAATGGTAGTTTAAAAGTGGAAAACATAATTGGAACAGCATCCCCCCAACTGGTTCACTTTACCCGCTTAATTTATCTGGTCTCTCTTAGTTTACCCCTGAGTTGGGGTAAAGTGAGACACAAGACTACTTTTTTAAAAACAAACATATTTTCATTGTCCTTTGTCTTGAAGACATTCTAATAACTTTAATAGCTAGGAAACATCCTGAATTAATTGGAAAAAATACAATTTTACTGATATATCATTGTAGCTCAGCTAGCAAGGGGCAAATGTAAAAAATGGCTCACATTACCCCGCTCTCCCCTACATCCTGACATATCTGGTTGATACGTCAAAAGGGAGAATTAAAGAGTAACTGTTTATTTTACCTTGAGTGTATTGACAAATATCTTTCAATAATGATTACTTATCTTAGTATCTATAATTACATAATTATTGTGTGAAACCTTGTATTGTATATGCATTAACCAATACTCACATTATATTTGATAATTTTTACTCACAGTGTATTTTACACGCAATTATATAAAAGATTAACCAATAATCACAATATATCCTTTACACATATAGTAAAACATTGTTTGATATGGCATGTGACTAACACAGACTTTATTATATGACAAATTAACCCACATGATACATTTACTAACACATTAACATATAACATATGAGATGTAGCTCAGGCTTGAAGTATTTTGTTTACTGCAGGACCCTAACAAACGGTCATCAATTCGACTGGTACGGGGCTAAATTGCTACAAAAAAGGCTATTAGATCAAAGCAGCCTTTTGGTGAGTGCCTCCCTAAAAAACCTCTGCTTCAAAGAGGGGGGTGATGCACACACACAGATAGTGCCATGAGGTTCCGTTCTGGAGGAACGCAGTCAAGGTCAAACACTAGTGGTCCAGTCAGACACGTGAAACTTCAGTACTAACACGTGCATGCTAACATGAGATGATTTTAACAACGCCTCATCAACAGGTTTCACGTCATTTGGGGTATAAAACATGGAGTCAGATCAGAGGGGGGTCAGAACTTATGCTGGGACGGCTGTCAGACTGTCTTTCATGTGTTAGTTCTCCTGAATATTCAGTACTTTGTAATAAATACTTGGTTTGCTTTCAGCTTCACTCCACCTGTCTGACTCTCTCTATCAAACGAACACGCAGGGGAGTTGTACCCCGGACGAGAGGTGGGGGTAGCCCACCTTTCATTTTCTTTTCTACAACAATCCCCTACAGTATATTTGATACATTAAATAAAAATAGTTACAATTTCCTCAGCAGAAAGAGTGCAGTGTGTGTGGTGTGAAAATTGTATTTCTTTAGCTAGACCTCTGCCATAAAGACAAAACATCTAAGCATTTTGACTTGCAGTACTTACACAATGCCAAAGGGACAATGCATTTTGGGGGCCCTGATGATTTGTGTGAGAAAGGAAATTAGTTTTGACTCATGGGTAAACTGTTTTTGGAGCGATATGAGCATGTGATGAGGATCCATGTAGTTGTGCTGCACCGTCCAGTATTTTGACAGGAGGACGAAATGAATGAAAATGTGCCAAAGCAATTGAGAAGGATCTATGCCATTTCTATGGTTCTGACTATTTATATGGGAGAGGGACTGAAGTGTTGCGAAGAACTGTAAGTCTGTTTGGCCAATTTACCTTATAGTTATAGGAATGTCATCTCAGTTTCAAGAAATGAGCCAAACCAATTGAGAAAAACTGTAAAATATCATATTGTCCAGCAGTTAAAGATGTAGTTCTATGTTCTTTCGGGACCTCCTGGATGAGTTGTCCATGTGGTTTTGGAGTACTATCTGCTTTTAGCTACAGAGCACCAGCGAGCAGGACACTCTAAACCGTATGCAACCAACTAGATCAGATCAGATAGATAGATAGATAGATAGATAGATAGATAGATAGATAGATAGATAGATAGATAGATAGATAGATAGATAGATAGATAGATAGATAGATAGATAGATAGATAGATAGATAGATAGATAGATAGATAGATAGATAGATAGATAGATAGATAGATAGATAGATAGATAGCCCGAGGAGAAATTCTAGAATCAGCCTGAACCTGTTTTAGTTAATTGTATTTATTCTTAACTTTTATTCCTTTTTTAGTTCTTTTCTTAGTTCTTTATTTCCTTTTTATTTATTTCATTATTTTATTTATTTGTTTTGTACTATTGCTTTTTACTTATTTTAATTAGTTTATTTTATTATTATTATTATTATTATTATTATTATTATTATTATTATTTTTGTATCATTATTCATTTATTTATTTGTATTTTTTATTGTACGATATAAAAGTTAGTTTTAATTTAATTTGAACTGTTTTTTGTTGTATTAGTATTATCTTCTTTTGTTTTTTTTTCTCCTATCAATTGAATCAGGTTTCATAATTATTATTATTATTTATTATTTTTAGCTATTTTTAATTGTATCACTAAAAGCTTTTTATATTTACTCAGATTATATTTGTGTATTATTAAAGTTTATTGGATAATCTGAAAAATGTAAGAATGACTAAAAAGCAAAAACAAAGTAAATCTGTAAGGGAGCAAATACTTTTTCATGGTACAGTACTTTTTTAAATTATGGTGTAATACTGCTTAGATACACACAGAGCTGATGGCACCTTATTCACCTTTACGGCAATGTGATGAAGACAAGCACATGATGAGAAGTTGATCTAATGATCGTTGGAACAAAAATTCAACATTAATATGTCATATTGTCCTGCAGTTCTTTAAATGGTGTTCTGGGTTGTTTTGGGATCTCCTGGATGAGTTCTTCATGCCCTTTTGGAGTAATTTTGGTCGGCCGGTCACTCCTGGGAAGGTTCACCAGTGTTCCATGTTTTCTCCATTAGTGAATAATAGTGAATCACTGTGGTTCTCTGGAGTTGATGATTTAGTTTTTTCTAATCTGTTTTTTTATTTCTTCAGATTGGGGTATAATAATGTGCTGCTTTTTGAGATCTTTTATCTGCTTAATGTTGTCAGACAGGTTGTATTTAAGTGATTTATTGATTCTACAGGTCTGGCAGTAATGAGGTCTGGTTGGGGTTAGTGAAATTGAACTCAGCTTTCCAAAAATGTGGATAATCACAGTTAATTCATGGGGGCAATTGCTTTTTCACTTAGGGCCAGGTTGGTTTGGATTGCTTTTTTCTCTTATAAAATGTAACCATTTAAAAATTTAAAAACTGCATCATTAAAATTATTTTATATTTACTCAGATTATATATATTATCTGATATTAAAGTTTATTTGAAAAATGTAAAAAAAAAAAAGGACCAAAAAGCAAAAACAAAATAAATCTTTAAAGGGGAAAATACTTTTTCATGACACTGTACCTAAAAGTATGGTGTAATACAGCGCTTAGTGCACACACACACACACACACACACAATTTGTTTGCAATACATTATCAATACATGGCATCAAATAGGGATATTTTGACCAAAATATAAGCACTCTAAACATAGGGTTGATAATGGATCGCTGTTTCCAGGAACAACTTTAAATAAATCTTAGCTGATTTGCTGTTATACATGGAAAAAATATACCTAAAATAAGGATGTAATACAGCTTAGATGCATACACACACACACATATACACACACACCCACACATGCAGCTGATGGCACATTTAATTTCCAAGCTGTTGAAGGTGGAATATGGAGCTACACTAGAGTTTATTCCTTTTAAATATTTTTGTCCCCCTCCTGAAAGTATAAGAAAATACTAGTATATTAATAGTAATAGTAAAGTATAGGTTACACAGGGGGTGTCAGAACAGAAAAACGGGGCAAAGACTCTAAAAGCAGGGAGAGTGCGCATTTCTAGCGCAGAAAAACGGGCCAAAGAGTCTAAAAGCGGAGAGAGTGTGCATTTCTGGCGCAGAAAAACAAGGCAAAGAGTCTAAAAGCGGAGAGAGTGCGCATTTCTAGCGCAGAAAAACGGGCCAAAGAGTCTAAAAGCAGAGAGGGTGTGCATTTCTAGCGCAGAAAAACGGGGTAAAAGAGTCTAAAAGTGGAGAGGGTGCGCATTTCTAGCGCAGAAAAACGGGCCAAAGAGTCTAAAAGTGGAGAGAGTGCGCATTTCTGGCGCAGAAAAACAAGGCAAAGAGTCTAAAAGCGGAGAGAGTGCGCATTTCTAGCGCAGAAAAACGGGCCAAAGAGTCTAAAAGCGGAGAGAGTGCGCATTTCTAGCGCAGAAAAACGGGCCAAAGAGTCTAAAAGTGGAGAGGGTGCGCATTTCTGGCGCAGAAAAACAAGGCAAAGAGTCTAAAAGCGGAGAGAGTTTGCATTTCTAGCACAGAAAAACGGGGTAAAAGAGTCTAAAAGCGGAGAGAGTGCGCATTTCTAGCGCAGAAAAACGGGCCAAAGAGTCTAAAAGCGGAGAGGGTGCGCATTTCTAGCACAGAAAAATGGGCCAAAGAGTCTAAAAGTTGGCGTAATTAAGGAGTTTAATATTAAGAGACATCATGAAATTAAACATCAATTTGAAAAATCTTAGTTTACACAACACTGTCAAAGATAAAGATAGTTAGTCAAGTAAAATGGTGTGTAAATGAAAGTAATCAGGAAAAATGTATTATTTAAAGTGGTATATTTCATTATTTGTTTTATTACAGAGTCTGTGGCCCGTGACTTCAAATATATTTCTCCTTCTGGCCCCCAACAAAAAAGTTTGGACACCCCTGGGTTACACAAATCAAAACAAATCCAAGACATCAGGCTAAATGGAACAGGAATTGAGGTTGTGTTAAGGAAATCCAGTCCTACACAGAAATACTGTAGATGTCTCCAGCTTCTCTCTAGTTTCCTCTCAGTGAGGGACGTCCTCACAACTGATGCAAACCTTGACGTTAACATGATGACGACAAGCAGATGACGAGGAGCTGATCTAATGCTCGGCTTCATTTAGGGCTGGTTTGCTGCAGGCTTTTTACTGAAGTAACAGCAGCAGTATGAGCTAAAACTCAGACTCTGTGCTCATTGTCTTTCAAGAGCAGAAAAGTTGGACATGTTGTTCACTAACAGTGGAAGCAGAAGTCATGTTGCCACTGTCAGAGCCAATTAGCTACCAGTCCAAAGTTTCCCTGTTCTGCTGCTACCTGTACCAGTCTTTCCTCATTCTGTGGCAGACCCATGTCTCAGACTATCTCAGGATCTGTATAACATACCTGAGAAACTAAAAAATTCAGCTCCAGAGTCTGAAAATAACCAAAACTCTACTTCTACATACAGTAAAAGCTGATTATTTACTACAATATACTAGAATTAGTCGTGATTAATCACTAGCAGAGGTGTCAAGTAATGAAGTACACATATTTTATTACCTAACTTATGTAAGAAAGATTGTTTTTTCTTCTGTTCTACTCCTTCTACTACATTTTTACACAATCATCACTTAAAACCCCTTTTTTTTAGCTTGATTCATTCCACTTCTGGCAAATTGCTATCTCGGCAGCAGAAAACACAGTTGCACCACTGACTGAATACAACCTAGACAGACGTCAACAGTCACAGTTCATTGCTATCTTGGCAACACAGAACCTCAGAGAGTACACAGCAGGATTAGCCAACAGACTTCGTCTGAGGGTGGAATCTATATCTACTGTTCATGGCTTGTTCAAGTCAGCAGATAAGGAAGATGTATAAGCAAACTTTTGAATAATGAGTTTAACAATGTGTTTCTATCACTGTTAAGCATGGTGACAACTATCTTGTCTGTGTTTTGCAAATTAGCACACTTACGCTAACGCTTACGTGTGGCAAACACTCAGCATAAACATGGGGTGTGCCCAGCAACAGCTTAATTGCTTAAAAGTATTCTGGCTTCTTATCATTCAAAAACCCCTTTCAGATAAAAATCTCTCCATCCAGATAGAGTGAATCTGATTATGATTGGATGTAGAGAAGTATAAATATATACCATTCTGATACCCTATTGGTTTATACTGTGATCCATCACACCTGCACATTAGAGCTGATGAGGCAAAGTAAGAGATAATTTTTACTAATTTTATGTGCTTTTAAACATTTTTTTTTATAATGTTTATTTTACTTTTTAGGGATGGTTTATAAAATTAAAAAGGTCAATATCAAATATTAAAAAAATGCTAAACAGTGCAATGGCAATCATAAAAAAGTTGAATATTTTAGTTATTTGGATTTAATTTTAAATATAGGGTTTATAAAGAGTTAAAATATTACAGTCCTCTTTTGTGTCCTGATATTCTTATATTTTCCCATCACTGGAATATATTTCAGGTCTGAAAGGCTTAAATATATTTTACAGATCAGTTCGTAAGTGAATTTGGTCAGATATACAGTGTATATTTGTAGGCTAATGAGTTTCAGTACTGTAGCCAGTTCACCTCGTCTGTCAGGCCTGAAAGTCTGTCTGAGCTTCTGAGCTTTTCTAAAAAGAAAGCAGAATTAATAATTTAAGACCACAGAGGATTTCCATCATCGATCACAGCGTGAGGAGGCTGAAATAACCCGCAGACGGCCTTCACTAAAAAACAACAAGCGCTTCTGTATCAGACAGGCTTCAGGACCCGAACCAGCAGTGTGCTGCAACCTGCAACCCCTCACTGCCAAAACCTCAAACTGAGCACTGCTGATGTTTTCAGGAACAAAATCTCAGTTGTTTTGCTGCAGTACTTGGAAAAAATTACCTAAAAATATGGTGGAATACACCGTTACTGCAACTTAAATCAGCATAATGTGAGATTTGGGGCTCTACCTTACACCCTGTGCAAGCTGCGTCATGATGCTCATTGTTATCTTACACCTGTGTCATTTAAATAGTGATAGTGCTTGTGGATATACTCTATCTATGCTGATGGAGTATTGCTATCTTCGCAACAGAAAACACAGGTGCACCACTGACTGAATACAACCCAGAAAGCTAGACAGACCTCATCCATCCATTCAGCAGTCAGACATACATTGCTATCTTGGCAATACAGAGCTTTGGAGAGTACACAGCAGGATTAGGTAGCAGACTTCTTCTGACTGAGGGATCTGTACCTACTGTCCATGGCAAGTCAGCAAATGAAGGAGATGTTTTGTGCTTCTTTGGCAGTTAAGCATGAACTAGCTTGTTTTTGTTTCACCACTTAGCACAAGCTAACACTAATGTGTGGTAAGCGCTCATCTTAAATATAGGGTGTGTAGTTAGCAACAGCTGATTTGCATAAAAGTGACAGAGCCCTTAAATGGCTAATACTGAAAGAGACTGAAACTGGTAAGAATATAGCTGGTATTTGACAATTTAACATCCTATAAATACTTTGCATTCGCTCTATCACTCTTATACATCTCTTCTTCCTGACTCTTCTATAGAAGAGGTGGAACTGGCTTCCTATGTAAAGCAGAAGCTGCCCGAACTCCAACCCGATGTAATTTGAGTTCTCTCGCCTCCTGCCATTCTCCCTGAACAGCCATAAACTGGCGGCATGTTACCAACTAGCAAAAGAACATTTAATAGGGTCTCACAGCAGCAACGGTTGAACCAGTCTCAACAAATTAATCAGCATCATACTTCAGCAGATATACAGCTCTGAAAAAAAATAAGAGGCCACTTAAAACCGATGAGTTTCTTTGATTTTACCAAATTGAAAACCTCTGGAATATAATCAAGAGGAAGATGGATGATCACAAGCCATCAAACCAAACTGAACTGCTTGAATTTTTTGCACCAGGAGTAAAGCAGCATAAAGTTATCCAAAAGCAGTGTGTAAGACTGGTGGAGGAGAACATGATGCCAAGATGCATGAAAAAACTGTGATTAAAAAACAGGGTTATTCCACCAAATATTGATTTATGAACTCTTAAAACTGAGGCCTGAAAGCTCTGCATTTTTTTTTGTAATTTCAGCCAAATAAATGCTCTACATATATACATTTGGGAGAAATGTTGTCTGTAGTTTATAGAATAAAACAACAATGTTCATTTTACTCAAACATAAGCCTATAAATAGCAAAATCAGAGAAACTGATTCAGAAACTGAAGTGATCTCTTCATTGTTTTCCAGAGCTGTATCTAGGAGAGTGGGACTGGCTTCCTCTGAAAAGCAGAAGCTGCTCAAAATCCAGCCCAAAGTTCTCTTATCTGTCTTAAAATTATTTCATATTTCCAACTAGCAAATGGGCACTTGATAGTCTCACAGCAGCAAGTCAAACAAATAAATAAATCAGTATATCATATGTAAGTGTTTATACATGCGCTCGTTCAAACTCTTCCTGAATGTAGTTCCAAAATCCTCTTTAAATTTAAAGTGAAATAAATACATATCAATAATCCATGTTTTATGATTACTTTTCACATATATAGCTCTGGAAAAAATGAGATCACTTAAAAATTAGTTTCTTTAAATTTCTACCATATTGAAAACCTTCAAATTGAATACCAAAGCTATCAAACCAAGCTGAAGTGCTAGACTTTTTGCACCAGGAGTAAAGCAGCATAAAGTTATCCAAAAGCAGTGTGTAAGACTGGTGGAGGAGAACATGATGCCAAGATGCATAAAAACTGTGATTAAAAACCAGGGTTATTCCACCAAATATTGATTTCTGAACTCTTAAAACTTTATGAATATGAACTTGTTTTCTTTGCATTATTTGAGATTTCAGCCATTTCTCCTCATTTTCTGTAAATAAATGCTCTAAATAAGAATATTTTTATTTGGAATTTGGGAGAAATGTTGTCTGTCGTTTATAGAATAAAACAACAATGTTCATTTTACTGAAACATAAACCTATAAATAGCAAAATCAGAGAAACTGATTCAGAAACTGAAGTGCTCTCTTCATTGTTTCCAGAGCTGACTCCATCCTAGTCTTACGGCTGACACCAAACAGCACCAAAAAAAAAAAAAAACAGGAGCACAGGCTGCAGCATCATTACACCCTGCAGCTAACTACCAGATGCATAAAAAACAAGCCTCGCTGATATCCTCCGAAAAGCAGGCAAGTCATTACATAAATAGCTTGCTCAGAGACAGGGGCGTCTCACTCTGCTCATCAGCGCAGCTCCATGCCTTTAATTGCCCTTTTGGCCAGACGCAGCCTTCGCTAGACTCCAGGCACTGCAGACGCAGCGCTGAAAAATAAATGTACAGTTTTGTTATGTTGTGTAGAAGCTCTGCTCCTAACAGAGCCATCGATTTATCAGCATTCACACACTTTGCCATCCTAACTTACAGAAATAAAAACACTCCTGCAGCTCCGCTCGTATTAAAAACACTGACAGCTGAAGCAGACAACACTGATTATCTTCTTGCAAGGGAGTGAATGATATTAGGCAGCGAGTGAAACATGGAGATGTGGAGGAATCTGAAACCCTTTTACAAGAACGTGGGTCAGAACATCTCCAGAACATCAGGCATTTTACACTCATTTTACACATCAGAATTGCAAAAATCTATAGAGAACAGACTCTGTAACTGCTTCTTCCACCAGGCAGTCAGACTCCTCAAGTCACAGAGCCTCCACTACCAGACTCTGCAACAGCTTCATCCACCAGGAAATCAGACTCCTCAACTCACAGAGCCTCCACTACCAGACTCTGCAACAACTTCTTCCACCAGGCAGTCAGACCCCTCAACACACAGAGCCTCCACTACTAGACTCTGCAACAGTGGGTCAGGACATCTCCAGGACATCAGGCATGTCTTGTAGAGTGTTCCTAGCGTGAACAACTGCATTTCACACTCTTTTGCAACATCAGAATTGCAAAAATCTATAGAGAACAGACTCCTCAACTTACAGAGCCTTCACTACCAGACTCTGCAACAGCTTCTTCCATCCACCAGGCAGTCAGACCTATCAACACTCAGCGTCTCCACTACCAGACTCTGCAACAGCTTCTTCCACCAGGAAATCAGACTCCTCAACACTCAGCACCTCCACTACTAGACACTGCAACAGCTTCATCCACCAGGAAATCAGACTCCTCAACACTCAGCACCTCCACTACTAGACACTGCAACAGCTTCTTCCACCAGGCAGTCAGACCCCTCAACACTCAGAGCCTCCACTACCAGACTCTACAACAACTTCCTCCGTCAACCAGCCAGTCAGACTCCTCAACACCCAGCACCTCCACTAGCAGACTTTGCAACAGCTTTATCCACCAGGCAATCAAACTCCTCAACGCACAGAGCCTCCACTACCAAAATCTGCAACAGCTTCTTCCACCAGGAAATCAGACTCCTCAACACACAGAGATGGAGCTGTATTGTATTTATTGTAGTGTTATAGTTTTATGTTGCACTATCGTTACACTTTTGCACTTTTTCTTTGTCTATTGTATTGTCGTTCCATGTTGCACCATGTTTCCGGAGGAACATAGTTCCGTTGCACCTGTGTACCTGTTCTATATATAATGACAATAAAAGCCTCTTGACTTGACTTGGAATATAATCAAAAGGAAGATGGATAAAACTACATTTGATCTGATTACATGTTCATTATTTAAGTCTCCTTGATGCCCATCCTTCAGAACAGTGGTCATCAACCTGCTCCTGCAGATTTACCTTCCTGCTGATTTTTAATTTAACCCCAATCAAATCCAATCAATCTCTCTAATTACTGAGTTCACAAGCCCCTGATTACTTGAAATTGGTGTTAGATTCAGGCAGAATGTGAAAGCTGCAGGAAGATAGATCTCCAGGGTTGCTGACCACTGCTGTAAATGTTTGAACGTATATTTAATATATATTTTTTATTAATTTTACTGTGAGCATCTAATTCATTGCCCATACTTTGTTTTATGTGTGATGTGTTTAAACCCTCCAGACCTACATTATCTCCAGTGATGGAAGAAAAATGTAAGAATACAATAATTAATTTAAACAAGACATTAACTAATATCTCAATTAATTATTATTTCCATCATTCGTAAGAATTAACATATAAATATATATATATATATATATATATATATATATATATATATATATATATATATATATATATATATATATATCCATTGGAATGGAAGCCTGTTTGTAATGTTTTATATTTCATATTGACCTTTTAATTTCATAAACCATGTAAGCAGTAAAACAAATTATTAAAAAAGGGTTCTGAATCACATTATAAAAGTAAAAATTAGCTATTACTTTGTTTTTCCAATGCAGTGGGCGGGACCAAGCTACAGTTTCATTGGTTTAAAAAATCATTCATTGGCTGGTTCATGGTCTATTCTGATGGACAACAAACTCAGCTCTCAAACAGTGTTAAATAGTGTTCTGTGCGACAAAACATAAAAAATTAAGAAAATACAGGATGTTGATTGTAATGGATAAAATATCTCAAAAAGCAACACATTAGGCCCTGTGCTAAAGAAATTTGAGAACAGATGAAAAAACAAAGTCATTGATCATCTATCAGTCTGGAAAAGGTTATAAAGTCGTTTCTAAAGCTTTGGGACTCCAGAGAACCACAGTGATTCACTATTATTCACTGATGGAGAAACATGGAACACTGGTGAACCTTCCCAGGAGTGACCGGCCGACTGAACAAAATTACTCCAAAAGGGCATGAACAACTCATCCAGGAGATCCCAAAAGAACCCAGAACAACATTTAAAGAACTGCAGGATCTCACTAAAGCCTCAGTTAAGATCAGTGTTAATGATTCAATAATAAGAAAGAGACTGGGTGAAAATGGTCAATTTAATCCGGTGCACGTTTTATTATCCAATTAATATCCAAAATAATAATTATTAAAAATAATAATAATAATAATAATAATAATAATAATAATAATAATAATAATAATAATAATAATAATAATAATAATAATCATCATAATGTTACTAACTCTATTACTTATTATTCTATAATATTTATTGCAATGGTGTTCCTTACCTCTAACAGGTAATGCTTCATTCAGGATAATTCACTTGTTTTTCCAAAAAAAAAACAAATGTTTCACTATTTTACTACTTTTGAAAGACCAACATATTTTACATTATAATAGTTTTACATAACATTGAAACATAACATTGCAATTTAGTTTTAGTTTTTGTTTATTGCAGGAGGTTATATGTTGATTACAGTAATTAAGGCAAGCAGAAGAAGTTTTATACTGAAAAATTACTTTTAACTATTTTTCCTAGATCTTTAATCTTTTAAACGGGTCAGTTTGACCCGTAATATAAATGGAGGGTTAAACAAACTAAAATATAACTGTTGATTATATCCCAGAGGTTTTCAATTTGGTAAAATCAAAGAAACTCGTCATTTTTAAGTGCTCTCTTATTTTTTTTACAAAGCTGTATTACTAATAGTCGTGTTACAATGTGCCATGCCCACAATTTGTTTCGATTTATGGTTATTTTTTTATATTTTTTATTTATTATATGTAGAAATAATGCAGAATGCACTGTATACATTTTAAAATATTTTTTCCTACATGGTAAATAAATAGTGAAGTGATTCAGAATATGAAGGAACACATATGGAATAATGTAGTAACTTAAAAAAAAAAGTTAAACAAACCAAAATACTCCCAAATTGCGGTTTCTGAGACTGGTAACTTTGACCCGTAACAGAAAAGGAGGGTTAAACAAGCTAAAATATAACTGTTGATTTTTTTCTGCTAAAATTCCATGAGGTTAAAAGTCCTATCCACCGCAGCTGTACTATACTATTCCTTGACTGCTGCAGCTTGAACTGATCAAATGATGGTTTTCTCCTCCTCAGTTCAGACTGCCTCTAGACCCCTCGAGGTTATTTTCCTAGTTAGTTAAAAGCTACTCCAGATTTTACTCCAGCGTCTGAAAGGTGGAAGCGTTTCTAAAACTGGGTTAGGTCTTATGCATATATCGTGTACTTCAAGACTTCACGACTTATGATATGATAAATTCTTTAGTAGTCCAATTCTTCAGACATCTCTCTCTCTCTCTCTCTCTCTCTCTCTCTCTCTCTCTCTCTCTCTCTTTGTTGTCTTCTATAGTAAGTTGTCTGCACAGCTGAACATTGGGTTTGAAGCCTTCAGCATTGTTTGGCTCTCTCCCTGCAGAACTGCCAGCCTCGTCTCAGCCTGCTGTCTCTCAGCTCTGTCTGAAAGCACGCTGGAAAAATCCCTCCTGTGTTTTTTATCTATTTATCTCTTCCACTCCAAACAGTACAGAAATACAGAGCACGGAGAGTTCTGCCACTGCAATAACCTTCCATTTCACAGAAACGTTGCTCAGGTCCGTGCTCTCTGTTTAACTGCAGTCAATTCTGCTCCTCTTCTGCTTATATATATATATATATATATATATATATATATATATATATATATATATATATATATATATATACAGCTCTGGACAACAAAAATAAAAAATAAAAAAGAGACCACTTCAGTTTCTGAATCAGTTTCTCTGGTTTCTAGGTTTATGTTTGAGTAAAATGAACATTGTTGTTTTATTCTATAAACTACAGACAACATTTCTCCCAAATTTCAGACCTCAAATAATGCAAAGAAAACAAGTTCATATTCATTAAGTTTAAGTTTTAAGAGTCCAGGAATCTGTATTTGGTGGAATAACCCTGATGGTTTTTTATCACAGTTTTACAGTTTTCATGCATCTTGGCATCATGTTCTCCTCCACCACTCTTACACACTGCTTTTGGATAACTTTATTTCCTCTTGATTATATTCCAGAGGTTTTCAACTTGGTAAAATCAAAGAAACTCATCATTTTTAAGTGCTCTCTTATTTTATTCCAAAGCTGTATTACTAATAGGGGTGTTACAATGCGCCATGCCCACATTTTTTTTTTTTTTGATTTAGGGTTCCATTTAAATGTAGAAATAATGCTAAATGCACCTTATAGAATTTTTTTTACATTTTTTCCTACATAGTAAATGAATAGTGAAGTGACCCAGACTATGAAGGAACACATAAGGAATCATATCATAGTAACTTAAAAAAAACAAAATAATCTTAACTAACAGTTTCTGAGGCTGGTAACTCTGATTATCTTATCATGTGCAACAGAGGGAACTTTTGTGGTACTGATAAGTGCCAGTTTCATCAATGCAATTTTGCAGTGACTGCACTTGATTGTTTTAAAGCTTTTGAAATTCTTCTTTTCATAATAACAGATCATTTTATTCTTAAAGTATATATTTTTATTTATTTAGTTGAGTAGTTGTTGCTTCTCATAACCTGGATTAGAACATTACTCATATATTCACTATTCACTGTATACCTGTAACTCTACCTCTTCACTACTTTACTTCAACTGATGCTCTCAAACATATTATCAAAATCCAGCAGAGATTTGCCAAAGTGTCATCTAGTGTATTTAACATTTTTTTGATTACTTGATAATTTCATATGTTTTTCTTTATAGTTTGGATGACTTTAATTTTAATCTACAATGCAAAACATTTTAAAATAAAGTAAAAAAGAAACTTTTTATGATGTGTCCAAACTGTTGACCAGTTCTGTACTTTATATTCATATTCCTATATTCAAGATCAAAAACTTTTGTAAAGTTCTGTAAAGAAAAAATGATCAGAAGCTAAAAGGACAAAAATACAATGCATCATTTCTTCTGCAGAACTTCACATCTTCTCTCAGTGCCAATCAGGTAAGAGACTGAATCGTAGTCATTCTGCAGGTCAGTTAAGATGTCTCAGGGTTTCATCACATCTGTTGAACTGATCACACACTGATATTCTGACTACTGAACGCTTCTGATGTCATTCAGGAATACTGGAGTCACAGTTTTGTGATCTGATTAAGCACTTTTAGCAAAAGAGTAGACTGGCATGGACAGGGATTCTCTTAGAGACTGGTTTAATTGTATTATTAAGACAATGCACCCTATCTACACACTGTGCAAGGTGCGTCGTGAAGCTCATTGCTATCTTACACCCCATCAATAGTCCATGCCTTAAAATAGCGTCAGAGTTTAGTAATATATCTAAACTCTAAAAAACAGAGGTACGATATAAGTACTTTTTTGTACTCAAAGGTACACTCTTCATAATTGTACCCTCAAAGGTACAATATTGGTCTTTACAGGGTCAGATTTCTTCCCTCTGAAGTACAAAGTCATTTCTAACATTAATAAGTACAGATTTGTACCATTTAAGCAGCCAAAAGGTACATTCAGTATTCTGTATCACTGTACTAATAAACAATATTTATTTTAATTACATTTTTTTATTTGAAAGCCAGACAATTTTGGATCATCAAGTTCTTGACACATATTCAGTTGATGGTGATGTTTATATAATCTTTATAATCTTTACTGGCACAAAAACCATGGGTACAAAAAAGGACTTTCACTGAAAGGTACTTTTTTGTACCTCAATAATAAGGTACAGCCCCAGCGACAAGCTTTATACTCTTTTAAGTACAAATCTGTACTTACTTTTCTTAGAGTGTACACTGATGGGTGTGGTGGTCTTAAAGTGAGGTGTGTTCAGGTACATTTCTTTTGTGTTTCTATATATTTTGGTGGTTGAAAACACAGGAGCTCCACTGACTGATTAAAACCCTGACTACAGTCAACAGTCAGAGTCCATTTCTATAGGCCAGCAATGCACACTAGAGAGCACAAATCCGACTTTTTTAACTCAACAATAAACAGAATAAAGAATAAAATAGCATTACTGTTCCCTTAAATGAGCTGCTGGTGTATTCTCACAGTGTGAACGCGCAGGTCAGTATCTGTCTCTGCTGAGACACGCAAAACCGCCACACTGTTAAGATACGAACACACCAAAGTCAAGAGTCAAGAGCTCACCTGACTCTTAAAGGGAATGACAACTGACACTGATTGGTTTATTTCACATTACGCCCACAATTAACCACACCCATGATTAATCATGAGAATTAGTATATGCCTTTTGCATGTTTTGAGCTGCGTAAGGCATATTTTGTGTCCTCAAGATACCAAAGACACACCAACACACCCTAAATCCAGCTGCTCAATACACAATTGACTGATTCGCTATTGATCGCCAAAATAGAGCCCTAAGAGGCATAACGCATACCAGCCCAATTCCAAACAAAGTCAGAATGCATCCATTTGCAAACCACATAGACCCATATTCTATTTACAGTAGAACATAGAACTCAAAAAGAGGCTAAAAATGAGAAATTTTGCCATTTAATTAGAATTTGATGGTAGCAACACTTCTCGAAATAGTCTCTCAGAAGCAAAGATGGGTAGATGTTGACCAATCGATTAAAAAACGCTTCGTAAAATTGTGTGACAATTTCAGAAAAAAACATTAATGAACATTATTGTGTGAGAACTTCATCTCAGTTTAGCCTATTACATAATTAAATGATTAAAATAAACTGGAGAAATCCCTGTGTAAGGGATCAATTTTAAGCTATTTTTTCTTTTATTGTTGATGATTTTGGCTTAAAGCCAATGAAAACCCAAAAATCAGTGTTTAAGAAAACTAGAATATTATATAAGACCAATTGGTACTTTTGGCAGTGTGCCAAGTCCTGCTTGAAAATGAAATCCACATCTCCATAAAAGTTGTCAGTATCAGAGGGAAGCATGAAGTTCTGTAAGATTTTGTGGGAAAACAAAACTGCACTGACTTTAGACTTGATAATAAAACACAGTGGATCAACACCAGCAGATGACAGACATGACTCTCCAAACCATCACTGATCATCAGTAAATTTTACATTTAATTTGTAAATCAAGGGAGCAGAGTCTGGAGGAAGAGTGGAGAGACACACAGTCCAAACTGCTCGAGGTCTAGTGTGAAGTTTCCACCAATCAGTGATGGTTTATTTTATTACCCAAAGCCCAAAAAAGTACCAATTGTTCTTATATAATATTCTAATTTTTGAGACACTAATTTTTGGGTTTTCATTGGCTTTAAGCCATAATTATTAACAATAAAAGAAATAAACACTTAAAATAGATCACTCTGTGTTTAATGCATCTATATAATATAGGAGTTTCACATTTTAAAGAGAATAACTGAAATAAAATAACTTTTCAATGATATTTTAAGTAGTATATATACTATTATAAGTAGCTACTACTATTCCAGGTAGCACTCTTACCATTTTACTTGTTTTTTTTTTTTTTTTACCTCTGTCTGGATCATTTGTCTCTACCGACACAAAGCGAAGCTTCAAGGCTGCCCTTGAACTACTGTTTTTTTTCTCCGCAATGAAAATCAGTCAGGTAAAATGAAAGGAGAAGAAGTCCTTCAGTCTGTGGGAGAGTGCTTCTATGCCGGTGATTAGTCAAAAACAAACAGAATATAAAAAAACTGAATCTGCTTCCTAAAAATTAGTTCTGCTCCTTGAAAAGCATCTTCTGCAAACCCTCGAACACTGAATCACTCTCCAAACATTTCCATCACCTGAGTACACTGATACCTGCTATTCCTTAAATTTCAACAAAGACTAAAAACAGATCCACATAACGCAAAGTATCAAAGCACTGTATTACCATTCATTAATCTGTAGGTAGAAGTATAGATACTAGGGTTTAATAAAATACTTCTGTAGAAGTTGTAAAAGTATCAACTCAAGTGTTTTAGTGCAGGTGTGATGGATCACAGTATAAACCAATAGGGAGTCAGAATGGTATATGTTTATGGGCTATTCCACTGAATGAGTGCCATTATTAATCATAATCATAGTGTCTTGTACATTTATCTAATTGCAAAAGAATAATATGTAATTAAAAACATTAATAAAAACTACTTAAACACTAAAAAATAGCATTTGTTACCCGTCCCCCCACTCTCTAACTATAAACTTTACCATAAAATATAATGATTAAAATCCTTCAGAGATGTATTTTTATTTTTCTTTGCATTGTTGTGTGACTCCAAATCCCATCTTTGCTTTAAAAATATTTTTGTCATAATAAATCCATAATATTTAATTACAATACATATTTTAGTTTTTCATTTTACAACAGGAAGTCACATCTACAACAGGAAGTGGCATTAGCTGGTTCTTCTGAAGATCATGGGAAGACCAAAGTTAAGTTCCCTCATTAGTTTTTCTGTATATTTGATCTTATTGTAACGATGACTGAGGAGCTCAATCTCAACTCTCAGTCCTGTTACCGAAATTAATTCTTAGGTCTTCTTTGTTTATTTTTAAAATACAATTTTTTTGGAAAATCACTAAAATGGGCTCAGTGTCCTCATGCTATTAGCATAGCCACCATTTAGCTATTTTTCATGTTTTTGCTAATTCTATGCTAAAAACACATTCCTGTTATTTTCAGTCCTGTTACTCAAAAACGTAAAAAGTAACAGGAGTGAGTACCAGTTACAGGAATGAATGCCATTCACAGGAGTTTTTTTTTTTGTCATAAATATCAATTATTTGAACATGCAGTCAAGCATTTCTTTAAAATAAAGACTTTCTGGAGAAAAACTCAAAGGAATTATTGGACTTGTTTTAAAACATTCTTTTTAAATGTCACATGAGTTTTGTAACCATTTTCAGTTTAGAAATCTTGTGCAAAATTAAGTAAAGCTGCCTGAGTTTGAGCAGTACATGTTTTAAATAGTTAAATATGTGTGTTATTATATTCAGAGTTGAAAAAAGGTAAAAAAAAAAATAAGTTTAATAAAAAAAAAGTTACAACATGCAAATGGCATCTATTGAGTGTAAAGGCCCATATGTTTATACTTCTCTGCATCCAATTAGAATCAGATTCACTCTATCTGGATGGAGAGATTTATCTGGATAGGGGTTTTATTGAACGATGAGAAGCCGGAATAAAAATGAGCTGAAATGAAATAGGAGTAACGAGGCTATTTTTAAAATATAAGGAGTAGAAAGTTCAGATAATTGTGTAAAAATGTAAAGTAATTACTATAGTAAAGTAAAGACAACGTACATTTTTACTTAAGTAAGGAAACTAACTATTTGTACTTCATTATTTGGCACCTCTGCTCACACTCCTATAGAACAGCATCACAATGGATGTGTACACACTGGAAAAAAAGATTTTTAGAACCAACCTAAAAAAAATAATACTCTATAATACTCTATTAATAAATACTCTAATTTGTTACATCCAAATGTATTAGTTTTTTTCAATTTATATTTATGATTTAATTAAAATCTAACATTTTGATTTAAAATCAATCAATATATTATTTAACCCAAGTATCAAAAAGTTCTTTAAAACAATTAATTAACTTTTTTTATCTGGAAAAATCTGTTAATTTTTCTCACAGCAATGTTTAATTTTAGCTTTGATTAAACTAATTAAAACTTTGTTATTCTGTTAGTCAATTTTATAAACTTCCTGCCAACGTCCTTTTTTTTAGCCAAAAATAAAACCTATTAAATTGCTAGAATAACTCAATATGACTTAATATTTTAATATTAAATAACAATTGAAGCTGGAGAAACTTTTTTTTTTTAATTTCAAATCAGGCTTTCATTCTTTAATTCATCACACAAAGGCAGTATAACTGTGCAAAAACACAACTATGAAAACAGCAACCTGCTCTTACAGCCTACAACACTGCACACAAGCATTTAGCCATTATATAAAACTTCCCTCAGTAGAAGCTAAGATACCCTGAGGGGAACAACTGCACAATGATGGTGAGGGAGGCCACGCCCTTTACGTGTAATAGTGGTGGCGGCAACCAATGGGAAGAGAGTGAGACTGACAGAAAAACTATACTAGATGTCATAACCTCTGAAATAAACAGTGTTGGGCATGTTACTTTGAAAAAGTAATTAGTTATAGTTACTAGTTACTTCTCCAAAAAAGTAACTGAGTTACTAACTGAGTTACTCCACTTTAAAAGTAATTAGTTATAGTTACTAGTTACTTCTCCAAAAAAAGTAACTGAGTTACTAACTGAGTTACTCCACTTTAAAAGTAATTAGTTATAGTTACTAGTTACTTCTCCAAAAAAAGTAACTGAGTTACTACCTAAATTACTCCATTATAAAAGTAATTAGCTATAGTTACTAATTACTTCTCCAAAAAAAGTAACTGAGTTACTACCTAAATTACTCCATTATAAAAGTAATTAGCTATAGTTACTAATTACGTCTCCAAAAAAAGTAACTGAGTTACTAACTGAGTTACTCCACTATAAAAGTAATTAGTTATAGTTACTAGTTACTTCTCCAAAAAAAGTAACTGAGTTACTACCTAAATTACTCCATTATAAAAGTAATTAGCTCTAGTTACTAATTACTTCTCCAAAAAAAGTAACTGAGTTACTAACTGAGTTACTCCACTATAAAAGTAATTAGTTATAGTTACTAATTACTTCTCCAAAAAAAGTAACTGAGTTACTAACTGAGTTACTCCACTATAAAAGTAATTAGTTATAGTTACTAGTTACTTCTCCAAAAAAAGTAACTGAGTTACTACCTAAATTACTCCATTATAAAAGTAATTAGCTATAGTTACTAATTACTTCTCCAAAAAAAGTAACTGAGTTACTAACTGAGTTACTCCACTATAAAAGTAATTAGTTATAGTTACTAGTTACTTCTGCAAAAAAGTAACTGAGTTACTAACTGAGTTACTCCACTATTAACGTAATTAGTTATAGTTACTAGTTACTTCTCCAAAAAAGTAACTGAGTTACTAACTGAGTTACTCCACTATTAACATAATTAGTTATAGTTACTAGTTACTTCTCCAAAAAAAGTAACTGAGTTACTAACTGAGTTACTCCACTTTAAAAGTAATTAGTTATAGTTACTAGTTACTTCACCAAAAAAGTAACTGAGTTACTAACTAAATTACTCCATTATAAAAGTAATTAGCTATAGTTACTAGTTACTTCTCCAAAAAAAGTAACTGAGTTACTAACTGAGTTACTCCACTATAAAAGTAATTAGTTATAGTTACTAGTTACTTCTCCAAAAAAGTAACTGAGTTACTCCACTATTAACGTAATTAGTTATAGTTACTAGTTACTTCTCCAAAAAAGTAACTGAGTTACTAACTGAGTTACTCCACTATTAACGTAATTATTTAGTTACTAGTTACTTCTCCAAAAAAGTAACTGAGTTACTAACTGAGTTACTCCACTATTAACGTAATTAGTTATAGTTACTAGATACTTCTCCAAAAAAGTAAATGAGTTACTAACTGAGTTACTCCACTTTAAAAGTAATTAGTTATAGTTACTAGTTACTTCTCCAAAAAAAGTAACTGAGTTACTAACTGAGTTACTCCACTTTAAAAGTAATTAGTTATAGTTACTAGTTACTTCACCAAAAAAGTAACTGAGTTACTAACTAAATTACTCCATTATAAAAGTAATTAGCTATAGTTACTAGTTACTTCTCCAAAAAAAGTAACTGAGTTACTAACTGAGTTACTCCACTATAAAAGTAATTGGTTGTATTTACTAGTTACTTCTCCAAAAAGTAACTGAGTTACTAACTGAGTTACTCCACTATTAACGTAATTAGTTATAGTTACTAGATACTTCTCCAAAAAAGTAAATGAGTTACTAACTGAGTTACTCCACTTTAAAAGTAATTAGTTATAGTTACTAGTTACTTCTCCAAAAAAAGTAACTGAGTTACTAACTGAGTTACTCCACTTTAAAAGTAATTAGTTATAGTTACTAGTTACTTCACCAAAAAAGTAACTGAGTTACTAACTAAATTACTCCATTATAAAAGTAATTAGCTATAGTTACTAGTTACTTCTCCAAAAAAAGTAACTGAGTTACTAACTGAGTTACTCCACTATAAAAGTAATTGGTTGTATTTACTAGTTACTTCTCCAAAAAAGTAACTGAGTTACTAACTGAGTTACTCCACTATTAACGTAATTAGTTATAGTTACTAGATACTTCTCCAAAAAAGTGACTGAGTTACTAACTGAGTTACTCCACTATTAACGTAATTATTTAGTTACTAGTTACTTCTCCAAAAAAGTAACTGAGTTACTAACTGAGTTACTCCACTATTAACGTAATTATTTAGTTACTAGTTACTTCTCCAAAAAAGTAACTGAGTTACTAACTGAGTTACTCCACTATTAACGTAATTAGTTATAGTTACTACATACTTCTCCAAAAAAGTAACTGAGTTACTAACTGAGTTACTCCACTATTAACGTAATTAGTTATAGTTACTACATACTTCTCCAAAAAAGTAACTGAGTTACTAACTGAGTTACTGCACTATTAACGTAATTAGTTATAGTTACTACATACTTCTCCAAAAAAGTAAATGAGTTACTAACTGAGTTACTCCACTTTAAAAGTAATTAGTTATTGTTACTAGTTACTTCTCCAAAAAAAGTAACTGAGTTACTAACTGAGTTACTCCACTTTAAAAGTTATTACTTATAGTTACTAGTTACTTCTCCAAAAAAGTAAATGAGTTACTAACTGAGTTACTCCACTATAAAAGTAATTAGTTACCAGTAAACGTAACTATTGCGTTATTTTTGTGTTACTCGCCCCCGTAAAAGTTCTTTGAGCGGCAGTAACGGGGTGTAATGGGGAAATAGTAACGGTGTTATAGTTACAATCAGAGTAATTAGTTAGATTACTCCTTACTGAAAAAAGTAACGGCGTTAGTAACACTGTTTATTTCAACGCCATTACTCCCATCACTGTAAATGAAGTAAAATTATTTATTTGAAATTGTTTTAATAGGGAATGGATTTGCTTTCAGGCAAACTGAGAAAAAGAGATTAGAACCAGAAATCATGATTTTTCATTAGACCAACATTAAAAGGCACTTTAAATCAATGACATTGTAGTTTCACTTGTTTTAGTCTAGTGTGTGAGAGAATCCCTCCAAAATACTGCAAGCAGATTTCTCAAAAGGGCTTTTGAGCACCTACTGAGGTCTTTCAGTGCCTACTGTGGGCCTGGCAGACAGCAGGGTCCTTGGACAGCTTCAAAGGGTGAATGTCATCAAGCTGTGGTGAGACGGTGCAGATGGCTGAAGACGACGCCAAGACCCAGAAACCTCGGAGTCTCACAGATAGAAACTTACTGCCCTTTGATCGCTGCCTTCTATTCACTACAGAACTCAGAGCCTGCGGTCGTGATGAACGCCGGCGTGATCGGAGAAGTTCAGGCTGCACCACGTTCCTTCTATTAATCATCATCTCATTTGCTTTGGCAGGTTATCAGTAATATCACTAGCAGTGTGCCAACGAGCCAATCGCTGAATGCTCAATTAATTCCTGAGAACATCCTCACCAGTCAGTCATCAGTCTTTAATGTTCTTCGGGTTTTAGATGAAGAAAGACGTTTAACTGATCCAGAAGAATTAAATTTACCACCATGTATCATGTCTTCAATAATATATGAATATGCATCAATGCATTTGCTTAACCCATTCAGACCCTGCATCCATTACAATGGACATCATGTAGGACATCATGTAGGGTCGTAATGTAGGGTCATCATGTAGGATCATCATGTAGGGTCATCATGTAGGATCATCATGTAGGGTCGTAATGTAGGGTCATCATGTAGGATCATCATGTAGGGTCATCATGTAGGATCATCATGTAGGGTCATCATGTAGGACATCATGTAGGTTCATAATGTAGGACATCATGTAGGGTCATCATGTAGGGTCATTATGTAGGGTCATCATGTAGGACATCATGTAGGGTCCTAATGTAGGGTCATCATGTAGGACATCATGTAGGGTCTTCATGTAGGACATCATGTAGGGTCATAATGTAGGGTCATCATGAAGGGTCTTCATGTAGGGTCTTCATGTAGGGTCTTCATGTAGGACATCATGTAGGGTCTTCATGTAGGACATCATGTAGGGTCATCATGTAGGGTCATTATGTAGGGTCATCATGTAGGACATCATGTAGGGTCGTAATGTAGGGTCATCATGTAGGATCATCATGTAGGGTCATCATGTAGGATCATCATGTAGGGTCATCATGTAGGACATCATGTAGGTTCATAATGTAGGACATCATGTAGGGTCATCATGTAGGGTCATTATGTAGGGTCATCATGTAGGACATCATGTAGGGTCCTAATGTAGGGTCATCATGTAGGACATCATGTAGGGTCTTCATGTAGGACATCATGTAGGGTCATAATGTAGGGTCATCATGAAGGGTCTTCATGTAGGGTCTTCATGTAGGGTCTTCATGTAGGACATCATGTAGGGTCTTCATGTAGGACATCATGTAGGGTCATCATGTACACACAATTGAACACTACCTCAGAGCTGTTGTCCATCAGAATAGACTATGAACCAGATAATGAACAAGTTTATAAAACAATGAAACTGTAACTTGGCCCCACCCACTGTACTGGAAAAACAGAATAGTAGTACTAGAACCACTGAGGCAAAGAAACATCTATTTTTTATTAATTTAAATCATGTTTCTTTACTGTTTAGGGACGGTTTATTAAATTTAAAGGTCAATATTAAATATAAAATATTACACACAGGCTTTCAATTCAATTCAATAGAAACTAATTACATATTTGAGTTAATTGGATTGATTTGCTTTATATATTTTATAGTAGAATATTAGAGTCTAATTTTCTGTGCATTACAGACAAAAAAAACAGTATCATTTCATCTTATTTTTTTCCATCACTGAAGATAATTCAGATAGATATGTATACATACTGTAACATCACTGGAAATATGTTTACCATGCCTTCTATAATATGTGGCTATGCATAAGTGCATTTATCTTAGTATGTTATTGCTCAAATGCTAATCTTTAATGTATCAGAAGTAGGGGTAATAATCGACAATTGATACATGATCAAAAATAAGGCAAATAATGTAATAATTAAGCAAGAGCACCATGAGTTTTGAAAAAAAACATCAGTTTTTGTCTTTTTGGTCAATTTCATGAGTTAAAAAAATAAAAAAATTAATAAATAAATGCATTATCTAAATAACCAAACAAGTAAGTAAAGGTTATGATTAGGTGTGATTCACAAGGCATCTCACAATACAATTTTGTCACAATACAGTATGTTGCCCACGGTAACGATGATATAACGATACTGAGATTCTGCGATACTCAATATATCACATCATCAACCTGAAGATGATAAAATACTCCTAAATAACCAAATACCAGTAATCTGGGTGTCAGTTTCTGTTACGCAGCCTGGTTCTCCTTCCACACTACAGGACTCTATTTCCCAGAATTCCCCTGATTATGACATCAATAATAACCCTTCACCTTCACCCAATCACGTTATGCTCTGACGCTCTGATTCACCTGTGTACTAAATTACTTCCGGTTCATTCTTATCTAGATCCTGTATTTAAGGCATCCGTTTGTAAACAAACACCGCGAGGTATTGCCGACTTATGTTGCATACTAAGCATTTTTCTGATTACTGTTTTTGCCTTCTCGTTACGACCCTGTTTTCGGATTATCGGTTTATGTCTTTTGTTTTGCCCTTATTGGATTTGTTGTATGGTTGGACTGTTTCTCGGTTTCGAACTCGGACTGTATTTTTGACCACGTCTCTGGTTATCGGTGAGATCATTGTTTACCTGGTTCTTCTGTTAGCAGAACCTGTTAGCCTTCCTGCTAATAAACCTGTCTGTATTTTTAACTCGGCTCGCGTCACTCCTCTCTACCTGGCGTCACAGTTTCACAGAATGTAACAACCAAATTCTTTCACAACCAAACAAAAACGATACAATATGCATTGTGATATCGATTTTTTGTCCAACCTCTAGTTAATATAAATTCACAATTACTTCCCACCACTCTGCAGGGCTCCATAATTGTAATTAGGTTTACAGAAGTTGTTCACAATCAAAAATAAAGCTTTTTATCTGAACACTCTTGGTTGTACTGTAAAACAGTATCAATTTGCTACAACAAACTTCCAACCTAAGGCATTAATACAATCTATCATAACCTAACCTACAGACACACTTTACAGGAACTCCAGAAGTGAAAACAACAGAGAGAAAAAAGTATTTTTCTCACTAATCACACATTAAAAAGAGGTAAAGCTTAAGCTGTCCACCTGGTCATTTTACAATATTACTGCAATTAAAATTAGTTTAGATAATCAAAATGAATCTTTAAAACAGAAAAAGGTCATCATGAACTATTCCATATCAATAAACAGTTAAAATATAATGTAGTAAAGCTGGAAAATGTGATTTAGTAGTACTTCAGCAGTATTTCAGTAGTAATTCAGCAGTAATTCAGTCAGTAGTGCAGAATTAATTCAGTAGTAATTCAGTCAGTATTTCAGCAGTAATTCAGTAGTATTTCAGTCAGTAGCGCAGTATTAATTCAGTAGTAATTCAGTCAGTAGTGCAGTATTAATTCAGTATTAATTCAGTCAGAATTTCAGCTGAAATTCAGCAGAAATTCAACAGTAATTCAGTTGTAATTTAGTAAGTAGTACAGTATTAACTCAGTAGTAATTCAGTACTTCAGTAATTTAGTAGTAATTCAGCAGTAATTCAGTAGTATTCAGTCTGAAGTGCAGTATTAATTCAGTAGTACTTCAGCAGTATTTCAGCAATAATTCAGTCAGTAGCGCAGTAGTAACTCGGTAAAAATTCAGTAGTAATTCAGTCAGTTGTGCAGTATTAATTCAGTCAGAATTTCAGCATAAATTCAACATTATTTCAGTTGTAATTTAGTAAGTAGTGCAGTATTAACTCAGTAGTAATTCAGTAATTCAGTAGTAATTCAGCAGTAATTCAGTACTAAATTAGTCAGAAGCGCAGCATTAATTCAGTAGTACTTCAGCAGTATTTCAGTAGTATTTCTGCAATAATTCAGTCCGTAGCGCAGTATTAATTCAGTATTAATTCAGTTAATATTTCAGCAGTAATTCAACAGTAATTTAGTCAGTAGTGCAGTATTAATTAAGTAGTAACTTAACAGTAGTTCAGTAGTACTTCAGCAGTATTTCAGCAGTAATTCGGTCAGTAGTGCAGAATTAATTCAGCAGTGATTCAGTATTAACTCAGCAGTAACTCAGTATTAATTCAGTAGTGATTCAGTCAGTAGCGCAGTAGCTGCATGCATCAGAAACACTAGTTTAACTCTGCAGGCAGCACTGCAGAGTGAGACGCAGTCCTCAAACAGGTAGTAGAGTACTGAAAGTCCTACCTGTCCGATAAAGACGCTGAAATTCACGCTGGAATTTCCTGCTCTGGAGAACGTCTCGGCAGCTTCCCGCGCCGGAGCGTCTAATTGGGAGCGAAATGTATGCTTTAGAGTATTAGCAACCTTCGCTTCTCTTCACACCCATGCGACTAATCTGACCATTCTGGTCCTGATGTTGTTTGTTGCCTTGGTTACCGAGCCCTATATAAGCGCAGCAGTACAGTACAGTGCGTTTCCTTTAGAATAAAGCCAGCAGCTTCACGGTGGTGGTGGTGGTGGTGGTGATGGGGGGTGGTTGGAGGTGGGGGTATGTGTGTTTTGCATCAATGCTGCATCACAGAGCCTGAGCAGGCAGGCGCATTTTCTAAAATTAGGACCCCTCATGCTCACCTCTCTCTGTGGGCTCTTTGGAAGCCGACCAAAACTCCAGCTTTTTGTCTCGTTCTCTGCGGCCAATGGGAGTTTACTCTCTATCTATGAATGGATCAGGAATGGGACTATTTATAGGGCTGTGGCGTATTAGTGCTTTCATTTTTTCCCCTTTCCCTTCATGTCCGCAGATAAAGAAGCGCAGAGAGTGAAGTCACTTCGATCCATCTGTTATCTGTTCGCCCAATGTCTTTACACACGGCCTGTCATCTGCCTTTAGCCAGTTTGTACACTTTCACCAATCTTCTGCTCCAGCTAATCAGCGAGCATCAAATAATAAATAAATAAAAATAAACAACCAGCCCACCTTAGCATTAGTGCTGTGAGATAAATACAGTAAATCATATTTTCATCATGAGTTTTCCTGCAATAAACACACTGAAACAAGTTACCTTTGCTTTTGTTTTCACAAAGAATAAAAAATAAAAAATAAAACAGGCTCCTCCGAAAAAAAATCCTTAAAAGATATTCTTCATAATTCATCATTTGCAGCAATCGCTTAATTCATTTAGATTAAGTGTATATATATATATATATATATATATATATATATATATATATATATATATATATATATATATATATATATATATATATATATATATATATTGTGGTAGGCCCCTGGGGTTAGGGGCGTGACCACTGTGACCCGGAAGGAGGAAGCACACAGAGAACACGGGGAGTAAATTAAACTCAAAGCATACCTTTATTCGGCTTTTAAACTGCCCTCCACCACACCCAAAACAACTCAAAACATGATGCTCAGCCCAATGGGGCTCTAGAGTCTGTAGAATTACTTTTAGTTTAGTTTTTAAGGTTTTAAGGTCCGTGCAGCCTCAGCCCTCTGCTCCCCAGTGTAAGTCCTCCCAAATGATGGCTGAGGCTGAGTATATATGCCTGTCTCAACTGGCGGCTCAATCAGCCCTCATCCGGGCCAGCTGAGACAGGCATGGCTTTGCGCTCTGGCGTGGGGCGGACCCACAACTCCCCCGCCTCCTCACGCCACAATATATATATATATATTTAAAACAAATGGGTGTGCAATTTATTTGTAAAATGCAGGAAACAATAAATACAAATTTAAAAGGCATTTATTTAGTTTCGGTGATTAGTTTTATATCTTATAAAACCAGAGTGAGGTAAAATGAGGAAGAGCGAGATGGAGTGAGGCAAGGTGAGGAACAGCAAAGTGGAGTGACGTAGTAAAGTAGTGAAAGGTAGAGTGAGGAATAGGGAGGAAGAGGGAGGCAAGGTGAAGTAGGGTGAGTTAGAGGGAGGTAGACTGATGTACAGTGATGATGCAGGAAAAGGTATAGCAAGGTAGGCAGGGACATGGACAGAGTGAGGCAGAGCAAGGTTAGAGGGAGGCAAGGGGAAGTAGAGTGAGTTAGAGCGAGGTTGAATGAGGTAGAGTAGGGTAGAGGAAGGCAAGGGGAAGTACACCCTACTTCCTCTACCTAGTTAGAGCGAGGTAGAGTGCCATAGAGTGAGGTAGAGGAAGGTAGAGGGAGGCAAAATGAAATAGTGTAAGATAGAGTAAGCTAAAGGGAGGCAAGGGAAAGTGGGGTGAGTTAGAGCAAGGTAGAGTGAGGTAGAGTAAGGTAGAGGGAGGCAAAGTAAAGTAGAGTAAGTTAGAGCGAGATAGTGTGAGGTAGAAAGAGGCAAGGTGATGTAGGGTGAGTTAGAGCAAGGTAGAGTGAGGTAGAGTAAGGTAGAGGAAGGCAAGAGGAAGTAGAGTGAGTTAGAGCGAGGTAGAGTGAGTTAGAGGGAGGAAAGGGGAAGTAGAGTGAGTTAGAGCGAGGTAGAATGAGGTAGAGTAGGGTAGAGGAAGGCAAGAGGAAGTGCACCCTACTTCCCCTTGCCTTCCTCTACATAGTTAGAGTGAAGCACAGCTTCATAGAGTGAGGTAGAGGAAGATAGAGGGAGGCAAAATGAAATAGTGTAAGATAGAGTAAGCTAGAGGGAAGCAAGGGGAAGTGGAGTGAGTTAGAGCAAGGTAGAGTAAGGTAGAGGGAGGCAAAATAAAAATTAGAGTAAGTTAGAGCGAGGTAGAGTGAGTTAGAGAGGGCAAGGTGAAGTGGGGTGAGTTAGAGCAAAGTAAAGTGAGGTAGAGGGAGTCAATGGGAAGTGGAGTGAGTTAGAGCAAGGTAGAGTGAGATAGAGTAAGGTAGAGGGAGGCAAGAGGAAGTAGAGTGAGTTAGAGCGAGGTAGAGTGAGTTAGAAGGAGGCAAGGTGAAGTAGGGTCAGTTAGAGCGAAGTAGAGGGAGGTAGAGGGAGGCAAGGGGAAGTGGAGTGAGTTAGAGCAAGGTAGAGTGAGATAGAGTAAGGTAGAGGGAGGCAAGAGGAAGTAGAGTGAGTTAGAGCGAGGTAGAGTGAGTTAGAAGGAGGCAAGGTGAAGTAGCGTGAGTTAAAGCGAGGTAGAACGGGTAGAGTAAGGTAGAGGGAGGCAAGGCTTGCTTTCCTCTACCTAGTTAGAGTGAGGTAGAATGAAGTAGAGTGAGGTAGAGGAAGGTAGAGGGAGGCAAAATGAAATAGTGTAAGGTAGAGTAAGGTAGAGGCAGGCATGGTTAAGTAGAAGGAGGTAAAAGGAGGCAGTGGGAAGTAGAGTGAGGTAGAGGTCACAATAAACACTCACACCAAACTACTGCTCATCCTGGGAAAAACAGTGCAGTCAAACAAATTGCTGGAAAAACTTATAGAGGATTAAACTAATTTATAATTAATTCAGGTTCAATATCAAAATCCAAATATCTAACAGAAGCATCACACTACTCAGCATCTTCATAACACCACTTCCATCCATCCACCCATCCATCCATCCACCCATCTATCTATCAATTCATCCAATTATATATCTAGTGTGTCTACAGTGTGTACGGACACGTAAGATCAGCAGCAACAGTGAAGACGAAAAGGGTTTACAGGAGGGACGAGGAGAGTGCAGCTCAATTAACTTCACTTCATGACTTTCCTGGGCATGATTCCACAGAAACAGAGAGAGAGAGAGAGATACAGAGAGAAAGAGAGAGGGAATAAACTCACAGAGAGGGAGGATCGCTTAACGACAAGCACCCGCCTTGTAATAACACGTTTCCCAGGCAACAAAAGGGGTGGGAAAAGCAACAGAGTCTCTGGATTCCAATAACAGTAGAAACGGCTGATTTTATTCACGTGGTTCTCTCACACGAATCAGGCCAAACTTCTGTTAGAGCTCGTTTTATCTACACTGCAGTTTATCTGCATTACATCAGCCTGTATTCCTCATACTCCTCTAGCGATAGTGACTCTCAGTGACATCACTTTTTCTAGACAGACACCTCCAAAAACCTAACGAATATTTTTTAAAAGGTGTCCTTCCACTAAAATCCTCTTTTTCTTGTTGTTTGTGAAATACAGTAGGTCTCTCTGAGTTGTTTATGATGCTGCACATGAAACTGTTCCTCAACCTCTTCCTCATTTTCTGCAGCAGCTAGTGAAAGAAACTATTTAGAAAAGCACGTCGATCAGGAAAAGCACCGTGTCTTCATCATCCCGTGAATTAGTATTCATAGCCCCGCCCACCTCGGCTCAGGACCGCCCACAGTCAGAGCTGAAGCCGGGCGGCGACGTCGTCTTGTCAAATAGGAGCTAACAGCGCTAGGATCAGCATGCAGTTCGTTCCTGTGTTATTTGTGCGAATAACACATCAGTGTTTATATACTTTACCCAGTAATTCAGAGCTAAGAAACAAATGGTTAGAATTAGTCTATGGAGGAAAAACACCACCAGCTAAGTACAATTGAGATAGGTAGGTGTGTGTTTAGAACAGTTCTGTTTACACTAGTTAAAAGTAAAAATCCACCCCGGGATTGCTCCAACTGCCTGGGCGGTTTTGCTGCGGCTGAGCCAACAGCCCGGGGTGGATTTTTACTTTCTGGACCTGGACTACCCACCTCTGTGTGTAACTACAGGTTTAAATAGGATCTCCGGTGGATTTGGTGTTTTACAGAGACTCTAAGACTAGGTCAGTGGCTGAACTGCACTTAGCAGGGCATTATTACACATGTTGTAAAGTAACATATGACATTGTAAAGACTGTTATTAGTGTAAAAATGTATTTTATTTTAAACATTTCTAACTGTTGTTCGTCTCGTTGCCTCTTGGTGTCAAAGTGTTGTTAGCCAGAGGGCTAACAGAGGGCATATGTTCACATGTATGAATATTCATGAGCAAAAGCCGAAATACTATTATTTCTCTCCGCCCACTCCTCCATGGGACTAAAGCAGCATTTTATCGTATCACTGGAATGAGACCTTTAAGAAAAAAATATGTTAAAGAAAATAAATGTGGAATTTTTTTTTGAGTGATTAAATTTGCAACGCGTTTATTTGGTTTAATGTGTTTAGTTTTGTTTATTTCTGTCTCTCAGTATAAAATGTTGAAATGAAGACCAAATATCCAAAGATTTTCACATGACTGTACTTTCTGCTGTAGATACTGCAGATATCAGTGAATACATTTTCCTTATTAATGAATTATTTCAAAACTCCACCCCTAGTTCCAAAATGAGAGGGACAATTTAGAGCATTATTGGAGGGAAATGTAAAAATGCGCTACAATGCACTGCAAACAGAACAAAACAGTGTTGCCAGGTTCTCTGTTTTCTGGGTTTTTTTTCTCTTAGATACAATTGGCCTACATTCAAAATAGCCAGCACTTCATCTCTGCTGATAACTTTTATGGAGCTGTGGATTTCATTTTCCAGCAGGACTTGGCACATTGCACACACTGCCAAATGTACCAATTGGTCTTATATAATATTCTAATTTTCTGAGACACTGATTTTTGGGTTTTCATTGGCTGTAAGCCATAATAATCATCAACAATAAAATAAATAAATGCTTAAAATAGATCACTCTGTGTTTAATACATCTATATAATATATGAGTTTCACATTCAGTGAATCATTATCATTAATCCTTATGATTCATATCTCATCCCTATTTCAGGTGATCTACACATGAATATTGCACATATAAATACAGAATCAGACCCTGACACAGAGCCACTGACAGGCTGTAAATGTTATAATTCTCACCCCCATTACTCCATCACTTCTCATCACTTCTCACTGGAAGTTATATTAAAGTGTTGCCACCACTTCAGCCAGTGCACTGACCACACTTATTAGTCTGCATTCGGCAGATCTGCACAATCTGACGCATCACCAGATGGGGATGGAAGAGTTGACTGTGAGGCAGTGTGAACTGAGAAGGCGGGTGAAATATTCATTAACATCTCCATTTCATATTCCCCTTCATATCCACCATTGGACGGCCGGCCACTCCGGCTGCAACACCACTTTGAAGTGCGGCAGTACAGCAGTCATTTTCAGCACAAATGGAAATCAGCATTTTGGTTTTTTTTGTGTTTAGTGGAGCCATTCTCTCAAAAAACACAAAGGGTGAATAGAACCCAGGTTTTGAACTGCTCTACTGCAGCCACTAGCTTACATATCAACATAAAAACACAATGCAAATGTTGAATATTGTGCTATAAAATCAGTGATGGGAATAACAGCGTTGAAATAAACAGTGTTACTAACGCTGTTACTTTTTTCAGTAAGGAGTAATCTAACTAATTACTCTGACTGTAACTATAACGCCATTACCATTTTCCACACCCCATTACTGCACGTTACTTTAGCCGCTCAATTAACTTTAATTTTTTTACAAAAGCATACCTGTCAAGTCTCCCGTTTTAGCCTGGAAACTACCGTATTTTATCCCTCTTTTTTTTCCCGTAAATTTCCCGTATTATAAAAAAAAAAAAATAAAAAATGTATTAATGAGAGATTATTAATCTCTTAACGCCAATCATGGTGTCATTTCAAGGAGAAAGTCCCGCCTTTCAGGAGAAACAGCCAATCAGCTTGCTTGTTTTGCGGAGCGCAGAGGAGGGTCAGTGTGGGGAAGCCCCGCCCCCCCTCACTGTGAGTTCAGGCAGCTAGTCGGAGCAGCTGATGTTAAAACAGATCTGGATATACGGAGATTTATCTTAAAGAAAGGTAACTAACCATGTAAACTGTGATTACACTGTTTCTGGATCTGTTTCTGCAGGTTAAAAAGACTCGTCTCCCAATCAAAACAAACAGATCAAACCCATATATATATATATAAAGTTCAACCTGCCCTGATGTACCTGATCAGCCAGTAACTAATAATTGTTTTTACTTGTATTTACTAATTTAGGATTGCAGGACTTACTCCTGCATATCCGTATATCCAGATCTGTTTTAACATCAGCTGCTCCGACTAGCTGCCTGAACTCACAGTGAGGGGGGGCGGGGCTTCCCCACACTGACCCTCCTCTGCGCTCCGCAAAACAAGCTTAAGATGCAACAAACATAGGCCTATCAGATTCTGATAATCTAATTATAGTTTGTTAGTGGTTCACAGGTGGTTATTTTAGATTTATTGTAAACCTGTCTTAAAATGTAAGGGATACTGAACCTTGGTTGGGCTGGTGGGATGGCTCACAGCGGGCGGTGGAAAATTTCCTTATTTTTAAATTAGGTATGCAAAAATAACGCAATAGTTACTTTTACTGGTAACTAGGTACTCTTGTAGTGGAGTAACTCAATTAGTAACTCAGTTACTTTTTTGGAGAAGTAACTAGTAAATATAACTAATTACCTTTTCAAAGTAATGTGCCCAACACTGTATAAAATATTATTAAATATAAAATATTGCCTTATTTTAGAAAGGCATCTGGATTTAGGGCATTTCGGTGTGTCTTTGGAGCTGTGCAAGGTGTATTTTTTGGGCTCTTATGATACCAATCAGTGTATCAGTTTTCACTCTCTTTAGGAGGCAGGTGAGCTCTGACTTTGGCGCGTTTGGATCTTAACAGCGCAGAGCTTTTATGCGTTTCAGCAGAGGATACGGACCCGCTCATTTATGCTGTGAAGATACTCCAGCAGCTCATTTAAGGGAACAGCAACGTTATTTTATATTTTATTCTGTTTATTGTTGAGGTAAAAGTCCGGATTTTGCTCTGCAGTGCTCCTGCATGGCTATGACAGGATTGGGCAACTGACTGTTGACTGTTGTCAGGGTTTTAATCAGTCAGTGGCGCACCTGACTGTATTTCCCAGCGCTAAGATAGAATCACGCCAGAAATTTACCTGAACATACCTCACTTCCAAACTACTTGCGCACTTTCAAAGTTCTCATGACTAGCTTTATGCCCCTATCACTAGCATTGTAAGCCTGTTGGGAGCATTGACTAAAAGTGCTGTATTTGTGAATGCTGGGGGTGAATAGAGGTGAGCTATTGTGCAAAAGTTAATACTCATTAACTTATCATGTTTCACTACAACCCAAGTCATGCTCACATCGGATTTCTCCTTTAAGTAACTTTTTGTTTTCCTTCTTATAAACCATATCTTATTAATGTGATATGAAGCCTTCAAATAAGGTGTTATCTATTATACAGTAATACAAGCTTAATACGTAACCCTCTTGTTGTGTTCTGGGTCAAATTGACCCGTTTTAAAGTTTGAAGATTTAGGAAAAATAGTTAAAAGATTTTCTTCAGCCTTCTGCTTGCTTTAATTAGTGTAATCAACATATAAAAAGAACATTTTCAATCTCACATATTCGCAACCAGCCCCTGCAAAAACTAAAACTAAAACAAAATTATTGTGATAAACTATTGTGTTTTTATAAGGTGGTCTTTCAAAAGTAATAGTAAAAGTAGTAAAATATAAATAAATAAAAAAACGAGTGAATTATCCCAATTAAAACATTATCTGTTAAAGGTAAGGAACACCATTGCACAAAACATTGATAGAATAATTAGTAATGAAATAGTTACACTGTTTTTTAGGATTTATTTTGGTTTCAGACATCTTTTGGACAATTAAACAAATTTACCCATTAACACCATTTCTGTTTCTGAAAAATGAACATAACAGGAGGGTTAAAGCTGAAGAGCTCTATAGTGGTTTTGGGGACAGATGCATCAAAACTGGAACATTTTGTATGATCTGTGTGCAGAAAAAGCAAATGCACAAATCAAATCTACAATCGAGCAGAGTCACGCTTTTTTTGAGGTGGTGCTGCGTTGGTGTCTGGTAGATTAATACTGATTAATTCATTCTGATCCTGCAGATTTTATTTTTTTTTGTCAACCCATCTGTCTGAGCTGAAGCTGAAGCTCAGTTCTGCTGCACTGCAATGATCTAAAGCACACTATAGAATACATATAAGCATCACCTGTTCATGGAAATAAGCACTTTTACTAAATCGTCTAAAATCCTGACCTCAGTAATGATTTTGTTGCTGCATTGAAATCCCTGCAACAGTGATACAACATCTAGTAGAAAATAATCCATGGACGGTTACTGAGAGTTACTCTAACAAAAACAAAAGCAAGATAACTATATTAATATACTTAAACTAAGGAGAAAGAATCAATGAGCAGATGTTCCAGTACAAAAAAAAATAATACCAGTCAAAAGTTCCCAGAATACACTTCCCAGAATTCCCGTCCCCAGGTCTCTCCCAGTCACGTGCCACTTCGTCTCACGAACTCTCTGTCATACTAATTAGTCTGATTGTTCTCACCTGTGCTCCCCTGTATAACTACCCCTCAGTTCCTGTTCTCTGTGCCCAATATTGAATCTAGTTTCCTAGATCTCTTCTACCTTTGCTTTCACTCTATCCTCCCTGTCTTTCATGTATGACCTCTACCTCTGTTTCTTTACTAAACTACTTATTTATCTTAGCCCTTCTGTTAGTTATTGTGTTCTGATTAAAACCAATGGCTGCTTTTGAACCGTGCTCTCTGCTTTGCCCATGGTTTGTGTTGTTTATCCTCTGTTTATGAACTTCGGCTTTAGAAACTCTTGTATGTTGTTTGTTTATGCTGCCTTACTGTTGTTAGCTACACCTGTGCTTTGTAGTCCTTGTAGTTCTGTTACTCTCTTTAATAAATTCTCTGATCCTAATCCACACGTGTTTTATCGGTGTTTGGCATTCTTGACATTTTGACTATAAAGGATCACATAAGGAATCATGTAGTAACTTAAAGCAGCACTAGGTAGGATTTCCTTGATTTTTTTCTCTTTTTAAAGAAGTAAAATTACAGCTTGAAACTCACTGCAGCGCTGCATTGAGGTGTAATAGGAGGAATAGCGGCGCTCTCGTGTCTGTGCCGGAGCTCCTCTGAGCTCAAACCAGACTCTGTAAGTCTTCCGAGGCGGCCGCGACCAATGCTCGCAAGAACTGCGACCTGCTTTCCGACCTTTAGTTCTAACAGTTCTACAAGGACTACTGGTTCATTCTTTACAAACTAACATACAGACACTCTGGCAGAAGCTGGAAAGAGACTGAATATGTCTGTGAAAGACAAGAAAGAGAAACTAATCTGCCTGAAACATTTATTACACTCTACAACTGTAGGGGGAGCCCATGAGCACAAAATCTCAATCCTACCTAGTGAAGCTTTAAAAGTTTTAAACAAACAAAAATATATATATGCTCTTATATGGGGAGCTTTTAACTTGTGGTTTCTGATGCTGGTAACTCTGATAAATGTATCCTCTACAACAGAGGGAACTCTCGCTCTTCCTTCTGCTGGGACAGTCCTGATGAGTGCCAGTTTCATCATCATAATGTTTTTTTGCGACTGTCCTTGAGGACACTTTCAAATTTCTTGAAATTAGTTGAGTAGTTGTTGCTTCTCATAATCTGGATTCGAACATTACTCAAATATTTACTATTCACTGTATACCTGTAACTCTACCTCTTCACTACTTTACTTTAACTGATGCTCTCAAACACTTTATTAAGAGATAGAAATTCAAGTAATTAACTCTTAAATTAAGTAAAAAAATACAATTAATGGAGGGTTCTACCACAAAACTGCACAGCGACAGCCAATCATAATCTGTTCCTACATTTTGCATCACTGGAGCACTAAACCTGTTTCACCTGTATGTAATTAACGTTTGTGTATTAATAATGTTTAGTTTGTTGTCCACTTTGCAAAGTATTGCCAACTTATCTGTTGAATACTAAATGTGTGCGTTAGTGTTTTGCTTGTGAGTTACTGATCTCTGCCTGTTTAAGTTTATTATTGTTGTTTGTCCCTGTTTACCCAAATCATTAAGTGTCTAAATTATAGATATGTTCAGTAGAAAAAATGTAATTTTACCGTGGGTGTCAGTGGGATTGTAAATGTCACTTTAAATGAACAGTGTCAAAATTAAATCCTTCTCTGTAGTTTATCAGTTTGGGTCTAATGAACTTATCCTGTACAACAGAGGGAACTCTCGCTCTTCCTTCTGCTGGGGCAGTCCTGATGAGTGCCAGTTTCATCATCATAATGTTTTGAATTTACTTTTTTTTGCAACTACACTTGAGGACACTTTCAAAGTTCTTGAAATTAGTTAAATACTTCTTGCTTCTCATAATCTGGATTAGAACATTACTCAAATATTCACTATTCACTGTATACCTGTAACTCTACCTCTTCACTACTTTACTTTAACTGATGCTCTCAAACACTTTATTAAGAGACAAGAAATTCAAGTAATTAACTCTTGATGAGTTCAGCACAGCTGTTAACTGAACGGCTGAATTCCAGGTGACTCTACCTCATAAAGCTGAGTAAAACTGAGAAAATTCCAAGCGAGAGGTGCTACTTTAAAGGCATTGTTTCAGTAAGCTTCTGCAATGTCACAAGATTTATTTCAATTCAGTGTTTTAATTTATCAATTTTTCACCAAGATCTTGCAGCAGCATTGATGATGGTAGAGTCTGACCACTGCACAAAGCAGCTCTTCTCCATCCAGCACATCCCAAAGATTCTCAATGAGGTTAAGATCTGGACTCTGTGATGAACTCTCTCTCAATCCATGTGTGAAAAAAAAATTATCTCATGCTCCCTGAACCAATGCTTCTGAGCGTTATACGTACAGATATGATCTGCAACTACAGGAAACGATTGGTTGAGGTTTTTGCTGCCAAAGGAGGATCAGGCAGTTATTATAATTGTTTGTGTGGTTTTAGTTTAAGCAGACTGTGTTTTCTATTGTTGTGATTTAGATGAAAATCAGAAGACATTTAATGACCAATGTATGCAGAAATCCAAGTATAATCCCAAACGATTCACATCCTTTTTCTTGCAACTGTATATTCCAAACACTAACAGAAACAAAGGAAGCACACACACTCACCTAACTCTAATCTGATTTGACAGGTAGCAGCTCTGGTGTATCTGGTGTCAAAGCTCTGTTTATATATCGTAGAACATTTCATTTAAAGCTGGAGATGAACAGACAGGAGCTTCCAGTCCTGAACATGCGATGGCTCCAGGTTCAGTGTTCGCAGTGAGACAGCTCTCTGCATGTCTCTGACATTAATTGGCACCCATGGGAACAGTGTGGCAGAGGGAGAATTGTGTTCAGCACTGAGATTTGACTCTAATCCTCTGAGGATTTGCCTGCGATTATGATTTCGTGTCAGGTTTGAGCGCAGGCATGTAAAGGGTGGAGACTGGCTGAATCTGCTGTAGAGTTATAATTAAAATACAGCTGCAGTTAGAGACAGTTTTAAATAATCTGTGATCATCCATCTGACCTCACAATACATTGTCTTTTAGTCTTATTTGTTTTAAGAGTTTTATGTCATCAAAGAGACCACTTAAAAATGAAGAGTTTCTTTGATTTGACCAAATTAAAAATCTCTAAAATATTATCAAGATTAAGATGACCATCAAACCAAGCTAAACCGCTTGACTTTTTGCACCAGAAGTGGAATAAAGTTATCCAAAAGCAGTGTGTAAGACTGGTGGAGGAGAACATGATGACAAGTTGCATGAAAAAAATGTGATTAAAAACCAGGATTATTCCACCAAATATTGATTTCTGAACTCTTAAAACTTTATGAGCTACATAACCAGGATTCGAACCAGCGATCTATCCACCAAAATAGAGGCAGTGCTTTAGACCACTGGACCACTCTGAGCCCCCATTATAGTTTTAAAAGGTTTATAAAAATGTTATTTTGGAAGATTAATTGTTATTTTTGATGCTACCTAAAAGATGTTGAAAATAGCTAAATATCAATAAAATAGTATAATTTAATGACTTTAATGTCTGTAATTCATTTATCTATTTAAAACCATTATAATAAAGAACATTTTCCCATGCACTGCACTGTATATCACTTTATAATCATTACATCGCCTTTCACAGTGTCTTGATGAATCACAGAGGGCATGTTGTCTCATTTATCTGTGGTAAAACTCTAAGACCTGATTTTTCGTACTGCAGACGCTCTAGTTGTAAAACTGGACAAGTGCTGTTTGCCAAAAGTGCTAAGAAAAGCCATAACAACAGGCATGACAACAGCAAGTCTCATCTGAGACGCCCCTTCAGTTATTTGAGTCACCAGAAGAAAATAGCTTAATAGCGAAAGAGGACAAATCATTGGGTGCCTAAATTATAGGTATGGCCAGCAGAAAAAAAGCAGTTTTCCCGTGGGTGCCACTCGGAAATCAGCCAATGAAGCTAGAGATAAACTCTGAAGGCATTAAGATTGTAAATCTCATTCCTTAAAGCGCTTAAAGAAAGTAATAAACTCTGTTGTTTATTTTCTATCGGCTGAGAGACTGAGTAGAAATGTTGTTTATAAGCATGAAAAATCTCATTCTCACACATTCTGTATCACCTGAGTACTAAACCTGTTTCACCTGTGTGTAATTCACCCCTGGGAATACTGTTTAGTTTGTTGTCTACTTTGCAAAGTATTGCCAACAATCTGCTGCATAGTGAATGCTTGCTTTAGTGTTTTGCTTGTGAGTTACTGATCTCTGCATGTTTACATTTAAAGAAATGTGGTTGCTAAGAATAAAAAATGGCTCAATTTCTAACAAGAAATTTCCATATTCCACACTTTATGGAGGACTCTATCACACGACTGTTTTCAACCAATCATGAAATGCTTTCATGTTCTGCATCACCTGAGTACTAAACCTGTTTCATCTGTGTGTAATTTACCTCTATGTATTAATACTGTTCAGTTTGTCTTACACTTTGCGAAGTATTGCCAACCTACCTGATGCATATTTAATGTTTGCTTTAAGAAAAAGATAAAGATAAAAAAGTAATAAGATCTGCCAGCTTGTTGTTTATTGTCTATTGGTTGAGAGACTGAGTAGAACTGTGCTCAATTTCTATTGAGAAATTACCATAATCCACCTTTTAAGGAGGAGTCGTTCACACAACTGAACTTGTCTTATATTCTGCATCACCTGAGTACTAAACCTGTGTGTTTCACCTGTGTGTAATTTACCCGTGTGCACACTTTTCAGGTTGTCTTTCACTTTGCGAAGTATTGCCAACTTATCTGTTGCATGGCGAATGCTTGCTTTTGTGTTTTGCTTGTGAGTTACTGATCTCTGCCTGTTTATGTTTACCCAAATCCTAAAATATAGGTATGGCCAGTAGAAAAAAAGTAATTTTTCAATAGGTGCCAATTGAAAAAATGGAAACAAAGCAATAATTAAAATCTCACTCCTTAAAGCACTAAAAAGGATGAAGAATGGCTCATTTTCCATCGAGAAATTCCTATAATCCACATTTTATGCAGGACTGTATCACACAACTGTCTTCAGCGAATCTTAAACTGGTACCACTTTAAAATAAGACTACCTTTATAAAGGGTTTTTAAATGGTTACTAATTAGGTTGTAAATGCCTTATAAATCATTAATAATCAGTTATAACACGTATACGTATGTGTTATAACTGATTATTAATGATTTTTAAGGCATTTACAACCTAATTAGTAACCATTATTAACTAATTGTAAACCATTTATAAACCCTTCATAAAGGTAGTCTTATTTTAAAGTGGTACCCTTAAACTGATCTCAAATTCTGAATCACCTGAGCACTAAACCTGTTTCACCTGTGTGTAATTTATTCTGTGTATTAATAATGTTTATTTTTTTTGTCCACTTTGCGAAGTATTGCCAACGTACCTTTTGCATACTGAATGTTTGCTTTAGTGTTTGGCTTGTTCGTAACTGATCTCTATAGGTATTGTCATCAGAAAAAAATAATTTCCCATGGGTACCACTGGGAAATCAGCGAACAAATCCTGATTGATTGTAAAACATTGTAAATCTCACTCTTTAAAGCACTAAAAAATAGTAATAAGATCTGCTTGCTTGTTGTTTATTGTCTATTGGCTGAGAGAGGCTAAGAGTAGAAATGCAGTCGTTAATCATGAAAAACGGCTCAATTTCTATCAATAATCTGTTGAAAATAAGAACTAAAGCAGAATGAAAAGATTCTCTTAAAACTGATACATTCATTAAATGGCTCATGTTTTCATTATTTTGTCCAAAATCCTCTGAAAGTGCTGAAACTGAACCTGGCAGTGATTTTTATCTCTTACTGAATGAAGTCAGGGTGAACTAAAAACAAACAAAACCATTTTTAGTCGAGATCAAACCCTCAGTATTAGTATCCAGCCAACAGTGGAGGAAATAATGGATTTGATTTCAGAGCAAAACAGAACAAGTCAGATCCCATTCAGTAACAAAGCTAACCTAAAATAGCACAGACTGGCTAACAAAGCAGCGCAGTGGCTCAGTGTAATGCTAACTGAAATAGGTCATGTGATGAAAACAATAGGCACATGCAGCCCAATACTGACATCATATTTTATTCTATTCTATTGTATTATATTATTTTGTTTAACTTATTTAAATACACACCTAACTTATGATTGCTGTATTTGAAATCCATATATTCTCAGTATATTTCTGTTTTTTTGTTTAGTTTGAAGGGCTAATAAACATAACTCATTAAGTTATTAAACTAAGTTTTATTTAATTTATTTTCCAAAAAAAAAAAAATCAGAGCTTTCCATTGAAACTCTGAAACTTCTAATTTAAACTTTTTTGATCTCAGTTAAAAGTGAAAGGTGGTTGAAAAGACCTTTATCTTTCAGCCAATTTGGATATATATCGAAGGGGGGGTTATACAGCTCTGGAAAAATTAAGTGACTACTTCAGTTTCTCTGGTTTTGCTATTTATAGGTTTATGTTTGAGTAAAATAAACATTTTTGTCTTATTCTATAAACTACAGACAATATTTCTCCTTAATTCCAAATAAAAAATATTTTCATTTAGAGCATTTATTTTCAGAAAATGAGAAATGGTTGAAATCAAAGAAACTCATCATTTTTAAGTGGTCTCTTATTTTTTTCCAGAGCCGTATATGCTTAATCTAGCAACTAGTTTTTTAACCCTAACTGATGCAGGGAGTAGCTTCTCATTTGTTAAACAGCTATGTGGAATCAAACAGAGAAAACATATACGAAGATGATGAAACTACTAAAACCAGGAAAAGGACTGTCCAATGCATTTTTTCAAAAGGGAAGGAGAGTAGGGGGAACATAATTGTTCAAGAAGGAACATGGTTGGAAAAAATTATTGATTGATGTTGATCCACAATAGAATTATAGATAAACAGCAGTAGAAAACAAAAAATATGATGTTTTGTCATTTATTTTAAAATGTCTGGTTGTTGTCTCTACTCTCTTTTCTGAAAAAATGTGCTCCGGTGTTTCTATTTAGCTCTGCTTTAGATCACTGAATCAGTTGTCTCTGAAGAAAGACAGGATTTGACTTTCGCTCATGAATATTCATAAAATCATTCAATATATCGCCTCTGATTGGCTGATCGCCTCTTTTACTAGCTACTGCAGACCAGACAATGGAGGTTGAGTTTTATGTGCAGCATCATAAACAACTATACAGTTCTATAGTATTTCACAAAGAACAAGAAAAAGTGGATTTTAGCAGAAAGAGACCTTTAATAGTGAAAGTAAGAGCATTTCAATGCATGCGTTGCAGTGAAGGCAACTGAATGAATTGGAAATTGGAATTGGGAAAATCATTCTTCTTCTTACAAGGGAGTCCTATTAAGTGAGAATGTTCAGGATGTGCTGGAGAAGGCTTTGGCCAGTGTTCAAAATCTCTCAATATCAATACCAGATATTGGGAAGAAATCAATGCAGCTCTGAACAGTAAAAAAAAAAATTGTGACATTGCAGAAGCTTGTGGAAACAATGCATTTATAATCAAAGCTAAAACAGATGTTAAAACAGTTTTTTCGTACTTTTTTATGGCCGTAGATGAACAGGCACAGTGTTGATTTTGTTTTAGATAATAAAAGGAGGGACATGCTGTACAGCAAGACTTCCTGTTGCACACAGGCCAACAGATAAAAGAACATAAGTGTCCTCAAACTACCTCCCTGCAGATACACACACACACACACCAGTTCAAAAACCTGCTTATTTCCTCCTTCACTCCACAGAGCATGAGCCAGATTATCACTCTGCGGCTGCGGCTGTTGTTCCTGAGCGTTAGAGGAGGATATTTGTGAGAGTGTTGGTGCGGGTGGAGGTGGGACAGGTGTAATATTATATAAAGGAATGACGGGCATCGCTGAGAGCTCTAGAGAACAGGATGGAGTTTCTGAATAGCCATAGTGTGGGTGTGTGGTGTACTAGCCTGTGGGTTGCGTTCACACACGCTGTCCACTGTTGTTGTGAGTGTGTGTGTCTGAGTGTGTGTGTGTGTGCACACTGATGGGCTGTTAGATCCATCACATGCTGTTAGGCCTGTCACAATAATTACATTATCGACTTATCGTTCGATAAATGGACATAACCTCAATATTTCTTTTAATAATCGTGATATCGTCCATTGTGTTTGCACTTACAAAATGCACGTAAATATGCATATACTGTGACTGTGGGCGTGGACACCGTGACGCTGTAGTGCAGAAGCACAGAGAGACACAGAAACAGGGAGTAAATTAACTCAAAACATACCTTTATTAGGAAAAATGGAAAAATCAACACCCAAAACCATTCACCATCAGCATATCTCTTGATTAAAGGCTGAGGCAAAGTCTTTCCAAAGCTGGTCCAATGTGGGCCAGCTGGGGCAGACCGGGGCTGCACGTCATGGTGTGGGGCAGACCCACAGTTCCCCTGTCTCCACACTATACACTAGGGTTGTCACGATACCAAATTTTTGACTTCGACACCGATACCAACTGTAGTATCACGATTCTCGATACCAAAACGATACTTGGAAGAAAAAAAAAACAATAAAAATATCTGAACATAAAATGCAAACGTTTTTATTCTAAAATGAAACATTTGAACAAAAAACAAGTTTCGTTATTATAACCTTAACTATAACATAATTATCTAAACACTTCCTAAAAACTAAAACTAAAACCAGAGGTAATGGTAGCCTGACTATGTGAACCTGACGGGCGGGCAGAAGTTAAGTTCTGAATAAGGAAAATAAAGAGACAGAAGAACATTACAATGTTATGTTCATTTTAACACTCACTGCTCCGTTTTATTAATCAACCGTTTACCGTTTTTAATAAGCCCATGTTCAGTGTAACGATCAAGCAGGCTACGTGCCTGACCACAGATTTGCGATGGAAACGCGAAAATGTGAACATCTTGAGCAGTCGCTAGTAAATCTTAGTAAAGCTACAGACAGAGCGTATCTTGACTAACTCCACTAACCTGTCGACTTCTCAGCTCTTTGTAGAGATCAGGGTGCTTGTCTGCTAAATGAATGAGCGAAATATGATCAGAATTATGTTAAATAACACTGTAACATAGAAGCATAGAACTATTATTTAATTTAAATGATTTTTAAGAACAGCTAAACACAGTGCTGCAGGTCAAACGCGGAGGTGTTCACGTGCGAGAGAGAGAGAGAGAGAGACACACAGAGAGAGACACACAGAGAGAGAGAGATTTGCGTGTTCTGATGTGAGCTACTCACAGGTAAAGGTTCTCTTTTATCTCCTCGTGCTCATATTCTAGTCCCACACATAATTCTGCAGCTCCCTCAGTGTTTTCTGTCGTATTTTGCGGCTAGCACGAGTGCTTACAACTAACACCGCGGACCGCGAGGTGCCGCCGCGCTTGTGCCGAATCCGCTGCTGAATCCGACTCCCGCTTCGCGCACAGAATCGGCACAACACCCCCCGCTGTACAACTGCGGGAGTGAAAACAGCGCTAATAAATAAAGTAGTTTAGTTTCACTTTCAGTTTTCGTTATTTTATTTAAAAATAAAAATATAAATAAAAAACAGATGCCTACATCTCAGACTATTTTCCCACACTTCACTCCTCGCGCCCGTTTTGTCCACAAGTCGCGGACGAGAGACATCTGTTATTTTAGCCGTCGCCATTCTACACTCGCTGCTGCTCTGCTGGCTTGCGCGTGAATCGATTCATTTGTTCAGAACACTAAGTTTATCTGAATCCTGCCACACCGACTGCTGCGGTGTGAATCAGTTTTCTTATGAACTGAATCAAATCGTGCCTACTAATTTGACTCATTTGAAGCTAGTGACTGGGCTATATACAGTATCGAAAGCATCGAACGCTAAAGAACCGAATCGTTTGTGATGACGTAGTATCGAAAAAGAATCGAACCTTCGGTACACTGTGCAACTCTACTATACACGATGTGTATATATTTATATATATTATTTATGACTATAACCTACTTTGGTTCAAGATGGGAACTTTTGCGGGTTCCAAAATTAGGTGCAATTCCTTTGTTATGATATTATGTTATCGTTATATTAGTGCAATTAAATGTTCTTAAAATGCCAACAGTATAGTTTATCGCAAGCATTTCTGGGACAACATATCATTTTCAAAAACTTGTTATCGTGACAGGCCTACATGCTGTGCTTAAGCTCCACCTAAGACAAATCAAATGAGCTGAATGCCAAAAACCAACCAATCACAGCCATCCAAATAACAGAATTAGGAGTTAGTGTTCTCCTCCAAGTGTGTTCAGCCCTCCAGTTTAGCTTCATTTGTCTTTAAAGCACATTTTAGTTCTGGTACCATTGTTTTAACTAATTATAAACCATGCATTTATTGCTTTTAAGGGATTTTCACAACTATATATTATCTGGGACTGGTTAACTCACTAAAATGGTTTTGCACCATATTTTAAAATAAGTTGTATTGCATTGAAATTGGATGTGATTTCTGCCAGAGTTGCCGGAGGTTTTTTATTTATTTTTTTTTTTGCATGGACAAGTTCAGCCAGATGCTGCCGGTCACAATCATTAGTAGTGTTTGATTCATACACTGATTCATACACTGATTGCTTTCGACCGTTTCTGTCTCAGGATGCCACTCAGGTGCTTGTGCAGTCTCTTGTCATCTCAAGACTTGACTACTGCAACTCTCTACTGGCTGGTCTTCCACTGCGAGCCACCAAACCACTACAGTTAATTCAGAATCAGCGGCAGCACGACTCGTCTTCAATCTCCCGAAGTTCAGTCATGTGACTCCTTTGCTGCGTTCCCTCCACTGGCTTCCTGTTGCCGCCCGCATCCGATTCAAAACCCTGACGCTGGCCTACAAGGCAAAAAACGGACCAGCACCTTCATACCTGATGGCGATGGTCAAAGTCAGATCTGCACCAAGAGCTCTTAGAGCTTCCAGTACGGCTCGGCTCGAACCTCCATCACTCAAAACACACAGAAAACAGACATCCAGACTCTTCTCTGTGCTGGCACCAAGGTGGTGGAATGAACTTCCACTGGATGTCAGAACAGCAGAGTCACTCACGGTCTTCAAACGTCGACTGAAGACACATCTTTTCAAAGAGTTCCTAAACTAATAAAAAAAAAAAAAAAAAAAGGTTCCTAGGGTTCTTAACATGATTAAGCTCTATGTATCTCTTGATCCTAGTCTACAAACTAGCTTTGGATATCTTAAGTAACTTTGAAGCACTGTTGTAAGTCGCTCTGGATAAGGGCGTCTGCTAAATACCATAAATGTAAATGTAAATGTAAATTGCTTTATTTCATGTTACACCCCAAACAGAATAAGGCAAAACTACTTTTCTGTATTACAAAAATCCTCTAATTTAACAAAATACCCACAGAAAAAACATCTGTAACTTTACAAAATTAAAATGCTTGCTGTGGTTGGTTAAAAGTCTCACTCAAGTACTGAAAAAGTCAGCAGTGCAACAACCACAACTAACATAAGAAACTTTTGAAAAAGTACTTTTTTTTAAAGATTTATATCCAAATCAGTGGTTCTGTTGTCTGTTTATATTGAGCTGCTCTAAATAAAGAGAGGAAATGAGCTGGAAAAATCAATAATGAAAATCTTCTGAAATTAATCAGGTGCTAAAAAGAAGTTCTGAAGGTCGGAGAAGCTGTTTAGTTTAAAGTTGCATTAGATGGTTTTAATTCACATGGATTTTACAGGATTTTCTCATTCATTGTTTTATCTGGGAAGCTGTTTTTATCTGCTTCATTCAGTGGTTTCTGATGCTGGTAACTCTGATAAACCTGTACAGCAGAGGAAACTCTTGCTATTCCTGGGTAGTCCTGATGAGTGCCAGTTCTATCATTGTAATGTTTTGATGGTCTTTGCGTTGATTGCACTTGAGGATACTTTCAAAGTTCTTGAAATTCTTCTTTTTAGATTGACTGATCTTCATTTCTTCAATTTCTTTATTTAGTTGAGTAGTTGTTGCTTCTCATAATCTGGATTAGAACATTACTCAAATATTGACTATTCACTGTATACCTGTAACTCTACCTCTTCACTACTTTACTTTAACTGATGCTCTCAAACACTTTATTAAGAGACAAGAAATTCAAGTAATTAACTCTTGATGAGTTCAGCACAGCTGTTAACTGATAAAGCTGACTGAGAAATTCCAGCAGAGATGTGAAAAATTTTCTAATCTAAGCAAGAGATGCTACTTTTAAGGATCTAAAATATAGCAATTTGTGTATTTATGCATTTATTGTAATGCATTGTGTTTTGTGGATGCATCTGTTATTTAGTTTCCTTTTCAGTGTGGAACCAACAAGACAGTTAAAAGCAATAAAAGCTAATACTATCCTTTATTCTATTTTATACCACAGAAATAATTTTAGTTTTTCGATATTTAGCTATTTATAGGTTTATGTTTGAGTAAAATGAACATTGTTGTTTTATTCTATAAACTACAAACAACATTTCTCCCAAATTACAAATAAAAATATTGTCATTTAGAGCATTTATTTACAGAAAATGAGAAATGTCTGAAATAATAAAAAAGATGCAGAGCTTTCAGACCTCAAATAATGTAAAGAAAACAAGTTCATATTCATAAAGTTTTAAGAGTTCAGAAATCAATATTTGGTGGAATAACTCTGTTTGGTTTTTAATCACAGCTTTTTCATGCTTCTTGGCATCATGTTCTTCTCCACCAGTCTTACACACTGCTTTTGGATAACTTTATGCTGCTTTACATTACATTTTACATTACATTACATTTGGCAGATGCTTTTGTCCAAAGCGACTTACAATAGTCAAGTACAATGTAAAATAAGTTTAAAGGAAAAACATCTTTGGATAGGGATAAAAGGAGGTCAAAGGGGAATAATAGGATAGAGGAGTGAAGGAGAGGAAGAAGGAAATGAGGTTAGAAGTAGTTAGTGTGTTAGAGGTGTTAAGAGAGTAAGTGCTCTTTGAAGAGCTCAGTCTTCAGGAGTTTATTAAAGATAGTGAGAGATTCTCCTGATCTGGTAGTGGAAGGTAGTTAGTTAGAGGTGTTAGGAGAGTAAGTGCTCTTTGAAGAGCTCTGTCTTCAGGAGTTTATTAAAGATAGTGAGAGATTCTCCTGATCTGGTAGTAGAAGGTAGTTAGTTAGAGGTGTTAGGAGAGTAAGTGCTCTTTGAAGAGCTCTGTCTTCAGGAGTTTATTAAAGATAGTGAGAGATTCTCCTGATCTGGTAGTAGAAGGTAGTTAGTTAGAGGTGTTAGGAGAGTAAGTGCTCTTTGAAGAGCTCTGTCTTCAGGAGTTTCTTAAAGATAGCGAGAGATTCTCCTGATCTGGTAGTAGAAGGTAGTTAGTTAGAGGTGTTAGGAGAGTAAGTGCTCTTTGAAGAGCTCTGTCTTCAGGAGTTTATTAAAGATAGTGAGAGATTCTCCTGATCTGGTAGTGGAAGGTAGTTTGTTCCACCATTGGGGAACTCTGTATGAGAACAGTCTGGATTGCTTTGTGTGAATGTTTGTTTGGTAAAGCGAGGCGACGTTCATTGGAGGAGCGCAGCGGCCGGGAGGTAGCGTAAGTCTTCAGGAGCGAGTGCAGGTAGGAAGGAGCTGTTCTGACATCACCTTGTAGGCGATTGTAAGAGTTTTGAATTTGATGCGAGCATCAACTGGTAGCCAATGGAGCTCAATGAGCAGCGGGGTGACATGTGCCCGTTTTGGCTGGTTGAAGACCAGACGTGCTGCTGCGTTCTGGATCATTTGGAGTGGTTTTACTACACAGGCCGGGAGGCCAGTTAGCAGGGCATTGCAGTAGTCGAGGCGTGAGATGACGACCGCTTGCACCAGGAGTTGGGTGGCCTGTTGCGTCAGGAACGGTCTAATTTTTCGGATGTTATAGAGCGCAAAGCGGCAGGATCGAGCAACTGAGGCCACATGGTGCGTGAAGGAGAGCTTTACTCCTGGTGCAAAGATTCAGAGCTATATATATTACTTAATTCCTACTCATAACAGCCTCTGATCAGTATATTACAGTGCGTGGTGAGCGATGGGGATTACTTGGAATAAAACCCAGTGGCTATAATTCTGTAGGAACATTAGGAACAACAGAGAAATAAATGTCCATATGCTGGATAATATAAATATTTACAATATAAAGTGCAGGAGCCGTAGAAAAACAACTATTTTTGCAGTGCATTTCTTTCTGATGGGACAATGATTAGTAAGCTTGGAAGCAAATGGCTCTTTCTCAGCTGCGCTATTCAACAGTAGGCACTTATTGGCAATTTAGCAAAATGGTGAATCATCATCCTGTTAATGACTGGAATTAAGTAAATGCCACTACCTCTCAGCACTGCGCCACAAACAACCTGCTCAGAAGAAGAGCAGGGGACGTTATGTCACCAGAAAAAGAAAACACACACGAATACCTGTCCATATATGTGTGTGTGTGTGTGTGTGTTAGGTATGGGACAAAAAAAATCGATATCGTGATATATTGTATATTGTTTTAATTTATGATACATTATCGATATGTGGCTTAAAATAAGGATATTTGATATTGAAACACTGGTAATCTAAACTCCTTAAGACTCGCCATTAATTAGCCCTATTAAAGTTATTTCGGTAATAATTTCTATGAATGTCATCTCTATAAGACTCTATAAACATATTTCTAACACATTATAATGCATTCATAAGGCATTATTAACATGGCTATACATATTTATAAAACTCTATAATTCATTATAGCCATGTTTATTATTATGCATCATGAACTGTGATTATAAAGCATTAATAGCTGTGCTTATAACATGTTATACGTCAATACCAAGAAACTCAGTCCCAGCTTGTAGACTTGTATCATGACCAAAACAGCTTCCAACTTATAAACAAACCCTCAGTAATCCTATAAATATATTTTAACCACTCATGAATTATACTTGTCTTGAATATAATATTAGTTATAGTCAATTATAATGTATTATAACAGGTCTTTGTGCGCTCTAAGTAAAGTGACAGACATTCATTGTGGGACTAGATTATTAAAGATAGATATAAACTATTTTAACATGTATATCATAAGCACAGCTTATAATGTATTATGATCACAAGTCATTATGCTTAATAAACACGGCTATAGTGGGTTATGCATTATAATATATTATGAATGTAACTATAGAGTCTAGTAAAGATGACATTCATAGAAAGTTTTACCGTTATTTCTTCATTACCTGATCAAATGTATAGGGTTAATACTGTAAACTGTAAACAAAAAATATATATGTAACGTGAAATGAGCCAATCAGTGTTCATCACTCCATTTAAGAACCAGGTGAGCTCTGACTTTGGCGTGTTCGTATCTTAACAGTGTGGCGGTTTTGTGCGTCTCACTAGAGGATACTGACCTGCTTGCTCATACTGTGAAGATACACCAGCAGCTCATTTAAGGGAACAGTAACGATATTTTATTCTTTATTCTCTTTATTGTTCAGTTAAAGCACCTATAGGAATGGAATCTGATGACTGATTGTTGTCAGGGTTTTAATCAGTAACCTGAACACACCTCACTTCCAGACCACCACACCCGTCAGTGTAGATTTAATTCAAACTCTGATGCTATTTTAACAGCCCAAACACAAGGCGTGAAAACGGACTGATATGGGAATTTTACAGATTGAAATATTCCAATACTGTGCATGTCTATATTAGAGAGTGTGTGTGTGCATGTGTGTGTGGTGTGGAGTGAGGCCAGAGTGGTGAGAGTTTGCCCAGAGTGCTGAATGGCCTTTTAGAAAGCAGGAGCGTAGGTGTTCTCTCTCTCTCTCATACTGATATCATTCTGATATCACTCCATCCCAGGAGGCCTGCTGTTACCTCGTATCAGCCATGAGGTTTGGAAATGAAAAGATATATACTGTACATCATACCACAGTTAGTTCCGACCCTGCAATATGATTGGCTGAGAGGCGTTCTATGAGTGACGTTATCAGCTGGTAATGCACTGTAACCAAAGCTCTCCATGTATTACTGTATTACTCCGCCACATACAGGAAACCTAGCAATGATGCAGCGCTTACAAGCCAAATACAAACCAAATGTGATGTCATTACACACCACTGGGAGTGCAGAATCGCCATGTCCACACAAATAAATAAGCCCAGCGATTCGAAAATACGCATTATTACACACATTATCAGCCACCAATATCAGGTTAAAAGTTGTTATTATTAAAATAAAAGCTTAAGTGTATATATTTTCCAGTTAATATAGAGTATTTTAAGCTGAATATAAAGTAGGGAACCCTTCTATTTCTGCAGGTCTCGCCGCTTTCGGTCGCTGAAGTAAACAAAACTTAAATTGTTAAAAAATATATATATTTTCTTTTAGTCAAACAAGAACTAGACTTTAATCTATAAAGATTTGTCTCCTGAAAACCATTTATTTGGAAGAGTAAAGCGCTTCTGTTTATTTACAGTAAGCTTAGATTTACACAATTTTGACTGAAAAGGACGAAAATAGAGGTCACCACGCTAACCTAACAACGATGCAGCGCTTACAAGCCAAACAGCGCAGCTACAAACAGAGCAGCAATGGAACTATTTTAAGTTGCAGAGTGTTTATAACCGAACCAATCGTATTTTCTCCTCCTCTTTAACTCTTTAAAATCTTTCAATAAAAAGCAATAAAGGAACTGTGGTATAATCAAAATAATACACACAAGGTTCGTGCTATAACGTGTAATACTGGCACTGCTGTGCTGATCAGTGCCAATATTACACATTATAGCACGAACCTCGAGTGTATTATTGCTTAAATACATACAGTATATTAATCTCAAAAGCATGTGCATTTTTTTATTCCCTACACTGTAAATATGTAAGTGTGTAAGACACTGTTGTAAACAGTGTTTATTTAATAACTGTCACAGAAAATCGTAATACACAAAACAAGGTGTGAGGTAATTACTGCCACTCTGCTAGAGTGTAAATACGGTGTGAATTTCCCCATTCAGCCTAAATAATGGCTTTGTTTGGGGACAAACAATTGAACTTAGTTTATTGAACTCAGATAAATACCTTTAATAAATCAATGTTTTAGACTAAACCCAGTGAAACTGAGACATAATGATTAACATTAAAATAAATAATAAAATAAAGCTTAAAATCCTGTAATAATGATAATGTTTTATTTTTAATTTTTACATTTTTACAAATCCGAAGGTGCTTCCAACACCTGTATCTACCAGTGATCTCCCAGCTCTGGACTCATTTTGTGTATTTTTGACTATGATTTTGCCTTGCTCTTCTATACTGCCTACCTAATTTTCGACCTGAACTGTCTCACGATCCTTGGTATGTTTTCTGCCTTACTGAACCTGTTTTTTACTATGATTTTGCATTATGCTTATTTAATAAAGACTTTTTATTGTATTTGCACTTGTCTCATCCCTGCCCTGGCTCTGCCATATGTTCTAAGCAAATATTAAACCCCATACTTAAGGCAAAGTCAATTTGTAAATATATATTTTTAAATATATTTATCATTACTTACTGTTTCATTTTGTTACACTTATTGTTTCATACAAAATCATATTAATAGTTTTTTTTTGTTTGTACTGAATGTATGAAAATGCTACATGTATACTAAATATATCATTGATAATATAATAGGGCAGTATTGCCCACCCCTACATGTCAAAATGCTAAAATCATTTAGATGTCTTTACACCCAACACCATCATTATTTATTAATATTTGATAATGGGGTTTAAAAAAGGTTAAAAGTACAAATCCAGACAGCGGTAAAAGGACATATATATTTCCCTTACTGAGGCACTGAGACAACTGCACCCTTAAAGAATCCTATTCATCTCAGAACACTCTGTTACAGTATCAGTATTTTAATACTAAAGTCTTCTGTGTAGAAAAACATATGTAATTATTTAGTGAACAAAAAACAAGAAAATTAAATATATTTTACATTCTTCAAAGTAGCTCCTCTTGCTAAACCCTGCATTTATTACAATGGACCTCACATATTTTCTTATTATTTCAAATGTAATTTTGCGCATAACAATAATTATGTGTTTTTAATCAGAATAGACAATAAACAAGCCAAATAGTTTATAAGCCAATGAAACAATAGCTTAGCCCCACCCACTGCACTAGAAAAAAAAAACAAAAAAAAACAAGCACTAGAACCAGATATGGAAATTAAAAGAGCTCAATTTCGCTAAATGTATGTAATTTAGTGGGATGGCTTGTGAACAAAAAGGCCAATATCATATCTAAAATAAAAATGTTAAACACAGGCTTCCAATAATCCAATAAACATAAAACGTTACAAAGTTTAGATTAAAGATTTAACTAAAAAATTAGTTAGGATTTATTGTAAATAATTCACATCTCTGCTGGATTTTCTCAGTCAGTTTTATGAGATAGAGTCACCTGGAATTCAGGCTTTCAGTTAACAGCTGTGCTGAACTCATCAAGAGTTAATTACTTGAATTTCTTGTCTCTTAACGAAGTATTTGAGAGCATCAGTTAAAGTAAAGTAGTGAAGAGGTAGAGTTACAGGTATACAGTGAATAGTGAATATTTGAGTAATGTTCGAATCCAGATTATGAGAAGCAACAACTACTCAACTAAATAAAGAAATTTAAGAAATGAACATCAGTCAATCTAAAAAGAAGAATTTCAAGAAGTTGGAGATGAAACTGGCACTCATCAGGATTGCACCAGGCAAGGAAGAGCGAGAGTTTCCTCTGTTGCACAGGAGAAATTAATCAGAGTTACCAGCCTCAGAAACCACAAAATAACATAAGTATTTTGGTTTGTTTAACACTTTTTTTTTAAGTTACTACATGATTCCTTATGTGTTCCTTCATTGTCTGAATAACTTCAGTATTCATTTACTATGTAGGAAATAATTAAAAAAATCTAAACATCCTTTATATTGTTGATACAAGCTTGATGTAATGTTAATTCAGTCTAAATAAACATTGCAATGCCAACTGATCAGTATTACACATTTTATCTTTTTATGTTATTTTTGCACATGACCACAGATCTCTCTATCATTCTCTCTCTCTCTCTCTGAGTAAACTTTAGAGGGAATATGAAAGCGATGTATCAGTAAATCCCACACGATTCTCATCATTATTTATGAACACTTGTTTTAGACTCTTCACACACACAGATCACATGTAAAATTAGTGCACGAGAGTTTCGAAGGCATGTAGTGATGTTTCTAATCAGATCAGAACTACAGACAGCAGAGCTGCGCTTTAGTGACACATGGCTCTTTTGTTGCAAACATTGCATCAAACGCTTCAAATGCTAATTGCGCCCCACGGACGTCTTTAACTACCGCTGTCAGGATGTATCTCTGTTACCTGTGTGAATAAGCTGCTATAACAGTGTAGCAGGAGGCTGAGGAGGCTACGCTCTATTCTATAGATTTAATCACCAGATCTTCAGACTGGTGTTCTGGATCTACACTAGTATAGAAGTTAGACTCTGGAGATCCAGCTTCACCTAAGAGTTTCTGATCAGATGATGCTGAAGCTGATTTTTACTCACCGGAGGATCCGGAGTCTGGAGTCCAGCGCTCTCCTGCTCTCCTGCTCTTCACCTCCAACAATCAACACCACGCAGAGATACAGCGCTGATACTCCCTCCAACTCCTGCAGCTCACTGCAGCTCCCAGCCTCAACCTACCAACTACTACAACTCAGACACCAGCTCTCTCTCTCTCTCTTACGCTATATGTCTCTCTCTGTTACTTTCTCTCTCTCTCTCTCTCTCTCTATTACTATCTCTCTATTTCTCTCTCTTACTCTCTCTCTCTGTTACTATCTCTCTCTCTATTACTATCTCTCTCTCTATTACTATCTCTCTCTCTATTACTCTCTCTATCTCTCTTACTCTATCTCTCTCTTTCGATTACTCTCTCTCTATTTCTCTCTCTCTGTTACTATTTCTCTCTCTGTTACTATCTCTCTCTCTATTACTCTCTCTCTATCTCTCTTACTCTCTATCTCTCTCTTTCTATTACTCTCTCTCTTACTCTCTATCTCTCTCTCTTTCTATTACTCTCTCTCTATCTCTCTCTTACTCTCTCTCTCTGTTACTATCTCTCTCTATTACTCTCTCCCTATCTCTCTTACTCTCTATCTCTCTCTTTCTATTACTCTCTCTCTATCTCTCTCTCTTACTCTCTCTCTCTGTTACTATCTCTCTCTCCATTACTCTCTCTCCATTACTCTCTCTATTCCTCTCTAGCTGTTACTCTCTATTATTCCCTTTCTCTATTATTCTCTCTGTTACTCTCTCTCTATTACTCTCTATATTACTATTAGTATGAGGAATAATCCTATTGTCCCACCTTAGTCTGTATCTATCTTGTGTTTGTCTTTTTTTGTGTCATTTCTGCTCCTTTCCTCTGTTCTCTTGTTTGGTTTTCCTCCCCATGTGCTCCTTGGCTTCACATGGCTCTGTTTTGCTTATGGTCTTGTCTCGGTCTTAGCTCCACCTTGTCATCTGTAATCTCTCCTGTCACATTTGTAACCCTGCCCCCTCGTTACTTTCACAGGTGTCTCTTGTCTGTTCCTGTGCATAAATACCCCATGTGCTCCTTTGTTCTCTGTTGTGCTTTTTTTTTTTGTGTTTGACCCTCTGTCTCTATGTAAGATCTAGCCTCTCTATTTTAATCCTTTCTTAGTAGACCCAGTGTTTTATTTGATTTCTCTTTGTTTATTCCCTTTATCCTGTTGTTTTGTGTAAGTTTAGCTTCTGGTTTGTTTTCTTTAGTTTATGTTTCTTTGTTTGCTTATTTTGCTCGTTGGTTTATCAGTTTTATCATTAGTTCTTTGTTTTTTATTGTTTGTTTCAGTAGCCTTAGAGTTTGTTTTACTTCCCTAGTGAACGAGACCTGAATTTGCATACTGCCTCCACCACGTTGCACCTATATATAATCCCAGTTGTTAGTTTTAGGAGGATTTTATCAGGTTCCTGAATTATGTTTCTAACTAAATAAAGGCAGATATGAAAGGGTAACAGTGTTTAAAGTTTGGGGGATTAATTAAAAAAGCCTCTAAAACAAACTCCTCTCTAAAATGACTCTCCTGCGAGTTCCTGTAATTACTACAGAGGGCAGGACCTGATCTTATGTAAAGCACTGGCCCTGCTGCTTTTCCAGTGTAAAATTGAAGCTCTGTGGATGTGCTACATGGGCGTAATTGTGGTATCTGTGGCATTTATTTGCTGTTCCAATTGTTTCTCAGTGTGGTGACTTCTCTGTACTGCTGGCAGTCTGCCTGTTAGAGGAGCAGCTTCGAGTGTATAATTTGAACACGTCATAAAGCGGAGGTTTTCCAAATAAATTAGGGCCAGTCTTTATTCAACTCACCCAGATAATGATGATACTTCAGTGAGAGCAGGCTGATATTAAAGAGGAAATCTCCTCACACCCCCTCACCTCCAAATATAATTGTTGACAACATGGGGAAGGATATTTTTGGCATTAAAACTCAAGAAGTTTTTTCTGGGCTTCTTTGTTGATAAAACTCAAAGTTACAAAGAACTTAAGGGCACAAATCTCCTGGACTTCTGGTTTAGAAAACCAGAAAATAAAAATTATTTCCACTTGGGTCTCAACTACCACTATAAACACTCCAATCACCCACTAGATCAGTTGAAGAAACTCCATTTCGGACTGTCTTGAAGCCCCTCAGACAGTACGCAGTAGGATTAGACCGCAGACTTTGTCTGAGGGAGGGATCTGTAACTACTTTTCATGGCAAGTCAGCAGATAAGGGTGATTAAAATAACGATACTTTCAAATAATGAGTTTTGCGCTTCTGTCGCAGTTAAGCATAAACTAGCTTGTTTGTTTTTTGCCATTTAGCACAAGCTAACACTAACGCGGTAAATGCTCAATGTAAACATGGGGCTTTTTTTGCATAGAAGTGACAGAGCCCTTAAACGGCTTATTCTGAAAGAGACTGAAACTGGTAAGAATAGAGCTGGTGAGATCTTTATCTTTATGTGATTTTGTGTAAAGAACTTCACAAACATGTTTTGTACTATAGCCCATAGACCTATTCTAACTTGTGTAAAAAGAGGTTTAATATGTCGCCTTGAAGTAAGTCAAGCAAGACTCATTAACCCTGTAGATGTTAAAATACTGATTATATATTTTTCTGTGATCTTTAACTTTAACTTCCTTGGTTGGAGTATTAATATTAGGCTAAATACCTAATTTCTCATCTGTACCCTACCCCTTGTTTTGGGTGTCACCTTTGCACCTTTAGTCATGCAGCATCATTAGGTGCCATAATGCACCTTATAATGCACCATTTAAGGTGGAACGGGAAATGCCACTAGCTAGCTAAAACTCCATTTCTGTCTTCTGGTTGAAAAGCTCAGACAGTACACAGAAATGATTATCCAGCAGACTTTGTTTGAGTGAGGGATCTGTACCTACTGTGCACAGCAAGTCAGCAGATGAGAGAGATTTAAATACTTTCAAATAATGAGTTTTAAGTTTGTTCACATTTAGCCATTTAGCACAATAACGCATTGAAACTACCTTATACTGTACATAGTTAACGCGGTGGTTATCCTAATTATTACCAAGATTCTGGCCGTTAAGTAATAAAAACAAAGGGGTACAATTAAATTTGTCCTATGCAACAAAAACCTCAGAAACAAAAGTCAACAAACATCTAAAAAACAGAAATGTTGTCCTTTGTAAAGCAATCACCCGATGGGAAAAAAGCTATAAATTATTGCTGTCCAAAACAGCAACCATACAGGAGAAAAATAAAACCTTCTTAACTTTTAATAGAAGTCAATGTAAAAAGAGTTTATTTCAGGTAATTTTGGAGAATCCATTCGTGCATTCATCAAGAGGTTTTGACACAGAGGAATGGACCATTTGTATGTTCAAATTATGTAGAAAACTAAAAATCGTCAAAATAAAGATACTTGTTTTTCGTTGAACAGCAATGTTATGTTTAACTGTTTAAAATCGGATGCCATTTAAAACCACCAGAAAATGTCTTTTGGACCCAGTTTAGACTGGATATGGTTTTTGGCCCTTAGGATTGTCGAAAATCAATCTGGATCACTCTGAAAATGGCAAAAAAAATCTGATTTGGGCTGGAAATCTGAACATTTGTAGCCTTAGAGTAACCAACTAAGTCCACTAAAAAGAGCACATTCATACCATTTTACAGAATCCTCAGATGGTAAGATGGTAAAAAAAAAAAGATGGTAATTTTGGTGATTGTCCTGAGATGGTTGTAATTTAACCTTAAATATCATATCTTCAGACCTGAGGTCTCACATATCCTGGCAGTACACCAACATTTTTTATTGGCTTTCATAAGACTGTCACGTCTTAGCCCTGTCTCATGTCTCTCTGTGTTTTCCCCACGTGACCTGTACTCCTCTGTGTCTCCTGTCTCAGTAGTTTTCCATCACATGTCTCATTTGTAGCTCCGCCCCTTCCCCAGGTGTTTCCAATTCTAGTGTGTTTCCTGTTTGTTAAATAGATCCCCTGTGCCACTTGTCCTCCGTCGGTCTTTGCACTAACCTCTGTTGTTTTTGTCTCTCTGTGTTTCTCCGCATTTATTCCTAGTTTGTTTCCCGTGCTCCTTATTCCTTGCTCTGTGTTTTTCTCTGTTTTTGCCTTATATATATGTATATATATATAGTCTATTTCCTTGTTTATTTCTTAGTGTTTTGCTTTTTGTTGTTTCCCTTGTAAATATATATCCCTGCCCTGTTTAGTTTTGTTTATTTCTTGGTTATTCTTGGTAGTTTCTAGTTTCTTTAGGTTCTTAGCTCTGTTTGTTTCTTTGTTTATTTACTCCCTGTTTGTTTATATCCTTAGTACTTCCGGTTTGTTTAGTTTATGTTCACTAGTTCCTCTCGTTTTTTTTTTTTTTTTGGTTTACTTTATTATTCAGTATCTAGTTATTTCTTTGTTATTTGTATTTGTTATTTATTTATTAAATTTCCTTGCGTCCGTCTCCTCGTCTCCCTGCCTGGGTCACCCCCTGACAAAGACAGATTGCCCAAAAGCTCAAAAATCAATCAATTTTAGATTTTTTTCCATTTAACTGGGAGGTTTTTGGTGGGTTCCTTTAGGAACGTATTCAGGCAGTTAATTGAGCAGAAGTCAGTAGGTTTTAGAGGGAGATAGAGCAGAGAACACTGGAAATTGTGGACTTGTTGTTGTGTTTTAGCTTTAATGCTTCAGTAATTACACTAAATGATCTGTGTGTCGTTTATTTTTGTAGATATTCTGTAGTTAGCAGCATAAACCGTGTGGAAGGTGACCCAGTAAACCGTGCTTTTAAACAGCTCGCTGGTGGCGGTGGGTATAAATGTACGCGCTGCGTGTAACTGGCACATTAAGCACAGAGATGCTGGAATGGCATGAATGTGTTCTGGGTACTGTTTTCAGTCATTTTCAGTGGGCAGGCTCTGGTGGGGAAATGCCAAAATACTGGTACCAGCCTGAAGGAAGGAATTATATCATCTTAATGGCACACATTTATAGTGCTGTTATTGCACAACTGAACAGAGCGACAGACAAAAAAAATCCCTTTAAAATCCTTTAGACCATTTGCTGCTCTAAATTTACATTTTAGCATTACTACTCTTACTGCTGAATGAAAGTTCATGTTATTCTCAGCTGTTAATGATAATTATAATTTAATTAATATGGGGAAGTAGTCAGAAAGATCACTTCAGTTTCTGAATCAGTTTCTCTGATTTTGCTATTTATAGGTTTATGTTTGAGTAAAATGAACATTGTTGTTTTATTCCATAAACTACAGACAACATTTGCAGAAAATCTGAAATGTCTGAAATAACAAAAAGATAAAAAATAACTTTAAATTCCTCTTGATTATATTCCAGATTTTGTTTGTTGATTAAGTGAGGAAAAATGACATAATGTATTGAAAACCAAATTTATCAACCTCAATGTAGGGCTGGACCGAATATGGTTATACTCTTACTCTTATAGAGTGGGCCTTTTTAAATGAAATAAACAATAATCAGGGCCATATTTTAAGGAGCTATAGGCAAGCTGTGATGATTTAGGAGGTGTCAGTGTGTCTTTGCTATCGTAACAACAGGAAAAGTACACCTCAAAACATCTCAAAACATGCACAAAAGGTATGTACTAATTCTCTTAATTAATCATGGGTGTGGATAATTTTGGGCGCAATGTGAAATAAACCAATCAGAGTGTCACTTGCTCTTCACTCCCTTTAATAGTCAGGTGGGCTCTGACTTTGGTGGATTGCTATTTTAACGGTGCAGCTACCTGGACGTGTCCAACAAACGCTTCTCAGCAGAGAAAACTGAGCTGCTGGTTGACGCTGTGAAGGAGCTCCAGCAGCTCATTTACGGGAACAGCAATGTTATTTTATTTACTATTCTGTTGATGTAAAAGACGTAGGTTTGCGTGACAAGATAGCAATAAGCGTCTGACTGTGGATGGCTGTCTAGGTTGTATTCAGTCAGTGATGCACCTGTGTTTTCTTTTGCCAAGGTAGAAATGTACCAGAACACATCTCATTTCCAGACCACCACGCCCATCAGTGTAGATATAGAGTGTTGGTGGGGTGTAAGATAGCAATAAGCATCCCGATGCGCCTTCTGCAAGGTTTAAGATAGGACTCTGAATTCACTTGTTTCAGTTATATATATATATGCACACACAGCTAGTAAATATTGCTGTACACAAATACAAAGAAAATATCCTAATTGTTTTAAGAATTTGTGCGATTCTTTTTTACTCTCCAGCCAGAGAAAACGGCTTTGTGTATCCCAGATTGAATTCATGTCTGCCAAATCGTTCTCCTCTGCTTGACGCCCGGGCCCTGATTTGGAGATATTTTGTTTGGATCTGTTCCTGTGAAGCCAGTGGGAAGAACAACAGTGTCAGTGGAGCTCGCAAACACGTCACCCTATTAAACCACAGAAAACAGGACTTAGCGATTAGGATGATGCTGAGATTTAATCAGATATGCTCTTAAAAATGATGAGTTTCTTTAATTTTACCAAATTAAAAAGCTCTGGAATATAATCAAGAGGAAGATGGATGATCACAAACCATCAAACCACCAAACTGAACTGCTTGAATTTTTGCACCAGGAGTAAAGCAGCATAAAATTATCCAAAAGCAGTGTGTAAGACTGGTGGAGGAGAACATGATGCCAAGATGCATGAAAAAAAAAACTGTGAATAAAACCAGGGTTATTCCACCAAATATTGATTTCTGAACTCTTAAAACTTTATGAATATGAACTTGTTTTCTTTGCATTATTTGAGGTCTGAAAGCTCTGCATCTTTTTTGTTATTTCAGTCATTTCTCATGTTCTCAATATGGACCAGAATCTCTGAGGAATGTTTCCAGTACCTTGTTGAATCTGTGCTACGAAGGATTAAGGCAGTTCTGAAGGCAAAAGCGGGTCCAACCCGGTACTATAGAAAGGTGTACCTAATAAATTGGCTGGTGAGTGTATATACATATGAAAAATTAATTTTCTTATCTAAAGTTTTCTAGTTGCCACAACTGGTGGTGTTTTTCTCCAAAACTTAAAAGTTTGAGTGTGACCCTTAAAACTTACAAATCTAGTGCAGCAAGTTGCCTTGAAATTTTGAGCCTTCTAACCTTTTTTGTTTTGCAATAATTTAGCTCTGATTTATTACAAAAGTTCTGCTGATATGATAAAAACTATATAAATCCATAAACCCAGTTGTGCCAAAAAAGGCATTGTATCATTGTATCAAATCAAATAATGGATTTTATACATGATTACATTCTTAGAAAACAGGTATATTTACAGAATCAGCTCAAAATCCTCCAGAATGGTCCTGTATCTCAGTTTATCAGTGTGTGCATAATTAAAGCTGCTCTTTATAAAGGCGAGCGTCTCTCAGTAACGCGCTCTGGGAGTTATGGAGATACTCTAGATAGCTTTCAGAAATATTTATAACCCTGTGCCTGTATAATTGATGATATAGTGTGTGTGTGTGTGTGTGTGTGTGTGTGTGTGTGTGAGTCAGCGAGTTGCGAGAGTCTGTAGGGGGTTGGCCACCTGTGCAGTATAGGAACATCGTGGGTGGACTTCGATGATGCGCACCGAACTTGTTTCACTAGTGACACCATCCTCACAGACGGCCATGAGTGGGTATCCGTGTGTGTGTGTGTGTGTGTGTGTGTGTGTGAAAGGAATGAGGATTTATGTGTGTGTGTGTGCAAGAGAGGGAGAGCAAGAGAGAGAGAGAGAGAGAGAAAGGGATGAGAGGGAACAACAGCAGTAGAGAAAGAGTTTAGAAAAAAGAGAGATAAAAGAGAGAGGAAATGGAGAAAATCAGAAAGAGAGAGACAAAAGAAAGGGAATGAGAGATGAAAGCAAAGGAGTGTGTGAGAGAGAAAAGAGATGGAGAAAGGTAAGGAAAAGGGAGCGAACGAAAAAAAGATAAAAGAGAGAGGTAAGAAAAAGAGAGAGAGAGAAAAAGAAAAGAAAAAGAAAGCAAAAAAAGGAAGATGGAACTAAATGGGGAGAAAGAGAGAAGAAAAAAGTAAGAGACAAACAAACAAAAGGAAGAAGAAAGAGAGAGAGATGAGAGATGAGAGGAAAAAGGAAAAATGAAAGAAAAGGAAGGTGTAAAAGAGAGAAAGAGATAAAACAGAGAGAAGAAAGGAAAAGAAAGAGAGAAAGAAATGGATGGAATCAGAAAAAAGAGAGAAAGGGAGGAAATTAATAAAGAAAAAAGGAAAAAGAAATTGAGAAAAGGGATGGAATGGAACTAAATTGTGAGAAAGAGAAGAAAAAAGAAAGAGAAAAAGGAACAGTAAAAAAAGAGTAAAGGAAAAAAGAGATAAAAGTGAGGAAATGGAGATAATCAGAAAGAGAAAAAAGAAAATTAAAAAAAGAAAGCGAGAAAGGAAGGAAATGAGAGAGAGAAGGGAATGAAAGGGAGAAGGAAAAATGAAAGCAAAGGAGTGTGTGAAAGAGAGAAAGAGATAAAAGAGAGTGAGATAAGAAAGCAAAAGAAAGAAGAGAGAGAGAAAGGCAAAGAAAAAAGAAAGCAATAAAAGTGAGGTAATGGAACTAAATATGTAGAAAGAGAGAAGGAAAAAGAAAGATAAAAGAAAGAAGTTGAAAGGGAACAAAAACAGGAAAAGGACAAGATAAGAAAAAAGAAAAGAAAGAAACACAGAGAGAAAAAAGGAAAGAGAGAACAAAGAAAGAAAGAGAGAGCGGATAAGAACAGGAGAGAGAAAGAGAAATACAGCGAGGAGATGGAACTAAATTGGGGAGAAAAATAGAAGAAAAGAGAAAGAGAAAAAGAAAGGGGTGAGAGGGAACAAAAACAGGAGAGAGGAAGAAACCAGATAAAAGAGAGAGACTGAGAGAGAAGAAAGAAACAGAGAAATAAAAGAGAAAAGGAGAAAAGAAGGGAATGAGAACAGGAAAAGAAGAACAACAAGAAAGAGAGATAAGAGCGAATAAGAACAGTAGAGAGAAAGAGAGAGAACTTATGTTTAAACAGTTTGTCCAGTTAAAGGAGGACTTCAGCACTTTAGTCACTGATTGATTAATTGATTGATTGATTGGTTAATTGGTTAATTGATTGATTAGTATCTTCTTACAGATCTGGAGAAATAATGCTCTCTTCTTATTCCTACTGAGGACAGATGTGGTGTGATCCTTCCAGACTCTTACATTCAGAAAACATGTATTATCACAGACGTGAAATTCACACTGAATTCATCATTAATGCACTATTAAAATTAAAAGGATTATGCAACACTTTTCTGAATATTAAATAATAATGCTGATGTATTTAAACACCCTTTCCATTATTCCATCATCAACAGATGCGTAAAAAAATCTGAACAAAATGAGATGTTCCTGCCTATAATCTTCTAAAATATACTTAATCAATTATATATTGTTGAGATGTAGAAATGCATGAATATTATAGAGATATTTTCTGGAACAGCTGGAATTCATGCTGAATACACTGAATACATTGTGTTCAACAGTGTTTTAATAAACTACCTGAACAACTAAAACTCCAAACAGGTGCAGGATTCATGCATACATAAATGCATACTTACAAAAATCAGCCAATCAAGTGACCACACACACAGCACCAGGAGCAGATAGCTTTTACACCTGCAGAGGAACCGACTGCACCAGATTCCGCTTGAAGTTAACCAAAGACCACCGATTTCAGGAGAACCAGATTTCGAATAGTCTGCTCTGCTTCACGCCGTGCAAGGTGTACTTTTCCCGTCATTACAATAGCAAAGACACATTAACACACCCTAATTTTACAATAAAAAACTTAAAAACTGTTTGGGTTATTCAGATGAGCTAATGTTTCTGGGCCAGGTTAGTCTGTTGTGGATTCTGTTCTACAGTGATCCAGTTCGGGTTGTGGAAATGATCCAAAATGGGCTGTTTTAAAGTGTTTTCTAAATGTAACTTGTGGCCCTGAGTTAGTTAAAGTACTTACAGAACACAGGTGTGTGTATACAACTCTAAAGTGCTTAAAACAATCAAGTGACCCCACACGCAGCACCGGGAGAAGATAGCTTTCACACCTGCAGAGGAACTGTAAAAACTGTTGGGGTATTTAGATGACCTAATGGTGTTGAGTCAGATTAGTCCAGTTCGGGTTGTGAAAATAATTCATAATGGGCTGTTTTAAAGTGTTTCAACGTAATTTTTAGTGTTTTTTGAATGTAATTTGTGGCCTTGAGTTAGTTACAGTACTTACAGAACCTGTGTATATATATATATGAAACTTGACTGCTGTCCTGTAGAGGGTCTTCAGATGAGTGCACTGTCCTCTAAAAATCTATTTTCTATATGTAGACCCCCCACCGGCATGCCCCAGAGCCTAAAACCCAGCAGCAAAGCCTTTTTAAAACAATATGGAGGGTGCCAATTCCTCTCTCTCTCTCTCTCTCTCTCTCTCTTTTAATAAACTATCTGAACAACCAATGCACCAAACAAAGGCAGGAAGCACCAGGCAGCCATCATGTGTACATGAATGCATAGTTACAAGAATCAACCAGTCAAGTGACCCCACACACAGCACCGGGAGCAGATAGCTTTCACACCTGCAGAGGAACTGTAAAAATCAGATGACCTAATGGTGTTGGGTCAGATTAGTCCAGTTCGGGTTGTGGAAATGATTCAAAAAATGGGCAGTTTTAAAATGTTTTGAAGTGTTTTCTAAATGTAACTTGTGGGCATGTGTTAGTAACAGTACTTACAGTTCTGTAGAGGGTCTTCAGATAAGTGCACTGTCCTCTCAAAATATGTTTTCTATATGTAGACCCCCCACCGGCATGCCTTAGAGCCTAAAACCCAGCAGCAAAGCCTTTTTACAGTAATTTGGAGGATGCCAATCTCTCTCTCTCTCTCTCTCTCTCTCTCTCTCTCTCTCTCTCTCTTTCTCTCTCTCACTCTTTCTCTCACTCTCTTTCTTTCTCTCTTTATTAAACTATTTGAACAACTAAAGCTCCAAACAAATGCAGGATAAACAAGGCAGCTATCATGCATACATGAATGCATAGTTACAAGAATCAACCAATCAAGTGACCCCACACACAGCACCAGGAGCAGATAGCTTTCACACCTGCAGAGGAACTGTAAAAATCAGATGACCTAATGGCGTTGGGTCAGATTAGTTAAACTGGACCAGTTTGGGTTGTGGAAATGATCCAAAATGGGCTGTTTTAAAGCGTTTTAAACTGTTTTGAAGTGTTTGAAGAGCCTAAAACCCAGCAGCAAAGTGTTTTTAAAGCAATATGGAGGAGGCCAATCTTTCTCTCTGTCTCTCTCTCTCTCTCTCTCTCTTTTAATAAACTATCTGAACAATCAATACTCCAAACAAATGCAAGATACACAAGGCAACATCATGCGTACATGAATGCATAGTTACAAACATGAACCAATCAAGTGACCCCACACACAGCAAAGGGAGCAGATAGCCTTCATACCTGCAGACGAACTGTAAAAACTGTTGGGTTATTCAAATGATCTAATGGTGTTGGGTCAGATTAGCCCAGTTCAGGTTGTGGAAATGATTCAAAATGTTTTGAAGTGTTTTCTAAATATATCTTGTGGGCATGTGTTAGTAACAGTACTTATAATCCTGTAGAGGGTCTTCAGATGAGTGCACTGTCCTCTCAAAATCTGTTTTCTATATGTAGACCCCCCACCGGCATGCCTCAGAGCCTAAAACCCAGCAGCAAAGCCTTTTTACAGCAATATGGAGGATGCCAATCCCTCTCTCTCTCTCTCTCTCGCTCTCTTTTTCTTTCTCTCTCTCTCTCTTTCTCTCTTTATTAAACTATTTGAACAACTAAAGCTCCAAACAAATGCAGGATAAACAAGGCAGCTATCATGCGTACATGAATGCGTAGTTACAAGAATCAACCAATCAAGTGACCCCACACGCAGCACTGGGAGCAGATAGCTTTCACACCTGCAGAGGAACTGTAAAAACTGTTGGGTTATTCAGATGAAACTTGATTTCTGTCCTGTAGAGGGTCTTCAGATGAGTGCACTGTCCTCTCAAAATCTGTTTTCTATATGTAGACCCCCCCACCGGCATGCCTCAGAGCCTAAAACCCAGCAGCAAAGCCTTTTTACAGCAATATGGAGGATGCCAATGCCCCTCTCTCTCTCCTTTTCTCTTTCTCTCTCTCGCTCTTTCTCTCTCTCTTTTAATAAACTATTTAAACAACTAAAGCTCCAAACAAGTGCAAAATAATGATTGGTTACAAAAATAAACCAATCAACTGACCCCACACGCAGCATCGGGAGCAGATAGCAGAGGAACTGTAAAAATCAGATGACCCAATGGTGTTGGGTCAGATTAGCCCAGTAATAACTGGACCAGTTTGGGTTGTGGAAATGATCCAAAATGGGCTGTTTTAAAGTGTTTTGAAGTGTTTGACTAGTTTAAAACCCAACAGCAAAGCCTTTTTACAGCAAGATGGAGGAGACTAATCTCTCTCTTTCTCTGTCTCTCTCTCTCTCTCTTTTTAAATAAACTATCTGAACAATCAATGCTCCAAACAAAAGCAGGATACACAAGGAAGTCATCGTGCGTACATGAATGCGTACTTACAAAAATTAGCCGATCAAGTGACCCCACACACAGCACTGGGAGCAGATAGCTTTTACACCTGCAGAGGAATTGTAAAAACTCTTGGGTTATTCAGATGACCTAATGGTGTTGGGTCAGATTAGCCCAGTTCGGGTTGTGGAAATGATCCAAAATACAGTGTTTTAAAGTGTTTTTAAATAAGTTAGTTAGTTACTTAAGTTAGTTACGGTACTTACAGAAACCATGTATATAGAAAAAACTTGACTGCTGTCCTGTAGACGGTCTTCAGATGAGTGCACTGTCCTTTCAAAACCAATTTTCTATATGTAGACCCCCCACCGGCATGCCCCAGAGCCTAAAACCCAGCAGCAAAGCCTTTTTACAGCAATATGGAGGATGCCAATCTCTCTCTCTCTTTCTCTCTCTCTACCATTTAAAGCTCCTCCATAATTCAATCAGCTGAACTGTCACTTACTTTCGTGGTGGCGTACAGACGGGGACATCAGCCTGGAGAGAAGACATGTTCCATCAGTGTCAAATTAACACTCCTCATCTCCAGCCCTCGCTCTCTAATCACACCAACACAAATATTCAACACCAAATGCTCCACAGCAATGGCCTCAATCCAAAGACATTAATGCAGAAAAACACAGAGAAAGGATGCCAACTTCTCACAAACAGAATGCAAAAATATATACATATATACATGCATTTATACACACACTGAGAGCTGAGGGAAAAAGTCTTAAAGATGTTTGAAGCTGTGGATTTTAGCAGAGAGTGTGATCTGACTGCAATACCTTAAAATCAACCGAAAGAGAATGTGTTAATGGTCAATTATTAGTGGTAAGTTATTAATATATTGGATATGATACATAAGGTCAACAATAATAACAACACCAAGAACAACAAGTTACACAATAATGTATAACAGACGAAAAGTAATTATTAACAGTTATGAATATAAAAAAATATCAACTGTTTAAAAAAGAAATCTAGAAGAAGAAATTAACAAGAGAATATATTTAAAATATGCACACATACTTTATATATATACTAATGTATAAACTTAAAAACTTATATATAAACTATTATTTGGTATATGAAAAAAACTGAAACAAAAATATATATATATAATTCAAAAAGTAATTCAAAAGACTGAACATGAAGTCATACTGTACAGCAATAAAAATGGTAACTTGCTCTTACAGCCTACAACTTTATGACCAGGGCAATTTAAACACCTTGTAAAATATAACTGAAGTTTAAAGAGGTAAAGTCCACCCTGCAGCAGTAAAATATCACAGTACTTAAAAAAATTACAATTTTTGAAAATCTAAATATATCTTTAAAACAAAACAAGAACACCATGAACAATTCAACATGTTATTATTGTGAAGCAATTCACAAATAGGACAAAATAACAGAAAACGTCAGTGTGCTGAAGTAAAGTATCTATAGTATCTCTCTCTATTGAGATTTGTTAGAAACATGTTTGAGCTCGAGTTGCAGACAAAAATATGTTTAAAGTTGTACGTATTGTCTGTAAATAAAATGATGCAAAGTCTCAAATAATCCATTCTAGATAGATAAATAGATATATCCAGGGGTTGGTCAATGAAACTGAAACACCTGGTTTTAGAGCACAATAATTGATTGTGGTGACGGACAGTTCTGGTGGAAACAGGAGAGTTGAGGTGCACATTGAATTCTGCGTGATTTGATCAGCCGTGGTTTTATGTTTTTTGGATACAATCCGGATTAGCACCCGAACATCCCTTTCAGACAGCTTCCTCTTACAGCGTCCACAGTTAATCCTGTTGGATGTGGTTGGTTCTTCTTGGTGGTATGCTGACGTTACCCTGGATACCGTGGCTCTTGATGCATCACAAAGACTTGCTGTCTTGGTCACAGATGCTCCAGCAAGACGTGCACCAACAATTTGTCCTCTTTTGAACTCTGGTATGTCTCCCATAATGTTGTGTGCATTGCAATATTTAGAGCAGACCTGTGCTCTTACCCTGCTAATTGAACCTTCACACTCTGCTCTTACTGGTGCAATAATGTGCAATTAGTGAAGATTGAACACCAGACTGCTCCAATTTAGTCATGAAACCTAAAATCCCACACTAAAATGATGTGGATGTGGAGGTGTTTCAGTTTCATTGTCCAACCCCTGTAGATAGATAGACGGACAGACAGACAGACAGACAGACAGACAGACAGACAGACAGATAGATAGATAGATAGATAGATAGATAGATAGATAGGAGAGAGATACTAAAGATACTTTACTTCAGCACACAACAGAAGTTTTCTGTTATTTTGTCCTTTTTTTATTGTTTCACAATAATAACAAAACATATCATATGTTCAAATTTGTAAATATTGTCTGGAAATGAAATGATGCAAAGTCTCAAATAATCCATTTTAGATAGATAGACAGACAGACAGACTGACTGATATTGTATTGATCCCAGAGGGAAATTCTGGAAAAAAATAAACACAATATTCTTCAGTCTTGAATATTTACACTAAAAATATCCTTAGTATATAGATAAGATGCACACCACACATGTGTAGTAGCACAGAGACAATAAATAAACGTAGATAAACTCAGAAAAACACACAAAGAGACGAAGATACTGGAACAGGCAGCCACTCGTGCCAGCGCCGGAAAAATCCAGGTATCCATGTGAGGTAAAAAAAAACATTAAAAATGTCAAGGGGGCGAATAGTTGTGCAAGCCACTGTATAAACAAATACTAAATTGTAATAGCATGTTTCCTTTCGCATTTTAAAAGGCCCTTCGCGGCCGATCTGTCACAACGTAATTATGCGAAACTGAGAGAGCGAATATTTAAGGGCGCTATCAGACGTAAGAGCAAAAGAGCAAAATTATCCATTTTCTAAATATCGTATGAAAGGGCTTCTATAAGCCTCAGCATAATTGACTCGAGTTTTCAAAAGCCATTTCCATTATGGGTTCTGGTGAAGACAGTTGGTTTCCTTGACAACAATTGTCTAGTCTTCTGCCAGCATCGTAACCCCGGAGAGAGAGAGAGAGAGAGAGAGAGAGAGAGAGAAAAGAGAAACCTTTAATAAATAACAAGCCGAGCTCAGCCGGAACAAACTGTCTGTATCACACCAGTGTTTTATGAATCAATTGAAGAGAGTGGAGAGACGGGGCGAGGGCTGACGGCTGGGTAGTGCAGGACGACAGCGTGTCACGTCCTGCGTTCGCTCGTCTTCGCACGCTCGCCGTAATGTCGTTACATCCCGCACAAACACATCACAGCACATTTCACCACAGATCAACCGTGCAGCGCAGGTACCTGATCAGACACTGACTGCTGTTTTTACTGAAAATAAACTGAACTGAAACAGCGAGAGTATTTACAGCTACTAAACAATCTCAATGCATAATTAAATCTGATGCATTATATTAGCAAAATCTTAAAAAAAGTCTCATTCCATCATTTTTTTTTAATTTATTTTAAAATAGTTCTATGTCTGGTCTCTAGTATGAATGAATGAATGCCATGTGAGCTGTTTTTTGTGAAGAAAAAAAAAAGTTTTAGTCCAGTTGAGGAGTGGGCAGGAAACGATGAATTTTCATTAATATTCATACATACAAACAAACAAACATATCATCTCTGATTGACTAACAGCATTGCGACACCGACACGAGAAGGACAACAGTTAAAAAGTTTTAAAATAAAGACATTTTTACACTAATAACAGTCTTTGCAATGTCATATGTTACTTTACAACATGTGTAATAATGCCCTGCTAAGTGCAGTTCAGACACTGACCTAGTCTTAGAGTCTCTGTAAAACACCAAATCCACCGGAGATCCTATTTAAAACTATAGTCCAGGTCCAGAAAATAATTATTATTTTTAACTAGTGTAAACAGAACTGTTCTAAACATACACCTACCTATCTCAGTTGTACTTGGCTGGTGGTGTTTTTCCTCCATAGACTAATTCTAACCATTTGTTTCTTAGCTCTGAATTACTGGGTAAAGTATATAAACACTGATGTGTTATTCGCACAAATAACACAGGAATGAACTGCATGCTGTTTCTAGCGCTGTTAGCTCCTATCTAACGAGGTGGCATCGCTGTCCGGCTTCAGCTCTGTCTGTGGGCGGTCCCGAGTCGAGGTGGGTGGGGCCATGAATACTAATCCACGGGTTGACGTTGACGTATTTTCTTTTACTAGCTGCTGCAGACAATGAGGAGGACTCATTGTCTCAGCCAACATGAAGTCATGCAGTGCAGTAATGAAAATGGTAACTTGCTCTTACAGCCTACAACACAGTGACCAGGCAATTTAAACACCTTATAAAATATAACTAACGTTTAAAGAGGTAGTCCACTCTGTTGCAGTAAAATATCAAAGTACTTAAAATCATTTTGAAAATCTAAATATATATTTAAAATAGAACAAGAACACTTTATTGTTCTTGTGTAGTACTGACACTCTTGTTCATTAACATTGAGGTGAAAACCGTAAATAAAAATATGAAAATATATATTTTTTTAATTTCTTAATTATACAGTGTAATGTACATAGTTAGCACATACACAGCTGTCTTGAACTCTGTCTTGAGTTAGCATAGCTGCTAATGCTGCTGTTAGCTTCTTACATGACTTCTAACATAACAAACATCGTTTCTAACCAAACCACCACTAATAGATGAACTTTAACACTACTATTTAGTACAAAAAACTTACGGCATTGCCTCAGTGTTGTTTCACAAGGATGGAGGTGGATGTGCTCGACTAGCTTCCCCACATATGTGACCCAAAAAGGAAGTGACATCATTACATACTGTGACCAGATAAATACTATATAATAATATACTAATTTCTTCCAAAACAAACTTATCTACCATGAAATTAGTGATCTAGTACACATTATGTGCCTTTTACATAAATATTAAGCAATATTATTTGTAAAAAAAAAAACTAAAGAAATTAGAAAAGCTTTAAGCAACACAAACACCATGAACAATTCCACATGTCTGCAATGTTTTTTTTACTAAAACAATGTGCAGTTTGCGATAACAAGGTGGACAAATTCCTGCAAGTAAAATTAAAAAAGTGATTAAGCTAGAAGAGAGCATTTCTATGTGGTCAAATGCCTTTTAAATATAATAAATAGTCAAAATTATTAAACTTATTATTCAAATTTTGTACTTTTCACAGTTTTCTCAACTAGACATTCTACTACTATAAGAACACAGAAGACTTTAAACTGCAGAAAACAGTGTTACAAACATAAAATTCAATCTGACATACAGTGGCTTGCAAAAGTATTCATACCCCTTTTGATCACTTTACAACCACAAACTTAAATGTATTTTATTGAGATTTAAAGTGATGGACAAACACAAAGTAATGCATACGTGTGAAGTGGAACAAAAATAATCCAAATCAAAATTTGTATTAAATAAAAATCTGAAATGTGTGACATGGAAAAGTGTTCAGCCTACTTTACACTAGAAGAAGTTTAAAGCATAGATAGATAGATAGATAGATAGATAGATAGATAGATAGATAGATAGATAGATAGATAGATAGATAGGGGTGTCACGATTTTGATATTTTATCAAAATCGATCGAAATTATGTCATGGTCTCGAGCCTCGAAGTCAAAAAGATGATCGACGATCCCTCCCTCTAATCTGCGTAAGCACGTGCGCGCACTACGTAAATGACGCAGCACACTGTAGCAGACGCCGCGGACATTGTGACTGCTCAAAGAGCAGCTCTTTCTCCAGAGAATGTGGACATTCTCATCTTCTTAAAGAAAAACCTGAAAATATAAAACTAACAGTTGTTTTGTCTAGCCTCAAATATGTTAACAGTTTCGGTACCTTAAGGAGCATCTTTCTCTCAGATAAAGTTAATAATACATCTTTATTAAAGAAAACAACTTGCCATTTTCAGGGACCGAAAAAGTCTTAAAGTCTTATTGTTCATGTTTAACTGTTATAGTAGGATAGAGTTCAGTTTGTTAAGGCTCTAATTGTTCTATTATTTTGTACATGACTGTTCCTGTATTTTTTTATTATTTATTGTATGTTGCACATTGCTGTTTTAGTAGTGCACACTGACCATAGACTAATCTAAAACTGGCATAGGCCTCTCTGCTGTAAAAAAAAGACAAAAGAAAATCGAGAATCGTATCGAATCGTGACCCTAAAATCGGAAATAAAATCAATCGAGGATTTAGAGAATCGTGACACCCCTAGTATACAGGACAACTATCATAAGTCAATACTTTGTGTTTGTCTATCACTTAAAATCTCAATAAAATAAATTGAAGTTTGTGGTTGTAAGGTAAGAAAATGTGGAAAAATTCAGGGGGTATAAATATGTTTGCAAGCCACCGTATCACAAATAACAGTTTATCAGTATTCATGAGCTCAATAAACCATATATCTATATACCAATACCTACATCCAGGTATCAACTTTTATTTGAGATGAAATATCATAGTTTAAAAATGTCACCTTAGATATTTTGTCACATAATTACTTACTAGCGCTTTTCTAAACACACATAATGATTATGAGGTTAAAGTGCAGGAGATCGGCTGTATATTGAAGGTATTAAAAAAGTAAAGCGCAGAGGTTTTTAATGTACCTTTTATGCAAAGTCTTCTATTTTATTTACAGAACCTATAATAAAAATGATCATATTTAGGCAAATATATTCAGTCTGGTCCAAATCCTTTGCAGTCTGTACATCTTCTGATGGCTCAGGGTTATCTTCAGTAAATGAAATGCACGCTCAGTGAGGTTCAGGTTATCTTACAGGTCTCTGTAATTGCTTTACATTTTAAATCATTTATACTTTAACTGATAAAAAATACAGAATTGAATAATAAAAGAAATAAGCATCAAATGGCCCTCTTTTAGTGAGCCGTCTAAAGGTAAGTTTACCATGCACCGTGCAGCTTAATTTAGAGTGTGTCAGTGTGTCTTTGCTATCGTAACGACAGGAAAAGTATGCACAAAAGGCATGTACTAATTATTTTAATTAATCATAGGTGTGGTTAATTTTGGGCGTAACGTGAAATAAACCAATCAGTGTGTCACTTGCTCATCATTCCCTCTAAAAGCCAGATGTACACTGGCTTTGGCGGATTGCTATCTTACCAGCTCAGCTACCTGGACTTATCCAACACTTCTCAGCAGAGTAACTATACCGCTCTGGAAAACAATCAGAAACCACTTAAAAATGATGATCACAAGCCATCAAACCAAGCTGAACTTCTTGAATTTTTGCACCAGGAGTAAAGCAGCATAAAGTTATCCAAAAGCAGTGTGTAAGACTGGTGGAGGAGAACATGATGCCAAGATGCATGCGAACTGCGAACTTAAAAACCAGGGTTATTCCACCAAATATTGATTTCTGAACTATTAAAACTTTATGAATATGAACTTGTTTTCTTTGCATTATTTGAGGTCTGAAAGCTCTGCATCTTTTTTGTTATTTCAGCCATTTCTCATTTTCTGCAAATAGTCTCAATAATCTGATCAATCAATAATCTGGTCAACCGTGCATCGTACAGCTTGATTTAGGTTGTGTCAGGGTGTCTTTGCTATTGTAACGACCGGAAACGTACACCTTGCATTGCTTGAAATGTGCAAAAGGCATGTACTAATTATGTTAAATAATCATGGGTGTGGTTAATTTTGGGAGTAACGTGAAATAAACCAAAATCAGTGTGTCACTCTCTTTAAGCTTTAAGAGTCAGGTGAGCTCTGACTTTGGCAGATTGCTATTTTAACAGCGCAGCTACTTGGACGGGTCCAACAAACGCTTCTCAGCAGAGAAAACTGACCTGCTATTTCATGTTCATTTTCTCTGTTCATTGTTGATGTTAAAGTTGGATTGGTGCACTGCTGCATGCTCATGTGTGTTGCCAAGATAGCAATGAATGTCTAACTTTTGACGTCTGTCTAGGTTGTACTCAGTCAGTGACGCACCTGTGTTTTCTGTTGCCAAGATAGAGATAGCAATACTCCAGAAATTAACCTAAACCTAAACACACCTCATTTCCAGACCACAACGCCCATCAGTGTAGATATACTGTATTCAGAAGCACTGTGGCTATTTAAACGACGCAGGTGGAAGGAATACAAATAAACTGTTACCAGGGGTCAGATAGCAATGAGCATCATAACACACCTTGGGAAGGGTGTAAGATATCACCCTAAGTGTAAAAAAAAAACTAAACAAGGTGTGTTTGTGCTACACACTCTTAGCATTGTGAGCTGAATACACTCAACGCTTAGCCGCGGTGGGTGACAAACTCAGATGTTGCCATGGTTACCACAACACAGATGCCCCAGTTACGTCCAGTGCGATGAACAGTAGCACATTCCCCGTTACATCCAGTGTCGCACATCTTACAACAGATACCAAACCTCCATAAAGTTCAAGATCAATCAGAGTTTACTGTTCATATCTTAATGCTCAGAGTGTCTGCAGTTTTTTACTGAGAGACCAACGAGATGTACTGGACTCATCAAAGTTATCTTGTCAGTATATGTTTTGCAAAAACACACAACAACAACAGTTCATAGCATTTTATCTGTAGAACAAGATGCAAGATCCTGTTACTGGAACTCAATTTGGTTACTGGCACTCTTTCCTGTTACTGGAACACATTCCTGTTACTGGAACTCACTCCTGTAACTGGAACTCATTCCTGTTATTGGTACTCATTCCTGTTACTGGCACTCATTCCTGTTACTGGAACTCATTCCTGTTACTGGAACTCAAACCTTTTACTGGCACTCATTCCTGCTACTGGCACTTATTTCTGGTACCTGTCACTCATTCCTTTTACTGGCACTCATTCCTGTTACTGGCACTCATTCCTGTCACTGGCACCCATTCCTGTTACTGACACTTATTCCCGTTACTGGAACTCAATCCTGTTACTGGCACTCATTCCTGTTACTGGCACTCATTTCTGGTACCTGTCACTCATTCCTGTTACTGGCACTTATTCCCGCTACTGGAATTCAATCCTGTTACTGGCATTCATTCCTGTTACTGGCACTCAATTCTGTTACTGGCAATCATTCCTGTTACTGTAAATCACTCCTGTTACTGCCATTCTTTCCTGTTACTGGCACTCGTTCCTGTTACTAGCACTCATTCCTGTTACTGGAACTCATTCCTGTTACTGGAACTCATTCCTGTTACTGGAACTCACTCCTGTCACTGGAACTCAATCCTGTTACTGGAACTCAATCCTGTTACTGGAACTCACTCCTGTTACTGGCACTCATTCCTGTTACTGGCACTCAATCCTGTTACTGGAACTCAATCCAGTTACTGGAACTCAATCCTGTTACTGGAACTCAATCTGGTTACTGGCACTCTTTCCTGTTACTGGCACTCTTTTCTGTTACTGGAACTCATTCCTGTTACTGGAACTCAATTCTGTTACTGGTACTCATTCATGTTATTTTTTTATGTTTTTAGTAACAGGAATTAAAGTATTAGAAAAATCATTTTTGATAGGTATATGTTTGAGTAAAATGAACATTTTTGTTCTATAAACGGACAAAAATTCTCCCAAATTCCAAATAAAAATATGTAATTTAGAGCATTTATTTGCAGAAAATGAGAAATTACTGAAATAACAAAAAAGATGCAGAGCTTTCAGACCTCAAATAATGTAAAGAAAACAAGTTCATATTCATAAAGTTTTAAGAGTTCAGAAATCTATATTTGGTGGAATAACCCTGGTTGGTTTTAAATCACAGTTTTTTTTTCATGCATCTTGGCATCATGTTCTCCTCCACCAGTCTTACACACTGCTTTTGGATAACTTTATGCTGCTTTACTCCTGGTGTAAAAATTCAAGCAGTTCAGTTTGGTGGTTTGATGGTTTGTGATCATCCATCTTCCTCTTGATTATATTCCAGAGGTTTTCAATTTGGTAAAATCAAAGAAACTCATCATTTTTAAGAGCTCTCTTTTTTCTCCAGAGCTTTATAGCTATAGCTTTAATATGACACCATATTTCAGGGTATAATATCGTTCACAATATTATAAAATGTTGATGATATTATTGCGTACGATACGATATGGCACACCTTTAGTTAGGTGTTCTCTACCTTCGTATATATTTTTACATTTTCCTATTAAAATTTATGTTCTAATTCTGCCTCAGTTCAAAGAAACAGTTGAAAAGCTCAATACTGCGTGCCTCTCATGTTCGTGATGAGTGCATGTAATTTTCCGTGCACATTTAGAGAAAACGAGTTGTGATAAAAGCTTTGGCTGGAGGAGTGGAGCAGAGCTGAATGGATCTGAATTCAGTAGCGTGATGGGTTAAGGTGCATCTATAGGAGAAAACATTAAACTTTTATAAGCTGCAGAGAGGCCAGCTGCAGATGCTCACAGTGCAGATACTGTATGTTCAGAAACACACAAACACACACTTTGTGTTTAAATACTGATCTCAACATGCTCTCATTCAGTTTACCTCTCCAGTTGCACTTTGGTGAATCCCTTGTTTCATATTATAGAGTTTTTATTACTTTATTAGCTTAAGTGTAGCTGGTATTATGAGTCCTTGTCGGGTTCAGCAAACAACACTTCTTTTAAAGTTGTTCCCACCTGAAACCTAAAGAACCTAAAGAAACCTGCAGATAAAGGCTGTTCAAAGCTGTAGCAGCAAAAAAACTGCAATAAAAAAAAAAAAAATAATAATATTTAAACCTAACAATTGTACCGGTTATTGCCTGTCCTTTTATAGCCATTATAATGGCTGTGCAAAAATACAGCTCTGGAAAAAAAAAATAAGAGACCACATAAAAATGATGAGTTTCTTTGATTTTACCAAATTGAAAACCTCTGGAAAATAATAGCATAAATTTATTCAAAAGCAGTGTGTAAGACTGGTGGAGGAGAACATGATGCCAAGATGCATGAAAACTTTATTCCACCAAATATTGATTTCTGAACTCTTAAAACTTTATGAATATGAACTTGTTTTTTTTTGCATTATTTGAGGTCTGAAAGCTCTGCATCTTTTTTGTTATTTCAGCCATTTCTCATTTTCTGCAAATAAATGCTCTAAATGACAATATTTTTATGTGGAATTTGGGAGAAATGTTGTCTGTAGTTTATAGAACAAGACAACAATGTTCATTTTACTCAAACATATACCTGTAAATATATATATGTATGTTTGAATGTGTTTTTGAAGGCTATTTTTCAAAAATAGTTATGCTATATTAAACATGTATAAAAGAGGGTCGCAACCTAATGACCATGAGAAAATTTGGGTTTCAGGCTGAGACCAGTTAAGAACCCCTGCTCTAACCCATATTATACCACAATTAGTTTCAACACTGCAGTGTGATTGGCTGAGAGGCATTCTATGAGTGCCATTATCAGCCGGTAATGCACTGTAACCAAAGCTCTCTATGTATTACTCCACCACATACTGGTAACCTAGCAGCGATGCAGCGCTTACAAACCAAACAGCGCAGCTACAAACAGAGCAGCAATGGAAGTATTTTAACTGCCGGAGTTTTTATAACCAAACAGATCCTATTTTCTCCTCCTCTTTTACTCAAAATCTTTCAATAAACAGTGAGAATTGAACTGTGGTATAATCGCAATAATACACTCGAGGTTCGTGTTTTAACAGCCTGCGGCCTCAAGCCTACGACCGCAACACAGCAGTGACAATATTACTGTAATATGGTATATCAATGAAGATCTATTTTAATACATAATTTGCACTGGATTATAAAATGCATTTTAAGAGACACTATAAGGAACTTCTAATTCAGCAGGTCTCGCCACTGTGTGGTGGTAGCTAATTAAGTTAAGTAAAGCTAAGCTTAGTAAAACTGTGCTAAAAAAAAGACTTTCCTTTAAAGGCAAACAAGCACTGGATGTTAATCTACACAGATTCTCTCCTAAAAACTGTTTATTTGGGTGAGTAAAGTGCTTTTATTTTATTACAGTAAGCTTAGATTCCCAAATTTCTCCAGCACTAAGGCTGGAGCATTAGCATTAGTGGCTAATGCCATCTGACAGCGCTACACTGAGGAACCCTAAGTGTTCTGGTAAGGCAGGGCGATTTTAGATAGTGGTTCATCCAACATAGCTTGATTTTTTATACAGTAAACACGTAGACTACAGTCCAACATACAGTACTTGCCTCTGAATGATGAAAGAGATAACATGGTTAGCGGATAATGCTAATGCTTCTCCAGTCTCAGTACTGGAGGACTAAACTCCTGTATAAATCTGTACTTCAGTGGAGTGGCTTTACTGCTCCTTAATACCTGAACGGTAGAATTCATACATAAGCTACACTGGCTAAAAAAGGCACACTGTATGTATTTATGTGTATGTATTAATATGTATGTATATTTATGTATGTGTGTATATGTATAAGCATATGTATAGTTAGATATGTGAGTATGTGTATATATGTATGTTTGTTTATTTTATGTTTATTTTATTTTATTATTATTTTTTTTGTTTGTTTGTTTGTTTGTTTTTTGTTTAGTTTTTTTTTTTCTCTCTTTTCTTTTTCTTCTTCTTGTACCCCCCTCCTGGACCTCACACTCCGATCCTTCCAACCCTGAACTCCCACAACTATATCCACACAAAATATATATATATATATATATAAAAAAATAATAATAATAATAATAAAAAATAAAATAAATAAATAAAAATAAAGTATTAATTGTCCTCCGAAGAGGGGGGGTGGTGGTTGGGCCAAAAAAAAAAAAAAAAAAAAAAAGGCACACTGAAATTTTTTGGCCTTTTCGCCTGATTTACCGTATTTTTCGCACTATGTTATAGCACCCCCTCACTTGTATATTATTGCTTAGTTATGGCAAGAACCAAGAACTACTCAACCAATTAAAGAAAAAAAATACTCTAAATAAAGAAATGACGGTCAGTCAATCTGAAAAGAAGAATTTCAAGAAAATTGAAAGTATCCTCAAGTGCAGTTGCCGTAAAGACCATCAAAAACAATATGATGTTGAAACTGGCCTTCATCAGGACTGTTCGTTTGCAATGTAGGAAAAACACATTTTAATACAACTTTTAGAATACAGTACTGCTGCCTGTCACAATAATTGTTATATATATTTATCGTACAATAAATGAACATGATCTCAATCATTTTTGATAATCGAGCTGAATCGTCTGTTGTGTTTATTTGTATGTTTGTTCACATATATAACAGTGAACAGTATTTTAGCCAGTCATGCTTCAATAACTGTGACTTCATAACATACACACAGTATGGACTAAAGTAGATGAAGGAATAAGTATATACATATAATTCCCAAACTAATTATAATAAATGATTAATTAATTTTTTGCTGTCTTTAAAAAGTGTACTATGGCTTTTTTATGCTATTGTGTTATCATTATCTCAGTGGCATTTAATAGCCTTAAAATTTACAAAATATTGTGTATCGCAATAATTTCTGGGACAATATATCGTCCACAAAAAATATATATATTGTGACAGACCTATGCACTGTATAACATTGTGCTCCAGAATGCTTTTACTGATGCTACACGTTCCATATTTCCAGATGAGTAGGTCTCCTCATCCATTTGAGGCTTAATCGAGACTTATTTTTTCAACAAAAAAAGAAAAAATAGAAACTGCGTTGTGAATCTCTAAAGCCTTGCTTCTTTTTTTTTCTTCCTACATATTCAGCGACAAAGCAGGGTTGCCATAGCAATGAGCTTGGAAGCCAAAACAGGGTCCTTGGAAGACAAGTGTGTGTGTGTGTGTGTGTGTGTGTGTAAGTGTGTGTGTGTGTGTGTGTGAGGTGGAAGAGCAGACTGGGAGTATGGGTAATGGAATTAACCGCTCGCTGTGCCCTCTGTTCTCCCTCGGCTCTTTAGGCCACGCGGGTCAAACTCTGACTCACATCTCAAAGTTTCCCTCTCTCTCTCTCTCTTTTTCTTCAGGTTTACAGCTTTAATTGGGTTTTTAAAGGCATCAGACGTGAAGGATCTGGCAACCGATCTCCGGCTTCACAGATTACCCTCTACCTGAGCTGTGAAATGTCTTTAGGGTCGTTTACCAACCAGGAAAAACTCTCATCAACAGGTTTAAAGATCAAGCGAAAGAGTCCAAGAAGAAGACATGAGACAAAAACCAACAGCATAAACCTTCATAACTGCCCATTTCCCAGCAGCGTGGAGCTGGAGCTGGAGCTGAAGATGGTATGAGGATGGTGCTTAAAGGACCCTACTGGAACAACCAGCTCATACCAGCTAAAGCTGTGTTTTGGAACCTGGTAACTGGTTTCTAGCTGGTTACTGGTGTATAGCTGATCAGAACATCTAAAACCAGCTTGTAGCTGGTCTGTACCTGGTAACTGGTAGCTGGTTTTAGACGTTCTGACCAGCTAGAAACCAGTTACCAGGTTCCAAAACACAGCTTAAGCTGGTATAAGCTGTTTTTTCCAATAGGGGAGAAATCTGGTTTTCAGTTTTTCTCAGTCGATTTGGTTCATTTCTCACATCATGATTTACATTGGCAGACAAACCAAGTCTCCCTGAAGCTGTGGGAGTCTCCCGCATTTGGGTAGTGGCTCCCTGATGCCCGCGAGTCACATATAATCTCCCGGAATTCAGAACGAGCGCCCCAAACGCCACACAGGCCACAGACTTTTATTCTCTAATCGCGTGTGGGAAGGAGAGAGAGAAAACAGAGAGGGTTCTGATTGGCCTGTTCTCGGCAAAGAGTCTGTGAAACAGCCAATCAGTTTTTAGTGTGGGCGGGCAGTGTTTCCCCCCTCCCGGACGGGATTTGTTCAGAGAGTGAGAGAAAGCAGATCATGGCGGAGGCAATATTAATAATTATTGTAATATGATATGAAATATTTTTGATGTTGTGCAATTTTTTTGTGATATTGTAACTGTCAATTTTTGTCAAATAAAGGCTTTTTTTCAAAAAAAAAAAAAAAAAAGGAAAGCAGAGGCAGGGCCTTTCAAGAAGAAAAAAGATAAAATTCATTTCACCTCTGAATACTCTAAATTTAATTTAAAAAAAAAGTTAAATTCATTAATATAAAAGTAAAATTTCGTTATCCTTTTGTGTGTGTGCAAGTTTTTTTTGTTTTGTTTTTTTTTGGCGGGGGGGGGGAAGGGGTAACCTCCCTGAAATCAACTTTTGCAACTTGGGATGTCTGCATTGGCATCACAACAAGTTCATTTCTCAAAACAGTTAGTGCCAACAGCAAAACTCAATGAAATACCTGCAAAAGCACGTTCAGTACCTCACTCAGAATTCTTTGTTTTTGCTTCAAAATCATTTTTTTTACTTCAATCAGTTTGTCAGTGCCACCAGAATGTCTCGTCTGTGTTTTATTGCCTTTATTGATTTATTGTTATCAACAGTGTACAGTGTAAGTATATTCTGATGGAAACTTTTGATTCAAATCAAATCAATTAAAATTGTATGTGTTACACACAAAATACACAAAAAACTTACACAAAACGTAATTAATCATGACTGTATGTGGGAGACTGACAGCAAGAAATTAGACTGTAATCAACATTTTTCAAGTAATATTCTTTTACTGTATTGTTTGCACTGCGATTTGTTGACAACAAATTGAGAAATTCAGGAAAGACAGACAACTGTTTGGCAGCACTCTTTACAAAACACAAAGAACTACAAAACTACAAAATTAGAAACTTACTGTAAACATTCAAAACAACCTGAGAAAACAACTAAAGGAATTATAGTGCTTTATTTTTTTATGCATTCTGACTCTCTTCTCTGTTGGGCCGCATGCTTTCACGTTACACTGAATATCATCCCTTGCAATGCTTTTGAACCAGCTTCAGCCATTGTAAGACCAGGATTTTACCAACTTTACCAACAAAGTTTTATAGAAATGTATAAATTATGCCTGAGAGATTATGATAACCTGTTCAGCACTTTTGCATGTAATGACCTAAGCAATGACCTAAAGCCTAAATGTTTTGGAGGGAAGACAATTGCATAGATATTCAGTACAACACATTTTGAAGAGCATGACATAAGCAATGGATAATGCAAAAAACTGCTGAAAATTGTACATGAACATTAGCATGAATGACAAACACATTTGCAAAAGGTCAAAAACAATGAGAAATGCAGTTATGATGTGCACAAGTGACACGGAGATGTGGAGATTGAATGAACTGTTTTGAGAATTTCAATTCTGATCTGAAAAATGTAACAAACCAATTGAGAAAAATTGTAAAATGAAAAAAACTTTTATCGAATAGCTCACCTCCATTCTCCCCAAGAATTCTGAAATATAGCTTCCAAATAGGCTTTAAACAGGCTTGCAATGCTAGTGATTGGGACATAGAGTTACTCATGCAAATAAATCACTATTTTACACCATTAACAACAAGCTCAAAGTAGCTCCACACTTCTGAGGCCCTGACATTTAAAACGAGGCATTGAGAACTTTAAACGTCTCAAAAAAAGAAAAAAAACAGGTGTGAAGATTGCACAATTAATTCTGTGGAAATGCAAGAATTTCCATAATATTTCTATAATATTCATGCATCTATTCCCTTAATCTACCTATTCGTTCATGCTTGTCATTCGACTTGTTTTGTGACTAAAATTCAAAATGGAGAACTACCTGTAAAAGTACAGTGTGAATATCCTTTATATTTTAAAATCTTTAAAGTAGATCCTCTTGTTTAAATGATCAGTTTTGTACATCTCTGCTGGATTTTCTCAGTCAGCTTTATGAGGTAGAGTCACCTGGAATTCAGGCTTTCAGTTAACAGCTGTGCTGAACTCATCAAGAGTTAATTACTTGAATTTCTTGTCTCTTAATGTGTTTGAGACATTAACCCCTGAACGGGATGCGTTCATGGCTCACATTAAAACGCCTCATTTCACCTCAGACTACTCTAAAGTATATCCATGTCCGGTAAAAGTAAAAAATAATGGAAGTCTTTCCCTCTGTACAGTTTGTAATAGTGATTTTAGCATTGCCCATGGAGGACTATATTGCAAAAGGCATGTTGAGGGGAGTTAATGTGACTATCTATCCATATATATATATATGTATATAGATAGATATATAGATATAGACAGCTCTCCAGAGTCCATAGCTTCACAGAGTATTTTGGTTTGTTTAACACTTATTTTAAGTTACTACATGATTCCGTATGTGTTCCTTCATAATCTGAATCACTTCACTATTCTTTTACTATGTAGGAAAATAAATTAAAGCATTGAATAAAAAGGTGTTTCCATACTTTTAACTGGTATTGTAAGGAATATATATATATATACTTCTTGGATATTACTGGGATATTTTGAGCCTCACCTGTTGAATGTTGGTGTAAATGGTCAGTATAATTTATATAAGCTTTAGACGATGTTTGGTCGTAAGAATAGTTTGTTATCAAAAGTATTTTACTTTTTAAATACTGGTTGAAATGTCAGGGCTGTTCTTCTGTGCCTTTACTCACATTCACACATTCTCCAGATTCCAAAAGGTACAAAATCAAGCAGAGCTTCCGTTTATTCGGATTGAGTCGTGTTTCACATTGTACTGATAAAAACTCTGAATTCTTTTAATTCATTTCCTCTTTCTGAAACACTAAAACATCCCCTGCTTCATCATTTTCCTCTCAGAGGAATTATTTCTGTATTGAGGGAAGTATGTGGGTTAAATGTAAAAGATCTCGGCCAATTTGTTTCTTTTTGCTGCAAGAAATAAATAAAAATTCCTTCAAAATAGTCAACAAATTGGGGATATTGGACCACCCAGGTTTTCAGTATTGAATTAAGCAGCCTTAGAAAAATAATAAAGGGGCACCCCATTCAATTATTATTTTTTTTTAGCACAGACATTTGCTATGCCTTTGAACAATAGTAAAATTAATATATATATAGGAGCTATATATAGGGTAATATATAAAACTAAACACATACACACATAGATTATCAGCCAAGAAGTTGAAAGAATCCTTAAGTGCAGTCGCAAAGGCAATCAAAAAATATATGATTAAACTGGCACTCATCAGGACTCATCCTCATCAGGATTTGTTTAGTTAAATTTTACATCTTTTTCTCATTACTGTGATATATTTGGTGGGATTAATCCTGGAATTTTCCAATGAAACTGAAATTTAGAGCAATAGCTGAGGAGCTTTATTATCAAGTAGTGCTATTACATGAATAGTTCCCCAGAGGGCGCTAACTGCTCAACAACACTTAGTTAAACAACCAAAACCAATATATAAAAAAATACATCACAAATATCAAACTTTTATGTTTATATATGTTACATTTTATGGGGTGTTTTTTCTACCAGAACCTAGTAAACTGTATTTTTTGCAGATTATGTATTACTATTTTTACCTTTATTTTACCAGGTGAAATGTTTGAGCTCTCATTTACAAACATGACCTGGCCGAGAAGCCCCAACAGAAAAAGGCCCACGGCACATAAACCAGACACATAAAAATCATGTGAAGAAACATTAAATTAACATAAAACAAAAAAAAATCTATTATGAACTGTTTAAAAAGCAGGAGTAAAAAAAAAAAAAAAAGTGGATGATTAAAAGTGTGTGTAAATAGGCACTAATTTGGTCCATGATGATTAGCAAGAGTAACAGTATACTATTATATGTTTAACTGTATGCTTAAAAAGGAGAAAAAAGGTGTTAAAACTGAGAATTTGAGGGTTTTATAACGTTCATTATGCGACACTAGTAAGGAACAGGGGGGTCGCCATGTTTTCCTTCTAATTTAGCAAAACCTGAAGTTAAGCTTAGTTAAGTGAAGTAAAGAAAACTGTAATTCTTAAAAAAAAAAAATAAACATGTTATTTTAAAGTTAAACGCATGCTCAATGTTATTCTACACAGATTTCTCCCTGGAAAACATCCGTTATTTACGGTAAGCTTAGATTACCAAATTTCTCCAGCACTAAGGCTGGAGCATTAGCATTAGCATTAGCGGCTAATGCCGCCCAACAGAGCTACACTGAGAAGCCCTGAGTATTCAAGTAAGCCAGGGTGATGTCAGTTAGCGGTTTCTCACACGTAGCTTGTTTTAACAGACTACAGTCCAATATACTCCCCTCTGAACAGTGAAAGATCTAAGGCTGTGGTTAGTGGCTAATGCTAATGCTGCTCCAGTAGTGCTAGCCGGGGTTAGCAGCAGGCTACAGGCTGATAATACTCACCTCTGATTGGCGAAACAGTACTGGAGAACTAAACTGAGACGCCTGTATAACTCTGTACTTCAGTGGAGTGATTTTACTGCTCCTTAATCCTTTCAGATCCTGTGTCCATTACAATGGACATCACATATTTTCTTTTTTTAATATGTTTTGTTGCACATAACAGTTTTGAAGCCTTTTGTCCACCAGAATAGACCATGAACTGAACCACCCACTAAAAAAGGAGCTTAGCCCCGCCCACTGCACTATGGTAGCACTATAGAGCCGACTAGGCAAAGTAAGAGCTAATTTTGACTAATTTTATGTGGTTTAGAACACTTATGATCTTTATTTTACCCTTTAGGGATGGTTAGTGAAATAAAAATCTAATAAAATCAATAATATGAAAATGTTAAACATTGCAATGGACATTAAATAGCAATAATTCTTTTTGTTATTTGGATTTCATTTTATATAGATTTTATATAAAAAAAATTATTACAGTCCTGTTTTGTGTATATTACAGACAAAACAGCATTTTTATCAGCATATTTTTCCCATTAGTGGAACATAATTCAGGTATGAAAGGGTTAATACCTGACAGGTAAAATTCATACATAAAGCACACTGGGTTATATAAGGTGCACTGATGATTTGGTAACGCTTTCTTTTACAGTACCCTAAGTTCTAGGTATTAACCAGGTAATAGTGAGGTACAAACTCTGAAGTACTAAGTAATTATTTTTGGTAACGAGATGGTAAGTACCAGGAAAGTCTTGCCTAATTACACTGAAATATCTAGGTATTAACCAGGTAATAGTGAGGTACAAACTCGGAAGTACTAAGTCATTATTTTTGGTAACAAGATGGTAAGTACCAGGAAAGTCTTGCCTAATTACACTGAAATATCTAGGTATTAACCAGGTAATAGTAAGGTACAAACTCGGAAGTACTAAGTAATTATTTTGGGTAACGAGATGGTAAGTACCAGGAAAGTCTTGCCTAATTACACTGAAATGTCTAGGTATTAACCAGGTAATAGTGAGGTACAAACTCGGAAGTACTAAGTAATTATTTTGGGTAACAAGATGGTAAGCACCAGGACAGTCTTGCCTAATTACACTGAAATGGAACTAGGTAATAAACAGGTACATGGGTGGTACAAACTCTAAAGTACTAGGTAATTATGTTGGTTAACAAGATGGTAAGAACAAGGCCAGTTCAATTTAATTACACTGAAATGTCTCACAGGTTCTAGGTAATAACCAGGTAAGTGTGAGGTACTAACCCCAGTAACATGATGATAAGTACCAATACAGTCTCCTTACACTGAAATATCTCGCAGGTTCTAGGTAATAACCAGGTAAGTGTGAGGTACTAACCCCAGTAACATGATGATAAATACCAATACTGTTAATTTTAATCAGTCTCTATTTATTTGATTTAAAAATAAAAGGTCAATACCTGATAACAGAGAAGAAATAGATTATTTCTCTGAGTTCTTACCATTTAGTTCAACAAATAACCCTCTGTAGAACATCCTTCTGTAAGTACCATATAAAACACTGTGTAACTAACAGAACTTTCTGCTTAATAAAGGAGTAAATGGACTGTAAAAGAAAGCAGAGCTTATTTTTCTGGTTTTACTCAGTTCTTACCATGTAGTTCAACAAATAACCCTCTGTAGAACATCCTTCTGTAAGTACCATATAAAACACTGTGTAACTAACAGAACTTTCTGCTTAATAAAGGAGTAAAAGGACCGTAAAAGAAAGCAGAGCTTATTTCTCTGGTTTTACTCAGTTCTTACCGTGTAGTTCAACAAATAACCCTCTGTAGAACATCCTACTGTAAGTACCATGTAAAACACTGTGTAACTAACAGAACTTTCTGCTTAATAAAGGAGTAAAAGGACTGTAAAAGAAAGCAGAGCTTATTTCTCTGGTTTTACTCAGTTCTTACCGTGTAGTTCAACAAATAACCCTCTGTAGAACATCCTACTGTAAGTACCATGTAAAAACACTAACTGTTACACTCCCCAGGCGTGGGTTAGGCTATAACAGTTTGCGACCCCGGGTGAGCAGGGCCTAGATCAGCTGAATACAGGATACAGAGAAGACACAGTGAGACGGTGTTTCCAGTGAGTTCTCAGCTTAATCTCTTTATTTAACAACATACACAAACTAAACCACTTTTACTTTGGTCTCTTTTCTCTTTCTTTTGCAGTTTCACATACACATTGCATCTCATCTGCATTTTACATACATTCACAGAGAATCCTTTTTTTTTTTTTTACTTTTTTTCAGTTAACAAAACTCTGTATATCACAGTACATATTACCTTTACTTTTTAATCAGCAAACCCTCTTAATACTGTTTCTACACACACACAAAAAAAAAAATATATATATATATATATATATATATATATATATGAATATAAAAATACTACTCTATATTAATACATTTACATATGCATACATATACCAATACTCAAACTTCTTTCATATTAACACACTACATTACCAAAAACACCTTTAACTTTTACTGAGCACACTAACTACATCTTAGTGCTTTTAAATCTCATTTTAAGCAGAGTTTCTAATATTTGTATCTGCATAGAGTGTATAGAATTGACCAAAGTATAAAACTTGAACAAAGTGTATAAAAACATGATTACTTAGAGAAACCTTAAACTGTAGCTTATCTAGCTGTATTAACTCATTATTGTGGTTGGCAGAGGCTCTATATTTACTTTAACAAGGCCAAACTGGCTCTTAAAAAGAGAATAAAATTGACTTGACTTTTAATAAACATGTATTTAACTAACAGCGACTGCTAATGCTAGCGTAAATGTATAGAGAAACAATAGGAATGAAGGCGCGAAATTAGCCCGAGCTACTTTGAGAAACAGCGACACACGGGCACAATTACCGAGCGAAAATAGCTAAAACTAGAGCGCGAACACACGAGAGATAATTACAGGCTTAAACACGGTTATAGAGCGAAGTTAGCGACCGAAAGAGCGAGAGGAATAACAGCGGGGAGCCGGTAAGGAGCGCGGTTAGCGGGGGCAGTGGCTAATGCTAGTGGCAGAGGCAAGAGCGCCGGCCAGGCGCGCGGCTCGCGGGCCGCGGGAGTGAATGCTCCCCGATGCTGAGCGTCCACCAACACACAAGACCATAGCGGCTCATATTACACAGCAACCTTTTAACGAACATATACACTCAAATATCCCTCTTATAGTGCTTTGGAAACATTTATACTTGCACAGTTCCACATATTTCCCCACCTGGATACAGAGAAGACACGGTGTTCCCAGTTCTCAGCTGAATCTGAGACCCATCTCCTGTTGCTCACCTAAGCCACAGCCTAGCGCCCGCCCCCTGGCACTGCTCCCCCTACAGGACTGGATGTTTCACGTTTCACATACAAAAACCCATTCAGAAACCCAAAAGAATATATATTACATGGTACTTACAGAAAGTTGTGTCACATTTAAGTAGTTATTATTTTATATATATATATATATTGAAATATATATAATAACTACTTAAATGTGACACAACTTTCTGTAAGTACCATATAAAACACTGTGTAACTAACAGAACTTTCTGCTTAATAAAGGAGTAAAAGGACTGTAAAAGAGAGCAGAGCTTATTTCTCTGGTTTTACTCAGTTCTTACCATGTAGTTCAACAAATAAGCACTTCAAAAAGAACAACATACAACTTCAAAACAAAACAGAACTGTTTACTGTTTATTATTTATCTCTTTTTTGACACAACCAAGCATGCATTACTGAACTTATATATACAATGAAAGCTGAGGACAGCTTTTATTGGGGTAAGCAGCTTGCGGGCAGGAGCTTGCCTTCGCCCCCTTGACCCTTCCAAGCCACTTCAAATTTTCTATTTCTCTGATCTTACTATGTATAGGTACATGTTTGAGTAAAATGAACACTGTTATTTTATTCTATAAACTACTGACAACATTTCTCCCAAATACTAAATAAAAATATTGTAATTTAGAGCAGAAAATGAGAAATGGTCAAAATAATGAAAAAGATGCTTTAGTGCTTTCAGATCTCAAATAATGCAAACAAAAGCAGTTAATATTAATTTAGAAACAACTATAATAATGTTTTAAGATTTCAGAAATCAATATTTGGTAGTTTTAATAACCCTGATTTTTAAGCAGTTTTAATTTATATATATATAAGTTAAATATATATATATACATATATATATATATATATATATATATATATATATATATATATATATATATATATATATATATATATATATATATTTAACATGTAAGACCTTATTCTACAAATTATGTTTAAAAAGGGGGTAAATACACATATTCAACACTTTATTCTTATGGTATACTTTTTCACCCTTAAACCTTGTAACATGCTCTAATGTCTTTAAACATATGGCCAAGTATTCCATTCCTGTGCTGTCTTCCTAGTGAAGAATTCCACTCTATAAACCTTAAATTCATTTTTAGGGATTTCTCAGTCAAATAAATAGAGACTGATTAAAATGAACAGTATTGGTACTTATCATCATGTTACTGGGGTTAGTACCTCACACTTACCTGGTTATTACCTAGAACCTGCGAGATATTTCAGGGTAAGGAGACTGTATTGGTACTTATCATCATGTTACTGGGGTTAGTACCTCACACTTACCTGGTTATTAGCTAGAACCTGTGAGGTATATCAGGGTAAGGAGACTATATTGGTACTTATCATCATGTTACTGGGGTTAGTACCTCACACTTACCTGGTTATTACCTAGAACCTGTGAGACATTTCAGTGTAATTAAATTGAACTGTCTGGTTCTTACCATCTTGTTAACCAACATAATTACCTAGTACTTTGGACTTTGTACCACCCATGTACCTGTTTATTACCTAGTTCCATTTCAGTGTAATTAGGCAAGACTTTCCTGGTACTTACCATCTTGTTACCCAAAATAATTACTTAGTACTTCCGAGTTTGTACCTCACTATTACCTGGTTAATACCTAGACATTTCAGTGTAATTAGGCAAGACTTCCCTGGTACTTACCATCTTGTTACCAAAAATAATTACTTAGTACTTCCGAGTTTGTACCTCACTATTACCTGGTTAAGACCTAGAACTTAGGGTACTGTAAAAGAAAGCGTTACCGATGATTTTTGGGAAAATTAAAGGATTTTAAAGGAGAACTCTGATGTAAAATGGACTTTTGTTTTAGTAAAACATGATAAAATGTTCTTATCTTTCATGAATAGCACACCTCCGTTCTCCCACAGCGTTCAGAGATCCAGAAATTTTAACAGTTTATCCAACAAACACCCTTCAGACTGGGTGATACGGGGCATAATTTACCCTAATAAATCACATTTTACACCATTATCCAGCTCAAAGTAGCTCCACACCTCCTTACTAGAATCCGGAGAGCCCTGACATTTAAAACGAGGCATTAATAACTTAAAAAGTGCAGAAGAAGCTTATTAAAAACACTGTTTATATCCTATAACTCTAGCTTCAGCTCCGAGCGCCGCCATTACTGCTATGCTATGCGGAGTCTATGTGGTCTATGTAGTGATGGCGGCACTCTGAGCTGAAGCTGAAGCATTATAGGATGTAAACAGTGTTTTTAATAAGCTTCTTGTGCACTTTTTAAGTTATTAATGCCTCATTTTAAATGTCAGGGCTCTCCGGATTCTACTTTGAGCTGGATAACGGTGGAAAAAGTGATTTATCAGGGTAAATTATGCTCCGTATCACCCAGTCTGAAGGGTGTTTGTTGGACAAACTGTTAAAATTTCTGAATCTCGAACGATGTGGGAGAACGGAAGTGTGCTATTCATCAAAGGTAAGTACTTTTTATCATGTTTTACTACAACAAAAGTCCATTTTACACCAGAGTTCTCCTTTAAGTGCACCTTATAGTGCGAAAAATACGGTATATCAGGTAAGACATAACATATTATTAGGACAGACCAGAGACTGTAAAAAAGATGGACGTCGTGTCTCCGTTCCCATTCATTCAATGAAAATGAAGCCAAAATCTTCCACCATGTTGGCGATCCTGAAACCCGAGTCTGAGTCGCAGTAGAGACCAGAGGAGGGAGAAAGACTGTGGAGAGACAGCCTACTCATTTAAATAACCCCGCCCCTGAGGACTGCCTCGAGGTCACAGGCTGCAGAGCGGAGCGGAGTGGAGCTGATGGTCTGTTATTGGTCCCGCCCATAACCAGCCCTTTTACAATAACCACACCTTTTTTGAATAGAGCTTAATAACGTTTTTAAAAATGAATTCTGTGGGGATATAAAATTATAAGACAATATAAGCAGAGGGTACACTAGCTGCTGCATTTAAATAATGGAGGTAGAATTACAGTATATTAGAAAAAAACGTGATTGAGAGTTGTTCTGTTTTGCCATTGAAACCTATGGGGGTGGGTGGAGTTACACAGCTTTCTGCAACCGAACAGCAGGGGGCGCCCGACCTGTGGTGGCTTCACTTTTGAGAGACGATGCTCTGTCCAGCTATACACAGTCTATGGGACAGACCCAAAACCCCAAGTTGGTTATTGGATAGATAGTAATAGCTGTGCAAAATTAAACGTGTTTCTCAGATGAGCATAATGACCATGACTCATCCTCGGGCGTCTCACTGCCGGAGAGACGTTTGAATTAAGATAAGCAAGTTCCACCATCATCAATACGATGCATTATTATAAAAGTACCACACAGAACATTGAAAGCAGCACTGAATAAGCTTAGCACAATTACAGGTAATTGGAGCATGTCGACCAGCGCCGCTGTGCGTACTTACTGAACAAGCTCGGGTTTATTATGCTCTCCAGAGAACAAAGTAACCCACGTCAGAGAGTCCTGGAGGACGGGGCTCTAAACCAGGTATTCAGGAAGATTTCGGAAGAAAGACTCTGATTTAAAATAAATATAACCTGAGGAGGACTGAAGCAAAAAATGAGCAATGATGGGGTGCAGGTGCACCGGCAGCTTTGCACTCAATATTCTTTGGATCAAAATAAATTAATTGTTAATTGTTTGTTTTTGTTTTTTTTGTATGAAAAAAAAAGTATTTTTTGCTAAATTAAATATGAAAGAAAAAATCACCTGGTACACTTTTACATCTACCTTGCTTTTACAGGTGCAAGTAATTTAGTTCAAAATGTGAAACTCATATATTATATAGATGTATTAATACACACAGAGTGATCTATTTTAAGAGTTTATTTCTTTTATTGTTGATGATCCAATGAAAACCCAAAAATCAGTGTCTCAGAAAATCAGAATATTATATAAGACCAATTAGTAAGAGCTTTTGGCAGTGTGCCAAGTCCTGCTTGAAAATGAAATCCATAACCCATCTCCATAAAAGTTGTCAGCAAAGGGAAGCATGAAGTGCTGTAAGATTTTCAGGGAAAACTTTAGACTTCAGACTTTACTGCACTTTCTGAACTAGATAAAACACAGTGGAGGGAACTTCTACTCTTATTTCTTTCCTATGGCGGTCCTGATGAGGGCCAGTTTCATCATTAAAATGCGACTGCACTTGAGAATATTTTTTTCTTTGGGTTTAAACTATGATGACAACCTATAGGAAAAAAAATGCAATTTTCGTGTGCTTCATCTCGAGTGTATTGCAAAAAACTCTGCAATATACTTTCAGCTTTAAGCAAAGAGTCACAAGCCCGAGGCAAAACAGAGAGAAAACTCCACTGTTTCACACAAATACACAGATATAGTGTAGAGTTAGAGACGTTATTATTGAGGAGAGAAGCAACTGACTGCAGTATGAATAGCAGTTCTTTTAATGTGACCAACTACAGGACAATGCCACCGTCCTGTGAACGTGATGCCTCCCTCCCTGATGCCCTGAACAACTTTTATGCACGGTTTGAGGCACAAAACAACACGATGGCGAGAAAGACCATGCCCAAGCCGGACGAGCAGGTGTTGTGCCTGACTGCAGTGGATGTGAGGAACAATCTGCGCAGAGTCAACCCACGGAAAGCTGCAGGACCAGACAACATCCCCGGCAGAGTGCTCAGGGAGTGCGCAGACCAGCTGACAGATGTTCTCACAGACATCTTCAACATCTCCCTGTGCAGCGCCACTGTCCCAACGTGCCTCAAGTCCACCACCACCGTCCCCGTGCCGAAGAAGTCCACAGTGTCCTGCCTCAATGACTACCGTCCCGTTGCACTTACACCCATCATCATGAAGTGCTTCGAGAGGCTAGTCATGAGGAACATCAAGACACGACTGCCCTCTTCACTGGAACCCCTGCAGTTTGCGTATCGTCCCAATCGCTCCACGGACGATGCCATCACCACCACCCTTCATCTCTCCCTCACCCACCTGGAGAAGAAGGACACTTACGTCAGAATGCTGTTTATAGACTTCAGTTCAGCATTCAACACCATCATCCCACAGAACCTCACCAGGAAGCTAAGCTCGCTCGGCCTCAACACCCCCCTCTGCAACTGGATCCTGGACTTTCTGACGGGGAGACCCCAGTCAGTCCGGTTCAGGGGCAGCACCTCCAGCACCATCACACTGAACACTGGGGCCCCCCAGGGCAGTGTCCTGAGTCCTCTGCTGTTCACCCTGCTGACTCATGACTGTGCTGCAAAACACAGTTCTAACAGCTTTATCAAGTTCGCCGATGAGACAACCGTGCTGGGTCTCATCACCAAAGGCGACGAGTCAGCATACAGAGAGGAGGTGCAGCGGCTGACAGACTGGTGTACAGTCAACAACCTTCACCTGAATGTGGACAAGACAAAGGAAATGGTTGTTGACTTCAGGAGAGCACAACACACCCACTCTCCACTCAACATCGACGGGTCCTCTGTGGAGATTGTTAAGAGCACCAAGTTCCTTGGTGTCCACTTAGCAGATAACCTCACCTGGACCCTGAACACCAGCTCTACAGCCAAGAAAGCCCAGCAGCGTCTCTACTTCCTCCGGAAGCTGAGAAAGGCCCGTCTCCCTCCACCCATCCTCACACTCTTCTATAGAGGGACCATTGAGAGCATCTTGAGCAGCTGCATCACTGCCTGGTTTGGGACCTGCACCGTCTCTGACCGCAAGACCCTCCAGCGTATTGTGAGGACAGCTGAGAGGATCCTCGGCGTCTCTCTCCCCTCCATCACGGACATTTACACCACCCGCAGCATCCGCAAAGCAACCAGCATTGTGAATGACCCCACCCATCCCTCACACAAACTGTTCTCCCTCCTGCCTTCGGGAAGAAGGTACCGCAGCATCCGGTCCAGCACGACCAGATTCTGCAACAGCTTCTACCCCCAAGCCATCAGACTCCTCAACTGCAGAGACTGAACTGATGGTTTTTCTGTACATGCACACACACTCTTACCCCACTTACCCCAGAAAATGGAAAGCACTAAAAACCCTACTACCTCACTGGACTCTATTGCACACTGTGTAATAGAGGTAATTACTACCTCACTGGTCTTTTTTTGCACACTTTTTGCACACTGCATAATTTGCACACTGTCTTGTTATTTATTATTCTTTGTCTGTATGGTGTTGTATTGTCTGTCTGCACTTTTGTACTGTTGCACTATTGTTCTGTCTACACTGTGTTTATGTGCACCATGGTCCCTGGAGGAACGTTGTTTCGTTTCACTGTGTACTCTGTATATAGCTGAAATGACAATAAAAAACACTTTGACTTTGAAATAATATAACGGCACATTTGATTATTATTATTATTATTATTATTATTATTATTATTATTATCGGCATGTCAGTTCTGTTGGAGCGAACTCCCCAACGCCCAATGAGGCGAAAGCTCAGGTCAGTGAAGCTCCTGAGTGCAGGCATCGGAACTCAAGCCTAAACAAAGTGAAAGACTACATAAGAAACAGAGCCAGTTACAGCTAACAACAAACACAGCATGTGAAATGTGCTTTCAAAATAAAATAAAAAATATTTTAAAACAATTTCTGCTTTTTCTGCGATATCATTTTTGGGGGGATCAATCCACGCCAATGGGGGTGGCATTCTCCCCCCATTTACATGCATATAAAGAGGCATACAAATATACAAGTATGTCATAAAAGTATTCTTATGGGTCACAATCCGTGGGACACATACTGTATGTGCATCTGCTTCTTCAGGAAGCACACTAAAACATGCATGACAAATCATGATGATGTAAAATTAATGTCTTGATGTATGTCTTAAGAAAATACATATTTCATATCTGAGCTTGAGGGAAACAGGAGTGTATGAGTTAGTGAAGTGAAGTGCTGGTCATTTCACATCACAGTCATGCAGTTATATCACTTATATAAGATAAATGCTGAGCTTTTCTTGCACATCCACACACATTAACTGTGCTATGAACTGGCGGGAATTCCACTTTTCACTTAATAAAAGCCACAAAACACATCTAAAATGTGTTTGACCACAAACAGCTCAACAAAACACCTGACTAAATACAGAGTGCACTGATAGCAACTTCACACAATAAAGAACCACACTGTAAAAGATGCATCGTGAGTGTGAAGAACCTTTAAATAAAAAATTAAACTTTTTAACTTTATACACGTCTTAAAATGTTTTTAACTTGTGATTTCTTAGCTGGTAACTCTAATGGACTTATCCTGTGCAACAGAGGAAACTCTCGCTCTTCCTTTACTGGGTGGTCCTGATGAGTGCCAGTTTCATCTGGCGAGTGCACTTGAAGATACTTCAAAAACTCTTAAGATTCTTCTCTCTTTGGATTGACTGATTTACTTTATTTAGTTGAGTAGTTGTTACTTCTCATAACCTGGATTCGAACATTACTCAAATATTCACTATTCACTGTATACCTGTAACTCTACCTCTTCACTACTTTACTTTAACTGATGCTCTCAAACTTTACATTAAGAGACAAGAAATTCAAGTAATTAACTCTTGATGAGTTCAGCACAGCTGTTAACTGAAAGCCTGAATTCCAGGAGACTCTACCTCATAAAACTGACTGAGAAAATCCAGCAGAGACGTGCAAAACTGTCATTAGCTGACTTAAGTATTAATCTACAATGGAAAACATTTTAAAAATAATAAAAAAAACACTGAATTTAAGGTGTGTCCAAATTTTTGACTGGTACTGTATATGATATATGAATACATGCTCAGGGCAAGTTTTAAACATACTTTATCTTTTACCCTCAAAGCTGATAGTCAGCTTTACTAATGTACATCATAAGGCAACTGTTTTGCACAGTGATATTTTATGTGCCATTTGTTGATATGTTTCTGTATTTTTACAGACTAACTACAACTGTATGTTATATGTATTTTTTTACAGCTAAATAACTGTTAGGCGCAGTTGTTAACTCAGAAAAAAAGACATTATAGGCCCTATTTTAGTGATCTATCCTGGGTGTGTTTTTGGTGTAATCTGAAATAAACCAATCAGTGTATCAGTTGTCATTCCCTTTAAGAGTCAGGTGAGCTCTGACTTTTGCGTGTTCGTATTTTAACAGTGTGGCGCTTTTGTGCGTCTCTGCAGAGACAGATACTGAGCTGCTCTTTCACACTGTGAAGATACACCAGCAGCTCATTTAAGGGAACAGCAATAATATTTAATTCTTTATTCTGTTTATTGTTGAGTTAAAAGTCGGGTTTATGCTCTGCAGTGTGCATTGCGGACCTATAGGAATGAACTCTGATGATTGATTGTTGTCAGGGTTTTAAGAAGTCAGTGGAGCACCTCTGTTGTTTTTTGTAAGATAGCGAAGGGCATCATGATTTAGAGCCCTAAATCTGTTCTGTTGTATTTTATATAGTGTATGATAAAGTCCTGAAAGTGGGTTCAGGGAAAGGTAGGCTGTTTTAGATCATAATGTCTCTTTTTCTATCTCTCAGCAGAATTTCAGCCTGAGATTCAAACCTCTTAAGAACAGAAACTTATATAAAGCTCTGATTAACAGAGTGACACCGGAACATCAGCAACTTAATATACTTAAAGGGTTTTAGTCATGTAGTTGTTAGCAGTCTGCGGGGGAATGATCCGGAAAGTCTTTTCTCCTGCTAATCAATTTTCAGTTTAATGTGTTTAATCTGACTGAAGGGATTCAGAGTCAAAGACGTTCTAATTGTTTCTCAGCTCCTCTCCTGAGGGACGCCTGCAGTACAGAACTCTGAATCTTCTATTTCCGATACTCAGATCAGAACATAAAGGATGGAGGAATCAAACCAACTGATTTAAAGAAGAAATGTAGAAGTTTTTCTCCTCCAACAGCCATCAAAAGTTGCTATGTTGTGTATTTTGTATTAAATATTTTGGATTTTCTGCAAAGTAAGCGTTAAATAAGAACACTTCCTACTTCCTCTTATTTATCTCTATCCGTGAAGATGATTGTACCCATAGAAACTACCACGGTAAAGTTAGTTTTATTTTCGATATTCGATGTTTCAGTGCTAATAACTTATGAAAGGAGCATGGTAGCCAACAGATACTTACATAATCAGGACAGTAGGACCACAGAGAGTGACGCACACCCTTCCTTTTAGCGTTAATACCAAAAAACTTAGAGCTCTTTTCCAGTGAGAATGAAATGCATGTACTTCTAGACCATCTCTTCATTTGTACACACTCATTTATTTACCTCCAAATCACTCCAATGCATAAAAGCACCTATTAATGTTCCCACATAAGAATAGGAAGTTCCAAATCCTTAGGATTTATCAGAGGTGGAAAAAGTACTGAATTGTAATGAAGTAAAAGTACCTTTACTTTGCTAAAATTCTACTCAAGTAAAAGTAAAAAAGTACTCAATTTTAAATTTTCTTTGAGTAAAAGTTACATAGTTACTTTTAATTGAATTTAATGTAAAAAAGTGTAAACATAATCATAAATTAAGAAGAAGAAGCACATATCGATGGGTAGCATAACTCGACAGAACACCGGTTCCCCCGAGCACAGCTGATTCACACAGCGTCTTTCCTGCTAACCGTAATAAGCACTGCTTGGAAAAGTTTAGCTGCGTTAACATGGAGAACAAAACTCTTTTTTTTTATTCAGACAATTCATTTTTTCCCAGCATTTCATTTTTTTGCTCAGTAACGGGGAGTTTTCCAAAGTAGCGAAATAAATTACTTGTGTCAAAATGAACTTGAGTAAAAGTAAAATGACCTATTTTAAAAACTACTTTAAAAATTACAAATTACTAATTAAAGCTACTTAATTACAGTAATGTGAGTAAATGTAATTAGTTACTTTTTGCCTCTGAGATTTATACTCATCAATATAACAGGGATGTTTACCTTGAGTCATGGAGACAACTGCACACCCATTATTATTATGCAAAATGCGAACAACTCTATTATATAATGTATTTTATATAATCACAAATTCTCCTATTTTGTCATTTATGCTCCTTTTTTATTTTGCATTCACTCTTTCTGCCTGTTTTCTGCTTCCCATCCCCTTGTTGTTTAAAATTGCTGTTTTGTATGAAAATTAAAAAATTTTGAACACAAAAAAGTTGCTATGAGACTTTTTAATGTCATTATAATTATTTTTTTAACAATTAAGCCCCAGTCCCAACCCTGTTCTGTTCCTGCCCCCCTAGTTGCTCAGTTCATGCATATTTACCCAGCCATTCTCTTAACCAGCTAATGCTAATTCCCCCCTTTATAAGTTGAACATGTTGCTATCCTATACATCATATTTAACAGTTAAAGAATGCTGTTGTATAGTACTATATATATTAAATAGCTTAAATACTCACCTTTGCTCCATTTCCCCTTCCTGTTCTGGTAAAAGGCCCAATCTCACTTTTGGCTGCCCCAGAATTGTGCCTGACCAAATGAAAGCATGCTTAGTAGGCCCTATTTTGGACCGTACCATTTCAGTCAATCAATCAATCTTTATTTTCACTCTGGATTACATTGAGGGTGACCCTTATTTACAATGCAGCCAAGAATTTACTTTTTAAAAGGTAAAAACCAGAGACTGTAAAAAAAAGATGGACGTTGTGTCGCCGTTCCCATTCATTCAACAAAAATGAAGCCAAAATCTTCCTCCATGTTGGTGATCCTGACACCCGATTCTGCGCAGTAGAGACCAGAGGAGGGAGAAAGACTGTGGAGAGCAGCCTACTCATTTGAATAACCCCGCCCCTGAGGGCTGCCTCGAGGTCACAGGCTGCAGAGTGGGGCGGAGCTGACGGTCTGTTATTGGTCCCGCCCATAACCAGCCCTTTTACAATAACCACACCTTTTTTGAATAGAGCTGAATAACATTTTAAAAAACGAATTCTGTGGATGTATAGTAATTTGACAATATAAGCAGAGGTTACACTAGCTGCTGCATTTAAATAATGGAGGTAGAATTACAGTATATTAGAAAAAAACGTGATTGAAAGTTGTCTGTTTTGCCACTGAAACCTATGGGGATGGGTGGAGTTACACTGCTTTCTGCAGCCGAACAGCAGGGGGCGCCCGACCAGTGGTGGCTTCACTTTTGAGAGACGATGCTCTGTCCAGCTATATACAGTCTATGGTAAAAACATTTAGATAAGAAATTTGAAATAATAAGGTTAAAATAATAATAAAAATAAATAAAAGAAATAACATTTTAAAGTAAACATTTAATATAGATGAATACAATATATAAAAATAAAGTGTAGGAAAATCTAAAAAAAAAAATGACACAAAAAGTAAATAATTTAGAAAATACAAAATGAAAAAAAAATAGTAAAAGTAGAATAAAATGATAAGAATGATAAGAAATGATAAAGAGATGAAGGTCAGTAAACTCAAAATATTTCAGCACCTTTGAAAGTAAGTGCAGTCGCAAAGACCACAAAAGAGTCATGATGAAACTGGCACTCATCAGGACCAGCCTGCCTTTTGGCCAAAGGGGTAGTCAAAATGCAAAATGAAAGTTGATAACATTGGGCTCGGAACAAAAGGTCAAAAAACAAAGGAAACATGAAGTAGAAGAGCTATGAAAATAGATTTAATTCCGGGTGAAAAAAAGTGAGAGAAAATAGGGGCTATTAATACAAAGGGGTCCAGGTGTGAGCAATCTCAATACCACAGTGAGCTGGAACGCCACTGTGTCATGTGATTCAGCAAAGGGTTAATGGTAGATGCATCCTGGGAAATGGAGTCTGTGGCAGGTAGACAGACAGTGACAGGACTGACAGAATGTGAAGATTTTCCCTGCAACAAGTCCTGATATACAGGATGAGTCAAATGTTTGGGCATACCTTAAGTCAGATTTATAAGACAGAGTCACTTGGAATTCAGGCTTTCAGTTAACAGCTGTGCTGAACTCATCAAGAGTTAATTACTTGAATTTCTTGTCTCTTAATAAAGTGTTTGAGAGCATCAGTTAAAGTAAAGTAGTGAAGAGGTAGAGTTACAGGTATACAGTGAATAGTCAATATTTGAGTAATGTTCTAATCCAGGTTATGAGAAACAAGTACTCAACAAAATAAAGAAATTAAGGTCAGTCAATCTGAAATATTTCAGTGCAGTCACTGCAAAGACCACCAATGCAATATGATGAAACTGGCACTCATCAGGACCAGACTTTGTCACACAGTGAAACTGCAAGTTAATGTGAGTATTTTGGTTTGCGTAATGTGACCCGGCATTTACAAAGGGCAGAGTGCAGATGCATCTTGGGAAATTGAGTCTGCGGCAGGCAGGCAGACAGTGACAGGACTGGTACTGTACAGAGTAACTTAGAAACAAAAGGAAAATTACCAGAATTATCAGAATTATCCCAGCAAGTACTAGGTCAGGGGACCTATATTTTAAGAACATCTGTCTGGAACGCTCTAGTGACTAGTTCTAGTATATAAATGCTGTTTTCTGTTTGTAATGCACACACAAAATACTCTAATATACAATCTATATAAATATAAAATTCAATTAACAAAAATATAGAATTTATTTTAATTCCCATTGCATTGGGTGCCTGTTTTTAACATTGTGTTTTAAAGTAATAAAAAGGGTTCTAACAGGTCTCAAATAGTGTTTTGTGCAACAAAACATACAAAAAAATAAAATAAATAAAATATATGATGTCCATTGTAATGGATGCAGATCAAAAAGACCATAAGAACCACTTTTTTTTTTTTTGAGTAAATCTTTTTTTTTGTTTGTTTTGAATTGACATTGAACATTGGGGAACACAATAAATACAGTATAATAAGTAGCATTGTTCTGGTTCACAGAATATAAAACACACATACAGTTCACAAAGTAAATTAGTTAATTAATAAAAAAAGAGAAAAAAATAAACTAAAATAAGTCGTTTTTCAGGTGGTGTGCAGGAAGGAAGGACGAGGAGAGCGGACGCGAATGCGAACATTTATTAAAGAAACAAAAAGACTGAACCATACAAAGAAACATGAAGAGAATGTAACTGAGACACACAAAACACCTGAACTGACGAAACACGTACAACACCGGATAAGAAATACAGGAACAAGGGGACTATATAAAGACACGGACAAACAGGAAACACCTGACGAAAAGGTAATGAGGGGCGGAGCTACACCAGGGAAGAAATACAAAGGAGCCGGGTCACATGAGAATAACAGACAGACATGGGAATAGACAGAAAACAGGCTAAAGATGTGACATCGTTAAACAAAGTTTATATCTTTATATATGTATATACAGAATAATTAAGTAGGGGTGGAGAGAACAAAATATATATATATGTATCATGAGAACAAATTAGACCCATAATAAAGTTTCCCTCACTGCAGAATTGAATGTGGTGAAACACTAGCAGAACAGTCTGGTAAGAAGAAAAGAAAACCAGGCGAAGCTCTGAGAGCTGCTGATCATGTCGGCTGAGTGACTCTGTGCCGGAGGACGGTGTGTTCTCTCATATTCCAGAACACCGTGTCACTGATGATTTTCTCACGAGCTCCAAAGTGCCCTGCGTTAACAATCGCTCTATTGGCTCCTGCAGCCTTGAGTCTGTCAAAAGCTCCTATTCAAGACCCAGCAAACATTTTTCAATTAACTGCCATGCACAGACACATTCAGCCCCCGAGAAGCTCCAGTCAATACCAGCCTTGTCTCCCTGTGACCTTTGCGAGCTGCTTCATAATCTCCCTCGTCGTCGCGTGATAATACAGGAGAGGTGTGGAGGAGGTGAAGAAACATTTCTCTGAGCTCCTATTCGCCAGCAGCACAGGCTCAAGGCTAAACCACCAACTGAATTCGAAAGGGAAAAGGCGAAGGTAACGCCGGGGTAAAAAGTAAGCGACAATGGCCGGCAGTGAATCGTGACACTCCTGATTGTGGGTTTTGCTGCGCTGATCAGACGTCACATCGTGAGAGATGCTGGAGTTCTGGAGTTCCACTGCGCTGTGGGTTCTGGTCCTGATGGGGAGCGAGCCCATACTTACCACACTTTTAATGCAAATTTGGGATGCTCTGACTTTGGTGGATTGCTATTTTAACGGCGCAGCTATTTTATTTAATCCTTAGAACTCTACGGACGGATTTTACCTCCAAAATCGCACCTTGTGTTCTCAGCTTAATTACTCAGGAATCCCTTCACACATAAACATAATCCATATACACACTAAGAAAAGTAAGTACAGATTTGTACCTAAAAGAGTACAAAGCTTGTCGCTGGGGCTGTACCTTATACTGAGGTACAAAAAAGTACCTTTTTTGTACCCATGGTTTTTGTGCAAGTAAAGATTATAAAGATTATAAACGTTATCATCAACTGAATATGGCTCAAAAACTTGATGATCTAAAATTGTCTGGCGTTCAAATAAAAAATGTGCAATTAAAATATATATTGTTTATTAGTACAGTGATACAGAATACTGAATGTACCTTTTGTCTGGTTAAATGGTACAAATTTGTACTTATTGCTGTTAGAAATGACTTTGTACTTCAGAGGGAAGAAATCTGACCCTGTAAAGACCAATATTGTACCTTTGAGAGTACAATTATGAAGAGTGTACCTTTGAGTACAAAAAAGTACTCATATCGTACCTCTGTTTTTTAGAGTGTATGGTTAGAAAAGGCGGAAATTACTCATTACACAGTCATATGAAAAAGTTGTTTTTAGATCATTTGAGAGTTGTTTTGATGAGCCCATGATGCCACTCTTCAGAGGAGATTCAAATAGGAGAACAACTTGCAATTGGCCACCTTAAATACCTTTTCTCATGATTGGATACACCTGGCTATGAAGTTCAAAGCTCAATGAGGTTACCAAACCAATTTAGTGCTTCAGTAAGTCAGTAAAAAGTAGTAAGGAGTATTCAAATCAATAAAATGATAAGGGTGCCCATACTTTTGCACCAGTCAAATTTTGGTTTAATGCATATTGCACATTTTCTGTTAGTACAATAAACCTCATTTCAATCCTGAAATATTACTGTGTCCATCAGTTATTAGATATATCAAACTGAAATTATTAATGGAGATTAATAGGGGTGCCCAAATTTTTTTTGCCATCCCTGTGCAGTAAAGCTAAATCTACAAGAAACCCATTGGGATAAATCTCCTTCCCCAACCAATATTATTTACCTTTAGTGCTTCAAACATATTTATATGATGTTTCAAACCAAATAATATCAGTAAATAAAGACTCAAAAGTGTCCACAGAAAAAGTGTGAAACTACCTGCTTTACTCAAACTAAAGCTAGGTATGGTGTGCGCACTACTTTATATAGTTTTTTTTTACTTGCACATTTTTACTAAGTAGGTATTTTGCACTAAACATTTTTATTTATTTAGACTAAAAAGTTTACAGTTTTGTATATATTGTTGTTTTCTTTGTGTGTCCTGATCCTCAAAATACTGAAAGGCATAGGCTGCTCTGAGTGTCAGGTTTTTAGTATCTACATGTATCCTAGAGGTGTGATTATTGATTATCAAGAAAAATAAAATAAATCCGCCTGATGCTGTTTCTCCATGTACTTTATCAAAGTAATAATTAATAATCCATGTAATGAACTCAAATCATCAATATTTTTATGCTTTTTCAACTCATAAACACTCTAGTCTAACTATTTTTGAAAATATATCTTAGGTGTGAATATATTTAAAGTCTATTCATTTAAAAATAAGTAAAAGAAAACAGGCCCTCAAAACATGACCAGTTTCAGGAAAATATAACAATTCTGCTTCCTTTTACATTTTAAATTATCATATTTTTGAGCAGCCGTATGTCTTCTGGAAAAAACACACCGAAACAGCCTAGGGTTCAAAGGGTTAAGACGTTTTAAGGGTTTACACGTGTTTGCTTGCATTGCCAAGATAGTAATGAACATCTGACTTCTGACATCTGTCTAGGTTGTATTCAGTCAGTGGAGCTCCTGTGTTTCCCATTGCCAAGATAGAGATAACAATACTCCAGAAATTTACCTGAACACACCTCATTTCCAGACCACCACACCTTTTAGTGTAGATATATTCATAAGCATCGTTGCTTTTTAAATGATGCAGACGGAAAGTGTGAAAATAGACTGTTGGTGGGGTGTAAGATAGCGATGAACATTGTGACATGCCTTGTACAAAAAGTGCACAATATGGCCTTGAGGTGAACCAAATGAACCAAAATCTGAAATAAATAGTTAACCTCCTCACTGGGCTTTAGACATATAAACACAATATAAGCACAATAAAATGTTAAAAAAAAAAAGATATTTAAAAAAGGGACTGGCAAACCAACTGGACAGACACTGCTGAGAAAAAATAAGCTTATCTGTAATGATTTACATGACAAAAACATTCATTTTAAAGCATTTCATTCAGTCTAAACTGAAGGAACCGCAGCCCTGTCTGCTGAAGAGCTTATAATAAAGGTCTGCAGTTAAAAACGTGCAGTGATTGGCTGTGAACAGTCTGGTAAGAACAGGTTGGTTTGATTTAGTCCTTATCGCTTCACCACAGCAGGACAGAGGGACTGCAGTACAGAGAGCTGAGGGTAAACAAAATACTTCACTTTTATATTCCAAGTGATTAATTCACCACACGGAAACACAGACAAACAAATCACAACATTTGGTGCCGGAGGAGAGAATTAATAGCAGCACGCATAAACTCATATCTTTTCTTTTTATTCCTGCATTTGACCATCATCTGCAGGGCAGGGAATGCACTAAATATTCCTTTCAGACCTGAATTATACACTACCTGACCAAAAAACAAATCACCACCAAAAAAAAATAGAAAAAATCACACTCTCTAATATTTGGTTGGACCACCTTCACACATTCACTGGGGCATGGTTTTAATAATGTCAATTTAATAAAGTAGTGCTGGGTGGTATACTGGTTCATACGGTATACCGGAGGGGAAATTAGAACTGGGATGCATTTTGAAGAAACATATGGAGCACCCCTAAAGTGAAATCATGTAACAAAAAAAAAGTGTGACCACACCTTATTAAGTCAAGTCAAGTAATTATCAGACCCGCTCTAGTGACTGGATCACCTGTCAGGTACCGAGAGTTTTAACTGAACTGGTAAAATCTGCTTTCAGCTACAGAACAGCACCAGCGAGCTAATAAAACTCTAAAATTCAGCTTGCTGGAGTCACTAACTCGTTTTAAACTTTTAATATCTAACCATCTTCAGACAGCCTGTAACTGTTTTAGTTGAGTTTTTCTTTTAAATCAAATCATCAAATACTTTAGATTACATCCAAGCCATTAGTGGTGCTGCTATACTCCTGAAAATATAAAACCTATGTGGATGTATAAAATTTGACCAGTGGTAAATGTGAGTCTTGGTCCTCCCAAGGTTAGGTTTCTTCCTCCTCCTGCAGCTCTGAGGGAGTTTTTCACTGGGGGTTCTGTATTCTGTATTTTCTATGTTTAATGTTTTGTCTGATTCTTTGTCCTGTAATCATGTTTCTGTAAAGCTTCTTTGTGCCAACACCAGTTGTAAAAACAGCTATACAAATAAATTTGATGTGATTTGACTTACGTATCAAATCACAGTACTCTGGATTAGTTCAAATTTGCCAAACGAACGTACTCGTCCTGAAGCAGCTGTATCCACGCCTCATTTTTCCATCCAGAAAAGCGCTTTTACACTGCAGGAGAACCGGACCATGGTTCAGAAGATCCGGACACAGACCACCTCTTTTGGTCGGTCCAAAATCTGGTCCTTTGGTCCGGACCGTGGTTCACGGCCCCTTTCACACCTGCTAGTTTGGTTCGGACCAAACTGAAAAGTGCAAAAGTCCGGACCAAACGAGGCAGGTGTGAAAGCACCCTTAAAGACCTTAATGGTGGGAAGATGCCCTAATAAACACAGGCAGACTATTCCACAGTTTGGGTGCTGCAACAAAAAAAAGCTCTGTCACCCTTTGACTTCAATTTAGAAACCGGCGTCTCCAAGAGCAGCTGATTTGAGGATCTTGGGATTTTTGGGTTGAACATGGATGCAGAAGGTCAGAGATGTATAGTTAGAAAGAAGTTAGAAAGCTTACTGGGTACTTAGCTTCATCTTGTTAGCATTAGTTAGTTAGCTAGCGTTGGCTAGCTATGGTAATATAGCTAGATAAGTAGCTAACGCTAGCTATGTTATCTTTAAATTGTCAGTTTATCAAGCCTTTGGTAACGGTACCTCTCGGTGCTCTGCTGGGTGAGCGTGTTGTTTGGCTGGTTCCGTGCGGCTCAGCTGCAGCTGCTGCTGTTACAGTACCTCCAGTCGGACGATCTGTACATCCCAGCTGATCAGAGAAAGAATTAAAACGGAGGAAAAAAGCCTCAGACTGCAGCTTATTTGTCCGGCACTAATGCTCCCCACTCAAACCCCTCTCCTCCATAGTCCTGGTCTAGAAAGTGCTCGCTACTAACCTCTAGCATTGCAGCTAACCGAGGTATGAAAGTGAATCTTTTTCTCATTCTTCACCCTATAAAAGTATACTATACCCAGTATTACTACACCCAGGTACAATACAAAAGAGCCCCCCGCTTTGCATTGATTTTTGGTTTGGCTTTTATTATTTATTGAGGAAATAAATTACTAAAGGCTTATAGTAAATGTTAGTGAGGCGTTTGAGAACCAACCTCGTGACGTCACTTTCAGCGCTGGGACAAGATGGCGCTGCGCTTACTTAAGAAAATGACATTTAGATTGCTCATTATTTTAATTCAGTTTCACTGACAGCTGTTAAACTTATCAGATTTCTTAGAGTGAAAATACATCTTGTGAATTATACTAAATACTTGAAGTGTTTCATGTCCTCTTTAAGGCTTTAAAAACAATTAATAAGACCTTAAACTCAACTCTGAATTTGACAGGCAACCAATGCAGTAAAAATAAAACCAAAGAAACGAAGGAGTGAAGTTTCTGACTGAGCACTCTCTCTCTCTCTCTCTCTCTCTCTCTCTGACTGAACATAACCTGGAATCGCTCTGAAAGGAGACCACATCACACCCTCCCAGTTTAAAATGATTCTTCCACGTGCTCGGTATAATTACCCATTCTCACCAGAGAGGCAGCTTTAAGTAGATAAAAAATAATAATGCCTTTAAACAGACAAACATTCTCTACATTGTTATGTACATATACACATATGTTTTAGTTTTTAAGCTTATTTCTATTAAAATGTTAAAAATGATTTATTAAAAGATTTATTTTACTTATTGCTTGCCTGCATCCTGATTGCGCCATTCCCAGATAAATTTTCAAGATATCATTTTTTTTTTAATGTTTTTTTTTACTTTTTTGATTAAAATCTAACTGCTACTTGAACATAGTTTACAAAAGATAGTTCAAAGAGAGTTCAAAGCAAAAAAAAGATACAATTAAACAAACATTTCAATATAAAAAATATCACAATGTGACTGTGATCATACATAGATTTTTGTGTTTTGCATTAAAATCATTCATTATTAAAAGGTTTAAGAAGGAAAATGTGATTCATCATAATTAATCACAGCAAAATGTGTGTTTATTTAGTTACTTCCGTGATTGACAGCCCTATATAAGTTAAAATAAAAGATCTACATACAAATTTTGCCTAATTTCTCTAATTTGTAACTGCTTTAAACAGTTAGCTGCCTGCTGAAATGACTAAATTGGGTAAAAAAAAGACAAAAGAAAAAGAAAAAAGACGGATGAACATTTATGTTCAACAAATTTCAAGCCTTTAAAGCCTTAAATGTCTTTCAGAATGAATAAAAAATACATGAATTCCTATTACTGTCAGCAGTGCACCAAACACACACTGCAGAGTTACACAATACTCTCATCCTCTAGACTTTACTGACCTCTAACGGCAGCTGGTAAACTTTACAGCAGTACACACACACACACACACACACACACACACACATACTTCAATGTTCAATGTCTTGCAAGGTCTGAAAAAAGGGAATTGCAATTTTAGAAACATTATATTTATTCATTATTTCATAAATCCAACTTAATCAAATATACAATCTGAATTGTTTTCAAAACCTAATACATTTTGAGCTGATCTCATGTCAGTGTATATATATATATATATAGTATAGTGGCGTGAAAAAGTATTTGCCCCCCTACAGATTTATTTGTTTTTTGCATTTTTGTCATATTAATATTTTTCAGATTATAAAACAAACTTTAAAATCAGAAAAATATATAACCTGAGTAAATATAAAAAGCAATTTTTAAATGATAATTTTATTTATTAAAAGAAAAAAAAAATATTTAAACCAATCTAGCCCTTGACCCTTAACCCTTAACCTAAACCTAAACTTTGTTGTGCCTGGTTCCATCTATTACAGCAAGTTGTCCAAATCCTGAAGCAGCAAAGCAGCCCCAGACCATCACACTACCACCAACATGTTTTACATTCAGTATGATGCTCTTTTTCTGAAATTATCTCTTAGTTTTACACCAGATGTAACGGGACACACACCTTCCAAAAAGTTCCACTTTTGTCTCGTCAGTTCAAAGAATATTTACCCAAAGTTCTGGAGATCATCAGGATGTTAGCTGGTAAATGTGAGACGGGTGGTTGTGTTTTATTTTTGGTCAGAAGTGTTTTTTAACTTGGAAATGTGATCATTTTCAGTCAGTTTCTTTCTTATGATTGAATCATTAACACTGACTGATCTTAACTGAGGCGAGTGAGATCCTGCAAATCTTTAAATGTTGTTCTGGGTTCTTTTGGGATCTCCTGGATGAGTTCTTCATGCCCTTTTGGAGTAATTTCTTTTCGATTGGCCGGTCACTCCTGGGAAGGTTCACCAGTGTTCAATATGTTTTTTTCTCCATTAGTGAATAATAATAATGAATCACTGTGATTCTCTGGAGTCCCAAAGCGTTAGAAATAAATGACTTTATAACCTTTTCCAGACTGATAGATGATTAATAACTTTATTTTCTTCTCGTCTGTTGTTGAATTTCTTCAGATGGGAGTATTATAATAATAATAATATGCTTATTTTTGAGATATTTTATCTGCTTCATGTTGTCAGACAGGTTCTGTCTATCAAGTTATTTCTTGATTCTACAGGTCTAGCAGTAATCAGTCCAGGTTGTGGTTAGTAGTGAAATTAAACTCAGGTTTACAAAAATTGTGAAAAAATCACAGGTTAATTATAGGAGGGCAAACACAGGGCTAAATAGGTTTGGATAGTTTTTGTCTCCCTAATAAATAAAATCATCATCATATTTGTCTGATTTTAAAGTTTGTTTGATAATCTGAAAAATATAAGTATGATTAATTCCAAAAAATAAAAAAAATCACGCCACTGAAGTAATTATGTGTTGTGAGAGGCTTCCTCACTTTGTCTGGATTATTTTTTTATGTTTTATTAATAAACTTAAAAACTTGTTGTGTTTGTAAAAATCTGTGTCTGTAGCCCATAGCTGCACAGAACCAAAGCTGCATTCTGAATGTTTCTCTGTTACAGATAATAATAGCTAATAATGCCCTGTGTTGTGTGTCAGCAGTCTGGCTCTTTTTAGTTTAGTTTCACTCTGGTTTTAATGATTCGCTGGTTAAAAAAACATGTGATGAGCAAAGCTTTACAGTTGGAGTTGAACAGATTAATTCCAGTGGAGTATAAACTCTGGTGAGGTTGTTTAACTGAATTATTGGTGTACACTGAAAAAAATGATGAGTAAAATTTACTTTTAAAAACTTTCGCAACATTCTGCATTTGCTTTTTTAAATACATTTATTTTCAGACTTCAACTCGGTTTCAAGACTTAAATGTTACACAGAGTAAATAAGTGAACTGAACTTCAGTCAATCCTTTCTTGTAGTAAACTAATTAATTTAATTTCTGCATACAATATTACCTAATTACAATTACTTAATTTATACAATATTACAATATTATAATTTATGATACATAATATTATATTATAATTCCTGAAATTGTAATATTTTTAGTTAAAACACACATATTACACTGTCTCAACACATGGATGGCATGTTATACATTTTTTATACTAGTATACTATTATATTGATTGAATCACCAAAATAAATGAAGTAAAGTTTACTAAAAGAAAGGATTGATTCAGTAAAAATAAATGTAGTAAAGTTTACTAAAAGAAAGGATTGATTCAGTAAAAATAAATGAAGTAAAGTTTACTAAAAGAAAGGATTGATTCAGTAAAATAAATGAAGTAAAATTTACTAAAAGAAAGGATTGATTCAGTAAAATAAATGAAGTAAAGTTTACTAAAAGAAAGGATTGATTCAGTAAAATAAATGAAGTAAAGTTTACTAAAAGAAAGGATTGATTCAGTAAAAATAAATGAAGTAAAGTTTACTAAAAGAAAGGATTGATTCAGTAAAAATAAATGAAGTAAAGTTTACTAAAAGAAAGGATTGATTCAGTAAAATAAATGAAGTAAAGTTTACTAAAAGAAAGGATTGATTCAGCAAAAATAAAGGAAGTAAAGTTTACTAAAAGAAAGGATTGATTCAGTAAAAATAAATGGAGTAAAGTTTACTAAAAGAAAGGATTGATTCAGTAAAAATAAATGAAGTAAAGTTTACTAAAAGAAAGGATTGATTCAGTAAAAATAAATGGAGTAAAGTTTACTAAAAGAAAGGATTGATTCAGTGAAAATAAATGAAGTAAAGTTTACTAAAAGAAAGGATTGATTCAGTAAAAATAAATGGAGTAAAGTTTACTAAAAGAAAGGATTGATTCAGTAAAAATAAATGAAGTAAAGTTTACTAAAAGAAAGGATTGATTCAGTAAAAATAAATGAAGTAAAGTTTACTAAAAGAAAGGATTGACTGAAGTTCAGTTCACTTATTTACTCTATGTAACTCTATTTAAGTCTTGAAACCGAGTTGAAGTTACTTAAATTTATCTGAAATTAAATTTACTTAGAAAAAGCAAATGCAGAAAGTTGCAAAACTTTTTTTATCCTCTTAACATGCCCAATGTAATATTTAATATCTGGCTGTGTTTATGAATAATTATAGGTTCAATATAGACACCCAATATGCCAAATTAAAGCTTAGAATCTTTACTTTTCAGTTATCTAGCCGATTTAGCTGTATCTCCTTTAAGAAAATAAACATTTAGGGTGAAATATGCCTTCTTTATTAAAATTATGAATTATAATTTTCATATTTGCATTTTTCATATGTCCATATTTCATTTTATGTGTCTGAAAATAAAAAATAAAAATAGAAAATCTGAAAAGCGCCTACATTTTTTCCTGGTTTTTACCATATTTTGGCCATTGCATGTTCAACTGAATAATGAAAGTGTCTTAAATGAATTGTGTAAAGGCTTTTAAGTAATATAAATTCATAAAATTGCCTCTGAATTATTTAATGATAGAGTGAAAGGCCTTTAAATGTGAGTATGTAATTTCAGGCAGAAATTGGTAAAAATAGGCTTGGAGCTTAAGAGGTTAAGTAAATTTTACTCATCATTTTTTTCAGTGTATATAGGAATGGAAGTTGGCCTCAGCCATTGGTTAAAACCAACCAATAGGAAGTGTGAAAAAGTCTATTGAGAACATCGTCCATCTTTCTCTCAGTGTCTGAATTGCAAAATATATATATATATTTATGAATCATTATTTTTTTTTTATGTATTTGTGATACATAACATACAAAACAAGGATGAGTTTGTAAAACACAATATAAAACAATAAATCAAACTATAAAAAAAAAACACAATAAAAAAAATCAGCTGCAGTTCAGTGCAAAATTTAAAAAATATTTACAGTACAGGCCAAAAGTTTGGACACACCTTCTCTTTCTCAATGCGTTTTCTTTATTTTCATGACTATTTACATTGTAGATTCTCACTGAAGCATCAGAACTATGAATGAACACGTGGAGTTTTATGTACTTAACAAAAAAAAGGTGAAATAACTAAAAACATGTTTTATATTCTAGTTTCTTCAAAATAGCCACCCTTTGATCTGATTACTGCTTTGCACACTCTTGGCATCATTCTCTCAAAGAGCTTCTTTAAGAGGTGGCCACCTGAAATGAAAAGTTTTCCAACAGTCTTGAAGGAAGGAGTTCCCAGAGGTGTTTATTAGCACTTGTTGCTCCTTTGTCTTCTTCACTCTGTGCTCCAGCTCACCCCAAACCTCAAATCTGGATTGGGTTCAGGTCCGGTGACTGTGGAGGTTCAGCTCATTTTTTATTAAGTACATAAAACTCCACATGAGTTCATTCATAGTTTTGATGCTTCAGTGAGAATCTACAATGTAAATAGTCATGAAAATATAGAAAACGCATAAAAAAAAGTGTGTCCAAACTTTTGGCCTGTATTGTAACTGCATAAATCGTCTTAAACAGTAAACATCTAGTCCAAAATGACTAGAACAAACCTGAGAACGACCAGAGCGACTGCGGCCGTACCGTTTTCCTGATCCAGAGACGTTTTAAAGGCCTGAACGTTCACAGTGCCGTGTGCTTCTATTCGCTCTGACGCGAGTCTGAAACTGATCATCAGGTCCATCATTCAGTTTCCTGCTGTAAATGTCTCTCCATCCGAGAAGGGTATAGCTGCAGCCTGGAGCACCTCCAAACGGGAGGAACATACCTCCAAGTAGGATGGTGCTTGGTGTTACGCGGTATGGTGTTTTTCACAATGTTTTGTGCTTGTAATTAACCCCAAAGATTAATTAATTAATCTATTTTGTTTATTAAATGTTTGTTTATTTTAAAATGCATTTTCTAAGAGTCTAAAAGCATGTTGTGCACATTGCAACCACATTTTATTTATTTAAAACTTTTAAAAATTTGCAATGCTGTGAATTTTTCAAATTATAAAATAGTAAAATAATAAAGGCAGTTGTTTATTCATAGCCAATAATATTATAAATACATACACACTACACGTATTTTATTATATTGACATTTAAGAAATATAAATAATCATTAATTGTCAACTAATATATTTATAGACATCCATGAGCCTTTTAATCACGGAAGAACTTTTTTTGTGGCATTTGGCAGAGAAATGGAGCTGTGTTGAGTGAGGTCTCCCTGCCTTACGATGTAGACTTTTATATAATATAATATAATATAATATAATGTTATAGTACATTCTATATAACATTAAATTTGATGTAATAGAATAATAGTAATAATAATAATCACGGAAGACTTTTATTATGACATTCGCCGGAGCCGTGGTGAGAGAGGTCTCGCGCACAAACGCGCTCTCAGCCTCGAGCTGTATACTGTTGGTGGACTTCCCACTTGGAGGTAAGCCCCTCCCCTTTGGAGCTGTGGAACTCCCACTTGGAGGTAAGCCCCTCCTCTTTGGAGGTGCTCCAGTCTGCAGCAGTACATACTTGCTCCATCCCAGTGGATGAGGTCTAGAGGTCCATACAGGCGTCCAACCGGTCCAGTGTTTCAGTGCTCTGGCCCTCGAGCAGAGCGGGCGTGGCCGAGGCGATGGTGGGGTAGGGCCGGGGCTGCTCCAGGTTAACGTAGGTCACCTGCAGGTTGACGTAGTGTTCTCCATCCAGACCCGAGTGGATGCTCTGGAGATCCTTCACCAGCGTGGAGAAGGTCGGCCTGAAGTCCGGCTCCGGGTTCCAGCACTGCAGCAGAATACACCACCTGTAGAGACCAATCAAATCACACCATACACCAACATTCACTGATCAGTTTCCTTAATTTTACCACATTAAAAACCTCTGGAATATAATCAAGAGGAAGATGGATGATCACAAACCATCAAACCACCAAACTGAACTGCTTAAATTTTTGCTCCAGGAGTAAAGCAGCATAAAGTTATCCAAAAGCAGTGTGTAAGACTGGTGGAGGAGAACATGATGCCAAGATTCATGAATTAAAACTGCGATTAAAAACAGTTTTCAGGGATATTCCACCAAAACTTTATGAATATGAACTTGTTTTCTTTGCATAATTTGAGGTCTGAAAGCTCTGCATCATCTATTATTTCAGCCATTTCTCATTTTCTGTAAATAAATGCTCTAAATGAGAATATTTTTATTTGGAATTTGGGAGAAATGTTGTCTGTAGTTTATAGAATAAAACAACAATGTTCATTTTACTCAAACATAAACCTATAAATAGCAAAATCAGAGAAACTGATTCAGAAACTGAAGTGCTCTATTGTTTTTTTCCAGAGTTGTAGAGTTAATTACAGGTAGACACTCTCACTGATCACTGACTTTATTCTTTATGTTTATTTGGGTTTAGTATTCTAATGTTGTATAGAGTTAATTACAGGTAGACACTCTCACTGACCACTGACTTTATTAGTGATTATTTGGGTATAGTATTCTAATGTTATATAGAGTTAATTACAGGTAGACACTCTCACTGACCACTGACTTTATTCTTTATGTTTATTTGGGTTTAGTATTCTAATGTTATATAGAGTTAATTACAGGTAGACACTCTCACTGATCACTGACTTTATTCTTTATGTTTATTTGGGTTTAGTATTCTAATGTTATATAGAGTTAATTACAGGTAGACACTCTCACTGATCACTGACTTTATTCTTTATGTTTATTTGGGTTTAGTATTCTAATGTTATATAGAGTTAATTACAGGTAGATACTCTCACTGATCACTGACTTTATTCTTTATGTTTATTTGGGTTTAGTATTCTAATGGTATATAGAGTTAATTACAGATAGATACTCTCACTGATCACTAACCTTATGTTTATTTAGGTTTATTATGGGTTTAGTCAGTGATCAGTGAGAGTGTCTACCTGTAATTAACTTCATATTAACACTGTTTATTTGGGTTATATACATTTTATTACAGGTAGACACTTTTACTGACCATATTAGTTGTTAAAACCTCAAAAATTTGCACAGTACTGTAAAATAAAGCACTGAGTATCTGAATTATTAAGAGTTTAAACAACAACAGAGTATCAGAAGCTCTTACAGCGAGTCGAGGCAGTACTGAGGCTGAGGGAGGCGTCGCCCCTGCAGTAGATACGGGGTCATATCGTAAGGGTCCACATCAGGATACGGACTAGCTCCTCTGGTCAGCATCTCCCACATTAAGATACCAAACGACCACTAGAGGGCACAAAAGACAAATTAAGATACAAGATGTGCTCATAAATAGTGAGAAAATGAGTATAAAGGATGCAGTTATGTGTAAAAACAGCTCAAATACAGGCTGAACTCACCACGTCAGATTTGGTGGTGAATTTCTGAGTCTGTAAACTCTCTATGGCCATCCATTTGATGGGCAGTTTTGCTCGTTTATGGTCTTGGATGCTGTAATACTCCTTATCTAAGATGTCCCGCGCCATCCCGAAATCAGCCACCTTCACAGTAAACGTCTCATCCAACCTGGAATAAAAAGATTTAAAGAGATTGATGAATATATTACATTTTATACCATTCTAATCTTTTACTGGGAAAAGTAAAGCTTGGATTTAGAAATAAATTTATTGATTTCTACAATAACCAACATTAAGAACCAGTATTAGTGTTTGTTTTTTTAGTAAGTAAATTGAATTTCATGTAAATTTAAGTAACTTCAACTCGGTTTCAAGACTCAAATGTTACACAGAGTAAATAAGTGAACTGAACTTCAGTCAATCCTTTCTTTTAGTAAACTTTACTTCATTTATTTTTACTGAATCAATCCTTTCTTTTAGTAAACTTTACTTAATTTATTTTTACTGAATCAATCCTTTCTTTTAGTAAATTTTACTTCATTTATTTTTACTGAATCAATCCTTTCTTTTAGTAAACTTTACTTCATTTATTTTTACTGAATCAATCCTTTCTTTTAATAAACTTTACTTCATTTATTTTTACTGAATCAATCCTTTCTTTTAGTAAACTTTACTTCATTTATTTTTACTGAATCAATCCTTTCTTTTAGTAAACTTTACTTCATTTATTTTTACTGAATCAATCCTTTCTTTTAGTAAACTTTACTTCATTTATTTTTACTGAATCAATCCTTTCTTTTAGTAAACTTTACTTCATTTATTTTTACTGAATCAATCCTTTCTTTTAGTAAACTTTACTTCATTTATTTTACTGAATCAATCCTTTCTTTTAGTAAACTTTACTTCATTTACTTTACTTAATTTCTGCATACAGTATTACCTAATTAAAATTACTTAATTTATACAATATAACTCAATATAATATAATTTATGATACATAATATATTATAATTCCTGAAATGAAAATATTTTTTGTTAAAAAACACATATTACACTGTCTCAACACATGGACGGCATGTAATACATTCTTTTTACTATACCAAAGTATACTAGTATTTAGTTTACTAAAAATAGTGTATTACATTAAATTTCAGGAATTATAATATATTATGTATTATAAATTATTTGAGTAATATTGTATAAATTAAGTAATTGTAATTAGGTAATACTGTATGCAGAAATTAAGTAAAGTTTACTAAAAGAAAGGATTGATTCAGTAAAAATAAATGAAGTAAAGTTTACTAAAAGAAAGGATTGATTCAGTAAAAATAAATGAAGTAAAGTTTACTAAAAGAAAGGATTGATTCAGTAAAAATAAATGAAGTAAAGTTTACTAAAAGAAAGGATTGATTCAGTAAAAATAAATGAAGTAAAGTTTACTAAAAGAAAGGATTGATTCAGTAAAAATAAATGAAGTAAAGTTTACTAAAAGAAAGGATTGATTCAGTAAAAATAAATGAAGTAAAGTTTACTAAAAGAAAGGATTGATTCAGTAAAAATAAATGAAGTAAAGTTTACTAAAAGAAAGGATTGATTCAGTAAAAATAAATGAAGTAAAGTTTACTAAAAGAAAGGATTGATTCAGTAAAAATAAATGAAGTGAAGTTTACTAAAAGAAAGGATTGATTCAGTAAAAATAAATGAAGTAAAGTTTACTAAAAGAAAGGATTGATTCAGTAAAAATAAATGAAGTAAAGTTTACTAAAAGAAAGGATTGACTGAAGTTCAGTTCACTTATTTACTCTATGTTACATTTAAATCTAGAAACCGAGTTGAAGTTACTTCAATTTACATTAAATTAAATTTACTTACAAAAAGCAAAGGCAGAAAACTGTGAAAAGGAATTTTTACTCATCACTTTTCTTCAAGAATAGGCTATATATATATATATATATAGAGAGAGAGATATATAGAGATATATAGAGATAATCAAGGTAAGTATAACAGGTAGGTATATCAGGTAAATATTTCAGGAAAGTGTAACAGGTAAGTATAACAATACATATATTGCTAGTAATGAGCAGTTCTATAGGCCTCATCACACTCTCCCAAAACTTCAACATTATTTTCCTCACTTCCACACCTTTACATACTGTTTATAATAGAATATGGGATGTTGCATCGTGTTAGAGACGGCCCTGTCCCAACTTTTCAAGTTAGCTAACATTTTTCATGAAACTGGTAGAATGTTTTATTTTTAACAACTGTTAAAAATGACTGTCTGTGTTCCCCGTTGCATCTGTTTTTTTTACTTACGTTCTTTAACATTTTGCACAGCGTCCCAATTTTGTTGACATTTTGGGTTATAATTCTCTACAGAGACACACTTCAGCACACTGTCTGCACAGTTACTCTTTAATAAAAATTAATATAACGCACTGAAATTGCATTTGTTGATTGTATTAACTGCATCACTTTATAGCTGAGAGGAGGACTTTGGATAAACTGCTTTCTATCATGAACAATGATAGTCACCCACTTCACACCACCATCATGAAGCAGAGGAGTGTGTTCAGTGGCAGACTGCTGTCACAGAGCTGCACAACAGATTCAGACTCAGAAAATCCTTCATCCCAAGAGCCATCAGACTCTTTAACTCCTCCCATCGGGGACGGGATGCTGCTGCCGACTGAGTTTATTAATCCAGTCACACCACATGGACATTATTCAACCACTTAATTATTTACACTAACACTTCCCCAACCTCACTTACATTCAAGTACACTTTACTCATGATTGGGTATTCACATTTTCAGATTCTCTTTTTAGAACTGTCTTCTAACGTATGCATATTTATATTTATATTATATTTCCACGTCACATCAGTCACTTTCGTAATCAATGTCATTGCACATTGCTCTTTGCTCTGTTAATTATTATTTAATTATTCAATGACCATTAGCAACATCTACTGCGCTGATCTGTTTACAGATATATCCTTACCTTGTATAGTTAGGTTTTTATAGCCTTATATATTTTCTATTCTTCTGTGTTTTGATTTGTCTGAGTATGTTTCTTATTGTATTGTGTTGTTGCTGCTGGATGCCTAATTTTCTTCGGGTTAAATAAAGTATCTATCTATCTATCTATCTATCTATCTATCTATCTATCTATCTATCTATCTATCTATCTATCTATCACTGTTCTATTTTAAGATTTATGCATTAGTAAATATCCACTTTTATTAAACATCACTGAGAAAACAAAGAGTCAGCTACTCACATGCAGTTTCGTGCTGCCAGGTCTCTGTGCACAAACTTCTTCTGAGCCAGATATTCCATTCCTTTAGCAACCTGAAGCCCAAAACCAATGAGGTCCTTCACTGTGGGACTCTACAATAGAGACAACATAAGAAAAGACAGCACTAACTATTAATGAAAGCAATGATGCTTATGTAGGCTAATGTAGCTAAAATATATTTAAAGGTGGATTTTTGCTTTCTGGACCTGGACTACCCACCTCTGTGGATTTACATAGGTTTAAATCGGATCTCCGGTGGATTTGGTGTTTTACAGAGACTCTACAGTAAGACTAGGTCAGTGGCTGAACTGCACTTAGCAGGGCATTATTACACATGTTGTAAAGTAACATATGACATTACAAAGACTATTATTTTTATTAGTGTAAAAATGTCTTTATTTTAAAACATTTCTAACTGTTGTCCGTCTCGCTCCCTTCTGGTGTCGCAGTGCTGTTCGCCAATCAGAGGTGACATGTTTGCATGTATGAATATTCATGAGTGAAAGCTGAAATCCTATCGTTTCTCTGCCCCACTCTTTTACCGGACTAATACAAGGTTATATCGGATCACCAGAGCACTTTTTCCACAAAAACAGCTCACAGGGCATTCATTCATACTAGAGACCATAACTAGACATTTGAAAAACAATAGAAAAAGACCTTTAATGAAAAAAAATAAAATAAAAATTGTTGGGGGCCAGAAGGAGAAATATATTTGAAGTCACGGGCCACAGACTCTATAATAAAACAAATAATGAAATATACCACCTTAAATAACACTTTTTCCTGATTACTTTCATTTACACACCATTTTACTTGACTTACTATCTTTATCTTTGACAGTGTTGTATAAACTAAGATTTTTCAAATTGATGTTTAATTTCATGATGTCTTTTAATATAAAACTCCCTAATTATGGCAACTTTTAGACTCTTTGGCCCGTTTTTCTGCGCTAGAAATGTGCACTCTCTCCGCTTTTAGACTCTTTGGCCCGTTTCTGACACCTAGCGTTCAAACTTTGAATCTCACATTATAAAACCTGCTTAACAGCGGGCCAACTTTCATTCTATTTCTAAAATACCTCACAGGCCGCTCCAAAAAAGGAAACAGGCCGCAAATGGCCCGCGGGCCGTAGTTTGGACACCCCTGGTCCAAGTAAAAAGCAAGTAAAATGATAAAGAACTCATCCTGCTCACCCTGTCTTTAGATCGGATGAAGTGTCGGAGGTCTCCGTGTTTCATATACGGCAGCACCACCAGAGGGAGCCCGTCAGCGGGCAGCAGAATCCCCAGCAGGGACAGAACATGAGGGTGATGAAATGCTTTCATCAGGATTCCCTCCCTCAGGAACAGCTCCACCTCCTCCACATCTGAGATCCCTGCAGATACACAGCAGAAACCTCAGCTAGACATATAGATACTACGGTTTAAAAAGTTAAAAAGTTAAAAAAGTATCAACTCAAGCTCTTTTTATTTTTTAAGTAAAAGTGTTTTTAAAAATACTGGTTTTAAAACTACTTAAAGTAAAAAAGTAAAAGTAATGTAAGGAGAAAAAATAAAGGCATTAAAAACAAAAGCTTAGGCCACACCTATAGTGCACTACCCCCAAACCCCATACCCCCCCCCCCTCCCAAACCACATTTTTCTAAAAGCTTCTCTACATCCAATCACAATCAGATTCACTCTATCTGGATGGAGAGATTTATCTGGATAGGGGTTTTATTGAACGATGGGAAGCCGGAATAAAAACAAGCTGAAATGAGATATGAGTAACAATGCTATTCTTGTAGAAAGTTCAGATAATTGTTTGAAAATGTATAAATAAGGAATCAAATCATTAATTATTAAACAGTACAGCAAACACACTGCCTGCTGTAACATTACTGAAACTATATAGACATTTACTTTGTTTAAAACCTGATTTTACTCACTGTTTAAGGACTTCACCGCACAGTGGATCTCATGGTTGTTACAGTCTGTGAGGTAGCCATGATATACTGTTCCAAAATGACCTGCAGAAAATCGAGAAATAAAGAAGGATGAATACATTTAAACACATAGACAACAACTGCACTGAAAGACAGGCTGGCTTAGCTTAGCAGCAGGCTACATGCTAATGCTAATACTGCTCCAGTCTTGGTGCTGGAGACACTTCACTGAAACTCCTGTATAACTCTTTACTTCAGTGGAGAGGCTTTACTGCTCCTTAATACCTGACTGATAGAATTCATACATAAGGAACACTAGCAATGTTTGAAAAAAATCAAAGGATTTTAAGTGCACCTTATAGTGTGAAAAATGAGGTAAATATAAAATTTTACATGCATTCAATTTAATTCAGACAAATTGTGAGTTTGCAGTGTGGATGGTGGGATAGTAAATCAAAGCTATAAATGAGATATAAACATATTCAAATACGAGTAATCGAGTTACCCTTTCCGATGATCTGGTCCTGCTGAACTCTGAGTCGGTCTGGAGAGATCAGCACGTCCTTCACCTCCTCCAGCAGCGCCGGACGCATGGCTGACATGGAGAATCCCTCCGGAGACACCAGAGGAAGAGCAGCCGGGTCCATAGAGCCGGAGTACACCAGCCCGGAGAAAGCCAGGCCAGAGCTGTTCAACGTCCCACGAGATAATTCTGCCGGGGCACAGAGAAAATATATATACACTGTAATGTCTGGTGGCCGAGAAAGCCCAGCGCAGTGCAAATTGAAAAGCGCTGCAAAAGCACAAAACACATCCATCAAAATTACAACACAGGCGCAGCAAATAGAAAAACGCGCTGCAAAAAGAAAAACGCGCTGCAAATAGAACCACAACACAACGGAAGTGAGAATTTTCCCGGGGGACCTTAAAAGATGCTGTACCAGCTGTATACAAAGGACAATAAGTGGCAAACAAGCTTCTGAAAAGTAAGTTATGTTTATTAAAAGTTCTGCTTCACAAAACGCCTTGTTTGCCACTTATTGTCCTTTGTACACATAGTGAAGTCCGAGACGTTACTGAAGACGCAGCTTAGCTGGTACAGTATCTTTTAAGGTCCCCCGGGAAAATTCCGTTGTGTTGTGACTCACTTCCGTTGTTGTGGTTCTAGTTGCAGCGCGTTTTTCTAGTTGCAGCGCGTTTTTCTATTTGCTGCGCCTGTGTTGTAATTTTGATGGATGTGTTTTGTGCTTTTGCAGCGCTTTTCAATTTGCACTGCGCTGGGCTTTCTCGGCCACCGTAGTAATGCATATCGTCACTATCCAATGAAAAACACTTATTTCCAAAACAGCAACTTTACAGGAGAGAGAAAAAACCTTCTAAACTTTCAATGGAAGTCAATGTAAAAAGAGTTTATTTCAGGTAATTTTGAAGAGTTTCTATTGGTCTGTTCATCAAGACATTTTGGCACAGTGTAAGGGACAGTTTGTCTGTTCAAATTATGTAGTAAACAAAAAATCGACAAAAAAGGAGATTAGTGTTTTTTGTAGGACGGCGACGATATAAAGATATTCCCTTGCTGTGTTTCGTGTTGTAAGCTTTGGATGGAGCTTCTCGGCCATAGAAACCCTCTTAGAGTATATAGTGAACTTCATCAGTGCCTAAAAAACACACTGACCAACTGCACAATTTGTTACATAAAGTGGAATTAGTGCTGTTTAATTGGATGAAGTGCATAATATTTTAAATAGAATTCAACTGCATGTTAATAACTGGAGTATTTGATTAGTGTTTTTTTAAGAATCTACTACTACTAATGCATCTTGTCTGCCTGTGCAGTGCAGTTTTATTATTAGTTTACAGCCAAAAATTGGTGTTAGACTGTTGTTTCAGTGTTTCATTCTGTGTTGTGTTTAAACCCCGCCCACTAGACAGCAGTGTCCCAATATCCCAATTTTGATTGGATACAAGCATGTTATTTTGTGTTTTTTATACTATGACAAATTGACTGGAATTTGAAGAATAATTTGTAATATATTGTCTTTCTTACAGTATTGCAGTATACTTAATTATATTGCCAGGTTTTTATGCACCAGGAGTGTAAAGCATAAAGTTATTCAAAAGGAGTGTGTAAGACTGGTGGAGGAGAACATGATGCCAAGATGCATGAAAAAAACTGTGATTAAAAAACAACCAGGGTTATTCCACCAAATATTATTTTCTGAACTCTTAAAGCTTGAAAATGTGAAGTTCTAAGTCACATTTTGAATGAGGATCAAACATTTATTTCACCTAACCTATTTTACCTTCAAAATTAAATTTCTTGGATACTGTGATACGTTCACATGAACATGACAGTACAGATAAAGTACAAAATGCCATAAATAACATGTTTGGTAGTAGAAATTGTAGTTTCTCATTTGTGATGTCACCAAGAACTTTAAGCTTTTTTAACACACTTTTTATAGTTATCAAAAAGCAGTGTGTAAGACTAGCGGAGGAGAACACGCCAAGAACTTGTTTTCTTTGCATTATTTGAGGTCTGAAAGCTCTGCATCTTTTTTTTGTTATTTCAGTCATTTCTCATTTTCTGTAAATAAATGCTCTTAATGAGAATATTTTTATTTGTAATTTGGGAGAAATGTTGTCTGTAGTTTATAGAATAAAACAACAATGTTCATTTTACTCAAACATAAACCTATAAATAGCAAAATCAGAGAAACTGATTCAGAAACTGAAGTTCTCTCTTCATATATTTTAATTGCATTTGCATTGACTTGCATTGAACATTCAGATGTGCAGATATGTTTCTCGTACCTCGTCTGTAGTCTCCTACAGGTGATGCTGTTGGATCTCTCCCATTGCGAGCGGAATAGTGGGAGAGCCGAGCTTCTGCTTGCTTAGCTATAAAAGTAAGATAAATAAAGTAAACTTTACAATAAGGGTACATTAATTTACAGTACTTACAACAGAATATCATCTAAGTATTAACTGACACTAGTTAAGACATTATTAATCACTACAACATTTGTAAACTAATTTATTAAATAGATTTAACAGAGTCACCAGCCTCAGAAAACTAAGGGGTATCTAAGGGTATTTTGGTTGGACAATGAAACAGAAACACCTGGTTTTAGAGCACAATAATTGATTGTGGTGACGGACAGTTCTGGTGGAAACAGGAGAGTTGAGGTGCACATTGAATTCTGCGTGATTTGATCAGCCGTGGTTTTATGTTTTTTGGATACAATCCGGGTTAGCACCCGAACATCCCTTTTAGACAGCTTCCTCTTACAGCGTCCACAGTTAATCCTGTTGGATGTGGTTGGTCCTTCTTGGTGGTATGCTGACATTACCCTGGATACCGTGGTTCTTGATGCATCACAAAGACTTGCTGTCTTGGTCACAGATGCTCCAGCAAGACGTGCACCAACAATTTGTCCTCTTTTGAACTCTGGTATGTCTCCCATAATGTTGTGTGCATTGCAATATTTAGAGCAGAACTGTGCTCTTACCCTGCTAATTGAACCTTCACACTCTGCTCTTACTTGGTGCAATGTGTAATTAATGAAGATTGAACACCAGGCTGCTCCAATTTAGTCATGAAACCTAAAATCCCACACTAAAATGATGAAAGGTGTTTCAGTTTCATTGTTCAACCTGTATGTCCAAACCTTTGACTGGTACTGTAGCCAGGACAGAAATATGACCTCACCTTTTTTACTTTTGCGTAAATGGTCCATTACTGCATATGCTAAAGCTGCTCCAACAACCAGTGCTGCCAGTAAACCCAGTACAATGCCAACTTTTGTGCTGTTGCTGGCATACGCCACCCGGCCGATCTCGTACACTTTACCATTAACCCAAACCTGGAATAATGCAGAAAACCGTATGAGAAAGAAGAAGAAGAATAAACCATGTTTGACTAATATTATTAGTCTATTAGTTTAATAGATCATGAAGGCGGAGTTTTACCTGCACAGGTGCCCCCTGTCTGGGGATGCTCACATTCTTGGGGATTCTGCAGAAAATCTCATTGGACAGAACTTTGGCATTGCAGTCCACTCCAGCTATGGTCATGATGATGTCCATGCAGTGGCTCACCGGGCCCAGCTTAACGTGCTAGAATCCACAACAGCAACAATTTTACAATTTATTGAGATTTAGCAGCTAATGCTAATGCTAATGCTGCTGCACCTAGCCTTAGTGCTGGAGAAAAGTTAGTCAATCCAATACGAATAATTCAAGACTTTGAAAGGAATATACTCAAGTGCAGTAGCAAATAGACCATCAAAAAAACTGCCATTAATCAGGACCACCCCAGGAAAAGAAGAGTGATAAAAGTGCATAAGTTAAATCTTTATGACTATAAGGCACAATATCAATGAACTTCTATTCATCTATTTTCACACATAAGATTATAAGGCGTGCTGGATTATAAGGCACTAAATGACACTAGTAAGGATGCCTACATCGAAGTGAGCAAGGGTGTCTCCATGTTTCTCTTCTAATAGGGAAGTTGGGGGAAGCGCCTAAGTAAACAAAACTGTAATTATTAAAATATATATATATTTTAAAGTCAAACAAGCACTGGATGCTAATCTACACAGATTTATCCCCTGAAAACTGTTTATTTGGGCGAGTAAAATGCTTCCATTTCTTTACAGTAAGCTTAGATTTCTAATATTTTGTCTAAGGGGGAGTTTTCATTTAAGTTTCTCCAGCACTAAGGCTGGATGCAGCAGCATTAGCATTAGCCGCTTACTGCAGCACTAGCGGGACATAAATGCAGCCCAGAGACTGTAAAAAAAGATGGACGTTGTGTCGCCGTTCCCATTCAATCAATGAAAATGAAGCCAAAATCTTCCTCCATGTTGGCGATCCTGATACCCGATTCTGCGCAGTAGAGACCAGAGGAGGGAGAAAGACTGTGGAGAGACCGCCTACTCATTTAAATAACCCCGCCCCTGAGGGCTGCCTCGAGGTCACAGGCTGCAGAGCGGGGCGGAGCGGAGCTGACGTTCTGTTATTGGTCCCGCCCATAACCAGCCCTTTTACAATAACCACACCTTTTTTGAATAGAGCTGAATAACCTTCTAAAAAACTAATTCTGTGGGTATATAAAAATTTGACAATATAATCAGAGGTTACACTAGCTGCTGCATTTAAATAATGGAGGTAGAATTACAGTATATTAGAAAAAAACGTGATTGAAAGTTGTCTGTTTTGCCATTGAAACCTATGGGGATGGGTGGAGTTTTTCTGAAACCGAACAGCAGGGGGCGCCCGACCTGTGGTGGCTTCACTTTTGAGAGAAGATGCTCTGTCCAGCTATACACAGTCTATGATGCAGCCTGCCAGCGCTACACTGAGGTACTCTTGAGTGTTCTATAAGCCAGGGCACTATTAGCTAATGTTTCGTCCTGCGTAACTTGTTTTAACACAGCAAACTGTGGTTATCGGCTAATGCTAATGCTGCTTTACCCAGCCTTAGTGTGCTGGTATAGCTTTAAATAAGAAACTTGAGGCAGTTTACATGGTTTTAATGCCCCCTAGTGGCTTAGTTAGTAACAGCATAGCCTCAATTCAAACTTGTTTAGTTGTTAACTGACCATCCAGCAGTGCAGTCAGTCATTGTTTTCTCCCGGTGAAATCTTGGCCCACATATGCCTGTAAGTTGCTCATTTTGACGTTTTTTCAGTTACATTGTCTTTTTGAGTGGAATATATGTTGTTTTAGTTACTTTGATAGACCAAACAAGCTGTAAAATGTTTGAAATCAAAGGTAACTCTATTAGCATGTATGCTAGTGTGTTTACATGAAGGTTACTAGCTCTCTGAAAATATTTAGATAGAGCTGTGTGTGTTTTACAAAAAAAGGATAAGAGAGAAGAAATAAAGATTTTGAGTTTGAACTCTCTACTGTATGCTGTCTGTCTAACTGGATAGCTCCAGCCAGTTTCACGTTCAGTTGGGACAGAACACTTAGTGCTGGAGAAACTTCACTGAAAACTCACACTTATAACTCTGTACTTCAGTGGAGTGACTTTACTGGTCCCTAATACCTGACTGGTAGAATTCGTACATAAGGAGCACCGGATTATAAGGCACACTGACAATTTTTGGGAAGATTATAGGAATTTAAGTGCACCTTATAGTGAGAAAATACGGTAAGCAGCTGTACACATTTTTCCTAAAAGCCATAATGACTATAATGTTAAAATATTAAAATGTTAATGTTGATGATATAATTTGGGATTTTGCACTAGGCTCCTCCCTAGTGTTTCAGCTGCATAAATGCTGATTGTAAATGAATGTATTTAATAAGTAGAATGTAAATATATTAAAGGAGTTTAGTTGGGCTGGAGTTTATCTGGAGTTCTCTTGAGTCTCTGCACGGATCATCTTCATACTAGACTACATACGTCTGCTCTGTTCTTGCTGGAGTGTGTGTGTGTGTGTGTGGGGGGGGGGGGGGGGGGGGGGTCGGTGTGCAGGTGTGATGGATCACAGTATGAACCAATAGGGAGTGGGAATGGTATATGCTTATACTTCTCTACATCCAATCACAATCAGATTCACTCTATCTGGATGGAGAGATTTATCTGGATAGGGGTTTTATTGAACGATCAGAAGCCGGAATGAAAACAAGCTGAACTGAAATAGGAGTAACGAGGCTGTTTTTATTAAAATGTAAGGAGTAGAAAGTTAGATAATTGTGTGAAAATGTTAAATAATTACTCCAGTAAAAAAAAACTCACGTGAAGCGAGACTTTATCTTGTCCGTCCTCCAGCTGAAACACATGGTCATCGTGCTCGAAGGGAATGGGGTAGCCGTTGCTGAAGTAGCTGAAAGGCTGAGAATAAAGAGCTTTAGCTCCGTCCATATCCAGAGAGAGGACACCGTCCGGCTCCTCACACGCCAGACTCTCACACACCGGACTCTCACACTCCATCTGTGTAGAGCTGACCGGACCCGCACACAACTGAGGGATTATAAATGTATAATAAACATCAGGCAACATTTAATTTAATATTTTCCTATTTTTAACATACAAAGTTTAATCAGACAGCGACAATACATAGCATATAGCTATATCAGCTAAATGACACATAAAAACTCACCCTTTGAACAGAGTTTGAGTTCTTGGGTTTGTAGTAGACTGTAGTCTGAGACGGTGTGTCCAGGTTCTGCCCCATGATGATGATTCTGGACCCTCTTTATAAAAGAGACAAAATTTATATTTGCATTAGGGATAGGCAGGGTCAATAACCATAACACATGTGAAGTCAGACTCCGTCTCTTTTTGAACTGCTGCTGATGCTGTAGCATTGCAGAGTAGCATCACAGCGCTAACGCTCGGAGGAAAGCTCAGCAACTCGGTTCTGATACATCAGCTCACAGGCGCAGACTTGTGCTGATCCACGTCACCCTAGGAGTGATGAGGGGAAAGAGTACCATCTACTGTACTGTACCCACCCAGAGAGAGAGCAAGACCAATTGTGGCTCCGGCAGCTGATGGCAAGCTGCATGACCACCGGACCACTCGGCACAGCAGGTTTTAATTCAATAATATCCATTTTTTACATCTGTGTATCATTTAGGTTCACATGATGTTATGAAGCAGGTTATTCACTGAACTTAAATAGCTTAAATGGACAAAATTACCCCCAAAATTGGGGGTGTTCTAAAACTTATGATGAGTGTTGAATATAACTAGCTGGGTCTACACATGCACAAACAGCAATACACACTATAGCCCTATCCGAACGGGATTAGTTTCTTAGGAGGTTCTGGGGTAATTTTATCTTTTACGTTTTTTTTTTTATCCTCTGTGATTTTATTCCCGTCCAGAACGATCATGTACGTGTTCTTCTCAGACATCCTTTGAGAAAATTACAGGCTGAACTAGAAAAGTGCATTTCTTGCAGGAAACGCAGGATGGTTGCGCAGCTAAAATGGCTTTTACCATTTGCTATGGTCATTGTTATGATGTTGCTAGGTGATTGCTATGTGGTTGCTAAGCAGTTGCCAGGTGGATGCTAAGATGTAGCTAGGTGGTTGGTAAGGCGTTGCTATGGTATCCATGGTGGTTGCTATGGTGTTGCTAAGGTGTTGCTAGGTGGTTGGTAAGGCGTTGCTATGGTATCCTTGGTGGTTGCTACGGTGTTGCTAAGCAGTTGCTAGGTGGTTGCTAAGGTGTTGCTATGTGGTTGGTAAGGCGTTGCTGTGGTATCCATGGTGGTTGCTACGGTGTTGCTAAGCAGTTGCTCAGTGGTTGCTAAGGTGTTGCTAGGTGGTTGCTAAGGTGCTGCTATGTGGTCGGTAAGGCATTGCTATAGTATCCTTGGTAGTTGCTATGGTGTTGCTTAGCAGTTGCTAGGTGGTTGCTATGGTGTCTGTGGTGTGGATGCTTGGTTTCTCTGGTCGTGCAGGGTGTGTTTTTCTCTAAACTAGGGTAATTTTAGTCCCGTCCAGACGCACATCTCTGAGTTTCGTCTCCTCGCATTTAATAAAATAGCTGTTTGTCCACTGCCGCGCACCGTAATTACACTTTGGGTGTCCCACGGTTTCCACGGAGATCCACGTACAAAAAACACAACAGCGAGTGGAAATGGAGGAGCTACTGAACGCCGCGGATGTCATGTGACCGAGAAAAAAGCCAAAAAACTCACTGATCCTCCTGTTTTTTTCAATTGCAGTCCAGGTGCAGAATTTTTATCACTGAGTTGAAGTGTGAAATATTTTACACAGACGCCCCCCTGAGAAATTAATCCCGTCCGGATTGGGTTTATGAATAAATGTAATAAATGATAACGAATAAAATAAGAACAGCTTAATGTTAGTAGACTCACTTGCTGAATCCACAGGTGGGCTTCACCTCCGTCACGATGGGGTTCTCCCTGTAGCTGAACTGCTGGGCTGATAACACGGCTGATTTATCAATCAGAAGAGTCACGTTCACCTCTGTTACTCTGTCCATCCCCTCCGTCACACAGACTACAGAGGACCCCGTCTCGTTGGTGGATACACTATTTAACATGCAAAAAAGGCACCATGATTAGAAAAGATATAAAGAAAGTTCTGTATAATAAACAAACTAAATATTACTGTATTAATAATCACCTTTCCACCTGACAGATCTTCTCCCCCAGCTGAACTTTCCTACTAACTCCCGCATCCAGGTGTTTCCCCGACACGGTGATCCTGCTGCCTCCGATCATCGGCCCGCGGTCAGGACTGATACCGGTTATTACTGGAGTCTGATGGAAAGATTTAATACATTTAAACAAAAAACTTCAGTTTCTGAATCAGTTTCTCTGATTTTGCTATTTATAGGTTTATGTTTCAATAAAATGAACATTGTTGTTTTATTCTATAAACTACAGACAACTTTTATCCCAAATTCCAAATAAAAATAATGTAATTTTAAACTTTCAGACCTCAAATAATGCAAATAAAACAAGTTCATATTCATAAAGAGTTTTAAGAGTTCAGAAATCAATATTTGGTGGAATAAACCTGGTTTTAAATCACAGTTTTTTTTTCATGCACCTTGGCATCATGTTCTCCTCCACCAGTCTTACACACTGCTTTTGGATAACTTTATGCTGCTTTACTCCTGGTGTAAAAATTCAAGCAGTTCAGTTTGGTGGTTTGATGGTTTGTGATCATCCATCTTCCTCTTGATTTTATTCCAGAGGTTTTCAATTTGGTAAAATCAAAGAAAAACATAATTTTAAAGGGGGCTCTTATTTTTTCCAGAGCTGCATATTTACTAGAAAAAAAAAAAAAAAGGTAAAAAAAAAAAGGTTTTCTCTAATGAACAAAAGGAGATTTAGCTATTTAAACTGCCCAGCTGAAAGAAAGACATACAGAAGCTGTACAGGGCTAGAATAGTAGATTAATGTCGAAATTAGATTAAAATACCAAGAGTGTGCAGATCTGTCTTTAAAGATAAATGTGATATACTAAGAATATAAAGATATAAGATTTTCTGGTTTTCTGGTACTTTATATATTTCAATAATTCAAAGGTAAAAACAAATGGGACAAAACCTGTGCAACAGAATATATATATATATATATATATATATATATATATATTGTGGTAGGCCCCTGGGGTAGGGGGCGTGACCACTGTGACCCAGAAGGAGGAAGCACACAGAGAACACAGACACGGGGAGTAAATGAACTCAAAACGTACCCTTTATTTGGCTTTTAAACGCCCTCCACCACACCCCAAAAACAAACTTAAATAAACATAGCCCAATGGGGCTCTAGAGTCAGTATAATTACTTTTCTTTAGTTCTTAAAGGTCCGTGCGGCCTCAACCCTCAGCTCCCCAGTCGAGTGTGTCCTCCTCAGTGAGCTGAGGCTGAGTTTTTATACCTGTCCCAGCCGGCTGCTTAATCAGTCCTGAATGCACACCGGCTGGGACAGACATGGCTGTGAGTTCCGGCGTGGGGCGGACCCACGGTTCCCCCGCCTCCTCACGCCACAGTCCCTCCCCCTAAGCTTCCAGCCACCAGGGTCGAAGGTGAGGCGTGACCTGGTGACTGGAGCGAACGAAGAGAGGCGGGGTGAGGAGAGCGGGGGATGCAGTTCGTTCGCTTGGGCCCCCCCCTCCAGAGAGAGGCCCGTGGAGATGGCAGCCCACCTCCCAGCCTTAGTCCCCCAGCCTCGCGCAGCGGCGGCTCTCGGCAGCGCGGCGGCGGGAGGTGCGGCGGCTCTCGGCAGCCCCGCGGCGGGAGGTGCGGCGGCTCTCGGCAGCCCCGCGGCGGGAGGTGCGGCGGCTCTCGGCAGCCCCGCGGCGGGAGGTGCGGCGGCTCTCGGCAGCCCCGCGGCGGGAGGTGCGGCGGCTCTCGGCAGCCCCGCGGCGGGAGGTGCGGCGGCTCTCGGCAGCCCCGCGGCGGGAGGTGCGGCGGCTCTCGGCAGCACCGGGACGGGTCGAGCGGCTGCTCGTGGCACCGGGACGGGTGGAGCGGCTGCTCGTGGCACCGGGACGGGTGGAGCGGCTGCTCGTGGCACCGGGACGGGTGGAGCGGCTGCTCGTGGCACCGGGACGGGTGGAGCGGCGACTCGTGGCACCGGGACGGGTGGAGCGGCGGCTCGTGGCACCGGGACGGGTGGAGCGGCGGCTCGTGGCACCGGAACGGGTGGAGCGGCGGCTCTTGGCACCGGAACGGGTGGAGCGGCGGCTCTTGGCACCGGAACGGGTGGAGCGGCGGCTCGTTGCACCGGAACGGGTGGAGCGGCGGCTCGTTGCACCGGAACGGGTGGAGCGGCGGCTCGTTGCACCGGAACGGGTGGAGCGGCAGCTCTTCGTGGGCAGGCTCGCGGGGCCGGGCTGGGAGCAGCGGCGGCTCTCTGTAGCGCCCAGGCAGGCGGCTGAGCGATGGCTCGCGGGGCCGGGCTGGGAGCGGCGGTGGCTCTCTGTAGCGCCAGGGCAGGAGGCTGAGCGGCGGCTCGCGGGGCCGGGCTGGGAGCAGCGGCGGCTCTCTGTAGCGCCCAGGCAGGCGTCTGAGCGGAGGCTCGCGGGGCCGGGCTGGGAGCAGCGGCGGCTCTCTGTAGCCCCAGGGCAGGAGGCTGAGCGGTGGCTCGCGGGCCCGGGCTGGGAGCAGCGGCGGCTCTCTGTAGCTCCGGGGCTGGATGAGCGGCGGCTCTCGGTAGCTCCGGGGCTGGATGAGCGGCGGCTCTCGGTAGCTCCGGGGCTGGATGAGCGGCGGCTCTCGGTAGCTCCGGGGCTGGATGAGCGGCGGCTCTCGGTAGCTCCGGGGCTGGATGAGCGGCGGCTCTCGGTAGCGCGGCGGCTGGCTCGGCCTCGCTCTTGTCAGGGCCGTTCTCCCCCCTCCACGACTCCGACTCGGCCGCTGAAGAGTTTCGCGGGAGAGGCGGGGCGGAGTCGGACTGTGGCCCGGGCAGAGAGGCGCGGAACTCGTCCTCCTCCTCCGGGCCGACGCAGCAGCAGCAGAAGTCCGGGCCGGTGTGAGCACACTCGGCCTCCCGGTGTCTGGGGCTCGGACACCACTCGCACCAGCCGAGTTCGGGACGAGGCGCCCACTGCTGCTGCAGCCGCCTCTCGCTGGCGTCCTCCCACCGCTGACGGAGCCACTCCGGCAGGAGAGAGGAGAAAGGGAAATCCTCAGCGTCACCGCTGCAGAGCGGTGGAGAGTAGCAGGGGGCGGGCTCTGGCTCGAGGAGTATGGAGGCGAAGGGGAATTCCCCGGCGTCACACCAGCGAGGCGGTGAGTAGCCGGGGGCGGGCCTCCCCTTTTTTCTCCCGCGAGGCATTATAAATTTATTTATTTTTCCGGGGAAAAAAAAAAAAGGCAAAACAAAACTGAGGTGTGGCTTCGGGCGGCCAAACAAAGGCACGCTTTGAGTCCACCACAGCCCCGTGTCGTGCTCCACTCCGCGGCTTCCTTCCAACCAGGTCACTGGACCCCGCCCAAAAGGGGCGGTGCCCGCATTCTCCACCACTGTGGTAGGCCCCTGGGGTAGGGGGCGTGACCACTGTGACCCAGAAGGAGGAAGCACACAGAGAACACAGACACGGGGAGTAAATGAACTCAAAACGTACCCTTTATTTGGCTTTTAAACGCCCTCCACCACACCCCAAAAACAAACTTAAATAAACATAGCCCAATGGGGCTCTAGAGTCAGTATAATTACTTTTCTTTAGTTCTTAAAGGTCCGTGCGGCCTCAACCCTCAGCTCCCCAGTCGAGTGTGTCCTCCTCAGTGAGCTGAGGCTGAGTTTTTATACCTGTCCCAGCCGGCTGCTTAATCAGTCCTGAATGCACACCGGCTGGGACAGACATGGCTGTGAGTTCCGGCGTGGGGCGGACCCACGGTTCCCCCGCCTCCTCACGCCACAATATATATATATATATATATATATATATATATATATATATATATATATATATAGGGGTGTCACGATTCCTTAAATCCTCAATTTGATTTTATTTCCGATTTTAGGGTCGCGATTCGATTCGATTCTCGATTTTCTTTTTTTACAGCAGAGAGGTCTATGCCAGTTTTAGATTAGTCTATGGTCAGTCATTGGTTTGATTCATCAAATTTACAATATCTTATTTCAAAAGGTGGGCTTGATATAAGTGATGCAAAGTGATACAAGTGATCTATAATACACCACATTAGGCACTAATGGTCAAATTTAAATAATTTAATTAAGATATATATGTAATACCATCTAGTGGCTTTTTTTGGTAGCAGCAGTTTGCACTATTAAAACAGCAATGTGCAACATAACAAAATAAATAATAAAAAAATACAGGAACAGTCATGTAGAAAATAATAGAACAATTAGAGCCTTAACAAACTGAACTCTATCCTACTGTAACAGTTAAACATGAAAAATAAGACTAAGACTTTTTCAGTCTCTGAGAATGACGAGATATATTATTAACTTTATCTGAGAGTTTCTTTCTTTAAGAAGATGAGAATGTTCACATTCTCTGGAGAAAGATCTGCTCTTTGAGCTACAGTGTGCTGCGCCATTTGCGGGAGGGATCGTCGATCCTTATTTTGAAATATCGAAATCGTGACACCCCTCTCTCTACTTTTAATAAACTGTCATTATGATATGATTATGAAGGTTTTGCAGATATAAATCACTTTCAAATTATATGACTTAATAAACTGACATTGCTCTGTTTTATAGCTGCTGGTGTAAAGTTATGTAAAGTACAGGTTTTTTATTATTACCACAAAACTGAAGCCTGATACTGTTGCTTGTCCAGAGATGGTGTAACTGCGCTCCACTCGTTCCTCCTCCACCCTCACACTGATCTTAACCATCTGATCCAGATCTGAAGCTCCAGGAAGGATCCTGCACACCAGCCTGAGAGGAAAAACAGATCACAACTTTACTGTGAGTTTCTGTATCTGTCTGAGTGTGTGTTTCTGTTGTTGTTGTTTTTTTCAGAACAACCAATCAATCAATCGATCAACCTTTTTCTTTACTCTGTAATACATTAATGGAAACCCTTATTTTCAATGCAGCCGAGCATATACAACTTAAAGGACCTGGAAAACTGAAATAAAAATTGAAATAATGTACTTCATCAGGTAAAAACAAGCTAAAATAAGGAACTTTTAGGAATAAAAAATAAATGGCAAAAGCATTAGTTAAACAAACGATTAAGATTTAATAAATAAGAAATAAAATGATTCTGAATGAAAAGATGAGTGGATGGACTAAAATTTAAGGCTGTCAAATAAAGAGATAAATAATTAGAATAATAAAAGAATATAGACTAACTAACTAAAATTTGAAGCAGCTAAAAATAACACTAAGATTATGAAAAAAAAGGAAAGAGTAGAAATAAAATGTGAATCAGAAAATAAAATACATAAAAATGGCAAAATAAATAAAACAAATGAAATGGTAGAAGGCCAAAAGTTAAAACAGAAAATACATCATAATATATTATGTTTTATTTGCGTAACTTCATTTAATTTATTAAATGACAGCCATTCATGAATTTCAGGCCTGTAAAACATTTTCCGGTATTTACTACATAATGTAATTCTGCCATTCATTCTCTTAACACTTTAGGCATTGAGGATACCAAGTGATGAAGTGTTTTAGGTTTTATTTTGTCCCATTTTGTGTAAAAATATAAGGTTATTATAGCATTTACCATATTTTTTGCACTATAAGTGTCACGGAGACGAGGAGGTGGACACAAATGCAGGTAAGGAAAAAATAATAAAGGTTAACCAGATTATAAGGTGCATCATGCGACACTAGTAAGGAACAAGGGTGTCTCCATGTTTTCCATCTAATTTCAGCAGGTCTCGCTGCTGGGTGTCGAGACTTGTGAAGCTAAGCTAAGTTAAATAAACAAAACTGTAATTCTTCAAAAACATATTTTAGATGAGTAAAACTGTTTATTTGTGTGAGTAAAGAGCTTCCGTTTATTTACAGTAAGCTTAAATTTACAGATTTTCACTAAAGCTGGAGTATTAGCATTAGCATTAGCGGGTATCCGCTAGTGAGAAACCCTGAGCAGTCTGGTTCATAAGGGTAATATTAGGTAGCGTTTTTTTTAACACTGTAAACCTGCAAACTACACATCGATATACTCACCTCTGAACAGCAAAAGATCTAGCGCTTAGTGTGGTTAGCGGCTAATGCTAATGCTAATACTGCTCCAGCTGTGCTAGCTGGCATTAGCAGCAGGCTATAGGCTGATAATACTCAACTCACGTATGGCAAATGAGCTAGCGCTGAGCACGGTTAGCAGCTAATGCTAACACTGCTCCAGCCTTAGTGCTGGAGAAACTTCACTGAAACTCCTGTATAACTCTGTACTTCCGCGGAGTGGCTTTACTGCTCCTTAATACCTGACTGATAGAATTCATACATAAGGAGCACCGGATTTTAAGGTGCACTGTCGATTTTTGGGAAAATTAAAGCATTTTATATGCAAAATATTGCATTTTAATGTTCATGTGTGTTACTTACTGGGTGCTGTTGCTTTTCTTTGGTATCACTGAGCAGTTGGTCTCTCCCACTGTAACCTGGTGAGTAGTTGAAGTGATGTCAGGTTTTGTAGGAGACTGAAGGTCCCAGCCACACAGCGTGAGCTCTGTCTCACCATCAGGGGGCGCTGTCTGTGGAAAAAACTGAACAATCACAGTAAAAACCCATTAAAACTACAATTAAACCATTTCCCAGCATTGCTCAATGTCTCTGAACACCACTAAGCCTTATTCATCATTGTGCTAATCCTACAATGCTTATATCTAAATATGCAGCTCTGAAAAAAAAATAAGAGAGCATTTAAAAATGATGAGTTTCAGTTTTTTTTTTAATTCTCATTGTTACATGCTTTTGTAATCTGATTTCTATTTGTATTCAGACCTCAAATAATGCAAAGAAAACAAGTTCATATTCATAAAGTTTTAAGAGTTCAGAAATCAATACTTGAGACAGGTCAGTATTTAATCTGGTAAAAACAAGCTAAAATAAGGAACTTTAGAGATAAAAAATAAATGGCAAAAGCATTTGATTAACAAACAAACGAATTAAGATTTAATGAATAAGAAATAAAATAAATCAGAATGAAGCGATAAGTGGATGGGCTAAAATCTAAGGCAGTCATATAAAGAGATAAATAATCATAATAATAAAAGTATATAAAAAATAAGAGAGCACTTAAAAATGATGAGTTTCAGTTTCTTTAATTCTCATTGTTACATGCTTTTGTAATCTGACTTCTCTTTGTATTCAAACCTCAAATAATGCAAAGAAAACAGGGTTATATTCATAAAGTTTTAAGAGTTCAGAAATCAATATTTGGTGGAATAACCCTGGTTTTTAATCACAGTTTTTTTCATGCATCTTGGCATCATGTTCTCCTCCACCAGTCTTACACACTGCTTTTGGATAACTTTATGCTGCTTTACTCCTACTCCTTGATTATATTCCAGAGGTTTTCAATTTGGTAAAATAAAAACATCTAAGAAACTCATCATTTTTAAGTGGTTTCTTTTTTTTCCCATTTTTTCCCCAATTTTTTTAGCTTAGGATTTTATGTTCCTGTCAAAGAGTCCACATACTCAAATACGTTTACATGGAAGGGGGAGGGGTATCTACGCAAGAGCTCACTCTGGTTAACCTTTAGTTGTAAATATGACCCCCATAAAAACATCCAGCTAACTGGATGCTAAGCTAAATGACCTTCGACCTAAAAAAAAAATGTTCTGAAACCAACAATGAGCAGATTATTACTAAGAAACCACTGAGAATAGATAGTTATTATCGGGATATGGAAAATTAAACACGTGCTGTCTTAAAGAATCAGCGTGTGAGCACTATAAACGTACTAATCCCTGATTAGTTTTAATGCAATTATCCGTGTCGATCAGAAACACAATAAACTACCAATACTTTCTCCCTATTTCATCCTCATACATGAATTAAATATTATTTATTTAAGTTTTCAGAGTAAAATTATTGATAAGACCCTCTCTGGCGTCTCTGAGGGACAGTAATGAAGGAGCAGATGGTCTGAAAGTCATGTAGATAAAGTTCTCTTATACTAAACACGACTAAATCAACAACCAGCTTGTTTAGACAGTCCTCTTCCATGTTTTCACAAACATAAACAAATGCTGCAGTTTGAAACACCGGCTTTTAAGGAACGCTGAACAAATCAATGAGGGTTTGATGTTGGTGGCAAAGTCTACACTCGTGCAAAACCAGCATTTTATCTGTTTGACTGAGGAGAGGTCTAATTACTGTTAAAACTAAATATTTTAGATTTAACCCCTTAACAGGCCAGCATTTTTGGCTATTCTATTTTATGCCTGATATTACACGTAGTTTAACGAAAGAAAACAACAATGCTCATTTTACTTAAACATAAACCTATAAATAGCAAAATCAGAGAAACTGATTCAGAAACTGAAGTGCTAGATAGATAGATAGATAGATAGTTTGTGCTCATCATTTGACTTATCGTGACTTATTTAGTAAACATAAACGTGCTAAACAACCAGATTATGTTTATTCTAATCAGTTTTGAACGTCTCTGCTGGATTTTCTCAGTCAGTTTTATGAGGTAGAGTCTCCTGGAATTCGGGCTTTCAGTTAACAGCTGTGCTGAACTAATCAAGAGTTAATTACTTGAATTTCTTGTCTCTTAATGTGTTTTCTACAACAACCCGCCTAGGGAATAGAAATTAACAGGCCAGCATTTTTGGCAATTCTATTTTATGCCTAATATTACACGTAGTTTAAAGAAAACAAACAACAATGTTCATTTTACTCAAATATATACCTATATACCTGAATCAGAGAAACTGATTCAGAAACTGAAGTGACCTCTTATTTTTTTCCAAAGCTGATTGGTTAATAAATGTCAATTCTGTTGGACAACAGGCCACAATCTGTGTAAATGCTACGAATACACAAGAAAGAAGAAAACAGATGTTGTCAATTGCAATGGACTCAGGGCCTGAAAGGGTTAATATAGATCGTGGGCCTATTGTACACCCCGCAAAAGGTGCGTCAGGATGCTCGTTGCTATCTTACACCCCGTCGATATTCTATTTTCACTATTTGTGCCCGCCCTGTTAAAGTAGTGTCCGAGTTTAGGAATAAATCTACACTGATGGGTGTGGTGGTCTGGAAGTGAGGTGTTTTCAGGGGGTCTCTTATTTTTTTTTACCAAAAAAAGATCCTATTCCAAGCTATTTTTGAGGAATTCTATTGTTTTTTTTATCATGAAATTTCAAGATAACGTGAAGAACCATTGTGTTTAAAAGTGGTGTCATTGGGACAAAAATAAAAGTTAACAAATTATAAAATATAATAAATTATATTTTTACTCTTTTACTGGGCTGATAGCCAAATGCAAGAGAGAAAATCTTGAAATTTCTTAATGTAAGCAGTAGCTTCAGATTATCATACCCAATCTTTCTCATAACTCAGATCCTGGCCATCAAAAAGCTAAAATTATCATAAAACGAATCAACTGATTCAGAAACTAAAGAGGTCTCACAATTTTTTTCAGAACTGTTTATTTGTCACGCCTCCAGACTACATTGCCCAGAATGCACCACACACTGACATCACACCCATTCCCGATTACATGACACTGTACATGATACTTCCAGGAAGTAGATCACCTGAGTACTAGACACATGGTTTAGCCCTATGAAAGGGGCTCATTTGCTTTCAGTCTTTGCCAAGTATTGACGGTTTATCCTTGAACAACTTGAACAACTTTTTTTTTTCCATTGCTTGCGGTAATCTCTCATTTTGACCTTGCTTTTGTTTTACCGACCTTGATTTTTGCCTGCCCTCTGATATTGCCTTGCTATGTTTTGACCTCTGGACTGTTTTGTTTCCACCCTGGTATGTTATCTCTATGTTGCTGCTGTTTACCGTCCTGCTCAGTCATGACAATATTTAATATTTTTATTTTAAATAAATAGTTTTAGTTTCAGTTAACAGCTGTGCTGAACTCGTCAAGAGTTAATTACTTGAATTTCTTGTCTCTTAAAGTGTTTGAGAGCATCAGTTAAAGTAAAGCAGTGAAGAGGTAGAGTTACAGGTATACAGTGAATAGTGAATATTTGAGTAATGTCCTAATCCAGATTATGAGAAGCAGGAACTACTGATAATGGTTTTGAACTACAACCTGCCTAGGGACTACAAATTAAAATGAGCTTTTTTAGTTAACTCTGGCACATTTACATTGATGTAGAAACTGAAATGTTGATCATTGTGCATTGTCTCTGTTGAATAAATAAATAAAAAATAGATTTAAAAAAGTAGAATTTCAAGGACAAGGAAAGTATCCTCAAGTGAAAGTCACCAAAAAGATCAAAGAAAAAAATATATATATAGATGATGATGATGAAACTGGCACTCATCAGGACTACTGGAAGTTTTTTTTTTTATCAGGGTCATATTTACAAGTAAAGGTTAACCAGAGTGAGCTCTTTCGTAGATACCCCATTTCCATGTTAACAGGTGGGTGTTGTAACTTCTAGGAGTATTTGAGCAGGTACATAACATTTTAAGCTACTAAATTGCATTACAGCTCTGGGAAAAGAAAGAAGAAACCATTTAAAATTGAGTTTCTTTGATTTAACCAAATTGAAAACCTGATGATGAACTGATGATGAAACTGGCACTCACTAGGAGTACCCCACTAAAGGAAGAGCAAGTTAATCAAAGTTACCAGCCTCAAAAAACACATTATTTTGTATTTTGGTTTGTTTAACACTGTTTTTAAGTTACTACATGATTCCTTATGTGTTCCTTCATAATCTGATAGATCACTTCACTATTCATTTACTATGTAGGACAAAAATATAAATATAAATTTGCAGAATCAGATTGGTTCATTTTGTTAAAGGATGGAATATCAGCATTTCAGGAACTTCCAGACATATTGCAACCAGGTGTTGGTCTCCTCATTATTAATGAGTTACCTGTGTGATGGAGGGAGAGCAGGTTTGGTTGGTCCACTGTATCCCGCACTCTTCCACTCGAGCACACGTCCCCTCCCACCATCCACATCCCATAAACCACGGGGCCTTCAGGCAGTCTGAACACGTCAGGAAATGAGCACATCCTGGACCATTAGGAGATACACTGACCATCTGCTCACAGAAAGAAAGAAGATGAGCTTAGAGGCTCTTCTATATACAGCAATAATGGTGGGAATCTCATGATGATTATGACTTACAGACAATAAAAACCCAAAAATCAGTGACTCAGAAAATTTGAATATTATATAAGAAAAATTGGTACTTTTGGCAGTGTGGGCAGTGTGCCAAATCCTGCTGGAAAATGAAATCTGCACACAGTACAAGCTGCTTGAGATCTAGTGTGAAGTTTCCACCAATTAGTGATGGTTTGGAGAGACATGTCCTCTGCAGATTTCATTTTCCAGCAGGACTTGGCACACTGCTCACACTGACAAAAATGCCATCTGCTGGTGTTGATCCACTGTGTTTTATAATCAAGTCTAAAGTCAGTGCAGTTTTGTTTTCCCACAAAATCTTACAGCACTTCATATCTTACAGCTTCTCTCTGCTGCTGACAACTTTTATGGAGACGCAGATTTCATTTTCCAGCAGGACTTGGCACACTGCCCACACTGCCAAAAGTACCAATTGGTCTTATATAATATTCTAATTTTTGAGACACTGATTTTTGGGTTTTCATTGGCTGTCATAATCATCTATACAAGAAATAAACACTTAAACTAGATCAATCTTTGTGTAATACACCTATATAAAAATATGAGTTTCACATTTTGAACTGAATTACTGAAATAAACTAACGTTTCAGTGATATTCTAATTATTTAAGATGTACTAGTATATGTCACAAGACAGTTCTCTGCAATAGTTTACAGAATATGTGTTACTGAAGAGGATAAAATACTACTGAATAATCAAATACCAGGAATTATGGATTTATTGGTGTCAGCTTTGCAAAATTTTAAACCAATATTCTTCAAAGCAGGTTTATTAACCCTATTTATTTGATTACAGCGTCACCATGTGGAGTAATGAAGCAGTAACTTTAGTAAGTGTAATTGGGGGTAAGATTAGTGTTAAGAAGTTTAAAAAGTCTATGTTTCAATAAAAATATATATATTTGTTCCTTGATAAAGTATCGCAAACTTAATACAAAAATAATACAATATATTGCGATATTGATATGTAATGCTATACCCAACTCTATCCCTAAAATTAACCTTTAAAATTAGGTTTAGTGCAAGATGTAAGCTTTAGGTAAAAGTTAGGGGTAAAGTTTTTAGGTTTTAGGGTTGTTTCAAGCATAGGGTCACAATTAGCATAAGTATTGAGAATCATATACATTCAGCTGAGAAGCAGTACCTGTAGTAGATCTAATTGGTGGCTTTTCAAATAAAAAAACATAGGGTAGGGAAGGGGAAGCTGTCAGTCTGCCTGTTCTGGACTCTGAACTTTACAACAAAGACTTCAATTCCCAGGATGCTCTTTTCCGTATTACAGTCAGTTTATCATCAACTTGATTCTAAAGCTGCTATTTTAGGAAAAATACTATATAATGTTTTAATGCTTTAATTAATCATGATTTTGGTGATTATCCAAGTAATAAGCCTTTTAATAAGCAATTAACAATAAAAAAAACTACTGCACAAACAAAAAGACAGAATTGTAGAATAGAATAGAAATAAAAGGTAACACTTTACTTGGATGGTCCACTAATGCTTAACTAACATTCAACTAAATGCCTGATTCTCTACTGAATGTAATGCTACACCCAACTCTATCCCTAAAATTAACCTTTAAAATTAGGTTTAGTGCAAGATGTAAGTTTTAGGTAAAAGTTAGGGTTGTTTCAAGCATAGGGTCACAATTAGCATAATTATTGAGAATTATATACATTCAGCTGAGAAGCAGTACCTGTAGTAGATCTAATTGGGGTTAAGATTAGTCTTAAGGAGTTTAGAAAGACTTTCATTAAAAATATCCATATTTGATGCCATGTAGGGGTGGGCAATAATATGTCGTATACCATATATTGTGACACAGAAATATCATGATATTAAAAATCCATATCGTGATAATAGGGCTGTTCTGTCTTAAAAGTAGTCTATTATTTACTGTGAAGCTTTAGGTGTATTTATTGTATAATTGTTTTAGTTCGCAGTTTATATGCATGCACTAAATATTCTGCAATATTTTTTGCTGCATTATATTATTTTATGCCATATTATTTATTTTGCCACATTATGATTATTCTGTTATACTATTATACTATATTCCTGAAATGAATTAATTATTTTAGTTTTCATATGTCCCCAAGTATATCTTTATCGCAAAAATACCCTGAAATATCGTGATATTATTTTAGAGCCATATCGCCCACCCCTAATGCCATGTATAGAAAATGTATCAAAAAATGAACGATTTTACAATATATCACAATATCAATATTTTGTCCACCCATAAACACACACAGGGCAACAAGCACAGCATAATAAAATATATACACTCATAAATACTTGCAAGGGGAATGTAAAGGTGCTTTAAATGGTTCTTTGAGGAATACCATAAAATAAAATCACATATAGAGAGTGTGAGGTGGAAGATAGAAATGGTACCTTGTTTCCAACCACAAACAGCAACGAGTCGCCAGATCTCACTGCAGCGATGTGGGAAACTCTCTCCTCCACACCCACCAGAGAGAAGTTTGCAAACACCACAGGACTGGATCTCCTCAGAACGACCTGCATCATACAGATCATTGTGATAAATTTTCTAATCGTACCTATTAAAGCATATCGAGGATACTGATATATATCAATTGCACTGAATTGCATTGATATTCTATTATATTACCAGATACACTCATCGGCCACTTTTTTAGGTATACCTGTCCAACTGTTCATTAACGCAAATGTCGATTAAGCCAATCACATGGCAGCAACTCAATGCATTTAGGCATGTAGACATGGCCATTACGATCTGCTGCAGTTCTTTAAACCGAGCATCAGAATGGGGGAAGAAAGGTGATTTAAGTGATTTTGAACATGGCATGGTTGTTGGTGCCAGACGGGCTGATCTGAGTATTTCAGAAACTGCTGATCTACTGGGATTTTCACCCACAACCATCTTTAAAGTTAAACAATCCGAAAAAGAGAAAATATCCAGTGAGCTGCAGTTCTGTTCTGTGGGAGCAAATGCCTTGTTGATGGCAGAGAGGTCAGAGGTCAGAGGAGAACGACTAGACTGGTTCCAGCTGAACGATAACAGTAACTCAAATAACCACTCGTTACAACCGTGGTCTGTAGAAGGAGAGCATCTCTGAACATCAGCACAACACAAGGTCAGACCTTGAGGCGGATGATGAACTACAGCAGCAGAAGACCAAGACCACACCCGGTGCAGCTCCTGCAGCTAAGAACAGGAAACTGAGACTACAATTCAAACACAGAATCACCAAAATTGAACAATAGAAGATTGTAGAAGAAAAACGTTACCTGATCTGATGAGTCTCTGATGATTTCTGCTGCTACATTCGGACGGTAGGGTCAGAATTTGGGGTCAACAACATGAAAGCATGGATCCATCCTGCCTTGTATCAACAGCTGGTTCAGGCTGGTGGTGGTGGTGCAGTAATGGTGTGGGGGAGATTTTCCTGCCACACTTTGGGCTCATTAGTACCAATTGAGCATTGTGTCGACACCAGTGCTCTACCTGAGTATTGTATTGTTGCTGACCATGTTCTCCATCCCTTTATGGCCACAGTGTACCTGTATCTTCTGATGCTACTTCCAGCAGGATAATGCTCCATGCCATAAAGCGCAAGAGAATAATCTCAGACTGGTTTCTTGAACACTTGAACAATGAGTTCACTGTACTGGAATGGCCTCCAAAGTCACCAGATCTCAATCCAATAGAGCAGCTTTGGGATGTGGTGGAGTTTCAGGAGGTAAAGCAACTGATAAATCTGAGTAATGTTTCCAGTACCTTGTTGAATCTGTGCCACGAAGGATTAAGGCAGTTCTAAAGGCAAAAAGGGGTCCAACCCGCGACTAGCAAGGTGTACCTAATAAAGTGGGCAGTGAGTGTATTACGATAATACTACAGTTGTGTATAAACGCACTCATTAAAAGACTTCTATTAAAAGTTGTATTAAAACAGTCGTTCCACCTCCTTTAATGCTGTGAATTTGCAGATATAAATAAGCCTGTCACAATAATTACATTATTGACTTATCGTATATTATTATTTATGTGTACAACCTCAAAATGGCTGTACTAGCTCAAAAAGATGTTTTTTTTAATACATTTTAAAAAATCGAAATTTCTGTTTTTTTTTCTGTCAGTATGGGGTGCTGAGTGTACATTAATGTGAAATTAAAATAACTTTTTTCATTTTAGCAAAATAGCTGCAATAAAACAAAAAATGAAAACTGTAAAGGGGTCTGAATACCTTCCTTACCCACCTTATATATGTCAATACTATGTCCATTTAAAAACTGTTATTAAATGTGTGAACTGATTACCTGTAGCAGTCTCCCACGTTCAGTCCCAATGTGAGCTACAGTGTCTGGGCCGATAGTTGTGACCAGTATGGACGTCAGTAACTCTCTCATTTGCCCATTGAAGAAATCAGTTCTGGAGTGGGGCAGGGCCACCATGGTGGGCTGGGATTCACACTTGTCTCCTCCCTGAGAAACAAAGAGAAACCACAGAGAAACCAGTTAAATCCAGATAAACCAGTTTAGTGTGAGAATTGGTTGAATTCTGCTCCTCGGCTCCCCCTACAGGTGGAGAGTCTAAATTATTTCACTCCACTACAGTAAATACAAATCACCATACAAATACATCTAATGGACAGTGGTACACATGCATTTGTTGACAAGCTGAGAGATACAGAGGCAGCATCTGACGTATTTGAAGTAACAGGGGGACCTGGACTAAGCAGGTAGAGTAATATCACATGAATTTTAAATAAATTTTATAAGGATGCATTTTATAAATAAAAGTTCCTTAGTACAGTTGTAGCAGCTCTATAGCCAGAGTGGGATCCAAGTAGATATGAATAATAGTCAGTGTTCCATCAACATGTTACTGCAGCATATATTTTAAGAAAAAATGCATAAAATGTTGCTTAAATTAACAATTGTTTTGGTGTAATAAGCAAGTAACAAACATTTTTTTTAATCAACATTTATTTGCTTTTCAGATAAAAAAAAACATGGGGTAGGGAAGGGGAAGCTGTCAGTCTGCCTATTCTGGACTCTGAACTTTACAACAAAAACTCAAATTCCCAGCATGCTCTCTCATCAGACTTCCCTGACTCTGCTGATCACGCTCTCCAAGATTCTGATTACCCACACCTGGTCAGTCTTGTATAAATAGTGGGTATTGAATCTAGTTCATTAGCTCTCCTACTAACCATTTCTTGCTCGCTTCTGATTGTTCCCGACCCATTTTTATGTTTTTTAACTACACTTCTGCATCGCTCTTTTTATGAAATCTAAGTTAAATGTAAATTATTTCTATTTCTATTTCAAGACTTCTAGAAATCTAAAAATATCTTTTTTCAATATTTAATAGAAAATAAAAATCGAATTATTTTATTTAATATTTCTATGAACCATCTACAACCCCTGGCAAAAAGTATGGAATCACCAGTCTTGGATGAGCACTCCTTCAGACATTTCATTCTGTAAAACAAACTCTGATCAAAAACATGATACAATAATAAGGTCATTCCAAAGTGCAACTTGTTGGCTTTCAGGAACACTCAAAGAAATGAAGAAAAAACATTGTGGAAGTCAGTGAATGTTACTTTTATTGACCAACCACAGGGAAAAAAATATGGAATCACTCAATTCAGAGGAAAAAAGTATGGAATCACTCAAATTGAAGGTAGAAAATAAGGACACACCCAGTCAATTTCCTTTCCCTAAATGGACACCTGTCTCAGATTAGATCTGCTCGTTAGTCTGCAGTTAAAAACACCTGCAGTCATGACACCTTGGAGGGCTGCTGGACGAATTAGAGTGGCAAGAACCATGGCTCCAACAAGAGAAATGTCTCTTGAAACAAAAGAGAGGATTGTGAAACTTCTTGAAGAAGGTAACTCTTCACGCATGGTTGCTAAAGATGTGGGCTGTTCACGGTCAGCTGTATCCAAGATATGGACCAAATACAAACAGCATGGAATGGTTGTTAAAGCCAAGCAGACTGGTAGACCGAGAAAGACATCAAAGCGTCAAGACAAGCAACTTAAGGCCATTTGTCTTGAAAACCGAAAAAGTACAACTAAACAGATGAAGCATAAATGGGAAGAAGCTGGAGCCAATGTATGTGACCGAACCGTAAGAAATCGCCTAAAGGAAATGGGATTTCAATACAGGAAAGCTAAAAGAAAACCATCATTGACACCTTAACATAAAAGAACAAGACTGCAGTGGGCTAAGGAGAGGCAATCATGGACTGTGGATGACTGGATGAAAGTTATCTTCAGTGATGAGTCAAGAATCTGCATTGGACAAGGTGATGATGCTGGAACTTTTGTTTGGTGCCGTTCCAGTGAGATTTATGAAGAGGCCTGCCTGAAGAAAACAACCAAATTTCCACAGTCCTTGATGATATGGGGCTGCATGTCAGGCAAAGGCACTGGGGAGATGACTGTGGTTAATTCTTCTATCAATGCACAAGTTTACATTGACATTTTGGACAGTTTTCTCATCCCTTCAATTGAACAGATGTTTGGAGATAATGAAATAATTTTCCAAGATGACAATGCATCGTGCCATAGGGCAAAAACAGTGAAGGCATTCCTTGGAGAAAGACACATTCAGTCGATGTCATGGCCTGCAAATAGTCCAGATCTCAACCCAATTGAAAACCTGTGGTGGAAATTGAAAAAAATGGTCCACAAGAAGGCTCCGACCTGCAAAGCTGATCTGGCAACTGCTATCAAAGAGAGTTGGCACCAAATTGATGCAGAATACTGTTTGTCACTCATCAAGTCCATGCCTCAGAGACTGAAAGCCGTTATAAAAGCCAAAGGTGGTGCAACTAAATACTAGTGATGTATTTTGAATCATCTTTTGTTTATCTGTTTTTCATGATTCCATACTTTTTTCCTCAGAATTGAGTGATTCCATATTTTTTTCCCTGTGGTTGGTCAATAAAAGTAACATTCACTGACTTCCACAATGTTTTTTCTTCATTTCTTTGAGTGTTCCTGAAAGCCAACAAGTTGCACTTTGGAATGACCTTATTATTGTATCATGTTTTTGATCAGAGTTTGTTTTACAGAATGAAATGTCTGAAGGAGTGCTCATCCAAGACTGGTGATTCCATACTTTTTGCCAGGGGTTGTATAATCGGCCATGCAAGTCAAGTGATACCAAATAAAAAGTATTTAAATGTCTGCTTCCCCATAGGTGTATCAATACATGCTAAAAAAAAAGGATACCATTAACCACAATACCACAATAAGGCTCCCTTATAAAGAGCTTATAAAGAGTTTATAATAGGTTTATAATAGTGCTGTGCGATATGATGATAAATATTGTGGGGACGATAGAAAAGTTTCTATCGTGCTACTTACCTTCTATCCCGATCATTTCTACAGTAATTTCATCAATTATTCATGCAAATATAGAAAGTAGACTACAATGAAATGTATGGGCGTGGTCACTTTGCATAAACTTGGTTTATATAAGTGATAATAAAGTAATCTTCACAAAAAAGCTTCATAATGTGGTTTTGCGACATGGCGCTGTTTTAAGTTATTTGACGGACACTTTAAAAAATGTTAATTGAGTTTATTTTGATAACTCAATTTAAATACCTGTATGATTTCAATTAGCTAAAATTAGCTACTGCATCTACCTCATCTGTTTTCATTTGATACATATATTGCTGCACTAAAAGATAGTAATTCTCATTTGTGAAAGTTTGGTTTAATTTATTAACTTTGGAATAAAGTCGGAAAAAATTAAGCAATTATATTATTTTGTCCTATTTTTCAAAGAATAACTGAAAACATACTGAAATGTGGTATATCATGATATATATCGTTATCGTGATATAAAAAATTCCATATCATGATATATGATTTTTCCCATATCGCACAGCATTAACGCGGTTACAACACATCAATAGAAACGGCAACAGGCAACATGTCCTATGTTCAAATTTAGACCATTCTGGAAAACAATATGGATTTTAAACTGTAGAGTCCAAACAGTGCACATAAAAAACATCTAAATGAAGTTTTTATCATGTCTTCCTCTGGTGTTTGATTGTAGTTATTTATAAATGATAGACAGTGGAAAAGTCCACTGTTCAGAATACTGCTGAGACTGAAAGAGCAGGTCAAAAACATTCCTCACATTTTAATCAGCTGCTGATATAATAGCAGGTCTGCAGACATCAGTCAGACTGGTGAACTGTTCCCATGCCTCTGGAGGCCTAAACCAGCTCTGCTCACATTCCAGACCTGAGGCTGTGGGTTATAAAAGAGCTCACAGGAAGTAGGCCTACACTCCTCAATAAAAATACACACTCCGGGCAGACAGGATGTCACACACTGTCGAAACGAGGAACCCGGCTTTTAATAGATAGACTACACACGGCCGAGATTTTTCTGAGGAAAAGTGACCAATAGCTTCATCTGCACAACTATTATTAACTCCGCACTGTAGAAACCACAGGGCATCTCCTGATACGATATTATCACAATACATTGCCCACGATACTGTAATTCTGTGATACTCGATATATATCACAAGACAATTCTCTACAATAATTCAGAGCATCTGTGTTATTGAAGAGGATAAAATACTCCTAAATATTTAAATACCAGGCATTTTGGATTTATTGGTGTCTGTTTCACAGAATTTAACAACCATGGTGGCATGGTGGCTTAGTGGTTAGCACGTTTGCCTCCCAGCACTGGGGTTTTGGGTTCAAGTCCCTATCTGGGTGGAGTTTCTACGTTCTCCCTGTGTCTGCAATGGTTTCTTTCAGACACAATTGCACAAAGAAATGTAATACTCTAAAATTAATTTGAATATGTGTATATTAAAAAGGATTGTGTGTGTGTAAATGTGTGTGTATGACTCTGTGCCCAGATATAGATTGGTACTCTGTTCTGGGTAAATGCTGTAGTGCTGGATGCAGTCCTCCAGGTGGATGGTTGTTTCCGGTTGAGAGTATGCTGTGTGTTATTGGCTGCTGCTTCTCACCAGCATGCAGATGAGTGCTAAGTATAAATGGTATAAATTGTAAAGCGTCCTTGGATTTCGAGAAAGACTTCATTTATTCATTCAACTAATTGACTTTACAGCAGGTTTACCCTAATCACTATTTGATTATAGCGAGACCACCTGAATTAATGATGCAGTAACTTGTGGTTGGTGTGGTGCAGTGGATAACACCATCACCTGCCAGAGTGAGCTACCATGTGGGAGACTGGGATTCAATTCCAGGTCTGGGTGACTGAATGCTGTGCTACACTAATAAGAGTCCTTGAGCTAGACTCCTAACACTACATTAGCCAAACTCTGTAATAGAAATAACCTTGTACGTCACTCTGGATAAGAGCATCAGCTAAATGCCATACGTGTAAAATGTAAAATGTAAAGTAAATGTAACTTTTTAGTAAAGTCCAAATGGTTAACAAAGCTTTATGTAAAATGACAATGATGATCTCTAGTTTCTATCACCACCACTGTAAAGAATGAACAAGCTTCTCAATCCCTCTCAATCATTCAGAGAAGCTACATTCACCTAAGACTTGGTTGACTGAATGGTTTTTAAGTTTGTAAATAAAGAGAAGAATACTCAAAGCCCTGAGATAGAACAGACCACCATAATGGTGCTTGAGAGTTTGTGAACACATGACATTTTTCTACATTTCTGCACAAATTTGAAATAAACCTTCATTAGAAGTTGCAAAAGCAAAAAAATGAGAACCAAATCAAACAAAATGAGAACAAACTATTAGACCTGCTTATTAATATATTGATATTTTTACTCATGCACCTGGGCCAAAATGAGTTTTGGACTATGCAGAAACTATGCATTCTGAATTTTACACTTTTAAAAATTAATTGGCAAAAACTAGACAAAATATATGTAAATTAAGACATATATGCTTATATTAATCAAAAGTAATCTTAGTAAGATTTCTAACAAAAAGCATCCGCAAAATCTCAAAATTGAGTGGAGTAAAAAAATCACAGATTTTATGCATTAATTTTGGACACAAGAATCAGAATAACTTGAATGCTGACTTTTTGTGCTCATTTTGAGTTCAAATTACCTAAAATAAGCTGAAAATTTAGATAAGATTAAGATAAGATAAACGTTTAGATTAAGATAATTATTCCTAAAATAAGCAAAAAAAAAAAAATCATACCCTTACACAATGCTAACTACGGCAAAAAAGTTTTATCAGAGAAGAAAATAAGATTTATTTATTTGTATGAAACTTAATGCCTTAATTACTGTAATCAACATATAATATGAAAATGGTTCATCTGACATAATTGCAAAAAAATTCCCCTGCAAAAGCTACAAAAACTAAAACTAAATTGCAATGTAATGTTCAATGTTATGTGAAACTATTGTTTTATGTTATATATTGTCTTTCAAAAGTAATAAGGTATAATGTTTGAGCATAAAAGTTCGAGCATGTATTGTTCTATGAAAAGCGAGTGAATTATCCTAATTAAAGCATTACCTGTTAGAGGTAAGGAACACAATTTCACTAAATATTGATAGAACAGTTTGCAATGGAGTTAGTAATTAAAAAAAATAATTTTTTTTTGTTTCAGACATCTTTTGGATGATTAAACATGCACCGGGTCAAACTGACTTGCTAAGATTTAAAATTTTTCATTGTACCAATGAATTCTAAAGGAAAATGTCAGGACTTGAGCTGATCCTCAAGAGAATGTGGGCCATGCAGCAAGACAATGACCTTAACCACACAAGTCTGTCAAACACAAGCACCACAGTAAGCTTACCAGTTCAACCACAGGTTCCCAGTCTGTAAAACACTGATATCTGATACGCTCTAAAGGAAACCGACTGTTCAAAGTCACTCCAGACTTTAACAGCCTTATATAACATGAGCTGAGCAGCACCAATCCACACCTTGATCCTCAACAAACATCACAAAGACCTGTGAGTCATTTCCTGATATAATCCAAGACACTTTCTCTGCAGTCGCCTCAGTTTCTGTTAGAGGAACACTGTTATACTGTAAATTATTTATTAACCTAAACAGGAAAATGGTATTTTATTTTATTCTCTATTAAAATGAGCCTTCAATAAAATGTAAAACAGTATAGTCTCTATTTTAGGTCTAGGTTAAAGCAACATTTCCCACCTCAGAGTGTATCAAATATCATGCGTCAACTTTATACTTGGACTTGTTGGGACTGGACTGTTTTGTTCTGCATTGTTTCTTCTAGAATTACAAGAAAAAGCACCTTACAAAGAAGTGTGTTTGACAGTAAGCCATAACATTAGTACCACTAGTGCCTAATATTGAGTAGGTCTACTTTGTGCTGCCAAAACAGTCCTTTACAAATTCAAATTTATGTATATAGTGTTTTTCTCAATTAATCCAAGCCTCTTTTGAGCAAATCAAATGCAAAATGGCATAGAAAAAGAGGAACTCATCGTTTTCTGGTCAACACTGGTGAACACAGCAAAAAAAAAAAAAACAAGAACTCTAAAGATACCCTGTAGTATCTTTAACCATAAGACTTTAGGAGCAGATCCTTTAATTTCTAGATTATAATTATTTTTTGTTTTTCAAATCTCAGTGCCAACTAAATGATAAATTGTAACAGCAAAGTGCTGGGAACATAAATGCAATGGGGCTACTTATTTACTCAAATACTCAATACTCACAAATACATATGATTGGGGATGGGCTGAAATATGGATATTGTGATTAGATATCACATAGTTCATGGTAATTTTCGCGACAATGATACATGTGGCATATATGGCAAAATACTAAATAAAAACAAAATATTTCAAGAATACACTACTGCAACAAAATGAAAATTATGAAAAATATGATATGGGACACCCCTAAATTAGATATTAAAAGATTCAAGAATTTTATCAGATTTGTAACAGAAGTCAATGATCTAGAATGTCATGAAATTAATAATAATGCACTCCAAATATCTCCATATATCCAGGATTAAAGTAAAATAAATGATACTGGACAGATATAATCCGTCTCTAGTAGATATATAATGGGAAATGAGAACAGTGTGAATTTTTAACTGTTGCTATCTCACACCCTGTCAACAGTCTATTAAGATAAGATAAGATAAGATAAGATAATCCTTTATTAATCCCACAATGGGGAAATTTACCATGTTACAGCAGTGCAGAGTAAAGGACAGAGAAACAGGTCAGGAAAAGGTAAATACAAATAATGATAAATCTATATATACAGAAAACCTATTGTAGGAAAATATATAAAGAGTTTAAAAAATTATATATAGTAAAAGAAAAAAATATATATACATCTAGTGCATAGAGATATGATTATGGTAGGGTGGACCAGTATTATTGCACAAGAGTAACAGTGAATAAATATCAAATAAATAATAGATAAAAACAAAAGTGAGAAAAAAAATATTGCACATTAAATAAATTGCACAAATGATGATCACAGTACCCGTAGTGAGATGGATATTGCACACGGTAAGCATTACAGCTACACTGAGTAGTATGTAGGTTTGTATGAAGTCCTGAGATAGTAAACTAGTGTTTACTGGGAGCGCGGTGTGTTGTAAAGTCTGATGGCGTGTGGAACGAAGGACCTGCGGTATCTCTCCTTCACACAGCGTGGGTGCAGCAGCCCGGTACTGAAGGAGCTGCTCAGTGCTGTCAGAGAGTGATGCATGGGATGGGACAGGTTCTTCAGCATGTTGTTAAGCTTAGTCCTCATTATATTTTGATGCCTGGTGCTCACGCTGTTAAAATAGCATCAGAGTTTAGGGATAAATCTACACTGATGGGTGTGGTGGTGCGCCACTGACTGAATAAAACCCTGACAACAGTCAACAGTCAGTTGGCCAATCATATCTTAGCTATACAGAAGCGCTGTGTGCGAGGCACACGCTCAGCGCATGTACACCCACGCTTGTTACACACAAATAACACAAGTCCATCTTTTACATCAAGAATAAACAGAATAAAGAATAAAATAATATTACTGTTCCCTGAAATGAGCTGCTAGTGTATCTTTACAGTGTGAACGAGCAGATCAGTATCTAAATATCTGCTGAGATGCCCAAAAAAAGCGCCGCACTGTTATGATATGAACACGCCAAAGTTAGAGATCACCTGCCTCTTAAAGGGAATAACAACTGATACACTGATTGGTTTATTTCACATTAAGCCCAAAATTAACCACACCCATGATTATTTAAGATAATTAGTACATGCCTTTTGCGTGTTTCGAGCCACACAAGGGCTATTTTGTGGTGCCACATCAACACGCCCCTAAATCCAGCTGTGCCATTCTCAATTGACGATTTACATTTTTCTTACTGACTAATATATGTATATTCCATCACTTTACAGACAATTTATGTTTTTTTTCTCTACCGTTCAGTGGTGTTAATGTTATGGCTGACTGGTGCAAATATTCTTTTACCCACAGGAAGTTCACAAGTTTTTTTTTTAAACAAGGTAGTTGCACAGGAAGTGGCAAACGAATGCAATCTAAGCGAAAAGCTGCAGTAACAGGATTTAGTCTCTAACGCTGCTAAATTTGGTATTACTTGGTATTAGAGCTCTTAATATTAATTTACAGAAACATTGAGGTGCAATGAAATTAGAAATTCCATAAGTTTATCCATGATTTTCCATATTTTCGTCCACATTTTCATTGGTTTTGTGTTTTCAAGATGAGTCCAAATTTATTTGGCCAATACACACAACTAACATTCATCTAAATGTTTATTAAATGCCACTGACATCTCAGCTGAATAGTAGATAGGAACTGACCAATGCACAAAGGGAACACAACGTTTTAAAGATGTTCTGACCCAGTCGTCTATCCATCACTATTTGCATCCCTTTAATTTACTAACTAATAGTATATTCCACTCCATGACAGACAGATGTGACTGTAAATTAATATAATTCATGTCTTTTGCTTCACCTGTGAGTGGTGTTAATGATATGGCTGACTGGTGCAAAAATACATTTCCCACACACTTATGCAAAAATCTGTTTTTCCACAGGAAGTTTATACTTATGAAACTATTTTTTCATAAGGAAGTGGCAAACAAATGCAATGCAAGCTAATAAAAAAGCTGCAGTTTCAGAATTTGTGGTTTCTAATGCTGGTAAATGTGGTATTACTTGGTATTACTGCTGTTAATATTAATAACCAGCACTATTGAGGAGCAAAGAAATTAGAAATTCTACACGTATATCCATAATTTTCTATAATTTCATTGTTTCTGTGTTTTCAAAATGAATTTATATTTAAATAGATTTAGATCTTAACTTAATTAACTAAATGGTTTGGTGTGAAATTTACAGAAATCTACAAAGTCAGAACTGTGCCCAGTGTCTCTGAGTACTATTTTAGTGATCTATAGGCGATGCATCAATCACGCAATGTGCAGCTTGATTTAAGGTATGTCAGATTGTCTTTGCTATCGTAACAATGGGAAAAGTACATCTTGCTCATCTCAATCTGTGCAAAAGGCATGTACTAATTATTTTAAATAATCATGGGTTTGGTTAATTTTGGGCGTAAATTGAAATAAGACAACAAGAGTACCACTTGCTCATCATTCACTTTAAGAGCTAGATGTGCTCTGATTTTGGGGAATTGCTATTTTAATGGCGTAGCTACCTGGATGTGTCCAATGCTTCTCAGCAGAGATGCTTATTTCTGTTGCCAATATAGAAAAACACAATCATTTAACCTGAACACACCTAATTTTCAGAACACCACACCCATCAGTGTAGATACTGTATATTCAGAAGCACTGTCGCTATTTAAACAATGCAGGCACCAGGCATGAAAATAGACTTTGGGGTGTAAGATAGCAATGAGCATCACGACATGCCTTGTGCAGGGTGTATGATAGGACCCTGTGTTTCCAAAAGTGCCCAAACACTACAAATTCAAATGTTTTACAAAGAAAATAGTATGTTAAGGAATGTTTCTGTCGTTGTTTTTAATGTGATACAGTGAAATAAGAGCTGTTTTTTTGGGAGAAAGTAGACATCAGTAATCCTTAAATCAGGGGACGGCAATTAAGTTTCCAATACACCACCCCAATACGCTGCCCTGGCTAGAGAATTGGGAAAAAAACGGAAAAAAACACCCTTATAAGGAGGATAGTGAAACTGAAGTCACGCCGATCGCGACAGAGAGAGACAGGGGAGGAATGTAAACAAAAGCTCGCCAGAGAGGCGATATTTAATTTTGTATAGGGAGCCGTATTAAATTGGTTAGCGTATCTATTATTAAGGTCTACTGTTTACGTTTTTTCTGATAATAAAGTCTGATTTCTTTAAATATTGTGTATATATTTTGTGGGATAAAGTAAACCCAATACTAATCAAAGCCTTAATTTAAAGCCTTTGTGTTTTATATTATATGTACTCCTAACAGTACAGTAACTCACAAACCAACGGGGTTGGACAATGAAACTGAAACACTTGTCATCATTTTAGTGTGGGAGGTTTCATGGCTAAAAAATGGAGCAGCCTGGTGTTCAATCTTCATTAATTGCACATTGCACCAGTAAGAGCAGAGTGTGAAGGTTCAATTAGCAGGGTAAGAGCACAGTTCTGCTCTAAATATTGCAATGCACACAACATTATGGGAGACATACCAGAGTTCAAAAGAGGACAAATTGTTGGTGCACGTCTTGCTGGAGCATCTGTGACCAAGACAGCAAGTCTTTGTGATGCATCAAGAGCCACGGTATCCAGGGTAATGTCAGCATACCACCAAGAAGGACCAACCACATCCAACAGGATTAACTGTGGACGCTGTAAGAGGAAGCTGTCTGAAAGGGATGTTCGGGTGCTAACCCGGATTGTATCCAAAAAACATAAAACCACGGCTGATCAAATCACGCAGAATTCAATGTGCACCTCAACTCTCCTGTTTCCACCAGAACTGTCCGTCACCACAATCAATTATTGTGCTCTAAAACCAGGTGTTTCTGTTTCATTGTCCAACCCCTGTATATTAAAGCCCAGTCATGCAAAAAATGAGAAAAAATTGAGAATCTTGAAAAATACCGTGATATGCATTTTGGTCAACTATTAATACTAATAATCAGTAGATTTAGTCCTACCTCATGAGGGCAGCTATTGCAGTCCTGGAAATGACACAACCCTCTGGAAAGACGTCCTTCTCTGGGACTACAGCAGGCCTTCTCCCCCTTCCTGATGGCCACGTTAATGTTCTCGATGGGAAACGCACAGAGCGCAGACTTGCTAGTAGGATTCCCGGCATTATCTGTGCTAGCAAACACGATGTACAGCACACCGTTCTGCTTAATACCCAGCTCTTCTATCAGGGCTTCTGTAGCTGTGCTGAAATGAGCTGCCTGTGCTGTGTTATAAGAGGTAAACTCTGTGTTCCTTTTCCTTCGCTTGGGTCTGAATTCACACTCCAAAACGATCTCCCGATACATCGACACCTCGATGTCCCCAATCGTCAATCGTCCGAGATGAGTCTGGAGCTTGGAGTTGGGTTGTTGGGGGTTTTCTCTCTGAACAGACAGGAAGTAGGTGTAGCCCAGAGTGGAGAAAGTGTAGATGTACTCAATAGGGAAGGAGTTCTGAAAGGCTGGAAGCACCGTCAGACTTTCGGTGCTGTTGTCGAATCCATCTTCCGTTGAAAGCAGACGTCGCACTGCAATAGAATTCCTGCCGTAAGTTCCTGCGATTGTGCTGTTGATATTAGCTGCTACGAAGAAATAAGACGTTTGCCCTTCTTCCCCAATGCTAACTTTCGTTCCTAGAGGACTCGCGATACAGTCAGGACAGTCTGACGGTGAATTTTCCCCTTTCCTGTAGAGACAGTTTGAATTAAAAGGCGTAGAGTCAAGATCAATGAAGGTACAGACTCCGTACTGATTGCTCCCACAAATGTACAAGAAGCGAAAGTTTGGCGATGGATCCAGTAGAAGCACTTGGTTGTCCGTATCCACCGGCGCATTAGGATCAATCCCTGGTCCACAGTGGCACGTCTCACACTCTGGACTGTCTACCGGTCCAGTTTTCCACTCCCATACCTTCTCAAAATTGTCATCTACCGCTTCAATCACATTCTGAGACGCTACGTAAACTTCCGGAGGGTCCGTGTTGACTGCAATATTCTGTATAGGTTTTAAAGTTTGGAAATATGGCAATGAATACTCAACATTAAAATCCACAGCCCTCCGCTGGGCTACTACAGGACATGTTTCCAGGGCGAAGGTCACGTGGATCTGGATCCAGACGCATGCTAGCAATGTCCGTGCTACGAATAGCATTTCCGTGTCTGCTGTCCTCAGAGCAGCCGAAGGAAAAAAGACGATTTACTGCTCCTCAAAGCATGCTGATCATCACACAGATCTAAAAAAAAAACAAAGAAATAAAGCAGAAAGGAGAGATGAGTTTCATAAACAAGCATCATTACCATAAAACAGGAAATAGTAGAAGGATATCGAATAAAACACACTCAAAAGTGTCATGATTCCAGAATACAATTTGGTTCCATAGGAGACATTAGTGCTTGTCAAAAAATGAGAATTTCATTGGAAAGTTATAAAACTTTATTTCAGTAATTTAGTTTAAAATGTGGTTAACACTTTACTTGGATGGTCCATTTTATGGCCTTGTTGATGCTCAACTGACATTCAACTAACATTCAACTGAATCTATATTAAATGCAACTTAAACTATGTTGAATGTAAAGGATTTAAAATAGAACATAACCCTACACTTAACCCTAACCTTAACCCTTAATCAACCCTAAAATCATTAATCAACCACAAAATTACAAAATTACAAAATGTGAAACTCCTATATTATTTAGATGTATTACACACAGAGTGATCTATTTTAAGTGTTTATTTATTTTATTGTTGATGATTATGGCTTACAGCCAATAAAAAAAATCTGTATTTTAGAAAATTAGAATAATATATAAGACCAAATGATACTTTTGTCAGTGTGGGCAGAGTGCCAAGTCCTGCTGGAAAATGAAATCCATAATCCATCTCCATAAAAGTTTCAAAAGTTGTCAGTAGCAGAGGGAAGCATGACGTGCTGTAAAAAATTGTGGGAAAACAAAACTGCACTGACTTTAGACTTGATAATAAAACACAGTGGATCAACACCAGCAGATACACTAGTATATGTAAGTGTGAAAAACCTGTACATCAAATGGAGGTTCTTCCATTGCATTTCCTTAAGAATCTGCTGTATCACCATTATTTTAAAGAGTGCACTGGAATGTAGAGTATTTTTGAATTTAGATTTTTATATATATATATACATACATATATTATTTATTTTTTTTAATTCAGTGTTTTGTCATATTGCCAAGAGTATCGTTATCGCAGAAATATCGCCCACCCCTATTTGATATACTAACCAGGATTCAGGTATTATAAAGTTACTCTCAGCAGCAACAGAAACTAATTCACACTTTCTACATATTTTACACTGAAACCAGGGAGTTACCCAAAACACAGAATAGAGGTGACCCCCACCCAAGTGAAGATAGCCTGAGGGGGGATACTAACATTCAATGGAGCGTGAAGTGGGTTAGACACGCCTAGTATTCATATGGATCAGGCCAGGAGCCAATAGGAAAGTTCTGAGATTTACTCAACTGTAGGTCGAGTACAGGTCACCGAAAGTCACTAAATCAACACAGCTGACGCAGATTTACTCAGGTAGACTTCTGAGAAACATTACTGCACAAACCTCAGGTTCCAGATATCAGCAAACGTTACAAGAACGTTTAGCAATGTTTAAAAAAAGGTTTCAGAAAAGTTACAGAAATAATGTTCCAGGAATATTCTTATAATAACTTGCGACTTAATATTAGTTTGCATAACAATGGTGGTCATTACAACATTTCTTACAAAACATTCCCAGCTACATCCAGTGTTGGGAAGGTTACTTTTAAAATGTAATCCCTTACAGATTACTGATTACATCACTCAAAATGTAATTTGTAACGTAATCAGTTACATTACTTCAAGTGAGTAACGTAATCTGATTACTTTGGATTACTTTAAATATTGTCATTTTTTTAAGCCTGAATGAATGTAGCAACCACATATTGCATATTATTATTTTATTTTTCTTTCCAGTTAACAAATAGATAAACAAATAAAACAGCCTTTTCAATCACTCTATAAAAATACTTATGAAACCATTTCATCAAACAATTTTATAAAACACTTCTATAAATTGATAAAACCATTTAAAACCAAACAATGTAACAACAACTGTAAGCTATCTATTTGCAGGTTTGCCTCCAGTGTTAATTTTGACAACAAATTTTGATTTAGTCTTAGTCATAGTCTTGTGACGAAAATAGTATTTAGTTTTAGTCACAATTTAGTCATCTGAAATGTTTTTAGTTTTAGTCGACTTAATGTCATAAGAATATAGTCGACTAAAATTACAGTAAATTTAGTCGACTAAAATGTAAAGGGTGTAAATGTAAATGATTTTTCATCAGTTTCCTTGAATTATTAACTATACACTTATATGAAATGAAACGTTTAATAACCACTTGAGTAATATTGTTAATGTTTGAAAGTGAAATATATTTATATATGATTTAATGTATATTATTATTATTATTGTAGGTGTGTGACTATACATATGTTACATTTAAAAATTTGCTCTAGAAATCAGGTCATAAAACAACTGAATAGTTAAATTAAAGTTTAAACAGAGCTGTAGATGCAAAAACAACTTTTAAAGGATCTAGTTTTATCTCCAGCACATCTACTGGAGCTACAGTCTATAAATGAGATCAAAACAAACATTCACACACTGTCCTGTAGAGATGCTCTCAGGATGTACTGAGAGACTTCATGAGTTAAAGTGAGAAACTTATGAGAAAGTGCTGTAAGGAACTTTACACAGACTTTTGGGTTCATAGATTCACTTATTTTATTGTTTTATTTTCGTTGTATTATTGAGTTCCTTTCTGACCTGCTGCTGCTTTAACACTAGCTATATCTTTCCCACTGTGAGACTAAACAGATGATCTGATCTTAATGAGTGAGTTCTGTATCAGTTCTGTGTTTTAGTGCACTGCTGAGTTAAACACCATCAGCTCATGAAATAACATCAGCATTAAAACGCGGATCTCTGCATGGAGATCTGTGTGACTCTGGTCTGCAGAAGCTGAAAGATTAGTGGTGTTTTTACCGGAGATGGAGTCTCTGTTTACACATTATCTTGTTTTTCGCGACGTCAAAGGAGAAATATATCGCCTCTCCCCTCTCTCTCTCTCTTCCTGCTGAACACTGTCGAGTTAACTTCCAGTCGAGCTCCGTAACGACAGGTTAATTCCCGGGTTTGTAACTGAGCGCGCGGCGCCTCCGCTAAAGTAGCAGTGATTGGATCTCTTCCTAACTGGTCCCTACCTTTCACAGAACTATATCAGTCTGATTGGATTTCGTCCCTGCCAAACATTTTCGTCTCGTTTTTATTCGTTGACCAAAATGTCAGTTAATTTCGTCTCGTTGTGTGTGCGGAGCCGCTGTCTGCCCCTCCTCCCTGTATGTGTGTGTGTGCAGCGAGACGGGAGGAGGGGCAGACAGTTCCCTGTCATATCAGAGCGATTTCACCCCAAAATGTTATTTGCGTTTTGTCAGTGTTGGATTGGAAGAGCAAAAATAGGAAAGTACCGCAATGTAACCCTTTTATTTTAGCAGAGTAACTGTAATCTGATTACCACTTACTGAAGCAGTAACTGTAACGGATTACAGTTACTCATAATTTGTAATCTGATTACGTAACGCCGTTACATGTAATCCGTTACTTCCCAACACTGGCTACATCAATACTAACATTATAGAAATATACTTAAAACTAAAAAAAAAACATTAACATTAGTGATGTTGCAGCTACATTGCCAGACTATTTAAAAATGTTAAATAAATATATACTAAGAATATCCAGAAAACTTGAGAAAATAAGAAATGGCTGAAATAACAAAAAAAGATGCAGAGCTTTCAGAACTCAAATAATGCAAAGAAAACAAGTTCATATTCATAAAGTTTTAAGAGTTCAGAAATCAATATTTGGTGGAATAAACCTGTTTTTTAATCACAGTTTTCATACATCTTGTCATCATGTTCTCCTCCACCAGTCTTACACACTGCTTTTGGATAACTTTATGCTGCTTTACTCCTGGTGCAAAAATTCAATCAGTTCAGTTTGGTTTGATGGTTTGTGATCATCAAAATGATATAATTACTATTTCTTAATTATTATTTAGTCAGTTGTAATTATTGTTTTTAAATTAATATAAGCATTAAAAAATGTAAAAATACATTTTAAAAGCTTTTGCAGATGAGTTGTAGATTTTAAAATAGAAAAGGGAAGTTGCAGAGTTTTACAGCTTTTGTCTACATGCTGTAAAACTAATTTTAGCTAGAAAAAACCTAAATCAATTGAGACAAAAACACTATGAAAAGAGTACATGAGTGCAAACAGTGTGGTGTTATATATCAAGTATTCATCTTAAAATTACAGAGATTCTTTTTTTATTTTAGATAGGTCAGTGTAGGTTTTTTTTTTAGTTCCTATACATAAATAAACCATACTATATAACTGTATGTTTAGTTTAACCACTTTTTTGCATCACTGAGGTTATCAAATTATTAAGATATAAGATCAGTAGGAAGCAAAAATCTGCAAAAATATATATTTTTGTGCTTCTTTGTTTTTTATTTTTATATTTAAAAATTATATAATTACTTGTTTCTTAATTATCATTTTAGTTCGTTTTAATTGTTTTTCAATTAATTTAAGCATTAAATATATTAAGCATTTCAAAAGGTTTTTGCAGATAAGTTGTAGATTTTTTCAAAATAAAGGAATTTATAATAGAAAAGGGAAGCTGAAGAGCAGAGTAAATTTAGCAGCAGTGACGGGGTTAATGCTGCTTTTGCCTACATGCTGTAAAACTAATATGAGTTAAGAATTGAGACAGCTAATGCAGTTTATTAACTCAATAATTTGATGATTGCAAACGATTACATATCAAGTGTTATGACAAAGCTGAGCACATTCATTCATACACATAAACTGTTTTTATCTTAAAATTACAGAGATTTTTATTTTTATTTTAAGTAGAACAGTAATTAAAAGTCATAGTTTTTTAATAGTCAATATATTTTTTTGTTCTTATACATAAATAAACCATGTTATTTAACTGTATGTTGGGTTTAACCACTTTTTTAACATAAGCAAACACAACATACAGTGTTTTTATCCTTAAAAAACAAGGAATCATGTTTTAGTACAGTTCAGAATGCGTGGGAAAAATCAGGATATTATCTTGGCTGCTCTCTGTAAGAGGAATAAATATGATGTATTGATTTTTCCACTAATGGATCTGAGGACGTTTTCATTACAGGACTCTGAGTGTCCACTTCCTGTAATCACTGCCAAGACCATTACATCAGAATTAAAACAACACAGAGCCCAGCTGTCCTTACACTGTAAAAACCTAATAAAAATAGTTTATTTCTATAATAAAGGTAAATATTAGCTGAGTATTACACCGGATATTAGCCTAGCTTTACCTGTACAGAGGCCTATATGTTGTTACCTGAACTGCAGGTTATGATCAACTGATTAACTTTAGATGGTTTAAATGCTTTAAAAAGGCGAGTAAATATATGTAAAGAAGATAAACTAGGCTAAAAACTAAAACTAAACTGTATTTTATCAGGTTTTTAACCTTCATATGAAGCGTAAACGACTTTAACACACTTTAAATAAAGGTAAAGCAGCTCAGGTGAGAGCATGCAGGTGAAAGAGCATGAAGTTTACCTGAGGAACACCTCTCTGACAGGAGCGTCGAGGTCTTTACTCACTAATTCCACCGCAGTCTTCAGTAAAACGCAGAGAAATCCTCCTGTTTCTGCGAGAAAAGCTCTGAAACTCGCTGAAACTCCGCGGTTCTGTTTCTTTAAGCCTCAGAAGCTCGAGCTCGGTTCTGGTCCACGCCTTGACTGATCTTCATGAGGAAGTGCTGCAGCTGATTGCACAACCTCAGCTCCAGCCCGGAGTCTCGCGCTGAGAAAAAATACTGATCTACACAATTACAGCTTTTAAAAACCACAGGAAATCACTTTACTGCACAACTGAGCTTCATTACCTGCGGTCCTCCCTCAGGTGTGATATAAACAGAAATAAAGTCACCAGTTAATTTTTTTTTACCTGACCGTTTGATGTGGAAGCCCATTCTTAAAATTATTATTTAGTAAACTGCTATCTCAATATTTTGAGAAGGTAAGTCATTATTTTTAGATAGTAAGTCATTATTTTGAGATACTATCTCAATATTAAAATAAAATAATTATTAATGAATTAATATATTATTAATTAATATATTTCTAGATTTTCAGACCTTTTTTATCTTGTAAAAAGTAGGTTAGATTATACCATCAGATTTTTATTACAAAATGCATAAATTGTAAAATCAGAAAACTAAATAGATTTTTTTTTTTTCATGTACAGTATATCTGATCGTGAGGAGCAGAAATTAAAAACTTAAAAATTGGCAAAATAATTGAAAACCCAAATTCATCTTTAATATAATTTTAATATAATACAATTATCTATTTTCAAAATAGAAAAATCTGCCCATCCCAATTTCAATTTCAGAAAAAATGAAAAAAAAAAATATATATATTTTAATTTTAATTTGTTATTTTTATTTATCTTGTTTTTTTGACCTTTCATTTTTTTTCTCTCAAAATGTTTTCTCTATTAATAATCAGATATTTTAGATTCTTAAAAGTAGCACCATTGCTTAGATAACACTTTTAAGTATTTAGGTTTGTTTAATTCTTTTAAGTTACTACATGATTCCGTATATGTGTTTATATATATATATATATATATATATATATATATATATATATATATATATATATATATATATATATATATATATATATATATAAAGATACAAGAGAGTAAAACTAAAAGGATAAACAAAGATATTAAACAGAGTATATGTACAATATGTATATTAATATACAGACACACACACCAATGCCTGTATTTATACACAAAGGTAGGCCATAATAAATAAGGGAAGGCTTTTTTCTTAATTTTTATTTTTAAAAAAATTCTGGGTTTTTTTCTTACAAAAAAGAAAAAAGTAGGTTGGATTATACCATCTGTATTTTGTTACAAGATGCAAAAAATAGAAATTCCAGCAGTTCTCTAGAAATTAGAAATATAAGCTGGGTATTACATCGGATATAAGTCTACCTTTAGAGACAGACGGAGGCCTACCTAAGCTGAGCTATATTAGCTACTATGATTTAAAAGGGCAAGTAAAGAAGATAAACTAGATATTTTTGCATGTTTTAAAACCTTTATATGTTTTTTTTTTTTACTTGTTTGTCTATTTAGTGCAGTAAATAATAAATAGCATTTTATCTGTTTTCCCATTGTCTTGTTTTTCATGTCTACTCCTTAGCTAAATAAAGAAAACATTTATTTTAAGAAATAAAATGAATGTCAAGCGCTACCACTATGATCGGGAGAATGCTGGTTCGAATCCCAGTCATGCAGCTTGCCATCAGCTGCTGGAGCCTGGAGAGAGAACAATTGGTCTTGCTCTCTCTGGGTGGGTACAGTAGATGGAGCTCTTTCTTTCCCCTCATCACTCCTAGGGTGATGTGGATCAGAACAAGGCTGCGTCTGTGAGCTGATGTATCAGAATCGAGTCGCTGCACTTTCCTCCGAGCGTTAGCGCTGTGATGCTACTCGGTAATGCTACATCATCAGCAGCAGTTCAAAAAGAGGCGGAGTCTGACTTCACATGTGGAACAACTGGCCAGATAAATTGTATTGTAATGTATTTTAAAAATGCATTTAGAAAGAAATGATGTTAAGTCGATCTGAAAAAAATTAAGAACTTTTTTTTATTCCGCCCCAGGAATGAAAGAGCAAGAGTTTCCTCTGTTGTACAGGATAAGTTAATCAGAGTTACCAGCCTCAGAAACCGCAAGTTAACAAGAGTATTTTGGTTTGTTTAACACTTTTAAGTTACTACATGCTTTCTTATGTGTTTCATCATAATATCTAAATCAATTTCACTATTAATTTACTATAAGAACGGTTCTGCAGTGTATTTGTAATTTCAGGCAGGAATGGAAACATAAGCGTCTCTGGTTTGAATCCAGATTATGTTAAAGATCTGAACACAGTTCTGCTCTTTCATGTATATGGATTAATGGAAGGCTGTAAACAGTGAAAAGGCATAATTCACACGTGGGCACGGCATTCAGGCACAGCCCTCACTGCCTCATGGAATAATTAATTCTTGTCTTATATCGTCACTGACGCACACTCTCACCAATCCGTGTCATTCCAAAACACACACACACACTCTCTCACACACATACACACACTTACACACAAACACACGATATCCGGTATGTGTCACTCCTTAGATTGAGGTCAGTAAGCTCTCCAAAGCAAAACTCCAAATCTTTTAAGAGCTTCGTATCACATGATGGATACAACACAAACTGTGCTAAACAGCAGCAGAGGAATATTTTACGCTGCAATTTTTTTAACCCTCCTATTATGTTTGGGGTCAATTTGACCCCAATCAAATGTTTTACACCTTTAAATAAGCAGTTAATATCATTTTGTCCACTTCAAATTCAGTGACTTTTCCTAATTTAATGGGGACAACTGGGTAAATATTAAATTAATGTGATGTAATGTGAATGTTTTGTGTGTGCTGAACACAGGCTGTTTTAGCTGTATAAAACATAGAAATATAGAAATATCAACATTTTACACACATTTGTGTTGAATAATGTTTGAACTTTAAACTTTAGAGGCCTAAAATAACATGATTATATCTGTATTAGTGCAAGAACCACTGAAAGTTCATTGCAACAGGGGGGCGGGGAAAACATAATTCTCACGAAAAGTTGATATTTCTGTATCTGTGGAGGAATATATTGTTCCTACAAACATATTGATAGTAGATTTTTTTTAAAAAAACATAAACTTGGGTAAAAGTGTTATTATTATATAATAATTTTCCGTAGTTTAAAATTGCTGGGGTCAAATTGACCCCAAACATAAAAGATGTTAGTAAATTTGAATGCAACAGGAGTGTTCAGGCAACAATTTTAGTATTTTTGACTTATCGCATTTTATATTAAAATGTGACCGAAATAACTCCATCAAAATTAGCTATACCTTGGTGGATGTTCATTCATAAGGGTTTCATTATACTTACGAGAGTTCACAGTATCCTGGGTGTAAAAAACGAATATAAAAAAAATAGTTTAAAAGGTTAAATGAATTGCTAACAAAGTCTAAAAAATGGGTTTTGTGTTGCATTGAGTGACCCTGCTTTTCTTACCTGGCATAACAGTGTGATTACATTTTTTGTGAGTGGGAGGGACTTGATGGGGTTTAAAGTGGGGGATTTTGGGAAGGAAGGAAGAAGGAGGAAGGAAAAGAGAACAAAAAAATACATTTTGGGCTGGATCCCTTTATTTGGTTTTGTACATTTGTTTAGTCTATTATTCCTGTGCTTTTATGCTTAATGTTGTTAACGCTTTTCTTTTTGTTATTCATTGGATTTGTCTTGTTTCTCTACCTTCCTGTTTTTTTTTCCTCTTCTCTAACTTTCTCAATAAAAATAAATTTGTGCTACATATATATATATATATGCTATTTATATATATACTAAAATATGCTATACTGCCCTTTTAATAGGATTACCATGACCAGACCAAGAAGTTTGGCATATCCAGTATACAGCTTTAAGTCAAGGGAACAGCCTAGTGCAAAATCCCAAATTTTAGCATTATAGTCATTATGGCCTTTAGTAAAATGTGTTTTGGGGAGGGGGGGGGGGGGGGGGGGGTAGTGCACTCTAGGACTCTGTGGGCGTGGCCTAAGCTTTTCTTTTTTTTAATGTATTTATTTTTTCTCTTTACATTACTTTTACTTTTATACTTTAAATAGTTTTGAAACCAGTACTTTTTTAAACACTTTTACTTAAAGAGTAAAAAGCTTGACTTGATACTTCTACAACTTCTACGGAAGTATTTTAAGTATTTTAAGTACCTTAGTATCTATACTTGCACTTGAATAATGAGATATAATAATGGCGCTCCTCACCAGGCCTCCTCATCTCTCTAAGGCTCGCCCTTTTAATGTGGCTGAGAGGACTCGCCTGAGATTAGACCCTTCTGCTGACCACAGCATCTTCTACCTAAATCTGAGGTCACCTGTGTCCCCTCCCGCCCAGTCGCCCTCCGTCCTTGTCCTTCATTGGTCACGCTAGCCCAGGTGGTCAACCGAAATCCCAAATCCTCCTAAGACTCGAAACAACTGGTTGACTCACCTTATCCAGTTGAAGCTAGAGCTGCTGCTGTGGTTCACGGTTCCTGGCCGGTGCTTGCGGCGATCGAGCGGTTTCAGTTCCAGGCTTCTTCACTCTTGATCCAGAGGTGATATGGGGGCTGGAGCGAGCGCCGAGGAGAAACACTCCAGGGAGCTGGAGAAGAAGCTCAAGGAGGACGCCGACAAAGATGCCAGGACCGTCAAGCTGCTGCTACTGGGTAAAAACACCATTGGGCCCACGATTGAGCCTTGAGTAACTCCGTAGATTTAAACATGAACAGGGCAAGAGCTTTAATCATGGGCGGATCTACCGGGGTGGCATAGGGGGGCAGCTGCCACCTAAAAAGGCTAAACACCCTAAAAGAAAGCCTTGCCACCCATGCTGCCACCTCAGAATTAAAAGATAAAAATATTTCATTATGGCCAGTTTAACCTTTTATGAGAGAGAATATCTAAAGCCAGACTGCAGTAAATTATAACGAAATAAATTAATTGTGAAAGCACGGTGCTAGTATAACTGCGATGCTGATTATTTTGAGCTTATAAAACATCTATAAAAATCTTATTTTGCTCACTATAACATGTATTGTTTGCTAAAGGTCAAGTGATGTCAGGTACTTAGTGACGCATTACTGTAATCTGTCCGTTTCTCCAGTAATGATAAATCTAACACATTAGTATGTCCAATCCAGTAATCAGATTAAAGTTACTTGTTTAAGAAAGTAACTGTGCATTAATATTTTTATAATTTTCCTCAGTACATTTCTCTGTTTGAGTTTGTAAATGGTAGCCCGTGGCCATATATATATATATATATATATATATATATATATATATATATATATATATATATATATGCCACCCCAGAAATATTTTTCTAGATCTGCCCCTGGCTCTAATGCAAAAATCATGCCTTTTTTGGAGTGTAGAATATTCATATTTCAAAGATTGAACATTTATGGTTTGCTGTTGGTCTTGGTTCTTGGTAACATCCTGATGAATTTGGATTAAATGTATATTGAATGAAGATCATGTTGAATGAACCACTGTTATAATAGTAGTATAGTGAAAGCAATCTTAACTGAAATTCTTAAATCCTTTGAATTCAATGTAAAAAAAAACTCTATTTTTGTTTGCATGTAAATATTAAGAAGAAGAAGAATCATCTGGCCAAACGTTTGATTGGTTTATATTGGTTCATTATAATATTAAATGAAGATTACCTAATTATAAGAAAACGTTTGTCTCCATCTCTCATAACTGCATTTTTAAACAGCTTGACTAAACTAGTCTTAGATCTGGGTCAGCGTCCTCGCATACATCAGCTTTAACAGGCTTAGGGGCTAAAGTAATGAACCCCAAGCCTCTTAATGCGATCCTCCTCAAGATATGCACACAGGACAGGAGGATGATTTCAGGAGAACATACCAAACATACTGGAGAGGGGAGGAGAGGAGCGGGTGGAGTGGAGGGGAATGGAATTCTCCACACTGGAAGAAAGCCAGCATTAGTGTAGATTTTGTTATGGGATTGTGTTATTCACAATTCTTAATCTAATTGAATGAATTTGCCAGTTTTAAATCAACAATAATAATCTTGATTTACAATTAACATGCATAATTTACCACTGACAAATGTTGTGTTGTGTCTTTACTGTTGGAATACTGAAAACAGATATCTTAACAGTGTAAAAGAAAGCATATAAAATGAAATAAAACAAAAAATTAGCTAATTTAGAAGCATGAAGAGCTGTTGGCTTGGCATTGTTTCTACATAAATGCTTTTTCAAGTCAAGTCAAGTATTTTTATTGTCAATACTGCATATATACAGGACATACAGAGAATTGAAATTACCTTACTCTCCTTCACAATGTTACAGCAAAAAAACCTAAAGCGATAGTATTTAAAATATATAAATAACATAAGAATTCAATAGACACTATTGCACAAATCACAAATATAGACATAGACGAGACAAGAGACACAAGAGACACAAGATAAACGTGCAAAAGTGATGGGGGGGATTAAAGAGGTAAAGACAGTACCAGTATAAACAGAACCCATATAAACATTAGTGCAAATATAGAGGTAATAAAGTTTTGTTAATATAGGTTAGCTGTAGCTAACCCTGGGACGTATAATTAAGAGCATTAAAAGTATGTTTAAATTAGGTGAAGAATACTAAAAGTACATTTTCTATGTAATATATTTTATGAAAATACACATTAAATATACTCTGTACATTAAATGTACTCTATTTCTCTGCATTTACATAAAATGTATCTTTATGCTATATACTTTAAGTTATATATGTGTTGATTGAAAATATATATGTAGTGGAGCTTATACTTATACTTGTCCCTGTGGTGGACTGTATGTGGATGAAACCTAAAAAAAAATATCAGTCCATTTAATTTTATTTCAATTAACTTAAATTGACAAATTTCCTTCATGATCTATATTTATATATTTATCCATCTATTCAAACATTTCAATCAGGGAATTTGTAATGATATATTTGGTACAGTGCTGCCACCTGCTGCCATAAAGAAATGGCATCGCTTATAAAATAAACATTAAATACTTGACACTAATTGAATCATGCTGAATTATTTATTAAATGTATTACATATATTAAGTTATACATTTACGTGACAATATCAAAACATATCTCAAGTTTTAAGTTACGAATGGCAAATACAGTATATATTTCAACTACATAACTACAGCCTAGCACACATACAGTGAGTATGAATTTTAGTAAATACAATAAAATACGCAATATGAATTTTTAAACTATATATTTGTGGGTTTGCAATTGAATAGAATTAATTGAACTTAATTGGTTTGTATAATCTATTTGTCAGGTGCTGGAGAGTCAGGAAAAAGCACCATTGTCAAACAGATGAAGTAAGTGTTATTTTATTCAACTTTAAACCTTTAATGTTTCAAGTAAAACTTTATTGGATGGTTGATTTTATGGCCTCGTTGATGCTCAAATGAATGTATATTAAATGCAACTTAACCCTACACCCACACCATTAACCAACCCTAAAATCTAACCCTACACCTAACTCTAACCATCAATCAACCCTAAAATTTAACCCTACACTTAACCCTAACCTTAACCCTTAATTCACCATAAAATCTAACCCTACACCTTACCCTAACCTTAACCCGTAATCAACCCTAAAATCTAACCCTACACCTAACCCTAACCTTAACCCTTAATCAACCCTAAAATCTAACCCTACACCTAACCCTAACCTTAACCCTTAATCAACCCTAAAATCTAACCCTACACCTAACTCTAACCATCAATCAACCCTAAAATTTAACCCTACACTTAACCCTAAACTTAACCCTTAATCAACCCTAAAATCAAACCCTACACCTAACCCTAACCTTAACCCTTAATCAACCCTAAAATCTAACCGTACACCTAACCCTAACCTTAACCTTAATCAACCCTAAAATCTAACCCTACACCTACACCTAACCCTAACCTTAACCCTTAATCAACCCTAAAATCAAACCCTACACCTAACCCTAACCTTAACCCTTAATCAACCCTAAAATATAACCCTACACCTAACCCTAACCTTAACCCTTAATCAACCCTGAAGTCTAACCCTACACTTAACCTTAACCTTAACCATCAATCAACCCTAAAATCTAACCCTGCACCTAACCCTAACCTTAACCCTTAATCAACCATAAAATCTAACCCTACACCTAACCCTAACCTTAACCCTTAATCAACCCTAAAGTCTAACCCTACACTTAACCTTAACCTTAACCATCAATCAACCCTAAAATCTAACCCTACACTTAACCTTAACCATCAATCAACCCTAAAATCTAACCCTACACCTAACCCTAACCTTTACCCTTAATCAACCCTAAAATCTAACCCTACACCTAACCCTAACCCTAACCCTTAATCAACCCTAAAGTCTAACCCTACACTTAACCTTAACCTTAACCATCAATCAACCCTAAAATCTAACCCTGCACCTAACCCTAACCTTAACCTTTAATCAACCCTAAAATCTAACCCTACACTTAACCCTAACCTTAACCTTTAATCAACCCTAAAATCTAACCCTACATCTTACCCTAACCTTAACCCTTAATCAACCCTAAAATCTAACCCTACATCTTACCCTAACCTTAACCCTTAATCAACCCTAAAATCTAACCCTACATCTTACCCTAACCTTAACCCTTAATCAACCCTAAAATCTAACCCTACACCTAACCCTAACCTTAACCCTTAATTCACCATAAAATCTAACCCTACACCTAACCCTAACCTAAACTTTAAATCTAACTCTAAACCCTAAAATCCCTAACTCTAAAATGTTAAGATTAGAGTTTGGGTTAAAGTTAGATGTTGGGTTTCATTTAATGGAGAATCATGTATTTTTACCTTTTAGTTCAATTGCATTTAATAGACATGCAGTTGAATGTTAGTTGAGCTTCAATGAGGCCATCCAATTGACCATCCAATAAAGTGTTACCATTATTTAAATAAATTACTGTATTAGCACCAGACATTTAATTTAAACATGTTTTTCTACCACAGAATTATCCACAAAGATGGTTACTCCCTAGAAGAGTGCTTGGAGTTCATTACCATCATCTACAGCAACACCCTGCAGTCTATTATGGCCATCGTGAAGGCCATGACTACTCTCAACATCGGCTACGGAGACGCCGCCCAACAGGTACTGATATAATAAGAGACCAATTAAAAATGATGAGTTTCTTTGATTTTACCAAATTGAAAAAAACTCTGGAATATAATCAAGAGGAAGATGGATGATCACAAACCATCAAACCACCAAACTGAACTGCTTGAATTTTTGCACCAGGAGTAAAGCAGCATAAAGTTATCCAAAAGCAGTGTGTAAGACTGGTGGAGGAGAACATGATGCCAAGATGCATAAAAACTGTGATTAAAAAACAGGGTTATTCCACTAAATATTGATTTCTGAACTCTTAAAACTTTAAGAATATGAACTTGCATTAACTTACACTCTTTGCATTATTTGAGGTCTGAAAACATCTTTTTTGGTATTTTAGCCATTTCTCATTTTCTGCAAATAAATGCTCTAAATGTTCATTTTACTTAAATATAAACCTATAAATAGCTAAATCAGAGAAACTGATTCAGAAACTGAAGTGATTATTTTTTCCAGAGCTCATTTTGAAGCAATGAATCAGTTTCTCTGATTTTGATATTTATAGTTTTATGTTTGAGTAAAATGAACATTGTTGTTTTATTCTATAAACTACAAACAACATTTCTCCCAAATTCCAAATAAAAATAATCTCATTTAGAGCATTTATTTGCAGAAAATGAGAAATGGCTGAAATAACAAAGAGAGTTCAGAAATCAATATTTGGTGGAATAACCCTGGTGGTTTTTAATCACAGTTTTTTTCATGCATTTTGGCATCATGTTCTCCTCCACCAGTCTTACACACTGCTTTTGGATAACTTTATGCCACTTTTATGCTCTGCATCTTTTTTTGTTATTTCAGTCATTTCTCCTTTTCTGCTATAAATAAATGCTCTAAATGACAGTATTTGTATGTGGAATTTGGGAGAAATGTTGTCTGTAGTTTACAGAATAAAACATTAATGTTAATTTTACTCAAACATAAACCAGTAGAATGGATTTTTACCTACGACTGGTCTGTCTGATGGTTCTGTAGGATTTTTGATGGTGAATCACTGTGTAGAAAACTCTATAGAAACTGTAGAATTGTATTAGCAGTGTATCTAAGCAGAGATTTCGTGTTTTGTAGGATAATGCCAGAAAGCTGATGCACTTGGCGGATACTATTGAGGAGGGAACGATGCCAAAAGAGCTGTCTGACATCATCATCCAGCTTTGGAAAGACACTGGTATCCAGGCGTGCTTCGACAGAGCCTCAGAATACCAGCTCAATGACTCCGCCGGATAGTAAGTTATACAGAAACTCTGCCAGAAGAAGTTCAAATACTTTAACCCTCTGTTATCTTCATTTATCAGGAACAGTTATGGTGTTCCCGGGTCAGTTTGACCTGGTGCTGATGTTTAATTATCCGAAAAATGTCTAAAACAAAAAATTAATCATAAAAATAAGTGTTAATTTTTCATTACTAACTCCATTACTAATTATTCTATCAATATTTAGTGCAATGGTGTTTATAACCTTTAACATGTAATGGATTTATTAGGATAATTTACCTGTTTTTCAAGTTCAAACTTTTTTAATGTTTCACTACTTTATTACTTTTGAAAGATCAACACAAAAAAAACATAACACTGAAACATAGAATTGTAATTTAGTTTTAGTTTCTGCAGTTCCTTTCAGACCCTGCGCCCATTACCATTGGCTATCATGTATTTTCTTATTTTTTTAAATGTTTTGTTGCACATAAAACTAATTGTCACCATAGACCATAAACTAGCCAAATCAAAATGTTATTAGCCAATAAAACAAAAGCTTAGCCCCGCCCACTGCACTGAAAGAATAACCCAGCACTAAAGCCAGAAAGGCAAATTTAAAGAGTGTATTTTTACTAATTTTATGTAATTTAGAACTTTTTCATGTTTATTTTAATGTTTAGGCAAAGCTTGTGAACAAAAAGGTCCATATCAAATATTAAAATTGTTAAACACAGGCTTCCAATCCAATAGACATAAAAAAGTTACTTATCTTAGTTAAAAAGATTTAATGTTAATACAGATTTTATATTATAAAATTAAAGTCTTCCTTTGTGCGCATTGCAGACAATAAACAACATTATATTATTAGAATTTTTTTAACACTGGTACATAATTCAGGTCTGAAAGGGTTAAGGCAAGCAGAAGAAATTTCATACTGAAAAAAATAATAATTTTAACTATTTTTCCTAGATCTTCAAACTTAAAAAACGGGTTAATTTGACTCAGAACATAACAGGAGGGTTAATATGAATAGATTTTATATCAGGTTAATGATAAAATTAATGAATACTGAAGTGATCTATCAGATTATGAAGGAGCTGTGAAGAAGCTTTTAGATGCTCTTATCTGGGAAGCTGTTAACTTATTCTGTACAACAGAGGCAACTCTTGCTCTTCCTTTCCTGTGGCAGTCCTAATGAGTGCCAGTTTCATCATGAGCTTGGCTCACCTTAATTTTTTAAGTATTTTTTTTTACTTTTCTTTACTTTATTTAGTTGAATAGTTGTTGCTTCTCATAATATGGATTAGAATATTACTCAGAGCTATTCACTGCATGCCACTATCTATCTATCTATCTATCTATCTATCTATCTATCTATCTATCTATCTATCTATCTATCTATCTATCTATCTATCTATCTATCTATCTATCTATCTATCTATCTATCTATCTATCTATACCAACTCTACCTCTTCACAACTTTACAACTGATGCTCTCAAACACTTTATTAAGAGACAAGAAATTCAAGTAATTAACTCTTGATGAGTTCAGCACAGCTGTTGACTGAAAGCCTGAATTCCAGGTGACTCTACCTCATAAATCCGACTGAGAAAATCCAGCAGAGACGTGTAAAACTGATCATCTAAACAAGGGGTGCTATTTTAAACAATGTAAATGAAACATATTCTGGTTTGTTTAACACTTTTTTGATCATTAAATAATTTCATGTGTTTTCTTCATAGTTTGGATGCGTTTAGAATTAATCCACAATGCAGGACATTTTAAAATAATGAAAAACACTGTTCTTATATGTCCTTTCATATTATCTGTCTAACTGGACTATTCTGGCCCAAGTAAAGGAACAATAATCTGGGAAATCATGGAGCCCAAGGCAAATACCAGCTTATGGCCAATCAAACCAGCTTTCAGTCACTCAACCTTTCTTCCTTTCTTTCTCGTTGTTCAGTTACCTGAATGACCTGGAGAGGCTGGTGAAGCCTGGCTATGTGCCCACTGAACAGGATGTGCTGCGATCCCGAGTGAAGACGACTGGTATCATCGAGACCCAGTTCTCCTTCAAGGATCTCAACTTCAGGTACAACCCAACTACCCACAGAAGAGCTACCCACGCTATAAGAATATTTAGCAATGTTTTTAAACAGTTCCTAGAAGGTAAAAAATATAGGACAAAAAATGCTGCGCTGTTAAGATATTAACGTGCCAAAGTCAGAGCTCACCTGGCTCTTAAAGAAATATGATAAATGGCGCTCTGATTGGTTTATTTCACATTATGGCCAAAATTAAACAAACCCATGATAACTTAAGAGTATTAGTTCATGACTTCTGTAAGTTCTAAGCCATTTTTTGCGCCCCTCATGATACCAAAGACACACAGACATTCTCTAAATCGAGCTACGCGATTCGCAATTGATCTGTGCGCTATAGTTCACTAAAATAGGACCTATAATGCTGCAGAAACATCTGAAAATGTGATGTAATATTGGTTTGCTTCACAATGTTTTTAGACCATTTCTCACATAACGTTCCCAGCCAGACAAATACTAACATTATGGAAATTTTAAAACAGTAACATTACCGAAAGTAAAAGTTAAAACATCGACACAAGTGACAAGTTGCAGCAACGTTAACAAAACGTTTCAAATTTCTCAATAAAAATGTTCTAAACTAAAAATTAAAACAGTGAAACAGTGACACAAGTGACGTCACCAACAACGTTTAAAAAGAAAAAAAAAATCTATCTACAATGGCTTGCAAAAGTATTCATACCCCGTGAACTTTGCCAAACTTTGTCACTTTACAACCACAAACTTAAACGTATTTAATTGAGATTTTAAATGATAGACAAACACAACAAACAAGTGTTGCATAAGTGTGAAGTGGAACTAAAAGAGAAACCAATAAGACCAACGTTAAAATTTCTGGCCTAAGTGCAAAAAAGGCACTATATGGGGAGGGAAAGTAACAATGCTCATAACTCTGAACACCCCATCACACCCCACTGTGAAACATGGTGGCGGCAGCATCATGCTGTGGGGATGCTTTTCTTCTGCAGGGACAGATTTAGGAAGCTGGTCAGAGAGTTGATGGGAAGATGGATGGAGCTACAGTAAATACATAGCAATCCTGGAAAAAGAAAATCTGTTGAAGGCTGTAAAAGACTTGAGACTGGGAAGGAGGTTCACCTTCCGGGAAGACGATGACCCTAAACATTAAACATACAGCCAGAGCTACAGTGGAATGGTTTATCATATACAGAGATGGGAGTAACGGCATTGAAATAAACGGTGTTACTAATGTTGTTACTTTATTCAGTAAGGAGTAATCTGACTAATTACTCTGACTGTAACTATATCGCCATTACCATTTCCCCATTACACCCCGTTACTGCACGTTACTTTAGCCGCTCAATTAACTTTTTTTTTTAACTTTGCACATACAGACAAAGGCGCAAGTGTGTGTGTGTCACAAGGGAGGGAAGGATGAGATAATGATAATGATTGGCTAAGGTATAGTAAGATCACGTCTTCAGCCAATCAGAGAAAATAGGTGGGTGGGTGTTTAGAGTGCATAGCGAGAGATGGCGAGTGAGAAGGACTCCAGTAGTGTTGCCAACTCCCCAGGTAGAAAAGTAGCTATTGGCTCTCCTAAAAGTCGCTAGAAGTCGCTAAATGATGTCATCGCCTAATTTGCATAATACATATTTTTAAAGCTGTAAAGGATTAACGTTGTGGGAGAGAAAAAAGTGAGTAAAAAACACTCTAAATATGTTAGAAATGATACAAATGAACTCCAACAAATGAACAACTTCTGTTGCTTTTTAAATAGGCAGTCACGTCTCAAAATAACTTCATTTTTGTGTAAAGTACATAAATCAGTTTTTTGCCATGTTGTTAATTTTTTTTTTTTTAGTTTTCTTTTCAGGGTTTTTTGTTTTATTTTATTTTTAAAAAATCGTTTTCTTAAGTTTTCTTTATTTTTAAACCTATTATAGATAGATATGGGGGGCGAGTAACACAAAAGTAACGCAATAGTTACTTTTGCTGGTAACTAGTTACTTTTATAGTGGAGTAACTCAGTTACTTTTTTGGAGAAGTAACTAGTAACTATAACTAATTACTTTTTCAAAGTAACACTGCTCATATCAGAGAATATTCATGTGTTAGAATGACCCAGTCTTAAACCGCATTGAGCTTCTATCTATCTATCTATCTATCTATCTGTCTGTCTGTCTGTCTGTCTGTATGTCTATCTGTCTTTCTGTCTGTCTGTCTGTCTGTGTTTAATGTATAACTGTATCCTGTGTGTAGGATGTTTGATGTGGGAGGACAGCGCTCAGAGAGGAAGAAGTGGATCCACTGCTTTGAAGGCGTCACCTGTATCATCTTCATCGCTGCTCTGAGCGCCTACGACATGGTGCTGGTGGAGGACGATGAAGTGGTGAGTTTAGATGCGTTCCTGAGTTCCTGAGATCCTGAGATCTTCAGTTGAGTCTAATAATCTCATATAACTCAATCCTCTCCTCTCCGTTTCACCCGTAAAGAACCGAATGCACGAGAGTCTCCACCTGTTCAACAGTATCTGCAACCACCGCTACTTCGCCACCACCTCCATCGTACTCTTCCTCAACAAGAAAGACGTCTTCGTCGAGAAGATCAAGAAGGCCCACCTGAGCATGTGCTTCCCTGACTATGATGGTGAGGCCAGGAAACCAATATATAATTTCCGATTTTAGGGTCACGATTCGATTTGATTCTCAATTTTCTTTTTTTTTTTTTTTACAGCAGAGAGGCCTTTGCCAGTTTTAGATTAGTCTATGGTCAGTCATTGGTTTGATTCATCAAATTTACAATATCTTATTTCAAAAGGTGGGCTTGATAGAAGTGATGCAAAGTGATACAAGTGATCTGTAATACACCACATTAGGCACTAATGGTCAAATTTAAATTATTTAATTAAGATATACATGTAATGCCATCTAGTGGCTTTTTTTGGTAGCAGCAGTGTGCACTATTAAAACAGCAATGTGCAACATAACAAAATAAATAATAAAAAAATACAGGAACAGTCATGTACAAAATAATAGAACAATTAGAGCCTTAACAAACTGAACTCTATCCTACTATAACAGTTAAACATGAAAAATAAGACTCGGTCCCTGAGAATGAGAGTTTTTTCCTTTAATAAAGATATATTATTAACTTTACTTTACTTTTAAGAAGATGAGAATGTCCACATTCTCTGGAGAAAGAGCTGCTCTTTGAGTACAGTGTGCTGTGTAGCTGAGAGGGAGGGATCGTTGATCCTCTTTTTGACTTCGATGCTCGAGACCATGACATAATTTCGATCTATTCCGATGAAATATCAAAATCGTGACACCCCTAATATATATATATATATATATATATACATAAATAAATACATATATCGAATAATCTCACTGTTTATAAAACTTCTTTAATTTCTTTATATTTTCTGAAAGAAACCGATTTTAACTTTTAAAAAAAGGCCAAAAGACATTATATAAAACTGTAGTTAAAGAGTGTTTTTGCTTAGAAAAACTCCAGATTACTTTAAAATATGTGCAAATAATCATCAAATACATTCTTTTTTGTATAATCCTTTGGATACCATCATTAAGCTCTGATTTACCAATTATCAAACCATCTGCTGATATAAATATACCAATAAATAGAACTAAATAGAACTCCCATTAGAAGAGGTTTAGAGATGGTATGATGGTATAAACACATTGATGTTAAACTACTACTTTTACATTAATATAATTTGTATTTATGTAAAAATTGTGGTTTCATATCAATGCTTAAGAGTGTTATAAATTAGTTGCCGTTATTGTTATTTAATTTACAGAAAAAAGAAAATGCTCCTTTTCTTTTTTCTGTACATATATATATATATAAATATATATATATAAATCATATATTAAAAATAATACTTAATAATGGCTTACTCTAATAAAGAGGATGTAGTGTAGCAAAATACTGCAACTAAAATATACCCCAGAACATTCAGAAACAACAGTTGTATTCCACATCCACTTTAATTTCCCTTTATTTAGCTTAATCCCACACTCCATACTTTCTATTCATCCATGTGTGGCACTAGGAAACAACTGTGTGTTGGTGGAGTATATAAAACTCAACCGAGCCTCAGGTTGTAATAATAACTAGTAAATATATTTGGGGAAATTTAAATGGTTCCGGTGTTATGACCGGTTGTGCTACCCTCTCCAATCGTGCTACCCTAGTGTATATTTCAACTTAAAAATGAGCACACTTTTAAAAACATGCTTTCAACAGGAGATTTGGATCAGCTGGTTAACTAAGTCACTGTATCAAAAAGTCAAGTTATGGAAATGAGACGTGATTAGACATATTTTGTATTTTGTTTTTGTATAGATTTTTTTTTGTATTTGTAAAGCTTATCATTGCTATTTTTGTTATTATTTGCTATTTACACTTTGGTATCACTCAGACACATAATGATAGTGATTTGAAGATGAAGATAAACTGAAAAAGCATTACAAAAACGTGAAAACGAATAGGTCCGTGCGGGCAAAGGATCTCTTTAGGTACAACACTGGACACTGAGCTCACAAAATCATTAGGCACAATAATTGCAGGCACCTATAATAGCACGATAAGTTAGATGCTTTATTTAACAATAACATAATCAAACAGTTTGATTAAAGGCTTAAATGATACATGGTTAAAGTGAGCACAAAGCTAAGACGCTAAGACGCTAACTTAGCTAACCTTAACTACAGAACTGGAGCCATTTACCTTTAAAATCAAACATAAATTTATGGAGTTTCGCTCGTTTGTTTCTCGATAGGTCCCCGACAGTTCTGGCAACATCATCCTGCCTAAAGTGCAGGAAAAAGATGAGGAATAGGTTTCCCCCTCACCTCGCCCATAACTTTACCCCTCCTCCCTCTAAAAAGGCTAATTAGTCTGAGATGTTGACAGCAGGACAATCGCTGTCAGAGCTTCTCACCCTAAGAGGCTTTAAATTTATAAGATGCTTATCTTTAATATGGTAATTGACCTTGATCTACATCCTCAGCTCTTACATCTCTTCCTCTGATTATACAGTGCAGTCGGAAAGTCTGAGAGCACCCCTTAAAATCTGGATAGACAAATATTGACCCCAGGTTACAACGTGTCTGTATTAACTAGGGCTTCCAACTGTCCCATATTTGGGCAGTAAAATACGCATTCCGTATTGAATTAATCCGGGACGCACTTTGTCCCGTATTTTTGAGGGTTTTTTTAAGCCGTTTTATTCTGTGTACATTTTACTCCTGAACATCACTGGATCCTCTGAATTATGAGATCGTTTAAGAGTCATAATGAGAAAAAATGCTAACTTTAAGCTAATGTTACAGCGCTGCAGTGAACTGAACTCCCAGCGCCGCTGCAGAGATTAGCAGGGGACTGTTTTTGGCGCAACACCAGAGAACTCCAGCCGTAAGTTAGGAGCATTTTACACACAGCTGAGCCTAATAATTAACTAACTGCGCTTACTGAGGAGAGCTGAGAGTGATACAGCATAAAGTCACTAAAACAGGTCAGTGATACTCCAGAAGCAGCTGTAACACATTTAACATTTACCCTCTTTATTATGCAGTGAAATAAATGGGTGTTTCTGGTTGGTTGTCGCCTCAGTGAGGGCAGGTAGTTAGTTGATTAGTTAGTTGTTAGTTGATTATTTGGGTCAGGTGTTGTAATTAGTATAAACTAATGACCGTAATTAAGGAAGTGCTGCTGAACTTTCTCTTATTATCTGCCTTTTAAAGCTCTAACACAGACTACACTGCTCAACATCACACTGCTCAACATCACACTGCTCAATATTACACTGCTCAATATTACACTGCTCAACATCACACTGCTCAACATCACACTGCTCAACATCACACTGCTCAATATTACACTGCTCAACATTACACTGCTCAACATCACACTGCTCAACATCACACTGCTCAACATTACACTGCTCAATATTACACTCCTCAACATCACACACTCAACATCACACTGCTCAATATTACACTGCTCAACATCACACTGCTCAATATTACACTGCTCAACATTACACTGCTCAATATTACACTGCTCAACATCACACTGCTCAATATTACACTGCTCAACATTACACTGCCCAACATCACACTGCCCAACATCACACTGCTCAACATCACGCTGCTCAACATCACGCTGCTCAACATCACGCTGCCCAACATCAAACTGCTCAACCTCACACTGCTCAACATCACACTGCTCAACATCACGCTGCTCAACATCACGCTGCTCAACATCACGCTGCTCAACATCACACTGCTCAATATTACACTGCTCAACATCACACTGCTCAACATCACACTGCTCAACATTACACTGCTCAACATCACACTGCTCAACATCACACTGCTCAACATCACACTGCTCAATATTACACTGCTCAACATCACACTGCTCAACATTACACTGCTCAACATCATGCTGCCCAACATCACACTGCTCAACATCACACTGCTCAATATTACACTGCTCAATATTACACTGCTCAACATTACACTGCTCAACACCACACTGCTCAACATCACACTGCTCAACATCACACTGCTCAACATCACACTGCTCAATATTACACTGCTCAACATCACACTGCTCAACATCACACTGCTCAATATTACACTGCTCAATATTACACTGCTCAACATCACGCTGCCCAACATCACACTGCTCAACATCACACTGCTCAATATTACACTGCTCAACATCACACTGCTCAACATCACACTGCTCAATATTACACTGCTCAACATCACACTGCCCAACATCACGCTGCCCAACATCACACTGCTCAACATCACACTGCTCAACATCACACTGCTCAATATTACACTGCTCAACATCACACTGCTCAATATTACACTGCTCAACATCACACTGCCCAACATCACACTGCCCAACATCACGCTGCCCAACATCACACTGCTCAACATCACACTGCTCAATATTACACTGCTCAACATCACACTGCTCAATATTACACTGCTCAACATCACACTGCTCAACATCACACTGCTCAATATTACACTGCTCAACATTACACTGCTCAACATTACACTGCTCAACATCACACTGCTCAACATCACACTGCTCAACATTACACTGCTCAACATTACACTGCTCAACATCACACTGCTCAATATTACACTCCTCAACATCACACTGCTCAATATTACACTGCTCAACATCACACTGCCCAACATCACACTGCCCAACATCACACTGCTCAACATCACGCTGCTCAACATCACGCTGCTCAACATCACGCTGCCCAACATCACACTGCTCAACATCACACTGCTCAACATCACACTGCTAAACATCACGCTGCTCAACATCACGCTGCTCAACATCACGCTGCTCAACATCACACTGCTCAACATCACACTGCTCAATATTACACTGCTCAACATCACACTGCTCAACATCACACTGCTCAACATTACACTGCTCAACATCACACTGCTCAACATCACACTGCTCTACATCACACTGCTCAACATCACACTGCTCAACATCACACTGCTCAATATTACACTGCTCAACATCACACTGCTCAACATCACACTGCTCAATATTACACTGCTCAACATTACACTGCTCAACATCACACTGCTCAATATTACACTGCTCAACATTACACTGCTCAACATCACACTGCTCAATATTACACTGCTCAACATCACACTGCTCAACATCACACTGCTCAACATTACACTGCTCAACATTACACTGCTCAACATCACACTGCTCAACATCACACTGCTCAATATTACACTGCTCAACATTACACTGCTCAACATCACACTGCTCAACATCACACTGCTCAACATTACACTGCTCAACATCACACTGCTCAACATCACACTGCTCAACATCACGCTGCCCAACATCACACTGCTCAACATCACACTGCTCAACATCACACTGCTCAACATTACACTGCTCAACATTACACTGCTCAACATCACACTGCTCAATATTACACTGCTCAACATCACACACTCAACATCACACTGCTCAACATCACACTGCTCAACATCACACTGCTCAACATTACACTGCTCAACATCACACTGCTCAATATTACACTGCTCAACATTACACTGCTCAATATTACACTGCTCAACATCACACACTCAACATCACACTGCTCAACATTACACTGCTCAACATCACACTGCTCAATATTACACTGCTCAACATCACACACTCAACATCACACTGCTCAACATCACACACTCAACATCACACTGCTCAACATCACACTGCTCAATATTACACTGCTCAACATTACACTGCTCAACATCACACTGCTCAATATTACACTGCTCAACATCACACTGCTCAACATTACACTGCTCAACATCACACTGCTCAACACCACACTGCTCAACATCACACTGCTCAACATTACACTGCTCAACATCACACTGCTCAACATCACACTGCTCAATATTACACTGCTCAACATTACACTGCTCAACATCACACTGCTCAACATCACACTGCTCAACATTACACTGCTCAACATCACACTGCTCAACATCACACTGCTCAACATCACGCTGCCCAACATCACACTGCTCAACATCACACTGCTCAACATCACACTGCTCAACACCACACTGCTCAACATCACACTGCTCAACACCACACTGCTCAATATTACACTGCTCAACATCACACTGCTCAACATTACACTGCTCAACATCACACTGCTCAACATCACACTGCTCAACATCACGCTGCCCAACATCACACTGCTCAACACCACACTGCTCAATATTACACTGCTCAACATCACACTGCTCAACATCACACTGCTCAACACCACACTGCTCAATATTACACTGCTCAACATCACACTGCTCAACATGACGCTGCTCAACATCACGCTGCTCAACATTACTGAAAGAGTGCTTTAATGATCCTCTGTGAAGAAGAAGAATAATCAAATACACTTTCTGATGGGAGTTCACTGGTGTTGTGCAGAATCCAGTCCGGGGTCATTTCCAGCCGCTGTGCTGTGACGTCAGTTAAGCATTAGCTTAAAGTTAGCATTTTTTCTGATTACTACCCTTAAACAATCTCGAAATTCAGAGGATCCAGTGATATTTAGGAGGTAAATGTACACAGAATAAAATGTACAGGTTTCTGAACATATTTATTTACCACAGAACGTGACAGATGCCAGTTTTTGAAAAGCCCATTCAAATCCTGTATTGACTTGGACAGCTTAGACACAGAACCCCAAAGGAGCCCCAAATATGGGCATAAACAATATGGCGCCGACTACAAAATGACGACACGACTTCAGTGGTCCATTAAGTTTAATAGAGTTGTTATTTCTAGTTCTCATCATGTCAACACCTGGTTTTGGTAAAAGCTGCCGACGGAACTGAACATAATATACACATGCTGACTGAGGAGCATCCAGGAGAAATCTGGAATCTCTACACTTTGTTCTTCAGCTTGGCTCACAAGATACAACAACCCCCTCCCAGGGGTGGCCATTTAATTCATTTGCGAAAAAGTAGGCAACCCTAGAATTAACTGTGTACCAACTGTACCATCTGGACCAAAGCTTTTCTAACATGGCGACACTCTTTCTTTCCAGGCCCAAACACCTTCGAGGACGCAGGTAACTACATCAAGGTGCAGTTCCTGGACCTGAACCTGCGACGAGACATCAAGGAAATCTACTCACACATGACCTGCGCCACGGACACAGAGAACGTCAAGTTCGTGTTCGATGCCGTGACAGACATTATCATCAAAGAAAACCTCAAGGACTGCGGTCTCTTCTAAACGCGTCCTCCAATCAGAAGAGGTGAGACCAAACAAACACCAATAATCAATAATCCTTTCCAATCAATTTCCAATCAGAATTCTTACCAGACCGGCCTGCAGTTCGGTACATTCAGCATCAACTGGAAACAGACGAAGACTAGGCCTGTCACAACAGCATCTTTCTGTGGATGATATATCATCTAAGAAATTATTGCGATAAACGATATTATTGTCATTTTAAGACCATATAAACATCACTGACTTAATGATGATAGTAGAGCATAACAAAGACAACAAACAAAATTATACTGTTTTAAATACAACAAAAAATGTAATAATCATAGTTTGGGAATATATATATATATATATATACTATTTTCTTTACCTGCTGAAGTCCACACTGTATGTATGGAGTTGCAGTTATTGAAGCATTGGTACTGTTCACTGTTCTATATGTAAACAAACATTCAAATAAACACAATATCAAATATTATTGAGGTAGTGTCCATTTATTGTATGATAAGTCGATAATGTAATTATTGTGACAGGCCTAACGAAGACAAAAACAAAACAACTAAAAACAAACAAAAAATATTCAGCCAAATATTAATTTGTGGTTAGAGATAGAACGATCAATACCACCTCCAACTCCATCCAAACACCAATAATGAAGTCTTGAGTATTGGATATTGATAATCCAATATTGAGAACATAAGATAAGTGGTTTCTCTTCAAACTCATCTGATCCATACCCATGATACCAATCAACTATCTCTAATTGGGGCCTGAATGATATTTAATTATTAAAATTTTGAAGACTCGTAAATAGTAATGTAACTTTGCTGCATTGAGATTAAAGCAGCATTCCATAAAAGTGTTTCCTTTCAATTAAAAGCAGTATATATTTTACCTGAGTTGTAATTAGTGGTATGATTGTCCTGGCACGATCATTCCTGAACCTCTAATACATTTATACTGTATTAGTTTATTATGGTCTGGTAGGTTTGTTGAATGTACAGTAATTGCTCTCTACATTTTAACAGTATTTTATTAATAAACTAAATGAACAAAACAGTATACTTACTTAATCAGCTATTTATTTACATCCAACCAGAGAGGTCTCCAAATCCCCAAACTCCCAAATATGGACTGTCGCTTAAAAATATATATATCTTGTCTATTCTCATTAATTTACCATGTTATAAGTATCAAGTTTTTCAAAGATTTGCAGTCTGGAATGATCATTTTGCTGTTATTAAGCTGTAATCATGTTAAAATGTTCAATATAAACTCAACATATCCCAATAATATGTGGTTACAACACAATTAACACTATCTGATAAAGGTTCCACAAGTTTCTGGGAGAATTCCTGCCCATTTTAATCCAAGTTTTTCATAAACTGGTGTCGTATTTAAGATGAAGGCCATTTGTTTATGCTGGTCAATCAATGCTACAAGATCAGATTTCCAATCATTGCTGTCTAATGAAAAATTTGTATCTCCAAACAGCAGCAACTTTACAAGACAGACAAAAAACTTCTAAACTTTCAATGAAAGTGAAAAGTGGAATGTAAAAAGAGTTAATTTTAGGTTATTCTGAAGAGGTTCTATTGGGCCTAGTGTTGTAGTCATGGCCGCTAGATATAAGCCTGAGTCAAGACCAAGACTTTTAGTAGGGGACAGTTCTTGTGTGTTCAAATTATGGAGTAAACGTTAATCTGTTAAAAATGGGGATACTTGTTTTTTATTGGACAACAACGATAGGTGCATCCAATAATGGCAGTTCCACAGGGTAGGAGCGTCTATGTTGGGTTCTGTATGGACACAAATTAGGACAGGGACATCCTTAGGAACTAGTGTAATCCCTACCTGACAGGACTCTAAGACACTTAGCATTAGAGGACAAAAGGTACGTTGAAGATTATACTGCACTGTAAATGCTGGATTAAAATGGATTAAACGACTCTTTTCTCTTTTTCTTTTTCTTCCAGGCTTGGAGCAACACATCAGTCAAATCAATATAAAATCTCTGATTCCCTCTACCAAATTCCTTATTTCTCCAAGATATAGAAGAAAGGTTTATCAATAACACACACACACACACACATATATATACAGTTATGTACACACAACTTGTAAAATAAAATAAATAATGTAAAAAAGGAAGAAAAATGAAATATTATATATGAAATATGAGGGTACAGACATCATGAGGATGCATCCATCTAAGCAGGACTGTATTTTTTTTTGAAGAGGAACAGACCTAAACTGTTGATATTGGTAATCAAACCAATCGTTATCTTGACCAAACACTAGACGCTGCACAGTAAAACGTGCCCAGTAGTGTAAAACAGTGGTGGAATGTAGTGATAGCAGCATTTCAGCTGCTGTAAAGGCAGTCAGGGTCTGTTGGAGTTGTAGTTTCTCCAGGTTAAACAGCAGTTCGGACTACGTGGGTAGGTGTTTGGCTATTGTAGCTTCTCGCAGTGGTCTAAACCCTTAGGCACGAGATATAGCTGCTCAGAAACATGGCCAGCCTTCGAAAAACCCACCTGCATCATGCACTTCAGCAAATATAAAGCAAGTCTACTGTATGTCAAACAGTGAGAGCTACAGGGGTTGGAGAATGAAACTGAAACACCTGGTTTTAGAGCACAATAATTGATTGTGGTGACGGACAGTTCTGGTGGAAACAGGAGAGTTGAGGTGCACATTGAATTCTGCGTGATTTGATCAGCCGTGGTTTTATGTTTTTTGGATACAATCCGGGTTAGCACCCGAACATCCCTTTCAGACAGCTTCCTGTTACAGCGTCCACAGTTAATCCTGTTGGATGTGGTTGGTCCTTCTTGGTGGTATGCTGACATTACCCTGGATACCGTGGCTCTTGATGCATCACAAAGACTTGCTGTCTTGGTCACAGATGCTCCAGCAAGACGTGCACCAACAATTTGTCCTCTTTTGAACTCTGGTATGTCTCCCATAATGTTGTGTGCATTGTAATATTTAGATTAGAACTGTGCTCTTACCCTGCTAATTGAACTTTTGCACTATTTATGCTCTTACTGGTGCAATAATGTGTAATTAATGAAGATTGAACACCAGGCTGCTCCAATTTAGCCATGAAACCTAAAATCCCTCACTAAAATGAGACAGGTGTTTCAGTTTCATTGTCCAACCCCTGTACATATCAGGACATATGGCGTAGCGTGTACAGACTACGTAGTTCATACGTACTTCATATATCGCAGAAAAGATCAGTCAATAAAGCTGTGTGATTGATTTTTTCCTGATGTTAAATACAGTGAGTTACTCCAATTTAATATCCACTGATCAAAATCTCTCATTAAGACTTTATATTTATAATAAATGCATACACACACAAAATATTACATCCTGAAGCTGCTTTGCTCACAGAGAGCTCTTCCAGAGTATGACACTGTAGAAAGGCTGAGTGTGATAAAACAGAACAATATATATATATATAAATATATGTTTAAACAATATGTAATGTAAAATCCAGGGTACCCAATATGGCTTGAACATCAATTCATTGCAATTTGTAATAAAACATACATTTTTGACTCTATCATGTGATTGTACGAATGAACCAATAAAGCTTCTGTAGATATATGTGATGTATCTGTCTCTTGAGTGTCTTAAATTGTGCACAAATCAATATAAATGCATATTAATTCAAAAGCTATTCTGTGAAAAGAGAATTAGAGGTACACAGCTTATATAACATTACATTACGACATTTTTTAAGCTGCACTGATCATAATGGGGCTTTTTTATACTAAAATCATATTGAAAAATGTAAAAAGTATGCTGTAAATATACAGAAAAATAAATAAATAACAGATTTATGTAATGATTATCTGTGATTATCTATGATTTATGAAAATATATTAAAAGTACATCAATTTTATGCTTTCATCAAATGTTTGAAAGTAAACTTTGATCATACTTTTTAAAAAAAGTACAATATAGTGTATTTAAAAATAAAAATCAGGCTGCTATGAAGCATATTTTTAGTTTAATGTAATTCAATATACTTCTAAAATAATTATTTCCAAATATATACGTTTGTACATTTTTTAGCAAAGTGTGTTAAAAACAGCTGTTACAGTAGTTCACTAAAAGTACAATGTATCATGTAACTTTTTAGAAATTAAATTAAATTAGTACATTTATAAAATTTTAAATTATTAATCTGTAACACGGTAAAAATTGAAGCACAGTATATTAAAACATATAAATATATTATACCCAATGAAGTAGACTAGAAGTGTGCTACTTAGAAAAGACTAGAATAAGAATCATATTTGTATTCTAATTCAAATAGATCACACATATTTAATATCCATTCTTAGTACATGTCTAATATACATGGTGTATAATAGTGATACAGCTGTGATCCTCATTAAATATATTTAAAATAGGGGGTTACATACATGAGATAGTATGTTTAAATGTTACTTAAGTATATTTAAAATAGTTCTATTTTAGTACAGTTAAGTACACTTAGCACAATTTAAATAAGACTTTTGTACTATTTTTATACAATTAAAATACTGTATAAGAAGTACAAATATACTGTACTGTAAATATACTGATTAATAATAATGTGGCTACAAGAACTCTCTAGTGCACTATAGCATAATAATGCTTAATATACTTAAATCTACTTTTTATTCTTCACTAGGGCAGCACTGAAGTAATACTGATTGGCCTGGTGGTGGCGTATAAGGTGTTAGTGTGTGTGTTTACAAATGTGACAGAATCCTTTAGTTGTGGAATAGATGTTAATCTGTTTCAGAAGAGTCAACTTTTTGAAATGCATCAATAATGCATAGAAAACATCTAAGGAATTAAAAAACTGTCCCATGCATTACTAAAAGTTTAAGGACAGTAGGGAAACATATTTGAGGAAAGAATGTGGTCTTGGTTGTGACAAAGACGGACTAAAACATTTGGTAAAATTGTACAAATGGTAGAAAAACAACACTAGTTTTGTAGTAATGTTGTTTAATAGTGAAAGTAAGAGCTTTACCACACACAGGCAATGCAGTGAAAGAAATTAAACAGAGATTTGGACTAAACAGCTGTGTAGCTTTAAACTCTGAGAACTCTGGTGTGAAATAGACTTTTAGTGAATTAAAACATGATAAAAAGTTTTTACCTTTGTTGAATAGCTCTCCTCCGCTCTCTTGCAGCTTTCTGAGATCCAGTATTTTGTGCATTTTGCAAACAGGCTTTAGAATGAGTGAGACGGGGCAGATAAATCACTTTTTACACTTTTATACAGCTCATGGTAGCTCCACACTTCATTGATTAGGGCTGTCCCTAACGATTATTTTTTAAACGATTATTCTAACGATTATTTTTTTCGATTAGTCGACTAATCTATTCATTGAGAAACATATTTAAATAATTATTTTACGTTTTAAAGCAAACGATAAATTACTATATTTATATATAATAACAACACAACAACAACAACACAAGCCTACTAAACCAAACCCCACACTTATAATCACTTACATGTACAGCACGTTGTTTAGATCTATAACGCTAAAAATGGATAAGCTCCCATACACCACAACCGTGTGTTGCACTGTTTTCTGTGACCGCTAGATTTTGTGACCACTGGCAAGTAGTTCTCAGCAGACCGGTGCACTGGCCGATTCGAAACGTGTTCGTTTCTAATGTTTACCCCGACTGGCCAAAACGGTTCAGTTTAGGGCTGAGGGTAAGGTGTAGGTATAGAAAGCTTCCGTTTTGCCAATGAACGCTCATAACCGTGAGCACTGGTCACAAAATTCCGACGGTGACAGAAAACGGTGTAACACCGCAGCGCCGACGGCGCTAGCTAAAATAACTTAAGGCAGCTAGCTTAGCTAAACACCTGAACCTATGAATAATGCTACTGTTTCTGGAAACTGCGAAATGCCATGCACAAATATAAACCAAAAATGTATAATTTCTGCCTGTGGCAGGTTTAAAACCTTTGGTAGACAGCCTTAAGTCTTTTTAAGGACACCCGCGGAGACCCTGATGTAAACGGTAACTTACTGTGTGACCCTGTTGACATAGTGCTCCTGGATGTTTGCGCTTCAAGTGCTCCTTTTGCACGTATGGCAGAGGACCACATTGTTGCCCTTTTGCGTGAAATGCTCCCAAACTTTAGATGCCCGCTGGCGTTTTTTTGTAGCTGGAGATTGCTCTCCGGAGTCCAAGCTCTCTAGAGCTTAGATTCTCTGCCCGAACCCGACATGACCCGAGGCCCGCCCGTAAATCCGACCCGGGCTCCAGAAAATAGTCCGAGATGTAGGCGTCTGTTTTTTAATTATATTTTTATTTAAAAAAAAAATAACGAAAACTGAAAGTGAAACTAAACTAATTTATTTATAAGCGCTGTTTTCACTACCGCAGTTCTACAGCGGGGGTGTTGTGCCGATTCTGTCCGCGAAGCGGGAGTCAGATTCAGCAGAGAGTCGGATTCGGCACAAACGCGGCGGCACCTCGCGGTCCGCGGTGTCAGTTGTAAGCGCTCGCGCTAGCCGCAAAATACGGCAGAAAACACTGAGGGAGCTGCAGAATTATGAATGGGACTAGATCAAAGAGAACCTTCACCCGTGAGTAGAACAAGCAAATCTCTCTCTCTCTCTCTCTCTCTCTCTCTCTCTCCGTGCGCATGCGCGAGTGAGAGACGGTCTGGGAGTGCGGTGTGAGGAGCAGCTGGCGTTTAGCCAAACTTTTCTGTGAGTTTGTTGGTTTCAGTTTTGTTTTTGAAGCGTTTAGTTAGTGTGTGAGTGTGTTTGAGTGCTAGTGTGAGAGAGTGAGTGTGTGTGTGCGCGCGGGGCGCTGCCCCGCGGGGAGTCCGCTGTGTGTGTGTTTGTGTGTGTGTGTGTTCAGTGTGAGCATGGCGGCTCCGGGTGACTCTCGGCTGTGCGAGAGCTTAACGCGCCGGCATGGGGTGCGGATCGTGTCCCGCGCGAGTATAGAAGACGTGTGTCTTTCCGTGGGCTCCGCTGTTGGCCACGGGAACATCGTCTCCGCCTCGCGTATGAACAACGCGATTGTTTTATTTGTGAAAACGGTTGATCAAGCGCTGGCTCTGGTTCAGAGTGGTGTAACTGTAAATGGTTTATTCACACATGTGTTGCCTCTGAGTTCCCCATCTAAAAAGATCATCCTGTCCAATGTTCCCCCTTTTATTAAAGATGAACTGATCAGGCAGGAGCTCTCCCGCTTTGGGAGAGTTTGTTCTGAAATAAAGAAGTTAAACTTGGGCTGTAAATCTCCACTGATCAAACATCTGGTGTCTTTTAGAAGGCAGGTTTTTATGGTTTTAAAGGATGGAGCTGATGAGTTAGACCTGGTTTTAAAGCTGAGGGTGGAGGGGTTTGATTACACCATTTATGCTTCGTCCGACACTGAGATGAAGTGTTTCAGGTGTGGTCAGACTGGACATCTCGTCCGAGCCTGCCCTGAGAAGGTTAATTCTGGAGGGGCTGGGGGCGCTGAGGCGCCGGGGCCGGACACGGCTGAGCCCGCGGTGGTCGTTCCCCCTGCGGCTGTTGCTAGGCCTGCTGTGAAGGTGCCGGCCGCCGAAGCGGTGCCCGGAGAGTGTGAGCAGGTCGGGGTTGGGTCTGCTACTGCAATGGCTGGTGAGCGGAGGGTGGCTGAGGGTGAGCATTCCCCAGCTGAGCCTGCTGTGGAGGAGCAGGTCATGGAGGAGCAGGCTGTGGAGGAACAAGCTGTGGTGGGGGAGGTTTTGGAGGAGCAGGTTGGGGAGGTGCAGGCTGTGGAGGTGCAGGCTGTGGAGGAGCAGGCTGTGGAGGAGCAGGCTGTGGAGGAGCAGGTTGGGGAGGTGCAGGCTGTGGAGGAGCAGGCTGTGGAGGAACAGGCTGTGGAGGTGCAGGTTGTGGAGGTGCAGGCTGTGGGGGAACCAGGTGAGGCTCAGCAGCTGGAGGCTAAAGTACAGGCCAGCTGTTCTGGGCTTGAGCTTGAGGCTGAGGTTTTAATGGAGGATGAAGCTGTTTTTAAAGTTCCAACTAATAAAAGAAAATGTAAGGCAAATGAAAAGGGGGCAAAACAGGCTAAAAAAGAGGTGGAGGAGGTGGAGTCGGAAGTTAGCCAAGAGTTGGAAGGCTATACAGTTGTGGTCAAAAGTTTACATACACTTGTAAAAAAACATAATGTTATGGCTGTCTTGAGTTTTCAATAAGTTCTACAACTCTTATTTTTCTGTGATAGAGTGATCGGAACACATACATGTTTGTCACAAAAAACAGTCATAAAATTTGGTTCTTTCATAAATTTATTATGGGTCTGCTGAAAATGTCACCAAATCTGCTGGGTCAAAAATATACATACAGCAACAAAATTTGTCAATTTTGGTGATGTAGCGAGTTGTGTCAATCAAATTAGCTTCATGTCATGGCCTCTTCACTTCTTGTAAGTGATTCTGATTGACTACAGCTGTTGACTTCTCATGAGCCCATTTAAATAGGGCTCATTTGACCCAGTGATTAGACTCAGCTACAAAAGCTACAATGGGAAAGTCAAAGGAACTCAGTGTGGATCTGAAAAAGCGAATTATTGACTTGAACAAGTCAGGGAAGTCACTTGGAGCCATTTCAAAGCAGCTACAGGTCCCAAGAGCAACTGTGCAGACAATTATACGCAAGTATAAAGTGCATGGAACAGTTGTGTCACTGCCACGATCAGGAAGAAAACGCAAGCTATCACATGCTGCCGAGAGGAGATTGGTCAGGATGGTCAAGAGTCAACCAAGAATCACCAAGAAGCAGGTCTGCAAGGATTTGGAAGCTGATGGAACACAGGTGTCAGTCTCCACAGTCAAGCGTGTTTTACATCGCCATGGACTGAGAGGCTGCCGTGCAAGAAAGAAGCCCTTGCTCCAGAAAAGGCACCTTAAGACTCGGCTGAAGTTTGCTGCTGATCACATGGACAAAGATAAAACCTTCTGGAGGAAAGTTCTCTGGTCAGACGAAACAAAAATTGAGCTGTTTGGCCACAACACCCAGCAATATGTTTGGAGGAGAAAAGGTGAGGCCTTTAATCCCAGGAACACCATGCCTACTGTCAAGCATGGTGGTGGTAGTATTATGCTCTGGGGATGTTTTGCTGCCAGTGGAACTGGTTCTTTGCAGAAAGTAAATGGGATAATGAAGAAGGAGGATTACCTCCAAATTCTGCAGGAAAACTTAAAACCATCAGCCCGAAGGTTGGGTCTTGGGCGCAGTTGGGTGTTCCAACAAGACAATGACCCAAAACACACATCAAAAGTGGTAAAGGAATGACTAAACCAGGCTAGAATTAAGGTTTTAGAATGGCCTTCCCAAAGTCCTGACTTAAACCCCATTGAGAACATGTGGACAGTGCTAAAGAAACGGGTTCATGCAAGAAAACCATCACATTTAGCTGAACTGCACCAATTCTGTCAAGAAGAGGGGTCAAACATTCGACCTGAAGCTTGCCAGGAGCTAGTGGATGGCTACCAAAAGCGCCTAGTTGCCGTGAAAATGGCCAAGGGACATGTAACCAAATACTAATGTTGCTGTATGTATATTTTTGACCCAGCAGATTTGGTGACATTTTCAGCAGACCCATAATAAATTTATGAAAGAACCAAATTTTATGACTGTTTTTTGTGACAAACATGTATGTGTTCCGATCACTCTATCACAGAAAAATAAGAGTTGTAGAACTTATTGAAAACTCAAGACAGCCATAACATTATGTTTTTTTACAAGTGTATGTAAACTTTTGACCACAACTGTACGTCTGACTCGGGCTGGTCAGTGTGCTCTCAAGATGAGAGAACACCTGTAGTATACACTGCTAAAGAAGTAAAGAGGTTCCTGCGGGTCACTAAAGGGCAGTGGGGTGTTCGGGTGGAGGACCATTTTCCAGATACTATACAATTTGTACATGATGTGAAGCTTTTAAAGAGGGAGGGGGCTTTTACTCGGCTGGAGGTCTTTCGTTTAAAGAAGATACTGACCAATCTTAAAGCTCTTAATGATGATGATTTTTAAATGTTTTAACCTTTCTCTGGTTGGTTTGGCCTTTTTATTCAGCGTTTTTTACCCTTTTTACCTTTTAATGAGTGGTTTTAAAATCGCTACTTTAAATATTAATGGTGGAAGGGACTGTGAGAAGAGGGCTAAACTGTTTGAGTTAGTTAAACAGAAAAGGGTTGACGTTGTTTTTCTGCAAGAAACCCATAGTGATTCAAGTAATGCTGCTGAGTGGGCTAAAGAGTGGAGGGGAGTAACTTTTCTTGGGCATAATACTTCCCTTTCTGGTGGAGTAGCTGTTGTTTTTTCACCCAGTTTTACACCCCTTTCTTATACTGTTGAGGACATTTTAAATGGGAGGCTTTTAAAAGTGAAAGCCTGTTTTGAAAATTGTGTTTTTGTTTTTATTTGTGTTTATGCTCCAACTGCAGCAGCTGACAGAATGTTGTTTTTAGACACACTGAGTACTGTATTGGCTAACTGTGATCCCACTGATTTTTTAATATTGGGTGGGGATTTTAATTGCACAGCGAACAGCATGGACAGGAACCACGGGGAACCACATGCTGCCTCCCGTAAGCGCTTATGTGAGATGTTAGAGGCTCATGAATTAACTGATATCTGGAGAAACCTCCATGGTACGCAGAGACAATATACATGGGCCCACTGTTATGATAATGCACTTTCGTTGGCTAGGCTAGATCGTTTTTATGGTTTTAGTCATCAGTTGTCTGCTTTTACACAATGTTTTATTTCGCCTGTTGGTTTTTCTGACCACTCTATGGTCGTGTGTACAATCAGCAGGTGTAATGTTAAGTCACGAAGTGCGTACTGGCATTTTAATACTGCACTTTTAGAAGATTCTAATTTTAGAGAATCTTTTACCTTTTTTTGGGATAGTTTTAGATCACAGAAAACATCTTTTACCTCACTCCAGCAATGGTGGGACATAGCCAAAATACAGATTAAAATATTCTGTCAACAGTACACCCTCAATGTCACAAGGGACTTAACCAGATCTCTTAAAGCTCTGGAGATTGAAATAGTGGAACTCCAGGGATTACAAGAGGCCACTGGAAATCAAGAGCATATTAGCGCTCTAAAACGCAAAAAAGCCTCTTTGGCTGACCTACTGGGTATAACAGTACAGGGGGCGCTGGTCCGCTCACGCTTTCAGTGCATAACTGAAATGGACGCTCCTTCTAAGTTCTTCTTTGGTCTTGAGCGAAAAAATGGACAGAAAAGGTTTATGCATGCTGTACGAACAGAATCAGGGGATCTCCTTTCGGAGCCTGCTGAAATTCGCCAGCAGACAGTCAGCTTTTTCTCAAAGCTGTACGAGAGCGAGTGGTCAGAGTCACTGGAAGTGGAGGACAGGTTCCTGCAGAATATGGCCAAACTGGAGCAACAGTCGGCCGAGGTGCTTGAGGCTGAACTATCTCTGGAGGAGATACACGGGGCTCTCCAGGGTATGGAGAATGGCAGGGCACCTGGCATTGACGGCATTCCTGTCGAGTTTTATAAAGCTTTCTGGTCAGTGTTGGGGCAAGATGTGCTGGAGGTTCTCCAAAGCAGCATACGTGATGGAAGTCTTCCGTTAAGCTGCAGGAGAGCTGTCCTTACCTTGCTGCCCAAGAAAGGAGACCTGACCAACCTGAAGAACTGGCGACCTGTATCTCTGCTTTGCTCGGACTGCAAGCTGCTCTCGAAAGCATTGGCCTCAAGACTAGGGAAGGTGATGGAGCAGGTAATCCACATTGACCAGACGTACTGTGTACCTGGTAGGTCTATCTTTGACAATGTACATTTAATTCGGGATGTTTTGGACGTCTCCAGACTTTTGGGCTTGAAGACTGGTCTTTTATTTCTGGACCAGGAAAAGGCTTTTGACCGGGTTGAACACGGCTATCTGTGGAAAGTTCTGGAGAACTTTGGGTTCAGCCCTGGATTCATAGCCATGATCAAGGTTCTGTACAGTGAAATTGAGAGTGTACTAAAAGTTAACGGTGGTTTGTGTGCTCCTTTTAAAGTACACAGGGGTATCAGACAAGGATGTGCTCTCTCTGGTATGTTGTATTCTCTGGCCATTGAACCCCTGTTAGTCAAGATAAGAGCCTGTGTTTCTGGCTTGACTATACCTGGTTGTACCACTCCTGTATGTGTATCTGCTTATGCTGATGATCTGGCAGTTTTAACAAGTACCCAAAACGATATAGACGTTTTAGCTGATATTTTAAATGATTTTAAGGTTTTATCCTCCGCAAAAATAAGCTGGCTTAAGAGTGAAGCAGTTTTAGTTGGGCAGTGGGATGGTGGTGTACCTGTACTTCCTGATGGGCTGATGTGGAGAAGGGGTGGTTTTAAATACTTGGGTGTATATTTGGGGGACAGCACCTGTACTGACAAGAACTGGGATGGTGTAGTTGAGAAAATCAAAGGTCGTCTCAAAAAATGGAAATGGTTAGTCCCCCAAATGTCTTATCGTGGCCGGGTACTTGTAATTAATAACCTTGCTGCATCCTCACTCTGGCATAAACTAGCATGTGTAGATCCCCCTCCGAATCTGCTGGCGAACCTCCAGGCTGTGCTTGTGGATTTCTTCTGGGATCGCCTGCACTGGGTTCCACAAGGACTTTTATATCTGCCAAAGGAGAACGGAGGGCAGGGTCTAGTCCACTTGGCCAGCAGGACAGCTGCCTTCCGACTGCAGTTTCTTCAGAGACTCCTTGCTGGTCCTGCGGAACTGGTTTGGAGGGAGGTTTCGTGCAGGATTTTGAAAACAGCAGGAGATCTGGGTATGGACAAGACTTTGTTTTTAATGGATTTTAAAACTTTGAACTTTGCTGCACTGCCTGTTTTTTATCGTGGACTTTTAAGGATATGGAGCTTTTTTAAAAGACATTTACAGACTGGATTATCCTTGCACTGGCTTTTGGAGGAACCCTTGCTCTGTGGTACACGTTTGGACTTGGCAGGGACTGTCACCCCTGCACTGACCAGAGTCCTGTTGTCCTCCGGGGTCACTACCCTCCGTCATGTGGTGGATGCTGCAGGTCCTGATTTTGCGGATGAGGTTGGGGATGAGGTTGGGGATGAGATCCCTGCGGCTGGTGGCTCGTCTTCTCCAGGGCTGGAGGTCGGCGCTCTCTCCGGAGGAACGGGAACAGGTGAGGGACTACAGTGCGGGGGTGGTCAGCCCTGCGGAGGATGACCCATTTCCTGAGGTCACCATCACGCCGGACCTGGAGGACTGTGAGGGCCCCCTCCTGGAGTGTACGGGGGAATCCTGCATGAACCTGAGCACAGTGTCAGGTAAACTGCTGTACAGAGCCTGCGTAAAGGTTCTGAACAGAAAAAGACTGCACAGTAGAACTGACACTCCATGGCGTGATGTTTTTAACTTGAGTGAGGATGTGAAGCCTGAGTGGAGAGCACTGTACAAACCACCGTTAGCTAAGAAAGTTGCTGATCTGCAGTGGAGAATTTTACATGGTATTATCTCAGTTAACGCTTTTATTTCTGTTTTAAACCCTGAGATTTTACCACAGTGTCCTTTCTGCTCCCAGAGAGAAACTGTCTTTCATGCTTTTATGCATTGTTTTAGGCTGCTTCCTTTATTTGATGTTTTGAAGACTTTTTTTATGTCTTTTAACATCACTTTTACACTCCAGACTTTTATCCTTGGTTTTAAATACGTCAAAAGTTTTAAGTCCAAGTGTCAGCTTATTAATTTTATCCTTGGGCAGGCTAAGTTGGCTATTTATGTCAGCCGCAAAAACAAGGTGGCGGGTAGTGCTGACTGTGATGTCACACGGACATTCGTAAGGCTGGTTAAATCCAGAATTTTAATTGATTTTAATTATTACAAAATCATGCAAGATTTAGAAGCTTTTAAATGTGTGTGGTGCTGGGATGGAGCAGTGTGCTCAGTGGTGGAGGAGGAGCTTTGTTTCGCTCTTGAGTTCTTTTAAACTTACATGTGTGATACTGAGTTGTGTGTTTTTAATTCATATTTGTCATCTTTTTTTAATCATTGATTGATCAATTTATCTTTTTAAGATGACAGTGTGACTATTGAATGGTTTAAATAAAGGACCATCAAAAGTCAAAAAAAGTCTCTCTCTCTCTCTCTCTCTCTCTCTCTCTCTCTCTCTCTCTCTCTCTCACGTGAACTCCTCCGCGTTTGACTTGCAGAACTGTGTTTAGCTGTTCTTAAAAATCATTTTAATTAAATAATAGTTCTATGCTTCTATGTTACCGTGTTAATTAACATAATTCTGATCATATTTCGCTCATTAAAACAGCCCGAAAACAGACAGTTGGAATTTTTGGGCCCGATCTAACCTCTAATGCTCTCCACAGGCGCCGCCATGTTTACGACGCGCCGACGCACGTTATGCAAATCGATGTATTTTTGTAATCGATGACGTCGATTATGTCGACGCGTCGCCCCAGCCCTATCATTGATAGAATCCACAGAGCCCTGACATTTAAAACAAGGCATTTTTTAACTTTAAAACTGAACAAGAAGTTTATTAAAAGCCACTGTTTACATCCCATAGTGTAGGTAAATCTCTGGGCGCCGCCATCTTTAAATTTAAGTCACAATAAGTCAAACATCGAGCACGAGAGTGAAAAGGCAGGATAGTTTTGAGCAGATTGCAAAATAAATGAATTCTTTGGACATGGATGAAGTGTAAAAGTGTAAAAAGTGATTTATCTGCCCCGTCTCACTCATTCTAAAGCCTGTTTAGGTAAAGTGCACCAAATACTGGATCTCAGAAAGCTGCAGGAGAGCAGAGGAGAGCTATTCAACAAAAAGTAAGAACTTTTTATCACATTTAAATACACCCAAAGTCCATTTCACACCAGAGTTCTCCTTTAATGAAATTACTTATCACTTTTCAGAGAGACTAACTGGCTTCAGTTTGTTAGGGAGCATAAAGATTGGACTCTGTAGGAATAGAAGAAGGTCATGTAAAGGACTGATAAGTCCAGAATTACCCTGTTCCAGAGCATCATTGTTCAATTAAGTATTTTTAATAAATGGGAATAAGTTTTATACAAGCTTTATTTCCTATAAACTAATAAATATAAATGAATATTTATAAATATACATGTTCAATTGGGCTTCATAACACTGTCTAGTAAGCAGATTTTTTTTTCCTTTTCATTCACCTCTTCTAATGCTTCTATTGCTCTTCAGTGCTCTTTATTCCTTTAGCTGACAACTTTTACAGAGATGCGGATTTAATTTTCCAGCAAGACTTGGCACACTGCCCACACTGCCAAAAGTACCAATTTATCATAACCTTTTTAACCAATAAATCTTCATGATTTTTTTTATGACCATACAATTTTTTTTAAAACATCAGTGAAGACCTGGACAATAAAACTAAAAATCAACTAAAACTATAATCAAAATTGATGATAGCAGGTCTAAAATAAATCAGATAAAAATGTTGACACACAATCTTCAATAAAGCTCCATTGTGCAGGGCTAAATTACTGGTGTATGTTTTAGCTCAAAATAGATTTTCTGCATCAATAAACAGAAATACAAAGATTTGTAGACCAAATTTCCATGACTTTTCCAAAACTTTCTGGGCATTTTTATTTTTTCAAAACTTATCCAGACCTGGGAATTGCTTTTTTTTTTTTTTTTTTTTTTTCAAATTTCATGACTTTTCCCGGTTTTTCATGACCGTACGAACCCTGTAATATTCTGATTTTAGTTTTTTTCCATTGGCTGTAAGCCATAATCATCAATAATAAAAGAAATAAACGCTTAAAATAGATCACTCTGTGTGTTTAATTAATCTATATAATATATGAGTTACACATTTTAAGAACTGAATTACTGAAATTAAGTAAAAACACAAAAAGGTGAAAATAGTTTGACAGTTTATTTTTTTTTTTTTGAGAAATATCATTCATAGAAATCCTCACACACAACATCACCGATTACTTTGATCCCCAAGTGTTTGTGGCACAAGAGCTTTTTTCTTCTTTAAACAGAGAATTAGCCTTTAGCATGCAAAGCTAAAGTGTGCTGGAGCTATTCGCTCACTGTAGCTTCAGTTTCAGCTTTAGTATAAATCAGGCATAGAATGAAAAAGGTTATTTTAGATAATCCCTGAGTCTCTTCTCTGCTGTGAGAATTATTTTAAAGTTAAATAGAAATTAGAGAGATCCTCTGTTCCATTTCTACACGATCACATCACCATATCACCATACCATCACATCACACCATTCAACAGGTCATGTAATGCTTCATTACATTACATCACATCTCTTTCTAATTAAGGCACCATTAATTATAGTTGTTTATTTAGCTCAATAATTCAGACTAGAAAATCACCAGAATCATATTAACGCCAACAGAAAAAAAAACAAACAAAAAAAAACTTGTATCTCCAAAACAGCACCCTTACAAAAGAACTTTAATGCTAAGTGAATGCAACTAAGTTATGTTTAAAGTAATATTAAATTTTGCTCAAATTAGAGTATACAGCTCTGGAAAAAAATAAGAAACCACTTAAAAATGATGAGTTTCTTTGATTTTACCAAATTGAAAACCTCTGGAATATAATCAAGAGGAAGATGGATGATCACAAACCATCAAACCACCAAACTGAACTGCTTAAATTTTTACACCAGGAGTAAAGCAGCATAAAGTTATCCAAAAGCAGTGTGTAAGACTGGTGGAGGAGAACATGATGCCAAGATGCATGAAAACTGTGATTAAAAATCAACCAGGGTTATTCCACCAAATATTGATTCCTGATCTCTTAAAACTTTATAAATATAAACTTGTTTTCTTTGCATTATTTGAGGTCTGAAAGCTCTGCATCTTTTTTGTTATTTCTCATTTTCTGCAATTAAGTGAAATGTCTGTAGTTGTTGTCTGTAGTTTATAGAATAAAACAACAATGTTCATTTTACTCAAACATAAACCTATAAATAGCAAAATCAAAGAAACTATTCAGAAACTGAAGTGTTCTCTTCATTTTTTCCAGAGCTGTATATGGATAAACTAAAATCTAGTGCCCATAAAGTTTCCATTTTAAAGGCTTTTAAGAACAAAGAAGTGCCTAAAAAAAGGATTTGATGGTGAATGAAATCAAGTAAGTAAATGAATGATGAAGAACCTGTAGTGATCACAATCCAGGTCACATGGCAAACTCACAAATCTCATAAAGCTCTAAGACGACACGTTTAAATGTGCAAAATTGTATTTAATCTATTCTCAATTTACTCAAAAGCATGTTTAAATTAAAGAGACCTGAAGCATCACAGATATAATCCTTCACAGCCATGGAATTAATACAATAAACAACCTGTACCAAACTACGAAGCCTCTGAAGGGAAATGGTGAACCAGATTCTTAGTGGTGCACACCATATACTAAGTGGTGCGCACCAAATTCTAAGTGGTAAGAACCAGATGCTAAGTGGAGAGCACCAGATGCTAAGTGGAGAGCACCAGATGCTAAGTGGAGAGCACCAGATGCTAAGTGGTAAACACTAGAAAAGCAATCAAACGGATGAAGTGACAACTTGATTCTAATATGGGGAAAAAAAACACTGTTAACTAGGTCATATTGTATCTGGTGCTCACCAAATAAGTATGTGGTGCTTACCAGATACTAAGTGGTGCACACCAGATGCTAAGTGGTAAGCACCGGATTCTATTTGGTGAGCACTAGATTCTACTTAGTGAGCACCAGATACTAAGTGGTAAGCACCAGAAAAGCAACCAAACAGATGAAGTAAGGAGTTGATTCTAATAGGTAAAAAAAACACTGTTCACTGGGTCATATAGTTCACCACATAAGTATCTGGTGCTCACATTCTAAGTGGTGCTCACCAGATACTTAGTGGCGCACACACACCAGATGCTAAGTGGTAAGCACCAGATGCTAAGTAGTAAGCACCAGAAAATCAAACAAACAGACAAAGTAAGGACCTGATTCCAATATGGAAAAAAAAAACACTGTTTACTGGGTCATATATAGTTTACCACATGAGTATCTGTGCTCACATTCTAAGTGGTGCACACCAGATGCTAAGTGGTAAGCACAAGATAATCAAACAAATAATATTGGACTTGACTCTGATAGTGTAAAAAAACACTTTACTTGCTAAACAAAGTAGTATCTGGTGCTCCCCTTGGTGAGCACTATATTCTACTTGGTGAGCACCAAATACTAAGTGGTAAGCACAAGAAAAGCAACTAAACAGATGAAGTAAGGAGTTGAATTTAATAGGCAAAAAAACAAAAAAACACTTCACTGGGTCAAAAAGTATCTGATGCTCACTACAAAAGTATGGTGAGCATACTTTTCTAATACTATTCTAAGTGGTGATCACCACATCCTAGGTGGTAAGCACGAGAAAAGCAATCAAACAGACAAAGTGAGGACTTGATTCTAATAGGGGGGAAAAAAAAAAGAAAAAACACTGTCCACTGGGTCATATAGTTCACCACATAATATCTGGTGCTCAGCATATAAGTATCTGGTGAGCACCACTTTTTTTTTACCTTATGAAAAGCTACACCATGTCCCTACATCTTCTCAAATTGTATAAAATCAGTTCTGGATGAAAATTGGCCCCGAGAAACAAAACGCAACAGAAAATCTACAGAACTTCAGCTCTAAACACAAAGTTTGATCGACAGCCCTTTAAAAACACCACCGTCCCTATTTATGGCTTTATTATCAGATAATACATCAGAATGAACCTCACACTCACTCACTCACTCACTCACTCACTCACTCACTCACTCACTCACTCACTCACTCACTCACTCACTCACTCACCTCACTCACCTCACTCACCTCACTCACCTCACTCAGAAAAAAAAAAAAAAATAGTAACTACTTTATGAAAGCGATGTGAGAAAAGCGCATCTAAACCTTTATTATTTAATTTATCCTGAGGACCATGTAGAGAAACCCATAGATTTATAAGGCACAGATTTTAAATTATAAATAAAACTACTTCTATTACTAATACTAATACTAATATTTATATTGTTAAGTAATGTTTAAGCCTAAACGTTCCCTTGATGGTGGTACTCCACAACCATGTTAAGTACTCTAAGAGAAAATAGAAATAGAATATTTCACAGAGTGGGTTTGGTGTGAAATTTGTGTAATTTAAGAGAAAATTAAAGTCAGAATTCTTTAGAAGTTCCTAAAACTAATCCAAAAACCTTTTAGAATTATTATTGAAGCAACAACCAGACATATAACTACAGCAGAGTATGCATGGTGTTGTAAATAGAATGAATATATATATTCTTATCATGAGAAAATATATGCAGTAGTTGCACCCAGAAGGTTTCTAAGGCTGGTAACTCTGATGAACGTATCCTGTGCAACAGAGGGAACTCTTACTCTTCCTTTCCTGGGGTGGTCCTGATGAGTGCCAGTTCCATCGTTATAATGTTTTGATGGTCTTTGCGGTGACTGAACTTGAGGATACTTTGAAAGTTCTTGAAATGTTTCAGATTGACTGACCTTCATTTCCTGAAGTATTTTTTCTTTACTTAGCTGAGTAGTTTTTAATATGGATTAGATGCTCTCAAACAAATTTAAGATGCAAAAAATTCAAGTAACTAACTCTTGATAAGTTCAGCACAGCTGTTAACTGAAAGCCTGAATTCCAGGAGACTCTACCTCATAAAACTGACTGAGAAAATCCAGCAGAGATGTACAAAACTCTCTAATCTAAACAAGAGAAGCTAAAATATGAAACATATTCTGGTTTGTTTAATTCCATATGTTTGTTCTTCATAGTTTGGATGATTTTAGTATTAATCTACAATGCAGAACATTTAAATAATGAAAAAATACTGAATTTAAGGTGTTCAAACAGCAATAATCCTCTCATCCTGCTTAGGTTTCATGCACAGCCAAACATGAAACTTGAACTTGAAGTTAAAACTACCCACTGAGTTTCATTCCTGTTGGTTGATTTCTTTTGGATGCAAGACTAGTTGTGATAATAAGTGTATGTGTGATTCTTTAAAGAATTAATTCATTTCATTTCCCTATAATACCACATTTCACACCAAATCCTGCTCTGAATAACTTGTTTGCACATCAACCTCTGAATTATAAAGCAAGTTTGCAGGAACCACCAGATTATTATATTCTACACTACAGCTCTAGAAAGAAAAAGAGAGCACTTAAAAATGATGAGTTTCTTTGATTTTACCAAATTAAAAACCTCTGGAATATAATCAAGAGGAAGATGGATGATCACAAACCATCAAACCACCAAACTGAACTGCTTGTTTATTTTTTTGCACCAGGAGTAAAGCAGCATCAAGTTATCCAAAAGCAGTGTGTAAGACTGGTGGAGGAGAACATGATGCCAAGATGCATGAAAACTGTGATTAAAAACCAGGGTTATTCCACCAAATATTGATTTCTGAACTCTTACAACTTTATGAATATGAACTTGTTTTCTTTGCATCTTTTTTTGTTATTTTAGTCATTTCTTATTTTCTGTAAATAAATGCTCTAAATGAGAATATTTTTATTTGGAATTTGGGAGAAATGTTGTCTGTAGTTTATAGAATAAAACAACAATGTTCATTTTACTCAAACATAAACCTATAAATAGCTAAATCAGAGAAACTGATTCAGAAACTGAAGTGATCTCTTACTTTTTTCCACAGCTGTATATATTATTCTCAATAATTCTCAGTAATTGGAAGAATGGAAGTGTATATCACCTGGAATCTCCTCTGTTCTGTGGCACTGCAGAGAAAAAGCTAAAATTATGAACACAGAAAGAGAGAGTTAAATGCCAGGTTAAAGGAAGTTTTGTAAACAGTTTGATTCGCTGCAAAAAAGTCCACGAGTCTGGAAGGCAAACGGTACAAAACCTGAAATAACAGTTTGATGCTCAAGTGGAAGCTCACGCTGAAGTTCCTTAGGCATCAGCAGCAGCAGCAGCAGCAGCAGAAAACATGCTTTCTCAGTATATTTATGCAGAGCCCTTTGTAAGAATGTCAGAGGTATAAAACAGAATCGTAGATTTGCGAGTGTTAATATGAAAAACAAATAAATAAAATAAAAATAAAAACAACACTGCTGCTTTTAGAGTACCAGGCAGTCAGCTCTGAACCAGCACTGGAGAGCTAAGATTTCTTTCATACTTCATCAAACGCAGAGAACACACACTTTCTAAAGGTTACTTAAGGTAAAGATGCACCGAATATTTGGCAACTGAAAATATTAGTCCAAAAATGACAAAAAAAAGAGCACTTTTGGTGTAATTTATACCCGAAGAATGTAATAGTCATATTGCAGTGTTTACTCTAACATTAGGATTTCTTTCAGCTACGGTGGCATTTTACTCAAAAGCTACAGCGCTGTGTGCATACTATGCTCAGACATGGACTTCTGTCTGTCATCAACTCAGCGAGTAATCCAGCTAGGAGAAACCGCTAGCTAGCATCCCAGCTAACCTGTTCCACACCAGCTAAAGTCTTCAGCATTATATACTTTTTTACAGCTAAACTGTTCCATCCCAGTGGAAACCAGCTGTCTTGTGCTAATTCCTCATTTCAAATTAAAAGCCCTCAACAGAATTTCAAAATTACGTAGGCCACCACTGTAATGCACTGTATATGTAGTAGAAAAAAAACTGCGTATTGTGCTTTGTTAGTTTGTCTGCTAGGATGTTTAAAATGTGTGATGTTCGACATACATTTACTTTATTTCAGCAATTAAATAAAAAAAATGGGAAACTCTCTATTATATAGATGTATATTTATTTTATTGTTGATGATTATGGTTTACAGCCAATGAAAACCCAACAATCAGTGTCTCAGGAAATTTGAATATTATATAATAAGACCAATTGGTACTTTTGGCAGTGTGGGCAGTGTGCCAAGTCCTGCTGGAAAATAAAATCCACATCTCCATTAAAGTTGTCAGTAGCAGAGAGAAGCATAAAGTGCTTTAAGATTTTCCAGGGAAAACAAAACTGCACTGAGTTTGGATATGGTGCTTCTACCTGCCGACAACTTTTATGGAGATGCAAATTTCATTTTTCAGCAAGACTTGGCACACTGCCCACACTGCCAAAAGTACCAATTGGTCTTATATAATATTTTTGGGATTTCATTGGCTGTAAGCCATAATCATATATATATATATATATATATATATATATATATATATATATATAATATATGAGTTTCACATTTTGAACTGAATTACTAAATTAAAGTAACTTTTCAATGATATTTTAATTGTTTGAGATGTATGTATGTGTATATATATTTTTTTTTTTCGTAATTGCCAAGACAAAGATACATTTAGGCTGTTTAAGCTATGCAATGGTGAAATAGTGGTCAAATAACTAAAAAACAGCAAAAAATGTTCATTTATTAGTATCATTTTTTTAATTTATTTTTTTCTGATTTAGTTTTTGGCCCAAAATGTTCATTTTGGTGCATCACTAACTTAAAGGAATACTTTTTTTTTAGCATTTAGAACTACAGACGTGGAGGTTAGCCCACAGTCAGCAGGTTAATAATGTGATGTGATATCTGTATAATATGCATTCTGGTCCACTTTTTTTTTTAAGAATCTGTATTTCTCAAAAGATTCCCATCCTCTCAGATTTACTCTCTGCTCTCTCTCTACCAGCCTGCTCAGACCAGCCGCTCCCCGCCGAACAGAGCAGCACCAGCGCTGGGTTAAGGGTTTTTTACGAGGAAATTCAGCTCATTGTGCAAACAAACAAAAAACGAGAAGAAAAAGAAAGAAAAGTTCTCAGTTTGGAGAGCCGAGCTGCTGAACCCCTCCAGGGGGTTTAGTGTTGAGACCCGAGTCTTCAGGAAGCAGCGCTGAGGTCAGGAGAGCCCCACCATGTGGTCGATCTGTCTCATGTACATGCTCTTCAGTGGGAGAGCGTAGCGCCGCTCCTCAGGGATGCGTTCACACTAGGAGAGACAAATGAAACGATCAGATAGAAAAAGACTGAAAATACTGGTGAAGTTATGCTGTATGCAGATACCTGTTTTTTGCTTTCCTAATAGGGCTGCAACTAATGATTATTTTTGTAGTTTTTTTTTTATTAGTCGATTAGTCAACGATTATTTCTTTCATGTCCTCCATCTCTAAAAATGATAGAAACAGCTGAACATGAGATTTAAAATGCATTTACTGTAAACGTCTAGAATAGGCCCGTCATAATACTAACTTTATTATCGACTTTTCGTTCAATAAATTTACATGACGTCAATCAATTTAATAATCGTGATATCGTCCATTGTGTTTGAGCTTACTAAATGCACTTACATATATTGTGACTGTGGGCGTTCCTGCAGTGACCCGGTAGTGCAAAAGCACAGAGAGACACAGACACAGGAGTAAATTAACTAAAAACTAAAAATTTAAGAAACATATTACTGGCCCAGTGAGGCTCTAGTTGCTTAACTTTAGTATCTCTTAGGTTCGTTTTGCCTCAGCCTTCTATTCACTGTCACCAGGCAGGGTCTTTATGCTGGTTCAACAAGTGCCAGCTGGGGCAGACCGGGGCTGCATGTCTTGGTGTGAGGCAGACACGCAGTGTCCCCTGCCTCCACACTTCGCAAAATAAGGCACGGTTCCAAAATTAGATGCATGAAGAGGAATGGAAAGTTTATTGTCTTTAAAAGAGTTCATTCCATTATTATGATATCATAATTTTATGAATGCCAAATTAGTGGTCTAAAAATGCCAACAATATGGTTTATTGCAATAATTTCTGGGACAAAATATTGTTTGCAAACAACTGTTAGCATGACAGGCCTATTCTTACCAGCTTCAGTCCCTTCCAAGGTGTACTCACACAAGTCACTCCATGCTGTTACCTCCCAAAGCATGGCTCATTTTATACTTTTTATTTTATTGTTTATACTTTATATTTTACTGTATTTTGTATTTTGTATGTGTATCATTCTGTATCTATTCTATGTTGTAGTGCTGGGCAATTTTCACATTTAATTTGGTTAGTTCGAATTACAGTTTTAATTTGATTTAGTCACAATTTTACACTTTTAATCTAAAATATCTGAAAACGATCAACATTTCAGAAGTGTTTATGCGTCTTACACTGGTTACCAGCGCCTCCCACAGAACAACACGCGCATATTTTCTAAACATTCCTCTCAGTTCGAGGACTGAACTCATACCGAAAAAAGTTCCAGCACTTTTCACACAAACACCCATTGGGATAAAGCATATATTTAGCTAGAAATAAATCCTACCACTTCTAAAAACTGCAGCTTCATCTCATCTCCGGTGAGGATAAGTGATTAATTGTGAAAACAATAATAATCTCTCTGTTAAATTTCTTCTGTGACTCGTTTTGTGTGTAATTTCTCAATTTTCAATTACAAACCCGCGTTCTGAAGTATTATCCAGTGTCCTTCAGTATGTGAGTAACTCAATGAGTCGACTCAACCCAAACACCATTTTTTTTAACAGGTAAACCTAGTTTTGAACCATTTCTTTGTCATCTGTAGTTTTATTTTTAGTAGGGGAGAAATAAGTGTACCATACTATGTATACCTGCTACTGGAGGTCCAGAATTTTAATCTAGGACCAATAAAGTATATATAAAGCATCTGTATGTCTGTCTGTCTGTCTATTTGACAATGCTCTCCATAAATCTGGCAGCTCATCAGATGAACAGGATAAAGTCCAGTTGTACAATGCTGTCGACAGAATAATCTAGCCTTAACTAAGTAGTTAACCAAATTGTTGGTGATGTAAGCATGCTTAGGCACGGATTGTTTAAACGCAGTGGAAGTGCAGGCCAGCGGGAGAATGAGCCATTTAAGGGCTTTGTCAATTTTATGCAAATAAGCTATTATTCTGAATATGTGTGTTCTTACATTGCTGATATTGGCTTGAGGCTGCTTGATTGGCTCCCTGGCTGGCTCCTCACAGGGTAAGTGCTCCTCCCAGCTCTTCTCCCTAAAGCGTGGGTCTATGGGCACCACATGACCCTCTGTGGTGAAAATATAGCGACTCCCAGACCTGTGAAGTGGGTTTTCTTCATCGAAGAGCTGCAGAAGGAGAACACAGGCTCTTCAGCAGCAGTTTAAAACACAAACGCTGCATCGCATAGTACATAATATATCGTGACTCAGCATTATTAATCCATAATGTGATAATATTCTGTATTTAAAGCAGCTTTACAGGTGTTTTTTTGCATGATTGCATAATTGTGCATAATAATGTTTGAAGTTCATATTAGAGCTTAGATTGTCTGCCCGAACCCGACCTGACCCGAGGCCCGACCCGAAATCCCCCCACATTCCTCGGGCCGGGGCTCCAGAAAATAGTCTGAGATGTAGGCATCTGTTTCTTAATTATATTTTTATTAAAAAAAAAAAACTCTGGTGTGATAATCACAATGTTGCTAAGTAACCAATTATTATTGTTAACGAGAACGAACCAAATAACCAAAAACTGAAAGTGAAAAACTAATTTATTTATAATCGCTGTTTATTTGTGCCAATTCTGTCCGGGAAGTGGGAGTCGGATTCAGCAGGGAGTCGGATTCGGCACAACAGCGGCAGCGTGGCGGCACCTCGCGGTCCGCAGTGTTAGTTGTAAGCGCTCACACTAACCGCAAAATATGACAGAAAACACTGAGGGAGCTGCAGAATTATCTATGGGACTAGAATACGAGCACGAGGAGATAAAAGAGAAACAGGAGATACAGTGTGTGAGAACCTTTACCTGTGAGTAGCTCATACACCAGAACACACTCACTCTCTCTCTTTGTCTCCCTCTCTCTCTGTGTCTCTCTCTCTCTCTGTCTCTCTCTCTGTGTCTCTCTCTGTGTCTCTCTCTCTCTGTGTCTCTCTCTCTCTCTGTGTCTCTCTCTCTCTGTGTCTCTCTCTCTCTGTGTCTCTCTCTCTCTCTCTGTGTCTCTCTCTCTCTCTCTCTGTGTCTCTCTCTCTCTCTCTGTGTCTCTCTCTCTGATTCTGATCATATTTCGCTCATTCAATCAGCCCGAAAACAGACAGTTCATGGTTCGGGTTGGGTCGGGCTCGGGCTGTTGTTTTTTTTGTTGTTTCAAAACCAGCCAATAAAAAAGCAGAGCCTATTGATTTACTAATAAGCTTTAAATAACAATTAAAAGTACGAATAAAGTACAGCTTTGGAGAATGAGAGCACATACCAGGTAAAGGTACTTGCAGGTCTCGCTGAGGAAGAAACTCTCCATACGATCTTCTTTGGATTTATCCACCACGTGATGGAGTGTAGCATAACCACACCTGCAACAGGAAATGATGTTTAAACAGAGCTAAAACAAATGTAGGACAGTCTTTAATCATTATAAATAAAGCCGTACTTGACTTTGGTATTTGTTTCAAGGCTCTGAAGGATGTCCATGCCGACATGAAGGTAGAAGGGATTCTTGGTGGCCTAAAAGAAATTTAAAACAAAAAAACATATGCCTTGACTATTCATATAAATACAGTAATGTCAAAAAACATCTTGTACATCACATAATTTTTTGTATTTTATTTTTAGTTTTTTGCATGACTGGGCTTTTATGTAGGTTTCTGATTTACTCTACTGTTAGGAGTACATATAATATAAAATACTAAGGCTTTAAAATTAAAGCTTTAATTGCTATTGGGTTTACTTAGTCACCTAAAATTGTATGAATAACAATATACGAAGAAATCAGACTTTATTACCAGAAAACTGAAGAATAAAAACAATAAACCTTAAAAAAAAAAAAAAGTATATGCTAATAGCTTTAAAACGGCTTCCTTTACAAATTTAAATTGACATATTTTAAACATTTTCATAAACACTGTAAATGGCATTACGGTATTAAAATCAGCCACAATTCCTGTCTTTCTCCAGTTATCAAAAATAAATTCTATTCAGTGTGCATTACCCTTTAAGTACCTCGTATCCAGAGTTTTATAAAGATTTATCAACTGTGCTGAATAAATAATTCTCTGTTTGTCTGTGATACAAAAATAACTTTTTTCTGAGCTGTGAATAGATTGCGCAATTCCATGTGTCTCTTTTCTGAGTGAATAATTGCTGTTTGCTGTTGTTTTTCTATTTTACTCTGATAAAACACTCATACAGTGAGGAACAGCAACAGGAGCTCCTCAGATAAAGTACTGTTCTCTCCAGGCAGGATGGAGCGAGACAAGGGTTTGACTCCACAGAGTTGAGCTCCCATTAGTTCAGTGTATTAGCTTGTTATGCTAACTGGCCAGCGAGTTGTGTCTGCTTCTTTGTTGGTGATATTATTGCGTATGATACGTTATGGCACACCCCTAGACTCCACCCATTAACCATAGTGATACACAGATAAAGGTAAGTATAACAGAGAGAAATGCTGAGTACCTGATAGAGCAGGTATGTGGACTCCACCAGCTCTGGTCTTAAAGGGTAAAAGAGCACATCCGGGGCCTGCAGCTGCCAGTTATACCTTTCGGGCAGCGCCCCAAACCGCCTCCAGATTGCATAGTAGAAAGCATGCAGACAGATAGCGTTCTCCACATCTCCGTTTAGAACCTGAGAGAAGAACAGAACAGAAAAACAGTTTAAAACCAGGTCAGCAGGACAAAACCTGAACCATTACACAAACCCACAGCCCTGGTTCTGAGAGATAATCTGCAGAACCCTTTCAGGATGATGGTTAAACCAATCACTGTAACCACAGCTGAGATAAACGAATGAGTGACGGTAAAAAAACACACTTACAGGAAAACAAAGCAGAGGTTCAGGAAAAAAAACTAACTGTGACCACAAACATTTGCATTGCAAACAAATCAAAAAAGCCCCGTAACTGATTCATTTACTTACACTAAACTCTATACAGGACTGAAACCTGGAGTTACTGAATCACTACACAGTAAAACACACAGTCTTAAAATCACAGAGTCTACATTTTTTTACTTTTGATTTTGCTATTTACAGGTTTATGTTTGAGTAAAATAAACATTGTTATTTTATTCTGTAAACTACAGACAACATTTCTCCCAAATTCCAAATAAAAATATTGTCATTTAGAGCATTTATTTACAGAAAATGAGAAATGGCTGAAATAATAGATGATGCAGAGCTTTCAGACCTCAAATAATGCAAAGAAAACAAGTTCATATTCATAAAGTTTTAAGAGTTCAGAAATCAATATTTGGTGGAATAACCCTGGTTGGTTTTTAATCACAGTTTTTTCATGCATCTTGGCATCATGTTCTCCTCCACCAGTCTTACACACTGCTTTTGGATAACTTTATGCTGCTTTACTCCTGGTGCAAAAATTCAAGCAGTTCAGTTTGGTGGTTTGATGGTTTGTGATCATCCATCTTCCTCTTGATTATATTCCAGAGGTTTTCAATTTGATAAAATCAAAGAAACTCATCATTTTTAAATGATCTCTTATTTTTGTTTCCAGAGCTGCATATATCAGGATATAGGAAATTTTCTATAAACAATTTTTTTCATAAAATAACACAATAAAATATAAAAAGAAATGTATGAAAGTATGCTTTCATATTGTACTATATTTTTCCTTTAATTGAGAAACTTTGAGCAAGCTTTGAAGTGCATCTCAAAAAGTTAGAATATAATTGAAAAGTTACTTCATCTCATTCATTCAGTTCAAAATGTGAAACTCATATATTATTATATAGATGTATTAAACACAGTGTGATCTATTTTAAGTGTTTATTACTTATTTACAACGAAAACCTAAAAATCAGTGAGAATATTATATAAGACCAATTGGTAATTTTGGCAGTGTAAGCAGTGTGCCAAGTCCTGCTGGAAAATGAAATCCACACTATAGGTGAGAATGCAAATCAGTCAAAGCCAACCAACTGCATCTTACCTCTATCAGAGGCACACTGATCAGCTCAATCTGCTCCTGCCCTGCCTCTAAACCCATACATCAACCCAGTGCTCCTCTCAAACTGCCACTCCCATTTTTTAACCTTTTTTAAATTTGAGCTGAGGATGGAGTCAGCAAAATTCAGAAGGATTTAGTTACCCTTTAAATTCAACTCTGTAAACCGGATGTAGGCTAGACACTGTACTAGACAGACAGACGGACAGATGGGATGACAGACAGGATGACATACCTGAAGTCCAGGAAAGAACGCCTGAAGAGAATCAATCCAGGTGTTCATGATCTGCCCATTAAACATGTTTACATTCACATAAAGGGGAGGATCCCCTTCTCCTTCATTACACGCCTCTCTCCTGTGTATAAACACACACAAACACACACACACATACACACACACTACTATTTAATACATTATTATAATACACGGTCAAGTTCATGCAAAACCTCATATCACCAAAACTAAAACTTTTCTTACAATTCAATGAAATTTAGTGTGAAATTTGGACACAATTTAGAACAGCTGCCAAATACATATGTTAAAAAGGGACATTATTTTTTTTAAAGAAAGCAGTTATTCATGTATCTTGTTCCAAAGAAACTGGCCGAAGAATATTAAAAACAATATATATATATAAAAAAATTATGGTAGATTTTTATAATATTCCCAGTTTTATAACATGTCCTAAAAGTCCAGTCTGACTGGCCTCCCAACACATGTTAATCAAATCTACATACTGTTATAATCAATGAAACCTACAGTTAACATATAATAATAATAAAAAAAAATGCTGCAAAATTAAAAAATAGTAAGTAAGAAATAATTTAAATTATTGTATTTGTTCCCATCATTAATGTGGACTCTTCTACAACAACCACAAAAATGAAATATTACAAATTATTAAAAACTAATAAATTGATTGAATTGATTAAAAAACATTACAATTACATGGAAATATTTAATAGCACTAAAATCAGTAAGTCAAATAACAAATAGGTTAACAAATGTTATTCACACGAATATCTCACACACACACAAACACACGCACGCGCAGGCACACGCGCACGCACACGCACACACACGTGCGCACACACGCGCGCACACACGCGCGCACACACGCGCGCACACACGCGCGCACACACGCGCGCACACACACGCGCGCACACACACACACACACACACACACACGCACACACACGCACACGCGCACACGCGCACACACGCGCACACACACGCACACGCGCACACACACGCACCCTCTTCTCAGGTGGCTCTGGATGCTCTCGTAAGCAGCTGTGAACATCTTGTAGTCTTCTTTCTCCCCAAAAAGGATGTAGGATTTGAGCAGGTACTCATAGAACGAGTCCATTCCTGCACCCAGACCACTCTGCTTCCCCACCCACTGACCCGTCTGGATGTTCACCACGTTTCCTGAACAACAGAACAAGAAAATATGTGTGAATTAAACATTTGTGAATTAAATATGTTGAAATAGATATTTTCTGTACACTAGAAAGTTAGAAGATCAAATCAGAAGATTTCAGGACTTTACCCAGCAGCCCCGTCTCGTTGCTCCTCAGGTTCCACAGAGCTCGGACGGCCCTCCTGGCCACCCACTCGAACGTGGAGTCTCCAATCAGACGGCTCAGGATGCCAAACTCCACCAATAGAGACCCCGCCCCCGCCGTACACGTCTCATTAATGCTGTCAGCAGGAACACCACGCTTCAGATTCACCTGTTTGTGAAAAACAACAAAAAACACATCAAAACAAGGTTCATATACAGTACTAATCAAATTTAAAATCAATAGCTGGATTTTCTCAGTCAGATTTATGGAATTCAGGCTTTCAGTTAACAGCTGTGCTGAACTCATCAAGAGTTAATAACTTGAATTTCTTGTCTCTTAATGTGTTTGAGAGCATCAGTTGTAAAGTAGTGAAGAGGTAGAGTTACAGGTATACAGTGAATAGTGAATATTTGAGTAATGTTCGAATCCAGATTATGGTAAAAAATACTTGTAAAAAAAGAAAAGAAAATAATGTAAGAAATTATGTTCAGTCACATCAGAAACATTTGGAGGAGCAGGAAATTAGGTTAGAAGTAGTTAGTTAGTTAGAGGTGTTAGGAGAGTAAGTGATCTTTGAAGAGCTCTGTCTTCAGGGGTTTATTAAAGATAGTGAGAGATTCTCCTGATCTGGTAGTAGAAGGTAGTTAGTTAGATGTGTTAGGAGAGTAAGTGATCTTTGAAGAGCTCTGTCTTCAGGAGTTTATTAAAGATAGTGAGAGATTCTCCTGATCTGGTAGTAGAAGGTAGTTAGTTAGAGGTGTTAGGAGAGTAGGTGCTCTTTGAAGAGCTCTGTCTTCAGGAGTTTATTAAAGATAGTGAGAGATTCTCCTGATCTGGTAGTAGAAGGTAGTTAGTTAGAGGTGTTAGGAGAGTAGGTGCTCTTTGAAGAGCTCTGTCTTCAGGAGTTTATTAAAGATAGTGAGAGATTCTCCTGATCTGGTAGTAGAAGGTAGTTAGTTAGAGGTGTTAGGAGAGTAGGTGCTCTTTGAAGAGCTCTGTCTTCAGGAGTTTATTAAAGATAGTGAGAGATGCTCTTGCTCAGACAACAGTAGGTACTAAGAGAACAGTTTGGATTATTTCGTATGAATATTTGGCAAAACTTGGAGGCGCATCAAAAACATTATGATAAAACTGGCTCTCATCAGGACCACCCTAGTAAAGGAAGAGCAAGAGTTTCATCTGTTGCACAGGATTAGTGTTGCATTCTCTTTTAAACATATGGCATTTATTACTACATGTTTAGTCTCGAAATATACACAAACAGTTATAATTATGCAGCATGAGATAACGGGGGTCTGACCCTGGGGTAGGGGATTCCTGTGCTGGTGTTCTCGAAGGCGGGCAGCAGCCGGACAGCCAGGTCATGCGCCAGGTGTAGCAGCTCATCATCATAATCATCCAGCCCTATATCTCCAAAAGGGTGTCGAGGATCAGTCAGAAGAATATGTGCAGAGATCAGACTGCCCAGGATCCTAAAAACAAACCGAGAGACAGAAGACCATCATTAAAACAACATGTCATGCGTCCTTATGTATTTACGTCACACGTACATCCTCTAAAAGAAGATCCGGCTCAGTTTTACTGAACGTGAGCGGCTGGTGGAGCAATGGAGACTTCAGAAGAGGAAACTCAGAGCTCAGTAGCTCATTTACTCATAGTAAAACCAAAGAAACGAAGGAGTGAAGTTTCTGACTGAGCGCTGTCTCTCTCTCTGTCTTCTCTCTCTGACTGAACATAACCTGGAATCGGATTCATCCGCTCTGAAAAGAGACTGCATCACACCCGCCCAGTTTAAAATAGACCAGAAAATGGACAATTTCAGAAAAATACAGTAACAGATTTGTTACTCTGTAATTAATCTACAGTTACAGTAGATACAGAATCACCAGCACCATAATCTGTTGTACCTGTACTGCTCTGTAATTAATCTACAGTTACAGTAGATATAGAATCACCAGCACTGTAATCTGTTGTACCCGTACTGCTCTGTAATTAATCTACAGTTACAGTAGATACAGAATTACCAGCACCATAATCTGTTGTACCCGTACTGCTCTGTAATTAACCTACAGTTACAGTAGATACAGATTCACCAGCACTGTAACCTGTTGTACCCGTACTGCTCTGTAATTAATCTACAGCTACAGTAGATACAGAATCACCAGCACTGTAATCTGTTGTACCCGTACTGCTCTGTAATTAATCTACAGTTACAGTAGATACAGAATCACCAGCACTGTAATCTGTTGTACCCGTACTGCTCTGTAATTAATCTACAGTTACAGTAGATACAGAATCACCAGCACTGTAACCTGTTGTACCCGTACTGCTCTGTAATTAATCTACAGTTACAGTAGATATAGAATCACCAGCACTGTAATCTGTTGTACCCATACTGCTCTGTAATTAATCTACAGTTACAGTAGATACAGAATCACCAGCACTGTAATCTAATCTACAGTTACAGTAGATACAGAATCACCGGCACCGTACTCTGTTATAAGACATATTTTGGCACAACACTGCTTCTTTTCTTATTTGGTTTGTTGTTGTTCTGATCAATCTAGAAAAGCATTTTTTACACTGCAGATGAAACAGACCAAGGTTCAGTAGATCCGGAACAAGAACACATTTGGTCAAACCAAATTTTGGTCCTTTTGATCATATTATAAAACATTTGAAAAGGACTGAACTGAACGTCTATAGAGAGATCCAAAAACAGAAAACACAGGACACTGTACCTGATGTTCGCCTCAAACACCTGTACTGTGGAATCCTTGTCAAAGGAGACAGTGTCAATCACGAGTTTGACAGCCCGATGAAACTCTGACACATTTCCAAGCACCTGCAGAGAGAGAGAACGAAACAGCCCTTACTAAACAAACCAGTTCACTACAGAATCCTGATTTACATTTTACAGCTCTGAAAAAATGAAGAGAGCACTTCAGTTTCTGAATCAGTTTCTCTGATTTTGCTATTTATAGGTTTATGTTTGAGTAAAATGAACATTGTTGTTTTATTCTATAAACTACAGACAACATTTCTCCCAAATTCCAAATAAAAATATTTTAATTTAGAGCATTTATTTATTTTGCATTAAAATAGGAAATGACTGAAATAACAAAAAAGATGCAGAGCTTTCAGACCTCAAATAATGCAAAGAAATCAAGTTCATATTCATAAAGTTTTAAGAGTTCAGAAATCAATATTTTGTGGAATCACCCTGGTTTTTAATCATAGTTTTTTTCATGCATCTTGGCATCATGTTCTCCTCCACCAGTCTTACACACTGCTTTTGGACAACTTTATGCCTGCACTCCTGGTGGTTGCTGAAAGACACTTGCTGAGCCGTCGCACAGTGGCAAATATCTAGCAGGTTTAATATCTGGACCAGTTGGCAAATGTGAATCAAGAGCAGCGGCTACCTACAGCCAATGGGATAATGTAGAAAGAGAACCATGGGTCCAAAACGCATCTAATGCATGGCTACAGACATTTATGGAAAAATCTGATTTTAGCCCGACAAAAACCTCTTCTCTGTGGCAAATCAAGGGTCCTGTAGTGAAACTAATGAAACAGCCTTGCTGAGCTATCGCTAAGTGATTACTGATGAGTCGCAGGCACCTGGCAAATATCTAGCAGGTTTAATATCTGGCCCAGTCGGCAACTGTGAGTCAAGAGCTGTAACTACCTACAGTCAGTGCAATCATTTTAAAAGAGGAAAGCATGGGTACAAAACACATATTCTACATCATTAGAGATTTTGATAGAGACTCTGAACACTTTTTTGTTTCCTCCGTTATATTTCATAAAATGACTGTAAAATTATAAAGGAAAATCGCGAGTCAGTCAATGGAGCTTAATACTAAAAACTTACATTAAAAAATATTACCTATTAACATTTAATTCTGAGTATTAATTTTATTTAATTTAAGTTAAATTCTGTATTTTACTAAAAAAAGCAAAAAAAGTGTATCTATATATTTCCATTTTTCTACAGTAAACGGATTTACACAGTTAAGACACTAGCAATACAGCTACTGTGAGCTAATTGTTGAAAGTTTTAGAAAGTTTATAACTGAATTTAAAAGCTTAAAACTTTATGTCTGTGGTACTGAAACATTTCATTTTGTTCTATGTTTAGGACATAAGTACATATTTCAGTATAAAACTGATCAGACATTTATAAACTCTGATTTGGCTCAAAAGCTCCATATGGACCCATTCATTCTGGACTCACTTCAGGTGCGTATTCTCCACTACAGAGATTATCGGACATGACGTCACTAGTTCTTGTGTGTGTTTAGTTTTGCTGTGTTCTCATGACAAAACAGGTTTATGTGAAGTAGCTGCACAGCTTCAAACGCTTTACTTACCAGCAGAGTATCCAGAGTATCAATAAGGGTCAGGGAGTAGTTTCCAAGCACATCGTTAATGTTGATGTTCGACCTGAAACAAACATATTAGATAGGATTAAAATCATTAAATTATTAAACATCATTAAACTATAATTAAGCTCTACACAGACACAGCATGTGCAGCATATTCCTGCAGTGTTTTTTTCCTGCAGTCTACTAGCAAATTAAGCGTTAGTTGCAGCTCTATTTAGCTGATGATTGTATACTTTCACACTTATAATTCAGTGTATAACTGTGGTTTTGTAGATGTGCAAACAAGCAAATACACTCCTACAGTCATTATTTATAATATCCTGACTATATGGATTTAGACTACTTAGTAACTAAGCCTAGGCTAAAGGTAACAATATGTTTAGCTCATTTTTACCCACAATCACACCTATAATTCAGTGTACTGTGGTTTTGTAGACGTAAGTGCAACAACCAAACACGTGAGGTCTTTGTACCTAGTCCTTAGGATCAGAATAAGATCTAAGAATCACATTTCAGGTCAAATTCATGCAGAAACACCAAACCTGAAGGTTCACAAACCTTCTAATAGCACTGCAATTATATTTCCAAAGTTATATATAGCATAATAAAGTTGCTATAGTCGTTATTTATAATATCCTGATTGGATATGGATCGAGGCTACTTAATAACTAAGCTTAGGCTAAAGGTAACAATATGTTTAGCTCATGTTTATCCATTACCACACCTATAATTCAGGGTACTGTGGCTTTGTAGACGTGCAAACACTGAACAAAAAACACTGGGTTAAAACCACGCTGGTTACTTATTCTCAGAATATGTCATTATTATATTATCCTTCAGACCAGTAGAGCTGAGGTAATGAAGTGAGACAGACAGATGAATATAGAAAAACACAGTTTGAGGTGTGTTAAAACATGACCCTGATATCAAAGAACATTAAATAAAGGTTAAGTTTTTTTGGTTGCATTACATCCTGTAATGTTGATGATGGAAAAACAACCTTAAAACAATATTTAACATTTAGCATCATTGATTAATAGGCATCATTGATTAATAAATAGTTAATGCTCTGAATCTACACTCACAATAATGCTTCTTTAAGGGGAACGTGCTCGCCACAAATATTAAAATTAAAATAAAAAATATTATGTCCCTTTCCAGAAAAAAGACATACATATTTAAAGTTTAATACAAACTACACAAAAAATACAAATAACATTGAATCAATGAAAAATTGATTTGCACAAACAAATCAATTCTGATGTCGGAGACAAACATGGTTTTCATTAGTGACACGTTATTTTACATTGATTTAACACTGATTTAAAAATTATGGTTTAATATAAGTTGTTTGTAACTAACGTACAGTATATTTAATTTATATATATATATATATATATATATATATATATATATATATATATATATATATATATATATATATATATATATATATATATAATTTTCTATTTGCATAGCTTGTATTTGGGTTCTTGAAGTGTAGAAAATGAAACTTAAAGTGACATTAAAGTCTCTACATTTTTGGTAAGAATGTGTAATTGCACTGAGCATGCTAAAAAAGTACTTTTAAAGCGTGCATTGTGGTGCAGGCTCTTTTCAGAGTGGATGAATCTGGTGATATTAGTGAGGATTCTGTTGTGCTCTGTATTATCTTGTCAGCTCTCTGCAGCTCCAATTCTGTGATTATTTAGTTTAACAATGCTTTTGAGTCAGCACCATTAGCTGGCCATGGTCACCAGCTGCTACCAGACACCCTGTTTTTAAAATGAATATATGTCTTCAATTTTGCATGGGTAAACTAAATAATCGTCAGCATTATAAGATGTAATGCAAACGTTTATTATTAACTATAATCAATGTTTAATAAAGGTTGTTTAAACGTTTTCTTTCTATCATCAACATTAGAACATGCAATGTAAACATTTATTCAATTTCAGAATTTCAACTCTATCCAATGTTTAATAAAGGTTGTTTAAAAGTTGCTTTTCTTCCAATTGTCAACATTACACGATGTAATGCAAACGTTTATTCAATGTCAGGATTTCAACACTAACCAGTGTTTAACAAATGCTGATTTAGTCTTGATGATGAAAAGAGAAAAGCATCATTTAAAGATGCGATGCAACCCAGACAATTTGAACGTTTATTCAATGTCAGCATTTCAACACTAACCGAAGTTTAATAAAGTTTTTTTTAATGGTTGCTTTTCTTTGAATGGCCAACATTAAAATATGTAATGCGAAGGTTAATTACATGTCAGGATTTCAACTCTTACCGAAGTTTAATAAACGTTGTTTAAAAGTTGTTTTTCTTCCTATCGTCAACAATACAAGATGTAATGCAAACGTTTATTCAATGTCAGAATATCAACACTAACCAATGTGTAACACATGCAGTTTTAGTGTTGACGATGAAAAGAGAAAAGCATCATTTAAAGATGCAATGCAACCCAAACAATATGAACGTTTATTAAATGTCAGAACTTCAACTCTTAAAAAAAAAACATTTATATTAAAACATTGGTTAGAGTTTATTTTCTACCATCATCAACATCAAAAAAGGTTTGAAGGCTGCTTTTCTTACATGTCAGAATTTCAACTCTAACCAATGTATAATAAAGGTTGTTTAATGGTTGCTTTTCTTTGTATGGCCAACATTAAAAGATGTATTGCAAACTAATGTATCAACATTAACTGAAGTTTAACACATGCTGTTTTAGTGTTGACGATGAAAAGAGAAAAGCATCATTTAAAGATGCAATGCAACCCAAACAATTTGAACGTTTATTAAATGTCAGAACTTCAACAAAAAACTTCAACTCTTAAAAAAAAACATTTATATTAAAACATTGGTTAGAGTTTATTTTCTACCATCATCAACATCAAACCTTTTTTGATGTTGATGATGGTAGAAAATAAACTCTAACCAATGTTTTAATATAAATGTTTTTTTTTAAGAGTTGAAGTTTTTTTTCTTTGTATGGCCAACATTAAAAGATGTATTGCAAACTAATGTATCAACATTAACTGAAGTTTAACACATGCTGTTTTAGTGTTGACGATGAAAAGAGAAAAGCATCATTTAAAGATGCAATGCAACCCAAACAATTTGAACGTTTATTCAATGTCAGGATTTCAACTCTAACCGAAGTTTAATAAACGTTGTTTTAAAGTTGCTTTTCTTTGTATGGCCAACATTAAAAGATGTATTGCAAACGTTTATTCAATGTCAGAATATCAACACTGTCTAAAGTTTAACACATGCTGTTTTAGGGTTGATGATGGAAAGAAAATCAACATTTAAAGATGCAATGGAACCCAGACAATCTGAACGTTTATTAAATGTTGTATAAGAAGTTGAGCCTGGAGCAGTATAGGGTGCAGCAGTGGGGTGGGATGAACCTACGGGTTGAGGGTGTCTGGTCCCCGGCCCGCGCAGTCTATTGGGTTGAGCTCATCCTCCGGAAAGGCGTGTTTCATGTAGTTATCATATCCGAAATAAAACATGTCCTTCGCCATCCTCCTCATCTTCACCCGGAGCGCGTGCGGGAAGGAGCTGTACTTCCTGTCATACTCGTCTCGGCTCTCTTTGAAGAAGCTGAGGTAGGACTCTTTGGGGGTGTTGGCGCTGACCCGGGAGCAGGTCGCGTCCCCCGGCGCGCCCTGCGGGTACAGGCGGCGGGACCACGCGTCATTACCGGGCTGGACCCCGGCGGGCTCGGGGAGGGAGGCGGGCCGGTTGAAGCTGAAGTGCAGAGGGAAGTTGAAGCCCCAGCTCGGACCCAGACCGAACGCGAGCCACAGCGCGCAGTTCAGGGCCGCGCGCAGCACCAGCAGCGCCACCACTACACACCGCCATCGCATGATTGCGCTCCGGCCGCGGCCGCGGTCATCGTTCGCGCGGAGGCCGGTTTTAACGGAGGGCAGAATCTATAACCGATATCACTAATCGATAATTCACTTCTGCTGCTTCCTCCTGCTGTCTGTTTTCACTCGCAGTTCCTGCAAACTAACTCCTCCCTCCTCCGCTGATTGTCCGCCGGTGGAGACACGGACGCGCCCATTGGCTGAGGCTGCTGCCGCTCAAGCGCGCAGGTGTGCGGGGATGGCGTGGCGCGCGCTGCGTTGAAGCGCAACCGACCAATCAGAGAGACACAAGTAGTTTACGCCTCACGCGCACGTAAAAAGTATGTAAAATATCTCTGGCGCCCTCTAGAACCCTGTCTAGAGCTCACATCTAAAAGAAATGAAGTTTATTATATTAAGTATATTTTTCTCCTTTTTTATTGTTTTGACCTTAAATACAAACAGCTCTGTAAAATAAAAATAAGAGAGCACTTCAGTTTCTGAATCAGTTTCTCTGAATTTACTATTTATAAGTATATATATTTGAGTAAAATGAACATTGTTGTTTTATTCTATAAACTACAGACAACATTTCTCCCAAAATTCCAAATAAAAAATATCGTCATTTAGAGCATTTATTTGCAGAAAATGAGAAATGGCTGAAATAACAACAAAAAAAAAGATGCAGAGCTTTCAGACCTCAAATAATGCAAAGAAAACAAGTTCATATTCATACAATTTTAAGAGTTCAAAAATGCAAGCAGTTTAGCTTGGTAAAATCAAAGAAACTCTCTTTTTTTCCAGAGCTGTAATTTGTCACATGATCTCTTCAAATAACTTCTGTTATTTGTTTATTTTTTCTGCAAAGTATTTCATTCATAAAGAAAAAAATATTGTAGAATAGATCTACACCCAAATTTACGATTTTTAAGATAAAGCAGAATATATCATAAAATAAAAAGCCTACATTAAACTAAATTTATAAAAAGCCATAATGATTTTTTTTAACAATTGTTGTTTGGTAAAACATAACTTTTATTATTAATAAATAATTATATGTGTTTTAGAGTCAAGCAAGTGTGACATATTAGATTGTATTGATGTATTGTATTAATAATAAAAAAAAAACCTCTAGGGGCCGGGTATTTATTTTTTTATATTATTGTCTTTATTTCACAATAAAAATCGACCTTCACTCCGCACAAGTGCAGACCAAATACAACTAAAATAGTATATGTCATTTCCTGTTAAACAACATAGCACAATTTGATGAAAAAAAGAATAATAAAATAATTATAATAAGTAACCAGCATTTAAAAAAAACAAATGAACTACTATTTTTAAGTAATTTTAGTACTGTAAAATAATTAGTATACTGTACAAGTATATTCTCAATGTTTAAGAGGGGGTGATTTTTTAGCAAATAAATAACAAAAATAAAAAATAAATAACGGATTATGTTAATTTATTTTGACGTTAAACTTCACCCCATTCAGACAGAACTGGTTTACAGAGAGACTGATCACTCCCTGTCTCACGTGTTATATTAGAATATAACAGCCCACCGCTAGAGGGAGCCCGCGAGTGAGTCAATAATGTATGGGGTAAATGGAGCTAAACGATTAAAACACAAATTAAAAATAGTAACTAACCACTTGGCTAAGAGATGTCTTAAATTAAAAAAAAAAGTAGAATTAAGATTGTTTTTTGCAAAAAAAAAAAAAAAAAAGTTCCTCCTATAACAGTATCATGTGCAGTATCCTTATTTCTCATGAAACTGGTCAAACTCACTGGAAATTAAATTTATTGGTTGGTTTCTCACACAAAAAAAACTACTTTACAAGAAGAGAAAAACTGTTTTAATGGAAGTCAGTGTAAAAATATGTTATTTGTGTTGTTTTATTATTTTTTTTTTACTTTACCATCCCTCATGATCATCATGTGATTATATTTAATAAAACATTGTATTGTAAAACAGTTGCAATAACTGCATTAAGAATAATAATAATAAAAATGTTACAAATAATGATACAAGAATTGTTTTGTTCTGAAGATAAACTTCAAAGAGGAGAGTTTTTTTAAAAAAAGACGAGAAACACGCTGCAGCTTCCTTTTAGACTCCAACAATTGTTTATTGGTTGGTATTTACAAAAGTGCATTGATAATAGTGGGGTTCCAAATATATTTATGCCTCTTCACAGAGATCAAAGCAAAGATTGTGTTGATATAATGACAAATGGTACAATATAACCTACCTTAAAAGCATGCCTATTTTTATTTCATTCATTTCTTACTAATAAGTTTGTCATTTTTTTTTCCCATCAAATTTCCAGGCAGGCACACCCGGCGTACTGTTCAGCTGGAGAGAGAGAGATAAACGCGGCACAAGGCACTTTTAACTTCACCCGTTCTCTCGCCAAGCTCACCAACAGCATCTAAAGGAAAAACTACACCTACACCTTTCATCATACATTCACTTAAATATATTTCTGCACACCTTTTTTTTTTTTTCTGTAAAAATCTTACTTGATCAACATTTGTACATACCTGTCGAGCTATATGCTGGCTTATTTAATCATTCCTTTTCGTTAAATTACACACGACTTTTCTCAGGAGAAACATTTTGGCCAAAGACGAGAGAGAGAGAAGCAAGAGAAAGCAACAGTCATACATAATTACACTCTCACGTGAGCAAGACCTGACTGGGAGGAGGAAGAAAAGAGAAAAGAGGGGGAAAAAGGGACAGAACTTGATCTCAGAGTCTTCTTCTTCTTATTTCCCCTGGTTTTTGTATAGAGAGAGAGGATTGGTCTGGAGAACAGGTCTGGAGAACCGTCACACCCCATCATATAGAGGAGAAAGCACTGAGCTTCTTCCATAGTTTAGCAGGCTGTGGATCTTCTGCAGCGCTGAGGCGCCGCAGTGTGGAAGGTGGAGGCGCCGGTTCTGCAGGATAACAGCGTTTAGCGGCGGCCGGAGTCAGAGCGAGTATTATAAGGATGGGCGTGAGAGGGACACGTGTGAGGAGCTAGAGGGAGGGTAGTGTGATGAAGGGACAGCAGGATGGACAGCTGTACAGTTTTCACCGAGTGAGCAGGATGATGGGGTGTGAGTGAGTAACATGGCAGCAGACGAAGCTGGAAACACACAGAGCTCCACGCTCTCAGCTCCTCCGCGTTTTAGAGTGCTGGATGAGCCACTGCAGTGTGATGTCTGGAAGATAACAAGAGAGAAGAACAGCACGGTTAAAGAAAAGTTAAAGGAACAATAGCTAGGTTTACATGCAGACATAATGATAATCTGCTAATAATCCGACTAAAAGATCAATCAGAATAGAAGATGCTCAAGTATACACAGCAGAAACATCAATATACGTCAGAAGTTCAGAAGTTCTACTGCTGTTAGCTGTCTCCATCTGGCAAACTCACCATCAGAGGACCTTTAAAGCAACTTATTCCACCAGGGTGCTGTCTGGTAGAGCTTAGATCGGGCCCAAAAAAAACCAGCCCGACCCGACAAGACCCATAAACTTTCCTCTGTGATTTTATTCATGTCTGGAACAACTATGTACGTGTTTTCTCAGGCAAAATGATCTACAGGCTGAATTATCTACTGTTTTTCTCTGAACTCCTGTAATCGTGGTCCTCCGGTAATTTTAATCCCGTCCGGACGCACATCTCTAAGTTTCGTCTCCTCGCGTTTAATAAATTAGCTATTAGTCCACTGCCGCACACCGTAATTACACTTTGGGTGCGCCACAGTTTCCACAGAGATCCACGTAAAAAAACAACAACACAACAGCGAGTGGAAATGGAGGAGCTACTGAACGCTACTGACGTCATGTGACCAAAAAAAAACTAAAGCCTAAAAACTCACTGGTCCTCCTGTTTTTTCAATTGCAGTCCGGATGCAGGAGTTTTATCACTATTTTTCACAGAGGCCCCCTGAGAAACTAATCCTATCCAGATTGGGCTTGAAAGTAAACTGTTTTAGAGCCTTTTAGTTAAATGGAAATTTTTATTTATTTATTTTTATTAAGAAAATATTTATTTTTGTAAAGCAAGCTGTGTTAAAGTTGTTTGTGTATCTCTTTTTAAGGTCTATTGTTTACATTTTTCATCTGTTTTTCTGATAATTAATTCGGATTTGTTCATATATTACATTACATTACATTTCATTTGGCAGACGCTTTAGTCCAAAGCGACTTACAATAATGAAGTACAAAAGTAATAGGAATTTAGATAACCCATTTTTAAAAGGGCTTAAAGGAGGTCGAAGGGAAATAAAGGGATAGAGAAGTGAAGGAGGGGAAGAAGGAAATGGGGTTAGAAGTAGTTAGTGTGTTAGAGGTGTTAGGAGAGGAAGTGCTCTTTGAAGAGCTCTGTCTTCAGGAGTTTATTAAAGATAGCGAGAGATTCTCCTGATCTGGTAGTGGAAGGTAGTTTGTTCCACCATTGGGGAACTCTGTATGAGAACAGTCTGGATTGCTTTGTGTGAATGTTTGTTTGGTAAAGCGAGGTGACGTTCATTGGAGGAGCGCAGCGGCCGGGAGGTAGCGTAAGGCTTCAGGAGTGAGTGCAGGTAGGAAGGAGCCTGTTCTGTCATCACCTTGTAGGCGATTGTAAGAGTTTTGAATTTGATGCGAGCATCAACTGGTAGCCAATGGAGCTCAATGAGCAGCGGGGTGACATGTGCCCGTTTTGGCTGGTTGAAGACCAGACGTGCTGCTGCGTTCTGGATCATTTGGAGTGGTTTTACTACGCAGGCCGGGAGGCCAGTTAGCAGGGCATTGCAGTAGTCGAGGCGTGAGATGACGACTGCTTGTACCAGGAGTTGGGTGGCCTGTTGCGTCAGAAACTGTCTAATTTTCCTGATGTTATAAATCGCGAAGCGGCAGGATCGAGCAACCGAGGCCACGTGGTGCGTGAAGGAGAGCTGGTCATCAACCATGACACCCAGGTTCCTAGCAACCTTTGTCGGTGAGAGAGAGAGAGAGTCGATACTTATAGAGAGGTTGTGTTGAAAAGATGGTTTTGCTGGTATGACCAGAAGTTCAGTCTTTGACAGATTTAATTGAAGGTGATGCTCCTTCATCCAAGAGGATATGTCAGAGAGACACGACGATATCCGTGCAGAGATTGAGTTATCTTCAGGTGAGAATGACAGGTATAGCTGGGTGTCATCAGCAAAGCAATGGTAGGAAAAGCCATGTGAGTGGATAACCTGACCAAGAGAGGCAGTGTATATTGAGAAGAGAAGGGGACCCAGTACCGAACCCTGGGGAACCCCAGTGGATAGGGAGTGGGCTGAGGACAGCTGTCCTTGCCACGACACCTTGAACGAGCGCCCAGTGAGGTATGATCTGAACCATGACAGCACATTGTCTGAGATCCCCTTGTTTGAGAGTATAGTTAGGAGGAAGTCGTGGTTGACTGTGTCGAAGGCGGCCGAGAGGTCCAGCAGAATGAGCACTGAGGACTGACCTGCAGCTCTGGCAGTTTTCAACGCTTCAGTCACAGACAACAGAGCCGTCTCGGTAGAGTGTCCTTTTTTGAATCCAGATTGGTTCTGGTCCAGGAGGTCATTCTGGGAGAGGAAGCCAGAGACCTGATTTAAAACTGCTCTCTCGAGTGTTTTAGAGAGAAAGGGTAGTAGTGAGACCGGTCTGTAGTTATCAACCTGGGCGGGGTTGAGAGAAGGCTTTTTAAGCAGTGGTGTCACATGTGCTTGTTTGAAAGCAGTTGGGAAAACACCAGAAGTTAAAGAGGCATTGATGGTGTGAGTGATAGCCGGAATGATTGCAGGTGCGATGGTTTGTAGTAAGTTTGAGGGAATTGGGTCAAGCGGACACGTAGTAGGACGGCTACGTGTTAGGAGAGCCAGTGTCTCGTTCTCAGTGAGAGAAGTGAACGAGGAGAGCGCAACGCCTTCGGTGGAGGGACACCGGGCTGCAGAGCATGTAGTAGGACTGCTACATGTTACATCAGTAAACTGGTTGCTGATGGCCGCCACTTTTCCAGTAAAGAATGATGCAAGTGTTTCAGCAGTAAGGCATGTAGCCGGAGGAGGAGGAGGAGGGTTCAGTAGTGATTTAAATGTAGCAAATAGTTTCCGGGAGTCTGTGAGGGAGCTGAATTTATTGTGATAAAATTCAGCTTTAGCAGTCGTGATGCTGGCTGACAAGGAAGCCAGGAGCAGTTGGTAGTTTTTTAGGTCTGCTTGTTTTTGGTTTTTTTGCCATTTTCTTTCGGCAGCTCGGAGTTTGGAACATAGTTCCCTCAGTGAGTTATTTTTTAGCCATGGCTGCGGTTTGCTAGAGCTAATGGCTCGAGATGTAAGAGGACAGAGGTTGTCCAAACAGGAGCTTAGTGTGGAGCAGAGAGTGTCAGTGGCATCATTTACATTGAGTGATGAAAATGAGCCTGGTGGGGGCATATTGTCAGTCACCAGCGAGGAGAACTGGTCTGCTGAGAGATCTCGAAGATTTCGGCGGAACGAGACCATCGTAGGAGTAGCCGTGGGTTTATTTGAAATATGAACATTGAGTTTCATAAAGTAGTGATCCGAGAGGTGCAAAGGAGTGACAGTTAGAGAGTCGGTGTCACAGTTACGAGTGAAGATCAGGTCTAGATGTTTGCCAGCTTTATGTGTTGGAGGGCTGGGGACCTGCTCCAGTTCGAAAGACTGCATGAGGGATGAGAAGTCTGTAAAGTTGGTACTGTCGTTGTGGATGTTCATATCCCCTAGAATGAGCATGGGACAATCTTGCTCAGGGATAGAAGACAGTAGCATGTCAAGTTCATGTGTGAACTCGCCCATTGAGTACCGGAGATAACAGGAATGTGATGGGAGCACATTTTAGGAGGCAGTGGGATGGGCTGCCTTGTCGGTGGCCTTGCTCGGTGGACTCGCGCAGGTAGACTCGCAGGTCTTTACCTGCGTTGGTCTTCACACGAGAGGGTCTTCACACAACAGCTGACGCCTTCGGCTGACGCCTCGGCGAGTGTGAGTGATGTAATAGGACTCTAGATTGCGCACAGCTGCGGGCGATATAGGAAATCAGCGCCACCAGACTGTCTTTTAAAGCCGTGAGTAACGCCCCCGAGGTCCGCAGACAGAGAAAGTGTGAATGAGGGGGGTTTGCCACGCCCCGCTCTAACGCAACTGGCCCAACCTTGTCCGAAAAGCGCGCTAACAAGCGCGTTTGCAGTTGCTGCTACAGCGTAGCTGAAGTGAAAGTAAAGTAAAAGAGCAGTCTGGTGTAGCTTGAAGTTCCTGTTATTGCATAATTTAGCGGGACAAATTAACCCCCAATTTTAATCATTATATAATTCTTATTTTTAAAAACTTAGTGTTTGATATTATATGCACTCCTCTAACAGTACAGTAAGTCACAAACCTATATTTAAGCCCAGTGGTGCAAAAAATACAAATAAATAATAATAAAAATTAATAAATTACTGTGATTTGCTGTGAAATCATCAGAATCTTGCAATATACCGTGATATACATTTTTGGTCATACTGCCCAGCACTACTTGTGCTTGATATGCATGGTTGATTAAGGTGTTGGGTTGACAGCAGAGCCGCCTAAAGTCTCGTCTTTTTAAAGAGTTTCTAAACAAATGATGATCTTTCTGATTCTAGTCTCTACAAACTAGCTATGGATATTTTCAAATTAAATAATGAAATGTACAAAGCAAGACTAAATAAAGCACTTTTGTAAGTCATTCTGGATAAGGGCATCTCTTAAACACCTTACATGTACATCTTTATGACTGTCAGTGCTTTAACTCTTAATTTCCACAAACTACTTTTACAATAACCTTTATTGTTCCTTTAAAACAGAATAGTAAAAGCTCACAACCACCGGATTCTACTGCACGCTTTCCTCCCAGAACTGATGACCTAGATCCCCACCACAACTGGAGCAGCTTACCAATGTTATCTTTCTCTTTGCAGGAAATGGAGTAGCAGCAGATCTCTCTGTCTTGAATAGCAGCCAAGTTCCTGACAGAAGAAAAGACGAGATTTTAATCGCACCAGTTACGACATCAGCTCAAAAACATGCATATGTGTGAAATCCAATACCAGCAGGTTTAAACAACCATTACAGTTTTACGGAAACGCCACCGTATTCTCCAGATTTTTGCCTAAATTAGCTGTTAAGAAGTTAGTCACAGTCAGGGTTTGGTGAGAAAATGTTCTTTTGGTGTGAAATCTCATGTCCAGTAACATGAGACAAAACAAAACAAATATAGAAAGTAGTTTTTTTTTATATAAACTACAGACATTTCTCCTAAATTCCAAATAAAAACATTGTCATTTAGAGCATTTATTTACAGAAAATGAGAAATAGCTGAAATAGAAAACAAGTTCATATTGATAAAGTTTTAAGAGTTCAGAAATCAATATTTGGTGGAATAACCCTGGTTGGTTTTTAATCACAGTTTTTTTTCATGCATCTCAGCATCATGTTCTCCTCCACCAGTCTTACACACTGCTTTTGGATAACTTTATGCTGCTTTACGTCTGGTGCAAAAATTCAAGCAGTTCAGTTTGGTGGTTTGATGGTTTGTGATCATCCATCTTCCTCTTGATTATATTCCAGAGGTTTTTAATTTGGTAGAATCAAAAAAGCTTATTACTTTTAAATGCTCTCTTATGTTTTTTTCTCTTATTCCAGAGCTGTAGGTTACCCAACAGTGGTGGTGATTAATTACAAAAGAAATATACACATGATATTAAATATTTACTAAAATATTTACTAAAAACCAATTGAAAACTCAACGTATGTCTTTTGAACTCATTTTTAAGTTCTTAAATAGCGTGTACATACTTAAAAAAACTGGTACATAGCGAAAAGAATAATCATAATAATAAAGTACTGTAAAGAGATAAATTTAAGCAATAAACAATAAACCTTTTTTGCTTCAAAAATACAGTAATTAAGGTTTAAATTAAGTTTTTCATTGAGTTTATGTATATTAGGGGTGGGACATAAAATATAGATATTGTGATATATATTATATTGTATCATTTTTGTTTGCAATACATTATCGATATGTGGCATACAATATGGATGTTTATTGAAACATAAGAGACTCGCTCCTCAATTAAATATACTAAAGTTACTGCTTCTTTACTCCATCGTGAGATGCCCTCTGATTCCCACCCATAATATACTGTAATCTGTCAGTTTTCATATGGAACTGGCCAATAAAATTATTCATTTTAAAGTTAGATTGTGACAATTTGTTTCTATTTATAAATAAATAAAACAAGATCAAACATTATTTAAACAAAAGAACGGGTCAGGTGCTGCTCCCAGCCTGTAGATGGCAGCGATAGCACTGAAAACGTAAAGTCTGAACTTCTACCAACGTGACAAACACCAAAATGTACACTGGAGACATGAGTCATCTCCAGAAAGATAAACAGAAAAGGTCTCTGCCTCCACCGCTCTGACTCATCACAACCTCACCATCATCACCATCACCATCATCATCATCATCATCATCATCACCTTAAAGGATTCCCTCACTGCTCGCTGTGAAGGGGGGCTTCACTCGGACCTGAAACCACTGTCGCTGAAGATGACTCAGAAAGACAAAACGATACAAAAACAAAAGAAGCAACAACAAAAAGGAGGACTCTCCTGAGATCCAGACGAGCTACAGTTATAAATTATAAATAAACATCCTGCTTTCTCTCCGTCTCCTTCAAGAACTCTCTGTTCACTGCAATGGAAAAGGCACAAAACCTCAGAGATATTATCATGTTCTCAAATCTGATTCTCCGACTCTCTGATTCTCTACGACTGTCTGATTCTGTGACTCTACGACTGTCTGATTCTGTGACTCTACGACTCTCTGATTCTACGACTCTCCGACTCTGATTCTGTGACTCTACGACTCTCTGATTCTACGACTCTACGACTCTCTGATTCTACAACTCTCCGACTCTGATTCTGTGATTCTATGACTCTCCGACTCTGATCCTGTGACTCTACGATTCTCTGATTCTGTGACTCTACGACTTTACGACTCTGATTCTGTGACTCTACGATTCTCTGATTCTGTGACTCTACGACTCTGATTCTGTGACTCTACGACTCTGATTCTGTGACTCTACGACTCTGATTCTGTGACTCTACGATTCTCTGATTCTGTGACTCTACGACTCTCTGATTCTGTGACTCTACGACTCTCTGATTCTGTGACTCTACGACTTTACGACTCTGAGACTCTCTGATTCTGTGACTCTACGACTTTACGACTCTGATTCTGTGATTCTGCGATTCTCTGATTCTGTGACTCTACGACTCTCTGATTCTGTGACTCGACGACTTTACTACTCTGATTCTGTGACTCTACGACTCTGATTCTGTGACTCTACGACTTTACGACTCTGATTCTGTGACTCTTCGACTCTCTGATTCTGTGACTCTACGACTTTACGACTCTGATTCTGTGACTCTACGACTCTCTGATTCTGTGACTCTACGACTCTCTGATTCTCTGACTCTGATTCTCCGACTTTACGACTCTGATTCTGTGACTCTGATTCTCTGACTCTGATTCTCTCCGACTCTCTGAACCTACGACTCTGATTCTGTGACTCTACGACTCTCTGATTCTGTGACTCTACAATTCTCTGATTCTGTGACTCTACGACTCTCTGATTCTGTGATTCTACGACTTTACAACTCTGATTCTGCGACTCTACGACTCTCTGATTCTATGATTCTACGACTCTCTGTTTCTGTGATTCTACGACTCTCCGACTCTACGACTCTGATTCTCTGATTCTCTAATCAATTTACACTTGTATAGCACCTTGCTAGACACCCAAGGATTTGTTACAATCAGTATTCTCACACAACCAATTAAATTCTGCTCCCCTCCACACACACCGCTGAGAAGTGGTAGCCAATCGCACACAGCATACTCTCAACCGGAAACCACCATCCACCTAGAGGACTGCACTGACAAGATGACCCAGTCATACTGCTTAAATAGCGTGTAGATGCTTAAAAAAGTGTCTGAACAGATCCTAAAATCACACATACAAATGCATGCATTTATTACTTACATTTTTTCAATAAGCTGTTTCTCGTCCAGCGCGCTGGGTAGATCCCTCTTGTTTCCAAGTACCAATACCTGAAAATAGGGTTTAAAATATTATTTTTAAGCTTACCTCGCAGGTGAAAACCCCTTTGAACCTAGGGTTTACTTTAATTTGGGTTTAGAAAACTGGTCTCAGAGGTTTTTAGATTTAGAATAATACATTTATTAGGACTTACAGGGATTCCTTGTAACTGGGGTTTGTCTAACAGATTGTGCAGCTCATTTCTGGAAGCTTCTACTTTGTCTCGGTCCGCTGCGTCCACCATGTACCTTTAGTAAAAGAGTAGATTATTAAGAAGAAAAAAGGAGCAATATCATCTATATTTTTAAATAGTCTATTTTATTTATGTAATATCCATTTTACTTTTTTTTTTATAAATGTATTACCGTATTTTTCAGCCTATAAGACTCACTTAACATACTTAAATTTTCCCAAAAATCTACAGTGCTTTTTATAATCCAGTGAGCCTTATGTATGAATTCTACCAGTCAGGTATTACGGAGCAGTAAAGCCACTCCACTGAAGTACAGAGTTATACAGGAGTTTGTGAACAGTTTAGTTCTCCAGCACAGAGACTGTAGTATCATTAGCAGTAGCATTAGCCGCTAACCACGTTAAATGCTAGATTTTTCGCTGTCCAGAGGTGAGAATTATCAGACTGTAGCCTGCTGCTGGCCCTGGCTACCACTGCTGGAGCAGCATTAGCATTACCCGCTAACTGTGCTAAGTGCTAGCTCTTTCAAAATTCAGAGATAAGTATATCAGACCTGTAGTTTGCGTGTTTACCATGTTAAAACAAGCTATGTGCTACGAATCGCTAGCTAATATCACTGTATATTTATGTTTTCCACTGTATATTTACATTATATATTTGCATTAGGGCACTTACACTATTGCATTGACTCCTCTGCAGTACCGTTCCCACATGCTCCTAAACCTGGGCTGCCCACCTATATCCCAAATCTGCACAGGAAATAAAACATATATTATCTCCAATCAGTAATTCATCTGTTCTGCTCATTTACCAATGGCTTTATTAACTCTACAGAGATCTGCTGTAGGAATCAGAGACTGGTGGTACCGTACCTTAATCGTGACGTTGCCTTTTGTGACCTTCCTCATGTTGAATCCAACTGTTGGAATCATGTCTTCACTGAACTGCCCCGACTGAAAACAGAGAAAGAAAAATAGAAAATTGTAATGAAATAAAGTTGTAAAGTTATAAATATACTTTATTAAAGAGGCACTAAAACCCCAGATTTTTTGCTAAATCCACCCTAAGCTCTTATTTGGCTTTAAAAAAATGGGAGGGGGAGTTTGGGAGAGGCGCTGGGTGATGTATGGGTTTAGAGGTGGGGCAACAAACTTAGCTGATTGGGTTGAGCTGTGTGCTTCTGAATTTAGAACTAAATTTAGAGCTGAATTGAAGACCGGGAGTAGAGATGCAATTTCTACATCTGTACTACAATGTTGTGTTTTTAATGTAACGTAATGTGATGTAATTAAAACTGAAATATGATTATGCTTCTGTACAGTGCAGTTATACCAAAGCAGCGTGATCCTAGGTAGACCAATGCTTTTTACTTTTTTTATTCATTTTTTAAAGTATATTTGATGCATATTTTTCCCCTCACAAACCTGAGAACTCTGGTTCTGAACTTAACCAACAAATCTTGTGTGAAAACCCATAAACACAGACAGCAGTTATAGATGTTTTATAATGTATGTTTTTAATATTGATAACCTGCTGGAAATCTGTAGTGTTGCTGAACTTGCTTTTAGGATCGTGTGTATATTGATGACGTATACAGAAATAGAATATATATCACAGCTAAATGCACAGATGCTTATTCGTACATAAGATGTGTATTAAAGAAATTAAATTTAAATTGATTAAATTTTGTTTCTTCTATATAGCTCTTTATAAATGTTTAAGAAAAACAGGTTTAGTATTGGGGTTTGGTGTGAAATAGTGGTTAATTATAGATTTTCAAGAGCCCTTTTAAATACTTTATTTATGATGTTTATGTAGTTCAGAATATGGTGATTCAATATAAATCAAAATACAGGGGTAACGATTCAGTACATCACAATATATTGTAATACTGTAAGAAAGGTGATATGATGTGATTGTTTAAATCACATTTTAGGAAAACTGCTACTGTATAAAACACTATCATTATTATATTTATAAAAAAACTTATGCATGATTATCATAACAGTGAAACCTAACAGTATCTATAACAGAGTAGAACACTGCTATGTCAGACAACCGCCTGACACCAATCCATACCTATTAAAATAATCAATTAAAATCAATGCTGTTTTTAAATCTATACTATCTATATTAAATACTATACTAAAATATTGGCATATTTAGATCAATATCAATATTTTTGTACACCACTAATGCAGACTAAACCTAACAACAATTGTCTGTAATTAATATACTGTGCAGTTATTTGTTGGGTGAGACCAAAATTAGTTTTAGCTTTAAAAACAAAAAAAAGTAAAAAAAAAAAAAATAAATAAAGTTAGTGTTGGACTATATAGCAAACATTTGTATCATGATATTTGTATTCTGACATTGATAAGAACAACAATTATTGTGTTTTGACTCAAGGATGAAAAAAATAATCAAGAGTGGCTAATTCGAGAACAATCCTACTCGTATAATCTTTTATGCACAGTGCAGTGATTAATATTATATTTTTGCTGCACATGTTTCAGTTATACAGGATTTTTAACACTCTCTGTAGTGTATATATACACCATATGTATATTTGGGTCAGTGCTGTTAAAGCAGGGATGATATACAGTACAGGCCAAAAAGTTTGGACACACCTTTTCTTTTTTAATGTGTTTTCTTTATTTTCATGACTATTTACATTGTAGATTCTCACTGAAGCATCAAAACTATGAATGAACACATGTGGAGTTTTATGTACTTAATAAAAAATGAGCTGAACCTCCACAGTCACCGGACCTGAACCCAATCCAGATGGTTTGGGGTGAGCTGGAGCACAGAGTGAAGAAGACAAAGGAGCAACAAGTGTTAATAAAACACCTCTGGGAACTCCTTCCTTCAAGACTGTTGGAAAACTTTTCATTTCAGGTGGCCACCTCTTAAAGAAGCTCATTGAGAGAATGATGCCAAGAGTGTGCAAAGCAGTAATCAGATCAAAGGGTGGCTATTTTTTGAAGAAACTAGAATATAAATCATGTTTTCAGTTATTTCACCTTTTTTGTTAAGTACATAAAACTCCACATGTGTTCATTCATAGTTCTGATGCTTCAGTGAGAATCTACAATGTAAATAGTCATGAAAATAAAGAAAACGCATTGAAAAAGAGAAGGTGTGTAAGTTTGGCCTGTACTGTATATACATATATATTGTCGATATGATGAGAAATTTTGACAATACGATAAAATATTGATATACTGTCCAGCTCTAATTCAGGTTTTGGGTATTTTTTGAGCAATCCAGTGGTGAAAGAGGTTCAAGCTTTGCAGCAACTATAACCAGAGTTACAGAACTGAATATACTGCTTCCGTTATTGGATTTTGACATCAGTGTTAACCTTGGAAGCGGTTAAAGTCCTCTCTTACTGACCAGTTGTGTGCATTTGTACAACAGCAGCCTTGCAAACATGACGTGATCACATTCAGCACAAACAGAACATTAAACACAAGTCGAAAATACATGCAGTTGGAGGTCAGGAGGGAACAGGAGTGTGGAGATTTACACTGAGCAGAACACTCCTTATAACTTCTCCAAAGTGTTAACTTTATAGTAAAAAAGGAAAAATATTAACATTTCCTTAAAGATTTTATTTCTATTTTTCTCTCTCCCTATTACTAGTGATGCAAGGAAGGTAAACACTAGCACACGCCTCCTCCGATACATGTGAAGTCAGACTCCGCCTCTTTTTGAACCTCTTTTGATGAGTAGCATCACAGCGCTAACGCTCGGAGGAAAGCGCAGCGACTCGATTCTGATACATCAGCTCACAGACGCAGCCTTGTGCTGATCCACATCACCCTAGGAGTGATGAGGGGAAAGAAAGAGTGCCATCTACTGTACCCACCCAGAGAGAGCAAGGCCAATTGTGCTCTCTCAGGGCTCCAGCAGCTGATGGCAAGCTGCATGACCGGGATTCAAACCAGCAATTTCTCAGTCATAGTGGCAGGCCTTAACCCATTTAGACATAGTTAAGGCCCTTAACTGAGAGAAATGATAATCACTTAAGCATTGTGGATGTCACAAAAACTTTAAAACGTTACATAATGCACTTATGCATTATGTATTATGTTTACTTAAGAAACTTTGTGTTAAAAATTTTAGTGCTAAGAATTTAGCACTTAATATTTTATTATACCACAGTAGGGGTGGACAATATGGCCCTTTTTCACGATAACGATACTCTTATTGATATGACAAAATACAGAATAAAAAAAATATTTCAAGAATACACTGCTGCAACAGAATAAAAATTAAATTGTATTATTGCATACAATATGATATGGCACACCTCTAACTTAGATATTAAAAATTACAAGAATTTTATCAGATTTGTAACAGACGAAGTCAATGATCCAAAATGTCATGATACTACTAATAATAATGCACTCCAAATATCTCCATATATCCAAGATTAAAGTAAAATAAACGATACTGGGAATATATAATCTGTCTCTAGTAGATATATAATGGGAAACAAGAACAGTGTGAATTTTGCTTTTGATAAAAACATTATATATAAAAAAAAAAAAAGAAATACCCTGATGTACGAGGATCCACAATATTTCGGGGTATAATATCGTTCACAATATTCAAAATTGTAGACGATATTATCGCGTACGATACGATATGGAACACCTCAATACCAGTCAGTTCTGACCCTGCAATGTGATTGGCTGATAGGCGTTCTATGAGTGCCATTATCAGCCGGTAATGCACTGTAACTGAAGCTCTCCATGTATTACTCCACCACATACAGGTAACCTAGCCATGATGCAGCGCTTACAAGCCAAACTGCGCAGCTACAAACAGAGCAGCAATGGAACTATTTTAACTGGCGGAGTTTTTATAACCAAACAGATTTTCAGGATTTTCTCATCCTCTTTAACTCTTAAACTTTAAATATTTAAATAAACAGCGATAATGGAACTGTGATATAATATTAGATGTTATAGCACCCCCTCTCGTGCCTTGTTGCTTACGTATTCTCTATTAGTAGATTCCTACAGCTCACAAGGGGTTAACCACAGCCTCTGACAAGGTGGCAAATATGCATGGTATGCACAAAGTCTAGATCTTCAGAGAAATCTGTCTTTTTAATCAACACCACTGAGACTTTTTTTTAGAGGTTGGCTAGGTTTTTCTGCAGACGGCTGAAGGATGTGGGTTTTAGTTGAGACTGAGGTTTTCTGAGTTATCTGGTAAGACACAGGGGTGACAAAATAATTCCTCAATAATGTTGGGGTGTATTTTGCCAACATTCAAGGAAACTAACCTCATTGAACCCATAAGAGTCAAAACCCAGTTTTGAATATTGATACAAAATTTTATAAAATTATTGTTTAGTTAATTGAAAAGCTCACTAATGTTATTTTCTTACTGTGACAAAAAGAACACAGGACTATATAGTGAAGAACAGACTGCTGTATAAAACTTTACAAAGCTTTTAAAGGGTCTGTGCCACAAAAATCCCTCATTGTGAGCTTTTTAGGGTTTAAAACGTACTTTTTGTGAGATTTTTTTTATTTGGGAACTTCTTTCAGATATGTATTTTATATTATTTTGATAATAACATGCAAATTAATTGAATCATCACTGCTTTATCATGATGGCCCAAAAATATATAATAATAATAATAATAATAATAATAATAATAATAATAATAATAATAATAATAATGAAGAAGAAGAAAAGAAACATAATAACGTAAGAAAATAGGAAGAATTTATACAGATGCCTTGCAAAATCTTCAATACATAAAGATATGATTTTTTTTTTGTTTGTTTTGGTGAATAATCAACAACAATCAAGAATCAACACTGTATAAAAACAGCCAAATATGATTTCTTTACATATTCTTGCACATATACATTTTTTTTATTTATGACCCACAAGTACACCATCACACTGGCCATAGATATGCTTTGTAACATGCAGTATATTTGTGCCAATGCCGATGTAAATATTACACATTTATCAATGCCACACAATGAGTCTTCACACCTGATTATCTTTAAAACTAATAACAATAGCACAAAAGCAGCTTACAATTATTCATTTTAAAGTAGCACAGCGTTGCTTGGTCCTTTTCAGGCATACAAATAATAGGTTTAAAAAATTGGCCAATACCCAGGATTCTCTATTAAAAAAAAATAATAATAAAAATCAAGTAATCAACAAATATCAATATAATTCTGGTATCACTGTGTATCCCCAATGGTATGGTATGGAAATGTGTAATGTACTCTACTCTTCTCCACACTCTACTCTACTACACTCTTTACTCTACTCTCTACTCCACACTACTCTACACTCTACTCCACACTCTACTCTACTACACTCTCTACTCTACTCTCTACTCCACACTACTCTACACTCTACTCCACACTCTACTCTACTACACTCTCTACTCCACACTACTCTACACTCTACTCTACTACACTCTCTACTCTACTCCACACTACTCTACACTCTACTCTACTACACTCTCTACTCTACACTCTACTCCACACACTCTCTACTCTACGCTCTACTCCACACTCTACTCTACTACACTCTCTACTCTAAACTCTACTCCACACTCTCTACTCTACACTCTACTCTACTACACTCTCTACTCTACTCCACACTACCCTACACTCTACTCTACTACACTCTCTACTACACTCTCTACTCTACACTCTACTCCACACTCTACTCTACTACACTCTCTACTCTAAACTCTACTCCACACTCTCTACTCTACACTCTACTCTACTACACTCTCTACTCTACTCCACACTACCCTACACTCTACTCTACTACACTCTCTACTCTACACTCTACTCCACACTCTCTACTCCACACTCTACTACACTCTCTACTCTACACTCTATTCTTCTACACTCTCTACTCTACTCCACTCTCTACTCTACTACACTCTCTACTCTACTACACTCTCTACTCTACACTCTACTCCACACTCTCTACTCTACTACACTCTCTACTCTACACTCTCTACTCTACTCCACTCTCTACTCTACTCCACTCTCTACTCTACTACACTCTCTACTCTACACTCTACTCCACACTCTCTACTCTACTACACTCTCTACTCTACACTCTACTCCACACTCTCCTCTACTACACTCTCTACTCTACACTCTACTCCACACTCTCTACTCTACTACACTCTCTACTCTACACTCTACTCCACACTCTCTACTCTACTACACTCTCTACTCTACACTCTACTCCACACTCTCCTCTACTACACTCTCTACTCTAAACTCTACTCCACACTCTCTACTCTACACTCTACTCTACTACACTCTCTACTCTACTCCACACTACCCTACACTCTACTCTACTACACTCTCTACTCTACACTCTACTCCACACTCTCTACTCCACACTCTACTACACTCTCTACTCTACACTCTATTCTTCTACACTCTACACTCTACTCTACTACACTCTCTACTCTACTCCACTCTCTACTCTACTACACTCTCTACTCTACACTCTACTCCACACTCTCTACTCTACTACACTCTCTACTCTACACTCTACTCCACACTCTCCTCTACTACACTCTCTACTCTACACTCTACTCCACACTCTCTACTCTACTACACTCTCTACTCCACACTCTACTCCTAAAACACTCTACTCCACACTACTCTACACTCTACTCTACTACACTCTCTACTCTACACTCTACTCTACTACACTCTCTACTCTACACTCTACTCTACTACACTCTCTACTCCACACTACTCTACTACACTCTCTACTCCACACTCTACTCTACTACACTCTCTACTCCACACTCTACTCTACTACACTCTACTCCACACTCTCTACTCTACTACACTCTCTACTCTACTCTCTACTCTACACTCTACTCTACACTCTACTCTACACTCTACTCCACACTCTACTCTACTACACTCTACTCCACACTCTCTACTCTACTCTACTACACTCTCTACTCTACACTCTACTCCACACTCTCTACTCTACTACACTCTCTACTCCACACTCTCTACTCTACACTCTACTACACTCTCTACTCTACACTCTATTCTACTACACTCTACTCTACACTCTACTCTACTACACTCTCTACTCTACTACACTCTCTACTCTACTACACTCTCTACTCTACACTCTACTCTACACTCTACTCTACACTCTCTACTCTACAACACTGTACTCTACACTCTCTACTATACACTATTCTACTACACTCTACTCTACTACACTCTACTCTACTACACTCTACTCTACTACACTCTCTAGTCTACACTCTATTCTACTACACTCTACTCTACTCCACTTCTCTACTCTACACTCTCTACTCTACACTCTCTACTCTACACTCTCTACTCTACACTCTCTACTCTACTACACTCTCTACTCTACTACACTCTCTACTCTACTATACACTCTCTACTCTACACTCTCTAATCTCCACCCCACTCCACTCTACACTCTCTCTACTCTACTCTACACTCTCTACTCTCCACCCCACTGCACTCTACACTCTCTACTCTACTCTACTCTCCACTCTTTCCCACATCACCCCATTTTTTCCTTATTGATTATTGCTGTACACAACCAAAAAAACAAACAAAAAAAAAAAACAAATTAAAGCTTTGAAAGCTCACATCTTTTGCTGCTGCTACTCTAATCTACTCTACTGGGTAAAACACTAATGAGATAATCTGAACGTCAGTAGTGCACGGGTCTTGCACTTCTGACTCTGCTGAGCAGCCAATGAGGTGGGTGTTCATCGTACCACATGAACAAAGACATCATCTGACCTAAGTGGAAGTGGGTGAATGAGTCTTGTGACTAACAGAAACCTCCCTCTCCTCCTCCTCCTCGTCCTCTGCCTCCTCCTCTATACATAAACACAGACACTAACACACACACACACACACAGCTCTCAGAAACTTCCCTCTCACACTCACAGGCTCTGACTGCTGCCTTCAGTAATACAAAAAACCTGTTTCTAAAAGCAGTGATCCTGCTGTGGAATAGAGGTGGTGAAAATAGTGCATTATTTAATGTATCTTGATTTTTTTTTTAATGATAATGCACTGAAAAAAGTCAAAGAACAAATAAATACATGAAATAAAAGTCAAAGCAAAAGTAGCTTATTGTTTTGGCATTTGGATTCAACCTGTCAGACAGGATAGTAACAGATATATAGCTCTGGAAAAAAAAAATAAAGAGTCCACTTCAGTTTCTGAATCAGTTTCTTTGATTTTGCTATTTATAGGTTTATGTTTGAGTAAAATGAACATTGTTGTTTTATTCTATAAACTACAGACAACAATTCTCCCAAATTACAAATAAAAATATTCTCATTTAGAGCATTTATTTACAGAAAATGAGAAATGGCTGAAATAACAAAAAAGATGCAGAGCTTTCAGACCTCAAATAATGCAAAGATGCATAGTTCATATTCAGAAAGTTTTAAGAGTTCAGAAATCAATATTTGGTGGAATAACCCTGGTTTTTAATCACAGTTTTCATGCATCTTAGCATCATGTTCTCCTCCACCAGTCTTACACACTGCTTTTGGATAACTTTATGCTGCTTTACTCCTGGTGCAAAAATTCAAGCAGTTCAGTTTGGTGGTTTGATGGCTTGTGATCATCCATCTTCCTCTTGATTATATTTTAGAGGTTTTCAATTTGGTAAAATCAAAGAAACTCATCATTTTTAAATGGTTTCTTATTTTTCCAGAGCTGTATATGTAATGCAGTGTAATTAAATGTTGCAGTATACAACGTATTGATGTTCTGTCTCCTCTTTGTGTGCTCAGTATTTCTACAACGCTCAGACACACTACAAGAACTTAAGACTCGTCTTTAGAAGAACAAATGCTATTAATCACAGTTAATCACAGAATATTGTTGTGATTAAATGTTTAAATCGATTCACACCAGTAATATTTTTTAATATTATAAAGTACACGCACTTCGCTTGATAAGAAACAGGCCTAAGACAGGTTTTAGCGTTTGAGATTTCATGTGGTGAGATTTACACACACTAGAAGAAACGTTTCCTGTTGCAAAAGAGGAAGCAGGCCAGGGGATAAACGACATTCTCAAGCTCATCATACCTGAGCGTGACTCTCACAACATCACGTGCACCCCTTTCTACACATGACACTGATTAAAAAAGACTGAGTATTTCCTCTAGGCTTTCCTCTATTTAAAAAAGCATACAGTATCTGATCAGACGATTAAGGAGCTTAATATGCAAATAAGCAGCAAGTTTGCGTAACTTTTTGTTTTCTCACAACTCAGCAACGTTGAGCAATTTGCTTATTAAAACACAGATTCAATGATTCTTACATAGAGTAATGTTTTTATTTGCACTATAAATCATTCAAGCATCCGGGCGTTCAATGTCACTTAAGGCAATTAAATCAAACGTCATGTTGCAATGTTTTGATCCTTTTTTTTGTTTTTATATAATTTATTTCTGGCTATATGGTTATTGTCCCACCCCTTTGTGCGTCCCCATCACCGGTGGCACCTGCGACGCTTGGAGGATGCGGACGAGTACACGCCTCCTCCGACACGTGTGAAGTCAATCACCCCTTTTTTTCGAGCTGCTGCTGATGAATAATTGCCTGAGCAGCTAGCGCGCTGTAAGGAAAGCACAGCGGTTCCAATACATCTGCTCACAGATGCCTCGTGCCGCCCGGCGCCACCTTTAAGCGTGATGGGGAGAGAGAGCGCCATCTACCCACCCGGAGGGAGCAGGGCCAATTGTGCTCCCTCTGAGCGCCAGAGTGGGGGTTCGAACCTGCGACCTCCCGCTCATAGTGGCAGCGTTTAGACCGCTACACAGTGCTGTCTCTGTGTCTGTGTGAGTGACAGGCGGCTGCTGCTGCCTGAGAAGCGTGAGGGGGAGGGGGGAGGAGTAATCACGAGGTAACCGCATAGCCTCCATATACATGGTTGGGCACGTGCTTGTAAACGTGAGCATGTGTGGAAAGCTGTGCACCTCAGTCCAGCACAGTTTTGTGTTGCAAATATTTCCAGTTACAGCTGAATTCCCACTTTTAATCCCAGAAAAACACTTGACATTACAAGCCCTGCATTGCTTAATATGGCAATATACAACATAAAAGCACATCTGCAATGTATTTTTTTTTTCAATATCATGTAGCCCTAGTGGTGTTAATTAAAAAACTATAATATACTTGTATGTTTGAGGGGAGAAAACGGCAGATAACCGTTTTGTGGGGCAGATAATGGAGGAAGTTGGGGTAAAACTTGGTGCTGTAATTAACTTGCGTCGTTAATGCTTTAACATCGACAGCCATAGTTTTTATATTTAAAGGAAATGTAAGCCTCAGTTGGAGGGGTTTCCAAAGAGTTTAGGTTGTACCGTTGTGCTGACAAACCATTTATAAGCAAAAACTGAATGAAAAATATTGTGATCCAAACTGTACTGAAAACTTTAAATATTATAACCAATTTCCATTTTCATAGTTAAACAGTTTATAGTACATTTTAAAGTGTCAAAAGTATTTGTCTGAACAAACTCTTTGGAATGAAAATGTAGTCAGCACAATTCTCACAGAAACATAATTCAATACAGAGTTTTAACATTCACAGCACTTCAGTCTAATGTTATTAAATGTTACGCAGGTCAACAAAAAAAGTTAAATATTGTTCCTAAAGAACTCTAAAGCCCTATCCGGAGAGGATTCCTTTCTTAGGGGGTTCTGGGGTAATTTCCTCTTTTATGGGGGTCCTCTGTGATTTTATGTCTGTCCAGAATGACCATGTACGTGTTTTTCTCAGACGTCCTCTGAGAAAATTACAGGCTGAATTATCTACTATTTTTCTCTGAACTCCGTGCTCCTTCGGTAATTTTAGTCCCGTCCGGACGCACATCTCTGAGTTTCGTCTCCTTGTGTTCAATTAAATTGCTATTTGTCCACTGCCGCGCACCTTAATTACTCTTTGGGTGCACTCTGTTTCCACAGAGATTTACGTAAACACAACAGCGAGTGGAAATAGAGGAGCTACTGAACGCGATGTCACGTGACCAAAAAGCCATAAAATTCACTGCTTCTACTGTTTTTTTAGTTGCAGTCCGGATGCAGGAGTTTTATCACTGAGTAGAAGTGTGAAATATTTTTTACAGACGCCCCCCTGAGAAACTAATCACGTCCGGATAGAGCTTTAGAGCATCTTCACACCAGCACTATTTGGTTTGGTTAAAACGGACTCAGGTTGGTTTGTACCATTAGTGCAGTTCGATTTAGCAGGTGTGAAAAACAGTAATCACACTCGGGTTCAGATAACGCTGATTACCACAGCTATGAACAAACACTATCTCTGCTGCTCCATGCTGTTTCCACACTGAGCGCAATATGTGCAGCGTTCACTGCTCACAGCTGCGTGACTTCGTTTAATACATGTACATCTGCACTGCACCTCCCACTAAAAACACTGTGTTTGAAACTACACAGGTATACACACTGAAACACAGAATCTTCTCACTATATTTACTTTCTTGCCCCTGCGACAAACAGCTCTGACCAATCAGAGCAATCAGAGCTTGCTTGGTTTATTGGTATGTATTTTGGTGCGTTTAGGTTTATGCCTGTGTGAAACCAAACCAAACAGAGGGAAAAAACACTACAAATAAACAAACATCAACTGATTCGGACCATAGAAACCAACTACAGGTGTGAAAACGCCCTTTGTTGTTACCTATTATACTAGACCAATAGATTTCCAGTGCTTGCAAATAAAAAAAAGGTAAAAAAAAAATAAATAAATAACGATCGATAGTTGTTTTAATACTTCGTTTTGATAAAACATTAAGGAAACACAGTTGTTCAGTGCTCTCTGAGTACTGGCAACATCAAACGCATACTCAGAAAAGTGTACTGTTTATCTAAATACCAATAATACTTGCCATACTGCTCGCTTCTACAACACTGGCTCTGTAATTCAGATCAAGAAAAAGCTTAAATTTCATTACAGTCAAGAAAACTGGCCTTTGGTGTCCAGACTATAATGATCATTTTAATGTTTGTTAAATATAAGAAACAATGAAGAACCATGGAGTGGATAAAGAGGATAAGACCAAGACTACTGTCGCTGGTTATCTCCACTCCTTGTAGACAGTATGTTTATACCTCAGCTGGAAAACTGGTTGAACATGTTGATCATGTGCTCCACAAACCAGCCTCAGGTATGAAAAACCAAAATGAACTCTTGACTACGTGATGCAGGGCTAATGCACGCTTCACAGCTGGTAGATGCTAAAATAAACGAGTGTATCTGTGTATTTGAGAAGGGGTGTAAGAAAATATTGATTGATTGTATCATTGTTTTACATTGCAATACTTTATTAATTTTTAAAAACACAGTACTGACACTGAATTATGAGTTTACATGTAAATATTTCTGAAAATTGTTGTGTTTAAATCCAGACTGCTGGATAGCAGTGTTTTACTTTGATAATTAAGTTAATTAAGTTGTGGGGACAACTTATTAAGGTGTGGAAATTAGATAATCAAGTCAATCTATTTAGCTGTGTTAGCATTCTATCTATCTATCTGTCTGTCTGTCTGTCTGTCTGTCTATCTATCTATCTATCTATCTATCTATCTATCTATCACATTAGTTGTTCAACTGTTGCTTGACTATGACATGTCATTGCAACAGCTAGCTAGCTAGATTACACACAACATTTACAGTTATTGTTAATTTTAAGTTGTAGTTTATTCATGCCTATCTATAGTTTAATGTACTATATATTGTGTACTCTCTTTTACAGAGCCCATAAGGTGATATCATGTTAAAACAACAACACTGCCACGACTTGTTAAAAAGTATGGGGAGGAGATCCTAATGTATGGACAGCACTTATTAAGGGGTGGGGAAAGTGCTGGCCATTTAAGTCATCCCCACAACTTAATTGTAGGGGTTCCATACTTTTTATACTATACCAGAATTATTATTGATTTGTATTAATGTAATGTATTGTGTAACTTATAGTAGCAAAATTACTAAAGAAAGTATATATAGCTGTTAGCATTTGTATCTAGTAAAACACAAAGCTACATCAATAAACTTTGATTTAAGCATGACTGGGTGCCTTCCTGCCTCAGAATCCTGCCTAAATATGCAGCAAAACTTATGCTTCAGATTCAGCCAGCATCTGCAATATTATCTAATAGCTAACTATCTACGTAGTTAAATAGGTTAGTATATAGCTGAAAAGCTGCCAGATAGATAGATGCCATTAGCTGTTATCATTTTTATCCAATAAAACAAAATGCAAGATCACTAATTTAGATATGACTGGGTGCCTTACTCCCTAAATAGGCAGCATTTCTTATGTTTCAGATACAGCCATAACTACATTAGCATGACTCCATAGCTAACTACCTAGGTAGTTAAACCCTTAACAGGCCAGGATTTTTGTCAATTTTCTGGCTTACATTACATCCCTAAATCTTGAGGATTTCTATTCAAGCATTACATAAATAGCTTTCATGTTTGACAAGGAACATTACTGAAATAGAAAGTTTAGGGGACAAAAGGCAAGAAAATCAGCAAGTGTCAAAACACAATGATTTCTGAACTTCATTTTGAAATCAATACAAATCCTGATAACAAATCAAACAGATAATGTCCTCCAAACTTTTAGTTTCGTTTTGTTTGTCTAGTTTTTTAAGTCTAGACAAACATAGTTTGAAGGCAGCTTCTACAGATTTTCAGAATGTAAATAAGTTATTTTAATGCAGAAAAAAGGGTTTTGTATCACCTACACCTGTAGCCCATACACAGGACAGGACATATTAATAGGTTAACTAGTATACTACTGGAAAAAGCTGCCAGGTAGTTAGACTATCTATCTATCTATCTATCTATCTATCTATCTTCAGATGTACTGTCATTAGCTGTTATCCTTTTTTCCAATAAAACAGAATGCTAGTTCACTAAGCTTTCATTTAGTTATTTCAGATGCACCCAAAACTACATTAGCATGACTGCTAGCTATCAAGCTAACCTACTAATGCTACTGCACTGCAGAAAAGCTGACTGTTAGCTAGCTAGCTAACTCTTTAAAACACTATACGTTTGATTGTATACAACACGGTGTCGCAACAGTTGCAGGTAGGTTAGCTAAAGAAGCTAACATAACATACAAGGCTTAGGCCAACTAGCTAGTTAGCTAACCGTTTTTAACTAGATAACTAGTTAGCTTGTTAGCTTACATAGCAGAGTAGAGCCAGCTGCCACCTAATACGCTTAGCTTAGCTAGCTAGCGTTAGCTAGGGTTCCTTCCCACAATTATAACACAAGTTAGCTGTTTCTTAGCTAACCCAGCAAGCTAACCAGGCTAATATACAAATCTTGGACCAGCTAACGTTAGCTAGCTAGCTAACCTTAGCTTAGGAAGCATAGTAGCCAACTGCCAACTAACACAATTAGCTTAGCTAGCTAGCGTTAGCTAAGCTTCCTTCTCACAGTTAGAGATAAGTTAACCTCGTTGTTATAACCCAGCTAACTAGCAGGCGTTATATACTTTAAGCACAAACAGACACCTGGCTTTAACTACTTAGCTAACGCTAACTAGCTAGTTATCCATATTAGCTGGATGGATGGATGACTCAACTGTTAGCTTGCTATTAGCCGAACAGTCGGTGTTCTGTCAAGTTGTGCTCCCACCGAAACCTGCTTCCTAAAAGGCACTGCGCATGCGCTGACAGCTACTCTTATTGTTATTATTGCTCATTTTTTATTTTTTCCAATATTCTGTATTTTTTCTGCGCATTTAACTACCTGTACTCAATGTCATTACATACAAAAATAGCACTTAGACTTCTATTATTTAATACCTTTAAATATATACAGCTCTGGAAAAAAATAAAGAGATCTGATTTAGCTATGTATAGGTATATATTTCAGTAAAATAAACATTGTTGTTTTATACTATAAGCTACTGACAACATTTCACCCAAAATTCCAATAGAAATATTGTCATTTAGAGCATTTTATTTGCTTATTTGCAGAAAATGAGAAATGGCTGAAATAACAAAAAATATGCAGAGCTTTCAGACCTCAAATAATGCAAAGGAAACAAGTTCATATTCATAAAGTTTTAAGATTTTAGAATTCAATATTAGGTGGAATAACCCTGGTGGTTTTTAATCACAGTTTTAGTTTTCATGCATCTTGGCATCATGTTCTCCTCCACCAGTCTTACACACTGCTTTTGGGTAACTTTATGCTGCTTTACTCCTGGTGCAAAAAAAAATAATAAAAAGGTCATCTTGGTGTGATGGCTTGTAATCATTCATCTTCCTCTTGATTATATTCTCCTCATTTTTCTCCTCATTATTTTTTTTTTCCAGAGCTGTAGTAACACTAGAGAAGCACAATTTGGCAAGGTAGCACAAATCGACACAACACCGGCTAAGGAATGCTACTAGGCTAGCAGTGAAAGAGAGACAGTGCTGATATGGTAACACTTACAGCTATCACATTCACAAACGTGGTTTTCCCCGAATACTGAAGTCCAACGAGGGTCAGCTCCATCTCCTCCTTCCAGAAGAGCGACTTGAACCAGTCTAGGAAGCGGTTAATGAGCGCCAGCATGTCGGCTGAGTAACAGCAGGGCTGCGGGTTGTATATCAGTGTATCTGTAGAGCAGCAGCAGAGCTGGAGCTGTGATGTTTGGGAGGAACTGGTGGCTGTAGTCATATGACCGAGTCCGGATTACCGTGCTGTATTCATTAGGACCAGGCTGCTCTGCTCAGAATCTGTGCCTTTTTCTGTCTCCAGCAAATTATATGTATAAATGTGCACAGAAAATAACTTTAAAATACATTTTATTATTAAGCATAGTGTGTTGCATATTCACCTTATTGCAAAAGTAAGATATGCTATTAAAAACATTAATAAAAACTACTTAGAACTACAGAGCCCCTTAGGTGACATCATTAAAAAATATATAAAATAATAATAATGAGTGGGAACGAGATAAATAAGGCGTGGGAATGAGATACTAATGTGTGAGAAGGATATACTAATGCATGGAAACGAGATAATTGAGAGGGACTCCAAAATATCACCATAATTCATTCAGAGATAAAAATAAAAATAAACCAGTTTATTATGCTTGGATTGGAGCTTTGATGTAATATAAAGTCTTCTTCATGAGCATTCGTTTACAGAAAAGCAAGTTTTATTATTCTCCAGTTAGATTTTATTAACTCGTTCCCACACCTTAATAAGTTGTGCCAACGCCTTAATGATCTCATTCCCACGCCTTAATTATCTCGTTCCCACGCATTAGTATCTCATTCCCAAGCCTTAGGATCTCGTTCTCACGCCTTAATAAGGTGTGGCCACGCATTTTTTTTTAGGGGCTTCATATAGAACACTGAAAAAATAGCATTTGTTTCCTGTCCCCATTTTATATGCTACAACCTTTACAATAAAATATAATTATTAAAATCCTTCAGAGATGTCTTTTTTTTTTTTGCATTTTTGTGTGACTCCGAATCCCATCTATATTTTCAAAATATATTTTTTCATAATAAATCCATAATATTTAAGTTAAAATACACATTTTAGTTGTGTCCCTGTGTTGTGGTTTCACTCAGTCCTGTTACTGTAACACATTTTACCCCATCTGAAACATCTGGAACATTCTAGAAGTCACATCTCCAACAGGAAGTGACATCATCAGCTGGTTCTTCTTAAGATCATGGGAAGACATAGCATATTAGCATAGCTGTCATTTAGCTATTTTGCTAATTATATGCTAAAAACTCTTTCTTGTTACTTTCAGTGCTGTTACTCATAACATAAAATGTGAGTTCCAGTAACACAAATTTAGATATTTCACTTCTCTGCATATCTTTGCATTCAGAGTACATTAGTAACAAACGCTCTCTTTTCCCCCCTCAATATAAAAGATGAGAACAAAATCAGATGAGCATTAATATTTTTTTTCTTTTTAATAATATATATATTTTCTTAATGTATTCATTTTTTACAAACTGTCCATGATCCTCCCAGAACGTGACCATGAATCATTTTTGGGTCCCGACCTACCAGTTTAGATTCAATGGTCTAAACTGTATGCATTTAAATGTATATTTATTTTTTGGTGGAAAGCTTTTATTATTATACTATTATACTATACTATTATTATATTATTATTATTATTACTATTACTATTATTATTATATTATACTATTATACTATACTACTATATACTATTATAGTAATTACTACTGCATCATTTTATCATTATCATTACATATAAAACTCTGACAACATTAAGTTTGAATATTACATGTACTGATGATACTCAAAGGGAAAATAACAAATAAATCCTCTCCAGGAAATGAACTTGAATGTGGTTGTTGTTTATTGTAGAGCAAAATCTCTATAAAGGTGCATCTCAAAAAAAATTAAATATCAATTAAAAGTTACTTTTTTTGTTAAAAATGTGAAACTCATATATTCTAAAGTCAGCGCAGTTTTGTTTCCCCACAAAATCTTACAGCACTTCATGCTTCCCTCTGCTACTGACAACTTTTACGGAGATGCAGATTTCATTTTCCAGCAGGACTTGGCACACTGCCCACACTGCCAAAAGTACCAATTGTTCTTATATAATATTCTAATTTTCTGAGACACTGATTTTTGGTTTTTCGTTGGCTGTAAGCCATAATCAACAATCAACAATAAAATAAGTAAACACTTAAAATAGATCACTCGGTATATATATATATATATATATATATATATATATATATATATATATATATATATATATATATATATATATATATATATATATATATATATAAACTAGTTCTTTACTGTTCTTTACTGGGCTTAGTCTCCCTATGGCAGATTCTGTGATTCTGTGACCTGTGTATGTATATAAAATATAAAAACTCTCACTAAGAGAATCTGCTAAATGCTCTGAATGTGTATGGTGGTTTTGTTGAATAATCAACAATCAAACAATCTGAATGACTAAGTTTATCTACAAATAAAGATTTCAAACACTCTGAATGAAAATATCTATATATTGAAGTATCGCAATATTTTGTTTTGCAATACTGTATCGAGCGGTAAAGATTGGTGTCAGAAGTGGTTCATTTTGTGTTGTGCTTAAACCGTGACCACTAGATGTCAATGTTGTACTCTGTCCTTAGATCCTACTGTTCTAACTGGATGAAAAAAAGATTATATAGATAATAGATAATAGATTTATGATCATGTATACTATAAAAATGTTAACAATTTGAAACTATTGCAATATATTGTGTTGTTTGCAGTATTGCAATATAATCACAATATATTGAATCATAACCTCTGTATCGTGGTGCAAATCATATCGCTAATTTACAGTACACAGCCCTATTGTTCACATTTTTCATTGAAGTATACACAACAAATGGTGGATTTCCCCTATTTATCATGTTTATTAAAAAAATCACCACAACAAATTGAACAGACACATTGTGAGACAGTCTATATACATTAAACAGTTTTCTATTTTACATAATGCAATAGTAAGGTATAACTTTATACAATGTCACCCAAATAGTATAGCAAAATAATGAATTTAACTTCACTAGTCCAACAATGCAGGAACAATGTCAAGTGTACCTCATTCAAGACAAGACATTAATTCATGAGTCAGCTTTACATACAGTACACTGGGTTATATACAGCTCTGGTAAAAATGAAGAGATCACTTCATTTTCTGAATCAGTTTCTCTGATTTTGCTATTTATAGGTTTATGTTTGAGTAAAATGAACATTGTTGTTTTATTCTATAAACTACAGACAACATTTCTCCCAAATTCCAAATAAAAATATTTTTTTAGAGCATTTTTTGTAGAAAATGAGAAATGGCTGAAATAACAAAAAATACACAGAACTTTCAGACCTCAAATAATGCAAAAAAACAAGTTAATTTCCATAAAGTTTTAAGAATTCAGAAATCAGTATTTGGTGGAATAACTGTGGTTTTTAATCACAGTTTTCTTCATGCATCTTGGTATCATGTTCTCCTCCACCAGTCTTACACACTGCTTTTGGATAACTTTATGCTGCTTTACTCCTGGTGCAAAAATTCAAGCAGTTCAGTTTGGTGGTTTGATGGATTGTGATCATCCATCTTCCTCTTGATTATATTCCAGAGGTTTTCAATTTGGTAAAATAAATTTTTAGGTGGTCCCTTATTTTTTTTCAGAGTTATATATTAGAAAATAAGAAAACCTGTTTAAGGATAAAGTCCCGCCCTTCAACATAAAGAGCCAATCAGCTTGCTGCTTTTGTTGCTACTCTGGAAAGGTCCTCTTGATAAGGAGATCTGCGCAAGGTGAATTGAGTAAGTTCTGATGTAAGCAGAAAACTGTACTTTTGGATTTTTTTTGCTTGTTGTTTTGCAAACGTCTCACCATAAAGCTGCACCCAGATCATGTATGGGTCATATACAGGGGTTGGACAATGAAACTGAAACACCTGGTTTTAGAGCACAATAATTGATTGTGGTGACGGACAGTTCTGGTGGAAACAGGAGAGTTGAGGTGCACATTGAATTCTGCGTGATTTGATCAGCCGTGGTTTTATGTTTTTTGGATACAATCCGGGTTAGCACCTGAACATCCCTTTCAGACAGCTTCCTCTTACAGCGTCCACAGTTAATCCTGTTGGATGTGGTTGGTGCTTCTTGGTGGTATGCAGACATTACCCTGGATACCGTGGCTCTTGATGCATCACAAAGACTTGCTGTCTTGGTCACAGATGCTCCAGCAAGACGTGCACCAACAATTTGTCCTCTTTTGAACTCTGGTATGTCTCCCATAATGTTGTGTGCATTGTAATATTTAGAACAGAACTGTGCTCTTACCCTGATAATTGAACCTTCACACTCTGCTCTTACTGGTGGAATGTGCAATTAATGAAGATTGAACACCAGGCTGCTCCAATTTAGCCATGAAACCTAAAATCCCACACTAAAATGACAGTTTCAGTTTCATTGACCAACCCCTGTTTAATAATAATAATATTCTTATATTGCGCCTTTCTACAACCTAAAGACGCTTACAATCATTAGCAGATATAAGATAGAAACATTGAACACACAGGACGTAAAGTTTCAACAATTAGCAGACACATTTACCTGATAGTAATAATATAAACAGAGTAAAGGTCATAGGCGAGAGAAAATAAGTGAATTTTGAGATTAGATTTAAGGATGGAAAGAGAGGTAGATTGTTTGACTCCAATCGGGAGAGAATCTGGAAAACGCTGGATCACCAAAGCTACAGAGATTTTTTAGAAGATGGGACTTTAAGAAGCCTAGAAGCAGAAGACCTAAGAGATTGAGACGGTTTGTAGGGAAGAAGGAGGTTGGACGGATAATTTAAAGGTCTTCTTTCGCTAAAATCCACTTTTTCTTGTTTTTATGTGAAAAACAGTAGGTCTTTCTGAGTTGTTTATGATGCTGCACATGAAACTCTCTCAACCTCCATTGTCTGCAGTAGCTAAGAAAAGAAAATACTCAGAAAAACGAGTCGATCAGGAAAAGCACCGTGTCTACATCAACCCGTGAATTAGTATTCATGGCCCCGCCCACCTCAGCTCGGGACCGCCCACAGGCAGAGCTGAAGCTGGGCTGAAGCTCACCGACACTGTCTCTTATCAGCTAAAGGGCTCACAGCTCTTATCGTGTAAGTATCTATTGGTTTAAATGGGATCTCTGGTTGATTCTGCATTTTACCGAGACCTTAAATATATACTAGTCTGGCGTTAAGCATTAACTTGAAGTTTAAGGGTTAACTCTACCTAGCACTCAGTGCTGTATCTTTGTATCTAAGGCTGTATCTCTGAAAACATTTTGTTCTTTTTGAGTTTGAGCTGTAAAATTGACTGTGGGGAGAGGACAGGTAGGCGTTCTCAGAAGTGTTCCAGTACTTTTAGCCAATCAGAGGCGATATATTTGCATGTATGAATATTTATGAACAATAAGGATGGGCGATATGGCTCTAAAATAATATCACGATATTTCATGGTATTTTCGCGATAACGATACTTTAGGCGATATGGCAAAACAATAAATTAGAAAAAATATTTAGAATTTTATTTTTGCATGCAATATGATATGGCTAACTGAGATATTTAAAAAATAATTATTTTATCAGATTTGTAACAGAAGTCAGTAATCCAGAATGTCATGATACTAGTAATGCACTCCAAATATCTCCATATATTCAGGATACGTACGATACAATATGGTACACCCCTAATGAGCAAGAGTCGAAATCCTGTCTTTCTTTAGAGACTACTCACTAATCCAGTGAACTAAAGCAGGATTATAGAGAAACACCGGCTCACGTGGCATTCATTCATACTAGAGACTAGTGCTGAGCTATTATGGCCTAATAAAATAAGTTTTGATTTTTTTCTATAGACGACAAATAAATGGTCCAAAATTAGAAATTTTTAGAAAATTAAAAAATTTAAATCACGGATCCTCACGATGATGCTGCAGTTTTTTTTTTTTTTTTTTAGAAGCGGTAGGATTTATTTTTAGCTAAATATATGCTTTATTACACCGGGTATTTGTGTGAAAAGTGCTAGAACAGTGCTGCACACGATATGTAAAATCGTGATTATGAAAAACGCATTAAAACTGTAATTCGAATGAATTTAAATTGATGAAAATCTCCCAGCACTATCAGAGACCACAACAAGACATTTTAAAATGAATTAAAAATAATGGAATGAGACCTTTAAAGTCTTGTAGGTAAGTAAGACAATCTTGAATTGGATCCATCTGAAGCTTATGGTCAGAGAAAGAACGACTTGTGGACATCTGGGTCTACAAGTTACCACACAGCTCTGAAAGTCCTGCAAACTAAGCGTCTGTTTCTAAAAAGTGTGAAAAGACGTTCTCCAGAATCGGCACCTGAGATAAAGAGTCCTGCTGCTGCTGGAATTAAGGCTGAAACCAGATCTTCTGAAGCTTCCAGGTAAAATCAGTCAGACTTCATACTTTGAGCTGGAATCACCTGAGACGTCACTGTCTTGGTCACACTCATTGCCCATTTCCTCTTTGGAGAGTTTGCAGCCGCATTCATCAGAGGGCTTGACTAGCCAGCGTGTGGTTGGGCGGCGTTCTGGGGAAGAAACAATAGAGTCAATCATGGCATTTCCCACATCTCACACCATCAGTTCCTTTACAAACCCAAACCCTGCAGCCTTTTATAGTGGTATTGTGGTTTGATGATGACTTTGAAGATGTTCTAGATTTGTCTCACCAAGTTTTTCAACATGATGCCATTCTAAAATACGTTTTTGGGCACCTCTGATATTTTTCATGATTTTCCTTTATATATATATATATATATATATAAATCATTGGTTGTTCAGATCAGCAATTTCAGTTAAATATATCATATATCAGATGAAAACAGTGATTTTTAAGAAATGAAATAAAGTTATATATAGGACTTACAGAAAGTGTGCAATAATTATTTAAACAATATTAAACAGGTGCATAAATTTGGGAACCCTTATCGTTTTATTGATTTGAAAACATTTAGCACTCATTATTGAAAAAAAAAAAAAACAGAATTAGTTTGATAAGCTTATTGACCCTAGACTACATATACACAGGTAGAGAACTATGAGAAAGGGTTAAGTTGTTCTCCCTTTTGCATCTTCTCTGAAGATTGACATCATGGGAGCCTTGGTTTCAGGTCTCCCTGTTCAACATAATGGTTTAGGGGCTTTGGGCCTTAAATTATATTTATTATTATTATTTAAGTCTTAAAAAGCTTTAAATTTGACTTTTATAATGGGGCAAGAACCATGTTTTAAATGCTATATTAACTTTGCTTCAAATTTAAAATTTTGGTTTTGGGAATGTTACATTTAACATTTCAATAATCTTAATATTTGTCTAGCTGGGATCGTTATATGAGAAAAGTCCAAAAAACATTGTGATGCAAACTGTTATTTGTCACATTTTCAGGACATTCGTAGAAAAACACAGATTAATCTTACTAAAAGCTTTTAAAAAATGTTTATAACATCCTTATAACATTATTTGTTTGTTTGGCAGAAACACCAAGAGCTCTATTTTTGCAATCTATGGGTGAGTCTTGAAGGACGAGCTTGATTTTAAGGGCACATCAGTGTGTTGTTGCTATCGTAACGACGGGAAAAGTACACCTTGCATGAATCAACACATAAAAGGCATGTCCAAGTTATCTTAATTAATTATGGGTGTGTTTTGGATGTAACATCAATTAAAAAATCAGCTTGTCACAAGCACTTATTTTTTATTAATTGCTTTTGATTGATTTCCATTTTTACTTGGTTACTCAGTTCTAAGGGCGAGAGTAATACTTAAAAACTAGTGGTTAGAGGTAAAATAAGAATTGCATGTTGTTCTCTGAAGAACTCTAAACAATGAATGTGGATACCATTTAAAACAGCGATTCTCAAAAGGTGGGTTCGACCCAAAAAATAAATACATAAAATATATATATATATATATATTAATGCTCATCTGATTTTGTACTCGTCTTTTATGTTGTGAAAAAAAGAGACAGAGAAAGTTTGTTACAAATGGTCTCATGATGGTCTGCAGAGATATGCAGAGAAGTGAAATATCTGATTTTGTGGCCTTATTTATTTGAAGCAGATTTGATACTTAATTTTATTGTAGTAAATTTTATACATGCATTTGTCATGTTCCTATTTAGTTTCTTAAAAAAAATGCTCTCAAGTTCAGATTGCATGCATATGTATGTTTAATGGGTTTTTGAAGGCTATTTTTTACTATACTTCAAAAAATAAGTTTGTTTGTTTTGTATTCTATATAAGTTGGGTGTGACTTTATAACCATGAGAAAATGTGGGTCCCGGGCTAAGACCAGTTGAGAACCCCTGGTTTAAAAGAACTTTTAGATTAAGTTAAGAACTTTACATTAAGGGTCACAATTAAACATTGCTAAATTAATATAAAAGTAATATATGCATTGAGGCATTCATAAAAATGCTGTTAATTAATGTACCATATATGCACCATATATTTAACACTATAAGGCGCACTGGATTATAAGGGGCATTATGCGACATTAGTAAGGAACAGGAGTGCCTCACCTCTGTGTGGTGGTGGTGGTGGTGGTGGGGTAACTAAAGTAAAGCTAAGATAAGCTAAACAAAACTGTAATTCTTAAATGCTGGATGTTAATCTTCACACATTTTTCTCTTAAAAACTGTTTATTTGGGTGAGAAAAATGCTTCTTTTAATTTACAGTAAGATTAGATTTCCAGATTTCCATTAAGGCTGGGTGCAGCAGCATTAGCATTAGCATTAGCGGCTAACCTTGTTAGCAGTGGTTACAGCAATTCTACACAACAGTTATTGTTTTTATTCTAGCAAGACTACACAAAAACACAAAAAAACTCAGTCTATAAATGTTTGATTTCACTTACTGCTCTTTCTTCTCCTGTTCTGAAACCTCTGAACACAGTCATTAACTAGAAGTGCCAGACAGATCACACCGTTAACGGCTAAACACACCACTATGACATTTTGATTCCACTGATTAGAGTCCCTGGGTGGTGAAGGATCTGTTAAGAGTGGACAAAACAAACGTCACAAACATCACGATTATCACAGTCAATCAGTACAGCATTCAAAACAATAGAGAGAGAGATCTAATGATAACACTCAGAGCAACACTGGGAGCCCTATCGTACACCCTGCAGAAGGTGCATCGCAATGCTCTTTGCTATCTTACACCCCGTCAAGAACTGGCGTGTCTCTATTTTGAAGGTGGAAAACACAGGAGCTCCACTGACTGATTAAAACCTAGACCACAGCCAATTATCAGAATCCAGAGCCCAAACCTGAGTTTTAACTCTACAATAAACAGAATAAAGATTAAAATAACATTACTGTTCTCTTAAATGAGCTGCTGGTGTATCTTCACAGTGTGAACGAGCAGCTCAGTATCTGTCTCTGCTGAGAAGCACAAAAGCGCTGCGATGTTAAGATACGAACACGCTAAAGTCAGAGCTCACCCGACTCTTAAAGGGAATGACGACTGGATCACTGATTGTCCTATTTCATGTTACTCCCAAAACTAACCACACCCATGAATAATTAAGAGAATTAGGACATGCCTTTTGAGTGTTTTGAGCTGTGCAAAGGCATATTTCTTTGCAGACACATGAAACCAATTCATTCAATTCATTCAATTCATTTCTAGCGCAGAAAACGGGGCAAAAGAGTCTAAAAGTGTCCGTAATTAAGGAGTTTAATATTAAGAGACATCATGAAATTAAACATCAATTTGAAAAATCTTAGTTTACACAACACTGTTAAAGATAAAGATAGTAAGTCAAGTAAAATGGTGTGTAAATGAAATAATCAGGAAAAAAAGCATTATTTAAAGTGGTATATTTCATTATTTGTTTTATTACAGAGTCTTCAAATATATTTCTCCTTCTGGCCCACAACAAAAAAAGTTTGGACACTCCTGCCCTAACCCATCTGCATGATAAGCAATTGACCATAGCGCAATAGATCACTAAAATATGGCCCAGCATCTCTGATTATGACCAATTCCAGAGAAGTCTGTGTAGAAATGTGGCTTTTTCATGTAGGAGTTCCGTAATGACTAGTGTTACCCAACTTCTTGTTCTTTTCTATGCCTGAGGAAACATGTAATTTCCATGTAATCTCATCATTTGTTCAGCCATCTGTCAGAAGCCCATGCACTCAGCAGAAGGGGCTCTTTAAAAATATATGAAAGTGTTCTTTGACTGATAGAACACTTTAAGATAGTGGAGCCATTCATTGGTGTTAAAAATAACAAATTGTTAATGATTCAAAACAAAAAAAGCCCTTACTGATGACTTTTTCAGCAATTAGTGATAAATTGTAAAGGGGACCTTCACATAAGTCTTGGGTGGGTTGTTTTAATGTTATGGCTGATTTTGGCTCACAGTTCACAGCTTATAGTAAACAGTGCTGCAAAAACATGAAAAACAGTGAAATAAGTGTTGTTTTGATAATGATTTGCTGATATGGCGTCCTGTGCAAACTAGAAATGGCAGAGAACATTATCTGAGGTTAACGTGTTTTTGAGAAGTTTGCCAGTTATCTAATCTGATAGCATAGTGCATAGCTCAACAACTGCACCACTTAATGGAGAAAACAGGTGATTATATTTAATAAATGAACACAATAGATTAACTAAATGTACTTTTAGTGCGGTACAGCTTTTAAGCTTCATAGAAAGTCCCTGAGAGATTTGGGTCACTTATTATGAGAGATGATCAAAATTTCTTTATCTAGAAGCACATCGTCATATGTACTGCAAGAAAAGCAGCCAATACAGCGCTTTGGTCCTTATTTTAGTGTCCTATAGGTGAGTCATCACTCGTGCACCATGCATCTTGATTCAGGGCTTTGTCGGTGTGTCTTTGTTATCATAACAACAGGTAAAGTACACCTTGCACAGCTTTAAACATGCAAAAGGCATGTACTATTTTTTATTTTAATTAATTATGGGTGTGTTTTTTGGGTGTAACATGAAGTAAACCAATCAGAGAGTCACTTGCTCATCATTCCCTTTAAGAGCAAGGTGTGCTCTGACTTTGGCGGATTTCTATTTTAAAAGTGCACCTACCTGGACCAAAAATCTTTAATCTAGAAGCACATCATCATTATTTACTGCAATAAAAGCAGCCAATAGGGCACTTTATCCCTTATTTTAGTGATCTATAGGTGAGCCATCAACCGTGCACCATGCATCTTTATTCAGGGCTTTGTCAGTGGGTCTTTGCTATCGTAACGACTGGAAAAGTACATCTAGCGCAGCTTAAAACAATAAAAAAAAGGCATGTCAAATTTTGAACGTAATGTGAAATAAACCTTGCTCATCATTCCCTTTAAGAGTCAGGTGAGCTCTGACTTTGGTGGATTGCTATTTTAACGTTGCAGCTACTTGGACGTGTCCAACAAACGCTTCTCAGCAGAGAAAACTGTGCTGCTGGTTCACTGGTTCTTTGTGAAGGAGCTTCAGTAGCTCATTTACGGGAACAGCAATGTTATTTTACATGCAGCCAGGCACGTTTCCAAGATAGCAATGAACACCTGAATGTTGACGTCTGTCTAGGTTGTGTTCAGTCAGTGGAGCTCCTGTGTTTTCTGTTGCCAAAATAGAGATAGCAATACACCAGAAATGTACCTGAACACTCACACCCATCAGTGTAGAATTATTCAGAAGCTCTGTTGCTATTTAAATGACACAGAGGCAGAAGGCATGGAAATAGACTGTTGGTAGGATGTAAGATAGCAATGAGCATCATGATGCACCTTGTGCAGGATGTAAGATAGGACCCATTGTCTCATTTTTGCCATTATGAACGGCATTTTTTTAGTTTAGGGTGTAGAAAATGTCCAATAATGACAATAATTAGATCTAGTATTTAATAGGCTAAAACTAAACTACAGGCACTGACTTATAACAGCTAATTGTTTCTATATATATTTAATTATAAAATGTCTACAGTGACAAACCACAAGAACAAGAACTACTTGGCCTAATTTGGCTCTACTGAACCACCAGCCAATGATGGCTTGATAAAAGTCACTTACCTTGCCAACCACAGCGTGCATTGTGCGTCCTGTTTCCAGGGAAAAGCACACCCAAACCAAACTGCTTGCAGCTGTTACCGGTAACAGAGTGTGCACAGATCAGAACCCTTATCACGAGTATCGAGAAGCAAGAACATTATATCTACTGAGATTTATTTGAACAGGACTTACTCTGCGATGGGTTCACAGGTGTTGCGCTCTTCATTGCTGTACATGTTCTCAGGGCAGTCTATACAGATATACATGAATTCACGAAGACCTAACAGAATAAAATTAAAGGCTCAATCAGTAACACACTCCAAAGTTGTTAAAATATAGCTTTATTTTAAACTATAAGTCAATATATAGGTGATACTGAGACATTTAAAATACTTAAAGCTGATTTGTGTAAGTTTTGGGATTTGGGAGATTTAGCACCCTCTCTGGTCAGAATGGGTAATTGCACCAAGCATGCAGAATAATCATTTTAAACTGGGCGGGTGTGATGCGGCCTCCTTTTAGAGTGGATGAATCTGACTCCAGGTTATGTTCAGTCAGCCATTCGTTTCTTTGGTTTTACTATGAGTGAATGAGCTACTGAGCTCTGAGTTTCCTCTTCTGAAGTCCCCGTTGCTCCACCAGCCGCTCGCGTTCAGTAAAACTGAGCCAGATCCTCTTTTAGAGGCTGTACATGTGACGTAAGTACATAAAGACACGTGACATGGCCAGAAGAAGAACTCCCGTAAAAACGACCCGACACCCAGTTTTAAGAATGAATATATTAGGCTTAGCAGGCTCATACAGATACCACAGCAACCCACGCAGCTACCACAGCAACCCATACATATACCCCAAAAACCCATACATATATGACAGCATCTCATGCAGATACAACACCCACTCATGCAGATACCATAGCAACCTCCATAGAGATACCCCAGCAACCCATCACAGCAACCCAAGCAGATACCACAGCAACCCAAGCAGATACCAAAGCAACCCAAACAGATACCACAGCAACCCAAGCAGAAACCACAGCAACCCATACAGATACCACAGCAACCCATACAGATTCAACAGAAACCTATACAGATACCACAGCAACCCATACATATACCACAGCAACTAATGCAGATACAACACTCATTCACATACCACAGTAACTCATGCAGATACCACAGCAACCCATACAAATATCACAGCAACCTGTACAGATACCACAGCAACCCATCGCAGCAACCCACACAGATAACACAGCAACCCATACAGATGCCACAGCATCCCTCAAAGATACCATAGCATCCCATACAGATACCACAACAACCCATCACAGCAACCCACACAGATACCACAGCTACCCATCACAGCAACTCACACAGATACCACAGCAACCCACACAGATACCACATCAACCCAAACAGATACCACAGCAACCCAAGCAGATACCACAGCAACCCATACAGATACCACAGCAACCCATATATAGATACCAGAGCGACCCATACAAATACCACAGCAACCCACACAGATACCACAGCAACCCATACAGATACCACAGCAACCCATATATAGATACCAGAGCGACCCATACAGATACCACAGCAACCCATCGGAGCAACCCACACAGATACCACAGCAACCCATATATAGATACCAGAGCGACCCATACAAATACCACAGCAACCCATACAGATTCAACAACAAACTATACAGATACCACAGCAGAGATAGAGATACCTGTTTGTACTGAATACGTGTGTTGGTAAATAACTATTTTTTCACAACCATTAAAGGTTCTTTAGATGTTTACAGCAGTATATATACTCACACATTTCTGATAAAAACATGATTCTTTATGATATTTATTTTAACTATATCAGATCACATCATGTGTTTTCTTCTCTGTTGGGTATTCTTCTTGCACTTAACACAGATTGAGACCTGTTGTCCATCAGAATAGTCATTTATCAGCCAATCAAACAGCAGCTTAGCCCCGCCCACTGCACCGGAGAATTAAAATGTGCACAGCGAAGTAAAGCATGGCAGCAGCCCAGATAATGAGGCAGAGAAACATGATCCCTGTATGTGTAAGTACAAGGCGGTGAAATGCAGATTAGCATATGTGACCATACATGCAATTAGCACAAAGTACAAAAATATATACTACATATTTAATATAATGTTTACTACAATGTAAAGTACATGTAATGAAATGAAAAAAAAAAAACACATACAATATATATATATATATAGTATGTGTTTTTTTTTTCATTTCATTACATGTACTGAAATATATATATATATATATTTATATATGAGAATAAAGAATATATGGTACCACTTTAAAATAAGACTAAGGGTTTATAAATGGTTTACAATCAGTTTATTAATGGTTACTAATTAGGTTGTAAATGCCTTAAAAATCATTAATAATCAGTTATAACACATACGTAGAAAGGGCAACAATGACCTGTTGTTTGCCAAATAGTGAACCCACAGTCAACTATATTGTTGCCCTTTCTACGTATGTGTTATAACTGATTATTAATGATTTTTTTAAGGCATTTACAACCTAATTAGCAACCATTTAAAAACTATTGTAAACCATTTATAAACCCTTTATAAAGGTAGTCTTATTTTAAAGTGGTACCAAATATATATATATATATATATATATATATATATATATATATATATATATATATATATATATATATATATATATACAGTTACAGTCAGAAAACGTATATATTCTTATATATTTTCCATCACTGGAACATACATAATTCAGGTCTGAAAGGGTTAACAGTGTAGAGGAGTGTTACTGTAGAGATTGGGGCCATTTGTGGGTTTCATTTCAGTTCTTCAGTGGAAAGACCTGCTGTGTGGTCAAAGCGAGAGCTGAGCTTCTTCCACGTTCCTCTCACTGAGGTTTTGATGAAGGACTGAATTATAATGATTACTGTTATGTTTATGCTGCACCTACAGAACTGCTATTTTAGAGTTTTACTCCAATCAATGAGAAAATCAAGCGAGATGCATGAGAAAGATGGTTTGTGGACACCGTCACCCACATCACCCACCCACACTGTGAATAAGTACGCATTACCTCTGGTATTCACGTACATTAACATAAATTCACCTATATACACCCCCAGCACCATGATGGAAAAAAAAGGGTTCTGCTTCATCAGTCCACAGATGGAAGAGTGGCTAACCACACAACTCCAGCACAGCTGTCTGCTATGAGTTAGTATGGGCAGTAAAATGATCAGAAAAAATATTATAAATCAACGTTCTTAAGACATCAAATCTGTCACATTTTCTGGATGTTTTTAAAATGTTTTAAATGGGCTTCGACCCAAAAACACACCTCCATGATGACAACTGCCTTGCAGAAGAAGATGCAAATAAAATTGCTGGTCTGGCCAAGTATGTCTCCAGACCTAAACCCAATTGAGCACCTGTGGGGCATCCTCAAATGGAAGGTGGAGGAGCGCATGTCTCCAACATTAACCAGCTCCTTGGTGTCATCAATGGATGAATGGAGAATAAATAATTAGAAATAAAATGATAAAAAAAGAAATGATATACAGTACATAAAAAAATAATTAAATTGAATCAACCCCTTCATCCAGTGTGTAGGCCTAAATCCACCTTTACTACAAGATTCTTGATCTGGTTGCAATCAATGCTTAAATCTTGATCAAAGCACTCAGCACTGAGAATAACTCATATAAATTAATTCTAAAACAAATTCCACGTGTAAAACACACAACTGGCAGTCAAGGAAAGATGTAAAGAAAAAAAGGAAGCAGTTTTAAGTTAATGGCCAATGCATCAATAAAAAACCCTCAAGATATTCCTGATAAATATCAAAGCGGAGGATTGATCAACACATACACACATAAACACCATTGGTACAATTTCAGCATCTCCAATTTGCCTGACTGTGTGTTGTGGTAAGAAATGGGACAGTGCTATCCAGCACTATATTTCTGTTTTACTAAATACATAAGTAAAATTCAAGCACTAAACGTAATTCGTGGGAGTGGCAGAAATGTGTATGTGGCGGGAGCGGGCTCAGAAATAAAACAATGATTTCTGGTGGGAGCAGGCAGTAACAGGACTAAAACAAGCGGGAGCGGGCAGGAGTGGGTTCGGGTATTACAACAGTATACATAATCACACATTTCTATAAATAATATGCTTCTCTTGTCCATCAGAAAATACATTTATAAGCTAATCAAACAGCAGCCTAGCTCCACCCACTGCACTGGAAAAACAAACAATTTGCACACGGAAGTAAAGCATGAAAACACTTTTCCCCCCATCATGTTATGGGTTTATTTTTATTGCTTATTGTTTTATTTATTTATTATTTATTTACTTATATGTTTATTTATTTATTATGGTATTTGTTTATGCACCGAATCTTACTTTTTTATTTCAGATCGGAGGATGGATTGACAGAAACAAACACTCTAGTGATCTTCATGCCCAACAGGGTTAAATCAGTGCTAGATAATCATTTTCTCTTTTATAGGGGTCCTCCTGTGATTTTATTCCCATCCGGAACGACCATGTACGTGTTTTTCTCAGACGTCCTCTGAGAAAATTACAGCCTGAATTATCTACTGTTTTTCTCTGAACCGTAATCACACTTTGGGCGTGCGTTTCCACGGAGATCCACGTTAAAAATACAACAGCGAGTGGAAATGGAGGAGCTACTGAACGTGATGATGTCATGTGACCGAGAAAGCCTAAAAACTCCTGTTTTTTCAATTACAGTCCAGACGCAGGAGTTTTATCACAGGAAGAAGTGTGAAATTTTTTTTTATTTAACAGACATCCCCCTGAGAAACTAATCCTTTCCGAATAGGGCTTTAGGGTTCTTACCATTATGTTTAATCTACAGGATTTCTCACTGCTCTTACCTGTTCTATTGATGACTTGTCCAGGGCTGCACTGTTTTCTGGCCACACAAACAGAACATTCGTTATTCTCACAAAAGTGCTTGTCACCACAGCTGCACCGGGAGATGCCAGCTGTGCAGTTCAAACACTCAGATCCACATAGTTCTTTGGAATATGTACCTGTAAAATAAACACATATCACAATGTTAACTTCTGTAAAAGTACAGTACACTACATTTACATTAGTCTACCACTCTTATAATGCATAATAAAATATGAATAATGTAGAGTTTGGCGTCTTGCCTAAGGAATCTTACAGGTGCATCTCAGAAAAAAACTGATCATCATTAGAAGTTACTTTATTTCAGTAAATCAGTTTAAAATGTGAAACTCTTATATTATATAGATGTTTTACACACAGAGTGATTTATTTTAAGTGTTTATTTATTTCATTGTTGGTGATTATGGCTTACAGCCAATGAAAACCCAAAAATACAGTGTCTCAAAAAAGTAGAGTCAGTGCAGTTTTGTTTTCCCAGAAAATCTTACAGCACTTCATGCTTCCCTCTGCTACTGACAACTTTTATGGAGATGGATTATGGATTTCATTTTCCAGCAGGACTTGGCACACTGCCCACACTGCCAAGAAGTACCAATTGGTCTTATATAATATTAAAATTTTCTGAGACACTGATTTTTGGGTTTTTACAAAACCCAAACAAAACTGTTACATGGACTACATTCCATTTCTATTGATACATTATCATGGTAAGTTCAATGTATCGTTAACTTCAACAATTAAAGATTTTAAAAGTGTTAACAAAACTGTTAAATGGACCAAAATGAAGATTGCAATTTGCAACTTTAGTTGACTTCCATTCATCATAGCTAATTTAGACACAATCTGAAGAACCACTTCCAGATTTAAACCCTGACAAATGGCAAAAATAGAAAATTATGTTGCGTAATAGTGATGATATTTGATTGATGTGTGACCACTTGTCACTTTTTGTCTCATTTTTGTCATTTAAATTTAAATTGCAATTTTTTTGTCTGTGCAGTTACAGTTAACCCACAGTTACACATGAGCATCATTATTACTGGACTACCTTTATAACGGGTTTATTAATGGTTTATTAATGAGTTTATTAATGGTTATTAATTGGGTTGCTAATACTTAAAAAACATTCCTTTATAGTGGCAAATCTCAGATTTTCATAAATACTGATCTTAATTTTTGTTTTCCATAAACTCCATAAACTCCATAAATATATTAATATATTTGTAAGTATATTTAACTATTTACCATAAATTGCATGACTAAGTTGAATTAAATGACTAAGCAAACAACGAATCACTGTTGCCTTTTTAATTGATGTGTTGTAGCTGTTAATGAGTGATTTTTAAAGCATTTACAACCTAATAAATAATAATTAAACATTTATAAACCCTTTATAAGGGTAGTCTTATTTTAAATTGGTACCATTTCATTGATCAATGTACAATGTAGTCAATGTACATCCATATTGGTCCATTTATCATTAACTTTTAACAATTAAAGATTTGAAAGTGTTAACAAAACTGTGAAATGGACCAAAATAAAGATTGCAGTTTGCATTGACTTTAGTTGACTTCCAATTATCATGTTTAATTTAGACACAATCTGAAGAACAACTTCCACATATGAACCCTGACAAAAGGCAAACATTTTTTTGATGATATTGATGTGTCACCACTTTTTTGTCACTCATTTTTGTCATTAAAATCCAAATGATATATTTTTTCGCATTCTTTGACAGGACCAATAAACACACAGTTACACATGAGCATCATAATTACTTTACCCTCCACAATAGTAAAGCAATCTTACCACAATCTAAACTACAGTAATTACAGTAATAACAGTAATAACAGTGCTCTTACCTGCAGGACAGGCATCACAGCATTTCCCATTATATTCATACTGAGTCCTCCAGTTACAGCTGACCGCCAGACTCAGAGAGAGGACACAGCCCAGGGTCCAGACTCTCACCCAGAGCTCTACACTGTCCATTACAGCAACCTGCTGACACTGTGGATCTGCTCCGTCACGACTACGGGCCTTATACACGCTTATAAGCTGGGTCTGTGTGACGTCACCGGTTTCATTTCTAACCCACAACAGAGAGAGAGAGAGCAGGCTGAAACTCGCACGACAGAAAAAGAGAGAGGGTGAAAAAGTGCGAGAGAGAGGGGGTGTGAGCGTGAAACAAATACCACGTACAAAAAAAATACACACACACACAGATAAACCCCCTGGAGATATATACTGTATACTTAAAAGTACACGAAAGTACCTGTTGAGTATCTGCTGGTTTTGCTCTACCTTGTAAACATCACTGTCCTAGACATACAGTATAGATACTATAGATACTTTAATAGATAGTTAATTAAATTAAAATACTTCTGTAGAATTTGTAAAAGTATCAACTCAAGCTTTTTACTCTTTAAGTAAAAGTATAAAAGTACCTCTTAAAAAGAGGTACTGAAAAGAGTATAAAAGGTCCATTCCACTGAATGGGTGACATTTTTTGTTATTTTTTTCAACTCTGAATCTAATAAAACATATATTTTACTATTCAAAACCTTAACAAAACACATGGGACTTTTAACCCTTTAAACTCTAGGCTGTTTTGGTGTATTTTATTTCTTCGTTTTTGTATTCATTCCTCTTTCAGGTCTTATAACACAGTAATTATATCAGACAGACACAAGCCCTGATCTCTTTTACTCCAGAAGACATACGGCTGCTCAAAAACATAATCGTTTAAAATGTAAAAGGAAGGAGAATTGTTATATTTTCCAGGAACTGATCATGTTTTGCTCAAAATAAATGTATAGACTTTAAATATATTCACACCTAAGATATCTTTTCAAAAATGGTTAGACTACAGTGTTTAAGAGTTAAAAGCATAAGAATATGGATGATTTGAGTTCATTACATGACTTATTAATTATTACTTTAACAAAATACACGGAGAAACAGCATCAGGCGGAGTTATTTTTATTTTTCTTGATAATCAATAATCACACCTCTAGGATACATGTAGATACTAAAAACCTGACACTCAGAGCAGCCTATACCTTTCAGTATTTTAATCAGGACACACAAAGAAAACTACAATATATACAAAACTGTAAACTTTTTAGTCTAAATAAATAAAAATGTTTAGTGCAAAATAACTACTTAGTAAAAATGTGCAAGTTAAAATAAAAACTGTATAAAGTAGTGCGCACACCATACCTAGCTTTAGTTTGAGTAAAGCAGGTAGTTTCACACTTTTTCTGTGAACACTTTTGAGTCTTTATTTACTGATATTATTTGGTTTGAAACATCATATAAATATGTTTGAAGCTCTAAAGGTAAATAATATTGGTTGGGGAAGGAGATTTTTCACTTTTTTAGGTTTAGGTTTTTCTCAATGTGTTTCTTGTAGATTTAGCTTTACTGCACTGGGATGTGATCACTATTTTTAGAAAGAGTAAGCTCCGCCCTTTCTAACCATATATGGATTATGTTAATGTGTTTTTTAGACAGTAAGTGCTCTGTTACAAACGTGAAGTTTCAGGGTTTTCTGCTTTTTAAAAGTAAAGAGAAAAATTAAATAAAAGAGAAACATATAGAATATGTATCTAATACACATGCAATCAAATGACTCATAAAAGGAATCAGAGCAGATGTAATGTTGCATAAAATAATTTCCGCCTCCGCAATCAAGAACAACAATCAGCAGAGTGATTGTTGCACACTTTCATGCAGGTGAATAAAGTTTAATGGCATGATGTTTTTTTTAAGAGCAGTTTCTTTTCTACCTGCGTGTCACAACTTGTGGCAGTTAGTCAAATAATCCAGCAAATAAACAAAAGAGAGAAGAAAAAACAGTGAAAGGTGAAGCGTGCCTAAGATACAGCGCATGTCTCCCACTCACAACATTACAACATTCAGGTATCTGAGAAAAAGAGACGATGACTAATATGACTAAGATTATTCCAGAGAAAGCGCTAATTTAAGATTACACAGACTTAAAAAAAATATGGTGCCACTTTAAAATAAGACTATCTTTATAAAGGGTTTATAAATGGTTTACAGTAAGTTACAGTATGTTAATGGTTACTAATTAGGTTGTAAAGGCCTTAAAAATCATTAATAATCAGTTATAACACATACACGTAGAAAGGGCAACAGTAAAGATGGCTGTGGGCTCACTATTAGTCAAACAACAGGTCATTGTTGCCCTTTCTACGTATGTGTTATAACTGATTATTAATGATTTTTAAGGCATTTACAACCTAATTAGTAACCATTAATAAACTAATTGTAAACCATTTATAAAGCCTTTATGAAGGTAGTCTTATTTTAAAGTGGTACCAAAAATATACTTATTACATGTAGTTATTTTACAAACAACAAACAAATAACAGAACAAAAACAGTACAGAGAATTAATGTGAACTATGGCTCATATAACAGGTACTAATTTATGAATATAAGAATGTGATGGGCACAAACTATAGAGCTATGGCTAATACAGAAACAGATACTGAGTGTGTTAATAGTAATCAGTGCAGGGTTGCAGAGCCGGAGAACAACACAGCGGGCAGTGGAGAGCCAGGCTGGGAACATCAGGAACAGGGCATCTCCATACATGTAAAAGAGATAGATAGAGAAAACAGAAAGGAAAGGAAGAGAGAAAAAAAGCAGAAGTTAGAAGGGTTGTGAAATAATTCTGATGAGTAGAAGGACAGGGCTGATTCCTGAAAGCTGGAACCACAGACGGACACATCCAGGAAGACCGGCCGGCCAGGCGTCTCAGCACATGTGAGAAAGATAGAGAGAGAGAACAGAGAGGGGAGGGAAGAAAAAGGGGTTAGAATGGTTTTATAAAACTCTGCTGGAGTGGGATGGGCACTGGTAGCAGCAGCTCAGGACATGGGGAGAGAAAGAGAAAGCAGATGATTAGGACAGGGTTTATATTTGCTGGATAAGCTGTAAGAGGAAGAAAATTGTAATGAGACATTACTCAAAAGCTTCTAGAGTCTAGATTTAAAGATTGAGGGTGTGTCTGAGTCCCGTATATTAATAGGGAGGCTATTCCAAAGTTGGGGAGCTTTATAAAAGAACGCTCTTCCTCCTGCATAGTCTAAAATAAGACTGCAGAACAAGCTTTACTAGAGAATACCTCCTCACCATTTCTCACCTGTCAATTAACTATTAGTTTTAGCATCGGTGAAACCACAGCCCACACGTTTGGCATTCCTCCCGGGTTTCTGCAGGCAAGAGATTTTAATGTTACTCAGAGATTAAATTTGGTGTAAATTTGATTTATGTTGTAGTAAAACATGATAAAAAAGTACTAACCTTTGTTGAATAGCACTCCTCCGCTCTCCTACAGCTTTCAGAGATCTAGTCATTTTTTACAGTTTCTCCAAACATGCTTTAGAATGGATGATATGGTGCATATTTTACCCTTGCCGATAAATCGCTTTTAACACTGTTTTCCAGGTTCAAAGTTGCTCCACACTTCAATGGTAGAATCCAGAGAGCTCTGATTTTTACAACGAGGCATTAATAACTTTGAAACTGCACAAGAAGCTTATTAAAAACCACTGTTTACAACCTGGAGCCTAAGCTTGTGTGTTTCTATCTTGGCGGTGGGAAATACAGGTGCGCCACTGACCGATTAAAACCCTGACAACAGTCAACAGTCAGCCTCCCATTTCTATCTTAGGCATGCAGGAGCGCTATGCTCGTTGTTACACACACAAATGAATGCCACGCTGTTAAGATATCAATGCACCAAAGTCAGAGCACAACTTAAAAGGGAATGACGACTGGCACACCTATTGGTTTATTACTTAATTAAGATAATTATAACATGTCTTTTTGTGTATTTCGAGCCACACAAGGCGTATTTTTGCGCTTTCACGATACCAAAAACACACCGACACACCCTAAATACAGCTGCACGATGCACAATTGACCGTTGCTTCATATATATATATATATATATAGCTCTGGAAAAAAATAAGCACTTCAGTTTCTGAATCAGTTTCTCTGATTTTGCTATTTTTAGGTTTATGTTTGAGTAAAAGAAACATTGTTTTATTCTATAAACTACAGACAACATTTCTCCCAAATTCCAAATAAAAATATTTTCATTTAGAGCATTTATTTGTAAAAAATGAGAAATGGCTGAAATAATAAAGAAAGACGCAGAGCTTTCAGACCTCAAATAATGCAAAGAAAACAAGTTCATATTCATAAAGTTTTAAGAGTTCAGAAATCAATATTTGGTGGAATGACCCACAGTTTTCATGCATCTTGGCATCATGTTCTCCTCCACCAGTCTTACACACTGCTTTTGCTTTTCTGCCTTTACTCCTGCTGCAAAAATTCAAGCAGTTCAGTTTGGTGGTTTGATGGTTTGTGATCATCCATCTTCCTCTTGATTATATTCCAGTTTGGTTTAATTTTGTAAAATCAAAGAAACTCATCATTTTTAGGTGCTCTCTTATTTTTTTCCAGAGCTGTATTACTGACTTTAATTTGATGAATACTCTTACTTTTTCTGCCGTATTTCGTAAGATACAAACTAGGGTTGAAACAAGGGCTTGTGAAATTAAGGAAACCATCAGAAATGGAAAATGGAATGTGTCAGTGCCTCCTTAATACTTTCTTGAGCTTCTGTAGGGTACTGTATCATACTGGCATAAAGCCACATCTGCTCTGGTTTCCTAACATCTAATTACCTGGAGTTGTATGAACACTTCTTTGTAAATGAGATTTGATCAACTGGAAACTGATAACTCACACGCATTACCACACCGTCACATGCCTAATGACTGATGAGATCCGCAGGGTAATATCTCTATCTTTCCACTCTGCTTTCTTAATAAAAAAATAACGAATATCAACCAGACTCTTTGATTTTAGGTTTTCCTTATTTGTATATATTTTTAAGATTCTTAAGATAAATTCAGATCTACACTTGACATCAACATGCTGTGAGTGAGACAGGTGAGAAATCCTCTTTTTGAGATCAGAAGAATAAAAACACTTAAAGCATGGGTTCTTAACTTGCTTCAAGGGGGAGCTTTATTTAGGGTGTGTCAGTGTCTCTTTGCTATCGTAACAGCAGGAAAAGTATGTAATAATTCTCTTGATTAATCGACCCGAGGGGGATGGGTTCTCTGACTGAGTCTTGGTTCCTCCTAAGGTTTCTTCTTCTTAATGTAAGGGAGTTTTGGCATCTCTGTGACGCTGCTCATAAAAGTGGTGGACCTGTTTTTCTCTGTAAAGCTGCTTTGTGACAATTTTTGTAGTAAAAAGGCTATAGAAATAAAATTGAATTGAATTGAATAGGTTAGTTCATGCTTAACTGTTATAGAAGCACATATCTCTCCCTCATCTGCTGACTTGACACGGACATTCGTTGCAGATCCCTCCCTCAGACGAAGTCTGCTGGCTAATTCTGATGTGTACTCTCCGAGGTTCTGTGTTGCCAAGATAGCAATGAGCGTCTGAATGTTGACGTCTGTTTAGATTGTATTCAGTCAGTGTTGTACTTGTGTTTTCTATTGCTAAGATAGAGATAGCAATACGCTAGAAATTTACCTGAACTCACGCCCATCAGTGTAGATACTGTATATTCAGAAGCACTGTTGCTATTTAAACGATACAGGAGAAGATGTAAAAAATAGACTGTTGGCGGGGTGTAAGATAGCAATGAGCATCAAGTTGTGAATTGTACAGGAGGCAAGATAGAGCACCCTGTGTTTGTCATTGTCATTTAAAGAGTATTATTTGTGGTTCTCACAACTTTAAAAAGAGTTTCCCATTGCCTTATTTATTCCATGTATTTATCTGTTGTTCCTGCCTAATTTTTTAGGTTTAATACTATTTTCTCATTTTTTGTCCTTCAGCCTTTTGTTGAAACTTGCCCTGTAACTGGTTATTTTTTGGGTCTTCCCATTTTTATAATTTAATTATTTTATTAGCCTTTTAATGTTTGTTACACCAAAACTCTCACCAGGAGAATTACCATTCCCCTCCAAACTATTGTATTTAAAATGACTTTTAAATTAAACTAGAAAAACCTGAACTATTACACAAGAAAGATTCCTGACAAAATCCAGTGACTCATGTTAAAAATCGAATGTGTTAATGTGCTGACAGTATCATTAAGCTTTTGACATTTACAAATTACATAAGAGCCAAACCTACAATTCAAGGCATTTAAATATCCCTCAATTTAGTGAGTTTACTGGAATTGATGGATTTATAAGCCTCCAAGTATCATGTATCTACCAGTTTAACCTTTCTATTCATGCATAGTGCTTTCAGGCATGACGTAATACCACATGTTTTAACATGCTGGTTAATTTAGATTCTGGTATATAGAAGAGATTAACACAGGTATTGCAGGTGTGACTGTATTGTTCTCAGAGTGTTTTTCCCCACTCAGCATTTCCAGAACGTAAATGTAAACGTAAGCACGCAGTTTATTATTTATAGGAAGCGCTTGAGGAGGGAATTGTGTGCTAATTTAACATTTACGAACATGCTATTTTAAGAAAATATGTTTCTCAGTTAGCTTTGGTCATTGTAAGCTAACAAAAAAAATTGGCAGAGAAGAATTTTCAATATGTATTCTCTTTATTATAAAAATATATAATATGACCTGCATTATGCTTCATGTACCCTTTCATATGACTTAAAACACATTTTCTGTTCCTCTTTAAAACACTTTTTCTCTTCCACCTTAAAACACACTGTACCCTTCCACCTTAAAACACATTTTTCTTCCACCTTAAAACACATTTTCCATTCCACCTTAAAACACACTATACCCTTCAAACTTATAACACATTTTTTTCTTCCACCTTAAAACACAATTTCCCTTCCACCTTAAAACACATTTTCTCTTCCACCTTAAAACACACTATACCTTTCCACCTTAAAACACATTTTCTCTTTCACTTTAAAACACATTTTCCCTTCCACCTTAACACACTATACCCTTCCACCCTAAAACATAGTTTCTCTTCCACCTTAAAACACATTTTTTATTCCACCTTAAACACACTACACCCTTCAACCTTATAACACATTTTTTCTTCCACCTTAAAACACACCATACCCTTCCACCTTAAAACACACTTTCCCTTCCACCTTAAAACACACTATACCCTTCCACCTTAAAACGCACTTTCCCTTCCACCTTAAAACACATTTTCTCTTCCACTTTAAAACACAAATTCCCATCCACCTTAAAACACACTATACCCTTCCACCTTAAAACACATTTTCTCTTCCACTTTAAAACACAAATTCCCTTCCACCTTAAAACACATTTTCTCTTCCACCTTAAAACACTTTTTTCTTCCATCTTTCTTCAACACATTAAGGCACACTATACCCTTCAACCTTATAACACATTTTTTCTTCTATCTTAAAATACACTTTCCCTTCCACCTTAACATGGTGCATTTGTTACACTGAGTCTGTAGTAGATAAGTTTTATATTACAAACAGTCCACAAACAGGTGCATCTAAAAACTTTTTAAAAAGTTATTTTATTTCAGTAACTCAGTTGAAAATGTGAAACTCATAAATTATATAGATGTACTAAACACACAGAGTGATCTATTTTAAGCGTTTATTTCTTTTATTGTTGATTGTTGATTATGGCTTACAGCCAACGAAAAAACAAAAATCAGTGTCTCAGAAAATTAGAATATTATATAAGAACAATTGGTACTTTTGGCAGTTTGGGCAGTGTGCCAAGTCCTGCTGGAAAATGAAATCTGCATCTTCATTAAAGTTGTCTTTTAGCAGAGGGAAGCTGTAAGATATGAAGTGCTGTAAGATTTTGTGGGAAAACAAAACTGCACTGACTTTAGACTTGATAATAAAACACAGTGGATCAACACCAGCAGATGACAGACATGACTCTCCAAACAAACCATCACTGATTGTAGAAACTTCACACTAGTGTCACTTCAAAGTCAATTAAATCACCTTTCTTCTCAATTCTGATGCTCTGATGGTTTAAAATGCAACAGATCATCTTGGCCATGTCTACATGCCTAAATGCATTGAGTTGCTGCCATGTGACTGGCTGATTCGACATTTGCGTCGAACATTGATAAGAATGTCCAGTACAGCATGCAGCAACAAAATGAATGCATGCACATAACCAGAAAAACAAAAAAAATTCCCTATGTGCACAATGCATTTTTACTCACATGGTGGAAAATACTCAGACTTTCCACACAAAGCTTTCAGTACTAACTTTACTCTCCTGTAGATACCTATAGATTCTACCTACGGATGTGTGCACCGTGTGCTTGGACAGCCAGCGTTCATGACATTTCCTTTAAAGACGAATGCGCTCTCGGGTCCTCGCCTCACAAACCACAACCTTAACGCCAAGCTTTTCTCTGCACTGTCAGGGAATGCCCACATGTTCTACACAGCGCTAACATACAATCTAACAGTTTCAGAATCTAAACTAATCCTTTCTCAGGGTTAACTGTTACACGCAAAGTCAAAAAGCATTGTGTATTTAGCATTTTGTGTATACAGTACTGTGCATATGTACATATTTGCATATGTTGTGGCTTTTTATTTTATTTTTTTTTCTACATAGTAAATGAATAGTGAAGTGATCCAGACTATGAATGAACACATAAGGAATTATGTAGCAACTTAAGATTGTTAAACAAACCAAAATACTTATTCTGTACAACAAAGGAAACTCTTGCTCCTCCTTTTCTGGGGCGGTCCTGATGAGTGCCAGTTTCATAAACGTTTCGGAATGACTGACCTTTCATAATATATATTTATACTGTATTTTTTGCACTATAAGGCGCACAAAAAATTATTAAATTTTCCCAAAAATCGACAGTTCACCTTATAATCCAGTGCTCCTTATGTATGAATTCTAACAGTCAGGTTGTAAGGAGCAGTAATGCTAAACTGTAGTGTTTAGTGTTGAGTATTATCTGCTGCTAACCTCGGCTAGCACTGCTGGAGCAGCATTAGCATTACCCGCTAACTGTGCTAAGCACTAGCTCTTAAGCTGCTCAGAGGTGAGTATATATATCAGACTATAGTCTGCACGTTTACCGTCTTAAAACAAGCTACCTTGGCTGAACCGCTAGCTAATATTGCCCTGGCTAAACGGAGCACACAGGGTTCCTCAGTGTAGCACTGTCGGGCGGTATTAGCTGTTAGTTGCTAATGCTAATGCTCCAGCCTTAGTGCTGGAGAAATGCAGGAATCTAAATTTACTGTAAATTAATGGAAGCGCTTTACTCAAATACACAAATAGAAAGTTTTTAGGAGAGAAATCTGTGTAGACTAACATCCAGCGCTCATTTGACTTTAAAAGAATATATAAAACATATTCTTGTTTGTTTAATAGTTTGAGTGACTTTATATTAATTTACAATGCAGAAAAATGTTAACATAATGAAAAAACACTGAATTTAGGGTTTGCATGTGAGAATGAGCTGATGAAGACTTTAGATTTTAAGATTTTAAGAATTTAAGATTTTGCCGTTCTGATATCTCCATGTACGAAGTAGCTCTTGTTTCAGCACCATTAGCAGCAGCATGATTGCTCAGGTAACCAGCAAAAGCTGTTAAAGCCAGAAAAGTTCCCAGGTACTACCAGACCACTTTTATTTTAGAATGAATATATCTGGCTGGGTTTGCAGGAATGATAGCAAAAGCCCATTGATGCCATTTATTATAATAATTTGACCTCTCCCCGCTCAAAAATTGGACTAATTTCAATTTAAAATAAGAAATCTTAAGGACTGCTGCTTTAATATTTTAAGTAACATATATTTTTGTTTCTTTCTTTTGTAGAAAAGGTTTCAAAAGCAAAAGTTTGGGCACTCTGCATGGTCAGTACTTAGTAACATGAGTAATGTCCTTTGGAAAGTATCACAGCTTGTAAACTCTGTTTCCAGCAGCTGAGAGTCTTTCAGTTCTTGTTTGGGGGTTTTTGTAGTCATTCTTCCTGTTAAAGCTTTTAGTTCTATGTCATTTTCTGGCCGTCTCACTGCACGTCTCTTCTGAGGTTTATGCACAGATATGCAAAGATGCATAGATGTTTGGAGGTTTGGTTTTGGGGTCTATAAGGGCAATGATATAACCATAAGCTTGTCTCTCTGAAATCAGCATATAACAGTGTTTGCATCCAGAGTTTTTGATGTTGTTGCTGTTATTTAATCCTTAGAACCCTACAGACGGATTTTCCGTCCAAAATCTCACCTTGTGTTCTCAGCTTAATTACTCAGGAATCCCTTCACACATAAAAATAATCCATATATGGTTAGGAAGGGCAGAAATTACTCTTTCTAAAATAGTGATCACATCCTAGTGCGGTAAAGTTAAATCTACAAGAAAGCCATTGAGAGAAAAACACCTAAAAAAGTGAGATCTCCTTCCCCAACCAATATTATTCACTTTTAGTGCTTCAAACATATTTATATGATGTTTCATCAGTAACCAAATAATATCAGTAAATAAAGACTCAAAAGTGTCCACAGAAAAAGTGTGAAACTACCTGCTTTACTCAAACTAAAGCTAGGTATGGTGTGCGCACTGCTTTATACAGTTTTTATTTTACTTGCACATTTTTACTAAGTAGTTGTTTTGCACTAAACTAAATTTTTATTTATTTAGATTAAAAAGTTTAAATGTTTGTATATATTGTTGTTTTCTTTGTGTGTCCTGATTAAAATACTGAAAGGTATAGGCTGCTCTGAGTGTCAGGTTTTTAGTATCTACATGTATCCTAGAGGTGTGATTATTGATTATCAAGAAAAATAAAAATAACTCCGCCTGATGCTGTTTCTCCGTGTATTTTGTTAAAGTAATAATTAATAAAATAAACCATGTAATGAACTCAAATCATCAATATTCTTATGCTTTCTTTAACTCATATACACTCTAGTTTAACCGTTTTTGATAATATATCTTAGGTATGAATATATTTAAAGTCTATACATTCAAAAATGTACAGGCGCTTGGTAAGATTTTGAGCAAAACATGATCAGTTCCAGGAAAATCTAACAATTCTGCTTCCTTTTACATTTTAAATGATTATGTTTTTGAGCAGCCATATGTGTTCTGGAGTAAAAGAGATCAGGGCATGTGTCTGTCTGATATAATTACTGTGTTATAAGACCTGAAAGAGGAACTGATAAAAATGAAGAAAAAACACCAAAACAGCCTAGAATTTAAAGGGTTAAGTAAAAATATACACTGACATTTAGTGATTAATACTAAAGCTGGCACTGTAATTGTGATTTTGTTCATTCAGATTTATTAAATTTGGAAAAGCATTGATCGTTGTGAATTACATAAGCATTTATCAGTTTCATTTAATTTAATCTTATTAATTAAAAACTGAAACACACAGCAAAAAAATCATTGGCAAAACTAGACCATATATATAAACTATGACATTTATGCTTATATAAAGCTAAAAAATCTGCCAGTGGGGTAAGCAAATTTGTCTTTGTAAGATTTCTTAAAAAAAGCAATTACCGTCTGAAAATGATGAAAAATATGATGAACCAGTTACTATAAAGTGACAAACTTTACAGTAAAAAAAAATCTAGTAGATATTCATACAGTATAGACATACAGTGGTTTACAGGAGTATTCATAGCGCTTGAACTTTTTCACATTTTGACACCTCACACAAAGTTAAATGCACTTAAACACAAAATAGCACAGAATTGTGAAGTGAAAATTATAATCAAATAAAAATCTGCAAATGTGCAAAAGTATTCACATATACTTTTAAAAGTATTGAAGAATACTCCTGTAAGCCACTGTACTTGCAATTACAGCTGCAAGTCTTTTGGGCATCTACAGACTGAGATTTGTATCCATTCTTCTTTGCAAAATAGCTCAATAATCTCAATATGGTCAACCAGGGCTGGACTGGTAATCTGGTGTACCGGGCGTTTGCCCGGTGGGCCGACAGTCCTCAGGGGCCGATGCTGGTGGGTTTTTTTTCTAAGAGACTGGCCCACAATTTAGAGGGGGAAGCCCATTGGCCCATCTTTAATATAGACAGTGGACTAAACCATTCAGGATATAGGACGGAAGCAAGTTCCCATTTTAGGCTAAATCATAGCGTTTTAGATATTTAGGTTAAAGGTGTGTTGAATGCTGCATAGTAGTTTGAAACTGTAACTTCTACGTTGTGGTTCAACATGTTTTAAATAAGTGATTTTAAAACTGATAAATGATAAGTAAAAGCTTTGCAATTTAAGCATGACTAAAGTAACAAATATTATTATAGTTGTTTATATTATAATTGTTATAGCTGTTTAAAGGAGGAAGCACCTTTAACCTGAAAAAATAGAATTGAGCTGTTATATCAGAGAAATTCTAAAAATACATATTAGAGCCAATTTCAATAAATATGATAGAAAAATCAACTACAGAGAGCAGACTAAAATGGTGGAGTTAACAATAGACAATAAACTATTTATATTTAATATGTTGATGATACGTTATGCTTCTCTCTAACCCCACATATATAAACTACAAGTCGGTTGTGCGCCACTAATTATGAGGGTCCGGTCTAAACCAAAAATGCCAGGGCCGATTTTTTATTCCAGTCCAGCCCTGTGGGCAACTAACACAGGTAGTGACTAATAAACTCATAGGTGTTTATTACAAATAACTACTACTTATCAGCAGAGGTGAAAAGTAATGAATTACATTTACTCAAGTTACTGTAATTGAGTTGATTTTATGAGTAATTTGTCATTTTTAAAGTAGTTTTTAAAATAGGTAATTTTACTTTTACTCAAGTACATTTTGACACAAGTAATTTACTTTGCTACATTGGAAAAATCTCAATTACTGAGTAAAAAATACAATGCAGAGGGAAAAAAAACAATTGGTCCAAGGTCCAAATTATTATGTGGAATAATAGTTCATTAAAAACAATTTAATTTGTTTTTACTTTTTTTACATCAAATAATTAAAAGTAACTATGTAACTTTTACTCTAAGTACATTTTAAATTGAGTACTTTTTTACTTTTACTTAAGTAGATTTTTAGATGGGTACTTTTACTTTTACTTGAGTAGAATTTTAGCAAAGTAAAGGTACTTTTACTTAATTACAATTTTTCAGTACTTTTCCACCTCTGATTATTAGTAGAGTAAAATGCCAATTTTATCAACTATATCAGACATGGGAAAGTCTATTAATGAAAACTCTTTAATGAAAACGTAATATTGAGAGAGATACAATCATAATTCACTCAGTTTTTAGTTTAAAATGCATTTTACACATACAGTACATACAGCTGAGCGTATGAATAAGATTAAGGATGACTTTAATTTAACCCCTAAATTTGAATGCTGTCTTTGGGTGTATTTCTTAAAAACCAGACACGTCTAACTGTAAACTCATTGTTTTGATGTCATCAGGGTGAACCACAGTGAGTGTGTGTTCGTGACTAGGGGGCTGACTCAGTGACGCACATACTGTGTTTCTCTGAGTGACACACACACACACACGCAGACATGTGCCCACACTCGGGGGAGTGCCTACTTAAATGTGGTTTGATCCTCAACAGCTACTGCGTCTACATCGCACTCTAACCCAGTGAAATGTCACACTCCAGCCACACTCCTCGCTCCCCCCGACGTGTCGTCATATTGTTGTGGTTTTGGGGGGATCGCAGGGCGTTCTGCAGAAAGAGCGAACGCTGCAAATCTTAAATGTAGTTAGTATATTGGAAATTTACCATTTTTACATAGAGTCTTCAACTTCTTCTTAACTTACACTGCTTTGTTTTATGTTATTTAATCTACTGAAAGTGTTTTATTACTAGTATATCTTAAAAATAATTAGAATATCATTGAAAAGTTACTTTTTTCAGTAATTCAATTCAAAATGTGAAACTCATATATTATATAGATGTATTACACTCTTACAGAGTGATCTGTTTTAAAGACAATGAAAACCCAAAAATCAGCATCTCAGAAAATTAGAATATTATATAAGACCAATTGGTACTTTTTTTGCAGTGTGGGCAGTGTGCCAAGTCCTGCTGGAAAATTAAATCCGCATCTCCATAAAATAAGTTGTCTGTAGCAGAGGGAAGCTGTAAGATATGAAGTGCTGTAAGATTTTGTGGGAAAACAAAACTGCACTGACTTTAGACTTGATAATAAAACACAGTGGATCAACAGCAGCAGATGACAGACATGACTCTCCAAACCATCGCTGATCATCAGTAAATTTTACATTTCATTAAAAAAAAATCAAGGGACCAGAGTCTGGAGTTCCCTCTGCTGACAACTTTTATAGAAGTGTGGATTTCCTTTTCTAGCAGGACTTGGCACACTGCCCACACCGCCAAGTACAAACTGGCCTTATATCATATTACAATTTTCTGAGACACTGATTTTTGGGTTAAGCCAAGATCATCAACAATGAAATAAATAAACGCTTAAAATAGATCATTCTGTGTTTAATACATCTATATAATAATATATAAGTTTCACCGTTTGAACTGAATTACTGAAATTAAGTAACTTTTTTTAATGATATTCTAATTTTTTGAAATGCACTAGTATATAGGCAGATATTTTGGCTTCGGTTTTAAGCACTATTTCTACACAAAAAATGAAATTTGTCAGTCAGTTAGTTATTTATGGAATTTCTATAACAATATATTAAGACACTTGACTGAATTGATTGAAACGAGCACAAGGACGATTTAAAGAAGCAATTAATTTTTGGCAGAATAATACTTTTTTATATATATAAAAAAATAGAAATATTAGATATTTAGAGCATTTATACTAAAAATACCATGATTTCACTTGTTAAGATAAAAATGATTTGCAGTTCAGCAATGATGTATATTGTAGATACACTGTAAAATGTTAGTAAACATCAACTATAATACTTATATTTCTTAATTTTCTTTTCTTGTTGTATTCTTTTTTTCTGTTTCATTTTCTTTCTTTTCTGATATCCTCTGTTACAAGTCATCACTCTACAAAGGTGCGACAAAATGTGAGGCTTTGGGTTTTGTTTTCACACCATGCTGGATAGCTCAGATCACTGCTGGGGATTCTGGGAATTGTAGTTTCAAGAACCAACTATACTGACTCTTTGTCTCTGTTGCCTCTGCTGGTGGCCAGTGGTACAGCACTGCCCATCACACAATAAAATACAATAAATAAAATAATAATTTAAAAAAAAGTAAGATGTTACACTTTTTAAAGTGCATAAAATGCAAAAAAGTAAAAACAGTAACATCTGATTATTTAAAGACGCCCCCGGGAAACACATTTCCTCACCCACCCAGAGAAACCGACAGACGTTAAGTGATAGCAGTTTCATTTCTAGATATTGCTCATTCACGCCACTACTCATTCACTGTTTTTGTTTTGAGGATTTAGAAATGTTTACAGGATTTCGTGAAACAGCTCACTGTGGAACAAATGCCCCAGAAAAAGAAATGATCTCAGTTCCCACTTTTACTGTACACCACCTTATTCATCACTCTTTGAAAGAAGCTTTATTAATGAAGATTAATTTTCTTTAAAACATCAACACTAGGGACGCTAATTTAAATCCCGGTCATGCAGCTTGCCATCAGCTGCCAGAGCCCTGAGAGACACTAGTGAAAAAAGTAGATTCAAGTACTATTACTAAGCATTATTATGCTATAGTGCACTCAAGTATATTTAAACAACGTTTTTGTACTTATTATACAGTATTTTAATTGTATAAAAATAGTACAAAAGTCTTACTTAAATTGTGCTAAGTGTACTTAACTGTACTAAAATGGAACTATTTTAAATATACTTAAGTAACATTTAAACATTTAAACTACTTCATGTATGTAACCCCTATATTTTAAATATGCTTACAGTAAAATTATAATACATTTAATAATGAATATTACAACTGTATCACTATTATATTATACACCAGGTATATTAGAAATGTACTAAGAATTGATGTTAAATATATGTGATTTATTTACATTAGAGTACAGATATGCTACTTGTTTCTGTCTTTTGTAAATAACACACTTCTAGTATACTTTGTTGGGTATAAAAATATATTTTATTATACTGTACTACAATTTTTAGCGTGTTACACATTTATTTTAATTTTTTTTAATTAGTAGTAGTAATTTAATTTACTTTCTAAAAAGTTACATGATACATTGCACTTTAAGTGAACTACTGTAACAGCTGTTTATAACACACTTTGCTAAAATTGTACAAAAGTATATTTGGAAACAAGTATTTTAGAAGTATATTGAATTATATAAACTAAAAGTGCACTTCATATTAGTCAGTTTTTTTAAATATACTATATTGTACTTTTTAAAAAAAAGTATGATCAACGTTTACTTTCACATATTTAATGAAAATATAATATTAAGTACAATTAAGTATATATTTTTTTCAGCAGGGGAGCACAGTTGGTCTTGCTCTCTCTGGGTGGGTACAGTACAGTAGATGGCGCTCTCTCTTTCTCCTCATCACTCCTAGGGTGATGTGGATCAGCACAAGGCTGCGTCTGTGAGCTGATGTATCAGAACCGAGTCGCTGCTGTGCTTTCCTCCGAGTGTTAGCGCTGTGATGCTACTCGGCAATGCTACAGCATCAGCAGCAGTAAAAAAAAAAAAAAGAGGCGGAGTCTGACTTCACATGTATCGGAGGAGGCGTGTGCTAGTCTTTACCCTCCTGGTGTTGGAGAATCCCTTTTGATGGGGGGTGGGGGTGTGCCATATTGTATTGTACGCCATAATATCGGCAACCCTTTTGAATATGGTGAACAATCTTATACCCTGAAATATCGTGTCATATCACCCACCCCTAATTATAATATATAACACATCAGGATACTACTTTTTTTTGGTGTTTTTAGCAAAAGAAAAATTCACACTGTTCTCGTTTCTCATTATATATCTACTATAGACAGATTATATCTGTCCAGTATCATTTATTTTACTTTAATCCTGGATATATGGAGATATTTGGAGTGCATTATTATTAGTATCATAACATTCTGGATCATTGACTTCTGCTACAATTCTGATAAAATTTATATTTTTTAATATCTCATTATTATATTGTATGCAATAATAACATTTAATTTTTATTTTGTTGCAGTAGTGTATTCTTAAAATATTTATTTATTTTTTATTATCGCCAAGAGTATCGTTATCGCAAAAATACCATGAAATATCGTGATATTTTTTAAGGGCATATCGCCCACCCCTAATAGGGGGATACAGGCTATTGGCCAAATAATTTGGGCAGAAATTGGAGGAAAATAGAGATAAATTCCCAAAACTTTGCAGCAACATTATTGTTTATTTGAAAACATTGAACCAAAAGGAAAACAAGAACTTCCAGAAAATTTGACACATTAATTGTAACATATAAAACATATAAAAAAAGCATAAGATTAAACCCTACTACAATTCAAAAGTACAAAAAAATAGGATAAAACAAAAAAAAATGAATAAAAGCTCTAATTCTTTCTGATGAAATGTCTATTTAAAGCTGTTTTCCATCCCTTTAAAGTCTTTTTTCGGATACTTCAGTGCCATTTATCAGTTCAAACGTGCCGATACTCTTCATGCCCACATACATGAAAGGAAAATAACATCAGCACACAAACGACAGACGTTATCTTCTCGTTTCAACCACACTGCAGTACCGTTTCTGAGAGAGGGAGGGAGGGAGGAGGTTAACTTTCTCTCGGTGGAAATAAACCAACATCTTCCTGTAGGAGGGGACAACACCTGTAGATATGGAGCACTGCGCCTCCCACTGTTCCTCAGCTGAGTTTCTGTTTTAGAGACTTTCAGTTTAACAGCATCATGTAAAAACTGCTTTCAGAGATGATAAGAAATATAAAAAACTAAAAAAAATGAATAATTCTATTTATTCTGAGACGTTTTTTTTATATTTGTGTCAGTGTTAATCTGGGTACCACTTTAAAATGAGACTACCTTTATAAAGGGTTTATAAATGGTTTACAATTAGTTTATTAACCCTTGTGTGGTGTTCATATTTTTGTTACTCGTTTACTTTGTTACTTGTATTTAATTCAGCAAAATTAAGCAATTTTACATTAAAATGCTTTACACATGCTTGCTTCACCTAAATTGCAAGCAATATAAACAGCTTACATGGTTAATATTTGCCCTTTACCTTTCTTATGTTACATTTCTTTTAAAAAGTGCTACTCTTTTTTTATTAGTTTTTTAATAAAATGTAAAAGAAAATGAATTAAACTCAAGATATGAGTAGAAAGTCTGTTTAGTTTCAAATTTACAAATGAAGCAATGTTTATTAGCCCTTGGCCAAACATACTGTATGTAATATAAATGTGTGTGTGTGTGTGTGGGGGGGGGTGTACAGTGTGTGTTTATCGAAAATGTGTTTTGATATATGTTTTTCACAAAAATTGAGCCAATGCCAATGAGTTTGAGTTAGAAAAAAATAATTTCTTAGTATCATTTGATGAAAAATAAAAACGGGTCCCACAGACCCGAACACCACACAAGGGTTAAAGTTACTAACTAGGTTGTAAATGCCATAATTATCATTAATAATCATTTATAACACATAGACACACGTAGAAAGGGCAACAATGACCTTTTGTTTGTCAAATAGTGAACCCACAGCCATCTATACTGTTGCTCTTTCTACGTATGTGTTATAACTGATTATTAATGATTAATTATTATTTTAAGGCATTTACAACCTAATTAGTAACCATTAATAAACTAATTGTAAACCATTTATAAACCCTTTATAAAGGTAGTCTTATTTTAAAGTGGTACCTTAATCTGTAATCCCACATTATCCAGATTTTAGATTAGGCCAGATCTTACAAAACCATAAAACAAAAAGAAAATTCCCAGATATTGTCCTCAGCCCACACTAAGCGAAACAGACAAACAGAAGTCTCACACTATCCAGGTTTGGTTTAGGAGGAGTATCTCAGGAGCTTCTGATTCATCACAGGCGTTCGTTCATCTGCGAAGAACAAAAGGGCACCTTGGAAACACCCAAAAAAAAGGTCATGACCACAGTGAGCACCTTCTCCTGAACCTACGCAGATGTACCCATTCAGAAATCTGATGTGTGGCCTTGTATGCAAATGTGGAACAAAGTTCAGTGAACTTAAATAGTGCAAAGTTTAGCACTTTCATGGAAAAAAAAACTATTGTGTAAAAAAAAACCCAAAAAACTAAAAAGTAAAATAAAGCAGTGCTGTAACAGATTTTAACAGTGTTACTACACTTCACTTACACAGCATATTCACATTTTTTTATCATAATAACTAGAAAAAGTTATTATAAAGAATGACAGAGAACTCTGTAACTATTAAAAGTTAAAAAGGGCCCTATTGTACACCCTGCTCTTCGCTATCTTACACCCCATCAACAGTCTATTTTTATGCCTTACACCCACGCTGTTAAAATAGCGTCAGAGTTTAGGAATAAATCTCAGTTTGTTACGAAATAACTAATTTTTGGGAGGAGGCTCATGCCTGAAGCTCCCCCCCCTCACAATCTAACTCCACAGTAGAGTCTCTGTTATCTCTCCCTCCTGACTCTATACTATAGGAGAGGGAGGGACACGCTTTCTAGGACAAGCTGAAGCTGCCCAAACTCCAACCTAAATTCCTCTGAGTTTCCACCATCTCATCTTTCTCTTCCTGAATAACCAGCTAAGGGCATGTTTTGTAGGTTAAGTAGGCAAAAGCAGTAAAGAGAAGAAATAGAGGTCTGACAGATAAAGTACATAATAAAATCTTCAATAATATGAAAAAAATGTAAAAAAAAAAAACAAAAAGCAGCTTGTCTCTATATTTTAAACTACATATATACAGCTCTGGAAAAAAATTAAGAAACAACTTAAAAATGATGAGTTTCTTTGATTTTACCAAATTGAAAAACTCTGGAATATAATCAAGAGGAAGATGGATGATCACAAACCATCAAACCACCAAACTGAACTGCTTGAATTTTTGCACCAGGAGTAAAGCAGCATAAAGTTATCCAAAAGCAGTGTGTAAGACTGGTGGAGGAGAACATGATGCCAAGATTCATGAAAAAAACTGTGATTAAAAAACAGGGTTATTCCACCAAATATTGATTTCTGAACTCTTAAAACTTTATGAATATGAACTTGTTTTCCCTTTATTGCAAATAAAAGCTCTAAATGACAATATTTTTATTTGGAATTTGGGAGAAATGTTGTCTGTAGTTTATAGAATAAAACAACAATCTTCATTTTACTGAAACATAATCCTATAAATAGCTAAATCAGAGAAACTGAAGTGGTATCTTCATTTTTTCTAGAGCTGTATGTAATCCCTTTAAATTCAACAAACAAAAATGTAACATATATACATATAACATAACTCAATTGAAATTGATCATTTTTAACATACACTTAGAAAAAGTAATTTTAGAAAAATACAAGGCAATAAAAATAGAAAATGTACAAACTTTCTTCACCTAGTATCTAATGTTTGAATTACACAATTCAATTTCTTGCTGGTACCTCAGTGCCTGTAAGACACGATCACTATACAGCATAATGCAAATCATTATCTTCATCATCTGTAACTTTGACAAACACACAAAGTTGACAAAAAGGGAGAACAATGACTCAAAAATAGTCTATTAAGCTGATGGACTTTCTGATAATTATATATTTATATATATAGCTGGTTTCAGTTCCCATTCATCATGGAACACTGAGCTGACTATACCTCCTTCTGGTTTTATTATGATGCCTGATGCCACGGCAGATAAAATAAAACACTGTACAGCTAAAACACTGCGTTTACTCAGGTATATGATACCTACCTTGTTTTTTTTTTATCATTGTTTTTATCAAAAGGAATATTAAAGACTGTCAGAATAATGTCAGAATAAATAGGAGGATCACACAGGGTTCAGACAGCAGGTGGAATAAACTTCTCCCCAGATTCCTCCACCGGCTTCCCACACGAATCTACAGTCAGAGAGAAAAGCACATTTACATTTACATTCCCACACAAAAAAAACCCTCAAAATCCAGTCACATCAACAGTAGCATCGATCTCTCACCTTGCCTAATCACCCCTGTCTTATTTTTCTGAAAGCAGGTTTTGACTTTCAGCTTGATGATGGCCAGCTGTATCAGGAGGAGAGCCAGAACACAGCTCAGAGGAACGAGCCCTGAAATCAAAAGATCATTATTAGAACATTAAAAACATGTTTTTAAAGCTGTTCTGAAATAAAACATGCATTAGGAATTTGTAAGAGACATTTGTTTGATGTGTGCATCATTTAGTAGTTTTTGCACAAGCTTGCACTGCAAATTTAAATTATTATATAACTGTGTATTTGCACTTTTTGTATGGCTGGCATCAGATACCCTATCTATCTATCTATCTATCTATCTATCTATCTATCTATCTATCTATCTATCTATCTATCTATCTATCTATCTATCTATCTATCTATCTATCTATCTATCTATCTATCTATCTATCTATCTATCTATCTATCTATCTATCTATCTATCTATCTATCTATCTATCTATCTATCTATCTATCTATCTATCTATCTATGTCTGCCTGTGAGTCTATCTATCTATCTATCTGTCTGCCTGTGAGTCTATCTATCTATCTATCTATCTATCTATCTATCTATCTATCTATCTATCTATCTATCTATCTATCTATGTGTATCTATCTATGTGTATCTATCTATGTCTGCCTGTGAGTCTATCTATCTATCTATCTATCTATCTATCTATCTATCTATCTATCTATCTATCTATCTATCTATCTATCTATCTATCTACGTGTATCTATCTATGTCTGCCTGTGAGTCTATCTATCTATCTATCTATCTATCTATCTATCTATCTATCTATCTATCTATCTATCTATCTATCTATCTATCTATCTATCTATCTATCTATCTATCTATCTATCTATCCATGTGTATCTATCTATGTCTGCCTGTGAGTCTATCTATCTATCTATCTATCTATCTATCTATCTATCTATCTATCTATCTATCTATCTATCTATCTATCTATCTATCTATCTATCTATCTATCTATCTATCCATGTGTATCTATCTATGTCTGCCTGTGAGTCTATCTATCTATCTATCTATCTATCTATCTATCTATCTATCTATCTATCTATCTATCTATCTATCTATCTATCTATCTATCTATACCCATAATTTACACTTTACATTAATATGACATCAGAGGCTTTAGAAAATATCATATAATTCTGTATTGTAGGGGTGGGCGATATGGCCCTAAAATAATATCACAATATTTCCTAGTATTTTTGCGATAACGATACTCTTGGCGATATGACAAAACATTGAATTAAAAAATAAATAAATTATTTCAAGAATATACTACTGCAACAAAATGAAATTTATCATATTTGTAACAGGAGTCAATGATCCAGACAATCATGATATTAATAATTAATGCACTCCAAATATCTCCATATAGCTAGGACTGAAGTAAAATAAATGATACTGGACAGATATATAGATATATAAAAGGAAATAAGAACAGTGATTTTTTTCTTTTGCTAAAAACAGCAAAAAGTAGTACTCTGATGTGATAATTAGGGGTTTGTGATATGGCACCATATTTCAAGGTATAATATTGTTCACGATATTAAAAAATGTTGGCGATATTATCGTGCACGATATGATATGGCACACCCCTGCTGTATCACAGTATTTTGTTTATTTGCAATCGTAACAATCAATTCATGTTAAAAACATATTACAGACTATTAATTATTAGTTTACAAGTGTACAATAAATTGGTGTCAGAAGTGGCATCTCAAGTCTTGTGTTTAAACCCCGCCCACTAGATAACACTGTTGTGCTCAATGTCATAAGCTCCCACTGTTCTGATTGGATAATTAAGTAAACTTTTCTTAAACTCAGATTTTAAAAATATAATTATTTAGTATAGTATTGTATAGTATTTAAACAATATTTAAAGAATGAAAAAAAAACTGTAAATTGTTTTATTCTAAAGCAAAGCTATAGTCGAAATAAACCAGGCAACATCTTAAATGCAGCAGCTTCGATAACTGCAATGGTACCATTTAAGGTGGAACAGGAAATTTAGCTAGTGAGGGATCTACCAAGCTAACTACCAAGATGTACTACTGCTACATATCTACAATTATGATCTCAATACATCAAAACTACAATAAACTAAGATAATGCAGTGGTTATTGTGATTTTTAACAAATAAAATATTACATTTGTATTTTTTAAGTGCCGCCATCTTGCTATCTGTGATTTCTCATAACTCTCCAAAATGAATGGAAGTAATTGATTATAAATCTTTGATCAGTTTCTAAAGACAGGTCAATATCAAATGTTTCAGTAGTGCAGACAGAACTGTAACTAGTTTTATTCCAAAGTAAAGCTTTATTCTGAATGTACCAGGCAACACCTTAAATGCAGCAGCAGCCTCAGTTACTTCTGTGGCACCATTTAAGGTGGAACGGAAATTTTGGCTAGTGAGCTAGGTACCTTCCAAACTGTACTACTACTATGGATTTACTATTGTGTTTATTGTTATTATTTATTGTTATTAACAAAGAAAATGCAACACCTTAAATGCTGCAGCACAATTTAAGGTGGAATGGGAAATTAAGCTAGTGAGCTAGGTAGCTACCAAACTGTACTACTACTATGGATCTACTATTGTGGTCCTTATACAACAAAACTACATTAAACTAAGATAATGCCGAGGTTATTGTAATTTTTAACAAAGAAAATTTTACATTTGTGAGTTTTTTTTAGGTTGTTTGTGTCGCTATCTTTCCATTTAAGGTGGAAAGGGAAATTTAGCTAGTGGGATATCTACCAAGACATACTACTACCTCATATCTACTATTATGGTCATATATAATACATCAAAACTAAAATATAATAAGATAATCCAGTGGTTATTGTATTTTTTAACAATGAAAATATTACATTTTTAGATTTTTTTTAGGTTCTTAACATATGAAGCAATTGAGTAAAGTCACCCTTTATAATATTTATTTGATCTTGCACTTATTTTCTCAGCACAGGACAGAATCAGATGTTTCATTCCAAAGCAAAGCTTTAGTCTAAATATATAAAGCAACACCTTGAATGCAGCAACAGCCTCTGTAACTGCTGCGGCACCATTTAAGGTGGAATTGGAAAGCTAGCATAGTACTACTACCTACTACAGTGGTCTTAATACTTCAAAAGTACATAAACTAAGATAAAGCAGTGGTTATTGTAATTTTTAACAAAGAAAATATTGCATTTGTAGGTTTTTTAGGTCTTTTCTGTGATTTCTCTTAACTCTAACCATACGAAGCAATTGAGCAAACTGCGGCACCATTTAAGGTGGAATGGGACATCTACGTAGCATACTACTATTATGTACTGTATCTACTACTGGTGGTCTTTATATTAAGTGGTCTTAATATACCAAAACTACATTAAACTAAGACAATGTAGGGGTTATTGTTATTGTAATTTTTAACAATGAAAATATTACATTTATGAGTTTTTTTGAGGTTGTTTGTGTCGCCATCTTTCCATTTAAGGTGGAAAGGGAAATTTAGCTAGTGGGTTATCTACCAAGACGTACTACTACTACGCATCTACTGTTATGGTCATATATATAATATTTAATATTATAAAATTAAATTAAACTAAGATAATGCAGTGGTTATTGTTATTTTTAACAAAGAAAATACTGCATTTGTAGGTTTTTTAGGTCTTTTCTGCGATTTCTCTTAACTCTAACCATATGAAGCAATTGAGCAAACTGCGGCACCATTTAAGGTGGAATGGGACATCTACATAGCGTACTACTACTATGTACTGTGTCTACTATTGTGGTCTTAATATACCAAAACTACATTAAACTAAGACAATGCAGTGGTTATTGTAATTTTTAACAATGAAAATATTGCATTTGTAGGTTTTTTAGTCCGTTTGTGCCGCCATCTTTCCTGTGATTTTTCTTAACTCTAACCATATGAAGCAATTGAGCAAACTGTGGCACCATTTAAGGTGGACTGGGACATCTACGTAGCATACTACTACTATGTACTGTGGTCTAAATACACCAAAACTACATTAAACTAAGAAAAGCAGTGGTTATTGTAATTTTTAACAAGGAAAATATTGCATTTGTAGGTTTTTTAGGTCTTTTCTGTGATTTCTCTTAACTCTAACCATATGAAGCAATTGAGCAAACTGCGGCACCATTTAAGGTGGACTGGACAGCTAGCATAGTCCTACTATCTACTATTATCGTCTTAATACCCCAAAACTACATTAAAAACAGAAAAACTGTGGTTATTGTAATTTTTAACAATGAAAATATTGCATTTGTAGGTTTTTTAGTCCATTTGTGCAGCTATTTTTACTGTGATTTGTCTTAACCTTCAGTTTGAAGGTCACGTAAAAATCATCGTTATAGTTATCGCACACATAATAATAACTGTAACTGTTTTTTTTTGTCTAAATAAACCAAACAATTTTCATATTTTCATCAGTCTAAACCTAAAAAAATGCTGTAATTTCATCTTCATCTTTTCCACTTTACACAGGTTGTCTTCCGTATTTGGTGTTTAATGAACTCAGGCTTTTTAAAGCAGCCAAATTTACTTTCTTGACTTTTTTCCTCAGTAACCACAAACTGTAAAACAAACCCAAACTGCTCTTACAGTGCTGCAGCTGCATCTGCTTGGTTGTGCCGGTGGAGACGAGCTTCTTGGTGGTTGCCGTTCGTGTTGACGCCATAGTGGAGGCGTTTGCAGATGTTTGATGCGTGACTATGGCGGGGTGGGGTGTCGAGGTGAGAGCTGAAACCTTCGTTACTGCGTTTTCAGGTGTCGTTTGGCAAATGACATCAGACGAATTAGTTCCTGGAACCATGATACCATTGTGGTCACATCTAGAGACAGAAAACCCAAAGAGCTTGTACTCATTTCATTCATTGATGTTTTTTACAGCTGAACGTCTCACAGCCGGGACGGAAATTCATAGAGTTATATTACACATTCACATACAGCTCTGGGAAAATGAATCACTTTGTTTGATTTTGCCATTTATAGGTTTACTACAGAGCTATAAAGAGCTTTCAGACCTCAAATAATGTAAAGAAAACAAGTTCATATATTTATAACGTTTTAAGAGATCAGAAATCAATATTTGGTGGCATAACCCTGGTTTTTAATCACAGTTTATTTTCATGCATCTTGGCATCATGTTCTCCTCCACCAGTCTTACACACTGCTTTTGGATAACTTTATGCCAATCACATGACTTGACGATGATCATCCATCTTCCTCTTGATTATATTCCAGAGGTTTTCAATTTTCAATGGTAAAATCAAAGAAACTCATCATTTTTAAGTGGTCTCTTATTTTTTTCCAGAGCTGTATACAGATTAAGGTGTGAAAAGTGCAAAGCTTAAACAGAGAATCAAATTTATTCAACGTACTTGCTCCATGGTTGACAAATGCCATTAAATTTGTTGGAAAAGGTTCCGTTTGGGCATGGCTTACAAGTATTTTCACCGTTTCCTTTAAAAAAAAGCAAAAACAAACATTTCATTACGACAAATCAATAAGTTCTCAGGAAGTTTTAAGAGAAAAAAACTAAATGTATTAAACACAAACTAAAACAAAACTAGATATTTATTCATTATAAATTACCTAACGACTCAATTCCTGACCCCTTTTTGCATCTGCACATTTCTTTGGAACCAGGAAGATGTGAGAAGCCCTCCCAGCACTCACACTTTGTGTTAGCAATTGATGTGCAGGGTGCAACTTCTCTACTGTTTTCTGTGGAAAGAAGAGAAATAGAAAAAGTTAAATGAAATTCTTCCAGATCTTCCAGCTTAACTTTAGATGTTTAATTTTTTTTTACAAAAAAAAAAAAATATATATATATATATATATATATATGAACCAATCAAATCTATGGAAATACAGAATCAAGACATGTGGAAACTACTAAAGACTAGCAGACTACTTTAATCAATTTGAATTTTAATTCTAGTTCTTTAAGTCAAGTTATTTAATCACATTCAATACTTTGCACACTGATTTGCTTAGTTTAACAACAAATAAGGTTTTAATTATTGACTTTTGCCCATTAAGGCTAAGGTTTTAAGCTTGTATTTGTGCTTATAGCAAATCAGTTCGATGTTGAATCTTCAAATAAGTTTGTAGGCTTATGTTTGAGTAAAATTAACATTGCTGTCTTATTCTATAAACTACAGAGCTATAAAGAGCTTTCAGACCTCAAATAATGTAAAGAAAACAAGCTCATATATTTATAAAGTTTTAAGAGTTCAGAGATAATCAATATTTGGTGGAATAAACCTGGTGGTTTTTAATCACAGTTTTTTTTTCATGCATCTTGGCATCATGTTCTCCTAGTTCTTTAAGTTAAGTTATTTAATCGCCTTCAAGACTTTGTTCACTGATTTGCTTAGTTTACCAACTAATAAGGTTTTAATTATTGACTTTTGCTTATTAAGGCTAAGGTTTTAAGCTTGTATTTGTGCTTATAGCAAGTCAGTTTGATGTTGAATCTTCAAATAATCAAATTTTCCTCTTTTTTGAACAAAAGATTCTTGTTTGAAATCATACAATATTATTTCTATTAATGCAAATTAAGCTTTAATAACATAACAAGCTTTCATATCTTTTTTTGAGCACTAAATGTTAAATTATGATCGATAAATTGTTAAATTATGAATTAACGTCTATGAATTACTGGAATACTTGAAAAAAAAAGTTTTATAGTGTAATTCTTGGGTAATAATAAAATAAAACATGTATTTTCTCAACAATTTGACACATAAATGACTTCTTCAGTGCTGCAATTATCTTTACATTGGTCTACACATTTCATCACACACATTTTGTCAAAAAAAAAAAATTGTCTTTTCTTATTGCTTAATTAATTTAGTTCATTTAGTATATGCAATCTAATCTTAATCTTAATCATTTTAGTTCTAAATATTTGGGTGTTTGTAACTTATTTGGCAACTTGAAAACAGGAGATACAACCTAAAGAACGACGATCATCAGATTCACATGAATGTAAATTAGTGTAAAAGTAAGTTTTTTTTTTTTAGAACATAAGGAAATAATTGATGAACCTACTGCATTCTACACAGTTCAGACATTCTACATGGTCCCCTCGTTTTGGACGGTACTGTTTGGGGGGACAGGGTTCACACTTGTCCCTACGTAGAGATACCTTCTCACCTGCAAAAAAAGGACATACGATCACTTTAAACAAAAAGAGACACAGCAGAGCTCCTAAACATGGAGATTAAGGGTCTAATACTCACCCTGACCACATTCAATTCCAACAGCAGCCTGGAAAAGTGCAAGAAAACACGTGAAGCCCAAGAGAAGCAGAGAGCCCTGGAGGAACATGCTTACCCTGAGGAAGTCGCGGTACGTCTGCTCTGCTAGACAGAAGGTGTGAAGAGGTTTATGCAAATGATTACCTTCATGTCATCTGTATTTTCATAAGACATCGTTTTCCACCACCCACAGAGGTGAGGTGTAAAAAACACACAGAATCCACTTTTAAACCAATATTAGTGCTAATCTGCTGTAGAACAAGAAAGAACATTAACAATATACACTGTAAAAAGTTCATTTAACTCAGTCAATTCATCTTTTACATTTGACTCATTTAAGTTGTAAATACATACCATTTTAAGTTTATTCAACTTAACTGAGTTTTGCTCACACAACAATAGTTTAATTCACTTCACAGTTTTTAGGTTCTGTGGGCTTAATTAATTTAGTTCATTTAGTATATGCAATCTAATCTTAATCTTAATAATTTTCAGTTCTAAATATTTGGGTGTTTGCAACAGCCATTTCAGTTTGATATATCTAATAACTGATGGACACAGTAATATTTCAGGATTGAAATGAGGTTTATTGTACTAACAGAAAATGTACAATATGCATTAAACCAAAATTTGACCGGTGCAAAAGTATGGGCACCCTTATCATTTTATTGATTTGAATACTCCTAACTACTTTTTACTGACTTACTGAAGCACAAAATTGGTTTGGTAACCTCATTGAGCTTTGAACTTCATAGCCAGGTGTATCCAATCATGAGAAAAGGTATTTAAGGTGGCCAATTGCAAGTTGTTCTCCTATTTGAATCTCCTCTGAAGAGTGGCATCATGGGCTCATCAAAACAACTCTCAAATGATCTAAAAACAAAGATTGTTCAACATAGCTGTTCAGGGGAAGATACAAAAAGTTGTCTCAGAGATTTAACCTGTCAGTTTCCACTGTGAGGAACATAGTAAGGAAATGGAAGAGCACAGGGACAGTTCTTGTTAAGCCCAGAAGTGGCAGGCCAAGAAAAATATCAGAAAGGCAGAGAAGAAGAATGGTGAGAACAGTCAAGGACAATCCACAGACCACCTCCAAAGAGCTGCAGCATCATCTTGCTGCAGATGGTGTCACTGTGCATCAGTCAACAATACAGCGCACTTTCACCAGGAGAAGCTGTATAGTAGAGTGATGCAAAAGAAGCCATTTTTGCAAGCACGCCACAAACAGAGTCGCCTGAGGTATGCTTTTGCATACTCTGTTTGTGGCGTGCTCCCATACAGCTTCTCCTTGTTCAAAGTGCTCTTTGGAGGTGGTCTGTGGATTGTCCTTGACTGTTCTCACCATTCTTCTTCTCTGCCTTTCTGATATTTTTCTTGGCCTGCCACTTCTGGGCTTAACAAGAACTGTCCCTGTGCTCTTCCATCTCCTTACTATGTTCCTCACAGTGGAAACTGACAGGTTAAATCTCTGAGACAACTTTTTGTATCCTTCCTCTGAAAAACTATGTTGAACAATCTTTGTTTTTAGATCATTTGAGAGTTATATATTATATATTATATATATTATAGTTGTCCCAGGTGTTGGCCTTTTGATGCTGTGAAAATACATTCTCCCAGGTTTAACATTTAAAAAAAATCATGTTTGCTGTACAAGCCTGGGATTTGTCAACACCGTAAAACACAAAGAAACATAAAATTATGTATTTTGAATAAACTTATTGCAGTTATTTTGACTACTGGAGGTTATTTTAATCTGTGTTTTTCAATCCATGTTTTTAAACTAATACTATTACTTTAATAAATCTATATATATTATCAAGCTGGCAATTATTATAACTGGGGAAATATACATTTACACATTTATTTTTTAATCTCAAAAACAATGATAGTCAGCAATACAGAAATTACAAATTTATTTAGGAAATGCAGTGATGTTATTAAGATACTATGAGACAATGTAATAAAATGTCTTTTTAAAAACAAAAATGAACAGAAAACTCATCGTATGGAGTTATGGAGTTGATGGTGTTGACGCACATCTTACGGTGTTCACGAATTAGAAGAGAACTGGAGATAACTCAACTTTTCAACTGTAACATTTCAATATCCTTATCCTTAAAATCCTTATTTTTGCACTCGCACCCACTTTCAAAACAGGGGTACCACTTTAAAATAAGACTACCTTTATAAAGGGTTTATAAATGGTTTATAATTAGTGTATTAATGGTTACTAATTAGGTTGTAAATGCCTTAAAATCATTAATAATCAGTTATAACACATACGTAGAAAGGGCAACAGTATAGATGGCTGTGGGTTCACTATTTGACAAACAAAAGGTCATTGTTGCCCTTTCTATGTATGTGTTATAACTGATTATTAATGATTTATAAGGCATTTACAACCTAATTAGTAACTATTAATAAACTAATTATAACCCATTTATAAACCCTTTATAAAAGGTAGTCTTATTTTAAAGTGGTACCAAAACAGGAACTTGGCAGTAGGCATATCGGATCTCTTGAAAAGTCCATAAAATCATCAAATATAAAGATCATGGAGAAAAACATTAAGAATGTTTCTTTAATTCAGTCTTTGGAAATGGAAAAAAAAATCTCTGTAAATCTTGAACTCAACTTATATCATGGCATTAATTTAAAAACCTGGCAACAATACAATCTTAATGAAATAAAATCTTAATAAAATCACATTAACCTTGAGTTTTATCGACCATGGTGTTGAAACTCTATGGTTGTGACATAGCTGGTTTTGTAAAAGAAGATAATTAAGGAAAAATATGAGAAATATTTACTTACCAGAGCAGTGGCCTTATGACATGTCCACCAAAAAGGAAGTGAAAAAGGGGTCCGTAGAGTGTGAGATGCCTGTTTTTTTTTTTTTTTTTTTGCATTTTTAGAAAAATGTTATGGTGTTGACAGAAACTCTACATAAGCACAAATATATTTTTTAAATTGTAAATTTCTATACAGTTTGAATAATTACTTAAAGCTCACCTTCCGTCGTTTTTTCTTTCATTTTAAAATGTCTAGTTGTGGTCTCTAGTATGAATGAATGACATGTGAGCCGTTTTTGTAAAAAAAAAGTGCTCAGGTGTCTCTGTATAGCTCTTTTTTAATGGACTGTTTTAGGGGTGTGTCCAAAATGACCGGATTCCAGCTTTGCTCATGAATATTCATACATGCAAACAGCATGCAAATATCTCTCCTCTGATTGGCTAGGAGCACTGCGACGCCCCTCCTCCGCTCTGCCGCTCACTGCCTCCCACCTCCTAACTGATGAGCGGTGATGTTGCGTCGCTTCAGCTCCGCCTCTGGGAGTTTCTCGAGCCAAGGTGGGCTGGTCTGTGAGTTTCTGCCTACGTAGGCAGAAAGATAATTCAAAATTCACCCGTTTTTCGGAGGGGGGGGGGAGGGGGGATTTCTTTGCTTAGCTCCTGCAGACAATGGGGGCTGCAAAACAGTTTAATGTGCAGGTGTACACATTCAACTCGGAGAGACCTACTGTATTCCACAAAAAACAAGAAAAATCGGATTTTCGCGGAAGGTGAGCTTTAAAATACATGATCACTGTAGCTATTGTGTTTGTTTTATTTTACTGAAAACAATTATTTAAGTATTGTAAAGTCATGAAGCTTGCTTTCGAACGAGGGTATTTTTTTGGGTTTAGGCAGCACACTAGGTGACGTAAAATAAAATATATGTGTAAAAAAAAAACATTAATTCACATTTTGTGGTATAAATAAGTTCTTGTTTTATTGTTTAGTCTAATTATTTGACATTTTTTAAACACATTTTAAGAATTACAATGAGTTTGATCTCTCGGACATGTTTCGTCCCTCATCTCAAGAATCCCTGATTATATATATATATATATATATATATATATATATATATATATATATATATATATATATATATATATATATATATATATAGGTATTCTCAATATATTTAGTTTATTTTTATTGAACTGCTAATACTAACAGCATAATATTGGGGCAGAGTTTACTGCCGCTCTAAAAATAAGGGAGAGGCCACACCCACTATGCAAATATATGGTGCCAGGAGCCTATAGGAAAGCTGTATGAAACAACACTGTGGAAAGAGCATTGACATGTGAAGTATAACTGAAAATTGGATCAAATCACATTTTTTCATTGGCTGAACAAATATTTTTAATATTTAAGTTTTTTAGGTTAAAGTTCTCTGAACTCATTTTATTGAGTTGTTCTGGCCGGTAAGTTCACTCAACTTGATAATATTAGTTCTACTAACTAAAAAACAAAATCATTTTTTAGAGTGTACGGGCTTTACTTTTACTTTTAATGTGAACTGTGATCAGAGATTAATTTTAAAACTTATAAAAGGACCTGAGCTTTAAATTAAACAGCCATACGTTGTCATGCAATACATAATCTAGCGTAAATATTCATTAACTGCTAACTATTATGAAGTATTCAGTAACTACTGTAAAACAATAATCCAGGGTAAAATGTAACATTGACATTTTATGTAGTAAAAAAACAAATAGAAACATGTTTTAGTCACTTTTTCATAACCCTGTAGTTCCCCAGTTAACCAGTCTAAAGTATAGCGTCCACACAGAATTGAGAAAATTCATAATAAAAAGGGAAAAGGTAATCAACGTTTTAAGCAAGATTAGTGAATAGTAAAAAGAAAGAGTTTCATGCACAGTTTGGACAGTCCAGACGATCTGAGCTTTCAGATAACAGTTATCAAGATGCCACAGCCAACAAATGGAAAAATGGAAGGGTTGATAAGGGTTGACAAAGTAAGCGAAAAAATACAAAAATCAGCAAAAAAAAGCTAAGAGAGAGGCGAACAAAAACAGTGAAACGAAAATTAAAATAATTAATGTGGCACAACGGGTGAGACTGATCAGTACTCAGGAGACTTAGAGCAGGTGAAAGTTCTAATTGGTGGACTAAATACATGTGGTGGTGATGTCAACTGAACAGCGATTGTGTAAAGACCTCAAAGGAGGGCATTAAAAGGACATAATATGTTTTTTTAGGCTGTGTTTTTATTAATTATTGTTAAGAAAGTTAGGAAACAGTCAGCAGCCATGAGGTCCAAAGCAATTCAGGAATCAGTTTCCTCAGTTTTTGGTATAAAATGTTAGAAATCTAATTAGTTAATTAGATTAGTTTGGAAGATCAAGAAAAGTTGCAGAGAGAAATGTTCATTAGATTGCAAGAAAAGCAAATTAAAGTGCAAAAGATTTATCAGACACTTCAGTAGTGGTGCACTCGTCTACTGTGCAGCAACACTTGCACAAACACTGAACAAACACCTTTGTGGTAGAGTCGTCGTCAGAAGAAAACCTTTCCTGTGTTTCTAAAACAAAATTCAGCATCAGATGGTATTGAAGTCTGAACAAGCAGGATGCATGATGGAAAAAAAAGATCTGTTGTACGTAATATTAAATTTAAATCTGCAATAATTAAAGGTGCATTTTGGGGAAAAAAACTCCAGACTTTTATAGAACAAGCACCTCTGCTCAATAACAGTAAAATACTTGTGTTTTGGGGTGGGCAATATTATATTGTATACAATATATCGTGATACAGAAATATCATGATATTAAAAATCCATATCGTGATAATAGGGCTGTTCTGTCTTAAAAGTAGTCTATTATTTACTGTGAAGTTTTAGGTGTATTTATTGTATAATTGTTTTAGTTTGCAGTTTATATGCATGCACTAAATATTCTGCAATATTATTTGCTGCATTATATTATTTTATGCTATATTATTTATTTTGCCACATTATGATTATTCTGTTGTACTATTATACTATATTCCTGAAATTAATTAATTATTTTAGTTTTCCTATATCGCCAAGTATATCGTTATCGCAAAAATACCCTGAAATATCGTGATATTATTTTAGAGTCTTATCGCCCACCCCTAGTTTGCATTGATGATCCTTGTAAAAAAGTTGTGTATTTAAATATAATAATAGTGTACTTGAACTATATGCACAATAATTCAAGTATACTTTTTCTACTTAAACTTACATTTTTACCTACTTAATCTGTATTTTAGTCTACTTTGAAAAGTTTGCTGATTTTATACTGGTGATGTACTTAGTAAAAATATATGCTTAGTATTATTTTATGAAACTGTGTTTTTTATGATAAAAATATACTTTTACTAAATGAATCTAAAGGATTCGATATTTCTGCAATAAAACTCTACTTCAGTCAAATTTGCTACAAAACAATAATTTTTTGTTGACAAATTAAAACTGTGATAATGAACTTTTATGTGTTAAATTTATACCTAAAAAGTTTACTTTAGTTATTTTAGTGTCGGTAAAAAAAAAAAAAAAAAAAAAAAAAAAACTTGTAGCAATGAGATATATTGCTTTTGTTTTCTCCAGTTTTTATACACTCCTCAAAATGAATGTGATGTTTAATCTATATTTTAATCACATATTTAATAGATTTTTAATGTTCAGTCGGACAGCTCACACAAATATACTTAAATAATATTAAATAGTGGAGAAAATAATATCCGACTAGTATACTCAATATGAATTTAGTGCAAATTTATATCATTTTTATTACAAATAAGTAGTAATTAAGTACAAATTATTGGTTCCAAAATAACATAACTTAAGTACAGACCTATTTCAGCATAGGTTTGAAGTATATTTCTTTTTCACAATGGTATCCAGACTTTTAATGACTTTAATAAGGAGACTCTTATATTTAAAATTCATAACCCAACTACATAATCAAACTTGCAGCTCAGGGTCGTCTCCATATCCTTAAAACACTCGTACTCAGGCCTTTTTAGTAGAGCTGATATGGTTAAACTAAGTCTATGTTGAAACAATATTTAATGTTAAATGGTCGTGCAAATGTTGACATTTTAACGTTGAATCAACATAAGGTCCTCAATCTTCTGCATTTTGAAATCAGCATTTTACATTTTATCACCATACAAGTAAAAAAAAAAAAACGTTGGCTGGAAGGATGAAAATATGGTTTTTAATTCCATTTGCTTTTTTTTTCATCATATCTGGGGGTATTTTCATGTTATATTAGTTTTACTATTGTGTTTTTCAGATCAAATGTTCATTAATCAGATTGTTATGGTGGGGAACAGTCTTTATACTCTTTATACTTTACTACAGTGAGTGAAGTTTACTGTTAACACTCTGTTACCCATAGGATTTTGTAGAGAATAAACATTTAATTGTTATTTTTTTATCCTTTCTTTTCCATACTATTTTGAGCATCCTTAATGTGAGCTATGGTTTCTTAAAGGTTATGGTTTATTAAATGTTGCTATATCAAACTGGATTCACTTTTCAAAATCAACGCCAAATCCAACATTAATTTAACATCAGCGTTGATTCAACATTGAAATTCTGCTTGGGATACTGGTTCTTTTCTTAGTTCATTGATGGAAAACCATGTCATGGTAAGAGCATGGAGGAGGACATAAATCCTAAATAAGTCATTTATTAAAAAGAAAACAGGACAAACTAAAATGTTAATAAGCAAATATTTGGACAGACAAAGTGAGAAACAAACAGATAGAATGCAATTTAACCAAGCTACCAAACACCATAAACTCAAATGAAACAAAGTGGCTATGTATACACAGGGACAGACAAGGAACATGTGGCGCAGATAACAAGAGGGCTGGGTAACAGAGGAGACACAGGTGGGATCATTAATTACTAGGTGGGTCGAGGGTGGAGGAAAAGAAGAACACAAGACAGAAACAAAACAGAATGATGAGCTAGGGACAAAACCTCACTTACATCAATATCCTCTTTTGTTAAAACATAAAGAAATATTTTTTTTAGTTAAAGACAGAATCATTTCTTTGTAGTAAGGTTTCATATAGAGCCAAGACGACTCAGGGGAGCTTTTGGATGCTTAAAGGGTTCTTCCCATTTGTATGAAACCTGTTAACAGTGATTCTATATCGAAATTCTTCCAAAAACATTGTTTTGTAGGGTTCAATATTCTGTTATGAGTCAAAGACTTTTCATTCTTTTCAGTTTAGTTTGAGAGTAGGCAAAATTTCAGTTTCCTTTCACAGCTTTTACTCTATTCAAAGCAAATCAAAGAACAGAGAAATGAAATTGAAATTCTTACTTATACAGCTATGGAAAAAAATAAGATACCACTTACAAATTATGAGTTTCTTTGATTTTATCAAATTGAAAACCTCTGGAATGTAATCAAGAGGAAGATGGATGATCACAAACCATCAAACCACCAAACTGAACTGCTTGAATTTCTGCACCAGGAATAAAGCAGCATAAAGTTATCCAAAAGCAGTGTGTAAGACTGGTGGAGGAGAACATGATGCTAAGATGCATTAAAACTGTGATTAAAAACCAGGGTTATTCCACCAAGTATTGATTTCTGAACTCTTAAAACTTTATGAATATGAACTTGTTTTCTTTGCATTATTTGAGGTCTGAAAGCTCTGCATCTTCTTTTTTGTTATTTCAGACATTTCTCATTCTCTCTGTAAATAAATGCTCTAAATGAGAATATTTTATTTGTAATTTGGGAGAAATGTTGTCTGTAGTTTATAGAATAAAACAACAATGTTCATTTTACTCAAACATAAACCTATAAATATCAAAATCAGAGAAACTGATTCAGAAACTGAAGTGCTCTCATTTTTTTCAGAGCTGTACTTATCTCTTCACTGTTCATATAATAAATAATATTGCAAGTGTTTTTCAAGACTTCAGTGGAGTTATTGGATAATCTTTTGATTTTCTTATTTTGTATGAGTCTAAATTCTTGTCTATATACAAATAAATAGTCCATTTTTTTTTTGGTAACTCTTTTTTTTTCCAAAAAAATACTTTTAATAAATTGTGGTTTACACATAACGTAATGTTTAAAATTACAGTGGATTCAGCTTGAAAACAGATGTATTAGTTTAAGAGAAATATCTATAAATATCTATATATCTATAAATGTTTAATAAGAGAAATATCTGCATTTCTAGAATGGTACGCTGTTCCACAGATAGTTAATAGTTGTGTTTTTGGTGTATATGTGTTGATTAGAGCTGGTTAAATGATGTTAATTGAGTGTAAAACTCTATGTTTCTTTCCCATGTTCAGTTTCTGCAGGAGAAGCGAGCGCAGACGGCTACCGTAATACACGGTTTATACACACACTAGGTTTATGTTTGAGTAAAATGAACATTGTTGTTTTATTCTATAAACTACAGAATTCTCCCAAATTCCAAGTAAAAATATCATCATTTAGAACATTTATTTGCAGAAAATGAGAAATGGCTGAATAAACTCAAATAACAAAAAGATGCAGAGCTTTCAGACCTCAAATAATGCAAAGAAAACAAGTTCATATTCATAAAGTTTTAAGAGTTCAGAAATCAATATTTGGTGGAATAATCTTGATTGGTTTTTAATCACAATTTTCATGCATCTTGGCATCATGTTCTCCTCCACCAGTCGTACACACTGCTTTTGGATAACTTTATGCTGCTTTACTCCTGGTGCAAAAAACCAAGCAGTTCAGTTTGGTGGTTTGATGGTTTGTGATCATCCATCTTCCTCTTGATTATATTCCAGAGGTTTTTAATTTGGTAAAATCAAGGAAAAACATCATCATTAAGTGGTATTTTTTATTTTTTCCAGATCTGTATATTAACATGCTAATGTGTGTGATCTGCGTGGGCAGAGTGCAGTTTCTAGGGAAAATGTCTCTATTAACTTGAACTTATCTTATCATTGATCAGATCGGCAATTTCCCCTTTTTCGTATGTCTATTGACATGCTTTACATATTTTTATTTAAAATATGTTGGTATTGTGATTATTAGTCAAAGTCAAAGTGGTTTTTATTGTCATTTCAGCTATATACAGAGTACACAGTGAAACGAAACAACGTTCCTCCAGGGACCATGGTGCACATAAACACAGTGTAGACAGAACAATAGTGCAACAGTACAAAAGTGCAGACAGACAATACAACACAATACAGACAAAGAATAATAAATAACAAGACAGTGTGCAAATTATGCAGTGTGCAAAAAAGACCAGGTGAGGTAGTAATTACTCTATTACACAGTGTGCAATAGAGTCCAGTGAGGTAGTAGGGTTTTTAGTGCTTTCCATTTTCTGGGGTAAGTGGGGTAAGAGTGTGTGTGCATGTACAGAAAAACCATCAGTTCAGTCTCTGCAGTTGAGGAGTCTGATGGCTTGGGGGTAGAAGCTGTTGCAGAATCTGGTCGTGCTGGACCGGATGCTGCGGTACCTTCTTCCCGAAGGCAGGAGGGAGAACAGTTCGTGTGAGGGATGAGTGGGGTCATATTATTATTACATAAAACAGAGAATGTGTGCTTAGGGCACCCAGATGGCTAGTGCTGGCACTGAGTGAACTGTAATATTATTATTTAAGCAATAATACACTCAAGGTTCGTGCTATAACGTGTAATATTGGCACTGCGATTATACCACAGTTTCAGTATTGCTGGTTATTAAAAAAAATTGAGTTAAAGGGGAGGAGAAAATATGATTTGTCTGGTTATAAAAACTCTGCCAGTTAAAATAGTTCCATTGCTGCTCTGTTTGTAGCTGCACTGTTTGGTTTGTATTTGGTTTGTAAGTGCTTCGATGCTAGGTTACCTGTATGTGTTGGAGTAATACATGTAGAGATTCGTTTACAGTGCATTACCGGCTGATAATGGCACTCATAGAACACCTCTCAGCCAATCACATTGCAGGGTCAGAACTAACTGTGGTATATTAGCCCTTAAGGAATGGGGGTGAATGGAGTTAAATAACTAAAAACCTTTTCCAAGTTTGCTAATTTTGCTTTATATGTTGCACAATCATTTTGAACTTGCTTTTGAAGAGCAGCCAGATGATTCAGTGATTTCCCACAGTGAAAAGTTGTGTAATTGGGGACCCTGTGTCAAAACCAATTTGTGTAAAAACCACAAAAGCTAAAGGAACCACGATAAAACCACAAACAGTAGTGTAAGCTAAGCTAGATTAAGCTACATTCATTTTTAATTTTGCTCATTAATTTTTTATGTTTTAAGCTTTAAGGCAGAATAATATTAATGCATTAAGACTCTCACTTTTGTGAAAAGGAAGTATACTTAAGAGCATTAACAGTATGTTCAAATTAGGTAGGTAAAGAATAATAAAAGTACATTTTCAGTTTTATATACTTTATGAAAATACACATTAAATATACTTTCTCTGTATTTCCAAAAAAAATATTTTTAGGCAATATGCTTTAAATTAAACGTTGTGTTGATAGAAAATACTGTATATTATGTAGTGGCATTAAATACTGCTTAAAGTGCACTTTTTTCAGTAACATTAAAGTGTACACAATATGTGCATTAATACATAAAGTAGCACATTTACAATATACTTCAAGTGCACAATTTTATATTTCACAACTGAAATATACTTAAAGTTGCCATAAGTCGTTCCAAAATAGTATAATTAGTACTATAAAAGTATGTACTTTTCCATGTTCCAAGTATACTTACAAAAATATATCCTTAATACACTTTTCTTTTACAAGGGCAGCCAAGGGGGTATTTCTACTTTGTATCCTCTGATTCCAACTAGACTCAAGACCCCAGGATTATTATTTTAACTTAATTATTTTCACTTATTATTTTCCATACATTAACATTAACAACAAGCGACGGAAACAATTTAAAAGGTTTAAAATAATTTAGCCACCATCCAAAAGTAGTGATTCTTGACATTTTCCTTATTCAGCAACTAATACTGCCCCGATAAACCAGATATTTAAAGGTTCCTTAGTTCCTTGTAAATGAGTCACAGACAGGTTTCAAGGGAAAATTAAACGCCTCTTTATTATGCAAAAAAACCGTTCTGAAAACAGCGCAACGTCATGATCTGCACCGTGCACTTTTGCACTGCAAACTTCCTTTGGGTTGCTTGAAAACTGAGACGTTTAGCGCTGTGGCTGATCGGTAGCAAAATCGAGATTTAGAGTCAATTTTGAAGGTTTCTGAAAGTTGTGTTTTATAATAAAACTAGCGTATGTATTGGTTGTATTAGTGTGTAGGCTTTCCTAGCTGAATGACAAAGACCAGAGTCATTAAAAACAGAAAACAACGGTTAGATTTATAGATGAGGAAAATATTTTAATGGACTGTTTTTGTATTAGGTTCATTAAAAATAAACTTTTATGTTTAGGAAACTTCAATATAAACACAGAGGGCGGAGAGAACATGTAGGCGGCGTGTGGCGGGGAAACTCCGTCTGCTCTCTTGGGGTTTTGCCTCACAAAAGGTCTTATCTTAGAGAATTAGTCGTATTTTCTGTTATGAGCTTAAATAGTTTGACATCAGCTGTGGATATTTTACCCCACGGGTTTAACGACTAAAAACACCACAAAAACCTATATTCTTCAATACGTTTTTACCCCTTCTTATGAGTTTTCTGATCAGCACAGCTTCTTTTTATTTAGTCTGGAGCAGGGGTGTCCAAATTTTTTTTGTTGGGGGCCAGAAGGAGAAATATATTTAAAATCAAGGGCCACAGACTCTGTAATAAAACAAATAATGAAATATACCACTTTAAATAATACATTTTCCTGATTACTTTCATTTACACACCATTTTACTTGACTTACTATCTTTATCTTTGACAGTGTTGTGTAAACTAAGATTTTTCAAATTGATGTTTCATTTCATGATGTCTCTTAATATTAAACTCCTTAATTAAGGCAACTTTCAGACTCATTTGCCCTTTTTCTGAGTTAAAACTGCGCACTCTCTCCGCTTTTACACTCTTTGGCCCGTTTTTCTGCGCTAGAAATGCGCACTCTCTCCGCTTTTAGACTCTTCGGCCCGTTTTTCTTCGCTTTTAGACTCTTTGGGCCATTTTTTGTGCTAGAAATGCGCATTCTCCGCTTTTAGACTCTTTGGCCCGTTTTTCTGCGCTAGAAATGCGCACTCTCTCCGCTTTTAGACTCTTTGGCTCGTTTTTCTGAGCTAGAAATGCGCACCCTCTCCGCTTTTAGACTCTTTGGCCCGTTTCTGACACCTAGTGTTCGAACTTTGAATCTCACATTATAAAAACCTGCTTAACAGTGGGCCAACTTTCATTCTATTTCTAAAATACCTCGCGGGCCGCTCCAAAAAAGGAAACAGGCCGCAAATGGCCCGCGGGCCGTAGTTTGGACACCCCTGGTTTAGAGCCATACAGGGTTTTACAATTTATTATACACTACCAGTCAAATGTTTGGGCACCCCATCTTATTAAATATATACATATATTTATCATAGTAAATGAATAGTGAAGTGATCTATCAGACTATGAAGGAATACATAAGGAATCATGTAGTAAGTTAAAACTGTTAAACAAAGCATTTAGGTGCTCTTAACTGGGGAGCTGTTAAAATGAGGCTGGTAACACTGATGAACTTATCCTGTACAACAGAAAAAAACTCTCTCTTCCTTTCCTCTGGCGGTCCTGATGAGTGCCAGTTCCATCATTGTAACATTCCTCAAATATTCACTATTCACTGTATACCTGTAACTCTACCTCTTCACTACTTTACTTTAACTGATGCTCTCAAACACTTTATTAAGAGACGAGAAATTCAAGTAATTAACTCTTGATGAGTTCAGCACAGCTGTTAACTAAAAGCCTGAATTCCAGGTGACTCTACCTCATAAAGCTAACTGAGAAAATCCAGCAGAGATGTGCAAAAAAAAAGTTTAGAATAAAGAAAAAACTTTTAGCTGACACTATACTTTCAGCATGAAGTTAATGGAGTATGAAAACAGCAGGTTCTTTATATTTTGAACTCCTCCAACAAGCCCACTGCAACTATACATGGGTTGGTTAATGAGGGGCTTCCCAAAAGCCTCTTAGTACAAAAATAACTGTTAAATTGCGCAGCGAGCTTTATCACATTAAACCAGTGGAGGCTGCTGCACAAGCTTTTAGGAAGAAGAAAATGTTATTATGATAGCCAATGTGAGCTGTGCCATGGGTAAAATTATACATATCTAATGCAAGGCTCACACTTTAGGATAATCAAGGATGATTTTGAGGGTGATTTCCTCTTCACAACAATCATAAAAAGTCTCCCGCTTGATTTCAGGGTAAGGGTTAGCATGGTCAGAGTCTATAATCTTCTAAACTTAGGTTCTCCAAACTTCTCTCAGAGCAGTCACTTGATTAGGAAATTAGCACATGCCTCTCTACAGGGGTTGGACAATGAAACTGAAACACCTGTCATCATTTTAGTGTGGGATTTTAGGTTTCATGGCTAAATTGGAGCAGCCTGGTGTTCAATCTTCATTAATTGCACATTGCACCAGTAAGAGCAGAGTGTGAAGGTTCAATTAGCAGGGTAAGAGCACAGTTCTGCTCTAAATATTACAATGCACACAACATTATGGGTGACACACCAGAGTTCAAAAGAGGACAAATTGTTGGTGCACGTCTTGCTGGAGCATCTGTGACCAAGACAGCAAGTCTTTGTGATGCATCAAGAGCCACGGTATCCAGGGTAATGTCAGAATACCACCAAGAAGAACCAACCACATCCAACAGGATTAACTGTGGACCCTGTAAGAGGAAGCTGTCTGAAACGGATGTTCGGGTGCTAACCCGGATTGTATCCAAAAAACATAAAACCAGTACAGCGCAGGCATGTGATTCACTAAACTGAAGTCTTACAATTCTTACAGTGTCTTGCTTTCTTACTGTAATGTCTACAGAACATAAGCACATACCACAAAATAACCTTTATAGACATAAATAATATATTATACAACAAAATCCACAGTTAATCCTGCAAAAACACACACACTTTGCTATTGCCTGCTATCATCTTTCTTTATCACCATTCAATTTTAATTCATATTCTACAGGATCTCTCCCACAGGAATCATTTGTTATTGAATTCTAAATAAATAGAAAACAACAATGTAACTGAAAGTCCCTGTAGATAAGGCAGATAAAAAATAATAATACACCAGTTCATTGTAAAACTACTCATCTAAGTAATTAATTTCTCAACAGGTGTATTTACTGCAGCGTTTGAAGCTTTTAGTTTTTAGTTTGCATTTCCCTTCCGCCTTAAAACACATTACCATTCCACCTTAACAGTTTTCCTGCATTAAAACACAATTTCTCTATGTTAAAAAAACACAGTTCCCTTTTTAAACTGTAGTTAGTAGATGATAAAGTGTTTTAAATTAAGAGTTTTACTTATTTTTGCTTAGGCCATGCAGAAATCACAAACAGTTCATATAAAACAGAACGTTGATTCCCATTTGAATCTTCTGTTCCACCTTAAAAGTGCCAAAAATAGCATAGATTCTACCGCCTGAAGCCTGTGTGCTGCATCAGCAGCGTTTAAGGCGGAATGGTTAACTAGCAGCATTTAAGATGGGATAGTAAATTCATGTCAGATATTTATGTAAGGAAAAGTGTGTTTAAAGTACATATTTAAAAAAGATAAGTAGATACCAAGCTACTTACACGTAACGCTGTAGCTTGAGCAGCTTGTGCACCTTAACTTAGATGCAAACCACCTGACCAATCATGAGGCAGCAGCAGGTAAATGAGAGGAATGCTTAGTAATATGGAATAATGGTATGATCCACTTTAGAGGGGCTTGAAATCGTATCACGATATTCTTAAAGACACAAATACTGCATTATTTTTGTAGTATTTAACATTATGTGTAAGCAGTATATTTAAATGATTTGACCCACCCCAAACTATTGTTTTTACCCCTTTGGGGGGGGTTGAAGTCTTAATTGGGAGGGTCTGACCAAACCCCCCCCAACCACCTGCCCAACAGACCATGTTCTTTTTTTTTTACAAAGAACAGATTTTCTGTCATTTGGTCCATAAGATTAATAATCTGTTCATAGCTTTAGAAAATAACGTTTTTATACAACTATGCTAACGATGACGTAAAAAAAAAAACGCGACCCAAAATACCGTGCTGTAATGTTTGGAGAAGTTGCTCCTTACAATTCAAAAGTACAGAGCCGATTGCCGTCGAACAGGGTCAAAGTAACCTCTTATTATGCAAATATAATACTAACAGTGATAATACATTGTAGATAGTAGTAAATAGAAGTAAGATAGGCCAAAAGAATTATAATGTATAGATAGAACTATAATTTATGTTACACATTTATTATTATCATTACTGAGTTTCTGTACAAATGCTTGTTATATAGACAATCTATGAATATTCCTCAGTAAATCCGTGGACTAATATTGGATATCAGTAATTCTAGTTTATATCTGCTGTTTATTCAATAAAAGCCCCATTCTGGGACTGAATGGAGCTTTTCTCACTGTGGAGTGAATAGTTCTGTGCAGCTCCTATAAACAGTACGGCTGTTTGCACGGCACGCGGAAGATTTGCGTCATGCTGGCGCCTGCGCAATCTCTCACTTTCCCGGTTAACGCCCAGTGTTGCCAACTCCTCAGTAAGGAAAGTAGCTATTGGCTCTCCTAAAAGTCACTAGAAGTCGCTAATTTGCTAATTTGCTAATTTGCATAATATAGGTTTTTGAAGAGAAGAAAAAAGTGTTAGAGAGAAAAAAAGTGAGTAAAAAAAATGTGTTATATAAATATGTTAAAATGTTACAAATGAACCCCAACAAATAAACAACTTTTTAAATAGGCAGTCACGTCTCAAAATAACTTTATTTACTTATTTAATAACTACTAATTTAATAACTTAAATTACATAAATCAGTTTTTTTTTTCCTGTGTTGTTAAATGTTATTATAAGAGCAGCAGTTAGCCGGAACTGTTATTCTATGTATTTATTTATTTATTTATTTATTCATTTTTTTCAGGTTTTTTTTTTTGTAGTTTTATTAAGTTTCTTTATTTTCAAATCTATTATAGACAAACTGTTAAATAGCTTTTTACAAAGTGGCAGTGAGTTTTCTTTTCGCGTCACACTGAAGACACTTTTATATTTATATTACTGCTCTGTAAACACGGGGCGGGGTCAGTCAGCAGCGGATCTGGGCATGCGCAGTTCATTTACAGCGGTTCGTGGAGCGGTGTGGGTCTGCTCTGAGTTTGAGAGACTATGAAATGCCGTCTTAAGACGTTCAAATTTGACGTGTTAACAAGCACGTCAATGCAGACGTAAAGACCCAAACGGCGTTCCATAAGAAACTGCACTGTGAGTGTTGTGGGCGGGGCTCATGGCAGCACCCTGCGGACGGTAACTGAGGAGCATTTGTGTTCATCTCAGAGTTGCCAAAAGTCTCCAATAACACCACAAAAACTCTAGATTTGTCGCTTTTGTACAAAAAAAGTCGCTAAAGGGTCTGAAAAGTCGCTAAATATAGCGACAAAGTCGCCAAGTTGGCAACACTGTTAACACCCCACGAGAAGCCGATCAGGAAGTGACACGATTGGCCTCACCTGGCTCCGTTGAAATTAGCGGGATGGCTTGGTCCAGTTAATATATACTGTCAATGCTCAGAACCAGTCTTACACACTGCTTTTGAATAACTGTATGCCCTCCTGGTTCAATAATTCTTGCTTTATGGTGTGGAGAAGTTCTGACTAGTTGTCTAGTCGTCACAGTCTGGTTCTCGTCAACACATTATTCATTTTCCCGTTTCAGTGCATCACTTTCAATAATTGACTGAACTGTTCACTTGCTGACTAATATATCCCGCATCTAGAACAGGAGCCCACTGAAAAACAGATCTTCAGTGTTATTCACTTTACCTGATTAGTGAGTGGTTTTAATGTTATGGCATGTGAATGGTGCACAGCAGTAGTTTCAGTGTGAGTGTTCCCTGTATCAGAAATCTTGGCTTATTATGTATAATTATTGTAATTCAAACAAATAGACGGATAAACATAATAGTTAAGATGAGAGCATCAACTTGTTAATACACAATGAATACCTGAGTACATTTTTATTAATTTAAAGATTTGATTGTATTTGTATTATCTTGTATTTTAACCCTTTCAGAGCTCGATTAAAATACTGTATATGAGATTACAGTTGTTGTTAAAGTTCTTTAATGCACACAAAAGGACAAAATAAGACTTTATTATTCTTAGATAAAATCTATATGCCAATTAAATCCAATTAATTAAAAGTAACTGCTTTTTTTATGTTTTATTTCACGAAACAGTGAAATAAGCATGATAAATTGTTCTATATCACATAAAATGAGTAAAAATGTGTTTTTACTTTGCCTGTTTGGCTCAAGTGTGGCTATTTTTTATGTTTTCATGCATCTTGGCATCATGTTCTCCTCCACCAGTCTTACACACTGCTTTTGGATAACTTTATGCTGCTTTACTCCTGGTGCAAAAATTCAAGCAGTTCAGTTTGGTTTGATGGCTTGTGATCATCCATCTTCCTCTTGATTATATTCCAGATTATTTTAATTTAATAAAATCAAAGAAACTCATAATTTTTAGGTGGTCTTATTATTTTCCAGAGCTGTATAAGAGACTGTAGCAGTGCAGAACTGCAGGTGTCTCTCCGGACTGTAGGGGGCGGTAAGCGCGGTTTGTTTGCAGTGTTTCAGTCTAGCAGAGGAAAACGGCTTTGTTTACTTTCTGTATCTGAGAGCGCAGCAGGATCAGATCATCGAGCTCTGAATCCGGATTTTAATTCGGATCTGAATCTGAATAGAGTTTTCTCTGTTAGATATCAGCAGTGTTGTGTGAGCTGCGGGTGTGTGAGGGGGGTATAGAGGGGCATAAAGGGGGTAAATAGTGGGGTAATAGGGGGTGAATATGGAGGAGCAGTGGGATTTCCAGCTGGTATCGCGGCTGGTTGATGGTTTAGTCGCGTTTCTGTCGGAGTTTATCGATGACTGGCTCTCTAACGACCTGCGGGTCTCCGTGTTTAAGATCCTGTTCAGCTGGTTGATCCTCAGCCTCGTCGCCATTCACTTCGCCTGGAAGATTTACGGAAACACCGTCAACGACATGTACTACCGGCAAGGTGAGCCTATACTGACTACCGGTGTTCCGCCGAGTTCTGCTACCCTTTCTAATTGTGCTACCTCGCTAACTGTGCTACTGACTGTGCTAACCTGTATAGCTGTGCTACCTTGTCCAACTGTGATACCCTAACTGTGCTAACCTACTAACTGTGCTACCATGTCTAACTGTGCTACTGACTGAGCTACCCTGTCTAACTGTGCTACCATGTCTAACTGTGCTACCCTATCTGTGCTACCCTGTCTAACTGTGCTACCCTGTCTAACTGTGCTACCCTATCTAACTGTGCTACTGACTGAGCTACCCTGTCTAACTGTGCTACCCTGTCTAACTGTGCTACTGACTGAGCTACCCAGTCTAACTGTGCTACCATGTCTAACTGTGCTACCCTATCTGTGCTACCCTGTCTAACTGTGCTACCCTGTCTAACTGTGCTACCCTATCTAACTGTGCTACTGACTGAGCTACCCTGTCTAACTGTGCTACCCTGTCTAACTGTGCTACTGACTGAGCTACCCAGTCTAACTGTGCTACCATGTCTAACTGTGCTACCCTATCTGTGCTACCCTGTCTAACTGTGCTACCCTGTCTAACTGTGCTACTGACTGAGCTACCCTGTCTAACTGTGCTACCCTAACTGTGCTACCCTAACTGTGCTACCCTGTCTAACTGTGCTACCCTGTCTAACTGTGCTACCCTGTCTAACTGTGCTACCCTATCTAACTGTGCTACTGACTGAGCTACCCTGTCTAACTGTGCTACCCTGTCTAACTGTGCTACTGACTGAGCTACCCAGTCTAACTGTGCTACCATGTCTAACTGTGCTACCCTATCTGTGCTACCCTGTCTAACTGTGCTACCCTGTCTAACTGTGCTACTGACTGAGCTACCCTGTCTAACTGTGCTACCCTGTCTAACTGTGCTACCCTATCTAACTGTGTAACCCTGTCTAACTGTGTTACCCTGTCTAACTGTGCTACCCTGCCCAAATGTGCTACTGACTGAGCTACCCTGTCCAACTGTGCTAATGACTGTGCTACCCTGTTAAGCTGTGCTACTAAGTGTGCTATCCTGTCTAACTGTGCTACCTTGTCCAACTATGCTACCCAACTGTGCTAACCTACTAACTCTGTTCTACCCTGTCCAACAGTGCTACCCAGTACAACTGTGCTACTATCCAGCCCTATCCGTGATACCCTATCCCCCCTTATTTTGCACAGTTTGACGGGGTAGCACAGTTTGACAGGGTAGCACAATTGGGCACGGTAGCACCGTTGGACAGAGTAAGACAGTTGACTGTGCTACGGCCCAACTGTTCTACCCTGTCCAACTGTTCTACTAACTGTGCTAACCCTGCTAAACTGTTCTACCTTGTCCAAATGTTCTACTGACTTTGCTGCTCTGCTCTACTGTGCAAAATAAGGTGGATAGAGTATCACAGTTAGACAGGGTAACACAGTTACACAGGGTAGCATGTGTACATTGCTGATGCTCAGATGTTGTATTGTGCAGACTTATCTAAAATATATTATGTTATAAACTTTACTCTATTTGACTTGTAACTCTTGGAAAGGTAATCATTAAAAATTAAGTTTTCAGACTGATTTTTTAATCTGAATTGTTTTTGTTTTCTGTTTTAATCAGGAACTGGTGGACAGAACGGTGGCACGCCTGACACAGCACCGCACCTGAGTGGATGGTAGGTGTTCCGGCATCTGTGTGCGTCCAGGTACAGGTAACCTCAGATTAACTGTGTTAATGGTTTGCTGTAGTTATAACAGAGTTCAGGGTCAAAAGGACACGTTTTTAAAGGTTTCTGGACACACATGAGGTCAAACTTGGTTAGGAGGTAATGTCTGTTACGGCTTGATGAAGTTAATAAAATTATTGTTCACATACAATTAGGCCTGGACAATAATTCGATATCGGTATTTATCGCGATAAGAAATGTTTCAATAACGGTGATATCAGTTTTGTGGTATATCGATATGTATTAGAATCACGGACAGGCGTTTTTTACTGCCGTCAGCTCGCCGCAGAGCTCAACACATTCAGCCTCCGTAGCTGGGCTACGTCAGTGCGTGATGACGTACCCACACAGGCACGTAGCCAAATAGGCTAGGCTAGGCAAGGCTAGGTTAAAATGGCTAGGCTCGGGTCCGCTTCGCTACGCAGCAAAAATGTCTCGCGCTGGTTCGGTCGGCCCCGGATCCCCGAGGCCGGCCGCGGGTCCGCTCGCTCGGCCGCGGGTCCGCTCGCTCGGCCGCGGGTCCTCGAGGCCGGCCGCGGGTCCTCGAGGCCGGCCGCGGGTCCGCTCCCTTGCCGCTTTGCTGCAAATTGTGCCGGACAGTGCAGCCGACCAGCAGCGGTAATGTTAATACATCTAAACTGTTCCACCACTTCAAGCAACTCCACTACATACAATATTTTTCTTATACTGACTGAAGCACTTTTATAGCTTATGTTGTAACTAAGTTATTCATAGTTGATAAAGCCTGTAGGTTTGTTTATTTGACGGGAAAATCTTGTTGCTTTTATGTATATAAAGGCTTATTGTATTCTATATCCTAGTTGAAACACTTTTGTTTTAATCTGTTAAATTTGTTCACAAAGAATAAGAAGCTCTGCATCTGTTGTCATTTAAAGTTATTTTTATTGGTAATAGTTATATAGGCTTATGTTTGACAGGGATGTCATGTTATTATTTTGCTATATGTAAATAATATTGAGCATTGATTTATTTTGACTACTTTTATTTATAAAGTATTAAAGTTTTTGTGAAAGGAGGTTTCAAAGGCTTAAATTAAATTTTCAGACAGTAGTAGGTACAGATTTCCATTAGATAGATAGATAGGTAGATAGATAGGTAGATAGATAGATAGATGTGCATATAATGAGGGTATCTGATGCCAACCATACAAAAAGTGCAAATACACAGTTATATAATAATTTAAATTCGCAGTGCTGCAGGGATTGCAGGGCTTCTTAGCAGTTTTCTGAGGCCTTCAAAGTATTTATATCGATATCGAAATTATATCGTATCGACCGAAATTTAAGGAATATATCGTGATATAAATTTTGGCCATATCGTCCAGCACTACATACAATTAATAAATTAATTAATGTACAAGACAAGCAAAAAGTTTGGACACACCTATTCTCATTCAGTGTGTTTTTATGATTTTTTTTACAATGAAAGTATTTTAGCTAAAAAGAAAGAGGATTTACATGTTTTGTTAACAAAATGTGTTAAATAAACTAGAAACGTTTTGTTCTTTAGATTATTTTAAGTTGTACATTTGCAAACTTTTGCAAACTGTTTAATTTTAGGACAAATGAAAAATAAAATCAAATTGTATGATGATTTTTTTTTTGTAACAAAAGTAAATTGTGTTATGCCATCAGATTTTTGTTACAATATGCAAAAATTGTTAAAACATTTGTTTTTAAAATTTGCATAAACAAAAAATTTTATGCAGAAATGATGTAATCTCAATTAAATATAAGGTTTCTTATGGGGAGGTGCTTCTCAGACAGGAAGTACAAGGGTCACAGTTGGAGAACATCAAGAGCTGAGTTTGCCTTTTTAGTTTGCCGTAAGCTTCCTGTGTAAAAAGTTTTTTTTTGTTGGGTAGCGTAGTTACAGCCTCAAAAATTCCACCCACACGCGCAAACCTCAAACTATTCTGCATAGATGCACGTCTGACAAGATAAAATCGTTTCGACAGGAAGCAAAAATTAGTTTTTCCTTTAAATGCTAGACAGCAATAGCCAACAGCTGCCTGCTCTGGTAATTGTGGTCTTATTTAACGTCAGTCGAATGGCCTCCTCCTCTCGAAGTAGGCGGTTCTTTGGTACGCTTTGCAGACAGAAGAAAAGATCTGCTTTATCAGCTGTTTTATTTATTTTAGCTCCAAAATTTAAATGTTTATCCGCAGACACTCTTTTTACCGCTCACACACTCTTTCTCTGTGTAAATCCATTGGATTTCCATTTGGAATCCGCTGGACTCAAGACTAGGGCATGTTATGTCATGGGTATCCATGTTTTCCACACTTTCCTTCATGCTCTGGATATTCTCCATATACAGCTCTGGAAAAAATACTAATCACTTAAAATGATGAGAATATAATCAAGAGGAAGATGGATGATCACAAGCCATCAAACCACCAAACTGAACTGCTTGAATTTCTGCACCAGGAGTAAAGCAGCATAAAGTTATCCAAAAGCAGTGTGTAAGACTGGTGGAGGAGAACATGATGACAAGATGCATGAAAAAACTGTGATTAAAAACCAACCAGGGTTATTCCACCAAATATTGATTTCTGAACTCTTAAAACTTTATGAATATGAACTATGATCTATGGTTTAGAGTTTAGTGCCTCTTTAAGCACTAATGATATCCTTGATAAGATTTTGTTAATACGATAGATTTTTTTTTTACAGTACGATAAAATATTGATATATTGTCCAGCTATAATTAGATTGTATTAAAATAAGCCAGGATAAGAATAAAAGGTAATGCACGTGATGCAAACTCAGGCATTCTCTGATTTTGCTATTTATAGGTTTATATTTGAGTAAAATGAACATTGTTGTTTTATTCTATAAACTACAGACAACATTTCTCCCAAATTACAAATAAAAATAATGTTAGAGCATTTATTTACAGAAAATGAGAAATTGTTGAAATAACTGAAAAAGATGCAGAGCTTTCAGACCTCAAATAATGCAAAGAAAACAAGTTCATATTCATAAAGTTTTAAGAGTTCAGAAATAATCAATATTTGGTGGAGTAACCCTGGATTGTTTTTAATCACAGTTTTTTTCATGCATCTTGGCATCATGTTCTCCTCCACCAGTCTTACACACTGCTTTTGGATAACTTTACGCTGCTTTACACCTGGTGCAAAAATTAATTCAAGCAGTTCAGCTTGGTTGGATGACTTGTGATCATCCATCTTCCTCTGAGAAATTGAGAAATAAGTACACTCTGTATACTCCCATCATGAAAAGTGCCTAAACATACATGCCTAAAGTTTTTACTGTTTTATTTTGTTTTTTTTTTAATAATTATTTCTTTTTATTATTTCTTTTTATAGGGAAAGTGCAGCAGCGGATGCCCTAAAAACTCACCGTGAATGACGGTCCGGAGGCGAGCGGGTGCAGACAGACTTTATTTTTCTTAGAGACGTTATAAAAACCACATTCCTGAAGAGAACTGTGCCATAAAACCTCTACGAACGTTTAGTTTGGAGACGAGGAATCAAAACCTTCTACTTTTGAGACAACCAGCAGTGATGGATCTTCATGCTTGAATGTTGATATTTCTACTTGGACTGACTCTTTGTAATTAATAATTTAACTTGTGTAATTCCTGATATGGCTTGATCTTCTCAGAACCACATTATCTCTGTGAGCTACAGACTGATGGAGAACACTATAGAGACCAGGTTACTCCAGAACAGGGAAGAAGTTCTTAACATTGGGGTTCACGACTCCAAAGGGGGTCCTGATTCAGTCCCTGGAAGGTGGTAATGGTGATGATGGTGGTGCTACACTGTGTGTGTGTGACTGAAGCTCATGAAACTCTTGAAGCTCATCCGAGTTTTGTTTAAATGATGAAAAAAAACAACCTACAGGGGTTGGACAATGAAACTGAAACACCTGTCATCATTTTACTGTGTGATTTTAGGTTTCATGGCTAAATTGGAGCAGCCTGGTGTTCAATCTTCATTAATTGCACATTGCACCAGTAAGAGCAGAGTGTGAAGGTTCAATTAGCAGGGTAAGAGCACAGTTCTGCTCTAAATATTGCAATGCTCACAACATTATGGGAGACATACCAGAGTTCAAAAGAGGAGAAATTGTTGGTGCACGTCTTGCTGGAGCATCTGTGACCAAGACAGCAAGTCTTTGTGATGCATCAAGAGCCACGGTATCCAGGGTAATGTCAGCATACCACCAAGAAGAACCAACCACATCCAACAGGATTAACTGTGGACGCTGTAAGAGGAAGCTGTCTGAAAGGGATGTTCGGGTGCTAACCCGGATTGTATCCAAAAACATAAAACCACGGCTGATCAAATCACGCAGAATTCAATGTGCACCTCAACTCTCCTGATTCCACCAGAACTGTCCGTCACCACAATCAATTATTGTGCTCTAAAACCAGGTGTTTCAGTTTCATTGTCCAACGCCTGTATGTATAACCACCATCTTTACTGAACTTTAATTTTACTGAGTTTAAGTTGTATATGATTATATTTGACCAAGGTTGAGGCTAAATCCTGCATAATTAGTGCCGAGCTGCACTTTAGGGACCGTAGGAAAATTACAGAATAAAATGAGTAATGAATAATTCTGTTCAACTTTGCAAAATTTGACCATGTGATGTCAAACTAGTAAAAACAAACAAATTTAATATACAGTACCAGTCAAAAGTTTGGACACTTTAAATTCAGTGTTTTTTCATTATTTTAAAATGTTCTGGATTGTTGATTTAATACTAAAATCATCCAGTTATGAGGTAGAGTCTCCTGGAATTCAGGCTTTCAGTTAACAGCTCATCAAGAGTTAATTACTTGAATTTCTTGTCTCTTAATAAAGTGTTTGAGAGCATCAGTTAAAGTAAAGTAGTGAAGAGGTAGAGTTACAGGTATACAGTGAATAGTGAATATTTAAGTAATGTTCTAATCCAGATTATGAGAAGCAACAACTACTCAACTAAATAAAGAACTTTTAAAAAATGACTTAAAAAAATATGCTCAGTCATTCTGAAACATTTGAAGAACTTTGAACATCCACATACAGATTTTTATAATTCCAATATCACTGCACATCCTTATTAATTATTCATAAAAATAAATAATAAATTAATAATAAAATTAATAATAAAATAAAAACTCACAATTTCGTTCCACCTCATGTACCACATAAGATGCGAATGACAATAAAATCTCCTTGAATCCTTGAAAATTTTACAGATTTATATTTCCTTTTTAGATAAATAGAATATACAGAAAATAATTGCAAGAACGTTTAAAAGGTATCCTCAAGTGCAGTTTCCCATTGCATCAAAAACAATGATGAAACAGGCACTCATCAGGACCGTGCCCAGCTCCGCAGATAAGAGCACCTAAATGCTTCTTTATAGAGTATTTTGGTTTGTTTAACACTTTTAAGTTACTACATGATTCATTATGTGTTCCTATATGGTCTGAGTCACTTCAAATACATTTACTACGTAGGAAAAAAAATTGTTTTTACTCATTACAAATTTTCTCTGATAGTTTTCTTACGGTCCCTTAAATGTTGCTCAGCATTAAAGATGTGGGAGTATAGCAGTATTAGTCAAATATAATCATGTAAAAGGTCAAATTTGTAAAATATAAGCATAGATCTGTAAAGATTGTTGTGAAATATTATTTTTAATTTAAATAAATTAGAGATCGTACTGTAAAAAAAAAAAAGGGTTGAGTACCTCTGTCATAGACTAACACTGTTTAAGGCAGGTAAACTCGCTGGATACCTCAGACTGCAGCTGACCTTTATACACCTATTATACAGCCAGGAAATGATCCCATACATAGAAACATATCTATTTACACAATCACAATCGCTGTACCGCAAACCTTTTCGAGTTTCGAGTCAAGTAAGCCTGACTTTAATAGCTTTATACGGTCTTAAATATAAAGGTGCTTCAAAGGGGTTTTGATTTGTCTCATAAAAGAGCCACATTTGTTGGAGAGGTGCAGGTATGAAGAACCTTTACATACAATATATATTTCCTAAAACATAAAAAAGGTTGCTCACACAAAGTTATATTACTAAATGCTTTTTAACTTCTTAACAGGCCAGATTTTTTGTCAATTTTCTGCCATCAAAACTTTTAAACCATTAAAAACATTATAATGATGGAGCTGGCACTCATCAGGACCGCCCCAGGAAAGGAGCAAGAGTTCGAGAGGGGTCTGTGTGCAACAGGGGCTTCACAGTGCACATGCACTACCGAGCCCCAGAAATGCGCTCTCAAGCCCCAAGTTGTTGCATTGTGGGTGGACTGATTGTTAGGTAAACCCATGAATATTAAATGTTTCAAGCTTTAGTGTCTATGTTTTGTCTTACTGTTACGCTGTAGATAGCTAGTTAGCTCGATTAGCAGTTAGGTAAGCTAGTTAGCCAACCTAACCAGTTAGCTTATTGCTACTGTTATAACTGACATGTCGCAATTTAGCAATAAAATGTGCTTAATGCTAGCTAGCTAGCTACTCATAGAAGCTAAAACAATCTACCTGAAACGTTGATACATTTACATTTAATAAGTAGTTAGCTACTTGGCTAAAGTGATATCAGCATTCAATTTACCCACATGTTCATACTGATCTCTTCTATGACTGAACACACCCAGTTTCATTGGCCACTGAAGGTTTGGGGCTTGAGAGTGCATTTCTGGGGCTTGGAGGTGCATGTGCACTGTGAAGCCCCTGTTGCACACAGACAGTCTTGCTGTTTTTCTGTGCTACAACTTCACCCTCTCTGCTTTTAGACTTTTTGGAACGTTTTTCTGCGCTAAAACTGCACAGCCTCTCCGCTTTTAGACTCTTTGGCCCGTTTTTTATGCGCTAAAACTGCGCCCTCTCTCCGCTTTTAGTCTGTTTGGCCCGTTTTTTATGCGCTAAAACTGCGCCCTCTCTCCGCTTTTAGACTCTTTGGCCCGTTTTTTATGCGCTAAAACTGCGCCCTCTCGCCGCTTTTAGACTCTTTGGCCCGTTTTTTATGCGCTAAAACTGCGCCCTCTCTCCGCTTTTAGACTGTTTGGCCCGTTTTTTATGCGCTAAAACTGCGCCCTCTCTCCGCTTTTAGACTCTTTGGCCCGTTTTTTATGCGCTAAAACTGCGCCCTCTCTCCGCTTTTAGACTGTTTGGCCCGTTTCTGACACCTAGCGTTCAAACTTTGTCTCTCACATTATAAGAATATCACATAATATTACCTGTTTAACAGCGGGCCAACTTTCATTCTATTTCTAAAATACCTCGTAGTTTGGACACCCCTGCTCTAAAGTGTTGCTCTGTGTTAACAGGACATTTTCTACCTGATATTACACAGCTAAATCTTAAACATTTCTATTCAAGCATTAGATAAAAAGCTTTCATGTTTGATTATAAATGATACTACAAATTCTAATTGTGATTGTAATAGACATTTTTGAAACAACTTTAAAAAACTTTAAACATATAATGATTAACAATCATTAAATTGGCTCTTTCCTGAAATTAATTTTAAATCAGTATTTTCATGAATACAAATCAAACAGTTCATCTCCTCCAAACCTAGTTTTTACATCTACTTTCAATCCTGCAAAATTTGGGTTGATTCCTGTTAATGATCTGGGATTATTAAGTGGAGTAGAGAGAAAAAAGGCAGCTTCTCCAAGTGTCCTGTAGGAGATTTCAAACCCTCAGAATGTAAATAAGTTATTTTACTGCAGAAAAAAAGGGTTTTGTATCACCTACACCTGTAGCCCGTATACAGGGCACTGCATTTTAAGGAACCAAAATGAATGTATTTCCTATTGAGTTGCTTAAAATCCCTTTGCAGAGCAGAGAGAGCTGGTAACTCTCTCTATACTATATACTATATGGTTCAGAAGGGCTGAGGCTGTGTGGGGAAGGGAGTGAGTTTGTGCTTCTACAGCAGGCTTGGAGGGGGGTGGGTCTGGGACGCCAGACTTCACTGTTGAGCCTTCTGGAGGTGTCGTGGGCCTAATTCAGCGAAACACTGACGAAGGAAGGTGCCTGCCTGATGACCCCTGAGAAGAGCTTGCACTGAAGTTTGTGTTAGAGTTTGGATGAAGGGGATTGGTGTGGTCCTGCTCTTGTAATAATTTGTCTCATGAGTTTTTGTAGACGTCTGAGTACTTGGCAGTTGAGGCACGGACCATGAACATAGTTCGCTATGCTTCTGGATTCTTGTCGAGCCAGTATCAGATGGTAGTGGTTGCTGTGTTCTGCTCACGCAACTTATAATGTGATTTATTGTGTGTGATTGTGCTTAGGTAAGTGTGTTGTTGCCATAGTTAAAGGAAGTGAGCTTAGATTAAGGAGGGATTCTGTGTGTTCATAGGTTATTTTTTGGTAGGTCTGTTACTTGGCAGATGAGGCAATGGACCATGAACATAGTGTTAGGCTGTGCTTCTGGATTCTTGTCGAGCCAGTATCAGATTGTGGTGGTTTTGCTATTGTTGTTAGTTGAGTGAGTAGTAGATCCTGGCTGAGCCCTATGCATAACCCCAGCTGTTAGGTGCAGGATTTGTCAATTTCCTGTATTATATTACTTACTACAGCATACAGATAAATAATAAGTAGTGTATAGTTTAGTTGAGCTTCATTTGGTGGAAGGGTGACCGTCAAGATTTCAGACTTACAACTTAATGCATGGATGAGGCAAGGATGGATGGAGGAAGCAAGGTGATGGATAGAAGAAGGTAGTGGGTGAACGGAGGAAGATTAAAAAAATGTCCGACAGTGACATTTTAAACTCTAAGCCCCGCCTTATCCTGCTGCAAAGGATTATGGTCTTTGTAGTTTACCTGCTCCCAAGGAATTTCCAACAAATAGATAAATTAGTATACACTTTTATGCAAAGTACAGTGATGTTTTTTACAATTTTTTGCATTCAATCAACTAATTAAACCAGATTTTTAACACTCTGCATTTGTAATTGTTCAGTAATGTCAGTGTTCTTTGAGCACTGATCTTCTTGATATGTTTAATAAACAAGTATATTGTTGATACAATAAGAAAACATATTTATAAACATTTATTTTTAAGACTGTAGCATTCCCTAGGTACAAAATGCCACTACATCTATATATACACTAATGCAGTATATTTTATCAGACAGCTGAACACGCTTGGAGGAGAACACTTAGCTCTCATAGTTTACATGTCCCATTCCCAGTCACACATTTCATTTACTTCTCTTACCTGCCATGTTAGTCTGCTCATAAAATCTAATGATTATAGTACAAATAGTGCAAATAACTTTATCTGCTGTGAGAGAACAGGCTGTGTGGGTGATGCCATACCTGTACCAGGTGCTCTACAGTCTACAGAGTGAGAGCGGTCGACTATTTTGCTGTGAAAAAAACTTTAATAAACATTAACAAAATAAAAAACATCAGTCATACAGATTGTCTTGTCTTGTCAATATTCTGATAAGATTTTAATAACACATTTCAAAGTGAGGAAAAAGGACGGTTATAGAGAGAAATTAGTGTACAAAGTTTAAAAAAAAAATAAAAAAAAAAATCATATGCACTACGAGTCGAAAGTTTAAGAATACCCCAGGTTTGTTCTGTAGTTCACTGCCACTGCTGTGCTGCACAAACAAGTCAGCCCACTTTACTTATTTTACCACATTAGGAATGTTTTTCTTACAGCTCCAGATCTTTTCTTCACAACTGAAACAGAGACTCAATCTACAGCTCTGGACAAAAATGAAGAGAGCACTTCAGTTTCTGAATCAGTTTCTCTGATTTTGCTATTTATAGGTTTATGTTTGAGTAAAATGAACATTGTTGTTTTATTCTATAAACTACAGACAACATTTCTCCCAAATTCCAAATAAAAATATTCTCATTTAGAGCTTTTATTTACAGAAAATTAGAAACAGCTGAAATAACAACAAAAGAAGATGCAGAGCTTTCAGACCTCAAATAATGCAAAGAAAACAAACAAGTTCATATTCATAATAAGTTTTAGAGTTTTTAAAGAGTTCAGGAATCAGTATTTGGTGGAATAACCCTGGTTTTTAAGTCTTTAAAAAAAGCTTCATTTATCTTTACATGTTTAAATCTATCTCCTAAAGGTCTTAAAAATGGCACAGACATTAAATACAATTTTGGTTTTATTTTCTTGCATCACATTTAGCAATTCCTAGATTTTGAATGCAAATCATCTTACTGATTTAGCAACAGAATAAACACTTTGAAAGCTTCAATGAAACTATGAAAACTTAAGGGACAACTTAGATTTTATCATTGAGTAAAAGATCATTTATCAGGTAATTATTTGGCATTTTAGTGCGGGTTTTTGTTTAGTAGGTTTGTATACTTATTATAACAGATTTTAGGTGGGTTGATGCCAGTGTTTCAGGGTGCCTCCGTGTCTGTGTTACCTTCTGGCTCTCTCTCTGTTTTATTCAGATCTGTTGAAGTTGTTAACCACTCTCTGATAATCTGATCACATCCTTTATACTCCATGAATCCAATCATAGCTCGTCTGTGCCATTTTTTTCCCTCAAAGACTCCACCCATCCCCAGCATGGACTGTTCACACTTCTGCCCTCAGGCTGGAGGTACAGAAGTGTAAAATGCCAGACCACCAGGTTAAAGAACAGTTTCTTCCCCACGGCCATCAGACTCTTGAACACACCTAAGGAATGACCCTGCCTTCAGACTCTAAACACACCTCAGGTATAACCCTGCGATCAGACTCTTGAACACAACTCAGGAATAACCCTGCTTTTTACTTCAACATGTTTACATTGCAGCCGTCACTTTACTGTTAATCTTTTTTTAATATATATAGTTATTGTCCATAACTGCATTATTTCGCACTTGCACTTTTTTTTATACATTTCTTTGCTTAAGTAACTTTTATTTTTTTTTATGTCTTTGACAATTAGTTTAATATTTATAACCTTATTGTATTTTTTTGCACTTTTTCTATCTTCTATTTGGCATTCTTGGCGAAGAGCAAAGAAAGAATTTCATTGTACACTGAAACCCGTTTCTGTACTGTACATATGACAATAAACTCTTTGAATTTGAATTTGAATTTCCATCTCTTTACTTTCCTCTGACTGAGTTATTGACTGCCCACTTTTCTGTATTGGGTTCTGTACTGCATGTTAAATGTTTTGTCTGATTCTCTGTCCTGCCACCACATTTCTGTAAAACTGCTTTGCGACATCAGTTATAAAAATGTATATATTTTTAGACTTAAAAAGATAAAAAAAATACATATTTTTTGCACTGTAAGGTGCACTTAAAATCCTTGCATTTTCCTAAAAATCGTCACTGCACCTTATAATCTGGTGCTCCTTATATATGAATTCTACCTGTCAGGAATTAAGGAGCAGTAAAGCCACTCCACTGAAGTACAGAGTTATACAGGAGTTGCAGTGCAGCACTAAGGCTGGAGCAGCATTAGCATTAGCCGATAACCTCAGCGCTAGCTCTTTCTCCGTTTAGAGGCGAAAACAAGCTACATGGGACGAACCGCTAGCTGATATTGCCCTGAGTTACCGAAAGCAGCGTTTATGCCCCACTCGTTCTGCATTAGCAGCTAATGCTAATGCTGCTGCACCCAGCCTTAGTGCTGCAGAAACTTCACTGAAACTCACCCTTAGACAAAATGTTGGAAATCTAAGCTTACTGTTGATAACCAGATGCACTTTAATTTTAATAACCTCTAAATAAACAGTTTGCAGGAGAGAAATCTGTGTAGATTAACATCCAAAGTGACTAGTGTTGCTTAAAATGTGCCTTATAATTGGTGCGCCCTATAATAAAAAAAATAAAACAGCCATATAGCAACACGTGCAATGTGTAGTGGGTTAAGCCATCATCATGATCATCATGATCTAGTGTTTTTTGTACTTTTAGCTATGTTGGTCTTAAAATGGTCTTAATTTGAGTGGAATTAAAAAGTGGTTTAGTCTTAAATGTAATTTCACAAACGTAAGACTGCAATAAGATGAGAACTGAATACTTCCTTTCAGTCAGTCATTCAGTTATTCAGTCACTCTCTCACTCTGAGGCAGGCGGCAGCAACATGACGTGAACGTCCATCACGTTGGTACCTGTGAGTCCTGGAAGAAGTAGCCTCCTCCCGTCAGAAAGACGAGAGAAAAAGGTGAAAGAATCATTATTGCTGAGGAAGCTGTTAATGTCCAGGCCCTGATTCTTGGCCTCTGCTTCCAGCTCTGCGTCACTAACTGCCCCGGCTGCGTCAGTAGGGCCATCCTGCCCGTCGGTTCCTCCGCTGAGGAACACGGCAGGGTTCTTCATCGATCCGGCACTGAGCTCCAGCCCGACCCGCAGAGCCAGCTCCTGATTCCTCCCTCCTCTACCCTTCCCCGTCAGCTGCACAGTGGGCTCTCCTCCTGCCAGCAAGCAGGTAGCGCACCATCCTTCCTCTCGACCCTCTTCCAGGAGCTTCATAGTGCGGCACAGGTCCCAGCTCTCCACCCCTGCTTCTGGTCCCACCTTCAGGATCTGTTCCTGCAGCTCTAGAGGAGGTTCTTTACCTGGAGAACAGGCGTACTGAGACAGCAGGCCGTACAGACGAGCCACGGTACGAACGTCTCCGCACACTCCCGGAGACAGCACCACCGTCCTGAGGCCCAGCTCCCGAGCCCTGCGGCCGGCGCACTCCAGAGCGATGGTGTTGGACCCGATCACAGAGTTCAGAACGTGGTCTCCTGCTGTGGAGTCCTGTGTGCGTTTCCCAGACTCCCCTTCACCCTGAGAGCTGCTGGATTTATTCAGAGCCTCTTTAACAGACGAGGGGAGAGAGACAGACAGGTTATATCTCTCCAGGATGGACCACACCTCCTCAGGATGCACCTCGCTCTGAACTGTAGGACCGCTGGCGATGAGGTCCAGAGGATCTCCAATGACGTCAGACAGAACGAGAGACACCACCTCAGAGAAAGAACAATAGGATTGGATCATTAGACGGATGAATAGTGGGGTCAAACAATCAGAAAATTGAATCAGACTAGCATATGCCACCCCCTATACTCTATACTATATAAAATGTCCAATGGAAAACAAGTATCTCCATTTTTGTCGATTTTTAGATTACTACATAATTTGAACACACAAACTCTCCCTTACACTTTGCCAAAATAGAAATACTTCAAAAAGACCTGAAATTAACTCATTTTACATTGACTTCCATTGAAAGTTTAGAAGGATTTTTCTCGCTCCTGTAAAGTTGCTGTTTTGGAGATCCTTGTTTTTCATTGGACAGCGACAATATGTTTGTTGAATGTGAGCCAGTTGCAAAATTTTGGGACTTTTGTAACTATTGTAAAGCAGCCTGGTTTTTATGTTTATTAAATGATGGCTACTCTCTTGATCTTACTTTAAATCAGCAGAGAATTTGGTATACGGCCTTAACAGCAGAAAAAAAACATCCTTGAACTTTTGGTTTGTACGGAGCCCCTAAAGGGACGTGGTGCTGAGCACCACATACTAAGTCGTGAGCACCACTTACTAAGTCGTGAGCACCACTTACTAAGTCGTGAGCACCACTTACTAAGTCGTGAGCACCACATACTAAGTCGTGAGCACCACTTACTAAGTCGTGAGCACCACTTACTAAGTCGTGAGCACCACTTACTAAGTCGTGAGCACCACTTACTAAGTCGTGAGCACCACTTAGTATATTCACTTGTCTGCACCTGACTTCACAGACTGCTACGTTGTGCTGTGCACATGCTCCTCCATTCAGTTATCAAAATCACATGTATTTAGCTGCCATTTGTGATTTAATGAAGGCTGCTTTTACAACAATCTAGCTAGCTAACCTAACGCTAGCTAAGTTAGGTTAGCTTTAATGCTTTCATTGCTCTCTGTACAATATATGGTAGGCTTGGGTTAAAGTAGCCGCTGTGTTTGGTGTGTGCGTGTGTGTGTTCCCAAAAGCTTTTTCTGTGCACATCTAATAAGATGGAAAAAAGGGAAAGAAAATCGCTCGGTTAATGCCGTCTTACAGCCAGAATGCTAACCAGCCAGGCTAGGCTAAGCTAAGTTAATGCTGAGCTAAAGCAAGCTACGCTAACCTAACCCCAGTCCAGCCAGCCTAGCTAAAACCAACACCACCCAGGAAAACCTGAAGACGACTCCACGGAGCAGGAGAAGAGAGTATTAGCGTTACCATCTTCACGCTAACTTTCGTGGTGTTAGTCTGCCTGAACCATACACTGTATGTAGTTAAGTTGTGGTGGAACTACTTTTTGGCGGAAGGCTCAGTCCATATTAAAGCATATTCAAACTGAATTTCTTAAAGTTCTTTGATTTATTTTCTTTATTTATTTAGTAAAAAAAGAAACTGTTGTATAAAAGCAATAGAACACTCGAGGTCGTGTGTTATCGCGAATAACATCACGGCCGTGATAATCTACAGTACTCGCCTTCGGCTCGTGCCTGCGACCAAATCACAGCCGTGATGTTATTTCACGATAACACACTCCCTCTCGTGTTCTATTGCTTAATTAAACTATAGCTTGCTAGCTAACATTATCTGGTGCTCACGACTTAGTAAGTGGTGCTCACGACTTAGTATGTGGTGCTCACGACTTAGTAAGTGGTGCTCACCACTTAGTATGTTGTGCTCACCACTTAGTAAGCTGTGCTCACCACTTTCTACGTAAAAAAAAATACACCACGTCCTTTTAGGGGCTCCGTAGGTTTGAGCCAACTACTGCTCTTTACAGGATCGGTGTCGCAGAATATAAACACATTGTCTTATTGGAGCGCTCAACAGCAAAGATCAGCAAAGCCACGCCTTTGTATGTTGGTATTTTGCTACTTCTAAGGGTTTTCTTTTCCCCTTTTCATATAGATATCAGTGTAATTTGATTGTTAAGACAATAAGATTGTTAAGACAAGATGCAAGAAATGAACACTCCTAATAATTCCGGATAATTGTAATATAATAAAATATCATATAACAATTAAGTTATATAAATGTACCTGGGCAGGGTAAGCACAGCGGGCCAGGCCTCCACCTTTCAGCAGAGACAGAGCTCGCCGCACCGTGTTCAGCTCCTGAATCGTGGCCCCTGCAGCCGCCAGCCGACGCGTCACATCCTGTTTCTCCTGTAAGGTTATTGGTGGAACTGGAGCAGGTAAAAGAGCAGAGCCACCACCTGCATAAAGACAATAATTAATAATAATGCATTTTATTTTAAGATGCCTTTCTTAGCAACCAAGGACACTGTATTATAAAAAAAACAATAAACAATTTTTTTTTTTTTTTTTTTACAAATTGGAAGTTGATCTATATTTTAGAGTGCAGATGGGAGTGAGTCGTGGGGCAGAGCGGCTAAAAACTAAAGTTAAAAGTTTGAATTGTGCAAATGTGTAACTTAAAGGAGAAATGGAACTTGAAATGGACTTGGGTTGAGGAAAAACATGATAACATGTACAAACTATTATGAAATAGCCCACCCTTTGGTCAACCCGAGCGTTCCCAAATACAGAGCTATGAGCCGAACAGGCCTACAATACTAGTGATAGGGGCATAGAGTTACCCATGTAAAGAAATGGCTATTTTTACACCATTAAAGGGGCACTAACCCCCCCGATTTTGAGTGACTCCACCCTCAGCTGGGTGGAGGGTAAGGCTAGTTTAAAAGAGGCAGTGGGTGATGTATGGGTTTAGAGACAGGGCAGGAGGGAGAGTGATTGGCTGAGCTAGTGGTGAGACCCAGATGTTTGGACATCAGCAGGGAGCAGTTTTATGGATTAGATTAGATTAGATAGATAGATAGATAGATAGATAGATAGATAGATAGATAGATAGATAGATAGATAGATAGATAGATAGATAGATAGATAGATAGATAGACTCACAGGCAGACATAGATAGATAGATAGATAGATAGATAGATAGATAGATAGATAGATAGATAGATAGATAGATAGATAGATAGATAGATAGATAGATAGATAGATAGATAGATTTCTGAGAGCCGTGACATTTGAAAACAAGGCACAGAGAACTTTAAAGTGCACAGGTAGTGTTAAGGTACTGTGCCAGTGCTTTGTTTAAATGTGTATAATAGTGATTTTTTGGCATTTAAAGGCTGTTGGAAGCCCTGGTTAAAAGCTCTATATTTCAGAATGCTATTCGACAAAAGTTAATACTTGTTATCATGCTTTATACAACCCAATTTCTCCTTTAAGGTTCAGGTACAGGTGATAATGCTATACCTGAAATAAGAACGAGCAGCAGATCTCTCTCAGTGAGAGAGCTGACGAGTTCACGGATGCTCTCTGCTGATTTCTGGGCGTTGGCGTCTGGCAGGTTGTGTTTGGCTCCTTCCATCACTTTAATTCTGCTGCTGCTCCCGAGCAACATGTTCCTAAACAGGCAGAAACAAGAACCATAAAGACCGAGCACATCTCAAAGCTTAAAAATAAGTTCTGTAAATTATTTCATGCTTTACAAACAAGCCTCTATCCAATGTATCATTAATTCTTTATTCCAGTGCCTCACATTGGATTTATCTCCCCTCAAACATACAAGAAGAGAACTGCTTTGTTTTAGTCCCGTTACTGCCCGCTTCCACAAAAAAATCATTTGTTTTAATCCCGCGCCCACCTGCTCGCAAAATACACATTCTGCCACTCCCGCCCACAGTCCCAATATCAATTGAAATAATTCAATTTAGTGCCTGAAATTTACTTGTATATTTATTAAAACAGCAAAATAGCATTGGATAGTGCTGTCCCATTTGTTACCACAGTCCAAACACACGCCGGATTAATTCAGGAATAAAAAATATATAAAATGTAATTCAATTAAATGAACGAATATATGCATTTTTCTTCTTCTTCTTCTTCTTCTTATTATTATTATTAATAATAAAATAATATTACTAATTAATTAGTTGTTTTTCTTCTTATGCATGGAAATCACTGCGTGATTATTAAAGTTTTCTAGACTATTTATTACTTTGCATGATTTTTCTACACCAATAACAATTAAATTCTGTCCCACATAGCAAGATATTTCATTGGGTCCGCAGTTTCTGGTACTAGTATATTAATTGACACCACTAATTTAAATATAAATGCATTTTACATTTATATACATGCAATATATAGTGTATCTTAAAAGAACAAGTGTGATTAATCAAAGTTAATCACAGAATATTGTCGTGATTAATCTGATTACATTTTTTAATCGATAGACAAATGTATGTTATTTATTTTGAATCTAAATGTTGTGATCAGATTTCCATATGGGTCTGTTCATCAACACAGAAGCATTGTGATTGAAAGACTTACTGTTTCCCATGATGCTGCAGTGTTTCCTGAATACCGTGAGGAACACTAATCAGACCCTGAACCAGATGATCTCCCACAATCCTCTCTGCCTCCGCCGCCATCCCCAGCACAGCTTTCCCGCAGCCCACCAGGTGCAGATTATTACTGAGCCTGAAACTGCGTCCGTCCACGAGCAGCTCGTCCCCGCGGCGCTGCAGCCCCCTGCGGACCACGCTGTCCGGCTGCACCCCCTCCACCGCCGCCGCGAACACCACCCTCGCTCGCTCCTCCAGAGACGACATCCTCCTGACCCGGGCAGCGGCCGGTCCTCCTGCCCACAGGGGGCGCCAGTGATGAACAGAGCGGGAGAGGCTTAGCACTCGAGCCATGGACCAATCAGATCATCCACACCGGAACAGCAGAGGAGCCACCGAACACCTGGAATAAAAGAGGGATTAAAGCGTCACATTAATGTTAAAAGTTGGGGGCGCAAAAAAACTCGCTAGTTCAAATGCCGTTCATGCATCTTGCCAACGGCTGTCGGAGTCCTGAGAGTGCACAATTGGTCTTGCTCTCTCTCAGTGGGTACAGTACAGTAGATGGCGCTCTTTCCCCTCATCACTCCTAGGGTGATGTGGATCAGCACAAGGCTGCGTCTGTGAGCTGATGTATCAGAACCGAGTCACTGCGTTTTCCTCCGAGTGTTAGCGCTGTGATGCTACTCGGTGCTACATCAGCAGCTCAAAAAGAGGCAGAGTCTGACTTTACATGTGTCGGAGGAGGCGTGTGCTAGTCTTCTTAACCCTCCTGGTGTTGGAGAATCACTAGTGATTGCTAGGGGGAGTTCTAAAGAGTGGGTTGGGTAATTTGCCTTGTAAATTGGGAAGAAAATGGGATAAAATTAGAAATAAAAATATGTACATTGATCTTGAGCTTCATTTTTCTCCACAAGGAGTAACTGAAGAAAAAAAAAACAACACTTGAAAAGGTGAAAAATTAAGCTTGAGAACGATATGTTGCTCTGCACACACAACTTTTGACAAAAATTCGTACTGCATATTATACCACAGTTAGTTCCGACCCTGCAATGTGATTGGCTGAGAGGCGTTCTATGAGTTGTCGTTATCAGCCGGTAATGCACTGTAACCGAAGCTCTCTACGTATTACTCCGCCACATACAGGTAACCTAGCAACGATGCAGCGCTTACAAACCAAACAGCACTACAGCTACAAACAGAGCAACTATTTTAACTGATGGAGTTTTTATAACCAAACATATTTTCTCCTCTTGTTTAACTCTAAATCTTTTGATAAACAGCGATAATGGAACTGTGGTATAATCACAATAATGCACTCGAGTTTTGTGCTATACAGCAGGGCCAATATTACATGTTATAGCACTACCTCACATGTATTATTGCTTAATTATATCCCATGGTAAAAAAAAAAAACATCTGTACACAATAAAGCAAATGCTGAACTTCATGACTGGTGTTATATAATCAGAGAGCGTAAAAACATAAATATATACAATTGAAACTGAAATTGAAATAAACATATGAGTTTCTGACTTATGAGTCATCATGAAATGATCTTACTTACCAGCACAGCCTAGAATACAACACACACACACACCAGCACCAAAAACAAGTTAATCTATGTGCCTCTTCTTGAACCCCATTCCTCCAAACCTGTGTACTGTGTGAGTAATGATTAACTACAGCTGTCCATAGGGCAAAGAGGACAGTCTGGTCCTGTCTGGTCCAGTTCTGTTCTGTAATTTTAGAAAGAAGCCTAAAAGCACTTTTTGTAACAAAGTTTCAGATGTAAAAACTTCATCTTAACTTCTGAGATGAAAGAAAATATAGTATTTTACCCACAGCTGCTGATCTGGAAGAGAAATCAGAGGGTCAGCAGAAGATCATCAGGAAAAAACTCTGCAGAAATCCTGAGATTATCCAGTAAATCCTAAATACGAAGCTTGTTAGAAGATTTGGGTGAAAAGGGGAGTGTAGAACTGTAGAACTGAAGCGATTCAAAGAGTCGATTCACTGATTTCAAACAATTTGGGAGCAGGGAGTCTAATTCAAAGCACTGAACTCGATTCCAAACAACATCTCTATTATATCTCGTAAATCTGAGTGTATCTTAGATATGTAGGAGATTTGGGTACAGAGGGCTGGGCGCGATTCAAAAGAGTAGATTCACTTATTCCAAAAAGTGATTCGTAATATATATATTTTTTTGTTAACCTAGCTACTTTATGTTCTTTTAGCCTTTACTTTCGTCATATTATAATAGTTATATATTATACATATTATATACAGGACCAGTCAAAAGTTTGGATACGCCTTCTTATTCAATTCAATTTATTTTTTATTTTTGTCTTATTTTTCTACATTGTGAATATGAATAGTTCTACAATTCTACAATGTGAATAGTGATCCAGGCTGTGAACACACACAGAATCACATAGGAATTTAAACGTTTTAAACTAACAAAAATACTCTTATCTGGGGAGCTGGGAACTTGCGATTTCTGAGGCGACCCTGATGGGTGCCAGTTCCATCATTATAACATTTATTTCTTAAAATCATTTTTTTTTCTTTATTACTTGAGAAGTTCTTGCTTATCATAACATGAGATATTAGAACATTACTCAAATATTCACTATTCACTGTATACCTGTAACTCTACCTCTTCACTACTTTACTTTAACTGATGCTCTCAAACACTTTATTAAGAGACAAGAAATTCAAGTAATTAACTCTTGATGAGTTCAGCACAGCTGTTAACTGAAAGCCTGAATTTTAGGTGATTCTACCTCATAAAGCTAACTGAGAAAATTCAGCCAAAGAAGGAGAAGAATATAAAATATAAAATATATTCTGGTTTGTTTAGCACTTTTTTAAAACTAAATAATTCCATAAGTTTTTCATCATAGTTTGGATGCTTTTAGTATTAATCTACAATGCAGAACATTCTTAAATAACAATAATAGAGAAACACTTAATTCAAGGAGTGTACAAACTTTTACTGGTACTGTATATATTATATAACGTTTATTTTAGGAATCGACTCTTTAAATCGACTCACTAAAGCATCGGATCCGGGAATGAACAGAACTAGGAGTGGCTCTGCTGTAATTAGTAACAGAGCTAAACACAATATACTCACTCATCTGCGCCATCAGTGTGTAGCCTTTCCCTCGTTTACTGGTGATTTCTAAAGCTATTACTGTCCAATAAACACTGATATTAAAGTAAATACCCCAGCAATACCGAGAACACTATGTAAACAACCACACTTCCGGAGGATTTGCGGTTAATTTCAAAATAAAAGTCTTTATATTCTGAAAGTGATGCGTTGTCGGGTGTATGGCTTCAAAACAGTTTATGTAACTAAAATATCTTGAAGAATTCAATAATTCATTATTCAATAATTGATTAACCCCACATGTAACCACAAAGTCATTTATTTAAACAAAAAAAAAAACAGTTTTAGAGCTGCTTAACGTTGGTTAAAAAAAGCTATTTACATTTTATGTACAGTATCTTAATATATGTACAGTATCTTTAATTCTTTATTTTTTATAAATTTTAATATTTTAAGAAATATCTAGCTAGATATTGTTCCAAAAAAGCTGATTACGATGTGTTCATCCCCTTCTGAAAACATTCTGCACATATAGGCTATCTTTACAGATAAAAATTGACGTAAAGTAAAGATCATACATTTTGTATGTGTTTTTCTTTTTAAACTTTTTTGAACTTTATTTTATGTATGTAATCTCTTAATAAATAAAAAACACTGCACCCATTTTAAATTATAGGAAGGACTTTTTTTGTTGTTTTGAATTAGATTGGGTTTTTTTGTTAATGTAAATGTTTTATGGTTCTTTGTTTTTATTTAAATACTAAAAAAATATATATTGGACGTCCTTTATAATGGTGTGTTTTTGGAAATCACTAAATGAAAAGAAAAACAAATATACATTTTGGAGAATAAAGATGAAGGTACTTAGATGTGTGCACATATTGCTATTCTAGAGGAATTAAAGTGAAAAAAAGCAAAATACCTTAGACAGTAGAAAGAAAGAGAGCTTCTACAAAGGAGAATACCAACTTAAGTGTGTTTTCTGGGTGTGTTTAAACCACCAGAGTTCTGTATGGGTGCATATGGGGCAACTGAGCAAAATGTAATAAAAATAAGCTTTTAATTATTTTTTTATACTGACAAATGTTCTCATTTCTTTAACACAGAACAATATATAAAAAAACATTTTTGCATACATACTTGTTAAGCTTTTAAATTTAGAGCTCTGTCTGTATCTCCAGCATCAGATCACTAACTAGTCACAGTAGCTCACAGTAGCAGTAATGCTGCACCTTTACTGAAAAAAAAAAACAGTTTACTGTAGAAAATTAAAAAAATACAGGTAGGTTTTATTTCCTTTTTTAGCGAAATACTTTATTCAGATGTCTAAAACTAAAGGAACATTCTGGAAAAGTAGTTAATGTATATTGTTAATTAGAGTTTTTAGCTCTTTAGCTCCATTCACTCCTGTACATTTTGGTCTCCCTCGCGGGCGCCCTCTAGCGGTGGGCAGTGTTTTCTGATATAACGGCGGAGACAGTAAGTGGGCAGTGTCTCCATAAACCAGCTCTGATAACTTTTCCACTTGTAGTTACTTAAACTGGGCAGCAGATGGTAATATTACATAACATACTAAACATACAGCTTTATTCAGATATTATACCGTGTACAGCATTTTCAGAAAAAGAAAATAATTACACAAATGAAATCAAATGAATTAAATCAGATTTATTTACAGTCTCATAACATTAGTATTGGGTACAGGTGAGTGAAAAACAGTTGCAAAGTCCCTTTCAGTAGTAAAAACACAATAATATAAAAACAAAAAAATATAAATATACACATATAACTTATACATACACATGATTGCAATGTTTTAAAATACAGATGTTTACATTACTATTTAATAGGAGTAATGAAACTTCCAAGAAAAGAGAGAAATCCCCCTGGAGTCAGCAGCAATGCAGGCGACTGTACCATCCTGTACATGACATCATCATTCCTGGGTAATCAGAGACCCCCTGAGAGAGAGAGAGAGAGAGAGAGAGAGAGAGAGAGAGAGAGAGAGAGAGATCGTAGACATTTTTAGAAGCACTGTTACTATTTAAACAATGCAGGTGGAAGGAGTGAAAATAGACTGTTGGCAGGGTGTAAGATAGCAATGAACATCACAATGCAACTTGCGCAGGATGTCAGACTGTTGCTCTATTAACTAATTTAGTGACTTCTGAAGACTTTGAATTAATTGCACTAGATTTTATTTAGAGGTTTCAGAGTAAAAAGGGGGTTGAATACTTTTACACATCACACTTTTTTTAGAAATTTTATTTTGATTAAAATTTTGAAAACCATGCATTATATTTGTTCCACTTCACAATTATGTGCTACTTTGTGTTGCTATATCACTTAAAATCTAAAAATAAAATACATTTAAGTTTGTGGATGTTTAAGTTCAAGGGGTATGAACACTTTTGCAAGCCACTGTACAACATTTTCCATTAAAATCCTTTTTTTTTCACTTGTTCTTTGTGAAATACAGTAGGTTGTTTATGTAGTTGTATATGGATGATGCACGTGAAACTCTTCCTCAACCTCCATTATCTGCAGGAGCTAGTAAAAGAAAATATTCAGAATCAGGAAAAGCTTTGTGTCTATGCCAACCCGTGAATTAGTATTCAAGGCCCTTCCCACCTCGGCTCAGGCCCGCCCACAGGCAGAGCTGAAACCGAGCAGCGACGCCGTCTCATCAAATAAGAGCTAAATAACAGTGCTAGGAACAGCATGCAGTTCATTCCTGTGTTATTTGTGCGAATAACACATCAGTGTTTATATGCTTTACCCAGTAATTCAGAGCTAAGAAACAAATGGTGAGAATTAGTCTATGGAGGAAAAACACCAGCAGCCAAGTACAATTGAGATAGGTAGGTGTATGATTAGAACAGTTCTGTTTACACTAGTTAAAAGTGGATTTTTACTTTCTGGACCTGGACTACCCACCTCTTTGTGTAACTACAGGTTTAAATAGGATCTCCGGTGGATTTGGTGTTTTACAGAGACTCTAAGACTAGGTCAGTGGCTGAACTGAACTTAGCAGGGCATTATTACACATGTTGTAAAGTAACATATGACATTGTAAAGATTGTTATTAATGTAAAAAAATCTTTATTTTAAAAGGTTTCAAACTGGTGTCCTTCTCGCTGCTTCCTGGTGTCGCAGGGCTGTTATCCAATCAGTGGCTATATGTTTGCATGTATGAATATTGATGAGTAAGAGTCGAAATCCTATCGTCATATAGCATTCATTTATAGACCACAACTAGACATTTTAAAATTAAGGAAAAAACAATGGAATGAGACCTTTAATATTATTACATTCATAGGTACCATTAAACGTGACTATTTATTGCTCCACAAGGGATCCACTATTATTATGAGCCAAATTACAGTTTTGCTAAAAGTGTGAAACTCCTGTAGTCCTTTATTTGCTGTTGTGAAGTTCTGACTGTACCCTGCTTTCTTGTTTAGTCATGGATAATTGATGTACACTGCTTTATTCGCGGGTGGCTTTGGCGAGCAGATGGAGCGAGGTCACATTGCTGGCTGGCATTTCCATTTCAGAGTACCAGTGTCCCCTTCCTCACCTTCCTCACCCTCCCTCACCATCCTGCTTTCCCTCCTCCATCGTTCTTTCTCTTCTCTGGCCCTCACGGCGAGCTCGCGCTCTTTCTGTACTCCTTTAAAGCTGAATGTCAGAGATCGGCCAGCGATGGCCAGAGGAGCAGAGCGCTGTATCTCATGATTAAAGGCGAAATGAGGCGAAGTGGAGAGGGTGTTCCCTATCAATGACTTCTTCGCCTAAAGTTTCACAAAGGCTTTAAAAAGGAGACATTTTACTGTATTTTTTGCACTATAAGGCACAACGGATAATAAGGCACACTATCAATAAATATTTATTTTCTGGTCTATTTTTTATATTTATAAGGAGCACCGGATTATAAGGTGCACTGATGATTTTGGGGAAAATTAAAGGATCTTAAGTGCACCTTAAAGTGCAAAAAATACGATATACTGAACTCGCTTTTTGTGTGATTTTGTATTTCCACTTGGGTCTCGACTTCCCCTATAAACGCTCAACAAAAAAATCCATCTATCCATTTTCTGAGAATCAGCTGAAACAGTTTGGTGTCAGGAATCATTTGCTTCTATAAGCCGTTTGGATGCTCCTCCCTTAATTTTTAATTCCTTTAATTTTAGCTGCATTGAAAATGCTCTGTTTGTAGCTGCGCTGTTTGGCTTGTAAGCGCTGCATCATTGCTAGGTTACCTGTAGGGGGCGGAGTAATATATGGAGAGCTTCGGTTACAGTGCATTATCGGCTGATAGCGGTACTTATGGAATTACAGAGTCAGAACTAACTGTGGTATAATTGTGCTTTAATCAAACAGCAAATAAAATTGCAGGCCACTATGTGGTGCTACATGGAGCTGAGAAAACCCTGGTCTACATGCTTTCATTATTCTCCCTCTCTCTCTCTTTCTTTCTTTTTCTCTCCATGAGACGATTTAGCTCCCGTTCACCATGAATGACTAAGATGTATCTCCTCCCTGTGTTCAATTAGTAGGGATATGAGGGAATAATGATAACTGGAAAGGATGGAAACAGAATTAGCTGCTGCTGGTGCTTCGTCATACTCACATTAACATTTATCATGGGCTTTCTCTTTATGGTACTGAGGCTCTCGTTATTCCATTAGCCTACAGCAAAACGGAGAGAAATTGGACGAGCTCATAATGCTATCCCATACGCCAGTGCCCCTCTTATTGTCTTTGTGCTTTAAAGATTCCAGAGCCCCTGGGTGTGATCTGTTATAATAAACACATATTATGCAGGACATTCAGTCTGCATTAACGTCCAACATAAACGCTTTATTAAGACAATGCTGTGGATTTCCAGAGCTGGACCCATATGTTTCATAGTATGGGGTGTGATTCACACAAATTTGAAGTCATACATAAAATATTAAATAGTAAATGTATTTACTATACCATAAAAATGTAAAGTTTTACAAATGAAATGTAAAATGTACTGATGATCAGTGATGGTTTGGAGAGACATTACATCTGCTGGTGTTGATCCACTGTGTTTTATTATCAAGTCTAAAGTCAGTGCAGTTTTGTCCCACAAAATCTTACAGCACTTCATGCTTCCCTCTGCTGACAACTTGTATGGAGATGCAGATTTCATTTTCCAGCAGGACCATTTGGACTTATATAATATTCTAATAAGTAAGCCATAATCATCAACAATAAAAGAAATAAACGCTTAAAATTGATCACTCTGTGTGTTTTAATACATGTATATAAAATATGAGTTTCACATTTTGAACTGGATTACTAAAAAAAGGACCTTTTCAATGATATTCTAAATTTTTGAGATGCACCTGTACATTACCATCAAACAACAATCTATTTACTATGGATCAGATCGTCAGTAAAGCAGTGTGATAAAATGTGGCAGAGGTTCTGACCATCATGATGAAACTAAAGCCTAGTGTGTTTCCATTCCATTATATATAATATAATATAATATAATATAATATAAACATAAACGTATAGAGAGAACATTACAGGTGCATCTAAATGTATTCACATTCATTATATACTGTACCTAATGAATTTAATTAAACAGTCACCAACCTGTATCTGAAGCCTTATCCCCCCAGTTTAAGGGTGTTTTTACTTTTAACAATAATTGGTCCAGTTAAAATTGATTCTGGTTTATTTGCACATGTTGTGCAGTTTATTTTGGCAGGTATGAAAACAGCAATCCACAAACCAACCCTGGAGAAATTAGTTTTGTGGTAAAAACGTGACCCGAGCTCTATCCAACCAGCCTATTAAATGCAGTTCTTATGTTTGAGCTATACAGCTGTTCAGGTGCAGTTAAACCTGATTTATTAGTCAGATGGTTACTACAGCTATTAACTAATTCCCAATTTGTTTGTAGAATTGAACTATAGGTGTGAGAACACCCCTAAAATCACACATTTATCATTTTATGATAAATGCAGGCCTTGTCTGCATTGCAGCTTTTGACCCTGTGCTTTGCTGGGACAAAATTCAGAACAGTAAATTCAATAAGACCAAAAGATCCCCTCAGTCTCCTCAGTCTGTGTAGAGCAAAGAGCAGATCTTGTAGCTTCTGGAGACCTAATTCTTGCTTCAGTGCTGAATGACCAGCCCCCAAATTACTGGTGACACTTCTGTCCATAAAACCCCCACAAACAATACAACGCTTTTAGGCTTTGGAGAACAAAAGGTTTTTAAAGGCTCCCCTGTCTCTCCTCATTACCTTGAGTGGCTGATTACTTTGGCTACCTCTTTGCCAATTATACTCCAGCTTTTCTTAGTGGCCTCCTGCCGAGAATCTCCTTCAACTCCTACAAAGACAGCAGACCCTCTGCTGGAGAACCGTAGGCAAAGCCATGTCATTAAAAAAATGAAAAGGTAGACGCTTGAGACTTGGAAATTAAATAGAACGAATAATGCACAAAAAAGAAAAGGGAAAATTGGAAATTTGGATAAAATGTTAAAATACTGTAGACTTTCAATCTTAAAAAGACTTCATTTTGCAACAAGCAATGGAACCGGCTTTAATTAACTCAATGAAACTATCATATTTTTTATTTTATAAGGCGCACCGGATTATAAGGTGTATTATAAGGTGCAACACTAGTAAGGAACAGGGGTGTTGCCATGTTTTCCTTCTTATTCAGCAGGTTTCACCACAGGATTGCGAGACCTTTGAAATTAAGCTAAGTTAAGTTAACGAAACTGTAATTCTTAAAAAAAAAATTCTTTCAAAGTGAAACGAGTGCTGGATATTTGTCTACCCACATTTCTCTCCTGAAAACTGTTTATTTGGGTAAAGCGCTTCTGTTTATTTACAGTAAGCTTAGATTTACAATATTTTAGTGCAATTAGCAGCACTTAGCGCTAGTAAATGCCACCCAACAGAGCTACACTGAGAAACCCTGAGTGTTCCGGTAACTCAGAGTGCTATCAGCTAGCGGTTCGTCTCACGTAGCTTGTTTTAATAAGGTAAACACGCAGACTACAGTCCGATATACTCACTTCTGAGTGATGAAAAAGCTAGTAAGGGGCTAATGCTAATGCTGCTGCACCTAGCCTTAGTGCTGGAGAAACTTGAGCACTGAAAACTCACCCTTATAACAAGCTCTGTACTTGCACTGCAACCGTTTCTGCTTGTGAGCTCTCGTTAGGGGTTGCCAAAAAGTAGGTTTTAATGCACCATAGTGAGCCTTTGAAGGATCAACACCTTGAGGTTTGCGGGACTCCAGACCACCAGGACACCAGCAGCTTCAAATACCTGTTTCCTGGTTTGTAATGACATTTTAGCAGCTTCTCTCTCTTAATCTGATGAACTTGCCTGGCAGAAACCTTCCTCATTTTGCATTTATCTGCATGAAACCATCTGTGCTCTGAATCAGCCACAAATCTCTTTACAGTAAGTTTTGTGAAATATCTAATGTTTTATACCTTGTTCAAGACATTGCACTATTTGATGCTTTTCGGCAAAAGAGAAATCCTTTCTTATTTCCCATGTTGCTTGAAACCTGTGGCCTACTTAATAATGTGGAACATCCTTCTTAAGTAGTTTTCCTTTAATTGGGCAAACTAATTATCATCACAGGTGTCTGAGATTGTTTTCAGTGATCCAAAAAGGCCCTGAGACACAAACCACCCATGATTTTAATTTAGAAACAAAAATCTTTATGACGCTTAAATCCAATTTGCATAACAATTTTTGAACGTGGTGTACATTTCTAGTAACAATGCAGTTATTAGAGATCTTTTCACGTCTTATGAATCAGGACCGAAGTTTGTAAATGTGAGAAAGAAGTAAGTTCTTATATCATAAACACATAAACTAACACTGAGGTCAGCAGAAGGTCCTTTCAGCAGAGCGTCCTCTGTTAGTCGCCTCTGGTGATCTGCTGCTAGGCAACTGTGGTCCACCGTGTGATTTCTCACATGACAACATCTTCTCACCGAGCAATTAGACGTAGGAGAAGCTCCTGCGTTTCCCCAGGGTCTGGTGTTTCTAAACACAAGAGCCGTTTCTAAATATGTGTTCTTGTCTGTACTTGTGTTCTTCTGGACTCAGGAAGCGTCATCAGATGCAGCCCTAAAGTTCTATTCCATTCAGAAGATCACAATTAGCCAAGTTCACTACAAATATCTGGATGTGTTCCATGTTCTCCCTCTCCCTAATGCTGGTACTTGTTTGAGTAAAATGAACATTGTTGTTTTATTCTATAAACTACGAACAACATTTCTCCCAAATTCCTAATAAAAATATTCTCATTTAGAGCATTTATGTGCAGAAAATGAGAAATGGCTGAAATAAGAAAAAAGATGCAGAGCTTTCAGACCTCAAATAATGCAAAGAAACAAAAAGCTCATATTCATAAAGTTATAGAGTTTAAGAGTTCAGAAATAATCAATATTTGGTGGAATAACCCTGGTGGTTTTTAATCACATTTTTTTCATGCATCTTGGCATCATGTTCTCCTCCATCAGTCTTACACACTGCTTTTGGGTAACTTTATGCTGCTTTACTCCTACTCCTTGATTATATTCCAGAAGAGGTTTTTAATTTGGTAAAATCAAAGAAACTCCTCATTTTTATTTTTTGTATTTTTTGGTTACAATTTCGAAAAAAGTAAAAAATAAAAAAAGGTATCGTTTGGGTATCAGTTTTTGAATTCAAAGTTTTGTATCAGTACCAGTATTGAAAATTTCAAAATGATACCCAGTGGCAGAAAGGTGCTATATAAGTTTAATGGTAAGTAATTAAGTAACTTGTGTACGCCGTATTGAGAAATGGTCCAGATCTGTGAGCCCTGCTGAAATAAAAAGGTTATGGAAGTGAAGGAGTCAGCAGAACCTCTGAGCTGACAGTCCAGTGAAGACCTGGCCAGAAGATAACCTGGTGCAGTCGAGGCTGCAGACGTGATATTTAGTCCTGCACTCAGACATGATGCTTCTTTCCTGTCAGGCTTTTATTGTAGAGTGCACAACCTCTCTACCTCCATACACAGCCACCGAGAACCCACTTCACCTTCACACGTTTCCCAGCAATGACATGGTAAAGCGCTATCCTCCAGAGAACTGCTCTCCGTTTCCTGAGACCTGGGATGAAGAAAAAGTGAAAGATGGAGAGAAACAGGAAGAGAGGATATGCTGAGGATCCAGTTGGGTTACTAATAGGAGAAATGCAGCTTGTTTAAGAGTCATTTCCTCCAGTTAACTGTGAGAATACATGCAGTGGAGGCGAGGGCGAGACATGTCCTCAGGACAGTGTTGTTCTCGAGCTGAGAGATATCACAACCAGCGCTGCATAAACATCAGCTGCCTAAGCGCTAAAATAAAGAAGTCTAAATTCATGTTTCCTAACACGATGACTTACTAAGAAACCAACATTTGCTCTGTTACAATCCATGAACAGTCTATTTTCATGCCTTCTCCCATGCTGTTAAAATAGTGTCAGAATTTAGGAATAAATCTACACCGATGGGTGTGGTGGTCTGGAAGTGAGGTGAGTTCAGGTAAATTTCTGGTGTGTTTCTACACAGGAGCTCCACTGACTGATTAAAACCCTGGCAACAGTCAATCATTCCTATAGAGTCCATTCCTATAGGTGCTTTAACTCAACAATAAACAGAATAAAGAGTAAAATAACATTACTGTTCCCTTAAATGAGCTGCTGGTGTATCTTCACAGCTTGAATGAGCAGCTCAGTATCTGTCTCTACTGAGACGCTCAAAAGTTTCACACTGTTAAGATAAGAACGCGCTAAAGTCAGAGCTCAGCGAAATTTATTATTGAAGACTATATTAAAGCTAAACAGGAACACATACAGAATTATTTTGTAAACAAAAAGTGTTAAACAAACCAGAATATGTTTTATACTTTAGATTCTTCTAAATAAGTATCAGATGTATCTTTGAGGACAGATCTGCATGCTCTTGGTGAGATTTTAATCTCAGTGTCTTCATGAGGGAGAGTCACCTGGAATAGTTTTCTCAGCGTCTTGAAGAAAGGAGTTCCTGGAGGTACAGGCTGAAGGCTGCATTAGCATTAGAGGCTAACCCCTAGCTGCGGTTAGATAGCGCTACACTGAGTGTTTAGTGGTAAGCAGGGCGATATAAGCAAGCGGTTCGTCCCATGTAGCTTGTTTTAACACGGTAAACACGCAGGCTAGCGCTTAAATCGATTAGCAGCTAATGCTAATACTGCTTCAGCCTTGGTGTTGCAGAACTAAACTAAAACTCCTGTACTTCAACAGAGTGGCTTTACTACTATAATACCTGACTAGTAGAATTCATACATAAGGTGCACTGATGATTGTTTAAGAAAATTAAATAATTTTAGTGCACCTTATAGTGCAGAAAAATACAGTACTCAACCATCTGCTGCCTTACTGTTTAATGTTTTATGTTCTTCACTCAGTGTTGTCATGTCATGCTGATACACTGCTAAGAAAGTTACATAGAAAAATAGTAAAGTACTGATGGTTTGTCAATTTAGCAGCTGTTACTTCATAAATCCAACCTAATCACCCTAAACTCTCTCTTCCAGCCCTGTTCTGAATTTACAAACAAAGGCCAGACCAGACAGTCTGCACTATATTACATCAGCTGAAAGTGTCTGTGATTCACGTTCTGTCCCCAAGGCAGTTAAATTTAACCACAATTAGCATTGCAGAATTAGACTGGCCTATTTAATCTTACCACATACAAAGAACAAACAATCACAATCACTGTGTTCACACAGCAGGATAAAAGTGGCCCAAATCTACGGAGCCCAGGAGCGGCCGTGAATAATAAAATAATAATTTGAGCAAACGATATAGCAGTTTGTGTTCATGTTTTCTTTCATTTGAGTGAATGTGATTTCTTTATTTGGAGTGAATGTTTTTTATGTGCACCAAGACAAAAAAGCTCAGAGGAAAAGAAGCATTTCTAACTCTTAATCTGTTACACATCTGCGTGATGCAAATGCAAGTTGGTTTTACATTATTTTTGACATTACCAGAAGAAACAAAAACAGAGACAAAGGAAGAAACACAAAGACTATAAAACAAATAACTAACAAGGTCTTAACTAACAAAGAATCCAAAAAAAACAGAACTCTGTAGACCAAAACTTGGCAGGTCATAGGCTCAACAAACACAAATAAAAAATATCCAGACAGGTCAAACAAAAAGCACAACAGAGAACAAAGAAACACATGGGGAATTTATACACAGGCACAGACAAGGGATGCCTGTGGAAGTAACAAGGGGGCGTGGTTACAAATGAGACAGGAGGGGTTACAGATGACAGGGCGGGACTAAAAACAAAACAGAGCCATGTGAAGCACATGAAGCACATGGGCAGGTAAAACAAACAAGAGAACAGAGGACATGAACAGGAAGGACCAAAAAATGGAAAAACACAAGACAGACACAAGCTAAGGTGTGTTAATTAACTGCGTTTATTACCTGCTGATTATTAATGCTCTAGTGTTACAGTTATATAACACCAGAGGTGGAAAGTAATAAATTACATTTACTTAAGTTACTGTAATTGAGTAGATTTTATGAGTAATTTGTAATTTTTAAAGTAGTTTTTAAAATAAGTACTTTTACTTTTACTCAAGTACATTTTGACACAAGTAATTTACTTCACTACATTGGAAAACTCCCTGTTACTTAAGTATTTTTTTATCATTAAACAATCATTAAATGTTAAAAAAACATGTAAATATCAGTTAAAGCAGAGCAATTGCAAGTTAACAAATTAATAATGAACTGTAAAACTATAAAAATACAGTTTAGAGTCACCTATATGACCATAACTTTTTAACAGTAAAGAAAAAATGGATCATAGAAACATATACCACTTGTTCTTGAAAATGTTTTATGGGCTGGTCTGAACAAAAACTGCCTGGAAGATCCAAATTATTATGTGGAATAATAGTTTATGATTTAGATTTAATTTATGATTTGTTTTTATTTTTTACATAAAATAATTAAAAGAAACTATGTAACTTTTACGCACAGTAAATTTTAAATTGAGTACTTTTTTACTTTTACTCGAGTAGATTTTTAGATGGGTACTTTTACTTTTACTTGAGTAGAATTTTAGCAAAGTAAAGGTATTTTTACTCAATTACAATTTTTCAGTACTTTTCCACCTCTGTATAATACAGATTTTGCAGTTTTTGCCGCCGTGGTGGCGTCGCTACTGGTAGCCGAGCCTTTGTCTTCCCTGCCGTGAGAAGCTAGTAAGAGCTAGAACATCTACTTACATTATAACCACTGTTATTAGCATCAGAACAGACCCAGGACCTGTCCTCCGTCCTCAGACACCTTTACTGACCCTCCCCTCTCTGAAGGACCTAAATCACAGCCGGCTCTGCAGACAGAGACAAGTGTACAGATAATGTTGTTTAAGAGGGTTCCTGTCTGCCCGGTGTTTTAATGGCCGATCAATGACCCGACAAATGCGCTCGTAAAAGAGACAGAGATTAAACCTTTTCTGTCAGAGAGGGGAAATTTATGGCACATGTGGAGCAGTGGCAAAGAGACACAACATTACTGAAGCTGCTGTTTCTTTCTTAACTGTGGCTTAAGAAAGACAAAAAGATTAAGAAGATTGATAAAAATGGAATTACAACATCTTATGTAACAGATTGCAGAAAGCTGGATGTAAATGCAAGCTCTTAATTATAAATAAACTCGAAACAAACCAAACCGGAAGATAAAAAAAATGAAGCTAAACTATAGATAGAACATAAAAGCACATCTGTAAAGGTTTGGATAACAAACTTTAAAATATTTCACATTTCTACCCAGTGATAAAACTCCTGCATCTGGACTGCAATTGAAAAAACAAACAAACAAACAAACAGGAGGATCAGTGAGTTTTTAGGCTTTTTTCTTGGTCACATGACATCATCATGTTCAGTAGCTCCTCCATTTACACTCCCTGTTGTGTTTTTATGTGGATCTCCGTGGAAACCGTGGCGCGCGGTTGTAATTACGGTGCACGGCAGTGGACAAATATCTATTTTATTATACGCGAGGAGACGAAACTCAGAGATGTGCGTCCGGACGGGACTAAAATTATCGGAGGACCACAGAGTTCAGACAAAAACAGTAGATAATTCAGCCTGTAATTTTCTCAGAGGACGTCTGAGAAAAACAGGAACATGGTGGTACCAGACAGGAAAAAATCAAAGAGGATAAAACCCACCATAAAAGAGAAAATTACCCCAAAACCACCTGAGAAACTAATCCTGTCCGGAAAGGGCTCGAGATTGCAGGAAACCGAGGGCTACATATACACTGGGACAGACAAGGAACACCTGGGGAAGTTAACAAGAGGGCTGGGTAACAAATGACACAGGTGAGAACACTCAGTAGACGGGGCTAGGGTGGTGCAAAAAAATAAATAAAAAAGTGAAGAGAAACAGAGCTATCAGAAACAGGGGGGACAACACCAGACAAATGCGTGAGACCTTAGCTTCTGTCTGTCTTGTGCTTCTTTAGACTGTTTTGTTTCCTTCCTTCCCTGGCTCTGTTTTCCCTTGTAAAATAAAAGTATATTTAAGTATATATTTAAGTATACTTAACATGGAAAAGTACATACTTTTTAAAATAAAAATATGTACTTAAATACATACTTAAATACAAAAACTAAATGTTTTTGGGACAACATTTGGCAACTTAAGCATATTTCAATTGTAATTAAGCTATTTATAAATACAACATAAAAGCATTAAATTGTGCATTTGAGTACTTTATTGTAGAACTTCTGCACACTGAAGTAGATTTAAGTTTGTGTTTTTTAAACATAATTTAAATACACTTGCAGTATATTGTAAATGTACTACTTTGCGTATTGATGCACATATTGTGTACAGCTTAATGCTACTGGAAAAAAATTACACTAAAGTGTACTTTAAGCTATATATATTTTCTACCAACACATTTTTAGAAATACAAAGAAAGTTAAATGAATGTGTTTTTTCATAAAATATATTAAATTGAATTTTTTTTTTTTTTTTTTAGTGGCCCAGGCACAGCCGAACACCCCATAATAATGAGAAAGTAAAAGAGGGAACAGTATGTTCTAGTCATCCTGATGCAGCTCGACACCTCTAGCTTTAGCTTTCTTAATGTGAACATTATTACTTTTTAGGATCACCAACATAGCAGAGAACAATAAAGCAGAATCTGAAGTCTATCGTTTCACTCGCAGGGCAGCCCTGGTGAAAAAAGAAAATATATACTTAATTGTACTTAAAACATTTATGTACTTACTTAAAATATATTAAAAATACATTATTATTATGCTTTTATCAAACGTTTGAAGTACAAAAAATACAATATAGTGTATCTTAAATGTAATTCAATATACTTATAAAATACTTATTTCCAAATATACTTTTGTACATTTTTAGCAAAGTGTGTTAAAAACAGCTGTTACAGTAGTTCACTTAAAGTACAATGTATCATTTAAGTTTTTTGAAAGTCAATTAAATTACTACATTTATAAAATGTAAAGTAAATCTGTAACACACTAAAAATTGTAGTACAGTATATTAAAATATATTTTTATACCCAATTAAGTATACTATACTCGAAGTATATTATACTTCGACAAAAGACAGGAATAATAGATTACATTACATTACATTACATTACATTACATTTGGCAGACGCTTTTGTCCAAAGCGACTTACAATAGTCAAGTACAATGTAAAATAAGTTTAAAGGAAAAACATCTTTGGATAGGGATAAAAGGAGGACAAAGGGGAATAATAGGATAGAGGAGTGAAGGAGGGGAAGAAGGAAATGAGGTTAGAAGTAGTTAGTGTGTTAGAGGTGTTAGGAGAGTAAGTGCTCTTTGAAGAGCTCTGTCTTCAGGAGTTTATTAAAGATAGTGAGAGATTCTCCTGATCTGGTAGTAGAAGGTAGTTAGTTAGAGGTGTTAGGAGAGTAAGTGCTCTTTGAAGAGCTCTGTCTTCAGGAGTTTCTTAAAGATAGCGAGAGATTCTCCTGATCTGGTAGTAGAAGGTAGTTAGTTAGAGGTGTTAGGAGAGTAAGTGCTCTTTGAAGAGCTCTGTCTTCAGGAGTTTATTAAAGATAGCGAGAGATTCTCCTGATCTGGTAGTAGAAGGTAGTTAGTTAGAGGTGTTAGGAGAGTAAGTGCTCTTTGAAGAGCTCTGTCTTCAGGAGTTTATTAAAGATAGTGAGAGATTCTCCTGATCTGGTAGTGGAAGGTAGTTTGTTCCACCATTGGGGAACTCTGTATGAGAACAGTCTGGATTGCTTTGTGTGAATGTTTGGCAAAGCGAGGCGACGTTCACTGGAGGAGCGCAGCGGCCGGGAGGTAGCGTAAGCCTTCAGGAGTGAGTGCAGGTAGGAAGGAGCCTGTTCTGTCATCACCTTGTAGGCGATTGTAAGAGCTTTGAATTTGATGCGAGCATCAACTGGTAGCCAATGGAGCTCAATGAGCAGCGGGGTGACGTGCCCGTTTTGGTTGGTTGAAGACCAGACGTGCTGCTGCGTTCTGGATCATCTGTAGTGGTTTTACTACGCAGGCCGGGAGGCCAGTTAGCAGGGCATTGCAGTAGTCGAGGCGTGAGATGACGACCGCTTGCACCAGGAGTTGGGTGGCCTGTTGCGTCAAGAACGGTCTAATTTTTCGGATGTTATAGAGCGCAAAGCGGCAGGATCGAGCAACTGAGGCCACATGGTGCGTGAAGGAGAGTTGGTCATCAACCAGAACACCCAGGTTCCTAGCAACCTTTGTCGGTGAGAGAGAGAGAGAGTCGATACTTATAGAGAAGTTGTGTTGAAAAGATGGTTTTGCTGGTATAACTAGAAGTTCAGTCTTTGTGAGATTTAATCACATATATTTAACATCAATTCTTAGTACATTTCTAATATACCTGGTGTATAATATAATAGTGATACAGTTGTAATAATCATTAAATGTATTATAATTTTACTGTAAGCATATTTAAAATATGGGGTTACATACATGAGATAGTATGTTTAAATGTTACTTAAGTATATTTAAAATAGTTCCATTTTAGTACAGTTAAGTACACTTAGCACAAGACATTTTTTTTACTATTTTTATACAAATGAAGTATAATAAGTACAAAAAAAGTTGTTCCATTTTGTCACTCTTTATATATACTGATTAATAATAATGTGGCTACAAGAACACTTTACTATACAGTTAAAATGTATTTCAATGCTCTGTAATTATAATTAGTACATTTTATAACACAGTGTTAAATAACATTTAAATGTCATTTTTTTTGTAACACGCAAAATTTGTAGTACAGTATATTAAAATATATTTTTATACCCAACAAAGTATACTAGAAGTGTGCTACTTACAAACAAAAGGAACAAGAAGCATATTTGTACAATTTAAGTAAGACTTTTGTACTATTTTTATACTGTAATCAAAGTATAATAAGTACAAAATAAGTTGTTCCATTTTATCACTCTTTAAATATACTGATTAATAATAATGTGGCTATAAGAACACTTTATTATACAGTTAAAATGTATTTCAATGCTCTGTAATTATAATTAGTACATTTTATAACACAGTGTTAAATAACATTTAAATGTAAAAAATGTAAAAAAAAATGTAACACGCTAAAAATTGTAGTACAGTATATTAAAATATATTTTTATACCCAACAAAGTATACTAGAAGTGTGCTACTTACAAACAAAAGGAACAAGAAGCATATTTGTACAATTTAAGTAAGACTTTTGTGCTATTTTTATACTGTAATTAAAGTATAATAAGTACAAAATAAGTTGTTCCATTTTATCACTCTTTAAATATACTGATTAATAATAATGTGGCTACAAGAACACACTTTAGTGCACTATAGAAATAATAAAGCTTAATAATTTTAACTTTAATCTACTTTTTTTCTCTCAGCAGTGAAAATGTGAGTTAGAGAAGTGTGAGATTTTCTTCTGAAGAACTTTTTATTGCATTATAAAAAAGAAAAAAAGAAAAATCCTGGAGTGCACTCCAAAACACACACTGCAAAGTTACACAAGTGGATTCTGCCAATAGATGTCGGCGAGCGGTTTCGTTCCAAATGGTTTCAAAGGGATTTGCAGGCCCTGTGAAGATGTTTGAAGTTGAAATGTTGATGCGTCGGTTTTTCTGGGAGAGAGAAATTTACCTGAGGTCATGCCAGACCCTGTCCCGAGATGAAACGTCTACAAAGAACTGCAGATTCCATTAAATACAGATCTTTAAAGCTACAAACGATGTGTTACAGGCAGAACTGCTCTGCTATATTGCCATAAATCTGACTTTTCCACAGTATCTCCTCTCCTTCTTCTTCTTCTTCTTCTTCTTCTCTAAAATGAAGTTACCTGGTTCTCATGCCTTAAGATGTTTTCAAAATACACTGAACCATGTTTCAACCATTTGATGAGAAATAGCACTGATTCTGATATTTTAATCATTAATTTTCCCAAAAAGAAAAAAGTGCCCTACTACATTAAGGCACATCATGATGCTTATTGCTATCTTAAACCCCATCAACAGTCTATTTTCACACCTCGTGCCTTTGCCGTTAAAATAGCATCAGAGTTTAGGAATAAATCTACACTGATCTGGTCACTGGTCTAGTCTCAATTTCCTACATGCTTTTTTTTGTATTTTGTATTTTGTCTATATACAGTAAAAATACATGTAAAATTGATTTTGTACCCAAAGCTTTAGACAAAAATATGAAATCTTCCATCACAATTGCAATTTAGAAGCAAAAATCGAAACTCAAATAATTTTCTAATAACTGCAAAGAAAAATAGAAGAAGTAACAAAGTATATTTAAACATCTATATTTACTTATATATACTTGTTTCTGTTTTGGACTGAGTACATTTACACTTTTTCCGTTTGATTCTTAAAATTTTGATTGTGTAAAACTTTTAGTACAAAAGTTTTAAAACTGTTTATTTGGGTGAGTAAAGAGCTTCTGTTTATTTACAGTAAACTTCGATTTTTTAAGTTTTGTTTGTGAAGTTTCTCCAGGATAATCTTTAAAGCTATCTTTAAAGCTTCTTCTTCTACTTCTACTTCTTCCTCTTTTTCTCCTCCTTCTTCTTCTCTTCTACTACTTCTTCTTCTTCTTCTTCTTTTTCTCATTCTTCTACTTTTTCTTCTACTTCTTCTTCTTCTTCTTCTTCTACTTCTTTTTCTTCTACTTCTTCTTCTACTTCTTTTTCTTCTACTTCTTCTTCTTCTTTTTCTTCTACTTCTTCTTCTACTTCTTTTTCTTCTACTTCTATTTCTACTTCTTCTTCTTTGTCTACTTCTTTTTCTTTTACTTCTTTTTCTAATTCTTCTCCTTCTTCTTCTTCTTCTTCTTCTTCTTCTTCTTCTTCTTCTTCTCTTCTACTTCTTTTTCTTCTACTTCTTCTTCTTCTCCTCCTCTCTGAAATAAAGGTACCTGGTTCTCATGCCTTAAGATGTTTTCAAAATACACTGAACCATGTTTAAACCCTTTGATGAGAAATAGCACTGATTCTGATATCAAATCTGATATTTTAATCATTGATTTTCCTAAAAAGACTAAGGGCCCTATTGTACGCCCTGCATAAGATGCGTTGCGATGCTCTTTGCTATCTTACACCCCGTCAACAATTTTATTTCATGCCTTGTGCCTGAGTTTAGGAATAAATCAACACTGATGGCTGTGAACTATTTGATCTGCAGCCTTTATCTAAGAGGAAACCAACCAATCTAATAAAAAAACCTAAACTAAACGAGTATGTTTAGCATATTTGTGTATTAAATTAATAGTCTGTTTTTTTATAGGTGATATAACTTTAATTTTCCCAAAAAATCATCAGTATGCCTTATAATCCGGTGCTCCTTATGTATAAATTCTACCAGTCAGGTATTAAGGAGCAGTAAAGGAACAGAAGTTTCAGTGAAGTTTCTCCAGCACTAAGGCTGGAGCAGTATTAGCATTAGCTGCTAACCGCAGCGCTAAGCGCTAGCTCTTTCACCGTTCAGAGGTAGTATTTTGGACTGTAGTCTGCGTGTTTACTGTGTTAAAACAAGCTACATGGGACAAACCGCTAGCTGATAGTGCCCTGGGTTACCAGAACACTCAGGGTTCCTCAGTGTAGCGCTGTCGGGCAGCATTTACTAGCGCTAAGTGCTGCTAAACTGGGCCAGTTTACTGTAAAATAAATGGAAGCGCTTTATTTGGCCAAAAAAACAGTTTTCAGGAGAGAATTCTGTGTAGATTAACATCCAGCTCTCATTTGTCTTTGAAAGAAAATGTTTTGTTTACTTAGGCACTTCCCCAGCATTTTCCAGCTTCCCCATTAGAAGGAAAACATGGCGACACCCCTGTTCCTTACTAATGTTGCATAAAATGCGTCGTATAATCTGATGCGCCTTATGTATTAAAATAGACCAGAAAAAAGATATTCATTGATAGTGTGCTGTATAATACGATGGGCTTTATAGTCTATAAAATATTGTATATTTTATCTATTAATTCAATTGAATTGAATTTATTTAATCTTTATGAATAAACAAATATTGAACAAATCTGCAATGAAAAAAGCCTCTTTTTTTATCAGAATCAGCCCTGATCTTCAGTAAACAGGTTTCATGGCTAAAAAGGGAGCAGCCTGGTGTTCAATCTTCATTAATTGCACATTGCACCAGTAAGCAGGGACGTGCACAGGAATCTTGAAGGGCAGTTGCTCTAACCTGAAGAAAAAGCTCACCTTCAGGGAAGTCACTCTACTCCCACGGCCAGTGTTGTGCGTGAACGTTTATTGAACGCGCTCATTTTTTCGTGAACTTTGAACTGAACGCAACACATTTTTTAATAAAGAACTTGAACGTGAATTAGTTCACATTATGTGTCATGAACGGCAAACATCCCTGTAAATGATGAATTTGTGACATCTGCTTTCTCTTTTGAAACACAACGAGAGAAACTTGGCTGGCGTATGGCTGGAGAGAGCGCGGAGGGCTCGAGAGAGCGCGCGAGTGTCATGTCCTGTCTGTTCTCTTGTCTGTATGTTCTCATGTGACCCGGCTCCTCTGTGTTTCATTCCCAGTGTTTTTCCACTCACCTGTGTTCATTTGTAGCTCCGCCCCTTCGTCCCAGGTGTTTCCTGTTTCCTGTGTGTGTGCACCTCTATTTAAGGTCCGTGTTCCATTTCCCCGGTGTCGATCCTTGTATGTTTATCATCTGTCAGTGCTCCATGTGTTCCCCAGTTTCCTCAGTCCTGTTTTCAGTTTATTCCCTGTGTTTGTATTTGTTTTCTGTAATAAATCCCTTTTTGTTTGCATTTGCGTCCACCTCCGCGTCCTCCCTGCACCCTCACCTGACAGCGAGAGAGAGAGAGATATTCATCACCTGGTAAGAAACCCACAATTGCAGTGTCATGAGCAAATGTCTAGAATGAGCAGTTTCAAATAACGTATAGTGATTTCTAGCTTGTAGTGCAAAAAAAAGTCTTTATTTGAATATCTCACCAAAAAAGTAAAATGAACTGAACTTTGAACCAGTTCAGAATTAAAATTGTGAACTTTGAATGTGAACTGTTCACTTTGAGCATGTATGAACTGAACTTGAACTAGTTCAGAAAAGCTGTGAACACTGACCACGGCATCTTCAAACTCCTCTTGGGTCTCTGCTAGTCGGCGGAAGCGCCGCCCGGTCGTGTGCTGCGTTTTTTTTTTTTTCTAGTGAAGCGTGCTGCATGTCCCCCGCTACGCCCGCACCCCTCCCTCTCGAGGTGTCTGAAAACTTTGTTTTACGAAACTTCAATCAAAATTACGAATTATAAAGAAAATCTTGTTGAAATATGAAATCATATTTGCCTATATTATTTTTTCCCCTCCCTCGGAAGGGCAATATCAGCCAAGGACGGCAAAAGGGCAGTTGCCCAAGCACATTGGGCCATAGCACTGCCAGTAAGAGCAGAGTGTGAAGGTTCAATTAGCAGGGTAAGAGCACAGTTCTGCTCTAAATGTTGCAATGCACACAACATTATGGGAGACATACCAGAGTTCAAAAGAGGACAAATTGTTGGGGCACATCTTGCTGGAGCATCTGTGACCAAGACAGCAAGTCTTTGTGATGCATCAAGAGCCACGGTATCCAGGGTAATGTCAGCGAGATACCACCAAGAAGAACCAACCACATCCAACAGGATTAACTGTGGACGCTGTAAGAGGAAGCTGTCTGAAAGGGATGTTCGGGTGCTAACCCGGATTGTATCTGAAAAACATAAAACCACGGCTGATCAAATCATGCAGAATTCAATGTGCACCTCAACTCTCCTGTTTCCACCAGAACTGTCCGTCACCACAATCAATTATTGTGCTCTAAAACCAGGTGTTTCACTTTCATTCTCCAACACCTGTATGTCATATCAGTTCATAATTAAAGCCAGGATCAGTGCACTGTGGCAGTGCGTGGTTTAAGGTTCCTCAGAGAAGGTCGCTGTGGGTTTATAGAGAGGTTCTTCTCAGCAGCTGGGGGAAATGTAAAGTAAAGGACATTTTCTCACCTGCAGTCCAGCGAGGCAGGTAATGATTTGTCACTTCAGTCTCTAGAGAAACCCACAGTGTGAACGGCCCAATTACCCTGTAATTGAAAGCCAGTACAAGGGTGTTAAAACTGTCCTTAAAGGAAAAAAAAAAGCGTAAAACACAGTAATGCATGTGGATAATTGTTTCTAGTGACTCTCCTGATTAAAATTAAATGTTAAGCAGTAGAAAGTCAAATACTGGAGCAACAAAAGTTAAAACAATACCCAGGTTCTTTTGCGTAACAAAGATAATATGTTGATGCCAAATTAAAACTTAACTTTGTCAAACCATTTAACATAAAAAAAAAAATAAATAAACATTTATTCAGCATTAAAAAATGTGGTCATTGATGAAGAACTATGAAGAAAATCATGTGTTAAGTGTTAAATAAACCAGAATATGTTTTATATTTTACATTCTTCAAAGATGCACCTCTTGGTTAGATGGCATTACCTTATCTTATTATCTTACTTTATTTGTATTTTTATTATTGTTGTTTTTATGTCGTTTGTTTTCTTTTTAATGCACTTTATTTTTATTTTAACAATTGTTTTTTTAATTAATGTTTTTTGTCATGATATAAAAGGTGCTATATAAATAAATTTGCCTTGCTTAGATGACAACTTTGCACATTTTGGCATTTTCTCAGTCAGCTTTAGGAGTGCAGCCGCAAAGACCATCAAAAGACATTGGGATGGAACTGGCACTGATTAGGACCACCCCAGGAAAGGAAGAGCAAGAGTTTCCTCTGTTGTACAGGATAAAATCATCAGAGTTAACAGCTCCCCAGATAAGAGCACCTAAATGCTTTACATTTAGTATTTTGGTTTGTTTAACATACTTAGTGCATGAAAAAATGTGTGAACAAACTTTTGACTGATACCATATATACAGCTCTGGAATAAAATAAGAGAACACATAAAAAGTATGAGTTTCTTTGATTTTACTAAATTTAAAAACCTCTGGAATATAATCAAGAGGAAGATGGATGGTCACAAACCATCAAACCACCAAACTGAACTGCTTGTATTTTTGCAGCAGGAGTAAAGCAGCATAAAGTTATCCAAAAGCAGTGTGTAAGACTGGTGGAGGAGAACATGATGCCAAGATGCATGAAATAAAACTGTGATTAAAAACCAACCAGGGTTATTCCACCAAATATTGATTTCTGAACTCTTAAAACTTTATGAATATGAACTTGTTTTCTTTGCATTATTTGAGGTCTGAAAGCTCTGCATCTTTTTTGTTATTTCAGTCATTTCTCATTTTCTGTAAATAAATGCTCTAACATTATTTTTATTTGAAATTTGGGAGAAATGTTGGCTGTAGTTTATAGAATAAAACAACAATGTTCATTTTACTCAAACATAAACCTATAAATAGCAAAATCTGAGAATGCCTGAGTTTGCATCACTTGCATTACCTTTTATTCTTATCCTGGCTTATTTTAATATTTAATCTTATTTAAATCTTTCTATCGTTTCAACAAAAAACTTATCAAGGATATCATTAGTGCTTAAAGAGGCACTAAACCCTAAACCATATTTTTTCTGAAATGTTCAAGTTCATATTCAAGTTTTAAGAGTTCAGAAATCAATTATTTTAAATGGATTTACACAGAGAAAGAGTGTGTGAGCGGTAAAAAGAGTGTCTGCGGATAAACATTTAAATATTGGAGCTAAAATAAATAAAACAGCTGATAAAGCAGATCTTTTCTTCTGTCTGCAAAGCGTACCAAAGAACCGCCTACTTCGAGAGGAGGAGGCCATTCGACTGACGTTAAATAAGACCACAATTACCAGAGCAGGCAGCTGTTGGCTATTGCTGTCTAGCATTTAAAGGAAAAACAAATTTTTGCTTCCTGTCGAAACGATTTTATCTTGTCAGACGTGCATCTATGCAGAATAGTTTGAGGTTTGCGCGTGTGGGTGGAATTTTTGAGGCTGTAACTACGCTACCCAACAAAAAAAAACTTTTTACACAGGAAGCTTACGGCAAACTAAAAAGGCAAACTCAGCTCTTGATGTTCTCCAACTGTGACCCTTGTACTTCCTGTCTGAGAAGCACCTCCCCATAAGAAACCTTATATTTAATTGAGATTACATCATTTCTGCATTAAATTTTTTGTTTATGCAAATTTTAAAAACAAATGTTTTAACAATTTTTGGATGTCTCCATTTTTGCATCTGGTAACAAAAATCTGATGGCATAACACAATTTACTTTTGTTACAAAAAATATCATCATACAATTTTATTTTATTTTTAATTTGTCCTAAAATTTTGTTTACAAAACATGTAAATCCTCTATTTCTTTTCAGCTGAAATACTTTCATTGTAAAATGAATCATAAAAACACACTGAATGAAAATAGGTGTGTCCAAACTTTTTACTGGTCTTGTACATTAATTTATTTATTCATTGTCTGACAATATTTTTATTTGGAATTTGGGAGTTTATAGAATAAAACATAAACTTATAAATAGCAAAATCAGAGAACCGGATTCAGAGCTGTAAGATATGAGAATTATCAATTACATAATTGCCGTAATCTCTCAGAAGAATCTCATTAGCTGTTGAGATAAAAATGGGATTTTTTTCTGTGTGACATGAAAAGCATTGACAGAAACAGACACAAAGAGAGAGAGAGAGAATAAAAAAGTGAGAGCGAGAAAAAAAGAGAGAGAGAGAATGAAAAAGAAAGAGAGGCGTCTCACAGCGAGCGAGTTGACATATTTTGACTGCAAAAATCATCACAAAGCAGACGAGCCCCTCGAGGGAGACGTGAGAGAGATGTGAGAGGGAAGTGTCTCTTTTGTGGTTTATCAAGTCCTCATACTCAATGAGCTTCTAATCGCAACAAAGAATTTCAACAGTGCCACAGATACACATCAGCATATCAAAAAACTCAGGAAAAAAGGCGTGTAGACCTGAGTTTACCGCTCATTATTATTCCTGCTGTGAGACGATCTTCAGAAAGCCTGGTACAGACGAGTCTCAGTCTGAAAACTCCAAAACTGAATCGTTTACGTTTCTACTAACAACCATCAGGCCTGTAAACACATCGGATGCTTTAAAGCATCAGTTTTAGCCACGATTTCTAAATTTAAATTTCACAATTTAAAAACACAAATCAGGGGCGTCGATTGGCCCAGTGGTCTAAAGCGCTGCCACTATGAGCAAGAGGTCACAGGTTCGAATCCCACTCATGCAGCTTTGCCATCAAGCAGCTGGCACTCAGAGGGAGCAAAATTGGCCCTGCTCCCTCCGGGTGGGTACAGTACAGTAGATGGCGCTCACTCCTCACATCACTCCTAGGGTGATGTCCGCAGCACAGGGCGTCTGTGAGCTGATGTATCAGAACCGAGTCACTGTGCTTTCCTCCAAGCACGCTGGCTGCTTGGCAATATGCTTAAAATAAGCGGTTGGGGTATCACTAGTGATAGGGGGGAGTCCTAGTGAGTAGGTTGTGTAATTTGTCGTGTAAATTGGGGAGAAAATGGGAACATTTATTAAAAAAAATAAAAACGCAAGTCAAGCGTCACTTGTCAATTACAGTTCTCTATTAACAGTGTGTGTGTGCTTGAATTTATGTGTGTGTGTGTGTTTGTTATGCTATTATTATGCAGAAATATCATATGTAATATTTCATAACATTAAATGCATCTGCCTGATATTGTTTAAATCCTGCACTGTAAACCCACAATTAGTTTAAACTTATTTTTTGTTTTCTGTTTTATGTAAAATTGGATATTATCAAATATAAGTCATAAATATTATAAATTAGGTGAACATTTGTGAGCACAAACATTCAAACAGAGATCTTTGAGTTGAGTCAACTTAATATAATAATAATAACTTAGTTTTGTCTGTTGGGAAAAAAATATTTGCATTTTGGGTGTGTCCTCCTGTTTCTGATACTCACCATCAGTGTGTAGTCATTCCCCCCGGGGCTACATTAAGTAAACTTCTGGATCATATATTGTGATTTATCATAAATTGTGGCTTCTTAATTCACCTTTTAATCACAGGCTTACAGTTTAAATATTTATTTAAAAAAAAAACATATTTCATAAGTCAAATGGAATTCAAAAGAAAAATAAGAAGAAATTAACATATTTATTTATTTGGAAACACAAATAAATGGCAAGTGAATTGGTTAAACAATATATATATATAAGTTTTAAGTTATGCTAATTTAAGTTTTCAGTATCCATTAGGTTACTTATTTAAGGCGACTGGTTTGCTCAATTAAAAAAAAAAAAAGTAAATTCAACTCATCAGGGCTTAAAGTGTAAAAATCTTCACAAGACCTTTAATGATGACTTTTGGTACCTGGTACCAATCCTTTAAAGGTCCTTTGGGCTTTGAGTTTATTTGGGTTCATTTTGGTTGATCGATTGACCTTCTTTACAGCATGTTTGGTTGTTATTTCCTATTTACTACACTGTAAAAAAGAAAAAGTTAAGAAAACTCAGAATTTAAGGCAACTGCACTACATTTTTAAGGCTCAAACCTAAACTTTTATGTTTTGAAGAAAACCAGGACCACATGTGCCAACTAGAAATCTTTGGTTCAGACAATTCATTTATCATATGTATAAAAAAGTCTCACCAACTTAAACATTCTTTATGTTTTTAGTTTACCTTTATAGACCTAAGTTGTGGAAAATGTGTATTTTATGTTCTGCTGACAATCCCAGGAAGTTGTGTCAATGACACATTTTACATTTAATAAAATTTATATATGAGGGTGCCAGTCACTGTCTGTCTGACTGTCACAAATTCTAGTACTCCCAAAAAAAGACTCCATTTCCCAGAATGCACCTGTGCTCAACCCTCCAGACATGCAGGGCCTCATCTGTGTTCCAGCTCTCCGTGCTTCTAAGCATTACTCACACCTGGACTCTCTAGTATGAATAGCCTCTTTTTTCACTCACTGTTCGCCTCAGAACTGAATCTATTCTCATTCTTTTACCTCGCCTTTCCTTGTATTTTTAACTATCCTTTTGCCTTGCAGTTTTGTCCAGTTGAGGATTTCCCGTATATGACCTCATTGCCTGCTCACTTTGGTATGTTGTTTGTTTATGCTGTTATTTGGCTATTGACCCTGCCTGTCCCTGACTATTCTTACAAGCCTGATCTTTTATTTAATAAATTGTATGTTTGGTATCCACGCTTGTCTGTCCTGTGTTTGGCTTCCGTGACAAATGGAATAACACTATATTTATTTTTTTGACAATTTAGCAAGTTAGCAACTGGAAACATATTACATATCTGGCTTACTAACAGCCATATAAGATTGACCAGCTGAAACCCGCCAGCATATCGTCACACTTAACATCACCAACCATAGCGACTTGCTCTTATAGCCTACAACACTGAACACCTGCAGTTTATACTGTAAATCTAAAGAGAAGACAGCAGCAGCCTGAGGGGAATGACTACACACTGATGGTGAGTGAGAGGTAGGAGGACATGCCCAATATAGCATGACCAACAAACCCCTGTTTAATTGCTCAGAAGACCCCCAAAACAGATTATTTAGTTTGACTGACTTTTTACAAGAAACTTAAAGCTGATGTCTGTAAATTTTGGGGATTTGGGGGATTTGGGCAGGTGTGATGCAGTCTCCTTTTAGAGTGTATAAATACAAATCCAGGTTATGTTCAGTGCACATATATACAGGATATATAGCAGTGGTAACCCAGGGAACCCAGGAGCAAAAAAAACTATTAAAAACCTATAAAAAAGCATTACATACTATTAGCACCAGTTACTGATGTTCTGGATTGTTTAATTGTTTCATTAATGCTGAGTTGAGTGTATTGTGGGTGCAGGTATCCGGACTCAGGGGTTGCTGGCTGGAGTAAAGAGACAGTTTAAGGTCAAACATAAAGATGCTGACAGAGATTTCTATTGATGCTGAGGCTGCAATGTTTCATCTGCTATAAGCACACATTACAACCTTCCAGCACGGACGAGTGAGTGTGTGTGTACACATTCTCTCTATACTGTCTCTATATCTCTCGCTCTTATATTGATTCTTGAGGCTGATCCATATTTTATCTGCTGTAGACTAAAAATATTTGTGTTTTACATTAAAAGATGTATATAATACAAAAGATCAACATTTTAGTTTTTATTTCCAGGTATTTCCATCTGGATCTGATACTCATTTTTCTTATGAGCAAAAGTATTGGAACGTATGACTGTGAGGTGTGTTTTGTTGCCCAGGTGTGTCCTAAAACACGGATTACTCAAACAATAAATAAATAGCGCAAAATGCCTGACTGTTCGGTTTTAGATTGGGGTTTTATCTGTACAGATTGTGCATTTATTATTCAACCACTTAATTCTTAATTCTTTACATTATCACTTCCCCAACCTCACTTACATTCAAGTACATTTACCCATGATTGGGTATTCACATATTCACTTTTCAGAACTATTTTGTAATGTATGCATATTTATATTTATATTTCTATGGCACATCAGTCACTTTTATAATCAATGTCATTGCATTTTGCACTTTGCTCTGTTAATTATTTAATGACCATTAGCAACATCTATTGTACTGCTCCGTTTACAGATATATATTTACCTATTTATATATATATTTATAGTATGTTTTTTATAGCCTTATATATTTTCTATTTTTCTGTGTTTTAATTTATGTTTAAATTTGTTTCTTAATATGTTTCTTTTTTTATTGTGTTGTTGCTGCTGGATGCCTAAATTTCCTTCGGGATAAATAAAGTATCTATCTATCTATCTGTCTGTCTATCTGTCTATCTATCTATCTATCTATCTATCTGTCTATCTGTCTATCTATCTATCTATCTATCTATCTATCTATCTATCTATCTAACATGAAAAACACAGATCTGTGAGAGTCTATGGGTGAAAACAAGCATTTGTGAAGCTGAGAGCAGATAGAAAAACAACTTTTCATAGCCAGAACAACCATTTGGAATCTCCTGAAGTAGAAAGTCGTCACTGGTGTACTATGTAACTGATGTGAAACAAGCAGACCAAAGACAACTATAGCAGTTGATGACCAAAACATGCTATAAAATGTAAATGCTATAAAGAAAAACACCTAGTAACAACCTCCAGAGAGCAGAGCAGGAATTGTTGGTCTTTTGTATCATATTCCTTTTTTATATATAATACTCAGTTTCAGATTTGGGTTCTGCTTATTGACTATGCATTTATAGTTAGAGGAGAGTCTATGGGTGAAAAACAAGCATTTGTGAAGCCTAGAAAAGATGAAAAATCAATCAGAGCAATTGGAGCACAAATTTAGGCCATAGCTTGAACAATCATTTGGAAAGTCCTGAATAAGAAAGTCGTCACTGGTGTACTAAGTAACAAAGACATTATATATGTAGACCAAGGAAAATCACAGCATAAAATGAGCAAAACATTGTAAATGCCAGAAATAAAAACACCTAGTAATCTCCAAAGGGCAGGAGTTGTTGGTCTTTTGTCTCATATTTCTTTTGTAATGTAAAAAAGAATTTTTTTTAGTCTAGAAACAAACAGATTGGTCTCACTGTTGGACTGTGGGAAAGAGGAGCAAAAGACAGAATGCATCATGAATAATATTAATGTTTCTCAGCGTTTCTGATAAAATAGGGGAATCAGAAGTGTGATGGAGCGAAGCCGTCTCTCACCCCACCCTACAGCTCATCAATACCACAGCTCAGTCTGGGGGATGGGGTGATGAGTGACAGTCAGGAGGGTGTTGTGTGGGAGGAGAGGATTGATATCATCAGGGGGAGTCCTGATAAACAACCAGAGATTCCCCACCATCTCCTCTTTCTGAATAACAACACTGCATCCCTCCATCACTCCACAAACAAGCAGTGCAGAACTGGGGCTGTAGGGTTTGGGATATCACTAATGTACACAATCATGGTGTAACACTGTATACATTTATATATTCAAGGCAGGAATGCCATATATCATTTTAACAGGCAAACAGGCTCCTCCAGTAATACTCAGAGCTGTATGTTAAGTTAAAATACACTGTAATTTATGTATAAATGTTTGTGAATTAGACTTACTAAAATTACTGCTTCCCTACCTCATAAGGTGGCGCTATAATCCCTAAAAGAATAGAGTAAACCTGCTTTGAAGAATATTGGTTGTGAAATTCTGTGAAACTGCAACCAATAACACCAATAAACCCAAAATTCATAGTATTTTCTTATTTAGTGTTTTAGTATTTAATATTTTAGTATTTTATCCTCTTTAATAACACAGATGCTGTAGAAAATTGTCTTGCAATATATTGACAATCACAAAAGCACAGTATTATGACAATATTGTATCATAAGATGCCCTGTGATTCCCACACTGTAAAAAAAATGCTATGAAATCCAAAGTAGTATACCGTGTTTCTGCACAATTAACTACCGTAAATACTTTTACAGTATTATACTCTGAATGCGGCCAAAACCACAGTAATTACCTTGAAAATGACCAAATCACAATAATAATCCTACTTCTGTAGAAATTCACAGTAATAATCCCACTACTGTAGAAATTCACAGTAACAATCCCATATGTATAAATGAGTAGATAAATTTGCAATTCTGATATCTCTGTGTTCGCAGTAGCACTTGAAATAAAGCCATTAGCAGTGCCACAGCGGTTTAGATAACCAGAAAAGGCTGTTGTGTTCAGAAAAACTGCTGGGAAGACCTACCAGACACCATGTTTTTAGAATAAATTCAATTGGAGTGGCAGAAATGGACGAAGAAGCACACTGATGCCTTTTATAAGAAAATTTTGTCCTCTCTACACACTTAGGAATACTACTTTTACAACTGCTTTCACTTTTAAAACTGCTCTAACCATGGATCCCGGATTGTGATTCTAAAGTCACAGTTGAGGAATGTGTCTCACACATTTCACAAACTAGACTACAGTTTCAGCACTGTTATGACAATTTAAACAAGCTAGCTATGGCGTCATTTTACTCCCAATAGCCGAGAGTGAAGTTTTTGAACGCAAGAGTCTATTTCATGCAGCCCTCACGGATTTGATTTGCTCACGTGTAAAATACAGGTGTGCTCTCACAAATGTACCATGCTCTCTCTCAGATTATCTCTCCTCTTGTAGGAATCTGTGCGCGCTCTCGGATATATCATGCTCGTGTGTTATCTGGCTGTTCCTAATGTTTTGAGAGTGTGCGCGACCTCAACTTCCACCTGTGTGCTCGCGGACGTGGCAACAGGATTTAACCAATTAAATTCCTAATGCCGCTTGCTCTGACCCTGAAACTTCTCCAAGACGGATGGTTCGGGTCAATGGACTCAGGTAAAGTGATGTATTAATATTAATTTATACAATGTTCTGTGGAATAATTATAATGGTTCATATTATATATATATATATTATGGTATTACAAATGTGAAACAGATATAGAGACTAACTGTTGCCTAACTAACATAGCCGGTCTGCCGTGTCAGAATGCCGGTGTTCCCAAAATCATTCCAGCTCTATTGAGACTGGTCATTTAGGTCCAAGCTGATAATGCAATAGTAAAAACATTTTTATTCTAATTTGGAGTTTACTATGTAAAATCTTTGATTATATTTTATTATTTCAGAGCAACATATTTCAGCTATTAATGTAAAAATGTCTTCATCGCGTTTTTTTCAACCAATGAGAATGCAGAGCAAGCGGCTTTAGGAATTTAATTGGTTAAATCCTGTTGCCACGTCTGATTGGCTGAAGACTTTTGGCAGATTTGTTGCAGTGAAGAGCTCAGCACTCAAGCAGGGAACGCTCCGTGAGCACACAGGGGGAAGTTGAGCGTGAGCGCACGCTCTCGAAACATTAAGAACAGCCAGATAACACACGAGGATGATATATGCGAGAGAGCACGCAGATTCCTACAAGAGGAGAGATAATCTGAGAGAGAGCATGGTACATTTGTGAGAGCACACCTGTATTTTACACGTGAGCAAATCAAATCCGTGAGCGCTGCATGAAATAGACTCTTGCATTCAAAAACTTCACTCTCGACTAGAGGTGGGCGATACCGGGAATTTTGGTATCGATCCGATACCAAGTAAACGCAGGGCCAGTATTGCCGATATCGATACTGATACCAATACTTTTTAATATTTAAGCTTTATAGATCCAAATGATCCAAAAACCTAGGATATAATTTCACCAAACATTGTAAGTGATAACAAAATACGTTAGTATCACAATCAACATTTTTTGTTTAGAAACAATGGAACAGTAACAAAACAAAGTTTAAATATAAAGTAAAAAAATATTAAAAAATAAAATAAAAATTCTCCCCTCACTAGACATCTTTTCTAGTTCTTTCTTTCTTTGTTTCTTTTTTTAATAGAATTGTCATTTGGAAAAACAATAAAAAATAAGGAATTGTCTTCCTTTCAGTGCAATTCAAATGCAAGTTTTTCTTAAATAAACAGAGTGTAAAAAAATATCACTCAACACAAATCTCCTGAGGTAGAGGCGTGTCGACACGAGGAGAGCGCTGAGTGGGCGGGGCCAGGCTGAGCCTACCTGCGTGGCGGTTTGGCTGGCTTTGCTGAGCCATGTGACGCATGTGCAACAACAAGAGACCAGAGAGTAGACTGTGGTGAATCCTCGTGCGCAGCAGTCAGTGCGTGCGGCAGAGAAAAAAAGCTTGAATATCGATATTTTTCCACAAGTATTGCTCAATACCAATACCAGCGTTGGTATCGATATTATCGATATTTGGATCGATCCGCCCACCTCTACTCTCGACTATTGGCAGTAAAATGACGCCATAGCTAGGCATTTAATTATTTACATAAATGTGATTTTGCAGTTAATGTTGTGAACTTAATAATGACCGTAAATAAGAACACTATTCTAGACTGCTTCTTGCACATTTTCAGTAGAAATGTAAAAAAAAAATGAACATGTCCTAAAACTGCTCGCCCTTTTTCATATTTGGAAATGAATAAATGAGTCTGACTCTGCTGCAGAGCAGGGCGAGTGGAATGCTTGATTAATCTAAGAATACTGGCAGAGAGAGTGAAAACACACTGCAAGCCAAGTGAAGCTTTTAATTAGGCCCTGAGAGAGATCTCCTCAAAAGCACAATCGCCATGCCCGATTCATTATACATTTAACAGGTGATTAACAAAGCTCGCATTTATTCTTTTACTGTCAGTGTTTCGGATGTTCTCACCAGTTTTCACACGGAATCACAAGAAGAAGGATAATCAGTTTCTCTGATTTTGCTATTTATAGGTTTATGTTTGAGTAAAATGAACATTGTTGTTTTATTCTATAAACTACAGACAACATTTCTCCCAAACTCCAAATAAAAATATTCTCATTTAGAGCTTTTATTTACAGAAAATGAGAAATGACTGAAAAAAAAAGATGCAGAGCTTTCAGACCTCAAATAATGCAAAGAAAACAAGTTCATATTAATAAAGTTCAGAAATCAATATTTGGTGGAATAACCCTGGTTTTTAATCGCAGTCTTCATGCATCTTGGAATCATGTTCTCCTCCACCAGTCTTACACACTGCTTTTGGATATTGCAATTTTCTGAGACACTGATTTTTGGGTATTGGGTATTGGCTGTAAGCCATAATGTGTATAAAACACCTATATAATATATGAGTTTTACATTTGAACTGAATTACTAAAATAAAGTATCTTTTCAATTATATTCTAATTTAATTTTTTGAGATGCACTAGTATGCCTTTGAAACTGTAATGCAACCTTTTGGTTTAGAGTATTTATTTTGGTCTCTCCTCATTGAAACAGATGGAAGGCTGATCTTGCTCATGACTGTAAATAATGCTTACATGACTGCCTGGCTGCACTGCAAAGATGGCTGCCAAGTGAACTGATTTGCCTAATAGGACTTCGGCTTGGATACCTTCTGTGATTTCGTTTGCATGGCTCCTACGCTCCTGACCAACCCCAGGGTTTTTTAATGAAGCTTCTTCTTCTAACTTTGTTTTAACTTTTATTTATTATTCTTTAGTGTCCACTGCTGTTGATTTACGCTGTATGTAAGAAGTATAGATACTAGATTTTAATCAAATACTTCTGTAGAAGTTGTAGAAGTATCAACTCAAGCTTTTTACTCTTTAGTTAAAAGTGTTTTTTTAAAAAGTACTGTTTCAAAACTACTTAAAGTATAAAAGTAAAAGTAATGTAAGGAGAAACAATAAAAAGCAATTAAGAACAAAAGCTTAGGCCACGCCCACAGAGTCCTATAGCGCACTACCCCCCTCCCCAAAACACATTTTTCTTAAAGCCATAATGACTATAATGTTAAAATATTAAAATGTTAATGGTGATAATATGATTTGGGATATTGCACTAGGCTGTTCCCTAGTGTTTCAGCTGCATATATGCCCCATTGTAAATGAAAGTATTTTATATACAGTAGAATGTAAGTATATTAAAGAAGCTTTAGCAAAAAGAGCCAATCAATTTGATGGTTGTGCCAAGAATGGTGGAGGTGAGGCATTCTAATTGTAAAGCCCTGTCTCGACATGGAGATCTGCGCAAGTGCAGTAGCCAGAACAAGTTGAAAAATGCAAAAAACATTTTTTTGTGTATTAATGAATCAAATGCAACAAACTGTTCTTGAGTTTTTGCCAGTAAAATGCTAGCGCATATAAAAAAAAAATGAATATCATTGAAAAGTTACTTTATTTTAGTAATTCGTATGCAGGTGTGACGATGGATCACAGTATAAACCAATAGGGAGTCGGAATTGGTATATGTTTATACTTCTCTACATCCAATCACAATCAGATTCACTCTATCTGGATGGAGAGATTTATCTGGATTGGGGTTTTATTGAACGATGAGAAGCCGGAATAAAAACAAGCTGAAATGAAATAGAAGTAACGAGGCTGTTTTTGAAATGTACACCTTTTCCGGGCGACCTGTCACTCATATTGGTTGGCTATGAGCATATCTTCACACACCTGCGGTGTGGATCATCCTGCAGTGTGTGTCACAGTATAGGGCTCAGAGCCGAGCAGAGCTTAGTTGACCTTCTGGATCTGCTCCGGATCACAGCAGCGCTATCACTTCTCCTCGAGCTAGTCTGCACCCGCTGGCGCTAGCTGGGAGAAATTAATCAAAATTTAATCTCTCTGCACAGTGAGGGGGAAGCCAGTGCCCTGATCCTCCGCCTGACACCTTCCATTAGGCCAACTCATTTACCTGCATGCAAGAAAGAGAGTGAATCTCAGAGCTGAACTACGGTGCAGAAAAACTTAAAAAGAGACTCAAGGATAATATTAAAAAGTGCTAGAATCATTGTAGTGGTGGTTTGTATTGTTATGAAAGTCTTGTTGACAATAAGGGTGACTTTATAGTCTATTTTCTTTCCTTCCATTTGCATTGTTTAAATAGCAACAGTGCTTCTGAATACAGGGGTTGGACAATGAAAGTGAAACACCTGGTTTTAGACCACAATAATTGATTGTGGTGACGGACAGTTCTGGTGGAATCAGGAGAGTTGAGGTGCACATTGAATTCTGCGTGATTTGATCAGCCGTGGTTTTATGTTTTTGGATACAATCCGTGTTAGCACCCGAACATCCCTTTCAGACAGCTTCCTCTTACAGCGTCCACAGTTAATCCTGTTGGATGTGGTTGGTTCTTCTTGGTGGTATGCTGACATTACCCTGGATACCGTGGCTCTTGATGCATCACAAAGACTTGCTGTCTTGGTCACAGATGCTCCAGCAAGACGTGCAGCAACAATTTGTCCTCTTTTGAACTCTGGTATGTCTCCCATAATGTTGTGTGCATTGCAATATTTAGAGCAGAACTGTGCTCTTACCCTGCTAATTGAACCTCCACACTCTGCTCTTACTGGTGCAATAATGTGCAATTAATGAAGATTGAACACCAGGCTGCTCCAATTTACCCATGAAACCTCTCACACTAAAATGACAGGTGTTCCATTTCATTGTCCAACCCCTGTATATCTACACTGATGGGTGTGGTGGTCTGGAAATGAGGTGTGTTCAGGTAAGCAATAGAAAACACAGGTGAACCACTGACTGATTTAGTCCTTGACAGCAGTCACCAGTCAGATGTTCATTGCTATCTTGGCAACACAGGTCCGACGTAAATTTAACGTAACGTAACATCAATTAAAACGTAAATGAGCTGCTGGAGCTCCTTCACAGCGTCAACCAGCAGCTCAGTTTCCTCTGCTGAGAAGAGTTTGTTGGACACGTTCAGGTAGCTGCACCGTTTAAATAGCAATCCACCAAAGTCAGAGCTCACCTGGCTCCTAAAGTAAATGATGAGCAAGTGACGTGTTATCTGATCTTCATCCAAGTCAAGAGTATTGACAAATATACTGTGTCTATATGATTTACACACAAAATATATCATCCAGCAATCAAAGTGGTTGTGGAAAAGGTAAAAGTAAGTGAACCCTTGGAATAAAAAGCTAGTGTAACAACTCAGAATGAGAGGCAGGATGCAAATGCAAGATATTTTTAATAGAGGCCTCAATAGAAAACTAACAAAGCAACAAATACTAAGACTATCAAGAAAAAATAAAAAAACTAGACAAAGACAAAGGAAATATTAACAAAAACAGAAGACAATAAAAAGAATAAAGGTAACAAATGAAAAGAAAAAAACAATCTGCTACAGAGAGAGTCAAACATAACTATGGGGTAAATGTGGAGCTGGAGTAATAAAGAACACCTGGGGGAGGTAATTAGGAAGTGGGGAAACATACTAGACATAGGATTGAACATGACAAGGTGGGGCAAGGTCAGTCCATCCCTTGACTTAGTTTATGACAAATTTATGCAGAAAACCATAAAATTACAAAACGTTCACATACTTTTTCTTGACTTTTTCTTTTATATATAAATACACAGTCTGATGCATATACTTTTAGAGCTCTATGTGCTAAAAGCTGCCCTACAAAGTAATAAAAGCAAAATATGACCAATTTGCTCTTTAAAATTTGAGAGTTTTGTATACTAAGCTGATCAGCCATACATGGTTATATTACTCATTTATCCATTTATCTATTTTTATATACAACTCTCAAATGAACCACTGTTTAAATGGCTGATGAGCACCACTGTGACTGGGCACATGAGTTTTTTACATATACTTCTGTAAATGGACAATTGCCATTGGATGATTACCATTATCTTGAAGTGCCATTAAGAATAATGTGGAGCGTTGATATATTTTTACCTTGGAAGATTGGCATGCTAGTCCTCTACTGAATATAACTGTAATGAAGAGGGTTAGTTTTGGGATGATAGTGTTAAGAAGCAAAAACTGAAGGAAGGTTTTGCTAATGCAGGGAATCGTCCATTAAACCAGAGTATTGTGACAGCATGTATCAGTACTGACGTTGTCTGTCTGCCTGCCATGAGCTCTAGTTTATTCTCCAACGACTCTACTTCTACTTCCCAATCTCACATGGCGCTTTGGCATTCTAACTCGCCGGCCTTCTTATCATTCGCACCTGGTGCTTCTAGTATAAATTGCCCCCTGTTTCTGTTCCTAGTTGCCTGGTATTGAACCTTGTTTTCTAGCTCTCCTACTAAGTGGTTTATTTGTATTTTGCTTTTTTGTTATCGAAACATTTAGCTTCTTTGACCACTCTTTTGCCTAGCCCTTTATTATAGTTTGTTTGTTTACTCATTGCCAATCCTATTTTTGTATTTTTGACTACTCTTTTGTTTTGGCCTTCTTTTGTTTTTTTTATATTCTGTGTATGACCTCTTTGCCTGCCCACTCTGGTATATTTTGCTTGTCTCTGCTGCCCTTTTGTTACTGACCTTGCCTGTCCCTGACCATTCCTATAGACTACTGAAGTCGTGTTGTCATTTTGAAGTTGGCGCCATGTTGTTTATGTCCATAATTGGGCTTCCATGTCAATGAAAAAAAAAAAATGGGTGCAAAATCGAGTCCACTGCCATTCCCTTCCACTGTGCTGTGATGTTAGCCAAGCATTAGCTTAAAGCATTTTTCTCATTACGACTCTTAAACGATCTCGAAATTCAGAGGATCCTGTGTTGTTTAGTAGGTAAATTTACACAGAATAAAACGTATAGAGTTCTGAACATGTTTATTTAGAGGCAAGTTTAGATATGAAAGCTACATGAGGACTACAGAATGACGCACAACTTCAATGGTCTATAGTTTTTTTAGCCCTTTATTTAATAAACTGTGTGTTTGGTATCCAAGTGTCTCTGTTGTGTGACTGGCCATCGTGACAGCTTGTAGTTTCTATTATTGTTCCGTCTCATGATGCCCAGCTCCAAGCTTTGTATTGAGAGTTTGCACTCTTGATTTAATTCACATCGTCCTCATAATGTTATCCACCAAGCTGACAACCTGAATGAATAGTCGCTACATGGTGAGCGAATTTGACCTCCAGAGAAACAAGTTTAGCCTCTTCAGATTTTGAGCGACAGAGCAATTATTCCTCTCTGGATGAAAATATTACACAGCAGTTCTGCTGAATCATGATTTCTGCAATAATCCAAGTGACAGCAACGACGGCTTAACAAATAGAAGCAATGGGCTTTGAATCACACGCTGTATTGCTTGCCGGCTCGTATTATTACAAGCTATCTAAATTGCCTTGTTTAATCAACGCTTGGCTCAACAGGCGTCGAGTCTAAATAAGACTTTGAGGCGCAGTAATAACTGTCTCTCTGAACCGAATTTCACAATCCCCTTTCAGGTGGCGGATGCTGCGCTCAGTTTCCATAGTAACTTTGGTTTGATACAGTGACATTCAGAGAGATCGCATATGTATGTAGGAGCTGATATCATCCTTCAGCTGAAGATCAGTCCCAGACGAGCAGCTTGTCATAAAAGAACCAAAGGATTCTGTAGAAACTGCTGTATAGCCTGACTGATACTCTATTATTTAACACTTTATTACAAACACCCACCTCGCATTTACACACAGTGGAAAAAAAATGTTAAAGCGACAATAACAATAACAAAAAAATAACAATAATGCACGTGATTAATTTGGAATCAGTAATGCTGTCATATTCTTGTCCTGTTTAGTGTCTTTCCTGTCTTTCTGTGTTGTTTTCCTGCCATTCTGCCTTTGTTTTGATTGCCGTGTGCTCCCCAGTGTTTTATTGTACTTTTTGTCTCCTCCCAGTCTCCTCCTTGAGTGTAACTCCGCCCGCTCGTTACCTTCCCCATGTGTTTCCTGTCTGTTTCTTATACATTTTCACGTCAGTTAGGATGCTGTTTTTTGTCTCAGTTTATTTCTTTTTTTTTGTTAGTCCTGTTTGTTTATTCATCCTGTTTTTGTGTTTATTTCTTTGGTTCATATATATATATATATATATATATATATATATATATATATATATATATATATATATATATATATATATATTGTCATGGTCAGAACAGAATAGCAGACAAGCGCAGATACTGATAAAAACAAAGTGTGTTTATTATAAGAATAAACAGATGTAATCAGGGTCGATACAGAAACAGGGGTAATTACCAGTAGACAGAGCAATGCAGACAAAACCATACCATAAACGAGAGACAGTCCAGAGTTCATACACAAGCAATCCAGTATCAGAGATAATCCAAGAGGCGGTGGTGAAAGCACAGTCCAGGTCATACACAAACAATCCAATATCAAAGGCAGAGGCAAAAATCGGCGTCGAGAAACAAAAAGCAAGGTCATACACAAAGTAAACTGAGACAAGAGATAAGTAACGCTTTGTACGAGGATAACCTACAATACGCGGCGATGAAGTCTGTTTGGCTTGCACCTTTATAGTGCCAGTAATCAGTATTCGGGGCTTCCTGGTGGAAGCAGGTGAGGTGTCACGTGATCAGGTGAGTGCGTGATGTCAGCGGGTGGTGCATTCTGGGTAGTGTAGTTGTTAACCTGAGAACCTCCGTTAGAGCTGGGTGTGGAAGGGACAGAGGAGCTAACAGCACCAGACGTGACATATATATATATATATATATATATATATATATATATGTATATATATATATATATACATATATATATATACACACAGGGCCGCCGCTCTGCATGCGCAGACAACGCAGCCAGCGTTAGGCCTCAACCATTTTGCAGTTGCAGGGAGCCAAATTGACTGAGAATGAAATGTGTTGAAATTATGACATTATTAAATTTAAAACCCAATGTGAATTATTTATGATACGCTCATCTTTGTTGTCTTTAAACATTGCATGGGGCACCTACTCTACTACTTAAAAGCGGCACGTTATTATTTTTGTGCATAATATAATGCCCCCACCCCTATTGCCTGAAATGGCACGGCTCGGTTTGCTCTGTTGGTTGTTGCCAGATGTGACATTTTCCAGTCAAATAAATAATCAAAAAATGCATGGAGGCGCTAAATCTTGCGCATGTTTAACCATTTTTAAAGTGTATGTGGCCATTCTATACAAAAACTTGTCCAGTGCAATATTTGTGTAAGTTAAAAACTTAAAATAAAATAAACAAATAGGATGAAAAATCGTAACTTATCTGGCAACCTTAGTCCTAACTAAAGTAGCAACGCTACTTGAGTTTGGCAGGAGACAAGTTCACCGCGCGAAGTTGCTACTAAATGGTAATTCAACTATGAAGCGACGGTTTGAGTCTGGAGCTGAGAAGAAGAAGAAAAAGAAGCAGAAAGATGAGGCCCATGCATCCCTTTCTGGTGAGTAACTTCGATGATAAAGGTTTAAATAGTTTTGATTACTTCATGTTCAGTGGTGTTGCCTGAGCTAGTTACGTATTGTTAAGAAACAGTAAATATTAATATTAAAGGTATTTTTCAGCTGATCAGACAAATTGACATTTAATCCAAAAACCTGATTATGATTAAGAGAATGAAGTGTCATGTGAGTGATCTTGTTTGGGCTGACTCAAGTGTCTGAAACTAGTGAGTTGTTTCTGGATATTGGACCTGAACTGTGTATGTGGGTGAGTGTGCAAAGGACAGTTAGGCTGACACCTCAAAACTGAATGTCCAGTCTGTAGCATGTAATGCAGAAGTCAGCGCCTAAGCAGCAGAGATGAGGCCGGAGGACACATAGAAAACAGTAGTAATCAATAAATGATTTAACTTAATCAGTTAGAAATAGTTGCTGAGGAACCGTTTAACTGACCTTTGCACAGTATGTATGGGTGGGGTTTTGGGGATATAAGGTCTTGCAAATGTAAGGATAATTGAACTTCTTCTACTGAAACTCTGTCTGAGTGGAAGGGGTTCCCAGAGCTCTGTTGTAATAAATTGCTAATTTGCTGAAGATCTAAGTATCCTGTCTCTCTATCAACTCTACTTCGGGCTTCCATCAAAAGAATCAAGGGGAACGCACTGGAGCAGTTGAGGGTAGTGCTGTTTTTCCCAACAGTTGGCTTTGCTGATTTGGTAGCTTTAAACGCTTAACTAGAAACTAATCTGGGTATTGCAAGGAACGTGGCACGTTTGCAAATAGTAGTAGTGTAGTTTGAAGATTTTTAGTGACTTTAATAAAAAATTAATAAACAGAGTAGCCTACCTATTGACTAATGCCGTCAGTGCACTATCCAAATGGTCTGTATGACAGCAGGATCAGACAGCTCTATAGATTTTGACAGGCTGATATAAATACACCACGAATATAAACGATCCCTGACCAGTTATGCTTAGGGCCTCCAAAACCTTAGCAGCGGCCCTGTATACACACAAACAACTGGTTTGGTAAATTGGTAAATTTGGTAAATCAGGTGAGCTGCTGATGGAACTGAACATATATATCGTCTCTGTCCAATGTAAAACACTTATCTCCAAAACAGCAACTTTACAGGAGAGAGACAAAACCTTCTAAACTTTCAATGGAAGTCAATGTAAAAAGAGTTTATTTCAGGTCATTTTAAAGCGTTTCTATTGGTCTGTTCATCAAGAAAGTATAGTATAAGGCACAGTATAAGGGACAGTTTGTCTGTTCAAATTATGAAGTAAACTAAAAATCCACAAAAATGGAGATAAGTGTTGTTCATAGGACAGCGACGATATACTAACATAAAAACCAAGGGGATAAAATACACATGGAGGGAACAGGTAACAGAAAACACCTGGAGACAGGAACAAGGGGGCGGGGTTACACTGAGGAGGAGAAGGAGACTGACAAAACGTGACAAAGACACTATTATTTTTTTAAATGATTATTTTTTTAAAGTTATTTATGCCACCAAGTTTGACCCCAACTTCTGCAGTAATCTGCCCCGCCCCCTCCCAGCATGCAGATTTTTTTCTTTCTGGAGCAGTTCACTTGTGGTGATCTTGATCTGATCTATCAAATTGACGTTTTTACAGTTAAGCTGATAAAGTGCAGTTTAATCTGATATATTAGCCAGATAATATACTGCCATGAACAAATGCTGCCTCTGCTGCTCCATGCTATTTACACATGCAGTACTGTGCAGCGTTCACTGCTCACATCTGTGCTGGCACTTTTGGTGTGGTAGGTTAAAGGGGGCACATTGAATAGACTTTCTCAGTGGGGTCCTTGTTATTTACAGGCCTGTAAATAACCACTTCCATTTGGGTAATTTCAGCAGGAAGCCCTGTTCATTATGGAAAACCTGATAATTGCAGTGAGATATTTTTATGAGAAAATGAGGGAATAAAAAGTGTGGGAACACTGAGATGTATTAAATCTCTCACAGGGAAATCACTCTCCAGCTGCCTCTCCACCTAAACGGGATCATTTTCTTTTTAATGGCTACATTTATTGAGTGCATTCATCCTGCTGTTGTTTACAGATAAGCAGATAAGTTACTGTGTAAAACTGATTTACCCATTATGTTTCCTCCCAGCACTCTAAAACAGGAAATAGTTTCCTCACGATATTATATATCCACCCAACACCATTAGTCTGCTTATTAGAAGACCCATCAACTACTAATACAACACCAGAAAACAATATAACACTGTATTTTATGGACTATAATGTGCATCGTATTATAAAGAAAACTATAAATGAACATCTATTTTCTGGTCTATTTTCTTACATAAGGCACACCGGATTATAAGCGCATTTTAGGCACATTTGCCAATATGAACCCAAGCTCACCCTATAGTTTCCTAGAACAACATTTGTGGAAATGACTTTTAATCACAAATAATCATTTTTTTCTGTATTTTATTATTAGTTAACTTCCAAGTAAAGGTGATTTTACAACCTAAACATGTTACTCCACGTTACAGTTACTGTTGTTAGAAAAAATATATACATATGTAGCCAGGTGGTGAATTGAGAATACACCTTTAAAATGTGTGTCTGTAACTTTAAGAAACACAATCAGAAGTGTTGTCACCCTGACAGAGGAAAGGGAGGAGCTAAGAGCATGGTAGAGAAGGAGGCTCAAGCTGCAGTGAATGGTGGTGCTCCATTTTAGGATCCATCCAGAGCCATCCTAATGAAATAAGAGGTAAAAATCAGGAAATACTGAACAATATAAGGTTTAGTTGGTCTATAACAGTAGTAGATGCCTATATTGCCTTTCTAAACATGTATTTTGAATGAATCACAACCAGATGCGGGCAGATGGCATTGTTTCTGTGGGGTAGTGTGCTCCTCGTGTTCAAGCCTTGTATTTTTCTGGGTTACAGAAGCTGTTTATCCAAGTTCTCTTAAAGAAATGCTCAAATATTGTTGAGTAAAGCTGAGTAAATCGAGGTGAGCTTAAAAACAAATATAAAAAGAGCTCTGTTAATGGTATTAAGGTGGTATTAATGTTATTTATCTATTTCCTGTAATTAGTGCCACTACCAAATACTGTACTGTGTTCTAAGCAAGGGTTTTACAGTGTATTCATTTTTATTTTTATTGTTTTGAGTACAATTTAATCAGAATAAAATACCCTAAAAAAACTTATTTTGTCATTTGGTGTGCGTCCTTTCCCCGGTGACAAAAATTGGTACCAGGAGTGGGGTTTCTGATAGTTTGGTTAGGTTTCTTAGGTAATACATTAGAACACAGTACATTTATTTGGTAGTGGTGAAGTGTCACAGGTTCGAGAGGGAGAGAGTGGAACCAGGACCTGGTGGTGGTGATAGAGGACCTAGTGACCAGACGTCAGACTGCAGACGGAGTTGCAGAGACGGTGGAGTGGAGGACTCATCGCTGCTGGCTGCTGCTGTTCATCTTCCTGGACTGATCCAGAAACCTTATCCTTTATCTGGCAAAGACTATTTTTCCTAAAATGTCTGACCATTCAGAGGAGGAGAGGGACTCTGATGATGGGGTTGAGCCAGAAGAATCGGACATTCAGAAACAAATTGGTGAACTGAACAGAAAACATGCTGTAGCAATGGCAACCATTGATTCCTTGAATAGGATGCCTGATAGAACATATGTCTATGTGCCACGAGAGCGTCATATCGCTCCATTCACTGGTGATTTTGAAAAAGATGGAAGACTAGTAGATGATTTCATTGAGGAAACTAAACGCGTCTTACGTGCACGCAGTCAATCTCCTCCTGAGCAGTATGACTTTGTTCTCTCTTTGTTGCGAGGGGCTGCATTAGAAGAGGTACGTTTACGAAGTGATAGTGAAGTAGACCAGGTTAGTGACCTGTTCACCTACCTTCGGGAAGCTTTTAGTGATAGGCGTAGTGGGGCTCAGCTATTGCATGACTTTTACAGCCGCAAACAGAGAGAGAGTGAAGGCTTACTGGAATTTTCACATGCCTTATCACAAGCACTTAACAATGTATTGAGACAAACACCTGATGCAGTACCAAATATGAAGGTAGTATTGAGAGATCAGTTTGTCGAGGGAGTTCGGGACCCTGCACTTAAGAGCGAGCTTAGGAGGTGGGTTAGAAACAAACCTGATTCTTCGATGGTAGAAGTACGTGAGGAAGCTTACCTATGGAATATGGAAGAGCCTACTAATTCAAAACCATCTAGAACTAGAAGCAAGGTGTCTGATTCTGAGAGGGGTGCATACTGTGCTGTAGTAAGTGTTGGTGACTTTGGATGATGTCATGCAGGTTGTTACTGAGCAAGGAAAGCAGCTTAGTGAGCTAACGCAGGCAGTAATGGAGTTGACCACTCAGAAAACTCACACGTTCAAACCCGTCTCTAAGGCAAGGGCTCCACTGGGATTTACAGATAATGGCAAACCTATCTGTCTGAAGTGTCAGAAGGAGGGACACATTGCCAGAAATTGTCCCCAAAAACAGCATACTAAAAATCCAGCCTTTACTGATGCACAGGGAAACGAAAGGCCCCGACTGCTGTGAGTCGGGCAATTCAGGGGCAAACTACAGACTCACCTAAAGCCAAGTTTAGCCAAGGTCAGGTGTTGGAGCGTGCGGTAGGAACTTGCCCTACAATAGATGTTAACATTGGGAATGTTCCTGTTTCATGTTTGCTGGATACAGGCAGCCAAGTAAGCACTATTACAGAAGAGTTCTTCCGCCAGCAGTTAGGGGGAGAAGAGGGGGATATGCTTTCAACCTCTGGCTGGCTTAAATTAACCGCCGGATTAGATATTCCCTACCTGGGCTATTTGGAGTTAGAGATGGATACCATGGGTATTAAAATCCCTGATTGTGGATTTTTAGTCGTGAAAAACCCTGAGAGTTCTCAGTCATCCCTACCTGCTATCATAGGCATGAACATCATCAGTCGTTGTCGTCAGTTAGTTCAGGCTGAATTTGATACAACTTTGGATGCAAAGCTAGACTCAGATTGGAGGACTGTTTTCCAACAGATGCATAAATGTGATGTTGACAAGACAAAGATGGCACGAATAGCAGGAAAAGATTTTGTACATGTCCCAGCTGAATCAGTAGTCACTGTCATGGTCAGAGGTTTCTCAGACAAGTCACCAAACCAAGGTTCGTGGTTGTTGGAGCCTGGTAAACTACCATTACAAGGAGGTATTGTAGTAATGCCTTCTTTGGTTAAGGAACACAGACATCAGGTTCCAGTGCAAGTAGTTAATCTCTCTAGAGAGGATGTGTGGCTCAATCCAAGAACTCGCATAGGTGTCTTATCACCTGTACAGTGCATTACCAATAATCAGCACTGTGAAGTAACGTTTCAGCGCATTTCAGCCAATACAGAGCAGGTGTCAGTGGATTTAAAAGAGTCTCAAGATCATCAAAAGGTGTCTGATATACTGAGTAAGCTGGATATAGGTGGCACTGAAAAAGAACAAGCAGAGTTAAGGGCCTTACTTGGTAAATATTCAGATGTGTTCGCTGTTGGAGATGATGAGCTAGGCTACACAGAAAAGGTGAAACATGAGATTGTGTTAGTTGATGACACTCCAGTGAACCTTCCATACCGTCGTATCCCACCGACCCAGTACAAGGAGGTCAAAGATCACATTTCTCAGCTTCTAAGGAAAGGAGTGATTCAGGAGAGTACCAGCTCCTATGCTTCACCTGTGGTAGTAGTGAGGAAGTCTGATGGTAGTATACGTCTCTGCGTCGACTATCGTAAGCTAAACTTAAAAACTAAGCGAAACGCATTTCCTTTACCTCGTATAGACGAAAGTTTTGATGCTCTGAGAGGTGCAAAGTTCTTCTCATCTATAGACCTGGCTAGTGGATACCAACAGGTGGCAGTACATGAACGTGACCGGCACAAGACTGCATTCACAACCCCATATGGGTTATATGAACACTTACGCATGCCGATGGGGGTTGTAAATGGACCTGCTACATTTCAAAGGTTGATGCAGGCAACTATGACTGACCTAATTTTTCAAATAATTTTAGTATACTTGGATGACATTTTAGTCTTCTCTAGGACATTTTCAGAGCACGTTGAGAGGTTAGAGACAGTACTGAGACGACTCCAGCAGACAGGTCTCAAAATCAAAATAGAGAAATGTCATTTCCTTTAGGAAAAGGTAAAATTCCTAGGACATCAGGTCTCCGCAGAAGGTATAGCGACCGACCCTGATAAGGTAGAAGCTGTGAAGCAGTGGCCAGTACCTACCACTCTGAAAGCTTTACGCTCATTCTTAGGGTTCTGTAGCTATTACCGAAGATTCGTGCAGGGGTTTTCAAAGATAGCTGGTCCACTGCATGATCTGGTAAATAACTGTCCAATGGTTGGACCTCCCTTTAGAGTAACTGAGCGGTTGTTGAGCTTATGGAGTACTGAGTGTCAGACCTCTTTTGATGTTTTAAAGGAGAAGCTGGTTAGTGCTCCGGTGCTTGGGTTTGCAGACTTCACTTGCCCTTTTACTGTAGAGACAGATGCGAGTAGCCATGGTTTAGGAGCTGTCTTATGTCAGCAACAGGATGGTAAAAGGCGGGTGATAGCATACGCAAGCCGTAGGCTTAGAAAGGCTGAACAAAATGACAAGAACTACAGCAGTATGAAGTTGGAGCTTCTCGCCCTAAAATGGGCCATAACTGAGAAGTTTAGGGGATATCTGCTGGGTGCAAAATTTACCGTAATCACCGACAACAACCCATTATGCCATCTTAACACAGCTAGGCTGGGAGCTGTTGAGCAGAGATGGGTAGCGCAGTTAGCTGCCTTTGATTTTGACGTTCAGTATCGCCCCGGCCGGAGTAATAAGGCTGCAGATGCCCTCTCTAGGCACCTTTTAGCAGGGGAGCCGAACATTGCCTCTGAAGATTTGGAGTATGATGGTTGTGTGTAATTTGTAATTTGATCAACAAAGGAACCACACTAGGGCAGGAACTAGTAGATGTTGGGCTGGAGAGGTGCGAGGTTCGACAAATTCGAGCTAGTGAGGCAGGTCACCCTTTGGCGTGGTTAGATCAGGAAAATACACCTACTTTACCAGGCTATTCTAAAGATGAGTTGCGTTCTTTTCAGGAGCAAGATCCTGTCCTCAGCATCTTTAGGTCCTTTTGGGTCAGAGGGAAAAAGCCATACAATAAGGAGAGGAGAGACTTGTCTAAATCTGTACTGTCACTTCTGAAGCACTGGGGTAGAATTAGAGAGCAGGATGGTCTACTGTACCGAGTGGTGGAAGATCTGAGACAAGGTGAATGCAATCAGTTGCTGTTGCCAGCTTGTTTAAAAGTACAAGTTCTTGAGAGTGTACATAACTCTATGGGTCACCAGGGCATAGAGAGGACAATGCAACTGTTAAAGCCAAGATGTTTTTGGGTTGGGATGTATGAGGATGTTGAGCAGTGGGTAAAGAAATGCCAACGTTGTGTACTTACCAAAATGCCTCAGCCAAAGATACGTCCACCTATACAGTCATTTTTGGCTACCAGAGCATTAGAGGTAATTGCTGTAGATTTTACTCTGTTGGAACCAGCTACAGATGGTAGAGAAAATGTTCTGGTTATCACAGATGTGTTCACAAAATTTACGTAGGCTTTCGCGACTCGAGACCAAAAAGCAGACACAACAGCAAAAATCCTTTTAAAGGAATGGTTTATGAAGTACGGTGTGCCCGAGCGTCTGCATTCAGACCAAGGCCGTAATTTTGAAAGTGAATTGATTGCTGAACTTTGTAAACTGTATGGTGTAAAGAAAAGCCGTACCACTCATCACCCTACCGGAAACGCCCAGTGTGAGCGCTTTAATAGGACGCTACACGATCTTTTGCGCAGTCTCCCTCCAGACAAAAAGCGCCGTTGGCCTGAGCATTTATCTGAAGTTTTGTACGCATACAATGTGACCCCTCATGCCACAACAAGGTATTCCCCTAATTTACTGCTTTTTGGAATCGACCCGCATCTGCCAATTGATGCTTTGTTAGGACAGACTGCAGAGGTATCAGCAAAAGCTGACTGGTTAGCTGCTCACCAAAGGCGACTGAAAGAGGCACATGCTCGAGCTAAAGAATATTCTGAACAAAAAGCTGCCGAACGCATAGTTTTCCAGAATGACAAAACCTATTGTCCACCAGTTGGTGGACATTGTGTATCTCAGAAACAGACCTCAGGGACGAAATAAAATACAGGATGCCTGGCAATCTATTCCTTACAGGGTAGTAGAAATCCAAGGGACCACTTACTCTGTTGAGCCAGTAGAGGGAGGCCCAGTGAAAAGGGTTAATAGGGTTGACATTAGGCCCTTTGTATATACTCCCATTCCTACTCCTAGAAAGAAAAGCAATCTTCCTAGATCTGAGACGACTGCTGTTAATGACACTGAGTTAGATCCAGAATGTATTGAGGAGGGTGTGGTTTTGGAAGAGATGAGTGTTCCAAGGTTGCAGATAGAAATGGACCGTCATGCTGTTCCTTCTTATGACAGGACAGAGTCAAATCCGACCAGTGTTGAGGTTTGTCCTGAAGCAGAGACAGTGGAATCAGATACTGGGTCCAATCTTGAGGTTCACTCATTACCTGTGCCTACTCCTCGTAGGAGCAAAATAACTAATGCAGGACATCATTCTAACCTGCATCATGAACCCAGATCCATATTAGAGTCCGTCCCACTTGACTCAGTGACAGTTTCACAAATTTTATCCAGCTTGGGTACAGCATTTTTCAGAGAAGCTGTGAAAGAGGTAAAGAAATCTTATGAGGTCACCGAGGACGTTGACTCCTGAGCAGGGGAGAATGTAGCCAGGTGGTGAATTGAGAATACACCTTTAAAATGTGTGTCTGTAACTTTAAGAAACACAATCAGAAGTGTTGTCACCCTGAGAGAGGAAAGGGAGGAGCTAAGAGCATGGTAGAGAAGGAGGCTCAAGCTGCAGTGAATGGTGGTGCTCCATTTTAGGATCCATCCAGAGCCATCCTAATGAAATAAGAGGTACAAATCAGGAAATACTGAACAATATAAGGTTTAGTTGGCCTATAACAGTAGTAGATGCCTATATTGCCTTTCTAAACATGTATTTTGAATGAATCACAACCAGATGCGGGCAGATGGCATTGTTTCAGTGGGGTAGTGTGCTCCTCGTGTTCAAGCCTTGTATTTTTCTGGGTTACAGAAGCTGTTTGTCCAAGTTCTCTTAAAGAAATGCTCAAATCTTGTTGAGTAAAGCTGAGTAAATCGAGGTGAGCTTAAAAACAAATATAAAAAGAGCTCTGTTAATGGTATTAAGGTGGTATTAATGTTATTTATCTATTTCCTGTAATTAGTGCCACTACCAAATACTGTACTGTGTTCTAAGCTAGGGTTTTACAGTGTATTCATTTTTATTTTTATTGTTTTGAGTACAATTTAATCAGAATAAAATACCCGAAAAAAAACTTATTTTGTCATTTGGTGTGCGTCCTTTCCCCGGTGACACATATGACAAAAAATATCAGTTGATTGGCTGATTGGCTGTTTCTACTGAAAGGCGGCACTTAATGCAATATAATTTTTTTGGGGGGGGGGGGGACAAATCTACCTGTTTCTATAATTGGGTTCCTACGCCAGTGCTAGTAAGGAACAGGGGTGTCGCCATGTTTTCAAACAAAACTGTAATTCTTTAAAAAAACATTTTCTTTCGAATTCAAACGAGTGCTGGAGGCTAATCCACATAGATTTATCTCCTGAAAACTGTTTATTTGGGTGAGTAGAGCACTCTTGTTTATTTACAATAAGCTTAGAACTCCAAGATTTTAGCACGGTAGCCATGGTTAGCAGTAGCACTAGCCCAGTTAGCAGCGCTTAGCGCTAGTAAATCCCAAAAAACATCCTCATGAACTGGAAACCAAAAAATAACATTAACATCAATCTCTGCAAAAATCTATTAACAGAATGTCTCTCTATAGACACACTCTAAGAACCAATCAGAAGTACTAATTCAGACTCAAATACAACAATAATTCATAATAATCAAATTCAAGTTAAACAATAGCAAAGATAGAAAAGATTAACACATTTAGATGAATATCATTAGGTAAAATTGCACAGCTGTTCAAAATACTGTTTCCTGTTTATCTATATGTAAGTATACATGTATATATGGCATAAAAATGTATTTGCCACCTTACAGATTTCTGTAGTTTTTGTATTGTCCCATATTTACATTTTTAAGATTATTAAACAAAATTTAATATCAGACAAATATAACCTGAATAAATATAAAGAGCACTTTTTAAATAATGATTTCATGTATCAATGAAAAAAAAAAACATTCAAACCAATTTAGCCTTTTGTGAAAAACTGTTTGCCCTGAAATTATTCCAAAAGGGCATGGACAGCTCATCCAGGAGGTCACAAAAGAACCCAGAACAACAGCTTGTATTAGTTAAAGGAATATATCTACACTGACGGGTGCAGTGGTCTGAAAGTGAGGTGTGTTCAGGTAAATTTCTGGCCTGTTTCTATATATATCTTGGTGGTGTGAAACACAGGAGCTCCACTGACTGATTAAAACCCTAACAACAGTCAACAGTCAGCCGCCCAATTCTATCTTAGCCAAGCAGGAGCACACCTTCAATCGTTACACATGCAAATAAACAAACAAATATCCAGCTTTTACCTCAACAATAAACACAATAAAGAATAAAATAACATTGCTGTTCCCTTAAATGAGCTGCTGATGTATCTTCAAAGCGTGGACGAGCAGGTCATTATCCTCTACTGAGACGCACAAAAGTGCTGCGCTGTTAAGATACGAACGCGCCAAAGTCAGAGCGCAGACCGGTGTGCTATCTATCGCTAAAATATGGTCTGAAATCTCTAAAACATGATTTATTAAAAAAGGAGTATACTCAGCGCAGCCACGATCAGGAAATATCATCTATGGTGTATATAGTATTCCTCTTCGAGTTCTAGTCGCAGTATGGTTGACCTATGAAGGTTATAGTGAGCCTAATTAGCCATTAGCGTTAGCCTTTCAGGCTCTCTCTGAAGTGAAGGTGTTTTCTCTGCACTTCTGAAAGGGTACATGGTGTTTTTCGGCGCTCGGCTCCTGGAGGGAGTTGACCTTGTCAGTGATATTTCTGTCTGCGTGCCCGAGGGCATGCTGGAGACTGCACCGCCAGTTTTGGCAGGTGGAGAAAGGGAGGGTTGCCGCGGAAACAGGAGGGGATGCGCAGCAGATTCCTGCAGTCTGAAATGCGACATGCCTTCCATCGAGCCTGGAGGAAGAGCGGAGCTGTCGTCACCATCAACCTGTCTGTGTTATCATATACTGAGTATATCTAACAGAATGCTGTCAATTGCAAATCTAGAAAATCATAAATTTTTATATATTTTTCATCATATTAAGAAATTAACATAAGGAGTGAATGCAAAACAAATTCCGTAACAAAGTACCTGTACAAATGCCAATAAATTAAACCAAAAAGTATAAGAATAAAGTATAAGTGTCATAGACAGGGATGAAAACTGGACGTAAGCGCAGGTATAATTTATTTAAACTAAATAATTTATTTGAATATAATTTAAGGGTACCACTTTAAAATAAGGCTCATTTTTAAATGGTTTACAAATAGTTTTTATGAATAGGAGTTTACTAATGCTATTAATTAAGCTATAAACATTTTATAAATAAACTATTAATAATCAGTTACAACATATACATAGAAAGAACAACAATGGCCTTTTGTTGGCCAAATAGTGACCTCAGATCTTTCTTTGTCTTTTCCATCAGTCAGCATTAACATATTTGTTAATAAACATATCTGTCCTACCGAATGGGAAGGTAACAAAATATTGAGTGACAAAATGACGAGTTTCTTTGATTTTACCAAATTAAAAACCTCTGGAATATAATCAAGAGGAAGATGGATGATCACAAACCATCAAACCACCAAACTGAACTGCTTGAATTTTTGCACCAGGAGTAAAGCAGCATAAAGTTATCCAAAAGCAGTGTGTAAGACTGGTGGAGGAGAACATGATGACAAGATGCATGAAATATTGATTTCTGAACTCTCAAAACTTTATGAATATGAACTTGTTTTCTTTGAATTATTTGAGGTCTGAAAGCTCTGCATCTTTTTTGTTATTTCAGCCATTTCTCATTTTCTGTAAATAAATGCTCTGAATGAGAATATTTTTATTCAGAATTTGGGAGAAATGTTGTCTGCAGTTTATAGAATAAAACAACAATGTTCATTTTACTCAAACATAAACCTATAAATAGCAAAATCAGAGAAACTGATTCACAAACTGAAGTGCTCTCTTATTTATTTTTCCCAGAGCTGTATATTAATTCCAAATCCAGAGTGGTCTGGTAGGTCCTCCTGAACCTTTTTCTTACTACAGTAGCTTTTTCTGGTTTACCTAAAGAACTGCAGTGCTAATGCTAAAGCTAATTCTAAGTTAGAAATGAGGAGAGCTGGTGAGTTGAAAGATTCATCCACTCTGAAAGGAGACTGTACCACAATGCACACTTTAAAAGTGCTTTTTTCCACATGCTGAGTGCAATTACACATTCTTACCAGAGAGGTCACTAAATCCCCAAACTCTGCGGACTGTCACTTTAACCAATACATCAGATATGTTAGAAATATTAGAAGGCAGGAGAACTGAAGATGGCTTATAGCTGATTTACAAATGACAGAGCAAATTCTTAGAGTAATTAAAGAATGTAAAAAAGCATTAAAACAATAAAACTAATTGAATTAAGCAATTCAGTTCATCACAGTGTAAAAATTGTGCACACGATACTATCTGCTCAGGCCTGACAGTTCTTATACACACAGTCCATCAGATCATCAGCTTTGGCCCAGCTGTTCTTCCATCGTCTCCCAACAGGATCCATGACATTTTCTGACATTATAACATATTGTACTACACTGCCCTGAGGATGTACACCGCAAGACTGATACAGCAACTTTATATTAAGAAATAATGTCTTAATATTTACACTACAAATCCATTTAAGATCTGTGAATATCTGTAGCATCTGATGTGTGTGAGAATTTGGATTTTGTATAAGGTACACTCTTAAAAATAAAGATAAAAACATTCCACTCAGTTTGAATAGAAACGTACATTTTCGGCTCAACATGTTTTTAAACAGCTTTAACATAAAATGCTGACATCAGTTTGTCTTGATATCCTTACCCCTGAAAGGTTACTATCCCAGTTTTTGGCCAGCCACTTAACTACTGAAATCAAATATAAAATATAAGAAATAATATAACTATTAAACTTGTCTCGAAGAGGACATATAATGCAAAACTCTCTTTCTTGTGTTCTTTTGTATTTCAACTTGTATTAGGAAACATTTGCCTCTATGAGCCATTTAGATGCCTCTAAATGGCTAATTAAGCAAACCTGCATAGAAGTATCACCCTTGCTTCTTCCCTCACCCATCAACCACCACTAGAGCCCCGCCCACTAGATCAGTTGAGAACCTCAGACAGCAGGATTATCCAGAAGACTTCGTCTGATGGAGGGATCTGTACCTACTGTCTGTGCCAAGTCAGCATATGAGGGAGATGCAAGAAGTTAAAAATAATGAGTTTTATGCTTCTATCGCATTTTCATGACACAAGCTAACAAGCTAATGCTAACGTAAGGTAAACGCTCAGCATAAAAGTGACAGAGCCCTTAAATGGCTCATTGTGAAAGGGACTGGAACTGATAAGAACAGAAACTGGTGAGATCTTTATCTTTATGTTGGAGTGATTTTGTGCAAATAATTTTATCATTGTGTTTTGTATAGACCATAGGTCTACAATATTCTAATTTGTGTAAAAAGAGGAATAATATTTATTATTTATTTATTTATTCTTCTTGGAGTTATTATGGGATGCATTATCACTGGATTCCATTAGGAACCTCTACAACTCTATAGATGCTGAGATGTCTGTAGTCTGTAGTGTTACACACTATGTCTGTACACTGTAAACCCATATGTTGTTTGAACTCAAATTATTCAAGTCTGTTTTACATAAAATTGGCTATTTCTAAACAATACTCAACTATTTTGAGTTAGTTTAACTGAATTTGTGGGCACATATACTGTACTATTCAAACTGAGATCTGACTTGAGTTGAACCAACTTATAATAACTGAGTTTAGTCTGTTGCCATTAACAGCTTCTTTTCCATTGGCTTCTGTCACAATCTAATTGCATACTGGGTGTGTCCAACAGTTTCTAACTAACACTCACCATCAGTGTGTAGTGATTCCCCCTGGGCTAAATCAACTTCCACCATAATAACTTGACGTTTTAATTTATGCGAAATCAAGTTTTCATTCCCCATTACTTAAAAGATTTGAGCAAACCGGCTGCCTTAAAAAAGTTAAGTAAACTCAATTTATCTGGTCTTACAGTATAACAAAAAAAAAGTTAAATCAACTTCCCCTTTAGTTGTTGTAATTTATGCTAACTTAAGTCTTCATAAGCAATTACTTAACTATTTTAAGGCAACCAGTTTCCTCAATGTTTGTAAGTAAACTTATCTAAGCTTACAGTGTAAGTTTAGCTCATAAAATATTGCCCATTTGAGTCTAAATTTATAATAGTTTACTCTCCCTGTAATTTTTTTATCTTCCGAATAGCATTGCAATCTGACACTTGCATAAACACAGTCATAAATAAATAAATATGTCAATTTATATGGGATATGCTTAAAATATTCAACCTGATGCTGCAGAGGCTGAACTGACAGCTCTGTCCTAATTGAAAAATCTTGTTTTGGTAGAGCATTAAAGGTCATTTCATTTATTCAGACTCGAGCCAGCTATTCCTTATGCTCTGCTTCCACAGCGTCGCCCATGAGATAAATCCATTAACATGATTAAAGTGCTGCCTAAGATACAACCATTCATTTCTACAGGACCAGAATCATCATCCCATTAGATTTCTCTTCTTCATATGAGAAAAGATAGAAATTATTAAGCATAATGTTTTGTACATTGACGTAATTGCAAAAGCAAGATATTTAATAAAAAAGCACATTAATAAAAGCTAATTAGAACACTTAAGTTTAACAAAATAGCATTTTTACCTGTTCCCACTTTTTAACAATAAACCATGACTATTTACCATGAAATATAATTATTAAAATCCTTCAGAGATGTATATATATATTTTTGCATTGTTGTTGTTTCACATCTATGCTTAATAAAATATATATTTTATTCATAATAAATCCATAATATTAAAAAAGTTAAAATACACATTTTAGTTGTGTCCCTGTGTTGTGGTTTCACTCAGTCCTGTTACCCTTTTACACATTTCCCCATCTGAAACATCTGAAACATTCTACACAGGAAGTGACATCACTGATTAGTTTTTCTGTATATTTGATCTTATTGTAACTATGACTCTCAACACTCTGTCCTGTTACCTACATTTTAATTCTTAGATCTTATTTGGTCATTTTTTAAAATGCAAATTTTGGGAAAAATCACTAGAATATGCTCAGTGTCCTCATGCTATTAGCATAGCCGCCATTTAGCTTTTAGCTAATTTTTCATGTTTTTGCTAATTCTATGCTAAGAACTCATTCCTGTTACTTCTAGTCCTGTAACTCAAATCATAAAAAGCAGTGAGTAACAGGAATGAGTGCCCATAACAGGAGTGAGTTCCTGTAACAGGAGTGAGTTCCGGTAACAGGGGTGATATATATTTTTTGTCATAAATATCAATTATTTGAACATGCAGTCAACCTTTTCTTTAAACTAAAGACTTTCTTGAGAGAAAATCAAAGGAATTATTGGACTCAAAGCTTTGAAAACATGTTTTTTAAATGTTACATTAATTTTTTTAACCTTATTTAGATTAGGAACCTTGTAAAAATTAAGAGTAAAGCTGTCTGAGTTTGACCAGTACATGTTTTAAATAGTTATTATAGTAAATATATGTGTTATTATTATGATTCAGAGTTGAAAAAAAAAATAAAAAAAAAAAGTTTAATTTGGATAAGGTTCGATGGAACGGCCCATTTATTTTATTTATTTGATGCATTTACAGTCTGTTATAATTGGATCATCCAGAGCTGAAGGTAAAGAGTACAGAGCATTATTATTTTTTCTGACCTGCTGGTGCAGAACACAGGTATCAGCAGAACAGCAGAGCTGTGACAGATCAGCAGAAAAGTCCCGGAGTAGACGTCCTGCACCTCCTGCTGCATTAGGAACTCATTTACTGTCCTTTTGGCAGCGCAACCCAACATCATCCGGGATGACCTGTCAATTAGCGGCACTCTCAGGCCCGGCCAGGTGATGCCCACATGTTAACAAAGCCTCTTAACAGATGCTGCATTTTAAGCCTTTCACAGGTTTGGCTGTGCTGAAAGTTGGGCTTTTTAAACATTTTCTGAAGGTTACAGTTAACATTTTCAGAACATTCAGGGCCCTATTTTAGTTATCTATAGGCGAGCTGTCGACTGTGCACCACATAGCTTGATTTCAGGGTGTGTCAAGTCTGTCTTTGCTATCATAACAACGGGAAAAGTACACCTAGCATAGGTGAAAGTACTCAAAATGGGTGTGTTTTGGGCATATTGTGGAATAAACCAATAACATTGTCAATTGACATTTTGCCATTCCCTTTTGCAGATGGCTCTTATTCTTAATTGGTGTAGAAAATAAAGTAGATATATTCACAAGCACCGTTGCTATTCAAACTATATAGGTGATATCAATGAGCATTGCATTGCGCCTTGCAGAGGGTGTAAGGTAAGCCCCTTAATATGTATCCTCAAGTACAGTTGCAAAAATCATTTATGATGGTGAAACTGGCACTCATCAGGACCGCCCCAGGAAATAAAAAGCAAGAGTTCCCTCTGTACTGCAGGCACATGCAGGGGGGATATACCTGTTTTGACCGGGAAACTACAGTATTTTACCACTTATTCCCACCGACTTCACGTATTAGCATTTACCTGTGAATTTCCTGTATTATATTAAAACAAAAAACCCAGTAAAATCAGGAGCCAGGCCATTGACTGCTGTGTGAAAGTGAAATTTCTTACCACTAATCATGGTGCCAGTTTAAGGATAAAGCCCCGCCTTTCAGGAGTAACAGCCAATCAGGTTGCTGGTTTTACCGAGGAGAGTCAGCGTGAGTGGGAAAGCCCACTCACGGGCTTATTATGGAACTAATAAACAGGGTTGGGAAATACTGATCTAACCAGACATCTGTTCAATTGTATTTTAAAGTAACACCACAGTAACACCAAAGTAAGATGGTTATATTGTGAGCTATGTTTCTGTATGGTGTTTCAAATTCGTGCTCGATGTGACCACTTTTGACTTTGAGCACCTGTACCATCCAAAGGTCTATGCACAGCCCTGTTATACAGGATATGTTCATCAGAGTTACCAGCCTCAGAACCCACAAGTTAACAGAAGCCCGGATACAAAAGCCTGGAAGCTATTTATTATATTTATCATGCTGTAAGCAGTTGTATTCACACACTGTGTGAAATAATTCCAGTGTATATAGCTACGTTTACATTAGCAAAAGAATTATCGCTACGTGCTTCTCTCTTGTACCCACACTGCATCTCTTGGTGCAGCTGTGCAGCTATAGCTGCAAAAAAACAGCAAAAGCAAACCACCTGTCCTTTTTTCACCTCCTGGACCTGAGCATGAACTTCAGAGCAGCTGTTTCCTGTTTCTCCACTCCAGCAAAAGATGCTCCACATATGAGCTGCTAACTCATCCATTTCCCTTTATAAAGCTACGAGTCTCTCATCTCTCTAATATAGTAACGTCCTAACTAAAACTAGAAAATTTGACCATATTAGTCCAGTACTATCAGCACTGCACTGGCTTCCAGTCAAATTCCGCATAGACTATAAACAGGCTCATCTCCTGAGTATTTGCGAGACCTCATCTCCTATTATGAACCACCGCGATTACTTAGATCTCAGGGTGCTGGTTTCTTAGTAGTTCCTAAAATTCAGAGGAGCTCTGCAGGAGGAAGAGCTTTCTCTTATAAAGCGCCTCAACTCTGGAATAATCTCCCCAGTTGTACAACACCAGTAGTAAAAAGCGCTATACAAATAAATTTGATTTAATTTGATTTGATCCAATATGAAGTTATTTGTTGTTGGTGAAGATGGAGAGGTTTATACACAAATCAATGTGAGCATGAGGTGTTTCAGGAACAGATTTGTTCACATTACACACAGATACAGATCACTTACATTTACAGTGAATGTGAACCGTCAAGCAAAAAATTGGCTTATAATGTGAACATAGTCTAAATGAGTTCTCAGTTAAACAGATAGAGCAGTCAGTTAGAAGGCTGGGATTGGTTAAAATAGCTCTCAGAGATCACTCTGTTCCGTTGACTGTGTTGTTTCCGCGGGTTGCCAAGTGTTTCCCCAATGATTTGCCTCTCTTCAAATAGATGTGCTGCATGGCGCTCCTCAGAGGACATCACTGTCAGTATGAAAGCACCTTTGTACTTGGCGTAAAGTCAGAGGTACCGGTTGCCAAAAGAAAGCTGTTAAAGATCAGAACAGCTCGAGGAGGTGCCCTTCCCAAGATCCTATTTAATATTCTAGCAAAGACCTCACTGGGTTTATGGAAATTTCCACCATCGTAAATGTACCACTGCTTAATTTAATATGGTGTGAATTAAAGCCGATCGACTGGGGGATGGGGTGGGCTGTGCTACGTTAAGATAAAAGTGGAAGGTTTCTAGTAGGGATGTGCCCAATCGTATCATACGCTATAATATCACCAACATTTTTTTATATGGTGAACGATATTATACCCTGAAATATGGTGCCATATCACCCACCCCTAATTATCACATCAGGGTACTACGTTTTTACTGTTTTTATTAAAAGAAAAATTCACACTGTTCTTATTCCCCATTATATATCTAATAAAGACAGATTATGTCTGTACAGTATCATTTATTTTACTTTAATCCTGGATATATGGAGATATTTGCCTTCTTTGCCTACCAGTCAATAGATAGTTTTAAAAAAGGACTAAAAACATTTCTTTTTAGAAGAACTTACCATTTTTAATTAATTGGTGGTTTTATAGTTATAGTTATATAGTTTTTTTTTTTTTTTTTTTTTTTTTTTTACTTTGCTTTTTACTATGTAGCACTTTGAGATTTGTGTCCAAATGTAAAGTGCACTACAAATAAAATGTATTATTATTATTATTATATTTGGAGTGTTTTAGTATTATTATTATTATTATTATCATGACAATCTGGATCATTGACTTCTGCTACAAATCTGATAAAATTCTTGTATATTTTTTTAAATATCTCAGTAAGGGATGTGCAATTTAATTTTCATTTTGTTGAAGTAGTGTATTGTTGATATATATATATATATATATATATATATATACACACATATATATTTATTTATTTATTTTTATTTAGCGTTTTGTCATATTGCCAAAAGTATTGTTATGTAAAAATACCATGAAATATTGTGATATTATTTTAGGGCCATATCGCCCGACCCTAGTTTCTAGGGTTTATTTGATTGTTAAACCTTTTTTTTTGCCTGAAAATGAAGCAACAAAAGCAACTTTGGTTAAAAACAACAAAAAAGACATAAATAATTGTTGGTTTAAATGTATACACATATATAATTTCTAAAATGTATTATTTTAATCCAGTCTCGTACACTACAGACTAACTGATGCTCTCAAACACTTTATTAAGAGACAAGAAATTCAAGTAATTAACTCTTGATGAGTTCAGCACAGCTGTTAACTGAAAGCCTGAATTCCAGGTGACTCTACCTCATAAAGCTGACTGAGAAAATCCAGCCAAGAGGAGCTACTTTAAAGAATGTAAAATCTAAAACATACTCAGGTTTGTTTAACACTTTTTTGTTAACTAAATAATTTCCTATGTTTTTTATGTTTGTGCATGCAGTTAATTTGATTTTTTTTTATCTTGATATCTATTTTATTCTTATTTATACAATTGCTCTTTGGGTGGAACTGGATTGTGTGATTACAATTTAGTTCCACCTAATGTACCACATGTGATGTGATTTACAATAAAGTCTCCTTGAATCCTTTTTTAACGCTTGGCAGCACTACATATTTTCAATAGAAATATGGCTAAAAGTAGCATCAGCGCTAAAACACACGCGTCAAGAGGAATGGCATTATCGAGAACAGCTAAAATTATCTATGTCATGTTAAATTAATGTAAAATTGTAAGGGCTGGTGGCCGACGGGGGCGTCCTCCGGGGCATCGGAGGGTGCGCCAGGCCAGCGCCGAGGGTTGATTGGCTAATTACCAACACCTGCTTTGAGCTCTTTAAAAGCAACGCCAACCAACCACTCGGCGCTGGATCTTTGAAGCTCGTGAGAGCGAATCTATGCCCGTTTTTCGAGTGAGCCTCGGCTCTTTTCTCTTTCTTTTCCCGCTGTCCCTTTGGAGAGAGCATTGATCAGCATCGCTGGCGTGCCTCTCCCGCAGAAGTATCTTCCTCTGTCCCTTTCCTCTCTCGAGTCTGCTGGAGATAGAGCTGTGTGCTCTCTCCTGTGTGTGTGCGTGTGTGTGTGTGTGTGTGTGTGTAGCAGCGGTTTTGCTCACCTACACCCTCTCCCGCTGTTCCTCCCCTCTGTGGTGGAACAGCATTTAATCCATAAGCACCTCAGTTCAGTGTGTTTTCTTTGGAAGCCATTTTGTTTAGTTAATCCTTCACCTCATCTCATAAGAGGTAGCCGTAGCTTCCACGGCAAGCCTTGTTTACAATTCTCCCCTTCTCTTTCACTCACGCTAGGCGTGAGGTTTTGTTTTCCACCCGTTTTTACTCTCCGCCCGTTTTCGTGGCTCCGCCCCTTTCGGCGGAGGCTCTTTAAAAGGCGATTTAAAGCGGCCGCATCTCAATCCGCTCGCTGGTGCAGCGGTTAGAGCACTGGGCTGCGACCGCGACAGCCTGAATTCGATCCCCGCGTGGAGCGGGGTTTAATAATAATAATAATTGTGTGTATATATATATAAAATATTATTATATAATATTAATATATATATATTTACGATTATATATTAATTCTTATTATTATTATAATTGTTATTATTATTATTATTATTATTATTATTATTATTATTTTCCCCTTTTTCTTGGGTTTACCTGCTTTGAGATCTGCTGCTCTGCACTTGGTTCCTACAACCTTCTGGGCTGGAGAGCTACTGCTCCCCAACCCATTACAGAAAGATCCAGCCCAACATGGATCCAGCAGAGCAGTCGGATCTCGAGCAGGTAAAGCTCGCCCTTGGCAACCAGGGGGTTGTCATAGGGCGACATGAGCAGGTCTTGCAGCAGATCTCTGCTCAGCTGCAGGACCTGACGGCCGTCCTGACCCAGGATCTGCCCCTGTCTATACAGCCAGCCCCCCTTGGGCCCAAGCCCTCCCAGATAACAAACCCGGCTGCTGCCACACCCTCTGTGGGGCCTCGAGTTGAGCCCCCACTACCGGCCCCAATGCGGTATGAGGGTGAGCCAGGAGACTGCAGGGGGTTTCTTCTGCAGTGCTCTCTGGCATTCGAGCTGCAGCCGTCCCGCTTTCAGTCGGAGCGCGCCAAAGTGGCGTACATCGTCTCCCTCCTCTCTGGAAGGGCGTTGGCGTGGGCCACCCCTGTGTGGGAACACCAACCAGACGTCTGTGCTACTGCGGAACTGTTCGCAGCAGCCCTAGCACGGACGTTTGACCTTCCACTCAGAGGAGAGGAGGCGGGGACCCGTCTCCTGAACCTACGACAGGGTAGGAGGCCGGTGTCTGAGTACGCCATAGAATTTCGCACGCTCTCAGCTGAAAGCGGGTGGAACTCCAGCGCTCTGGTGAGTGCGTTCCACCATGGGCTCAATGAGGAACTCAAGGACGAGCTCGCATACCGTGATGCTCCTGTGTCACTTGACAACCTCATTGAGCTCATCCAGAGGCTGGATATCCGTCTTAGGGAGAGGCGTAAGGTGCAGGGTACAGGAGCCCCCCCTCTGGGGCCTCGTGGTCAGCACTCGGGTGGTGGTGCACCTGCAACTACCAAAAACCCGCCAGACCACGGGGTCTTGCCCCTGCAGTTGGGACACACCCGCCTGCCTAGGCGGGAGCGCGAAGCCCGCATGCGGGAAGGCAGATGTCTTTACTGCGGGGTTTCAGGGCACCAGCGCGCTACCTGTCCTGAGTTGGGGTCAAAACACCAATGTCCGCTAGGGAGAGAGGGACCCCTAGCGGACCGGCGAGGGCCCCCTCGAATGCTGGGGGTGTTCCTCAATACCACACTGGTTTGTGGGACTTCTGAGGTACGCCTCCCAGCATTCCTGGACTCGGGAGCGGCAGGCAACTTCCTGGACGCGGCCATGGCCAGGAGGCTTGCTTTGCCTCTGGTTCCCCTAAAAGAGCCCATGCCCATTGCGGCGATCGACGGGCGATCTCTGGAGCCAGGGGTGGTGTCCCATCAAACACGCCCCCTCACGCTGCGAGTCGGGTCCCACTCAGAAAAGATCACGCTATATATCATCAGCGCTCCCGACTTGCAGCTGATTCTGGGGTTCCCTTGGCTCCAGAGGCATAACCCCCACGTTGACTGGCTGTCCCGCTCGGTGTTGACATGGGGGCCAGCTTGTCGGTCTTCCTGCCTCCGGCCTCCCAAAACTCCCAAAGGCACGGAGCCTGATCTGAGTTGTCCGGACCTCTCCCAGGTACCCACTGACTACCATGACATTTGGGAGGTCTTCAGTAAGCGGCAAGCTCAGATACTGCCCCCCCACCGTCCCTGCGACATGGCCATCGACCTTCTCCCTGGGACTAGTCCTCCCAGGGGGAGGTTGTTTTCGCTATCTGGTCCTGAGCGCCGGTCGATGGAGGAATACATCCAGGAGGCCCTCGCTCTAGGATTTATCCGACCCTCTTCCTCCCCGGCCGGCGCTAGTTTCTTTTTTGTGGGGAAGAAGGACGGCGGGTTGAGGCCCTGTATTGACTACAGAGGCCTCAATAAGATAACGGTGAAGAACCGTTACCCCCTACCCCTCATGTCATCCGCCTTTGAGGCACTGCAGCAGGCCACCATTTTCACCAAACTGGACCTGCGCAGTGCCTATAACCTGGTCAGGATTAAGGCGGGTGACGAATGGAAGACGGCGTTCATCACCCCATCTGGGCACTATGAGTACCTGGTTATGCCGTTCGGGTTGATGAACGCCCCCGCCGTCTTCCAGGGGTACATTAATGAGGTCCTCCGGGAGGCGTTGGACCGGTACGTGTTCGTTTACTTAGACGACATTCTCATATACAGTCGCTCTGTAGACGAACACGTTACCCATGTCCGGCGGGTTCTCCAGCTACTCCTGGAGAACCACCTCTACATCAAATTGGAGAAGTCCGAGTTCCATGCGCAGACTGTCTCATTTCTGGGCTTCGTTGTGTCACATAACACTCTGCGCATGGACCCCACCAAGGTCAAGGCAGTCGAGAACTGGCCTCAACCCACTTCGGTGCGCCTGGTCCAGCGCTTCCTGGGCTTCGCTAACTTCTTCCGGCGCTTTGTGAAGAATTTTAGCTCTGTGGCAGCTCCATTAACCGCCCTGACGAGGAAGACCGCGGGGCGGTTCAGCTGGTCCACAGAGGCCCAGGAAGCATTCAATGCCATCAAACGGCTGTTGACCAGGGCCCCAGTTCTCCGACTGCCAGACCCCGGACTTCCATTTGTTGTAGAGGTGGATGCCTCCGAAGTAGGCGTGGGTGCGGTCTTGTCCCAGCGGGCGGGGCTGGGCGGCCGACTGCACCCATGTGCCTACTACTCCCACCGTCTAACTCCTGCGGAGCAGAGGTATGACGTGGGAGATAGAGAGCTCCTGGCCGTGAAGCTTGCTCTGGAAGAGTGGAGGCACTGGCTTGAGGGGGCGGAACACCCCTTTCTGGTCTGGACGGACCATAAAAACCTGGCGTACATCCAGCAGGCCAAGCGCCTGAACCCACGCCAGGCCAGATGGGGGCTGTTCTTCACCCGGTTTGACTTCACTTTGTCATACCGTCCTGGGTCAAAGAATGTCAAACCGGATGCCCTCTCTCGCCAGTGGGAACCCCTCCCTCTTCCAGGGGAGCCCTCCACCATCGTGCCACCGGCCAGGATCCTGGCACCCCTTCGGTGGGGGCTCTTGGACGCCATCAGGCGGGCCCAAGAGACCGATCCGGGCCCTGGAAATGGCCCTCAGGGCCGTGACTATGTACCTGTCCCCCTCAGGAAACGGGTACTTGATTGGGGACATGCCTCACCCCAGGTTGCGCATCCGGGGGTGATGCGCACGCTGGAGTTCTTGCGGCGCCAGTTTTGGTGGCCTCAGATGGAGAGGGAGGTACGCTCCCACGTGGCTGCCTGTGCAGTATGTGCTCGAGGAAAGGACCCCAGAACCAGGCCCTCAGGTCTGCTGCACCCTCTGGCCGTTCCCTCGCGCCCCTGGTCACACCTGTCCCTGGACTTTATCACGGGGTTGCCCCCATCTCGGGGTAACACCGTGATATTGGTCATAGTGGACAGGTTTTCCAAGGCCGGGCGGTTTGTGGCGATGCCCAAACTACCATCTGCACAGGGAACGGCCGAAGTGGTCCTCGACCAGGTTGTCCGCATCCACGGAATTCCTGCGGACATAGTTTCTGACCGTGGGGCGCACTTCACTAGCCGGTTCTGGGGGGCCTTCTGTCGCCTGTTGGGGACGGAGGTTAGCCTTTCCTCGGGGTTCCACCCACAGTCAAATGGCCAGACAGAGAGGGTCAACCAAGACCTGGAACGGACCCTCCGCTGTCTGGCTTCCTCCTCTCCATCAACCTGGGCAGACCAATTAAAGTGGGCGGAGTATGCCCACAATACACTCTGGCACTCGTCTCTTGGGATGTCGCCCTTCGAGTGCCAGTTTGGGTATGCTCCGCCTGCTTTCCCTGGGCAGGAGACTACCACGGGAATATCCTCGGCTGACCAGATGGTCAGACGCTGTCGCCGCGCTTGGGCAAGAGCCCGGGCTGCTCTCTTGTCTGCCAGGGCGACCCAAAAACGCCATGCGGACAGGAGGCGGCGGCCTGCCCCCTCGTTTCGGGTCGGCCAGCGAGTCTGGCTCTCAGCCAAGGACCTCCCATTGCGTGGCACTCCACGCAAGCTGGCCCCACGGTACGTGGGGCCGTTTAAAATCATTCGCCGGATCAATCCGGTGTCATACCGGCTCGCCCTGCCACCTGCCCTTAGAAGGGTCCACCCAACCTTTCACGTGTCCCGCCTTAAGCCCTACCTCTGTTCTTTGGGTCCAGCTGCTCCCCCGGGTCCCCGTACCATTGGTGGTGCCCCTGCCTACACCGTCCGCCGGCTCCTGGACTCCCGTAGGGTACGCGGGGGCCTCCAGTATCTGGTGGACTGGGAGGGGTACGGGCCGGAGGAGCGGTCCTGGGTACCGGCTCGCCACATCTTGGACCCGGAACTGGTCAGGGCTTTTCGGCGGGACCGTGCGGCGGGTTTAGGGCCGTCGGGTGCCGCCCCTCGAGGGGGGGGTCCTGTAAGGGCTGGTGGCCGACGGGGGCGTCCTCCGGGGCATCGGAGGGTGCGCCAGGCCAGCGCCGAGGGTTGATTGGCTAATTACCAACACCTGCTTTGAGCTCTTTAAAAGCAACGCCAACCAACCACTCGGCGCTGGATCTTTGAAGCTCGTGAGAGCGAATCTATGCCCGTTTTTCGAGTGAGCCTCGGCTCTTTTCTCTTTCTTTTCCCGCTGTCCCTTTGGAGAGAGCATTGATCAGCATCGCTGGCGTGCCTCTCCCGCAGAAGTATCTTCCTCTGTCCCTTTCCTCTCTCGAGTCTGCTGGAGATAGAGCTGTGTGCTCTCTCCTGTGTGTGTGCGTGTGTGTGTGTGTGTGTGTGTGTAGCAGCGGTTTTGCTCACCTACACTCTCTCCCGCTGTTCCTCCCCTCTGTGGTGGAACAGCATTTAATCCATAAGCACCTCAGTTCAGTGTGTTTTCTTTGGAAGCCATTTTGTTTAGTTAATCCTTCACCTCATCTCATAAGAGGTAGCCGTAGCTTCCACGGCAAGCCTTGTTTACAATTCTCCCCTTCTCTTTCACTCACGCTAGGCGTGAGGTTTTGTTTTCCACCCGTTTTTACTCTCCGCCCGTTTTCGTGGCTCCGCCCCTTTCGGCGGAGGCTCTTTAAAAGGCGATTTAAAGCGGCCGCATCTCAATCCGCTCGCTGGTGCAGCGGTTAGAGCACTGGGCTGCGACCGCGACAGCCTGAATTCGATCCCCGCGTGGAGCGGGGTTTAATAATAATAATAATTGTGTGTATATATATATAAAATATTATTATATAATATTAATATATATATATTTACGATTATATATTAATTCTTATTATTATTATAATTGTTATTATTATTATTATTATTATTATTATTATTATTATTATTTTCCCCTTTTTCTTGGGTTTACCTGCTTTGAGATCTGCTGCTCTGCACTTGGTTCCTACAACCTTCTGGGCTGGAGAGCTACTGCTCCCCAACCCATTACAAAAATAAGGTCAATAACATTTAAGGTCCTTTCCTTTGGATCGTATAGCTTGTAATTCAGTATTGTCTTCCACTTTATATAGAAGTAGGAGGAGCTAGTGTTACTAAACACTAACTGTGACAGTGCACCACCACACTGCTCATAATTAACCACCAACTTTCAGACTTAAACTCCACAAAAAGTAACATCTCATTCACTTTAATGATCTATTATATATATATATATATATATATATATATATATATATATATATATATATATATATATAGAGAGAGAGAGAGAGATAATTTCAGATCATTCATAAAATAGTTACTCTGATTAATAATTTGCCCGCAAGGCGATTACCAAAGAAAAATGGGGCTTTAATCTTATTAATCAAAATTGGTTTCCTAGATCCTTTCAATGCCTTCAATTCACAACCACACAGGAGATCTTGTAGTGGTTGGGCTCTCTCCCTCTGAACCAGATAGTAAACAATAAACCAAGTGCATTACAATAGACCTCAAAGGAGGTAAACTCAAAAATAAAACACAATAGAACACAAATAGGGAAGTGGCTGAGAAAAGCAACTCGAGAAGACTGGCTGCCCCTTATAAACTGGGATAAACGTAAATGAAACCTTCCCAAACTAAACTACGAAGTTTATAGGTGCTTTTAGACCAGGGGTGTCCAAACTACGTCCCGCAGGCCGTTTCCTTCTTTGGAGCGGCCCGCGAGGTATTTTAGAAATAGAATGAATGTTGGCCCGCTGTTAAGCAGGTTTTTATATTGTGAGATTCAAAGTTTGAACGCTAGGTGTCAGAAACGGGCCAAAGAGTCTAAAAGCGGAGAGAGTGCGCATTTCTAGCGCAGAAAAACGGGCCAAAGAGTCTAAAAGCGGAGAGAGTGCACATTTCTAGTGCAGAAAAACGGGGCAAAGAGTCTAAAAGTGGAGAGGGTGCGCATTTCTAGTGCAGAAAAACGGGCCAAAGAGTCTAAAAGCGGAGAGAGTGCGCATTTCTAGCACAGAAAAACAGGCCAAAGAATCCTGTAAGTCCAAAAAGTGGCCGTAATTAAGGAGTTTAATATTAAGAGACATCATGAAATTAAACATCAATTTGAAAAATCTTAGTTTACACAACACTGTCAATGATAGATAAAGATAGTAGGTCAAGTAAAATGGTGTGTAAATGAAAGTAATCAGGAAAATGTATTATTTAAAGTGGTATATTTCATTATTTGTTTTATTACAGAGTCTGTGGCCCGTGACTTCAAATATATTTCTCCTCCTGGCCCCCAACAAAAAAAGTTTGGACACCCCTGTTTTAGACTCTTAGGGAGTGATCCCCTTCATAACATGGAAGTGGGGAAGCTTCTAAGAGTAGTGAGAGAGAGAGAGAGAGAGAGGGAACGCCACTCAAACTCTCAGACAAAGAAAAGGAAAAGAGGAAGCTGGAGAATGAACTAGAGAAAGAGAGTCAGAAGGGTTTGGAGCCTCTAACTCTTTAGCAGACAGGAAAGGTTGAAAACAGCTCAGGAAACCGGCATAGATTCACTCTGAAAGATTCATCAAAGATCCAGCACTGTGTGACTGAAACCCAGAGCTTAAATAGCACTTACACAGGTGCGTTGTGTTAAGCTTGATTAGGTGCCGGTGTTACTCAAGGCCCCCCTCTGGTGGCTGGAGGGGGCTTTGACCGGGTGCCAACCCTTACACAATAGTATATAGCTGCAGCCTCCAATATTACCAATTCAGCTAACAACTTTAAATGCTTATTTCACCCAAATATTACCAATTCAGCTAACAACTTACGGACTTAAAGGCTTATTTGATCCTGATATTACCAATTCTCAAATATTACCAAAATATTACTTTGTCTTAGAACTCCCAATCACATACACTCTAAAAAACAGAGGTACGATATGAGTACTTTTTTGTACTCGAAGGTACACTCTTTATAATTGTACCCTCAAAGGTACAATATTGGTCTTTACGGGGTCAGATTTGTTCCCTCTGAAGTACAAAGTCATTTCTAACAGCAATAAGTACAAATTTGTACCATTTAACCTGCCAAAGGGTACATTCAGTATTCTGTATCACTGTACTAATGAACAATATATATTTAAATTGCACATTTTTTATTTGAAAGCCAGACAATTTTGGATCATCAAGTTTTTGAGCCATATTTAGTTGATGATAATGTTTATAATCTTTATGATCTTTACTGCCACAAAAACCATGGGTACAAAAAAGGACTTTCACTGAAAGGTACTTTTTTGTACCTCAATATAAGGTACAGCCCCAGCGACAAGCTTTATACTCTTTTAAGTACAAATCTGTACTTATATTTCTTAGAGTGTATCAGAGATACAAGGAAAACTTGGGGCTATAATATGTATTTGATTTCTGAAATGGATTCAAACTACTTTTCGAAAGATTGAAAATGTTTTGGGAACTTCAAACTACTCTAGTGTCTATTAGAGCTGGGCGATACTGTAAAAAAAATCTCATTATTCTTTAAATATATAAGCAATTCTCGAATTTTCAGTTCTTATATATATATATTTTTTTTATTGTAAACAGACAGCACCATTTAAAATGAGGCATAACTATTGTTCCCTTTAAATGTAATTTATTTATTTATTATTTTTTTAAGAATAGTAATCAGCCCCCTTCAAACTTACATGCAGCTTTTATATTAAAGATGTACAAACATAACCTACTTGTATTTCAGTATTATAGGCAAGAAAATATACAACTGTATTTGGTTCTTTCCAACAAATTCCAGCGATAACCAAACCATGATGCACATAAACAGGAAAAATGACACTTTGGTTGAAAACCATTGTATAAAAAATATCAGAACAAAACTGTATTTTATTTTTGTTTGCGCCTCAATATGCAACATATTTTGCATGTGTAAATCACGACAAATCAAGTGATCAATAACTGATTCTAGCAAATAAAAAAACAAATCTGAGTAATAAAAAAGCATTATTTTCTACTGATCTAATCGTTAAACATTCACATTTCTATTGCTGGTATACAATTCTCACCTGCAATCTTGAAGCAACAGTTCAACATTTTGACAATAATTCCATTTTTTCTGCTCATCCAGAGTCAGATTACCATACTATTTTAATATTAATATAATATTAATGATTCATGTTTAAATTGTATTTGTTTCAATTTGTAATTGCGTTTAAATATAGATGTGTACAAATTCAGAACATACATACAGATCTGGAAAAAAAATAAGAGAGCACTTAAAAATGATGAGTTTATTTGATTTTACCAAATTGAAAAAAACTCTGGAATATAATCAAGAGGAAGATGGATGATCACAAACCATCAAACCACCAAACTGAACTGCTTGAATTTTTTTGATTAAAAACCAACCAGGGTTATTCCACCAAATATTGATTTCTAAGCTCTGCGTCTTTTTTTTTTTTGTTATTTCAGCCATTTCTCATTTTCTACAAATAAATGCTCTAAATGACAATATTTTTATTTGAAATTTGGGAGAAATGTTGTCTGTAGTTTATAGAATAAAACAACAATGTTCATTTTAATCAAACATAAACCTATAAATAGCAAAATCAGAGAAACTTAAGTGGTCTCTTATTTTTCAGAGCTGTATACATATATACAACTGTATGACACAAATGGCACCCATGATGAACCAATGATGGTGTACATAATTTAATCTCAAAATCTCATATAAATCATAATGATTTATGATGTAATAATTAAATATATCAACTAAACTATTGGCTCTCGAACTGTATGAGAAAAGGTTAAAATGCTATGAAAATGAGAAAGTGAATTCATTAGATCTGGATATATAGAAAACCTGGAATATATTTCAAAACGCTGAACTGTCCCTTTAAGTTCTAAATCAAACATAATGTCAGATAAAAAGATGAAACAAAAATAAAATTATAGTTGATACAACATTACAGAACATTGGCTAACATTATTCAATAGACAGTGTATCAAGTCTAAACTCACCTTGTCAGCTTACATTGGAGTCCATGGACAAAATTGTTAAGATATATTTCAGTGCACAACAGATAAACTGTTTTACAAAAGAGAGAAAGAAACCTCTGCATTCTCTATTGAATACTGCCAAAGACGTATCAATACTGGATCAAACTTACTGCTACAGCATTAATCGACCCCAAAAAAAGAAAAATCTTTGACAATATCTATGCTGTGCCGTTAAAATAAAGTGAACGGGAAAAAAGTACAGCTACTAACGTCTCAGAAACTAAACAAAGCTGCCAAGTTGAGTCAAAGAACAGGGAAAGGCAATACGCTCTACTAAAAAGTCTGAGATATCAGTTCGTATAGTTGCTTCCATTAAAGCAAAGCAGAGAAAAAATCCACTTCTTTCTTCGCACAAATAAGCAAAAGATGTGTCTTTGTGCTCTAAAAGAACAGTTCTGGTTCACCACATGTAGTAACTTCTCGTGGTGTCCACCTGGCTGGGTTTGGGTTCCGAGGAACCGTCTTTGTCCTTCTCGCTGTCCACCTCCCACAGGTTGATGAGGGGCGGGTAGAGTTCGTTGAGAGGAATGGAGGAGGTTTTCTGCATGTACTTCTTGAGCGAATGGTGGTAGTTCTTCCTCTTCCATCTCTTGGCGATGTAGACGGTGATGGAACCGAGACTGATGATGGCCAGGATGGTTCCCATGACCGCGGCGAGGGCCGTGTTGGTGCCTTGTTCGTAGATCTCCACGGCGAAGGTGGCGTGCTTGGTCGTGACGTTGACGCAAGACTTTTGAGTCTGCTGGTGGATGTTGGAGACCGAGAGGCAAACCTCGTACTCGGTAGCAGGCTGGAGGTGAGTGAGGTTGTATTCGTGGACGTCTACGGGGACTCTGGCCGTGTAGGTGATGTGGGGGTTGTCGATCTTCATGGTGGCGGAAGACCACTTCAGGTTGGAGGTCATGACGTTGGAGTTGACCTTCCAGGACACCAGTATCGAGTGGGATTCGGTGTGCTTCACGTAGATCTTCATAAGCTGAGTGCTGTCCAGGAGAGTACCGTTGACGCGAATGGCGGTCACCCTGGTGTCGGCTCCTTCGGTATTCTGAGCGACGCAGGTGTAGTGACCGGAGTCGTCCACCTGAATGTTGGATATGTGGAGGGTTCCTGCACTGCTCAGACGGTACTTATCAGATACAGTGTCCATCATGACTTTGTTACCCAGAGGAGTCACCCAGTATATCTCCGGTTCGGGTTCAGCCATTGCACGGCAGTCCAGGTCTACCGTCATACCTATGTCCAGGTTGAGGTGGTTGGGGAAGGTGTCGTGGGAGATCATGGGCAGACACTGCTCAGCAGATTCGTGGGAGAGAACATCTCTCATGCGTTGACCTCTGACCTCAGGCGGCATTGCGCAGTACATGGAAAGAGGCTCCATGAAGCGAATGGTGGTTTTATTGGAGCTCATCCACTGGATGACGCAGTCGCAGCGCAGTGGGTTGCTGTGGATGCTGATCTCCCGCAGGTTAGGCAAGGACTCAACCGTGGCCAGGTAGAGCGAGTTCAGAGCATTGTTGTTAAGCATGAGGCTCTCCAGAGATGGAACATCACGGAACGATAATCTGCTAATGTAGGAAAGCTTGGGGTTGTTGGTGGCCTCCAGTTTGGTCAACTCTGGGAGATTGTCCAGCGCAAAGCGATCAATGGAGACGAGCTCCCCCATATTGTTGATGCCGAGTTCCTTCAGCCTTAGCATGTTTTTAAAGTCTCCTCCCTGGATTTTGTGCACTGGGTTCTTGTTTAAATCCAGGAATTTCAGGTTTGGCAGTTTCTCCAGGGCGTTTTGAGGCACCCTCACCAGTTTATTATCGTAGAAGGACAGGCTCTCGAGATTGTCCAGTCCAACAAAAGCATTCCCAGGTATGTCGGTGAGTTCCATCCCTGCCAGAACCAAACTTCTCAGGTTCACAAGAGGCTTAAAGTTCAAATCCAGAATTCCAACCACAGGATTTTCCCCAATCATCAAAATCTCAAGGTTGGGCGTCGAATCGAACCATCGGCTGTCGATGGCCTTGAGCCTGTTGGAGTTCAGGTGGAGCCTGAGCAGGTTGCGCAAGCCGGCGAACGCGTTGGGCGCAATGAAGCTGATCTGATTGTGGTTGATGTAGAGCTCCTGAAGATTGGTGAGGTCCTGCAGGCTGAAGTCAGGCATCTCCACGATCTGATTCTCCTCCAGGTGGAGCGTGGTGAGCTGCGACATGTTGGTCAGGCCGATGTCATGGATGTTGCTGAAGTTGTTCTGGGAAAGATCCAGCTCTGTCAGGTTGAGGAGCTGCTCCAGTTCCTCGCTGGTTTTGGCGATGTAGTTGCTCTGCAGAAGCAAGACCTGAGTGTCGCTCGAGAGGTTGCCAGGGATTCGTGTGAGGCGAAGGTCATTGCAGTCCACAGTCGTAGCTTCCCTGTAGGTGGACTGGGGCGTGAACCAAGGCCGGATTTCACAAACGCAAAGGTGAGGGCAATCTGTAGCTTCAGCGGAGGACAGCGTGAGGACGAGAAGAGCTGCCAGCAGAAGAAACAAGCAAGGCTGGCTCTGCTCAGCGCAGACTGCAGTCCCTCTAGACATTTTCACCGTCAGTATTTATCCTCTTAGATCCAAGCTGGTCCGGATTCCCAGAGAAGTAGAGAGAACTGGGATAGTGTGGTAAGATTTTCATCAAGTGTTTTAGCAGAAGTGTATCTGGTTCAACCTTTTATCCTCTAAAAAAAACTTCGAACTTCAGCAAGGAGTCAAAGAACTTCAGAGATGTTCAAAGGAGCAGATATCCTATGGGGTTGGACGGGGTTGAATCTCTCTCTTGCAGTTTGCAGTTTGATATCTCGCAGGACTCCGGAATAGATCTGAAAAAAAGCAACAAAAGACAAAAGAACTTGTGTCAGACAAAAAAGAAAACATACATAAAAAATACATAATATACCAAAATATAAAATGGTAACGCTTTATAATACAGCCTGTGTTTTAGAGAGTAAATACTGTGTAATTATAGAGTAAGAACAGTAAAACACTGTACACTACATAATACAGCCCAACAATCCCTGTTGTTTCTGAGTATTTACTGAGTAAATACTGTGTAATTATAGAGTAAGAATGGTAAAACACTGTACACTACATAATACAGCCCAACAATCCCTGTTGTTTCTGAGTATTTACTGAGTAAATACTGTGTAATTATAGAGTAAGAATGGTAAAACACTGTACACTACATAATACAGCCCAACACTCCCTGTTGTTTCTGAGTATTTACTGAGTAAATACTGTGTAATTATAGAGTAAGAATGGTAAAACACTGTACACTACATAATACAGCCCAACAATCCCTGTTGTTTCTGAGTATTTACTGAGTAAATACTGTGTAATTATAGAGTAAGAATGGTAAAACACTGTACACTACATAATACAGCCCAACACTCCCTGTTGTTTCTGAGTATTTACTGAGTAAATACTGTGTAATTATAGAGTAAGAATGGTAAAACACTGTACACTACATAATACAGCCCAACACTCCCTGTTGTTTCTGAGTATTTACTGAGTAAATACTGTGTACTTACAGAGTAATAACAGTAAAACACTGTACACTACATAATACAGCCCGACAATCCCTGTTGTTTCTGAGTATTTACTGAGTAAATACTGTGTACTTACAGAGTAATAACAGTAAAACACTGTACACTACATAATACAGCCCGACAATCCCTGTTGTTTCTGAGTATTTACTGAGTAAATACTGTGTAATTATAGAGTAAGAATGGTAAAACACTGTACACTACATAATACAGCCCAACAATCCCTGTTGTTTCTGAGTATTTACTGAGTAAATACTGTGTAATTATAGAGTAAGAATGGTAAAACACTGTACACTACATAATACAGCCCAACACTCCCTGTTGTTTCTGAGTATTTACTGAGTAAATACTGTGTAATTATAGAGTAAGAATGGTAAAACACTGTACACTACATAATACAGCCCAACAATCCCTGTTGTTTCTGAGTATTTACTGAGTAAATACTGTGTACTTACAGAGTAAGAACAGTACAAATCTTAGGTGATAGGTGGGTTTATTAACCATTAATATAAAACCTTGTGGTTTCTGTGTATTAATTAATGATTAAATTTTCTTTAAAATCTCAGTATTCCTGATTGTGTGTATAGATTATAGATATATAAATATTATTGTATTTTAGTATTGACATTAAAGACTATACGTTTTCTTCCTACTTTTTCCTACCCTTGATGGTTTTAAAAGCATAAATCAAATAAATAAATCTCAACTTCTTTTTTAAACTCGTAAAATTATTGGGAAAACAAAGGAAAAAATGATTATATATTCATTTATATGAAAATTGCACCACAGGTTTAGGGAAACTGTAGGATCTCCTGTGATTTATTTGTACCTACATTTAAGTACGAGTAGGACCCCATAAGTATTTTGTATAGTATATAAAGAAACAGTTACACCATAAGTGTTGGAAAAGTATAAGTTTCAGAAAGATACATAGTTGTTCCTCTTTTTTTCTGGTTGTACTTTATTTATAGGTACAGTTAAAGTACCTGTAGGGGCCGGTAAGTATTTTGACCATAAATACTCTTAGTTTTTCTTTTCTGATATAATGGGCATTTTGTTTTAGTTTTTTTCTGCCATAAAACAACATTTAAAAAAAGCACATTCATTAGCTCAAATTAATGATCTCGAATTAAAACAGTGATTAATCATCACTCCAAAACGTGCATGGTCATCATGCACTGAAGCCACAAAAGAAATGCTAAATCAGACGATTACTATGCAGAAGAAACACAGAGCGCTCCCACAGAAGAGGCAGAGCTTGGAAGGAGATCAAATTCGATTGAGCACTTCCATCTTTCCTCTGAGCTCATGAAGAGCAGATCATTAGCTTCTCCAAGCATCATTACATACACTTACGTACACGGAAAAAAAAACGATGCGTAAAATTTACTGTAATTTTTTAAAGTAAATTTTAAAGTATTTCCTTTTTTAAGTAAATTTAATTTCAGATACATTTAAGTAACTTCAACTTTAACTTTAACTTTAAGTAACTTTCAAGACTTTAATAGAGTTACACAGAGTAAATAAATGAACTGAACTTCAGTCAATCCTTTCTTTTAGTAAACTTTACTTCATTTATTTTTACTGAATCAATCCTTTCTTTTAGTAAACTTTACTTCATTTATTTTTACTGAATCAATCCTTTCTTTTAGTAAACTTTACTTCATTTATTTTTACTGAATTAATCCTTTCTTTTAGTAAACTTTACTTCATTTATTTTTACTGAATCAATCCTTTCTTTTAGTAAACTTTACTTCATTTATTTTTACTGAATCAATCCTTTCTTTTAGTAAACTTTACTTCATTTCTGCATACAATATTACCTAATTACAATTACTTAATTCATACAATATTACTAAAATTTAAATATTTTTAGTTAAAACACACATTCAAATATTTACATAATCTCAAACATTTATTTTGTAAACAGACCAAGTCTCACTGTCTCAACACACGGACGACATGTAATACATTATTCTTAGTTTACTAAATACTAGTATACTTTAATATACTAAAAATAATGTGTTACATGCCATCCATGTATTGAGACAGTGTAATATGTGTGTTTTAACTAAAAATAATTACATTTCAGGAATTATAATATATTATGCATCATAAATTATTTGAGTAATACTGTATAAATTAAGAAATTGTAATTAGGTAATATTGTATTCAGAAATGAAGTAAAGTTTACTAAAAGAAAGGATTGATTCAGTAAAAATAAATGAAGTAAAGTTTACTAAAAGAAAGGATTGATTCAGTAAAAATAAATGAAGTAAAGTTTACTAAAAGAAAGGATTGATTCAGTAAAAATAAATGAAGTAAAGTTTACTAAAAGAAAGGATTGATTCAGTAAAAATAAATGAAGTAAAGTTTACTAAAAGAAAGGATTGACTGAAGTTCAGTTCACTTATTTACTCTGTAACATTTAAGTCTTAAAACTGAGTTGAAGTTACTTAAATTTATCTGAAATTAAATTTACTTAAAATAAGCAAATGCAGAAAGTTGAGAAACTTTTTTAAAGTAAATTTTACTCATCATTTTTTAAGTAAGAAATGTTGCTGCTACTGCATTCTTAATGATGGGTCGTGCTTGTCTAGTCTGGTAAAGGATAAAAAAGATTTTACTGCTTGTTATTTAAATAAAACTACGATTAAATAAAGACTTTAAACATTGGATAATTAATTTTAGGAGAAATAAAATTAAATACACCATATGCTTTTTTGTCAGGCTTACATTCTTTATATCAGACTAATATAACCTGAGTAAATATAAAAAAGTACTTTTTAAATGATGATTTAACTTATTAAGGCAAAAAAAATCAATCCAAACCAACTTGGCCTTGTGTTAAAAGAAATGAATTAAATGTGATTCACTACATTTTTGGGAAATATGTTTTCAATTTCACTACGAGCCACAACCAGGACTGATTACTGCCAGACCTGTAGAATCAAGAAATCATTTAAAATAAAAAATAAAGCAGCTAAGAGATCTAAAAAAGCAACACATTATGCTGCAATCCATTATATTTTGACATTAGCAGATTTACTTAAATACTTTTTTATACAGTATATTACAATTTTTATACTATTACAACTACAGCTATGATTTTCAGTAATAATGTTCCTTATCAAACATGAAAGCTTTTTATGTAAAGCTTGAATAGAAATCCTCAGGATTTAGTGGTCTAAATGTCAGACAGACCATTGACAAAAATCCTGGCCTGAAGGTAATTTGTGATGCTGAAGAAGCTGGTCTAGTGAGAAGAGGAAGAGTAGAAACAGATAAAAGGGAAATATTTAAACAATAAAAAGTGCAAACACTTTTTTATGTTTAAGAAAAAAAAGGTGTAATGTAGGCACAAAAAAGTACAAGCAGGTACATCTGTTTGTGCATTAAAAAGCACATTTTCTTTTCTTCTATTGTCTATTGTTTTAATATGCATCCATAATATGAATCCACAAAACATTAAAAAAACATTCTAGATGAATAAATTCAAAAACAGATGAGAAAAGGCATGCGGTCCATGACCTGTTGCAATGACCCTATCCTAACATCTCTACTCGAATCATGCCAAATCAAACAGAAATCTGTCCACCGATTACCACCATAGTTAACCAATCACTAGCTACTGGCTATATTCCTGCAATCCTAAAAACTGGCTCCATTACACCTGTTTTAAAAAAGCCTGGCCTTGACGCTAATTTGCTAACTAACTACAGTTAGCCCATTTTGAATCTCCTCTTTCTGAGCAAAATACTTAAACATGTGGTTTTAGGAAGAATCACAGTACAGAAACGGCACTTGTCAGAGTCACCTGCTTCTAAACGCTGACTCTGGATGCCTAAGCATTCTCATTTTGCTTGATCTAACAGCTGCATTTGATACTGTGCATCACCAAACTATGCTGGAGCGCTTGCACAGCCTCATTGGTGTAACTGGTCCAGCACTGTCTCTTGGTTTCAGTCCTATCTGTGTAATAGACAACAGTAATTAAGAGTTAACAAGACACAGTCCACCTGTACCAGTCCTGTCTGTGGTGTTCTGCAAGGTTCTGTACTTAGACCACTTTTGTGTAGCACCTATTTGCTTCCACTTGGTTACATTATCGGACAGCGTGGACTGAGCTATCGCCTTTATGCAGACGACACCCAGATTTACATTTGCGCTAATTATTTTTTATCTTTTATTTTTGCACAAACAAAAAAAAAACAACAACATACACATACTGCAAATAGCTATAAAATACAGTGTAGGTAAAGGCAAAAAACCTAACATGGGCCTAAATAAAGCCTCTACCTTAATAATATATAAAAAAAAAATCTATTCTAATGATTGTAACAGAAGAATATCACATTCCAAATATATAACAAAAAAAAATAAATAGTGATCACAAAACATTAATCAAATGATCTTTTAAACATTGTTTATAATGTTTTACAGATGAACTTTTTTTTGCCAAATGGTTAAACTCATTCCACAGTTTTGTCCCGCTATATCTTATTCCATCCACTAGTGCTGGGCGATATGGGGAAAATTATATATCACGATATGGAATTTTTCACGATAACGATGTATGTCATGATATATCACATTTAAGTATGTTTCAGTTATTCTTCGAAAAATATAACAAAATATTATTATTGCTTATTATTATTGATGCAGCATTACCGAGTAGCATCACAGCGCATACATCAGCTCACAGATGCACTGTGCTACAGACATCACCCGGAGGGAGCAGGGCCAATTGCACCGGCAGCTTGATGGCAAAGCTGCATGAGCGGGGGTTCAAATTTTCGCTTTAGACCACTGGACCACTTGGCTCCCCTTAAATCTTTACTTAAAACACATCTTTTTAGGGAAGCTTATTGCTTTTAATACACTTTTACTTGGATACCTTATTCCTCATCATTTCTTTTTTTAATACTTGCACACGTCTTTTATTTGTTACGTGTAGGTGCTTGTATGCCTGCTTGTTCTTATGCACTGTACCTTCTGTCTATGGTTGTTTTTTTTAAGCACATTGGGTTCTCAGGAAAGGAAATAAAATATCATCAAGTCATTGATCATCTATCAGCCTGAAAAAGATTGATTTAGAAAACATATGACAGTCAGAAACCTTTCCAGGTGTGACCAGCTGATTGAAATTGCTCTAAAAGGGCATGGACAACTCATCCAGGAGGTCCCAAAAGAACCCAGAACAACATTTAACGATTTAAAGAACTGCAGGATATCACTTTTCTCAGTTAAGGTCAGTGTTAATGATTCAATAATAAGAAAGAGACTGGGGGAAAATCTGGGTCTCCATGGGAGAATTCCAAGATAAAAAAAAAAACAGACAAAAGTGGAACTTTTTGGAAGGTGTGTGTCCCGTTATATCTGACGTGAAACTATAAATTAACAGATAATTTCAGAAAAAGGACTGAATCATACTGAACGTAGTTAAACATGGTGGTGGTAGTGTGGTAGTATCATGGTCTGGGGCTGCTGGATAACTTAATAGCTGTAATAGATGGAAGCAGGGATTCTGCTGTTCACCAGAAAATCCTGAAGGATAATTAGAATTCGGCCATCTGTTTGTGACCTCAAGCTCAGGTGTACTTGGGTTCTGCAACAGGACAATGACCCAAAGCACACAAACAAGTGCACCTCTGAATGCCTTAAAAAAACCCTGCACACTTTTCCAGCTATTTGCTTTTGTTAATGTTGTATAACAAGCTCAACAAGGCAGATCAAATGGATCAGAGAACAAGGAGAAAAGAAAATATCAGTGTTTATGCGATTCAACTATTATATACGATATACTATGGGTGTAACACTGTGGAAAATACGGAAGAGACTGGAACAGCAGTTTAAAACTGCAAAAGTGGAGACAGATTCAGGTTTAATGGTCCGTTAGAAAGAAATATTGATTAAATCCAAACCAGTTAGTAGAATATACTGCTGTTGATTTACTGAGAGTTAAACGCTTTAGTTTCTTCTCTCCGTTAATTTGCCTCTAGTTTAAAGTAATTTGTGATGCTGAAGAAGCTGATCAAGAGAAAAGAGGAAGAGTAGAAACAGATAAAATGAAAATATTTAAACAATAAACAGTGCAAACACTTCTTATCTTTAAAGGTCTCATTCTATCGTTTTTCAATTCATTTTAAAATGTCTAGTTGTGAGCTGTTTTGTGGTGTTTCTGTATAGCCTTGCTTTAGTTCACTGGATTAGTGGTCTCTGAAGAAAGACAGGTTTTGGCTCTTGCTCATGAATATTCATAGATGCAAATACATATCTTCTGTTTGGCTAAGAGCACTGCAGCAGAAAACGCCTACCTGCTCCCTCCCTATTTGTCTACTGGCACAAAGGAAGTGACATCACAAGGACATTTTCTGCCCACATGGCAAGACCAAGAGTAAGTGCTCTAAAAATTTTCAACTTTTTTTTTCCAAATATGTTTTTGTCCAAGTTGTGTGTGTCACTCAGTGAACTCAACCCTGTTACTCATATTGTAAGACTAATAATGAGTAGAGTCAAAATTTACTTTATATACTTATATAACCATGTTTGTCCTTGATCTTGTATACATAGCTACATTTTACAGTTAGCATCTGTTCCTGGGGTAAACCACAACTTAGCCTAGATTTGCAACCCTGTTACTCGCAACCCTGTTACTGTAAATTACCAAATATATTGCATATTCTAATTTAAAAAACTGCTTTGATACCTGAGCTTGACGAATCAAACTTTTTGATAGTCTATTACCTGTATTTAATAAATATATGACTAAAAATGATTAAATTGAAGATCAAATTTTCAGAAGTGACCATCTCTGAAATGTACCAAAATCCTGGAATGTCCATTGTGTCTATTTTGTGTTTATTTATTTCTTTTTGTGTTTGCAATGTGGAAATGTATGTTATGAATAAAAAATAAATGAATAATTAAACCAATTGGTCATTTATTATTTGGTGAAATTTGTTATTTTATAAAATCTCTTATTTTATGTTTTATCCGATTACTCGATTAATTGAATCGATTTTTTAGTAGAGTGCTCGATTACTAAAATAATCGATAGCTGCAGCCCTAAAATACAGCATGCATAAAAACTCAGAGAGACCTATAACATTTCACAAAGAACAATAAAAAAGTGGATTTTAGCGGAAAGAGACTTTTAAGCAAAAAAAAAAGTGTAATATAGGCACAAAAACGTACGAGCAGATACATCTGTTCTGCTGCATGAAAAAGCACTTATTCTGTTCTTCTATTGTCTCATTTCTTAATATGCATCCATAACAAAACATAAAGAAATTTGCTGGCTAAATACAAAAATGCCATAAAGTCAAACGCTGAGGATAAAGAGTGCATCTTCAGCAGGCTGTCTTGTCTTGTCCTACATTTCTGAGGCTACAGGAACTCTGCAGGGATATTTTGATCTTCTGAATGAAAGCATGCAGGGAGAAAACATGCCTCCATTTCAGGCTAAAGACTCAGAAATAGCCGTGGCGTTATCGCGTCTTAAACAGAGCGAGCACCTGAATGGTGAGCAGGGCATCTGCTGGCCCATATGGAGCTAACGCTGACTCAATCACACGAGCAGCACGAGCGCTAAAGCTGGAGGCCTGGAGGATTTAAAGCGTCGCATTTTAAGAAGCGCTGCATTTTAGGAAATAAACAACCGTGTTTTACAGAGTTCAGGCTGCAGATGTTACTTAAAAATGGAAAAGAATGAAAATAATTTGAATAAATCTATTTTTATTTAACCCTTCTATTATGTTCATTTGTCAGCACTTTTTGTTGGGGGCAGAAACAGAAATATATTTGAAGTCACGGGCCACAGACTCTATAATAAAACAAATAATGAAATATACCACTTTAATTAATACATTTTTCCTGATTATTTCATTTACACACCATTTTACTTGACTAATTCTCTTTATTTTTGACAGTGTTGTGTAAACTAAGATTTTTCAAATTGATGTTTAATTTCATGATGTCTCTTAATATTAAACTCCTTAATTACGACAACTTTTAGACTCTTTGCCCTGTTTTTCTGCGCTAGAAATGCGCACCCTCTCCGCTTTTAGACTCTTTGGCCCGTTTTTGCGCTAGAAATGCGCACCCTCTCCGCTTTTAGACTCTTTGGCCCATTTTTGCGCTAGAAATGCGCACCCTCTCCGCTTTTAGACTCTTTGGCCCGTTTTTTTGCGCTAGAAATGCGCACTCTCTCCGCTTTTAGACTCTTTGGCCCGTTTTTTTGCGCTAGAAATGCGCACCCTCTCCGCTTTTAGACTCTTTGGCCCATTTTTGCGCTAGAAATGCGCACCCTCTCCGCTTTTAGACTCTTTGGCCCGTTTTTTTGCGCTAGAAATGCGCACTCTCTCCGCTTTTAGACTCTTTGGCCCATTTTTCTGCGCTACAAATTCGCACACTCTCCGCTTTTAGACTCTTTGGCCTGTTTTTTGCGCTAGAAATGCGCACTCTCTCCGCTTTTAGACTCTTTGGCCCGTTTTTCTGCGCTAGAAATGCGCACTCTCTCCGCTTTTAGACTCTTTGGCCCATTTTTCTGCGCTACAAATTCGCACACTCTCCGCTTTTAGACTCTTTGGCCTGTTTTTTGCGCTAGAAATGCGCACTCTCTCCGCTTTTAGACTCTTTGGCCCGTTTTTCTGCGCTATAAATGCGCACACTCTCAAAGTGTTTCTGTATAGCTTTAATATTGTCTTTAATATTAAGTTTATAATATGAAAAAAAAAGAAATAAAACACATTAAATGAGAAGCGGTGTGTCCAAACTTTTGACTGGTAATGTATATTTACTGAAAGAGGGTTTGAGATTCAATAAACAAAATACAGCTCTGGCAATAAAATAAGAGAGCACTTAAAAATGATGAGTTTCTTTGATTTTACCAAATTAAAAAGCTCTGGAATATAATCAAGAGGAAGATGGATGATCACAAACCATCAAACCACCAAACTGAACTGCTTGAATTTTTGCAGCAGGAGTAAAGCAGCATAAAGTTATCCAAAAGCAGTGTGTAAGACTGGTGGAGGAGAACATGATGCCAAGATGCATGAAAACTATGATAAAAACCAGGATTATTCCACCAAATATTGATTTCTGAACTCTTAAAACTTTATGAATATGAACTTGTTTTCTTTGCATTATTTGAGGTCTGAAAGCTCTGTATCTTTTTTGTTATTTCAGTCATTTCTCATTTTCTGTAAATAAATGCTTTAAATGAGAATATTTTTATTTGGAATTTGGGAGAAATGTTGTCTGTAGTTTATAGAATAAAACAACAATGTTCATTTTACTCAAATATATACCTATAAATATCAAAATCAGAGAAACTGATTCAGAAACTGAAGTGCTCTCTGAATTTTTTCCAGAGCTGTATTTTGCAATATATAAAATTGTTAAAATCACATTTTAGGGAAACTATAAAAACAGAGTAAAAGAAATCCAATGTTATCCAGTCAGAACAGTGGGATCTAACCATAGAGTACAACACAAATCTTTACTCTTTACATCGAAACTAATAATTAAAAAAAAAAAAAAAAAATGTGTTTAAAAATCACTGCAGTATTGCAACAAATAATATTGCAATACTTCAATATATTGATTTTTTATAACACCCTAGTCATGATAGTTTTTTTGGGAACATCTTTTACTTTTACTGGCTACAGTTATTTGAGGAATTGTGGTAAAATGAGGATTTGTTGAGTATATGACAGAAAAAGTCAACAAATCATGTAAATAATTTAATAATACGTTCTGATTTCCTTTTTTCTGCATGTTTTTATTTATTTTATTTTTTTTTACAATTTTAATTATGTATTGTATTTCTAAATACATTATTTAAAAACAAAAACAAAAAAATGCAAATAAATAGCAATTGTGCCTTAAGATTAACTGTGTCTCTCCTATAATTTGTGTTAAAAAAATAAAATAAACATAATAATTAATCTAACAGAAATACAGTAAAACCTTACTTTTGACATCTTTACTCACGCCAGAGGAACAGAAATTATGGAATACACTACCAAACTCTTTAAGAGTTGCCGATTAAGTGGAGTCTTTTAAAAAACGTTTAACCCCTTAACGCCTGAATTAATGTAGCTGTATATGAAAAAATGTTTCATGTGTGTTTTACCTTTAAGTAGATAGTAAATATTGTTGAGATTATTAATTTAATTATTAACTTTTGCACAAAAATAAATAGAAATGTTGGTATGTTGCAAATTTGCAACAACAGGCAATATGGTCTATTTGGGGTAAATTTGGTATGTTGCAAATTTGCTACAGCAGACATAATGGTCCATACTAAGATAACAATAACAGAGTAATATAACAGTGAAAAATCTATGTTTTATTTATGCACCCAACAGCAGGCATTCAATAATAAATAACACCAATTACTGTCACCAACACAATATACACAAATATTACAGGAAACATTTCATTAATTTGAATTCTAGATTCATTTGAATTGTAAATTGTCAAAGGTTCCTAGGTCCGTGGCGAATATGCACTAACAGGCATTGGGGGAATGCAGGCGCTATCTTGGCAGGTTGATTGAGTCAAACGGTTAGTCGCATATTTGCAACAACAGGCGTTAAGGGGTTAAAGACTTATCTTTTTAAGCAGGCTTTTGGATAATGTATCAGGTTCACGGTCTTGTATTGTATAATGGTCTATTATATTATATGTTTTGTTGTGTTAGTCTATTTTAGATTGTGTATTATGGATTATTTTGTGAAGCACTGTGAGTTTTGTCTGTGAATGGTGCTATATAAATACATTTTACTTACTTACTTACTTACAGATCAACCCCGTGCTGTTTTTTATTTTTGTCTAAAGCTTTATTAAATATCCTTTCGCTCAAACTGTTTATGATTGAAAATAAAATATTCTAAATATTATTCAGAGCACATCAACAGACCCAGTTATTCTCACATGGCATCATATGTCACACTCACTCATATTGAGGTTAATCTCAGATTCAGCTCTTGATTTTAGTATTTAACACAGCGGGGGCTCAAAACCCTCAGATAAGACGGATCAAATCATCCCGAGATCATAAATTAATATAACGCCATGTGATGTTAACAAAAATCTTAAAGTGCAATTATTATTAAGCTTTAATTTCAGATGTGGGTTAGAGATTAAGACTCCAGGACAGATAGTTTCTGTTTTAAAGAGCTGTTCGTTTATTCAGCTTCAACAGTCATAATTTTGCATAATTTTTTATTTCCACTTGGGTCTCAACTGCCCCTATAAACTTTCCAAACTGCAAAAAATCTATCGGTTTCCTAAAAAATAGAGTGAATTAGCCGAAAGAGTTTGGTGTCCAAATCATTTGCTTCTATCAGCTATTTAGATAAAGCTCCTCCCTTATTGTGACATCACAATCAGGAAACCTGCATAGAACCACCCTGGCTCCACTCCTCACCTATGTCAACCCCCACCAGAGCCCCGCCCACTAGATCAAGAAACATTTGAAGAAATATTTCCATTTGGGTCTGTTGGTTGAGAACCGTTTTAGCCAGCATTAGACTTCTTCTGAGGAAGGGATCTGTAACTACTGTTCTTGGCAAGTCAATGGCAGATGACTGAGATGTAAGTTAACTTACTAATAATGAGTTATATGCTTTTATGCCAAAAGTGCAAAGGTGCTTAATGTTTGAAGTAATATTGTATGTACAGTTTAATAAAAATAGTTTTTATACTATGTAGATTTCTTAGTTTTTTTTATTTAAAAAAATAAATTATTTTTAACTTGTTCATGTACTGTATTTCTTTTATAAAAATGTTTTACAAGCCCTTATCAGACTAAATCAGTGTGATATTAGGCCTGACTGGACTTTCATCTCTGTTTTGTAGGCAGGTTTTGACTTTGGATTCTCCACCCTTATTGTGACATCACAATAATTAACACAGATTAAATCAGTGTGTTTTGTGTTTTTGTGGGCAGGTTTTGACTTTGGATGCATCTTGTCACCTGTCAACCCCCACCAGAGCCCCGCCCACTAGATCAGTTGAAGAAATGTCATTGCGGTCTGCTGTTTGAGAACCTCGGTCAGTACACAGCAGGATTAGACAGCAGACTTTGTCTGAAGGAGGGATCTGTACTTATTGTCTGTGGCAAATATTGGATGTTCAGTTAATAACAGCCTTTATATTGTGTATATTTTCTTTACATTTTAAATAGGGGCTTTAACACGTGCATGTACTGTATTACTTTTATACAAAAAAAAAGTTTTACACGCCCTTATCAGACAAAATAAGTGTGTTTTTGGGGTTTTTGTAGGCAGGCTTTGACTGATGTTGGGGGGAAAAAGTGGGGTCGGTTGGCATTTAATAAAAAATTAAGTCTAATTCTAAAATTAAAACACATTGCTTCTTTCCTAATTGAAGAAAAAAAGAAAAGGATGTTGTCTCTTTGACTTTTGATTTTGCATCTTTATATTTCTATCCAATATCAGTGAGGATGAGATTGAAAACATCCATGCACCAAAAAGGTTCATACTGGAGCAGTTCTTCTATGGCACTCCTCCAGAGAACCCTCTCCAGCACTTAATTTTTAAGAGCTTTCAGAAGCTTAACTCCAAAAGGCATAACTCATCACAGCACTACGTATCATCTAAACCCAGAGAGATCACCTAAAGGATGGGTCTGAACAGTCTATAAGAGGGGTGTCCAAACTTTTTTGTTGGGGGCCAGAAGGAGAAATATATTTGAAGTCACGGGCCACAGACTCTGTAATAAAACAAATAATGAAATATACCACTTTAAATAATACATTTTCCTGATTACTTTCATTTACACACCATTTTACTTGACTTACTATCTTTATCTTTGACAGTGTTGTGTAAACTAAGATTTTTCAAATTGATGTTTCATTTCATGATGTCTCTTAATATTAAACTCCTTAATAAAGGCAACTTTTAGACTCATTTGCCCTTTTTCTGCGCTAGAAATGCGCACTCTCTCCGCTTTTAGACTCTTTGGCCTGTTTTTCTGCGCTAGACATGCGCACTCTCTCTGCTTTTAGACTCTTTGGCCCGTTTTTCTGCGCTAGACATGCGCACTCTCTCTGCTTTTAGACTCTTTGGCCCATTTTTCTGCGCTAGACATGCGCACTCTCTCTGCTTTTAGACTCTTTGGCCCGTTTTTCTGCGCTAAAAACGCGCACCCTCTCCGCTTTTAGAATCTTTGGCCTTTTTTTTTGCACTAGAAATGCGCACTCTCTCCGCTTTTAGACTCTTTGGCCCGTTTCTGAAACCTAGCGTTCAAACTTTAAATCTCATATTATAAAAACCTGCTTAACAGCGAGCCAACTTTCATTCTATTTCTAAAATACCTTGGTTTGGACACCCCTGGTCTATAATGATGGTCAATAAATATCCGAAGGGTTAAGAGTCCTCGTCTTCCAGTTTCAGAGCAAATTAATTGTTATTTACGCCAATCAAGCTTGATTATCTCAGTCCTCTGGATACCAGACCAGGGCTGTCTGCTGGCCAGTCCATCCTCCTTTACATCCTTCCGCCTTAAATCATAAATGACAGCCATGAAATTCAGCTGGCGCCATTATAAACATCTGGCATTTCAGAGTGAGACGCAGCGCTGTCCCCTGCAGGAAGTGTGGACTTCCATCTTATGGTCCTGTCTGACTCAGACGTCAGATTAAATATGGTTTATGAACACGGTGGACAAATAAACGCTCAATTCATCTGGTGACTCTAAGATTTTGTTTTATTTAGAGGCCCTAAATTGAGCACTAAACCAATACAAGTCTACAGTGATGATACTGCTTCAGTTCAAAATGTGAAACTCATGTATTATATAGATGTATTACACACAGAGTGATCTATTTTAAGCATTTATTTATTTTATTATTGATGATTATGAAGCTTACAGCCAATGAAAACCTGCACATCCCAGTGTGGTAAAGTTAAATCTACAAGAAACCCATTGAGAGAAAAACACCTAAAAAAAGTGATAAAATCTCCTTCCCCAACCAATATTATTTACCTTTAGAGCTTCAAACATATTTATATGATGTTTCAAACCAAATAATATCAGTAAATAAAGACTCAAAAGTGTCCACAGAAAAAGTGTGAAACTACCTGCTTTACTCAAACTAAAGCTAGGTATGGTGTGCGCACTACTTTATATAGTTTTTATTTTACTTGCACATTTGTACTAAGTAGCTATTTTGCACTAAACATTTTTAAATGTTTGTATATATTGTAGTTTTCTTTGTGTGTCCTGATTAAAATACTGAAAGGTATAATCTGCTCTGAGTGTCAGGTTTTTAGTATCTACATGTATCCTAGAGGTGTGATTATTGATTATCAAGAAAAATAAAAATAACTCCGCCCGATGCAGTTTCTCCATGTATTTTATCAAAGTAATAATTAATAAGTCATGTAATGAACTCAAATCATCAATATTTTTATGCTTTTAACTCATAAACACTCTAGTCTTATTATTTTTGAAAAGATTAGATCTTAGGTGTGAATATATTTAAAGTCTATACATTCAAAAATAAGTTAAAAAAAAAACAGGTGCTTGGTAAAATTTTGATCAAAACATGATCAGTTCCAGGAAAATCTAACAATCCTGCTTCCTTTTACATTTTAAATGATTATATTTTTGAGCAGCCGTATGTCTTCTGGAGTAAAAGAGATCAGGGCATGTGTCTGTCTGATATAATTACTGTGTTATCAGACCTGAAAGAGGAACTGACTGATAAAAACGGAGAACAAACACACCAAAACAGCCTACAGTTGAAATGGTTAAACATTTAACACCTTTTTAACTCTCATTTTTATTTGATTAACTCCCTAAATTGTTACGCTAACACTGAAAATAGATTTTTTTTTATTAGAAGAAGATATTATTCTCAACTCTTATATTATATTATAATATAAGATATACCAATACCAAAAATATACCAACTCAGAACATTTGGGACCAACAATTCCATCTGCAGTGATTTTACATAACTCATATCTACTGTCTACTGTACCATAGAGACCCAACTATTGTCTACTGCACCTATTAAAGACCCACACTATAAAACAAGTGAGACAGGCGAGAGGATACAGCTCAATTCACCTCACTGATAGTGTTCCTGTATAGTGTTCCCTCTCACTCAGCTCTTCCTGCACTCATCAGTCACCAAACTACAATACCTAGGTCGCACCACACTTGGACTACAACGTCTCATCCGATCACATGACTCTGCACACGCCCTACCAGGAAGTAATCATTGTAATTAGCCTCACCTTAGTTCACTCTCTCCCAGCCGAGTATTCTTTGGTTTATCAGACGCCAGACGTGACATGCATGCATATATACAAACTGCAAACTATTAAGAGTGAATACAGTAAATAGCAAATAAAATAGACTGTTTTTATCGATATTATCTCAAGTGTGTGGTATGATGTGGCACATCCCTAGTAGAGATAAACATATTGGAACTAAAACCTGCTTCTTTTCAAGCAAACAACTGTAGAAAATTGTAAGAATTTCTGTAAGAACTGATTCTAATTATCTTTAAAAAAAGAAAAATCACTGAACATCCAAATTCCTTCACACTTTCCAGAGAAAAGCAGCGTGAGAAGTTCATGAAGTTCATGTTACTGGATTTCTATCCAAGATTAAAGAAGGTCTGTTCAGAGCTGATATATCCAAAGTTCTCAGCATTGATCTAAGACTCATCAATTACATGTGATTTATAAACTGGATTGAATGGTAAAGATAATGCACTTTTTGATGGTGATTATTGGAGCTGACATTTAACAATACGATATTGATTGTGGATCATATGGAGGCCTGCAGGGACACATGGTTGGAGGTGGATTGGGAGGTTGGGGGAGATTTTAAGTGTGTGAAGAGAATCGTTAAACAGGCAAAACCCAAAGGGACCCTGAATATCCAAAACAGGAGGTTTTCCAATATTATCCAAGATCCAAGATTTCTGCAGCACATCTGAAGATCTGAGAAGTTTCTCTTTAGGCTCTCTGGAGGCTTTAAATACTGAACATTATGAGATTTTATATCAGCTCAGGCTGTGGATGATAGAAACTGAATAGTAAAATGAGGTGGAATGAAGTGGAACGTACTGTATATCACTATCAAAAGAAAAGTGAAAGGTATTCTCATTTATTACTCTGTAGCTAAAAGTATAGATACTAAGGTTTAAAATACTTCTGTAGAAGTTGTAGAAGTGTCAACTCAAGCTTTTTACTCTTTAAGTAAAAGTGTAAAGGTCTTGGTTTTAAAAACTACTTAAAGTATAAAAGTTAAAATGTTTTTTAAAAAGTGGGAAACATGCCATTAAAAATAATAGCTTAGGCCGTCAATGGAAATGGGAAGTGAATAACATTTATGTAGTCACACATAAATTCATCTTGACACCACAAAAATACACTCTGTATTTTTTTTTATCATTCTAAAATGTAAATATGTCTTTTAAGAGATTGAATCTTCATTTGTCTTTGCTATTTTTAGTACATTTTTCCATTTTCCCATCCAAAATGTTTTTGTCTTTTTTATGTTTTGCACATTGATTGTTGGATTTGAGTTGTTGAAACATTTGTACAGACAATTAAGCAATTGCTCTGAACTCTAATTCACACACTAAAGACTCCAACTCCCAGCGTGCACCTCCACCAGATCTTCCACGACGCGACGAGTGTTCAAACTCTCCAAGCTTCTGATTGCTCACACCTGGGCTTGTTAGTATAAATACCCCTCTGTTTCAGTTCCTCCTTGCTGGGTATTGAATCTAGTTTATTAGCTATTTTACTAACAAAAGAGCTAAAAACAAAACAAGGTCTGTAACACAGTGGCAAAAAAAACAAAACACAAAAGAAATGCAGGGTAGGAGAGCTAAGGATATAGGTATAATACTCGGCAAAGGGGAATGGAAACAGAGGGGTATTTATACAAAGAGAGACAGGAAATGACAATTGGAACAATCAGGTGAGCCAGAATGCCTAAGCGTTACGTGATCAGGCTTGTCCGGGAGGTTAGAGACTGGTGCATTCTGGGAAATACAGTCTTTAGCGCGAGAACTAGAGTCCAAAACAGACAGCTATTTGGAAATTCTAAAGTAATTTTCTTTCAAATAATTATTAATTGACACTAATAAAAACATATATCAACAATTAATTCATGATAATAACAACATTTTTTAAACTAATGTTTAAATTCATTTAATTCATTTTTAGCAGTTAATTTACTTTCATTCTTAAGCATAAAAATTTAGTCATGTTTATTTATGTATTAACAAAGTATCGTACGCAATTATATCGCCAATATTTGTGAATATCATGACCGATATTACACCCTGAACTCGCTGTTTTTAGCAAAAGAAAAATTCCCAGTTCTGGATCATTGACTTCTGCTACAAATCGGATAAAATTCTTGTATTTTTTAATATCTCAGTTAGGGGTGTGCCATATCATATTTTATTTTATTTTTATTTTAATTCGGTGTTTTGTCATAGCATGAAAATATTAATAAAAATATGTTTATAAAGTCTTCCCATAATACCCTAGTAAAAAAACTATAGTGAATTACATTACATTAAACTTGCTTACTTCATAGCAGTCTATTTATTTAAAATACACTATAATGCACTTTTGAAAAAGTATGATCAAATTTAACTTTTTAAACGTTTGATGAAAGCATACTTTTAATGTACTTTTAATATATTTTAGTGAATACACCAATCTGTTAGTATATTTACAGCATTCCTAGACATTTTGCAATATGTTTTAAGTATATATATATATATATATATATATATATATATATATATATATATATATATATATATATATATATATTTTTTTTTTTTTTTTTTTTTTTTTTTTTTTTTTTTTCACCAGGCTAGGAATAATAAGAATAAGAAGATGAGAGCATATTAATTTTTCTAAACCTGTATTTTAAATTCTGGATCATTTCCACAGCAGAACAATAGTACTGCAGCCTCAGCTCTTTTTATAAAAGCTCTTTTTTCTTGGATCTTAATTTAGTTACAGTAAATACAGCAGAGTCTCGAACCCCCCGGACCCCACTGAGTCTCTCCCCCCCTCGCCTGCTGTCAGAGTTACAGATTCTTTAACCAGATTATTACTGAAACAGCTGCCCGGCCTGTTCCCTCCTCATTCCCTCCCTATTCCCTCCTTATCTTCACAACTCACACAAAACACCCGCGTTTCCCCCTCTGTTTTTAGAAAGAGGGGCTGGAAAAAGAAAAGAAATCCTCCCCTCCTCGCTGGGTTTTGTAATGCATTTAGTATTTCCGTATGAATCAGTCTGATGAATATAAACACACACTGTTTACTGTTGTGTTGATGTGCTTTTATCTTATCCAGTTCACTCACCTAATGAAAATCTACAAAACTCACAATTTTTGCCCAAATTTAGCCTTTTTTTGGAGAATATCTTGATTTTTTCCACCACATTTCACTTTAATCTTCCTTCACTAAGGCTCTGACTGTTTAAATGTTTTGACTATCTTGTCTAAATGGATGTTAATATTACTAGAAAAATATTTAATAAAGATGTAATAGTTATACACATACAATCCCCACATTCCTGTAGCTATTTAATACCAGAAAAAGTGAGAGATTTAATCTCTACTGGTATATAAGAATCTATAAGAAATGCACTAAATATGCTGCCTTTTAGTTCTGTGGTAATTCTTTTGTTGTAACAACATTTTGTGTTTTGTAACACTGGTATTATTTTATACTAAATCAGCGTCTTGGTAAGTTAAAATTTAAGCAATTTTTATATTTTTTGTTTTATTAGTCAATGTTTTCTTTCATATCACCAAGAATATATTTATTGAAAAAATACCCTCAAATTATATAAGTATATATTGTTGTACAGAAATAAATAATATAATATTAAAAGTCCTCTGAAGTAAACTATGACAATGATGAGTCAAAAACAAAATATCTACACACATAAAATAAACCAAAAATAACAAACACTAAGCAAATACTATTAAATATTAACAAATAAAAAATGTAGAGTTATTTTAAAGAGCAATAATAAAAAATACCCTAAAATATTGTGATATTATATTAGGGCCATATCACACACTCCTACACTTTAAGAACTTAATACTGCAACAAAATAAACATGAACACTTTTTAGTATAAATGTAACTGTTTCATACATGCAGTAGAAACAAACAAACAAAAAAAAAGATAAATATTTGTATATTTTGTAACGGAAAAGACTTTTCCAAAAATATATCAGTTTGTATAAAATAATATTAATAACAATAGAATAATAAAATGTAAAAACAAAAATCTACCACAAAACTAAAGTACAGCATATTCAGTGAATATCGCTATAATCTTTTTTTTTTATCTTGTAAAAAAATGTGATATTATTTTGTGTTTTATAAATTGGCACAATGCTAGAAGAGAGAAACATATTGGAAATAAAACTCTACCTCTTTTCACGATCCCTCACTTAAAGATTTACAAAACACTCACTTCTTGCCTTAATTCTGCCTTTTTTCGAGGATATCTCGCTTCTTCACCCACATTTCACTTTCATCTTCCTTCATTGAGGCTTTGTCTGTTTAAATGTTTGAGGATTTGGTCTAAATGGATGTTAATATTACCAGAAAAGGACGTAATAAAGATGTAATCTGTTTAATTCTCCTCTGTACTTTCCAGTGTACGCTCTCCTATTGTCTGAATTCTTGATGAGTTGCGTTTATTGACCACTTAACAGACTCAACAATAAATGTTCCTAATGGCTCTTGGCTGAGATCAGTTCTATAAAAAACAGGGAGATTCATTAAACTTTAAAAGGCTTTTTCTCATTGCAAAGCTCTGAGAAGCTCTTTCCAACTTAAAACAAACAACTATGCTACAAATAGTGATAATACTTTACCGTATCAGTACATTAACTAATTCCTTTTTAATGGCATGAATTATATTTTTTGGTAGAAAAAAATACCTTTAGATTTTTTTCTTTGGGAACTATTTTTCAGATCTTTTTTTTATTTTGATAGCAAGTTGACTATCTGAATCACCACTGCTTTATCATGATAGTGATCTACATAATGTTGCAGAAAGGCAATAAATGAAAAAATAATAATAATAAAACTTGTTTTAGTAAGTTTACAACCAGAATGTAAGACTATTGTCATGGACTGAGGCAGACGAGATGAACATAAATGCGAGTTTTAACTTTAATTAATTAAAACTACAGCAAATAAACACAGAAACAAAAAAAACGAGTAAATGCAAAACAAATAGACAAGATTAAGCTAATTAAACGGACAAGACTAAAGATAACAAAACTTAGAGAACAAGAAACAAAAGAACTGAGAAAAGACTGACCACAAAAAAGAAGGAACACCTGGGCAAGGAAACGAGGGGGCGGGGCTACAAACAAGACACAAGGGGACCACACTAAGGCTAGGGTTCGGCTATAGAGATAGGACAATAAAACAGGCCAAGTCAGGACAAAAACAGAAGGAAGGGAAAAGGAAACACACGACATACAAAAGCTAGAAATGTATCAAATATAATACCAATATAAACAGCCAAATATACTTATTTACATATTCTTGCATATGTTTATTTATTAACCACATGTCCACCTCATTGTACTGGATGTAGATATTCCTTGTAACATTATATTAAAAAAATAAATCACATTATATTAAAGTACTAAATCCCTAAGATATGATATGGCACACCCCTAATGTACTGTACATGATGAATGTAAAGTTGATTTATATTATATTAAATGCTGGAGTAAAATACTGCTTCTGTTTATTTAACCTGTCATTCTTTAGTGTTTCTACATTCATCTGATGCCAGTGGTACAGAAAGCTCACTCAGACTTTATACATACAGCTCTGGAAAAAAATAAAGTGATCACTTCAGTTTCTGAATCAGTTTCTCTGATTTTGCTATTTATATGTTTATGTTTGAGTAAAATGAACATTGTTGTTTTATTCTATAAACTACAGACAACATTTCTCCCAAATTACAAATAGAAACAGTCATTCCAGCTGGCATTTCAACGTTAAATTAACATTGATGTTATGGTTGAATTAACGTTAAATTTGTTTTTGTTTTTAAAAAGTGAATCAACATTGATATGGCAACGTTGTTTTAACAATAAACGTACATCACTGCAGTAAATCTACAGAGTATAATGAAAGTTACCCACCATCACCACTACCAATCTGATTACTGAACATCTGATCTCAAAAACACTAAAAATATTAGAACATGAACATGGCGTTACATTAAAAAGCAAATTACTGCAAATAGAAGCAAAACACTTTTTCATTTCCCCATCCAACTGTTTTTAGAAATGATATGGTGATAAAATGTTATAAAATGTGATAAAAAGGCAGAAGTTTGAGGACATTATGTTGATTCAACGTTAAAATGTCAACGTTTGCACAACCATTTAACATTAAACGTTGATTCCACGTTCAATGACTGAAGGCATAACTTTAGTCATATTTCAAACACATTTCAATGCTGAAGGTCGGTTGTGTGCCAGCTGGGCATTTACAGCATTTATTTGCATGAAATGAGAAATGGCTGAAATAACAAAAAAAAGATGCAGAGCTTTCAGACCTCAAATAATGCAAAGAAAACAAGTTCATGTTTATAAAGTTTTAAGAGTTCAGAAATCAATATTTGGTGGACTAACCCTGTTTTTTAATCACAGTTTTCATGCATCTTGGCATCATGTTCTCCTCCACCAGCCTTACACACAGCTTTTGGATAACTTTATGCCACTCAGTTTGGTTTGATGGCTTATGATCATCCATCATCATCTTGATTTATATTCCAGAGGTTTTCAATTTGGTAAAATCCAAGAATCTACAATGCTACCAGTTTGGTACCAACACAATGGAATTATGGAATCTCGTTGGGTCCTGAGGGCAAACAGAATGATCTCTCATAGGATCAGTTCTCTCACACAGGCTTTCATATAGCTGTTTTCCATACACAGTCATTAACTATGGCTCACAATGCCAGCTTCTCGTGCCCATCCTCCATCCTCACAACTTCTGCTGGCTCTGCAGACGCAACAGCTGCAAGCAGGGGAGGCGTCTCTCCACAGGACAATACAAGAAGCTGCCCCCCCTCCCCATAACTCATTATGCATCCTTCCCTTTCACTTAAACACGCCTTCCCGTGTTCATTGTCTGCGCCTTTTCTCTTCTCTTTCTTGCGAAGTTCTCGCATCTAGCCAGACATCTGCTGGGGTGCCATCACATTTGCATGCAAATCACATTGGATTTTTTCTTTTTTTTCGTTTTGCGTTTTAATCCAGAACGCAGTCGCGCGCACGATTGACAGCTCTAGCGTGCAGATCAAAGTTTGCAATTGCCGCAACTCTCACTGCGGGATTGTGCAGTTTGTGTTTGCTTTGTGCAAAACCTTAAAATCTCGATGTAGATAAAGAAAAAGATGAAGATAAACTAAATATTTAGAACACGGTAGGTTTGTTGATGATAAATGATGGTGAGAGGGTGGGTTTAAATATATATATAGCTATAATACTATATATTTATATATACACATATTGTTTTTAGAAGCTGCTTGATTATTATTATTTATTTCTTAGATTGTTTTTAAGAACTCAAGTGTGCAGCAGTAGCGCCGGATCGCAGCAAATCTCTTCATTGTGCAAAGTGTTCTGGTTTTGCTGGTTTTGCCCTTGAACATCTGTAGTGCAACAGCAGATGCGCCCTTGCAGTGCAAGCGCAGTAAACAGCGCGCGCCTGTACCATCCTGATGAACGCCCGCCCGCGTGGCCAACCTAGACTAGACCTCTGCACAGCAAAAAAGATCTTCAGCGGTTTTAAAGCTATAATAATGATTGAACGATTGAAAACTTGATGCGGAGTGATTTGCTCTTATTGCTGTTGATCAACAACCTTATTTTTTAATAATCATTTGTTATCCTAATGCAATTGTTAACAAGCTGCAATCTAGTAAGCCTCGGTTGCTTGGCATGGTAGACTAGTTGTTAAGGTGGGCTGTGCTAAAAAGCCCATACTCAAGCCCATGCCCATGCTTTTAACACAACCCATGCACGCGCTCGCTGCATGTATGCATGCATTTGCATGGTTCTCAAAATAATTAAATCTCAAAATAAAGCACGAATAAAATCTGTGTACCTCTTTGGCTTGCAATTGTCGGGCGTCCTTCTTTCCTCGTGCTTCTGGTGCACCTGCTTCCAGTCTCAAGCAAGCAAGCAAAATGTCAAATACAGGCAATGGAAATCCACAAATTAACCAACGTCTTGTAGCGTTGAATCACAGCGCTCCCAAGCTCCGTACGACCTGTATACCGTGTAAATCTCTGCACGAGGACGCTGTTAAGATCCCCATGGTCCGCTTTGGAGAAGATAAGGACTGGGGGGGCTTTGAACGCTGTGCTGCTGCTTCTGCTTCTGCTGCCGCTGCGTCGCCAAGGAAAATGTGATGACAGCACCTGACGCTACCCAGGCGCGTTATTTGTTTTTTAATCCCACCTGTTTTCAGCCTAAACCCTTCTGTGCCAGGAGCATCCAATCCCTGCGCAGGAGATGGGACTCCAGTGGCCAATCCTGGCGCGGTAAACAGGACACCAGCGGAGCATGGACGCCAGCAGCTGGTTTCATCCAATCACAGGGCAGGAAATGATCCATCCATAGCCAATCCCCTTCCACAATGGTATCTGTCTGCAGAGCCGCAGATATACACCAGCAGATTCAGGCCGGTGGTATTCTGCGCATGCGTTGACACTTGCTTCTGTTTTCTTAGCGATTGTTATACTGGTGACACTTTTAATTAATAGTTTTAGGCGGTATTCCGGTCATTACATACCATAACTATATTCACCTCAAATATGCAATACATCTGTACATATCATATTATAACTTTGGTGCAATATTTTATATTTATAATGAGTCTATGCCAATAAAAGGTATAACGTTCTCTCTTTTTTTACACAAATTTTCTATTTATCTTTTTATTTATTGTAAATCCACAGACACATATTTTTGTGTGATTAATATGTGCGATAGATAAATGATTGATTTATCTTATCACATGAATAAAAACGAATTAAACTGAGCATAATGTAAAACACTGGGCTAAAACAAACACAAATAGAAACGAACACATGTACATGGTAAATAGCGCACACAAGATTGTATAGTATACCTAATGGGTTATTTGTAGACATCCCAAAATTGGACATGAATAAAACAGAGGAACTAAATACCTTAATTGGATATAATAATTATTATGAGGACAAAATATCACTCATATTGAGCACTGGTTTTAATAATACATGGGATTTATGTGAACACTTACAACATACGCAGACTTAAACTGAGTATAATAACTTTATTAAGATAATAAAATAGTATGAAGCCCTATGGAGCCCCTAAGATGACATTATGTAAAAAAAATTAGGCATTGGGAATGAGATCCTAAGGCATTGGAACAAGATAATTAAGGTGTGGGAATGTGATACTAATGCGTGGGCACGACTTATTAAGGCATGAGAACGAATTAATTAAATCTAGCCGGAGAATAATAAAGCTTGCTTTTCTGTAAATTAATGCCCATCAAGAAACTAAATATTACATCAAAGCTCATTTAATCCAAGAATAATCTTTAGTAAAAAATGGAGAGTAAATTGATTTCTTTTTTATTTTAATCTCTAAATAAAGTATGATAATATTTTAGAGTCTGCAGTGATACATAGAATAATCCTAAGTAAAAGAAACTTAATTCTTATACTAAAAGCTGATTGGCTCAGAGGCAGACAGTATGCAGACCTGTTTACTTTCCTTACACAGTTATTTTGAGCACAACTCCTGAGAGCTGAGAGCTTTTTTTAGCAAAAAGGACATTTTATCCACACCTTAATGGCTTTGATTTAATTAACTCATTCCCACGCCTTAATAAGTCATGACCACGCCTTAATGACCTCATTGCCACGCCTTAATTATCTCAGTATCTTGTTCCTACGCATTAGTATCTCAATCTCATGCATTAATATTTCATTCCCACGCATTAGAATCTCGTCCCCACACCTTAATATATATATTTTTACATGATGTCACTTTAGGGGCTCCGTAAAATAGTGATAATATGAACAGCAACAAACTAAAACATACAAAAATCATGTCTTATATTAACTAACAACAGAAATCAACATAATAAGCAGCAGAAATCTAAATATAAAAGTAATTAACGTTCTTATATGATATCTTATATGTTGGACTGAAACATGCGTTACAATCGTTGGCTTGTCTTACTGCGCATGCGCAGCAGAATACCACTTGCCTGAATCTGCTGGCGTATATCTGCGGCTCTGCAGACAGACCCTTCCAGCCAATCGTGGCGCAGGAGGCGGGGCATGTCTGAAAACGGGTGGGGGTTAAAAAAAGAACGCGTGCAGACGAGTCAGCTGATTCCTGCCCAGGCGATTGGTCGCTGGCTGGTGGTTGTCGTGTCGCCGGAGCCCAAGCAGGGCACCATCTGTTCGAGGTTCACTCCAAACAAAGTATGATCCAAACAAAGGTGGCAGTGGGGGTGGATGAGAGGGTGGAGGGGGTGGTTGGGTGGGTACGCGGGGATGGGTTGGGGGGTATAATAACGCAGGTCGAGGGGAGGGGGTATAATAACGCAGGGTGTGGAGGATGGAGGATAAAAACGCAAAGAAAACGATGCTCTCCTGTAGTGACAGCTGAGAGACTCAGACTCCTCCACGAGGCTTTCCCCCTCCTTTTTCTCCTCATCCTCCTCTTCTCTTCTTTTCTTGGTCTGGTGATGGAAGAGAACAGACTCCTGGTGTCCCAGTACCCACTGCTCTACTACAGCAATCTGTTATTTGCTACCTTGCTGTTAAAAATTAGTTGTGTTGTCTATGCTTATAAATACAAAAAATACAAAACTTAAAGCAGCAGTCTTTAAGATTTTATCATTTATATTAAAAGCATATTTATGGAAGCACAATTCCACCAATTGGAAAATATAAGGTTCTAAATAAATAATGCTAATTCATAATTAAGTGATGCTAAGTCATAAATATAAGATGCTAAGTGATAATTATGAAACAGAAAGTCATAATTATGAGATGCCAAGTCATAATTAAAAGACACAAAGTCATTATTTTAAGATTCTAAATCATATTTTTGAGATACTAAGTGTGAAATACTAATTTTAATAATAATTTTATGAAATACTAAGTCATATTTATGAGATACTAAGTCATAATTATGAAATATTAGGTCATAATTAAGACATGCTAAGTCCTAATTATGAGATGCTAAGTCATAAATATAAAATGCTAATTCGTAATTGTGAGATACTTAGTCATAATTTTGAGATTATAAGTCGTATTTTTGAGATACTATGTGATAATTGTGAGATACTAATACATAATTGTGATATGTGAAGCCATACTTATGAAATACAAAGTCATTATTTTGAGATGCTAAGTCATAATTATGAGATACTAAGTCCTAATTATGTAATGCTAAGTCATAAATATGAGATGATAAGTAATAATTATGAGATACATATGAGATGCTGTCATGATGCTGTCATATCTATGATATACTAAGTCTTAATTGTGAGATGCTAAGTCATAATTATGAGATACTAACTCTTTATTTTGAGATCCTAAGTTATAATTATGAGATACTAAGTCATACATATGAGATGCCTAGTCATAATTATGAGATGCAAAGTCATAAATATGAGATACAACGTCATAAATATGATATACTATGTCATAATTAAGAGACACAAAGTCATTATTTTAAGATTCTAAGTGATAATTATGAGACAATAGGTCATATTTATTAGATGCTAATTTATAATTGTAAGATAGTCATAAGATAAGATAAGTCATAACTATGAGATACTATGCCGTTATTTTTAATGTCACTGTATCAACATTTCTTGAGAAAAGGACAAATAGAAATTGTACAAAATCGCCTGAAATAAACTCTATTTTTACATTGACCTCCATAGAAAGAATGTTTTATCTCTCTCCTGTAAATTTACTGGTTTGGAGATACATGTTTTTCATTGGACAGTGATGATATGCTAGTGTTAAAACATACATTTTATACAATATATATTATTTATATGGATTTATTTATACAAAAATAAATTAGGAAATACAAAAACAAAGGCCCATCTCAATTAAACAAACAGGTCCAATCTCTAAATGTGTATATATTTGTAAATTTGCAACTATATATACAGTGAAACAAACAAATAGCACCGAACAACATCAACAAAGTGCCACTCAGCAAAATAAAAAATAAATAAATGTGCAAATCAAAAAGAAACCAAGCATCCAGGTGATGTTTTTTTTTTGCAAACTTTAGCAAAGATTGGCATTTAAAAAAAGGAGCTCATTATTAAGGGCTTAATTCTGTTTTTGTTATGATCTGCCCTGTTTTGGAAGAGAGGACAGATGTTGCTACAATACAAAATGCATTATTTTTCATACACTGACCTTGATATAGCGTATATTATTAATATTTTAATTTTATTATGTAAATACTACATTCAACACTGTAAATTCTTGACTTCAATATGAAAATTTGATATATTCTTACTGGACTTACTTTACTTTTGAAATCCTTTAGAATAGCTAAGAATAAGAAATACCTAAAAACTGAGCTTTCACTGGCCTCTTGTTAATATTTCTCTATTTTTTTATATTTTTTCTTTGTTAATGTATATTTTTTGTGGTGTCTTCTATTCTGGTTTATATGTATCATCTTAAAACTTTGAATAAAAGTTTAAATATATATAAAAACAGTTTGACAGCATGGTAACCGATAATTACACTTTATATACATAACTACACTTTTTAACTGAACGAGATATACACTGTATAACTGTAACTAATAAAGCATGTTTATCCAGCACTCAAAAAAGAGCACTCCTCTTCCCCTTCTGCTCTCGCTCAGTGTAGACACACCAATCACGTGCGGCAAAAAACAAAAAAGAATCGGCTCAATCTCAGGATTCAATCCAACACTAGAATACACACGTATATACAGGTAGCTTGCTTTAGTAAAGTGCTTCAGGTTGTATCATGACAGTTAAGAAGATTTATTGTTGCAGTCAAAAGTCCACTGACCTCTGACCTCCAGCCCACAGCTGCCTCTTCTTTAAGGGGATTGGCTACCTGCAGATTGCTTTGCATCAATCAGTTTATCATTGTCTGTACTGTCAATATTCTCATCTACTCTCCCAACAATCTCCTTCTACTTGGGTCAAAGATTATTGAATTGTACGGATACAAATACCTTGTTCCATTAGTTTAACACTAACCCTGCGTTCACACTGGAAAGCGACAAAGCGACAGGCGACCATTCATTTCCTATGGCAGGGCGCGATTTGTCGCCGCGACACGCGAGAGGCGACAAAGCGACAGAGCGACAGAGCGACAAGCGACACGGAGATGAATTTTTCTCAACTCTATGCAAATGAGTTATGACGCGGTGAAGCGACATTCTAACCCGATTGGCTCCTAGCTTTTCTTTGGACCAATCACAAACAAGGCGGTTCGACGTCCTCAAGCTCCTGCTCTCTGAATTTCTAGTTTTTTTCCCGGTTCTTTCTGTTGAACGGGGTGGACCCACATCAGTCTGTGGGAACGGCTGCGTTTCCAGCGCAGTTAAATCACAGAAACGCACAAGAGTCCAGCAAGTTTGGGAGTTATAGCTGGAGAATAAAGTGGCCAAGTGATTCCTTTTTTGTGCCTTTTTTCTTGTCGGAGGCTGGACCATGATAAACGCGGGCGTTGAGCTTGACACGCCCACAAGCGACAAACGCTGGGCGACACAAGCGACTCGTCGCGTTCCAGTGTGAACGCAGGGTAAGGGTCCTATTTTAGCGATCTGTAGTGAGCCACCAAAAATTCAAAATAAATAAATAAATATTGTATCATTATCGTATAAGGACAAGGAAAAACTGAAAAAAATTAATCTGGAAAAAAATAAATGAAGAAAATAAATAGGTATGTAAATAAATAAATAAATCAAAAAGAAATGTTAATATAGAAAAACCCATTAATAACAAAATATTAAGATATTTATTTTTATATTAATCATTATTATTCTTTACCGTTTTAATCACCATATTACTTTTATTGCGTGATTACTTATATTTCTATTTATTTATTTATTTATTTTTAATTTTGGCAGATTTGGTCCTCCATAAAACCTGACTGAACTGGAGATGTTCTGTAAAGAAGAATGGTCAAAATTACCTTAATAAACCAGAAGCAAAAACAGACTCTAAACTGGAAGCTACAGGAAGTGTTCAGAGGCTGTTTTTTTTCTGCAAAAGGAGGATCTAATACTAAATATTGATATATTTATTTTCTGTTGGGGTTTCCAAATGTATGCACCTGCCTGATTTAGTTTTTATTATTATTGCACACTTTCTGTAAATCCTATAAACTTCATTTTGACTTCTCAGATATCACTGTGTTCGACTGCTTTATGGTATATTTAACTGAAATTGCTCATCCCAACAACCAATGATTTAAAAAGGAAAATAATGAAAATGATCAGGGGGGCCCAAATGTTTTCTACCACAGTTTATACAATATTCATCTACTAATCTAATGGTTTAATAATGCATTTGTTATAATGGACAAGTATTTTTGCCATATAATGGACATTTCTTTACTTTATTCTTTTCTCCTGAATGAATATCTGCATTAAATGTTGTTACAAACATTTGTCAAGGTCAAAATGTCTTTTTTTTTGGAGCTTATACTTTAGATAAATGCTTATTTAATATTCTATTATTGTTAATTTAAAGGTTTGCCATTTGTCATTTAAAACCAATAAGCACCATGCGCACCTAAGACCTCCCACAATATGCTTCTCTGTTTCACTTTTGATCTCGCGAATGTCTGTTATAAGTCTAGCTCTGTATTTCTGGTTTGTTCTTGTTTCTTTGACATTTAATTCTGCATTTTGCTTTTTTTTTGCTTTATTTGTTTGTCTGTGTCTTTGACCCTGGACTCTTTCATCACATGTTATTTCAATATTCTGTCTGCAGCTGGATTCAGCCTCTTTATACGGCATGACACCCATCAACTGGCAAACTGCATGATCACACACAGCTACCAAAAGATATTAATACCACAGAGAGGATGGCCTCATTTTCTGAATCTATTACAGGCAGCCAATATAAACCACTCTTTCAGGTGAGAAATAAAAACACCATAAAATAACTCATATCTGTGTGTGTGATATTCTTTGACTTGCAGAAAAAAAATGTATGAGAAAGTAAAATTGCTGCTTCACGCACTGCAAATATTAAATATATACTATATAGGCCCAATCCAATTTTACCCCTTGGCTCTACCATTTACCCCTACCTCTCTTCTTTTTGAGTGTAACCCTTTCTTTTGGAACAGAGTTATAAGGATAAGGGGTGAAATCCTCCCCCTAAGAATTGTTGGTTAAGTAGTTAATTTTAGGCCATATTTTATTTTATATCCTCCTGAGACCCGGACTTTAGATGGTGTGCATTAGTAGTTTCTTTTAGGTATTCCGGAGGACCTAAGAAGTATAAAAAAAATATATAAAAAAAAAAACTTTCTCTTTGTATAGGAAGCGTTTTTGCAAAAAATAAAAAATTAAGGGTACTCATGTTAACATTTTAAAATGTATCCTTGCCATTTTTGGATCAGAAGGACCCAATTAGTGCAAAAACTAATTTTTTGCTTTCTACAGAAATTGCATAACCTAGTTTCAAACATAAAATTTGATGTTGATATTTGATATTTTTTACGTGTCCTGTGTTTCTGTCTGGACTGGATGTAGAAACTTTTGACTGGGATTCCGGCCATCTTGTTTTTAATCACTTAACTACAATGTTGTCATGTGACCACTAGATAGTACAGGCGGTGTCTTCGAATGAGGCTAAAGGGTCAACCTTTTAAAAAATGAAGTATTATGCGGAAGAGAAGCAGTAATGTAATGTCCTCATACGAGGATATCTTCAGAAAGGGGGGAGATTGTGCAGAAATTGTTATATATCATTATTATTGTGCATTCCTTAATCCTGCTGTGATGGAGAGCTGAAATTAGCTTTCATTAGCGTTTATCTGGTTTTATTTTTCAGTTCCGCCTTAAATGCTGCAGCCCCTGCTGTCTGTTACACTATTTAAGGTGGAACCGCAAGGTTAGCTAGCTAGCTAACTACTGAGACAAACTGCTAGCGATCTGTTTTAGGCTTGTTATGAAGAATTCAGACATAAAATTTAATGCTAATCGTCACTTTTAACAAGGAAAATACTGAAATTTGTGGATTTCTTTGGTGGCATTTGTTCCACCATTTTAATAGTGATTCATATACTCCTCAGTTTAAAGTGTGCATCTGAGAAATCTTTACATCTGGATCTTTCTTATACACAGTTCATAAGGTAGCACCTTTTATCTGAACATTTGGAGTGTCAGGTGTGTTTTGTTGCCCAGGTGTGTCCTGATACACAGATTATTTAAACAAGAAATAGTGTTAAATGTCTGAATGTTCAGTTTCAAATTTGGGCATTTATTGTTAGAGGAATAATCAATATGAAAACCAGAGAGAGCTGTAAGAGTCTGTGGGTGGAAAAACAAACAGCTGTAAAGCTGAGAGAAAATGGAAAATTTATCAGAGCCATTCGAGCACAAATACTGCCCATGGCCAGTACAACCATTTGGAATCTCCTGAAGAAGAAAGTCGTCACTGGTGTACTAAGTAACAGATGTCAAACATGTAGATCAAAGAAAAACCACAGCAGTTGAATAAAACATTGTGAGAGCTGTAAAGAAAAACCCTAAATCAGCTTGAAGGAATCACAATCTACTGTTCACACAAGACTTCTTGAACATAAGTACAGAGGCTTCACAGATGATGAAATACACTAATTAATAAGAAGAATAGAAAAACAACACTGGAATTTGCCAAGAAGTACAGAGACAGTCCTATGGACTGATTATAGGTTAGGTTGATGAGGCAAAGATGAACCTTTACCAATGTGATGGAAAAGCTAAAGTTTGAGCAAAGAAACAATCTGCTCATGATCTCAAACATACCAGCTCATCTGTGAAACACAGTGGAGGTAGTGTCTTGGCTTGAGCTTGCATGGCGTCTTCTGGGATGGGTTCATTAAACTTAATTTATGTAAAATTAATTTAGAGCTCTACAGAAACATTTTCAGATGTCAGTTTTAAGAAAGTTGCAATCAAGGCTAAATTTTGATATTTTCCAACAAAACAATGAACACTTGTGACCTTCAAAAATTGTTCTATTTTTGGGAAAATCGAAAATGACCTACACAGTCGTAAACCTATGTTAGCATCATTCCAAAGTTTAACTCCAACAACAGGTATACAGATATCTACTTTTAATCTCTTTTCTCATAGCTTGATGAGGCAAGATTAACCTTTACCAATGTGATGGAAAGGCTAAAGTTTGAAGAAAGAAAGGATCTTCTCATGATCTCAAACATACCAGCTCATCTGTTAAACACAGTGGAGGTAGTGTCTTGGCTTGAGCTTGGATTGCTTCTTTAGAGACAGGCTCAATAATCTTCATTGATGTAAAATAAAGTCAGAAGTCAACAGAAACATTTTGCCTTTCCATTTAGCGAAAGATGCAACCAAAGCTAAAATTATTATTTTTTGTCTCTAATTTATTTTTTAATGTCAAACCCAAATGGGTTTAGCCAACAGCAGAAATAAATGGATTGGTCTCGATGGTCCAATATTTTTGGAGGGAGTGAGAGCGAGAAGTCAAAACACACCATGCTAACATTATCGAGATGTGAGTATATAGAAGCTATTCAGGGGAAGAGTGAGGGATTGAGAGGTCCTGTATCATCAAGAGCTCTTCAAACCAATCATCTTCTTCCGGGATGTATTTATAGAGCTTTCTGAGAGAGCTTCTGCTCTAAACACTGCAGCTTTTATGTTCAGGTTTGGTCTGAATGCTTTGTTGTGTTAGTTGGTTTATATTATCACTTTCAGAAGATGCCTCTTCAGTATTATACTAAAGTAAAATAAATTAGGGTCTTTAAGACTTTTTATATCAAAATAACAAAATGGGAAAATGCCCACATTATCAATATTAAAGCCCTATCTGGATGGGATTAGTTTCTCAGGGGGACATCTGTGAAAATATTTCACACTTCTACTCTTAGAGTGATAAAACTCCTGCATCCGGACTGCAATTGAAAAAACAAAAAAACAGGAGGACCAGTGAGTTTTTTTTTAAGCTCACATGACATCACCGCGTTCAGTAGCTCCTCCATTTCCACTCCCTGTTGTTTTTTTTTAACATAGATCTCTGTGGAAACTGTGGCGTGCCTAAAGTGTAATTGCGGTGTGCGGCAGTGGACAAATAGCTATTTTATTAAACGAGAGGAGACGAAACTCAGAGATGTGCGTCCGGACGGGACTAAAATTACCGGAGGACCACGGAGTTCAGAGAAAAACAGTAGACAATTCAGCCTGTAATTTTCTCAGAGGACGTCTGAGAAAAACACAAACATGATCGTTCTGGACAGGAATAAAATCACAGAGGATAAAAACCCCCATAAAAGAGAAAATTACCCCCAGAACCCCCTGAGAAACGAATCCCATACGGATAGAGCTTAAGTTTACAGACTTTACAATTTTTTTAATTAATAAAGATTTAACTGCTCTGACACTGAAAATATGGTCCACTTTAACATTTGTTAAATGTGCACATGTTTACAGTATGTCTGTGACATTTTTAAGACTGTTGGGAGAAAGATTCATTTAAATAGATATTTTAAGACAAATTAAGGCCTAGCTAAGCTCATTGTGCTTCTATTCCTACTGCACCTGTGTCAATCAGGGATCTCCCAGTTCTGGACTCCATTGCCCAGAATGCAACACACACTGACATCACTCCTTCACCCCCTCACATGACGCATCACATGACACTCCCCCAGACCACAATGAATATTGACTTAATCTATAGAACACTGTTTACAATCCATACCGTAACCTAATCACTGTAATGATCATGTCTTTACTTTAATATGGCAGTGCCCAGAGCTGTAGCTAATGCTACGGGATGTAAACTGTGTTTTTAATAAGCTTCTTGTGCACTTCTAAAGTTATTAATGCCTCGTTTTAAATGTTAGGGCTTCAGGGATTCAAGTAAGGAGGTGTGGAGCTACTTTAAGCCTGGATAACGGTGTAAAAAGCGATTTATCAGGGGCAAGTGGATGATGCCCTGAAGTGCCCGTTGTAAAGAGTGCTGGGCGAAAAGCACAAAATTACTGGATCTCAGAAAGCTGCAGGAGAACAGGGGTGAGCTATTTAACAAAGGTTAGTAGTACTCTTTTACCATCAAAAGTCAATTTCACACTGGATTTCTTCTTTAAGTACTTTTTGAATAGTACGAAAACTGGACACATCAGTGGACTTTTGCAATAAATCGCTATAGAATTAAAGACCTCTTTCAGACAGATAACTCAGTCATTCATTGGGTGGCACGGTGGCTTAGTGGTTAGCACGGTAGCCTCCCAGCACTGGGGTCTTGGGTTGAAGTCCTTATCTGGGTGGAGTTTCCATGTTCTCCCCGTGTCTGTGTGGGTTTCCTCCCACAGTCCAAAAACATGGAGATCTGGTAAATTAGATACTCTAAATTGATCTGGTGTGTATGTGTAAGTGTGTGGTATGTATGTAAGTGTGTGTGTGTAAATATATGCATGACTGTGCCCAGATATGGATTGTCACTCTGTCCTGGATAAAATGCTGTAGTGCTGGATGCAGTCCTCCTCCAGGTAGACGGTGGTTTCCGGTTGAGAGTACGCTGTGCACTATTGGCTGCCTCTTCTTACCGGTGTGTGGATGAGTGCTGAGTATAAATGGTTGTGTGTAAAACAGGTAAATTGTAAAGTGTCCTTGGGTTTCTAGAAAGGTGCTTAATAAGTTGAACTTCATTCTGTGAGGTTGTCTTGTGAGAATTACATTCTTTTTAAAGTAAAAACCACGACGTCACATTATTACAAAACCCGTCTTCACTTCTCTGCCACCGTCCCCGACTCGTGCTGCAGTTAATCTTCTGCTATCTCGTTTCAGCTCGCCTGGAGAAGCTGGAAAAACAGTTAAACGATCCCATTTCTCCCGGTGCTTTCTCAAACTACATCCAGAACAGGTGGGTGTCCCAATCTCATCTGCTGCTAGCTATGCTTCCCCGGCAGACACATGAAGACAGATGGGTGGCTTGTCAGATGTCAGTGTGTGTGTGTGTGTGAGGGAAGGTGTGTGGGAAGTGAAGTGAACACACTGAATGTTCTCACTCAGGCTAATGCTGCTCTGCACATGCTAAGTGGGTAGGTGCAGCATTTGAGATGCCTTTATATACACACACACACACACACACAGTACAGTACAGTACAGTGTGTGTTTATCGAAAATGTGTTTTGATATATGTTTTTCACAAAAAATGAGCCAATGCCAATGAGTTTGAGTTAAAATATATATAAAAAATATTTTTTTGGTATCATTTGATGAAAAATGAAAACGGGTCCCACAGACCCGAACACCACACAAGGGTTAAGTAAAAACTGGCACAAATCACCCCACTCTCCGCTATAGTGTAGATTTTGCACACACACACATACAGATCAATAGGAGAAATCCACTTCACACAGGGCTCTGCTGCACGAAGAAGAAGAAAACATCAATAAGTCTAACAGTATCTGCAGGCCTCTCGCCGTGGTGTGAATGGTCTGGTGTGTTTTGGTGAGGATATAAAGGAAAGTAAACAGTAAGCAGTCGGGTCTCGTTTCCAACCCGGTTTCCTCTCAGAACTGGACAGGATTGACTGGATTCCTCTTCAGGAGGTCTGTGGATCACAGTGAGCTTCTAATAGCTCAGAGCAACGAGGGCGATTTCTACACCAGGCACGCTCACGGGGGCAGTGATGAACTCTTCTGGAAGGCTGCCCTGCATTAATGCCCAGGATATTGTATTTAAACATACTAATAGCTGCTATTGATCAGCCCTATTAAGGCGGGCAGTAAACAGTATCATTTATCAAGTTCCTCCACGTCTTCGGAGGAGGTTTCCCTCTAAATCTTAAACCCGCCCTCAGGGATCTCTCAGCCGGAGTAAAACAGCAGAGCGCTGTGATTTAATTTGCTTCTCAACATGACTCGACAGAAACCTAACCAGCTTCAGAAAAAAGTTCAATAAAGTTTAAATTAGAACAGTTAAGAATTCAGAATATCCTAGACAATTCTGTGCAGTTTAATATGTTTTAGTAGAATCACTTCACACATCGATTCTTTCCGCTAAAATCTTCTTTTTCTTGTTCTTTTTTATTCTAAAATACAGCAGGTTTCTCTGAGTTGTTTATGATGCTGCACATGATGAAACTCTTCCTCAACCTCTTCCTCATTGTCTGCAGCAGCTAGTAAAAGAAAATACGAGTCGATCAGGAAAAGCACAGTGTCTACATCAACCTGTGAATTAGTATTCATGGCCCCGCCCACTTTGGCTCTGGATCACACACAAGCAGAGCTGAAGCCGGGCAGTGATGCCGTCTCGTCAGATAGGAGCTAACAGTGCTAGAAAAAGCATGGCAGTTCATTCCTGTGTTATTTGTGCGAATAACACATCAGTGTTTATATACTTTACCCAGTAATTCAGAGCTAAGAAACAAATGGTTAGAATTAGTCTATGGAGGAAAAACACCACCAGCCAAGTACAATTGAGATAGGTAGGTGTATGATTAGAACAGTTCTGTTTACACTAGTTAAAAGTAAAAATCCACCACTTTCTGGACCTGGACTACCCACCTCTGTGTGTAAGTAACTACAGGTTTAAATAGGATCTCCGGTGGATTTGGTGTTTTACAGAGACTCTAAGACTAGGTCAGTGGCTGAACTGCACTTAGCAGGGCATTATTACACATGTTGTAAAGTAACATATGACATTGTAAAGACTGTTATTAGTTATTAGTGTAAAAATGTCTTTATTTTAAAACATTTCTAATTGTTGTTCGTCTTGCTGCCTCCTGATGTTGCAGTGCTGTTAGCCAATCAGAGGCGATATGTTTGCATGTATGAATATTGTCCCCCTCACTCCTCCACTGGACTAAAGCAGTGTTATACCGGATCACCTGAGCACTCACATGGCATTCATTCATTCATACTAGAGACACAACTAAACATTTTAAAATGAATGAAAAAAAAATAGAATGAGACCTTTTGGAGGAAATTTGATGTTTTTAAAGGAAATGTGTACAGTTAAAAAACTTTATACAGACACATTACATAGCATCTTTACTTCAGCATCTCAGCTTCACAATTATGTTGCTGGTTTACTGTTACTTTAAAAGGGAAAATGCAGGTTGACACGCTACTACTGCACTGTGGAACTTTGGTGAAGCTGCACAAGACCTCTCAGAGCTCAAATCCGATAGATAGATAGATAGATAGATAGATAGATAGATAGATAGATAGATAGATAGATAGATAGATAGATAGATAGATGTCCCTGAAAGAAGCTCTCATATTGTAATTTATATGTACAGCAGTGGAGTAAATGTAAAGAACTTTGAAAGTATCCTCAAGTGCATTCACAAAAAGACCACCAAAAAATTATGATGGAATTGGCACTCATCAGGACCGCCCCAGGAATGAAAGAGCGAGAGTTCCCTCTGTTGTACAGGATAAGTTCATCAGAGTTACCAGCCTCAGAAACCACAAGTTAACAGCTCCTGAGATCATTTTGATAACAGAACATTTTGGTGTATTGAACACACATTTCTTCATAGTCTGGATGACTTCCCTATTAATTTGAATGAGAAAGTGTGTCCAAACTTTTGATTGGTACTGTACGTGTTCAGTGCTTTATAATATATGTGTATAAATGGCAACATATCAGATTTCTGAGTGTCTAAATGCACAGTAAGCTCTGCGACCTCAGTTCACCCGCCCAACAAACTGGCTCTTTAACAGGGTTAAGTGGGGAATAGCTCTGGTAGCCGGGGGTGAGTGTTTGTGGTCAGTGATCTTGGGTTAAGGGGCAGTGCGTGAGTGTGTAAGTGTGTGTGTGTGTGTGTGTGTGTGTTAAAGCCCGAGAGGTCACTCTGTCAGAAAGGCTGAGCATCAGCGACGGCAGGAGGCTGTGATGCTTTGGAAAGGAGACAGCAGCATATGGGTGAGTTCAGCGAGCTACTCTTTACTCTGAGCTGAGCTGTATCTCAAGATGCCCTCGAGTTCTTTAATCTACTCGAGGAAAAGTGGCTCTACTGAGGTAAATAAAGCCCCTGAAAATCACCCACTAATGTGCAAATTATCATAGATGGTTGCATTTACCTGTGCAAACGTTTTACACATTTGTATGTGTATTTATATCAGCTGTACTGCAACACTAACTGAAACACCTGTCATCATTTTAGTGTGGGATTTTAGGTTTCATGGCTAAATTGGAGCAGCCTGGTGTTCAATCTTCATTAATTACACATTATTGCAGCAGTAAGAGCAGAGTGTGAAGATTCAATTAGCAGGGTAAGAACACAGTTCTGCTCTAAATAGTTCAAAAGAGGACATATTGTTGGTGCACGTCTTGCTGGAGCATCTGTGACCAAGACAGCAAGTCTTTGTGATGCATCAAGAGCCACGGTATCCAGGGTAATGTCAGCATACCACCAAGAAGAACCAACCACATCCAACAGGATTAACTGTGGACGCTGTAAGAGGAAGCTGTCTGAAAGGGATGTTCGGGTGCTAACCCGGATTGTATCCAAACAACATAAAACCACGGCTGATCAAATCACGCAGAATTCAATGTTCACCTCAACTCTCCTGTTTCCACCAGAACTGTCCGTCACCACAATCAATTATTGTGCTCTAAAACCAGGTGTTTCAGTTTCATTCTCCAACCCCTGTACACCCTGCAGAAAACTGCTTCTTACTTATTAATTTATGAATAATTTATGGCAAGCCACAGTTGCAGTACATTATTAGTACACTACTAAATTTAGTGTAATAACACACATCTAGAGCAGTGGGCAGCCCCCTCAGTACCCAAGGAAGAAGTGCATTTAATTGGCAAACGGATAAAAAACATCCCAATTCCTACTTTTTACTGGTCCAGTGGATCAAAACACTTGTAACTTTACATAACATACATAATTAAAGGCTTTGATCTGGACTTCCAAGCCTTTTAATTTGGCCCCAACTATATTAGCAGGTGTACAAAGGGAAAAAAAGGGAATTCAAAATAAATTCAGGGATAAATTACAAGAAAAGATAAAACCTAATAAAAGATAAGGGTCAAGACAAAGGAAATATAATACCAAATAAACATTTTTATAACCACAGGTGAACTTGATCAGTACTCAGGTGAGTGAGATCTGCAAAATGTATTAGTGATTGATTAACTGATGAACTGAGACTGAGGGAGTAATAGAAAGCTAGACTCCACCAATATTCATTTTTTTTTAAGCGAGCGTGCTTCTCAAACCCATAGGCCATGGCTATACACGCGTTTAGTGCTGAGTTAACAATGGAAGTAAATGGAAGTACTGTTTTCTAGTTCACACTGGAAAATAAAGCGGAATGTAGTGTTTATATCCAGTTATTACCTGGATTCTTTGCTGGAATCAATATAAAATAAAGTGTAGACCGATATACACTGTACCTCAGACTTGTATCATCTTTTTGGTGGTGAACAGTGTGGCCTGTAATGTTACTGTTGGAGATAGAAATCAATTTAGGTCATAAATATTAATATTGATATCAACCCAAAAAAACAACAACTGGTAATTATGCTGTTTTTCTAACATGTTATGCTTTTCTAGATTAAATATGTACATGTGTTTTATCTAAAATGCATCAATATATTTATTGTTAAGACAAAATACTAGTTAACTAGCTAATATAACATTTTATTTTACGTAGATTAAAAGATATGCTGCATTCAGGGCTGAGAGCTCTGAGGATTTAACAGCATGTGTCTCAATATGTTTTAAATCCCAAATTCTGATTATGGATTGTGGGTTAGGATGGACTAATTTGGGGGTTCTGGGTCTGGATCCAAATCTGAGGCCTATTTAAAGCCAGTATAGACGCTTCTCACACTGGCTCCCAGGTGCAGCTGCATCCTTAACATCACCCAGCATTAATCATTAGCAGATTTGTCTCCATTAAGAAGCTCATTCAGTGATCCCTGAATAGAACAATATCTCTCTTATAGCTGAACTAATGACTCCTATAGCTCTCTCTCTCTCTTTCTCTTACACACACACACACACGTATATCATTGAAAAGTTACTTTATTTTAGTTAATTCAGTTCAAAATGTGAAACTCATTATATTATATAGGTGCATTAAAACACACAGGGTGATCTATTTTAAGTGTTTATTCTTTTATTGTTGGTATCTCAGAAAATTAGAATATTATATAAGACTAATTGGTACTTTTGGCAGTGTGGGCAGTGTGCCAAGTCCTGCTGGAAAATAAAATCTTCATCTCCATAAAAGATAAAAATGAACCATCACTGATCATCAGTCAATTTTACTTTATTTCATTTGTAAATGAAGGGATCAGAGTCTGGAGGAAGAGTGGAGAGACACACAGTCCAAACTGCTCGAGGTCTAGTGTGAAGTTTCCACCAATCAGTGATGGTTTGGAGAGACATGTCATCTGCGGATTTCATTTTCCAGCAGGACTTGGCACACTGCCCACACTGACAAAAGTGTCATCTGCTGGTGTTGATCCACTGTGTTTTATTATCAAGTCTGAAGTCAGTGCAGTTTTGTTTTCCCACAAAATCTTACAGCACTTCATGCTTCTTCCCTCTTCTACTGAGCTGAACTTTTATGAAGATGTATTATTGATTTCATTTTCCAGCAGGACTTGGCACACTGCCCACACTGCCAAAAGCACCAAACTGGTCTTCGATAATATATAATATTCAAATTTTCTGAGATGCTGATTTTTTTTTTTTAGGGATTTCATTGGCTGTAAGCCATAATAATCATCGACAATAAAAGAAATAACTACTTAATATAGATCACTCTGTGTTTAATACATCTATATAATATATGAGTTTCACATTTTCCACAAGTGCCAGACCAATACACAATGCACTTCAGATTTTTAGCATGTTTTTGGTGGTGAACGGTGAGGTCTGTGATGTTACTGTTGGTGCTAGAAAACAATTTAGGCCATAAATATTAATATTAATACCAACCAAATCTAGGTTAAATATGTACATGTCTTTTATCTTAATTTAAGTAAAAGTAAAATGCATCAACACATTTTTTTGTTCAGCCAAAATACTAGATAACTACCTAATATTACATTTTATTTTATGGAGAGTAAAATATGTGCTGCATTTATGTTTTAGAGCACAGTATTTCTCTTTATCGGCAAAAAAAAAATGATGGTTTAGCCACTTGCGGCCCGTTTCCTTTTTTAGAGCAGCCTGCGAGGTATTTTAGAAATAGAATGAAAGTTGGCCCGCTGTTAAGCAGGTTTTTATAATGTAAGATTCAAAGTTTGAACGCTAGGTGTTAGAAACGGGCCAAAGAGTCTAAAAGCGGAGAGAGTGCGCATTTCTAGCGCAGAAAAACGGGCCAAAGAGTCTAAAAGCGGAGAGAGTGCGCATTTCTAGCGCAGAAAAACGGGGCAAAGAGTCTAAAAGCGGAGAGAGTGCGCATTTCTAGCGCAGAAAAACGGGCCAAAGAGTCTAAAAGCGGAGAGAGTGCGCATTTCTAGCGCAGAAAAACGGGGCAAAGAGTCTAAAAGCGGAGAGAGTGCGCATTTCTAGCGCAGAAAAACGGGGCAAAGAGTCTAAAAGCGGAGAGAGTGCACATTTCTAGCGCAGAAAAACGGGCCAAAGAGTCTAAAAGCGGAGAGAGTGCGCATTTCTAGCGCAGAAAAACGGGCCAAAGAGTCTAAAAGCGGAGAGAGTGCGCATTTCTAGCGCAGAAAAACAGGGCAAAGAGTCTAAAAGCAGAGAGAGTGCGCATTTCTAGCGCAGAAAAACAGGGCAAAGAGTCTAAAAGCAGAGAGAGTGCGCATTTCTAGCGCAGAAAAACGGGGCAAAGAGTCTAAAAGCAGAGAGAGTGCGCATTTCTAGCGCAGAAAAACGGGAAGAGAGTCTAAAAGCGGAGAGGGTGCGCATTTCTAGCGCAGAAAAACGGGGAGAGAGTCTAAAAGTGGAGAGAGTGTGCATTTCTAGCGCAGAAAAACAGAGTAAAAGAGTCTAAAAGCGGAGAGGGTGAAGTTGTAGTGCGGAAAAAGGGCAAAAAGAGTCCAAAAGTTGCCGTAATTAAGGAGTTTAATATTAAGAGACATCATGAAATGAAACATCAATTTGAAAAATCTTAGTTTACACAACACTGTCAAAGATAAAGATAGTAAGTCAAGTAAAATGGTGTGTAAATGAAAGTAATCAGGAAAATGTATTATTTAAAGTGGTATATTTCATTATTTGTTTTATTATAGAGTCTGTGGCCCGTGACTTCAAATATATTTCTCCTTCTGGCCCCCAACAAAAAAAGTTTGGACACCCCTGCTTTAGCTCTTTATTTTTATTGCCTTAGTGTGAATAGCATGATATTACTATTTACTCTTATGCAAATTATATATATTAAATCCACCTACAGGTGATTTAAATAGCATTGATGAACAGGTTTCAATGTCAAAGGTGGATACAGTATATTAGGCAGCACTTTGAACATTTGAATTACTGAAAATAAAGTAACTTTTTAATGATACACCAGTCTTGCTGTAATGAGATCTTATCCCATTTCAGCTAAATATTCCAAATAGCATCTCACAAACACTCACAAACAGCTCTTCTCATGCACAATTTACATAACTCATTACATATGCCCTCTCTCCACGGCCCAGAGCACTCCTCTCACATTTTTCCTTTCTTTTTTTTTCTACAGCGTCCCTCCATCTTTCAACTCCACCCACCATACCTCAAAGCCTCCACACACACCTCTTTCCCACCTCCCAGCAAACACGGCTCACTTCCTCTCTACAGCCCTGTTTGACCTGAATTAAGAGCTCCAGTTCAGAACTGGGCGTTCGGTTCCGGACGTTAAGCGTAATTCATGTTCTCTCTGCTACCTGAGGCCACTGCGGTTCTGTTCCTGCTCTCCGGCCCACGTTTCCCTCACCTCCCTCTGTCCATCACAGGCTGTAATGAAGAAGGATTACAGGGCGTGGGATTCTGTGGCCTCGGCTCAAGGTCTAGTGGAGGAGTAGATTAAAATACGGCTGAACCCAGAGCGATTCAGAGCTCCCTCCTGAAAGCACCTGCTAAACTGTTCCTTTGAACGAGGATGAAGGAGAGAGCGCGAGTTCTTTCAGTGTTCAGCCTCCGGTCAGGAACCCACTCTGGAACATTTGTGCTTGGATTGTGTTTATTTCCAACAGCCTCCAGCAGTTATACAACCACTTTCCAACCTCGATTTATTCTTAAACAGAGTTAAACAGCCTGGTTTTATTGTGTAATATTGATGAAACAGCTTCTAATGATTAAAGCATTTGCTCCACAAGACACTGCAAAAAAATCCATTATACCAGGGGTGTCCAAACTACGGCCTGCGAGGTATTTTAGAAATAGAATGAAAGTTGGCCTGCTGTTAAACAGGTTTTTATAATGTGAGATTCAAAGTTTGAATGCCAGGTGTCAGAAACGGGCCAAAGAGTCTAAAAGCGGCGAGAGTGCGCATTTCTAGTGCAAAAAAACAGGCCATAGAGTTTAAAAGCGCAGAGAGTGCGCATTTCTAGTGCAAAACAACAGGCCAAAGAGTTTTAAAGCGCAGAGAGTGCGCATTTCTAGTGCAAAACAAAAGGCCAAAGAGTTTTAAAGCGCAGAGAGTGTGCTTTTCTAGTGCAAAAAACGGACCAAAGAGTGTAAAAGCGCAGAGAGTGCGCATTTCTAGTGCAAAACAACAGGCCAAAGAGTTTTAAAGCGCAGAGAGTGTGCTTTTCTAGTGCAAAAAACGGGCCAAAGAGTTTAAAAGCGGAGAGGGTGCGCATTTCTTGTGCATAAAACGGGCCAAAGAGTCTAAAAGCGGAGAGAGTGCGCATTTCTTGTGCAAAAAATGGGCCAAAGAGTCTAAAAGCGGAGAGGGTGCGCATTTCTTGTGCAAAAAACGGGGAAAACTGAAGTTTTTGAAAACGCTGATGTCACACAGCGAGTCTGCGTGTGTCTGCTTTTCGTTTGCGAGCTGGAGGGGACTCTTTTCGGCGCATCAACAGCGAACTCCAGCCGTTTAAAGCATTTTTACACCCAGCTGATCCAACTAATGAACTAACTGCCCTCTCTGACTGAACAGCGCGGAATTACACAGAACCAGCTTTAAACGCAGTAAAACGCTTTACCAGTGTTGCTGAGACCAGTGATATTGTTGTGTTTGACTGTTCTACACACTACTCTATCAGTATGAGCTTTAATTATACTGTTCCAACACCACCCTGGATACACCAGCAAACTCAAAATACATCATTTACTGTTACTGGAGCTCCTCATCCTGCCTGTTTACTCCCCCATCTCTCTGGATTTTACAGCGGGTCAGTAATGTGGGTTATAGTGATTTTATTATGCAGTGAAAAAATAAGATGTTTGGTGTTTGTTTCTCGTTGTTTAGTACATTAAGCCACGTTAAGATTCGTCCTGAAATTGGTTTGTTTCTCTCTGCAATGTGTGGATTAATAACATGTTCACAGCTTAATTTAACGTTACTCTCACATTACCTAACACAGCGGAGGTAACGTTACTAAAATGCGCTGTGTGCAGTTTTTTCCGATCCTCCTGTCCGGAGGTACAGACCCTATCGCGAACGGGAAAAAATTGGTGGGACAATTAAAAAAAATAAGTAGTCTAATGTCTAAGTGTCTAGACTAGAATCCCTGTTCACTTCAGCGTTGTTGAGTGGTATAGCGTTTCCGTGTGGACAGAGATATTTCTGAAAACGCTGCTCGTGTGGACGAAGATATTTTTAAAAACGGAGACAAAAACCTCCGTTTTTAGAAATATCCGGCTTCATGTGAACGGGGCCTGAGTTAGAAAAAATATATTGTTTGTATCATTTGATGAAAAATGAAAACGGGTCCCACAGACCCGAACACCACACAAGGGTTAATTGCATATTTTTGAACTCTACAAATTTGCTGTGTAGAAAAAATATGTAAATTCAGACGTAAATGCTTAAATTAAGCAAAAAAAGACTGGAATCTCCTCCGCACTGAGATTAAAGCAGATAAAAAGTGAGAGTGAAAAGTGAATGTTTCTCAGCTCTGCTCAGATCAGCTGTTGCCTTCTCTCTAATGACTACCATTCATCCCAGCGTCAACATTCACATTGTTTTGGGTCCTGCTGTTTGTTTGTGAATGTGTGTGAATGCGTGTGTGTGTGTGTGTGTGTGAAAGAGTGTGTGTGCCTACCATTCAAGCCCTCCGTTCTCACACACCTCCCCCCGAAACAGCTGATGTAGAGTTGGGGCTCAGGGTAGGGTCTGTTGTGTTGGGGGTCAGTGGGCTGACCTCGCTGGGGGTTCGTGTGGTGACCTCTTCTATAGAGATCAGGGGAGGGTGGAGATACGAGGTTAAAACAGGACAGAGAGGAATCCTTCAGGGAGGAAAAATTCTCACACGGTCCCTCACAGAGCGCTGAGCTCTTAGAGCCGCCGTTGTCAGGCAGATCGGTGAGCTTGACGTTGAGTGCTGAGTGAATTGTGAATTCCTTCGCTTGAAGGATCTTCTCTCTTTCTCCCAGTGGTGGAGCGTTCACCGTGTTTCCTGTTCTCTCCTCCTTCTTCCTTCCATCTGTATTCCATCCATGCTCTTCTGAGGGATGCCTGACAGTTTAGGACCAAGTAAAATAAAATCTGAAAAATGTATTTGTAACTAATTTAAATGATTTTATGACCATGCAGCTAAATACAGTCCATACAGCTCTGGAAAAGAAAATAAGAGAGCACCTAAAAATGATGAGTTTCTTTGATTTTACTAAATTAAAAACCTCTGGAATATAATCAAGAGGAAGATGGATGATCACAAACCATCAAACCACCAAACTGAACTGCTTGAATATTTGCACCAGGAGTAAAGCAGCATAAAGTTATCCAAAAGCAGTGTGTAAGACTGGTGGAGGAGAACATGATGCCAACATGCATAAAAAACTGTGATTAAAAACCAGGGTTATTCCACCAAATATTGATTATTTCTGAACTTTTTCTGTTTTCTTTGCAATTATTTGAGGTCTTATTTCAGCCATTTCTCATTTTCTGCTAATAAATGCTTGAAATGACAATATTATTATTTGGAATTTGGGAGAAATGTTGTCTGTAGTTTATAGAATAAAACAACAATGTTCATTTTACTCAAACATAAACCTATAAATAGCAAAATCAGAGAAACTGATTCAGAAACTGAAGTGCTCTCTTCATTTTTCAGAGCTGTATATATTATCGCTGGAAAAATTAAAAACAAGTATCTCCATTTTTGTCAAGTTTCAGCTTACTACATATTTTAGTTTTATTAATCAAACATTTTAAAATGTCTAATTGTGGTCTCTAGTATGAATGAATGCTATGTGAGCTGTTTTTTGTGAGAAAAAAATAATGTGATCCGGTAATGCGGTGTAACACTGCTTTAGTCCAGTGGAGGAGTGGGGTGGGGAGAAATGATAGGATTTCGGTTCTAGCTCCTGAAGATTTCATACATGCAAACATATTGCCTCTGATTGGCTAAAAGCACTGTAATGCAGCGAGACGGACAACAGTTATAAACATTTTAAAATAAAGATTTTTTTACACTAATAATAGTCTTTACAATGTCATATGTTACTTTACAACATGTGTAATAACCCTGCTAAGTGCAGTTCAGACACTGACCTAGTCTTAGAGTCTCTGTAAAACACAAAATCCACCGGAGATCCTATTTAAAACTATAGTTACTTACACACAGAGGTGGGTAGTCCAGGTCCAGAAAGTAAAAATCCACCCTGGGAATTTTGTGGATTTTTACTTTTAACTAGTGTAAACAGAACTGTTCTAAACATACACCTACCTATCTCAATTGTACTTGGCTGGTGGTGTTTTTCCTTCATAGACTAATTCTAACCATTTGTTTCTTAGCTCTGAATTACTGGGTAAAGTATATAAACACTGATGTGTTATTCGCGCAAATAACACAGGAATGAACTGCATGCTGTTCCTAGTGCTGTTATTTAGCTCCTATCTGACGAGACGGCGTCGCTGCTCAGCTTCAGCTCTGCCTGTGGGCGGTCCCGAGGTGGGCGGGGCCATGAATACTAATTCACGGGCTGATGTAGACACGGTGCTTTTCCTGATCGACTCGTTTTTCTGAATATTTTCTTTTACTATCTGCTGCAGAGAATGAGGAAGAGTTTCATCATGTGCAGCATTCATGTACAACATACATTAAAGGGACGATGTGTAAATGAGATTTTTCACTGAACTCCAGCTTAAAATCATGTCTGCTTCTGGGGCTGATAAATTCTTCTCTATTTATACAGCCAGCAAGTTACTGCAGGGCAAAGACTGAAATCATCAGGCTGAACTAATGGATCTAGGGTGGCTAATGGGAGACATATTTATGCAGGAGCATTTACATGAAATGCACAGAGCATCCATGCATTCATGCATTTAACTCCAAACACAGATTTTATTAGCCACACAGGAATTTTGACAACTCTGGTTGAGGTTTAGAATAAAAGGCTCCATGAATGATGCAGAAATGATGAATTAAATACTGTAAGGATGTTTGCAGACTGCTGTGTGCAAGTTCTATAATTAAAACAGTAAAAGGATGGAGACAAGATAGTTCCATCCTAAAGAGGATAATATACAGCCCTTTAGGCTTTTATAGCTTTTAATGATTAAAAATGCAAAGCTACTTAAAGAGGCCAATTAATGCATGTATTGTGTATTTTCAGTTTTATTTATTATACTGTATATACAGTAATATTTAAGCACAGCTCTGGAGTTTCTCTGATTTTACCAAATTGAAAAACTCTGGAATATAATTAAGAGCTTGAACTGCTTGGATTTCTGCACCAGGAGTAAAGGCGTAAAGTTATCCAAAAGCAGTGTGTAAGACTGGTGGAGGAGAACATGATACCAAGATGCATGAAAACTGTGATTAAAAACCAACCAGGGTTATTCCACCAAATATTGATTCCTGATCTCTTAAAACTTTATAAATATAAACTTGTTTTCTTTACATTATTTGAGGTCTGAAAGCTCTGCATCTTTTTTGTTATTTCAGCCATTTCTCATTTTCTGCAAATAAATGCTCTAAATTAGAATATTTTTATTTGGAATTTGGGAGAAATGTTGTCTGTAGTTTATAGAATAAAACAACAATGTTCATTTTACTCAAACATAAACCTATAAATAGCAAAATCAGAGAAACTGATTCAGAAACTGAAGTGCTCTCTTAGCTTAGCATTAGAGGTGTGCCAAAAAATCGATTCACATAAGAATCTTGATTCTCATTTACTACGATTCAGAATCGATTTAAAATGTCCCAAAATCGATTCTGAGGGGCGGGTTTTAGACTGATTTTGGGCTGGGTATTTTTGTTGGACCTGGCAACCCTGGGAATAGCGCTTGTCCCTTTGGAGATCTTCCAGACACACACAGAGCGTAGGTGTTTGAGAATCACCGGTAAGATGGCAGAACAAGCACTATATTACCTTAGATTAACGTGTAGTTTCAATGTTTTATGGCAGAATGCTTCATAACAAGCATAAAAAAGATCGCTAGTAGTTAGTTTCAGTAACTGTTAGCTAGCTAACTAGCTAACTTTCCAGTTCCACCTTAAATAACGCTACAGGTGGCAGCGGGCTGCAGCATTTAAGGCGGAACGGAAAAATAACAATAAGCTAATCAGAGCTAATTTCAGCTCCTCATCACAGAGGAATTAAGGAATGGACAATATGAATTAATTTCTCCACCTCCTGCCCCCTTTCTGAAGAAATACAACGGCCTAAAATTAACTAGTTAATCAGCAGCTGCTCCTGAACTTTAGCGCTCCACTGCTATCATCACATCAGCCCAGCAGCGTCACCTACACACCACCGCTAGTAGCCTGGTAATAAAGCAGTGTTATTTATTATTTATTTATTGTTCATTAACGTCATTGTGATATCCCAGTGATTCCTCTGTCACTGAGGACCCACATTCCTGCACATTTTATTGTTTTTGTAACACATTACTTGCTCCAGGACCAGTGTATATTATGGAGGGTTTTTTTTCAATACGATTCATAAGCCAGAAGCAGAAATATTTATAATTCAAATCGTTTTGAATCAAAAATCGATTTTGAATCGAATCGTGGCCCCCAAAATCGGAATCGAATCGAATCGTGAGATAGTAATCGATTCCCACCCCTACTTAGCATGGCTCCTTATCTGCTTCCACTACTTTTGATTTGCCTTATTTTGCACAGTAACAAGATCTGTTTTCAGTAGAAACTTGTATTTTCTATCTACTAGTCTAGATTAGAGGTGATGAGCTGCTCTCCAGTATCAACAACACCATGTTCTCTTGAAGTAGACACTGCATTTCTCCAGTATCTCCAAACATACCTGACAGTCATGTTTCAATAATTTTGCTTATAAGAAAAATGAGTGGGTTCAGACAGAAGGTGCTGAATCTCCTGAAGTGTGTATCAAATCCAGATATAAATACCTGGAAATAAAAGATAAAAAGTTTATCTTTTGTCACATATTCATCTTTTAATGTCAAACCCAAATATTTTCAGTCTACAGCAAAAATAAAATCATTGGTCTCACTGTTCAAATACTTAAAGCTGATGTCTGTAAGTTTTTGGGATTTAGGGAATTTAGTGCCCTCTCTGGTGAGAATGGGTAATTTGCACCAAGCATGCAGAAGAATCATTTTAAACTGGGCGGGTGTGATGCGGTCTCCTTTCAGAGCGGATGAATCCGACTCCAGGTTATGTTCAGTCAGAGAGAGAGAGAGAGAGAGAGCGCTCAGTCAGAAACTTCACTCCTTCGTTTCTTTGGTTTTACTATGAGTGAATGGAGGAGCTACTGAGCTCTGAGTTTCCTCTTCTGAAGTCCCCGTTGCTGCACCAGCCGCTCGCGTTCAGTAAAACTGAGCCAGATCCTCTTTTAGAGGCTGTACAAGTGACTTAAGTACATAAAGACGCGTGACGTGGCCAGAAGAAGAAGAACTCTCACGAAAAGCGACCCGACCCCCAGTTTTTAGAATACATATATTAGGCTTAGTTTCAGAACACTGGTACCATTAAACACAAAATTTTATCCATATTCTTCTCCACTCAGAAATCCAGCTTCTGCTTTCAGTTTAAAAACTAAATAATACAGACTGCCAGTTTAATAAACTATGTTTTCTAGGTTACTGTATTTTTTAGGTAGATATTTGTGTATTAGCTCATAGTTTATGCACCGAAACTATTCAAAAACCACCTCACAATTTCAATAATCTCTTTTTTCCAGAGTTAAGACTTCCTCCAGCTGCATCACTGATTGTTCAGCGTCCAGAAGCCCAGACACGCACTTTAAATATTCAGCAGCTCTGCCTGGTAACTGAACATGAGCACTCTGTGAGTTTTACACTACAACTCTGACACACTTTCACTGTAAGTGAAAAGCAGTGAACAGATAATAACTTCAGCAATAAGAGGGAAGGTGGGTGTGAGAGAGAGTGAGCTATTGACTGGCCTATCTTTTAGTCTTGATTCTAAGTGTCTCAGTGCGCAATGCACAAACAGAAATCTAAAATCTAAAATGCACACCCCAATTTCAGGACATCACAGTGCCTACCTTTTGCTTGATCTTCAGCAGACGTGTGTAAAGTTTATAATCATTATAAAACCCTATATATAGTATTTTCTAAAGGAGGAAGAATCTGAGCACCTGATGACTCGGGACTTTGTCTTCAAGGTAGGTGTAACTGTCAGAATGACATGTTAATTAGGATGTTTATGTTTATTTATTATTATAAATTCATTGTCATCTAATTTCATATGGTTGTTAAAAAGGGCTAAAAATCTATACGAAAATGTCTAAAAATGAGGTAAAATGTGTTTATAAATATATGTCTCTAAAGTAATATTTGGTTAAAAAAGAGGACTTTTAGTTTAGTGCTGCTTTACTGTGGAGCGTAATAAGTCACGTGATGCGAGTTAGTTAGGCGGGTAACTGGAGAATTATGGGCCAGAACTAACTTAGCAGCAGAGGGAGAACAACCACAATAGCTAACACGAGGTCTAAAGGCGCACACGGTAAATGTATATCTGTTTAATATTGTTTGTTAATGTGTTTAATATGCCTTTTTGTAATTATTCTCGTGTTTCAAGTTGTACACAGAATTGTTGTGCTAGCTAGCATATACTGAACGGTTGCTTTGTTTCATGTAGTTTTCACGGTGTCCAATGGAGGACCAGAGACAGGGAGAGAGAAAAGGAGAAATAAACCTTCAAAAGACATCAGTATGACTCGTGGCCATTATTCCATTAGACCGGTGTAGCTACAGTAGGGTAGGCTGGGTACATTTATATCACATTTTATACACACATGTGCAAAGTAGATTAAAAACAGCAGAAACTAGACAAATAGCATCAGACGGGCCTGTCTGAAAAAACGTATAAGATTGGCCAGATTTTATGGAGTGCATGATTTTTAGTTGTCCTGTGGACAGATCTCTGCAGCTTCTCCAGAGTGACCATGGGCCTCTTAGCTGTTTCTCTGACCCAGTGCTTTCCTTGCTTGATCTTTGGTTTTCGTAGATTTGCAGTTATAGAACAAGTTTTGGTTAATTTTCGGAGTATGGATTATACAGTGCTCTTTGGGATGCTCAAAGCTTGGGATATGTTTTTATAATTTATTTGCAGAAAATGAGAAATGGCTGAAATAACAAAAAAAAATTCAGACCTCAAATAATGCAAAGAAAACAAGTTCATATTCATAAAGTTTTAAGAGTTCAGAAATAATCAATATTTGGTGGAATAATCCTGGTTGGTTTTTAATCACAGTTTTTTTCATGCATCTTGGCATCATGTTCTCCTCCACCAGTCTTACACACTGCTTTTGGATAACTTTATTCTGCTTTACTCCTGGTGTAAAAATTCAAGCAGTTCAGTTTGGTGGTTTGATGGTTTGTGATCATCCATCTTCCTCTTGATTATATTCCAGAGGCTTTCAGTCTGGTAAAATCAAAGAAATAATTTTTAAGAGGTTGCTTATTTTTTTCCAGAGCCGTTATTTTTTTATCGTATTCAGTGAAAAAGGTCCTGGAATCTTTATGAATCAGGCTGATCTGTTTCAGTTTTTTGGGGGAGATAATTCTCTGTAGCTGCTTTCTATGTAGGTCAGAGTGAATATTTTATAAAATGTGCCGAGTCCTGAACTAAGAGTGTGAATCAATTACTACTCAAACAATTCCAGACCAGCTTGAATAAATCAAAGGTTTTTATAAATGCAGTCATGAGTACGGTCGAGAAGGTGAATCTGGTAAATTGCAGGACCTTTTTCTGAAGATTTAAACACTTTGGACAGTGACAGATGTTCCTTGTCCTGAAATAACCATGTTGGGTTGCATTGCTCATTGCTATCTTACATCTCGTCAACAGTCTATGTTCACCCCTTGCACCCACGCTGTTAAAATAGCATCAGAGTTTAGTCATAAATCTTCACTGATTGTAAAGTGAGGTGTATTCAGGTAAATGTCTGGCATATTTCTTTATATTTTGGCTGCGGGAAATACAGGTGCGCCACTGACTGATAAAAACCCTGACAACAGTCAACAGTCAGCCGCCCAATCCTATCTTAGCCATGTACACCCCCCGCTCTTTACGCACTGTTAAGATACGAACGCGCCAAAGTCAGAGCTCACCCGAATGGCAACTGGCACACTGATTGGTTTATTTCACGTTACGCCCAAAATTAACCACACCCATGATTAATTAAGATAATTAGTTAATGCATTTTGCTTGTTTTGAGCTGCATAAGGCATATTTTTTTGTGCCCTCATGATACTAAAGGGCCCACTGTGTTGAATTCAAATTGAAACATTGATTTATAAGTATTTCGTTTTAACATTTATTCAACCTTTATTTATTTATTCAACATTGAAACTAACATTTCTATTTATTTCTATAGAAGGACTCCCCCCATCACTAGGAATGTCCCTTTAACACCAGGAGGGTAAAGACTAGCTCATGCCTCCTCCGACACATGTGAAGTCAGACTCCGCCTCTTTTTGAACTGCTGCTGCTGATGCTGTAGCATTACCGAGTAGCATCACAGCGCTAACGCTCGGAGGAAAACGCAGCGACTCGGTTCTGATACGTCAGCTCACAGACGCAGCCTTGTGCTGATCCACATCACCCTAGGAGTGATGGGGAAAGAAAGAGCTCCATCTACTGTACCCACCCAGAGAGAGCAAGGACAACTGTGCTCTCTCGGGGCTCTGGCAGCCGATGGCAAGCTGCATGACTGGGATTCAAACCAGCAATCTCCTGATCTTAGTCACATAGTGGCATTGAAGCTCGGCCATGTGCCTGCTGTGATATTATCCCTCCTCAAAATCCTCTTTAAATAGAAAATGTTTTATAAACATGACTTTAATCTGTGTGATCTGATGAGCTGGAAGATTATGTCAGGATTGAGTTTAGCATTTAAACTTGTGGATGAAAAAGGATGAATGGCCATCAGCAGTGACATGTTTACTGTTTATCAGCTCACACAGACGGAAAACGATCTAAGAACTGTTCAGAATTAACAATTTTACTTCCAAAACGTCTGTTTTTATGATGGTGCCACTGTCCATTCTTTAAAGTTTATTTATATCATTTATATAGCGTTTTACATCAAAAGTTGTCAAAAAGCAGCATTATAAATGTCACGGATGACCCAGGCAGGGAGACGTGGAGGCGGACACAAGTGCAGGTAGGGATGAAACGAATAATTTAATAAACATACATATATATAAAAAACAAATAAACAAGTAAACAAGAAACAAAGAAAAACAAGAAACAGAGGCGAGCTAAAACTAACAAACAAACAAGAGATACTAAAGATAAACAAACGGGGAGACTATAAAACTAGGCAGGATAAACAAAACAGGGCAAGGGAATAAACTAGGGAAAACACAGGGAACTAAACAGAGCTAAGAACTTAAACAGGGAATAACTACTAAACTAGGAACAAAATAACAAGGGAAGAGAGCTAAAGGCTACGAGGAACAAGGAAACACTAAGAATCTAAGAAACGCAGAGAAAGAGACAAACAACAGGAGACAGTGCAAAGACCGACAGAGGACAAGTGACAGAGGAAGTCTATTTAACTAAACAGGAAACACACTGGGAGTGGAAACACCTGGGGAAGGGGTGGAGCTACAAATGAGACATGAGGTAATGGAAAATCACAGGCAGAACACAGGGGCACGGGTCACGTGGGACAACACAGGCACGAGGACAGACAGGAAACAGGGCCAGGCGTGACAATAAATCTGTTCTCAATGTTTTTTAGAAGTGACCTGGCCACAAATTAACAGTAAAATGAGTTATTAGTCAAGTCAAGTTAAGAAGCTTTTATTAATCTACTTTTTATGTTTTATACAGTACAGGACTAAAGTTTGGACACACCTTCTCTTTTTCTTGATTTTCATGACTATTTACATTGTAGATTCTCACTGAAGCATCAAAACTATGAATGAACACATGTGGAGTTTTATGTACTTAATAAAAAAAGGTGAAATAACTAAAAAACATGTTTTATATTCTAGTTTCTTCAAAATAGCCCCCCTTTGCTCTGATTACTGCTTTGCAAACTATTGGCATCATTCTCTCAATGAGCTTCTTTAAGAGGTGGCCACCTGAAATGAAAAGTTTTCCAACAGTCTTGAAGGAAGGAAGGAGTTCCCAGAGGTGTTTATTAGCACTTGTTGCTCCTTTGTCTTCTTCACTCTGTGCTCCAGATCACCCCAAACCATCTGGATTGGGTTCAGGTCCGGTGACTGTGGAGGTTCAGCTCATTTTTTGTTAAGTACATAAAACTCCACATGTGTTCATTCATAGTTTTGATGCTTCAGTAAGAATCCAAACTGTGTGTCCAAACTTTTGGCCTGTACTGTATATGTTAATAACTGCTTTTAACGTTTTTATCCAGTCTGCTTGCTTAAAAAAAGGAAAAAAAAATAACCCAAAATTCTGGATATTACTATAATTTAATAATTTTAACAGTTGGGTTACTGTGTTCTTGCTCAGTCTATAAGCACACAAAGCATGACATTATGACAAACTCCAGATACTGCTGAGCCCAGAAATAATAACAGGATTAAAAGTCAAATCAAATTAAGCACACCAAGCATACATCAAGTCTGTCCCATTCGTTATATCAATAACAGCATCTCTCACGGCCCGTCCAATGGGATTACAGCGATTAATGTGAGCACTGCTGGCTTTCAGTATTACAGGCTACAAATCACTGCCAACTACAATACAGTAAATAACGTCCTGAGGGCAGAAAACACTGAGTTACACAAACACTATTTCACCTGAACACCCTGCATCATACCAGACCACACACCAACGTTTATATATGGTAGAACTATGTATTGGATTTGATTTACAGCTTGAAATATTGTGTTTTTAGAAGCATTTAAAGCTTAAACGTCTTTAAGCTACGTATACTACAGTACATATATCCCCAAAAGAAACCCATTCATTCATTCCATGAGTTTCTCTACACTCTACTGTTCTTAATCTACTGTAATCTAGAGCTACATGAAGCTTGGAGGTCTGTAGTGAGTAAGATTATTATTGTTAACGAAAATGAACAAAATAACGAAAACTGAAAATGAAAAAACATTTTCGTTAACTGAAACTAATAGAAACGGTAATAAAAAAAAGGGTAACTAACTAAAAATGAATTGAGAGTTTAAAAAACTCCCTAAATGAACCTGAAATTACAGATATGTTTATATCTGATATTTATATCAAAAGACAATGGGCTTATTTTAGTGATGTAGAGCGCATCAGTCAAATGCGGAAAATGCAGCTGTTACGCCCTCGCTATGTTTTCCTGTGTTTTCCCCGTTTCCTAGTGTGTTTCTCTTGTACTTTTCCATCACGTGTGTGTAATGTGTAGCTCCGCCCCTCGTTACCTGTTTCCCCAGGTGTTCAGTGTTTCATGTCACTATAAATAGCCCTCCTCTGCCACCTTGTCCTCCGTCGGTCTTTGCACCTTCCCCTGTTGTTTTGTCTTGCCACATTTCTAGTAGTTATCGCCACGTTCCACAGTTCTTTGTTTAGTAGTTATTCTCTGTTTATTTCTCTGGTTGGTTTCCTTGTTTATTTCTTATTTATATTTACGTTTATTTCCTAGTCTCGTTATTTCTTTGTTTTGTATTTATTCACGTAACTTAGTTATCCCTGTATATATCCCTAATCCTGTTTGTCATTATCTGTTTTTACGTTTCTCCCTGTTGTTTGTTCATGTACATATTTATATTCGTTATTCCCCTGTTTGTTTATTTGTTATTTATTAAAGTATTGTTTCTTACCCGCTTATAAATCCGCCTCCCGTCTCATCCCCGCGTTACAGCAGCTGGATTTAGGGCTTGTCGGTGTGTCTTTAGTATTGTGAGGATGCAAAAAATAACGCCTTGCACAGCTCGAAACATGCAAAAGACATGAACTAATTCTATTAATTATTCATAAGTGTGTTGGGCATATTGTGAAATAAACCAATCAGTGTGCCAGTTGTCTTTTCCTTTAAGAACCAGGTGACCTCTGACTTTGGCGCGTTCGTATCTTAACAGCGCAGCCCCAGCAGAGGATACTCATATACTGAGGTTGAAAAAGATTGTGACTATATAATGCTGTTTTTCTTTCTTCTGGTGGAAACCTCTGCAGAGTGTCCAGTCAGAACACTAGTCGATTTGAGTTGTTCAGAAAAAGATTTATTCAGTATGATTAGAATATATCAGATAGCTGAATAACATCTGCTAAGATTGCATGAGCTTAGTTGTAATGTGTGGTTCTAAAAATAAAGAATGGGAAAATAATTGACTTGTATCTCTCAATGAGCAATAGCTTAGCAATTAGCTTAGCAATAGCTACAACAGCAACTTATTGTACACATAAGTTATCACACAATTCACATATAAATTAGTCTTACATAGCTAGTCCTTAGCTTAGTGAAATAGGGTATACAGAACACAAGTGAGCCTGAACTTAGCATGAACAAGCAGTACTGATGCTAACAATAAGATAAGTAATGCATTAGCATGCTAATCGCGATTAGCATTGATTAGCATCTAGTAGCAAACATCAGAAATAACAGAAATATACTTAGTACATCTAAATAACAGAAAGAGTATTACACTAGAATCAATATGAATAAACTTCTAGTGGATAACTCACCATTAGATGCACGACACATTGTCTAAATAGAGAGTTAGCCTGCTGCTGCTCCGCCATGCCCCTTGCTGCAACTGGCAATTAGGGGCCTAGAGGGCCTTCAAATAATTAACATGGGTGGCTAACCACCTGCCTGATTAAACTGACAAATAGTATGGCACACCAAATTCACAGCTGGGATTTGGTACAGAGGTAATGTTGCCAACTCCTCAGTAAGGAAAGCAGCTATTGGCTCTCCTGAAAGTGCTAGAAGTAGCTAAATGACGTCATTGCCTAATTTGCATAATACATGTTTTTTTAAAGCTGTAAAGGATTAATGTTGTGGGAGAGAAAAAAGTGAGTAAAAACACTCTAAATATGTTAGAAATGATACAAATGAACTTAAACTAATGAAAAACTTATGTTGCTTTTTTAAACAGGAAGTCACTTAAGTCAAAATAACTTCATTTTTGTTTAAATTACATCATAAATCATTTTTTTGCAGTTGTTATATGTTATTATAAGAGAAGCAGTTAGCCGAAACTGTTATTCTATGTTTTTTTTTTTGTTTGTTTGTTTTTTTTTGTTTTCTTATCAGGGTTTTTTTTTTGTTTTATTTTATTTTAAAAAATAGCTTTCTTAAGTTTTCTTTATTTTCAAATTTATTATAGATAAATTGTTGAACAGCTTTTTACAAAGAGTAAAAAGTCGCTAAGTTAGCAACACTGTACTGAGGAAACGTATATAACACCACTTTTTATAATCAGTGTTTAGCCAATGAGAATAAAGATCTATTGTATGAACAATAAATAAGCTCACAAATATTGTGGTGATATTGTAATAAGCCCTGCAACACCACTCCCATTATTTATTCACTATGTGTGTTTATTTATGCTTTATCCTGTTTTTGTTTTATATTAATCCAGGCACGGCTAAGAGACTAAGAGAGAAGATGAACTGATAAAACGCTGAATTTATGCTCCTAATCCTCCCTCCAAAGTTCAGTCAGACAAAGAGCAAACAGTAAAATGTAAAGCAGATTTTGGGGAATTAGTGAGTGATCCGACTGACAGATGGTGTCCTCGGTTACAAAACAAATGATGGTGTGTCTGTTCTCTCTCTCTCTCCAATCCATCATCACAGTAGGTCTCTCTGAGTTGTTTATGATGTTGCACATGGGACATTCCAGGATTTTGGTACATTTCCTGTCCCACCACTTAAATTTCAAATGTACGTATCCAAAATATCTAAATGACTATTTTTTGTGAAAAATGTACTTGTTTTAAGACAAACTGTAAAATCTGGTGGAAAAATAAGCTCCTTAGATATTATTCAAAAGAGCGAATATCTTTGGACCACCTCAAAAAATGGCCGTTTTCTCTTGTCCCACTCATTGGGTGACCAACTCCTTTGGCAAATTTAACAATTAAAATAAGCTGTAAATAAATGACTTCCTCTTGTATATTGTTGCTATGCATCTCCTTTACTCATGAAAACAGCTTCTTTGGTCTACATTGTTTTGCATGTTACAGTTTTTATGCTGTTAAGTTGTGTCCCACAACATGCGCTCAACCCTGTTACCATAAGGAATTTTACCTGCAGAGAAAGAGTTAAAAATATTTGTCTACTGGCACAAAGGAAGTGACATCACAAGGACATTTCCTGCCCACATGGCAAGACCAAGAGTAATTTTCAAGTTTTTTTGTCCAAGTTGTGTGTGTCACTCAGTGAACTCAACCCTGTTACTCATATTATAAGACTAATAATGAGTAGAGTCAAAATTTACTTTATATACTTATATAATCATGTTTGTCCTTGATCTTGTACACATAGCTACATTTTACAGTTAGCATCTGTTCCTGGGGTAAACCACAACTTAGCCTAGATTTGCAACCCTGTTACTCGCAACCCTGTTACTGTAAATTACCAAATATATTGCGTAATCTAATAAAAAAAAAACTGCTTTGATACCTGAGCTTGACAAATCAAACTTTTTGATAGTCTATTACCTGTATTTAATAAATATATGACTAAAAATGATTAAATTGAAGATCAAATTTTCAGAAGTGACCACCCCTGAAATGTACCAAAATCCTGTAAAGTCCCACATGATGAAACTCTTCCTCATCCTCTTCCTCATTGTCTGCAGCAGCTAGTAAAATAAAATATTCGGAAAAAAAACTAGTTGATCAGGAAAAGCACCGTGTCTACATCAACCTGTGAATTCTTGTCATATTCATGTTACTTTTTTAATACAGAAATCTATTTTTACATTTGTATACATTTTTATACAAGTGAATAAACACAATAAATCAGCACCAAAAAAGGGTTTCCAAATACCAAAGCATTTGTGATTGCAATCATTTTCTGGAAGAAATGGAGTATAATCTGACAGAATTGCAGGGGTGCCAATACTTTTGGCCAGCACTGTATTTATATATTTATACCATAAGACAAAGGACCCTATTTTAGTGATGTCATCAGTCAATTGCACAAAATGCAGCTGGATTTAGGGCTTGTCGGTGTGTCTTTGGTTTTGTGAGGTTGCAAAAAATAACATGACCTAATTCTATTAATTATTCATGGGTGTGTTTTGGACGTAATGTGAAATAAACCAATCAGTGAGCCAGTTGTCTTTTCCTTTAAGAGGCAGGTGAGCTTTGACTTTGGCGTGTTCGTATCTTAACAGCGCAGTGCTTTCGCGCACCCCAGCTGAGGATACTGATATACTGAGAAACTTATATATTACCACTTTTTGTAATCAATGTTTAGCCAATAAGAATAAAGATCTATTGTATGAGCAATAAATAAACTCACAATTATTGTGGTGATATTGTAATAAGCCCTGCAACACCACTCCCTATATTTATTCACTATGTATGTTTATTTATGCTTCATCCTGTTTTTGTACACATTAAACACAATAAATCAGCACCAAAAAAGAGTTTCAAGTGTTACTCTCACAGTTATCAGTGTTCATACTGTCTGTGTGATGAAGGACAGGGCTGATTTATCTCAGGTATAAATTACATTTGCAGACTCTCACCTTGAGTCTTTGAAAGATAATCAATACCAGCATCAATCGGAAGGACGTTTACTAATGGAGCAGGGTGTTACAGGCGGATATACAGTACAGTATTCTCCCAACATATATCAAATACCACATTTCCTTTATTTATCTTTATTTTAAATAGCCATTAAGTATGGACTTGTGGTTTCTGAGGCTGCTAAGCTGATAAACTTATCCTGTACAGCAGAAAAAAAACTCTTATTCTTGCTCTTACCTTCCTGGGGCCATCCTGATGAGTGCCAGTTCCATCATTATAATATTTTTGATGGTCTTTGTGACTGCACTTGAATACTTTTAAAGTTCTTAAAGTTCTTGATTTTCTGATTGACTGACCTACGTTTCTTAAAGTATTTTTTTCTTTATTTAGTTGAGTAGTTGTTGTTTCTCATAATCTGGATTCGAACATTACTCAAATATTCACTATTCACTGTATACCTGTAACTCTACCTCTTCACTACTTTACTTTAACTGATGCTCTCAAACACTTTATTAAGAGACAAGACATTCAAGTAATTAACTCTTGATGAGTTCAGCACAGCTGTTAACTGAGACCCTGAAATCCAGGAGACTCTACCTCATAAAGCCGACTGAGAAAATCCAGCAGAGATGTGTAAAACTGATCAAGAATCTAAAATACACTTTTTTGTTTGACACATAATAATAGTTTGGTTGGACTAAGTATTAATCCACAATGTGGAACATTTTAAAATATTGACAAACCAATACATTTAAATAGTGTCCAAACTCTTGACTGGTACTGTATTTATTTAGTTAGTTAGTTGGTTAGTTAGTTAATTGGAAATTAGTCAAATGTATAAACCAGAACCAAAACTGGGAAAGATTGTTTTTTTTTTTTTTAATGAAGCCCTAAAAACCATACAAGACCTATAGCAACCATCATCACTGATCATCACATTAACACTAGCTTTTATCTATCTACAGTGAGGAATGAATTAATCCCTCACTTTTACTTTAGATCTGAAAACATCTACTGATTTTTCTGTTCATCTGTCCAATGTGGAAGATAAGTCAACAACTTAAAGAAAATATATTTGTTTGTTATTTGTTAAAATAAAACATATACAGCTCTGGACTTCAGTTTCTGAATCAGTTTCTTTGATTTTGCTATTTATAGGTTTATGTTTGAGTAAAATGAACATTGTTGTTTTATTCTATAAACTACAGACAACATTTCTCCCAAATTTCGAATAAAAATATTCTCATTTAGAGAATTTATTTGTTTATTTGCAGAAAAATGAGAAATGGTTGAAATAACAAAAAAGATTCAGAGCTTTCAGACCTCAAATAATGCAAAGAAAATGAAGTTTATAACAAGTTGAAATAACCTTAGTTTTTAATCAGTTTTTCTAATGCATCTTGGCATCATGTTCTCCTCCACCAGTCTTACACACTGCTTTTGGATAACTTTATGCTGCTTTACTCCTGGTGCAAAAAAATCAAGCAGGTTCTCAATTTGGAAAAAACAAAGAAACTCTGTGAAAATGTGTGTTTCTGAATGTTGGCAAATGTTGCCAAAGCAATGCTAGCCTTTCCCTTCTTGCATAATATACATCTGCTGCATGAATTTGCATATTTCACACACTCCTCATCCCAGGCTGGGAAAGTTGTGGCTCCTGACGACGACATTTTAAACAAGTGTCTCTTGGCTGGAGCGTGGCACCCAGTGGAGGCATGTGTTTGTTGGGCAGATGGATGCAGGCATCCATATTCATCAGCCCGGGTTCTGGTGCCACCGTGACCCCGGCCCCTGCACTCTTCACGGGGCTCAATAGAGGCTACTCAGGGCTATCTCAGACCCCTACATCACGCTCATTATTATTATACCCAAGGCTGGGAAACACCCTGAGAACAACCCCCCCCCCCCCCCCCCGTCCAACAATATCCCCAAAATCTGCGTTCCACCACTCGTCCACTCGTCATGCTCTCAAGCAACACGTGAAGTTCTTTCACTGTGGAACATCTGCCCCACTAGTGACCATTCCTCAGGTCACATGACTGATGAATGAAGGAAGTCCGAGCTATGGTGACAATGGTGAGAAAGCAGGCCGAGGGCGAATCACAACGTCTGGGCCGAACAACACGGGGCGCGTTTCCTAAAAGCGTATTTAATCAGAATATTAGCAGCTTACGAAGTCTGAACGATAAAAACCTCTGGAATATAATCAAGAGGAAGATGGATGATCACAAGCCATCAAACCACCAAACTGAACTGCTTGATTTAATTTTTGCACCAGGAGTAAAGCAGCATTAAGTTATCCAAAAGCAGTGTGTAAGACTGGTGGAGGAGAACATGATGCCAAGATGCATGAAAAAAACTGTGATTAAAAAACAACCAGGGTTACTCCACCAAATATTGATTTCTGAACTCTTAAATCTTTATGAATATGAACTTGTTTTCTTTGCATTATTTGAGAAAAGTCTGAAAGCTCTGCATCTTTTTAGATGTCTTTCAGACATTTCTCATTTTCTGCAAATAAATGCTCTAAATGACGATATTTTTGTCAATGTTCATTTTACTCAAACATAAACCTATAAATAACCTAGAAATAGCTAAATCAGAGAAACTGATTCAGAAACTGATATGCTTTCATTTTAAATATATATAATTTATTGATATATTTGCCATTTAGACTGTATATTCTACATTCTACATTATAGAACATTAATTGTTGAGTATTTTAATGAATCAACTCTTAATCCCTGAGAACTATAAATGCACTGGAATGGCTAATATTTATTTTTTAATGGATGGATTTTGTAATATTTTTATTTTGTTAATATCATTCATTTTTATACATTTTTTTGCATTATTTCTGCTAATATTATTGTGGCTTCTGGTAGTGGTGGTTCAAGCATTACATAAAAAAGCTTTTTATGTTTGATAAGGAGCATTACTGAAAAGCATAACTGTAATTGTAATAGAAAATATAAAAAGAAATACTTGGGTAAATCTGCTAATGTCAAAATATTATGATGATTAATGATTAAAATCATAAAATTGGCTCTTTCCTGAACTTTCCTGAATTTTAAATCGATATTTTGTCTGAATACAAATCAAACAGTTTTAATGTCGCCATTTAGTTTCATTATGTTTGTCAATTTGTTATTGAGTTCATATCTATAGTTCAGACCACTGTGGTTCCAAACGTTTTAAGATATTTCATATGTAAGTTAGATAAATGAAGAATTTGACCACGTTAATTTAATGCTTGGTCATTGTCAGTGTTGGGCATGTTACTTTGAAAAAGTAATTAGTTATAGTTACTAGTTGCTACTCCACTATAAAAGTAACTAGTTACCAGTAAAAGTAACTATTGCTTTACTTTTGTGTTACTCGCCCCCATAAACCCCACTCCCTCACCTTCTCAGTGTGTTTCATAAGCCAGATGTATAGAGTGCATGACAGCAAAGACAAGTACCTGCATAGAGGTTTGTCCATGACAGATTTTTCGTTCTGGGACATAAAGTGAACTCGACGTGCACATTTTAACCTTTGACCTCAGTGAGTTTGAAAAAGTACACTGTGCACTTTGCCCTGGAGTCCTGCTCACTCGCCATCTCTCGCTATGTGCTCTAAACACCCACCGACCTATTTTCTCTGATTGGCTGAAGCCGTAATCTTAATATACCTTAGCCAATCATTGCTTAGGTGGTTATCCCTCATACTCCCCTCCCTTGTGACTCACACACACAACGCACACACACACACTTGCGTCTTTTTCTGAATGCGCAAAATAAAAACTAAAAAAGTTAATTGAGCGGCTAAAGTATCGTGCAGTAACGGGGTGTAATGGGGAAATGGTAACGGTGTTATAGTTACAGTCAGAGTAATTAGTTAGATTACTGTAACGATTACTACAGAGTAGTAATGTGTTAGCTAGTTTTCAATATTTTAATATCAAGCACTAATATACTGAGCAATAGAAAGGATAACTATAGGCCGGTCAGAAGATACCAGGATCGTCTACGGAGCCCAGGACAACACCACGTGAGAAACAACACTGCACCACGTCTCTGGAATTTGGAGCTTAGTGGAAGCCTCCATTTATTGAAAAGGTAAGTACGAATACTATTAAATAAAAGAAAATAATAAACAAAAGATATAGATTAGTCAATATGAATAATACCAATATTATCTTTCCCTGATGTTGTTGTATGTGATACTATTTATATTACTACTACCCGGGTAGGAAAATCTATAATAATAATATATTTATATATGCAAAATATCAATATCAACCTCAGTATCAATATCAGAATATCCCTTTTTCACCAGAATACCAAAATAAAATAACAAGAATATTAGTTAGATTTTGTGAATTCAAGAATTAAGTTCACTTAAAATAATAACACAATATACATATATCAAAACCACAACAATATAAAGTTCTTTTTTTCTTTTGTTTCACAGGTGGGAGTTGGAGTTTGAAGTGTGGGTATGTGCAAAGAGTCCAGTCTATGGCATGGTGAGTATTTCTCCTACCGCTCTGAAGATGAATAAAGGTTCAGCAATAAGGGAAAAAAGGGGTTTCACAGATCAGAGTTGTCCACAGTACTTGCAAACAGCTTTCAGGGTCGAAGTCCAGGGAGGCTCGCCATCAAACGTAGGAACGAGGGAATCCAATTCGAACTCTAGTCAAAAAACCTGACCGATGCAAAAAAACCTCTGTGTATCAGGCTAATAAGCTCCTCATTCACCACAAACTGCGTCTTGGCTCCACCAGCTCAGCGTTTTACAGTAGATGAGAGTTATTACTGATAATAATAAGGTTTCTATCACCTAAGTTTGGCTTGTATCTAGCTTTCTGTCAACTTTCTTCCAGCATTCACCTGCTCCTGACGGCTGCTTGACCCAAAAGGAAGTGCTGGGTCAGGGTCAACAGTATTTCCCACTCATGTCAGCGTAATACGATCACCCTATTGGCTGCAATAGGTGACGTGCTACTAAAACAACAAAGTATTCCCAAAAATATGAAAAATAATTATTTATGGATTAAATAAAGTTTATTTTCCTCTAATATTTGTGTCTGTATTTATTTACATTATTTTCCCAGCTCCTTATTTAATTGACTTATTTTATTTATTGTGTTTTTATTAAGAATTAGCTATTCTTAATTGTAATAGACTATATATTAATTATGTGCGTATTTTTAATAATAAAATGTACTTTTTAAATAATTCAGACTTTTATAACCTGGGTTACATTACTCCTTACTGAAAAAAGTAACTGCGTTAGTAACACCATTTATTTCAATGCAATCCCTGGTCATTGTCCAGGAAAAAACCCTCTGATCGACTGAGAGAAGTGTAGTAAAGATTGGTGGGAGAGAAATGGATGTTCTCGTATCTGAACTGGCTGAAGTTCGGGACAGAGAAATTATTAATGTGGGTCTCCAGCAGCACGGCTGGCTGGTTCAGAGCAAGGCTGTGCCAAAACCAAGCTATAGCTCTAAATCACTGCCGAGTTATCAGACTCTGCCCGCATAAAGAATGATAATTACCCAATTTATAGCACAATTAACCTTTACGAACCAGAAGGATGAGGCAAACGCTTCTGAGACACAAACACTCACAAATGCTGGTGTCCAGTAGATCCAGTTCATTAGTTAAATGGACGAGACCTTGCGTTTGTATTATTTTATTATTATTTTTTTGTTGTAAAGACAACAAGGGACTGTGCTCCTGAAATATCCCGCAAAGCGTCTGCTAATATGAGGCGATTAACCTCTACATTTACAAAAGAGAGAGAGAATAGAAGATGACCCGGGGTCCCTGGGGGCGACGCTCTTGTCAAAGTCAATGGAAGTGAATGGGAAGCCAAAAAATAAAGCCAGAAGTAGCTCATGCTAATTTACCACAAAGGTTCATAATGAAAGCTATAAATCAAGAAACACATAAAACATCCCTAACAGAGAATCTAAAGAGGGAAGTAAAGAGGGTTGTGTTACGTGGACCACAAATTCTCCCTAAGGAGGCAGAGAGAGCACTGGAGGAGATAAAGAAGAAGCTTCAGGTCTTCCTAACCAGATCAGGGGTGGGTTTCCTAAACACAATCAATCTTAGCAAATAAAGAATAAACTAATGCATGCCGTGAGAAAAGAACAAGGCAGTTCTGTGAGTGTTTTCCAAAAAGATTCACAAATCAAAGATTAACAAACAAGTTTAAAGAACGTCTTTGTTGACTTCTCCCCCCGAAACTCAATTGCACGCTCAATCGAACCACAACCATCGAATCAACACTGGCAAATATGCAGTATTTATTCACTGTTACGCCCAAAAAACACAGAAATGTGTTGTAACCAATATCATTTTATATATACTACAGTATTTTGAAATTTAAATAAAAAACAGATGTACTTAAGCATTGTGAAATACTGTAAAGATACATATGTTATGAATAAATGAACAAAAATAACTATATTAATGCTGCAATCAATTTTAAAACAATATACTGCTGTGTGTATTGTATAAACAACGTTCGAAAATGGATTCCAATATCTTTAAGATTTATATATATATATATATATATATATATATATATCAAAGTCAAAGTCAAAGTGTTTTTTATTGTCATTTCAGCTATATACAGAGTACACAGTAAAACGAAACAACGTTCCTCCAAGGACCATGGTGCACATAAACACAGTGTAGACAGAACAATAGTGCAACAGTACAAAAGTGCAGACAGACAATACAACACCATACAGACAAAGAATAATAAATAACAAGACAGTGTGCAAATTATGCAGTGTGCAAAAAGGACCAGGTGAGGTAGTAATTACTCTATTACACAGTGTGCAATAGAGTCCAGTGAGGTAGTAGGGTTTTTAGTGCTTTCCATTTTCTGGGGTAAGTGGGGTAAGAGTGTGTGTGCATGTACAGAAAACCATCAGTTCAGTCTCTGCAGTTGAGGAGTCTGATGGCTTGGGGGTAGAAGCTGTTGCAGAATCTGGTCGTGCTGGACCGGATGCTGCGGTACCTTCTTCCCGAAGGCAGGAGGGAGAACAGTTCGTGTGAGGGATGAGTGGGGTCATTCACAATGCTGGTTGCTTTGCGGATGCTGCGGGTGGTGTTTAAGATATACTGATATAAATACAATATCTCTATAACTACAGTGTCACCTGAAATAGTTTTCTCAGCCTCTTGAAGGAGTTCCTGGAGGTTCTGAACAATAGTTGCAGCTCATCCCAAATCACCACCTTCGTTGTTTACATCAAAGTTTGTCCATATGAACAGCAACAATGTTAATATATTATAATAATAGAATAGAATAGAATGATTTTTCTCCCTCAAAATTGGCGGTCCCTAGTGTTTATATCTCCATTTTTGCTCCACTTTTTGAATCTGGCAGTTTGTTCTTTACATTGTTTCAAGTGTAACAATAGAAATACTTCAAAATGTCTTATACACACTTATGGTGTAATCTGGTGCAGGCGGGAGCACTGCAGATGTGGAAACTATCTTCTCCTGGTGCAGCCTGTGGGGTCACATGATTGATTTAACTTATGCCATTACTTCCCTTATTTATTATAATAATTTGAGTTTTAAATATATAATAGTACATAAATATAAATAGTGTAGAACCAATAGATTGGTTCATTTTGTAACATGACTGATTTGATGTATGCCGTAATATATCATATAATTTAATATAATGACAATTTTTCTTCCTCAAAACTTCTGCAAGCAGAATTCACTTAAAGCAGTTATTTCAGAATGAAACGACTGGGTCGGGTCACTTTTTTTTTACGCAAGAGTTTGTGAAACTCTCTTTAATTAATGATTAATCTTAAGCAGGAGTTAACAAAGTTCTTAGCATAATGAAGCTTTCGGGAAACCCACCCCAGACCTGCCTGGCTAATTACAGTATGTCTAGAACCAAACCTGGGAGAAATTTGGTCTACAGGTTTTTGAGAGTGCATGATCTGAAGCGTCTTGTTGTTAAACTGCAGGTTTTTGTACCGTATGCCACTTTGGAAACTGCAGGTTGGCGTCTTCTCCCATCTGCTACTGTTTCCCAAACGCATTACTAACAATGGATCCCCATGAGGGAGGTGTCACGGTAATGAATTGTCATGAGAAAGACCATCTCCTCTCCAGGTTCCAAAAATACCTCCGTCACATTTTTTGAGCTCAGTAGCCTGTAATGCTAACAGTGGAGAGTAGAGAGTAGAAAGTGGAGGGTGGCGGGTGGAGACTGGAGGGTGGAGGGCACGCTGCCATTGTTGTACACGGCAGATGTTGATGAGGATGAACTGCTGAGGAGCAGAAGTCGGGCTGGAAGTCCACAAAGGCTCCTAACCTTGAAAAGTCCCTTTGTTGAGGGGCGGCGGGAGGGGGAGGGTTGAGCACTGGAGCAAGGGCAGAGAAGGAAAAATTTTGCCAACGTAGACATAAAAGAAAAAACAGTAGTGGCAGCATCCTTACTAAAATAAATCAGCTAATTTTAGCTCTGTAGGCCTCGCTAAAATCCAGAGGAAGGCATGTTTCACACACAACTCTGAATGCTTTAATAGATAGATAGATAGATAGATAGATAGATAGATAGATAGATAGATAGATAGATAGATAGATAGATAGATAGATAGATAGATAGATAGATAGATAGATAGATAGATAGATAGATAGATAGATAGATAGATGGCCCCTTCGATCAATTACAGCAGGAGGAGAAATATATTTGAAGTCACGGGCCACAGACTCTGTAATAAAACAAATAATGAAATATACCACTTTATATAATGCATTTTCCTGATTATTTCATTTACACACCTTTTTACTTGACTTACTATCTTTATCTTTGACAGTGTTGTGTAAACTAAGATTTTTCAAATTGATGTTTCATTTTATGATGTTTCTTAATATTAAACTCCTTAATTACAGCAACTTTTAGACTCTTTGGCCCATTTTTCTGAGCTACAACCGCGCACTCTCTCCGCTTTTAGACTCTTTGGCCCGTTTTTCTGAGCTACAACCGCGCACTCTCTCCGCTTTTAGACTCTTTGGCCCGTTTTTCTGTGCTAGATATGCGCACTCTCTCCGCTTTTAGACTCTTTGGCCCGTTTTTCTGTGCTAGAAATGCGCACTCTCTCCGCTTTTAGACTCTTTGGCCCGTTTTTCTGAGCTACAACCGCGCACTCTCTCCGCTTTTAGACTCTTTGGCCCATTTTGCTGCGCTAAAACTGCACTCTCTCCGCTTTTAGACTCTTTGGCCCGTTTTTCTGCGCTAGAAATGTGCACCCTCTCCGCTTTTAGACTCTTTGGCCCGTTTCTGACACCTAGCGTTCAACCTTTGAATCTCACATTATAAAAACCTGCTTAACAGCGGGCCAACTTTCATTCTATTTCTAAAATACCTCGCGGGCCGCTCCAAAAAAGGAAACAGGCTGTAGTTTGGACACCCCTGATTTACAGCAAGTTGTCCAGGTCCTAAAGAAACGTAGACATAAAAAAACAGTAGTGGCAGCATCCTTACTAAAATAAATCAGCTAATTTTAGCTCTATAGGCCTCGCTAAAATCCAGAGGAAGGCATGTTTCACACACAACACTGAACCACATTCTAATGCTTTAATTATTTCATGTTAACTATTAAGTAGAGCACATTTAGACAGATACTTTATAGATGCTGATATTCAGTAGCTTCACACAATAAAATAAATACATCGATAGACATATATACACACAAGGACGCTCCAAAACCTTCATTTTGTTCGTTTTTTTGTGCCATTCAGTTTCCAACTTCGGGGTTGATGGGCTTCGGGTCATTGTCCTGCTGCAGAACCCAAGTATGCCTGAGCTTAAAGTCATGAACTATTGGCTCGACATTCTCCTTTGGGATTGTCTGATAAACAGCAGAATTCCTGGTTCCTTCCATCAATTACAGCAAGTTTCCAGCATCCCCAGACCATCATAACACTACCACCACCATGTTTTACATTCAGTACGATGCTCTTTTTCTAAAATCATGTGTTAGTTTTACACCATATGTAATGGGACACACACCTTCCAAAAAGTTTCACTTTGGTTTAGTCAGTCTACAGAATATTTTTTCCTTGGGATTGATAAGATGTTTGTTGGTAAATGTTATACAGGCCTTTTTATATATTATTTTCTCTTTATTGATTGATTCATTAACACTGACTTTAACTGAGACCTGCAGTTCTTTAAATGTTGTTCTGGGTTATTTTGTGACCTCCTGGATGAGTTCTTCATGCCCTTCTGGAGTAATTTTATTCGGTCGGCCGGTCACTCCTGGGAAGGTTCACCAGTGTTCCATGTTTTTTCCATTAGTGAATAATAGTGAAAAAAAGTTTGTAAATATATTATCCTGATTGTGCCATCTATACCGGTCAACATGTTAGATCATGTCAAAATTAATAGAGTGCCCAAGAGGTAATTTTAGTATTATGTATTTTTAGTTTTTTTTTTTGTTCTTACCTGTAAACGACACAGATCAGAATATTATAAGTTTGGAGGTTTTAATGAGTGGAATTAGGTTACTTTACACATTTGATAGAGATAAGCATTTTTAAAATAGACTTTTTTCCCTAAAAACAAGATATTAAAGGGTTAAAAACAGTCATTATTTTATTTATCTAATTTTATATTTTACCTTTTAGCCTTTTTATTAATTTTATTCATCTCTTCATTTGTTATTGTATTTCATTTATGTTAAATAAAAAATAAATGTTAAATAAACATATTCAAGCATGACATACTCAGCTCTCTTATTACGTAATTGCATATGCTTTGTGTATATTATATATTACACTAAATAACAGTTTATTCTATGACCGATTAATTTCTTTATTATGATCACAGACACACACACACACACACACACACACAGAGCAACTCAGGCACATCTGTGCAGATCGCTGCCAGGTTTCTACCAGAGAACATCTGTTTGAAGCAAATGCAGCGTATTATTCCAGATCATTACACTCAGCACTTCTACCATAGCTACCGGCACCATCCATTTAATATAAATATATATATATATATATATATATATATATATATATATATATATATATATATATACACACACACACACACTGGTCCTTAAACATATCATCACTGTCTCACAGAAAGCTTAAATCTCCATTTTTAGCTGGTTTTCTCCTCTTGATATAATGTATATCTGGAAATCCACTGCAGGTGTGAAAGCTATCTGCTCCCTGTGCTGCATGTAGGGTCATGTGATTGGTTCATTTTATAACATGATTGACTTGACTTATGCCATTACTTCCCTTATTTATTATATCCTAATAAAGCACACTGTGGTAAAAAAAAAAACAACAACTTTATATTAGATTGCTATGAATACTTTTACCACTTATTTATGGAAATATGTCTAGCTTAGAGCTTTTATGTATAGGATGGTTGTACCTATGATTGACATGTTAAAGCTTTTAATAGATAAAAAATTTAAAGATGTTTTTATAACACATACAATGTGCAGAATGTTACAGTATATAGTTATATACAGTATATACAGTAGATTTAGCTATAGTTATAACCCCTTTTGATGCTTTATAGACCTAGGAGCTCCTTGTTAAAAGAAATAGTAGCTTATCTCCATTATTTACTGGTATTTATTGGTAAATAAATGTACTTAAGCATATTTCAACACATTTACAGTTCTTTCTATGACTGATTAATTTCTTTAATTTATTTTTGGTGAAGTGGTCTTTTGTATCATGCCGACTTTGGTGCAGTCAGTTCCACTACAGATATCTGAGCTATCCACTCCCGGTGCAGTGTGTGGGGTCATGTGATTGTTTAATTAAATTTGTAACATGACTGATTTGATGTATGCCATTCCTTCCCTTATTTGTTATATAATAATAAAGCACACTGTGATAAAAAAACAACAAAATATATCTCGCTTTTGTAACGCTTGTAAGAGAAACTTTTTAAAGATATTTTTTGCAGACTTTGGTGCAGTCGGTTCCAATGCAGGTTATGGAAGCTATCTGCTCCTGGTGCTATGTGTGGGGTCGTGTGATTGTGATTGGTTGATTCATTTTGTAACATGACTGATTTGACCTATGCCACTCCTTCCCTTATTTACTGTATCCTAAATAAAAGCGCACTGTGATAGGAGCTTTATATTATATGGCTATCAATAATTTGACCAGTTTTAGTATTATATATTCTAGCCTAATAAAAAGCACATTGTGATGGAAGCTTTATATTAGATGGTTAGACTGAAGGACAGACAGAATTGTGCTATCAACTCAGCATTTTAAGTGGAGTTCTTATGTGTGAAAACAAACCAATCATAATAAGCCCCTCCACCAAACAAGCCCAGAATCAGCTATGGGTTCAGACCATAGACTGTATATAGCTGGACAGAGCATCGTCTCTCAAAAGTGAAGCTACCACAGGTCGGGCGCCCCCTGCTGTTCGGTTGCAGAAAGCTGTGTAACTCCACCCATCCCCATAGGTTTCAATGGCAAAACAGAACAACTTTCAATCACGTTTTTTTCCAATATACTGTAATTCTACCTCCTTTATCTAAATGCAGCAGCTAGTGTATCCTCTGCTTATATTGTCAAATTTTTATATCCCCACAGAATTCGTTTTTAAAAACGTTATTCAGCTCTATTCAAAAAGGTGTGGTTATTGTAAAAGGGCTGGTTATGGGCGGGGCCAATAACAGACCGTCAGCTCCGCTCCGCCCCGCTCTGCAGCCTGTGACCTCGAGGCAGCCCTCAGGGGCGGGGTTATTTAAATGAGTAGGCTGCTCTCCACAGTCTTTCTCCCTCCTCTGGTCTCTACTGCGCAGAATCGGGTGTCAGGATCGCCAACATGGCGGAAGATTTTGGCTTCATTTTCATTGAATGAATGGGAACGGCGACACGGCGTCCATCTTTTTTTACAGTCTCTGGTTCAGACTAATTTAATTAGGTTTAATTGAGAAAACACAATTTTTTTTTCTATGGAATCACTTAAAGACGCATCTTTATTTTTAAGGTGGATTGCTCCTAATACAGTGTTTTATATGTTATACTGTTTGTGTATGTTGATAGTAGTAACCTATTATATTGTATATATTGTATATAAGGGTTTATTTGTTTTATAAGCAGGGAGAGACTCAAAATCTGAATAGTAAAATGTATTTGTAAAATATATTCCCTTTCTCTCTCTCTGCTCAACAACTAAAGGTACTGCTCCACTGAGTACTCCGGCTATCAGCTCACTTCCTCGGTTTCACCGTTTCTAAGAATGCACCGCATAAATCTGACACTGCGCTTTCAAATGAATGCATAATTTCACATTTTTATGGACTGCATCTTCTCCCAGGAGCATGCAAAACCCTCACCGTGCACCACAGAAAACGCCTATTATTTAATTCATAATTTGGCTTTTTTTTAACGTTATAGTGAACCAGCATGTATGTTCTGTCAGCTGAACGGTGTGCTAAACTCATACTCAGCCTGCATTTTAATGTTTATTCACATGTAAATCAATGTTAAATCAATATTACGTCTAAAGCAATGTTGAATCATGTTTTAAAATATGATTGACGGGGTGTAAGATAGCAATGACCATGATAACACCCCTTAAGCATGGTGTAATATAGAGCCCTAAATGCTAATTCAATTTTTTTTAATGATATGACCTGCTAATTGCTAAACTAGCACTCTAGCCAGCATTTGGTAGCTTTAATAATTGAACAAGCTACATGCTAATGTATTTACATACATAATTAAGTTTGCTAGCTTTATATGTTACTCCATATATTACTTATCTGCATGGATATATTCAGAAGCACTGTTGCTATTAAATGGCACAGTAGAGTAAATAAGCTAAAATGCTAATGTATTTACATAGTTAAAGCGTATTAGCTTCATATGTTACTCCATATATTACGTATTTTAAAGTAAGAAAAGCAATATACAAAGCCATACCCAACTATCAATTTGGTAGGAAAAAAAATAAGCAATAGTAATAAAAATTAAGATTGGAAACTCTGGTTTGGTCGATTAGCTTTCCAAATTTTCAACTGGAAACATGTGACCATGTATAACCACGATTACAATGTTTTACAATTAGCACTTAATATTTTTAATTTCTGTTAATATTGTCACTTTTTGTCACTGTCACTTTGTATAAAAGTTTTTAACTTTGATGAATTGAAATAAACTAAATATTTTTTTAAATAAATCATGGGTGTGCTTTTTGGGCGTAACGTGAAATAAACCAATCAGTGTGCCAGTTTCTAATCATTCCCTTTAAGAGGCAGGTGTGCTCTGACTTTGGCATATTTGTATCTTAACAACCTGCATGTCCACACTGTGCAGGTACGTCAGCAGCTCATTTAAAGCAATGTTATTTTATTCTTTATTCTATTTATTGTTGAGTTAAAAGTCGGGTTTGTGCTCTGCAGCATGTCCATGTGTGTGTGTTTAATGAGCGGGGTGTACCTGCATAGCTACTGTAAGACAGAAATTAACATGACTGTTGACTGTTGTCAGGGTTTAAATCGATAAGTAGCGCACCTGTGTTTTCCGCTGCCAAGTACATATAGCAACACACCAGAAATTTACCTAAACACACCTCACTTTCAGACCACAACACCCATCAGTGTAGATTTATTCCTAAAAGCTATTTTATTAGCGTGAGCGCAAAAAGTGAATATAGACTGTTGACGGGGTGTAAGATAGCAACAAGCATCGTGACATGCCTTGCATAGGGTGTGCAATAGAGCTCAAAGTCTTTTCTTTAGAGAAATTACAGATGAAGCCAGAGAGCGGTGAGTACTGTTTCCTACACCTTCAAATAAAGACTCTTAGAAACTGGAGATAAAAAACTGCTACAGGAAGACGTCTGGCTGACCCACATGGAAACAGCAGCTTTAGCCTTTAGCTCAGATTAACATGATTAAGGACTGAGTCTCAGTTTCAGCAGAGAACTAAAGAATTAGAGTTAATCTGACAGGTAAATTTCAGCATAGGCGTAGGAACCGGGGGGGATGGGTGGGACATGTCAATATTAGAAACAGGTGGATTTGTCCCCCCCCAAAAATGACATCGCTCAGCTCAGCAGTACTATTAATGAGAAGACAGACCGGACCAATCACGGAGCCGGTTCAGGAATTAAGTTCAGCCTCTCAGGAGAAACAGCCAATCAGCTTGCTGTTTTTGCAGCGTGCGGAGGTGTCAGTGTGTTTGCGGGGGGGGGCCGAGCCCCTCCCTCGCTGTGAGATTTAGCAGCGGGACTGGGGTGCAGCTGATTTTAAGATCTCGATATACAGGGATTTTTATTTCTAAAAGAAAGCTAATGGTATCTAATCATGTAAAGTGTGATGATATGTTTCTGATAGCTGGTTAAAAATACACGTCTCTGAATCAGCACACAGTTTAAACCCACTGTGATTAATAAACTGTAGCTGTATAGTCAGTTAGCTTAACTTTGGAATTAGCTTGATTGGGAGTCAAGGTTAAAGAAAAAATAAACTGTATATGTAATGTTCTACTTGCCCTGTACCTGATCAGCTAATCACTGTTTCATTTTCAAACTGTGTTTATTAATTTAGGATTACAGGACTTACTGTGAGCTATAATTAACAAACATTAATTTAGCTAACTAGTTAGCTAGAAGCTGGATGTAGGGGATAGCTAGAATTTAGTACAACACTGGGTAATGTTGGTAGTTTAAAGCAGTTTCTTAATCCTGATCACTGCCCCAAAATTGTGTTTTCCATCAGATTGAACTGATCATCTTATAAACAGTCCTTTACTGAGTTTACCTGTTAAAATCCCTTAGCCCCCTATGGAGCCTAAATTAATCATTATGTATATCAGCAGTGTATTAGACACATACTGTACCACCACTTACTTTATTACCTAATCTGTTATATTATTTTAAATATTAGGTGATAACTGATCAGTTTTTGTGATGTGTATATAATTCAGACATTGCATGCATATTTTTTTCTAACAACACTAACTGTAACGTGGAGTAACATGTTTAGGTTGTAAAGTCACCTTTTCTTGGATGTTAACTTATAATAAAAAAAAATAAAAAAAAGATTATTTGTGATAAAAAATAGTTCCACAAATGTTTTTCTAGGAAACTATTGGGTGGGCTTTGGTTCATATTAGCAAATGTGTCCCCCCCCCAATATCAAGCCCGCTCCTACGCCCTTGAATTGCAGTATAAAAAAGTAGTTGCTAAGATAAATATAAAATAAAAAAACAGCTTATTGTTAACGTTAGCTTGTGATTAGCATTCTTTAATCTAGTCGTGTGTTGTATAGAGTTCCTGATTGGAGCAGCTGGGATGTGGAGATGTTGATTCAGAGGTAACAGCATGTTTTTACCTGAGGAGCAGCATGTTGAGCTGCAGGGGGTGAATTTTAAATCATACCTCCAACATGGACCTGGCAATCAAATCCTCACTCAACGCTTCAGCAGATTTTGTCAGCTGCTGATTGGCTGCCAGTCATTCCTGAATCAGGAGATGTTAGGACTTCTTAAAGACCAGAGTTTGCCAGCACAATGTTCAAATTTACATTTGATTTTACAGGAAAAAAAGAAAAATGATCAATTTTTAGTGGAAATCAATATCAATCAATCGTTCAATCAATTAATCTTTATTTAAACTCTGAGTACACCCTTATTTACAATGTAGCCCAGCCTATATATAGAGAAGGGATTGTCAACGAATAAAAAAAACCTGCATTTTAATTTTTATTTTAATTAATTAAAATAATTATAAAAAGTTAAACAGTATAATGAGGAAAATAATACCAATGAGAAAAAATACAATTAAACATGCATAACTTAATTGGCATGTACTATGTCTAGCATATGCATTTACAGTCTGCTTACAGATTAAATGGATTATTTAAATAAATAAATAAATAAATATATATTCTGTTGTAATGTGGTCCTAAATTGTAGCCCAATGTATCATTACTTTCAATCACTAACTTAGAAGTTAGTATTTTTGTCAATAACAACAGCAGGGTGTATAATTTTATATAACATCTGTATGTATGCTTATGTATTATATTTCAATCAAAACATTTTCAGTAAAGTGTTTTTTGAGATTAATAGAAACAACAGAAATTGGTTTACATAGAAGATCAACACATATTATATACATATGTTTTTTTTTGTTAACATAGAGTATCCTTTATGTATGTAATTATTAAAGAAAACAATCCATTCTGAGCCGTTTCTTCCTGGTACTATGTTGAAATAATCAAGAATGACAAAAAAAATAAAATAAATAAATAAATAAAACATAACCAGAAATGCAAAACAGCTGAAAACACTCAATAATCAATGAGTGAAGGTTGGCAATACTTTGCATAGCCATAAAGAAATACTGTATATCACCTCAGAATGCATCATCTTAGAAACTGTGACTAAAACAAAATATGTTTTACTGTACTTCAGTTTTAGTTCAGCACATCTTAGATGGATTTATTTATTAAAACTCAAACATTGAATTGGAAACAACTTAGCATTAGGATACAAAAGTATAAGTATAAGTAAATATAATTTAAAACAATCTGGGAATAAAACATAAGCATGACTGACACTGATAATTTATACTGATGCAGAAGAACTGGATCTACAGTTTGTACGTTGATTTGAAGTGTCGGCATCAGTCCTGGAGTCGGACATGAGCTGATCTAAACTGTCATGTGAAATCAGGCCTGGTGCTCGTGGAGAGTCGGGGGAAAACACGTCATTCAGAAAAGATTATCTGTACACTCAACATCAGCAGCAGCGTCACACTTCAGTTAAGCTGATTAACACAGAGTGAAATACAGCCATAAGAAAAAGTTTGTGCACCCCTATTAATCTTAATCATTTTTAGTTCTAAATATTTGGGTGTTTGCAACAGCCATTTCAGTTTGATATATCTAATAACTGATGGACACAGTAATATTTCAGGATTGAAATGAGGTTTATTGTACAAACAGAAAATGTGCAATATGCATTAAGCCAAAATTTGACTGGTGCAAAAGTATGGGCACCCTTATCATTTTATTGATTTGAATACTCCTTACTACTTTTTACTGACTTACTGAAGCACTAAATTAGTTTGGTTACCTCGTTGAGCTTTGAACTTCATATCCAGGTGTATCCAATCATGAGAAAAGGTATTTAAGGTGGACAATTGCAAGTTGTTCTCCTATTTGCATCTCCTCTGAAGAGTGGCATCATGGGCTCATCAAAACAACTCTCAAATGATCTAAAAACAAAGATTGTTCAACATAGTTGTTCAGGGGAAGGATACAAAAAGTTGTCTCAGAGATTTAACCTGTCAGTTTCCACTGTGAGGAACATAGTAAGGAAATGGAAGAGCACAGGGACAGCTCTTGTTAAGCCCAGAAGTGGCAGGCCAAGAAAAATATCAGAAAGGCAGAGAAGAAGAATGGTGAGAACAGTCAAGGACAATCCACAGACCACCTCCAAAGAGCTGCAGCATCATCTTGCTGCAGATGGTGTCACTGTGCATTGCTCAACAATACAGCGCACTTTACACAAGGAGAAGCTGTATAGTAGAGTGATGAGAAAGAAGCTATTTCTGCAAGCACGCCACAAACAGAAAAGCAGAAATGCCCAAACTTTTTCATATGACTGTAAAACTGCTCAGTAGTTAAATATGGCTGTAACACTGGATACACTGGCTACAGCACACAACATTAAAATCCTACCGTTTTGAGATCCTTCAGGTCTTTCTGGATAACATTACTACTGTGCTGTAGGTCTAATAGGCATGCCATATAAAGTAAAGTGTTACCGGTCAATCTTACCGAAAAAGGAACAGCCTCCTTAAGTTTTAATGGAAGTCAGTTTAAAAGGATTTTATTCCAAGTCATTTTTGAGGAATTCTTTTTTTTTTTTTCAACATGAAATTCCAAGATAATGTAAATATACTCTAAAAAACAGAGGTATGATATGGGTACTTTTTTGTACTCAAAAGTCCATTCTTTATAATTGTACCCTCATTTATAATAGTACAATACTGGACTTTACAGGATCAGATTTGTTCCCTCTGAAGTACAAAGTCTTTTCTAACATTAATAAATACAGATTTGTACCATTTACCCAACTAAAAGGTACATTCAGTATTCTGTATCACTGTACTAATAAATAATATATATTTTAATTGCACATTTTTCATTTGAAAGCCAGTGTATTTTTGTATCATCAAGTTCTTGACACATATTCAGTTGATGGTGATGTTTATATAATCTTTATAATCTTTACTGGCACAAAAACCATGGGTACAAAAAAGGACTTTCACTGAAAGGTACTTTTTTGTACCTCAATATAAGGTACAGCCCCAGCGACAAGCTTTATACTCTTTTAAGTACAAATCTGTACTTACTTTTCTTAGTGTGTAGCCAGTTGTGTTTAAGGTGTTGCTATTGGACGATAACAAATATTATACAGTTTCTTGTGTAAAAAAAAAAAAAAGTGTAGAACTTATATTTTTATATTAAAAATATTTTTACGGTTTTACTAAGCTGCTAGCCAAATGCAAGAGAGAGAAAATGAAATGAACATGAAATTCCTTAATTTAAAGCACACTGTAAGACCGGATAAGTTGAATTTACTTAAAAAAAATTGAGGAAACCGGTTGCCTTAAAAAAGTTAGGTAATGGGTAATAAAAACTTAAGTTAGTATAACTTAAAACATCAAGTTATTACAACTAAAGGGGAAGTTGATTTAACTTTTTTTTATTTTTTTTACATCTTAACTTTTTAAGGCAGCTGATTTGCTCAATTTTTTTAAGTAATGGGGAATGAAAACTTGAGTTAACATAAATTAAAACATCAAGTTATTAAAACTAAAGGGGAAGTTAATTTATTTCTATAAGGTAGGCCAGGGGGGAATGACTACACACTGATGGTGAGTGTCTGTCAGAAACTGTAGGACACACCCAGTATGGAAATAGATTGTGACAGAAGCCAATGGAAAAGAAGCTGCCAACGGCAACAGACTAAACTTGATTTAACTCAAAGATCTCAGTTTGAATGTTTATTTGCCCACAAATGTTTAACTCACCTAAAATAGTTGAGTATTGTTTAGAAATATCCAATTTTATGTAAAACAGACTTAAATCATTTGAGTTTAAACAACGTGTGGGTTTACAGTGCAGTAGCTTCAGATTATCAGACATAATCTCTCTCAAAACTCAGATCCTGACCATCAAAAAGCTAAAATTATCATACAACGAAGAGGCTTCATAGCAAGGAATCACCTACAAACCGAGCCTGAGAACCACAGAGAGAGAGAGAGAGAGATAAAGAGAGAGAGAGATAAAGAGAGAGAGAGACAGAGAGAGAGAGAGAAAGAGATAGAACCCAGCAGACGTATCTGTTCTTTACCATCAAAGACGTGTCTCATCAGAAAGTTCTTACAGGTCTGACAGTGATGAGGGGTCACCTCTGAGCAAACCTCTCCATACACTCCACACACACACACACACACACACAAACACACCCTGCGCCGGCTCCAGCACTGCATGGGTATATCCTTCATCTCCACTGGCATGCTGCCACTTTGATGCACACCTTCAGGAATATGTAAAAGCCTTCGCCAGACCCGTTTTAATATTTAATAAACCACTTGTGCTCCAGATGAAAGCCGATGCCGAGCCCCCTTCACTGAGAAACATCCGGCCCCATCATCATGTGGCCCCTGGGAGACATGCTGCTGTTTTCACCGCTGTTGTCTTTTTTCTGTTACTCTGGTTTCCCTCCTGTGACCACAAACACTGTGGAGTTTGTTCCAATCACAGGAAGCATGACGGACACAACTGTGTTACACTTTCTATCTTTCAGCAGTCTACACATCTCAAACTTACTTAATAATAATGAACAATTATCTCTAACTTTCTACTCCTTACATTTTAATAAAATAAAAAATAGCCTCGTTACTCCTGTTTAATTTCAGCTGGTTTTCATTCCGGCTTCTCATCGTTGAATAAAACCCCTATCCAGATAAATCTCTCCATCCAGATAGAGTGAATCTGATTGTGATTGGATGTAGAGAAGTATAAACATATACCATTCCCACTCCCTATTGGTTTATACTGTGTTCCATCACACCTGCACACGCCCCCCCCCACACACACCCACCAGTAAGAACATAGCAGACGTATGTAGTCTAGTATGAAAATGATCCGTGCAGAGACTCAAGAGAACTCCAGATAAACTCCAGTCCAACTAAACTTCTTTAATATATATTTACATTGAAGCTACTAAAATACATTCAATTTCATATAAGGACATATATGCAGCTGAAACAGGGAATGCATCCCAAATTGTATTATAATAAGTTTTTTATCTTAATGTATTTATTTTTTCTCCTTACATTACTTTTACTTTTATACCTTACGTAGTTTTTAAACCAGTACTTTTTAAAACACTTTTAATTAAAGAGTAAAAAGCTTGAGTTGATACTTTTACAACTTCTACAGAAGTATTTTATTAAACCCTAGTATCCATACTTCTAAAAGTTAGTGAACTGTTGGTTTATGTAGTTATATTAAGTGATTAAATCATTAAATAAGGTATATTATACCACAGTTAGTTCCGACCTTGTAATGTGATTTGCTAAGAGGCTGAAAGGAGTTTTATGAGTGCCGTTATCAGCCGGTAATGCACTGTAACCGAAGCTCTCCATGTATTACTCCGCCACATACAGGTAACCTTGCAATGATGCAGCAGCGCTTACAAACCAAACAGCGCAGCTACAAACAGAGCAGCAATGGAACTATTTTAACTGGCGGAGTGTTTATAACCAAACAGATCCCATTTTCTCTTCCTCTTTAACTCAAAATCAAAATCTTTCAGTAAACAGTGATAATGGAACTGTGGTATAATCGCAATAATACACTTGTGCTATAACGTGTAATATTGGCACGGTGGCAATATTACACGTTATAGCACGAACCTCGAGTAAACAGTTAGTTCCGACCCTGCAGTGTGATTGGCTGGGAGGCATTTTATGAGTGACATTATCAGCCGGTAATGCACTGTATCCGATATAATAGAAAAGTTTCTATTTACCACTAGAAACCACAACATTTCACTGGAGAAAAACAAGATAAGCGAATCTAAATTGGGGAGATCTCTGAGAGAGAAGATGCGTCTGGGCTGATCAGCTAAACCCCCCACACTAATTAGGCCAATGTGCTGCAGCATGAAGCCTGAGGCTGAGGATCTCCCCTGGGACTAAATCATCTTCTGGTGTATCCTGGGATTCATCCCCATCTGCATGTCCAATCAGCAGCTTTCTAACCCCCCCAACACCCCCCAAACACCCTCAGCCCTGCTGAGAAATGCTGATCTGAGAGTGTGTGTTATGCTGAAACTGAGCCTAACCAGATCTTTCTTCAGGCTCAGCGTACAGTGATTTCAGATCCGTCCTCGAGAGACTCTAGACTGATATAAAACTCTATTTACAGTGAGTCCAAGAAGTATTTGATCCCTTGCTGATTTTCTTTGTTTGCCCACTAATAAAGACACTATCCTTCTGCACTTTTAATGGTAGATATATTCTAACATGGAGAGACAGAATATCAAGACAAAAATCCAGAATATCATTTTAAAGAATATATTTTAATTAATTTGTATTTCAATGAGGAAAATAAGTATTTGATCCCTCTTGCCAAACACACTCAATACTTAGTGGCAAAGCCTTTGTTTGCAAGCACAGCGGTGAGACGTTTGTTGTAGTTAACCACAAGTTTAGCACACACACCAGGGGGAATTTTGGCCCACTCTTCTTTGCAGATCCTCTCTAAATCATGAAGGTTGGTGGGCTGTCGCTTGGCAACTCTGACCTTCAGCTCCCTCCATAGATCGAAATCTTCTTTGGAGCACCGGGCCGAGGTCTGTTGATTGTCATGTTATACTCTTTAACCTTTCTGATAATTGCACCAATAGTTGTTACTTTCACATCCAACACCTTACTAATCTTTTTGTAGCCCATTCCAGCTTTGTGAAGGTCAACAATTCTGACTCTGAGGTCCTGTGACAGCTCTTTGGTTTTACCCATGTTGGAGACTTGAAATCTGTGTGATCTGTCTGATTCTGTGGACAGGTGTTTTTCACACAAGTGATTAGTGAGAACAGGTGGCTTCAGGTCAGGTAACAAGTTGATTGATAGTGTCTAACTGGTCTGTAAAAGCCAGAACTGCTAATGAATACTAAGGGATCAAATACTTATTTCACTCCATGAAATACAAATCAATTAATATATATTCCTTAGATTTATTTTCTGGATTTTCTTTTTAATATTCTGTCTCTCCATGTAAGAATACATCTACCATTAAAAGTATAGAATGATCATGTCTTTATTAGTGGGCCAACGAAGAAAATCAGCAAGGGATCAAATACTTCTTGGACTCACTGTATCTTGGTAGAATTAAATAAAGAAACTGTGCACACAAGTGACAAACTGTAGATCTCAAACGCTGATGTTCAGAGTTCAGAAGAACATCCACAGATGAACCATAACAGAGCTGCAAAAAGGTTCGATTCCAAAACCCCCAAACTGTGAGGTAAGAGTCTATAGACACTATAGGCTTTATATTTACACATACAGTACCAGTAAAATGTTTGGACACACCTCTTTTTCTAATTCAATGTGTTTTCTTTCTTTTTATGATTTTTTACAATGTAAATTTAATTTTGAACAGTATATTAGAGCTATACAGGAACACATGCTAAATTATTAGATTAGATTAGATTAGAAATACTGTATTGATCCCAGAGGGAAACTGCAGTTATTACAGTAAAAAGCATTTATGTTAAATAATAATCACTCAATAATAATTTACCACAAAAGAGAAAATTGCAATATGTACACATATAAGAAATGGCTGTAATAATAAGTACAGAACATACTGTATTCAGCAGTTAAAATTTTTAATTATTACATAACCGAGTTATTGCAGACATAAATTATATTTAGCAGATTTAGTCAAATTAACAGTAAAATATGAAGTACCAGTCAAAATTACTTTAACATTTTCTACATTGTAGATTAATACTAAGTCATTCAAACTAAGCACTGCCACTTTGTTCAAGAGATCGCAGATTCAAAATCCCAGTCATGCAGCTTGCCATCAGCTACCAGAGCCCCGAGAGAGCACAGTTGTCCTTGCTCTCTCTGGGTGGGTACAGTACAGTAGATGGCGCTCTCTCTTTCCCCTCATCACTCCTAGGATGATGTGGATCAGCACAAGGCTGCATCTGTGAGCTGATGTATCAGAACCGAGTCGCTGCACTTTCCTCCGAGCGTTAGCGCCGTGATGCTACTCGGCAATGCTACAGCATCAGCAGCAGCTCAAAAAGAGACGGAGTCTGATCAAAAATGTTGGAGGAGGTGTGTGTTAGTCTTCATCCTGGTTTTAAAGGGACATCACTAGTGATAGAGGGAGTCCTAATGAGTGGGATGGTTAATTGGGAAAAAAGATATATATATATATATATATATATATATATATATATATATATATATATATATATATAGTACAAAAGTGGCTCTTTGGTGAGACCACTCAAAAACCTTTTAAAGCACCTTTATTTTGCAACTTTGCAACAAGTTGGTGGGATTTGGACATTACTAAATTAAGGAGAAAAATGCAGGATAGATACTACTAATTACCTTTTATCTATTTAAATGTTTTATAAACCAAACAAAGTATATCTAAATGTGTGCTGTTTTGTGGTTGATCTCTCTGGTCTACTAAACTGAAAATGATGAGTTTCTTTGATTTTACCAAATTAAAAAACTCTGGAATATAATCAAGAGGAAGATGGATGATCACAAACCATCAAACCACCAAACTGAACTGCTTGAATTTCTGCACCAGGAGTAAAGCAGCATAAAGTTATCCAAAAGCAGTGTGTAAGACTGGTGGAGGAGAACATGATGCCAAGATGCATGAAAAAAAAACTGTGATTAAAAACCAACCAGGGTTATTCCACCAAATATTGATTTCTGAACTCTTAAAACTTTATGAATATGAACTTGTTTTCTTTACATTATTTGAGGTTAAATGTTGTCTGTAGTTTATAGAATAAAACAACAATGTTAATTTTACTCAAACATAAACCTATAAAAAGCAAAATCAGAGAAACTGATTCCGAAACTGAAGTGCTCTCTTCATTTTTTCCAGAGCTGTATATTTATTTTATGTCTTCCTTAATTTTTCTGGGAACTCAGAGCACTTGGATTGTTTCTGAGAAACCGCTGGCTCTACATTTTTGCAGGCAAAGGCTAAAAAGGTCAGAAAGACATTCAGATCTTTCTCTCTTTCTTTCTCTCTCCCTCTCTCTCTCTCTCTCTCTCTGTGTGGGTGGGCTGTGCAGCATCTTTTCTAATGAGGGCATTTTTATCTCATTGTGTATTAAAAAATAAATAAACACAAAGCAGATGGAGAGGTTTCCACCTGAAGCTCCTGTCACTCCTGATGGATGTTTGTCCGCCGGCCGGGTCTCACCTTCATGTCTTCCTGTTTACACGGGCTATTTTTAGCTTCGTCATAGCCCAGCCCTTCCTCCTCCTCCTCTTCCTCTTCTTCTTCAGCTCTTCCTTCGCTCATCACAGCAACAACACTACTGTTGAGTTTTAAGAGTTACCTACTTCAGAGCTGTGTAGAGTTGATTTCAGAGCTGCTCTACAGATCTATTTAAATACTAATTTCATAGAATAATCTGTTGTTAAAATATATTTTAGAAAGTGTACAGTAGCTACACAAGAACTACATATACATTGTTTAAGACGCTTTTTTGTTGAAATATTAGCTGTTTATCTGTCTAACTTTAGCTTTAGATAGATTAGTTAGCTTAGCATTTCTGTCAGGCGCCATTTTAAAGTATATTAAATTATAATACATTAAGCTGGCTTTTTAAGTATTGTGGTAAACGACTCTTTTTAGAATTGTTTTTAATTTAATAACAAATAAAATGTAGCTGTGAGACTTAAACTGGTTTGTTAAATTTCCCATTCCACCTTAAAAGTAATTTGGCTAGCTAACTAGCTAGCTTTAGTTAGCTTAGCATTTCTGTCAGGCGCCATTTTAAAGCATATTAAATTATAATACATTAAGCTGGCTTTTTAAGTTAACTATCTAGCAGTATTGTGGTAATCCACTTTATTTTTTATAATTGTTCTTAATTCATTAACAAATAAAATGTAGCTGTGAGACTAAAACTTGTTTGTCAAATTTCCTATTCCACCTTAAATGTAATTTAGCTAGCTAACTAGCTTGCTGTTTACTTTTTTAGTTAGCTTAGCTGTTCTGTAAGGCGTCAATTTAAAGTATATTAAATTATAATACATTAAGCTGGCTTTTTAGGTTAACTAAAGGTATTGTGGTAATCCACTCTTTTTAAAATAGTTTTTATTTTAACTCTAGAGAAGATAGAACCAACACTGAGGGAGTATAAAAAATTAGTAGAGTTATTAATTTAACTCTAGAGAGGATAGAACCAATACTGAGGGAGTGTAAAACACTGAGAGTTAATAGATCAACACTGAAATTGAGTTACATTTCTATCACTCTTGACTGTGTTAAAATTGACTCTAGCCCGGTGAGAATTATATAAACACTTCAAAAGAGTTAAAATTAACACTTTTTTAGCGTTTTAGATTGAATATAACACTGGTGTTTTGGTAACACTTTATTTGGATGGTCCATTTGATGGCCTCTTTGATGCTCAACTAACATTCAACTACATGTCTATTAAATGCAAATGAACTAAAAGTCAAGTCAAGTCATTATCAACCGCTTCATCCATTAAGGGTCGCGGGGGGGTGCTGGAGCCTATCCCAGCCGGCAAATGAACTAAAAGGTGAAAGTAAATGATTCTCTGTTGAATATAACCCTACATTCAACTCTAACCCAAACTCTAATCTTAATATTTTAGGATTGGGTTTAGGGTTAGATTTTAAGCTTAGGTTTAGGTTAGGGTAAGGTGTAGGGTTCGATTCTATGGTTGATTAGGGGTTAAGGTTAGGGTTAGGGTTAGATTTTAGGGTTGATTAAGGGTTAAGGTTAGGGTTAGGTGTAGGGTTAGATTTTAGGGTTGATTAAGGGTTAAGGTTAGGGTTAGATTTTAGGGTTGATTAAGGGTTAAGGTTAGGGTTAGGTGTAGGGTTCAATTCTATGGTTGATTAAGGGTTAAGGTTAGGGTTAGGTGTAGGGTTAGATTTTATGGTTGATTAAGGGTTAAGGTTAGGTGTAGGGTTAGATTTTAGGGTTGATTAAGGGTTAAGGTTAGGGTTAGGTGTAGGGTTAGATTTTAGGGTTGATTAAGGGTTAAGGTTAGGTGTACGGTTAGGTTTTAGGGTTAATTAAGGGTTAAGGTTAGGGTTAGGTGTAGGGTTCAATTTTATGGTTGATTAAGGGTTAAGGTTAGGGTTAGGTGTAGGGTTAGATTTTAGGGTTGATTAAGGGCTAAGGTTAGGGTTAGGTGTAGGGTTAGATTTTAGGGTTGATTAAGGGTTAAGGTTAGGGTTAGGTGTAGGGTTCAATTCTATGGTTGATTAAGGGTTAAGGTTAGGGTTAGGTGCAGGGTTAGATTTTAGGGTTGATTAAGGGTTAAGGTTAGGGTTAGGTGTAGGGTTAGATTTTAGGGTTGATTAAGGGTTAAGGTTAGGGTTAGGTGTACGGTTAGGTTTTAGGGTTAATTAAGGGTTAAGGTTAGGGTTAGGTGTAGGGTTAGATTTTATGGTTGATTAAGGGTTAGAGTTAGGTGTAGGGTTAGATTTTAGGGTTGATTAAGGGTTAAGGTTAGGGTTAGGTGTAGGGTTCAATTCTATGGTTGATTAAGGGTTAAGGTTAGGGTTAGGTGCAGGGTAAGATTTTATGGTTGATTAAGGGTTAAGGTTAGGGTTAGGTGTAGGGTTAGATTTTAGGGTTGATTAAGGGTTAAGGTTAGGTGTAGGGTTAGATTTTAGGGTTAATTAAGGGTTAAGGTTAGGTGTAGGGTTAGATTTTATGGTTGATTAAGGGTTAAGGTTAGGGTTAGGTGTAGGGTTAGATTTTAGGGTTGAATAAGGGTTAAGGTTAGGGTTAGGTGTAGGGTTCAATTCTATGGTTGATTAAGGGTTAAGGTTAGGGTTAGGTGCAGGGTTAGATTTTAGGGTTGATTAAGGGTTAAGGTTAGGGTTAGGTGTAGGGTTAGATTTTAGGGTTGATTAAGGGTTAAGGTTAGGGTTAGGTGTAGGGTTAGATTTTATGGTTGATTAAGGGTTAAGGTTAGGGTTAGGTGTAGGGTTAGATTTTAGGGTTGATTAAGGGCTAAGGTTAGGGTTAGGTGTAGGGTTAGATTTTAGGGTTGATTAAGGGTTAAGGTTAGGGTTAGGTGTAGGGTTCAATTCTATGGTTGATTAAGGGTTAAGGTTAGGGTTAGGTGCAGGGTTAGATTTTAGGGTTGATTAAGGGTTAAGGTTAGGGTTAGGTGTAGGGTTAGATTTTAGGGTTGATTAAGGGTTAAGGTTAGGGTTAGGTGTACGGTTAGGTTTTAGGGTTAATTAAGGGTTAAGGTTAGGGTTAGGTGTAGGGTTAGATTTTATGGTTGATTAAGGGTTAGAGTTAGGTGTAGGGTTAGATTTTAGGGTTGATTAAGGGTTAAGGTTAGGGTTAGGTGTAGGGTTCAATTCTATGGTTGATTAAGGGTTAAGGTTAGGGTTAGGTGCAGGGTAAGATTTTATGGTTGATTAAGGGTTAAGGTTAGGGTTAGGTGTAGGGTTAGATTTTAGGGTTGATTAAGGGTTAAGGTTAGGTGTAGGGTTAGATTTTAGGGTTAATTAAGGGTTAAGGTTAGGTGTAGGGTTAGATTTTATGGTTGATTAAGGGTTAAGGTTAGGGTTAGGTGTAGGGTTAGATTTTAGGGTTGATTAAGGGTTAAGGTTAGGGTTAGGTGTAGGGTTCAATTCTATGGTTGATTAAGGGTTAAGGTTAGGGTTAGGTGCAGGGTTAGATTTTAGGGTTGATTAAGGGTTAAGGTTAGGGTTAGGTGTAGGGTTAGATTTTAGGGTTGATTAAGGGTTAAGGTTAGGGTTAGGTGTAGGGTTAGATTTTAGGGTTAATTAAGGGTTAAGGTTAGGGTTAGGTGTAGGGTTAGATTTTATGGTTGATTAAGGGTTAAGGTTAGGGTTAGGTGTAGGGTTAGATTTTAGGGTTAATTAAGGGTTAAGGTTAGGGTTAGGTGTAGGGTTAGATTTTATGGTTGATTAAGGGTTAAGGTTAGGGTTAGGTGTAGGGTTAGGTTCTATTTTGAATCATTTACATTCAACATAGGGTTAAGTTAAATTTAATGTATATTCAATTCAGTGTTAGTTGAATGTCAGTTGAGCATCAACAAGGCCATAAAATGGACCATCCAAGTAAAGTGTTACCGGTGTTTTTGCTGTGTGTGCTGCTGTACACCTCCTCTTTGAGAGCTGGGTAGATGGATGGTGGATATAAAGGGTAAATCCATACCGAGCTGATGTTGACATGGTTACAGTTGACCCGCCCCTCTGTCTCTGTTAACAGTCTGTGGAAAAAGCTAATAAAGAGTAATGGCAGGTCCGGGGACGGACCCCGGGGACGGGGGGCTTCACTGGAGACCTTTGATGGGGGCAGATAGCAAGGTTAGGGGCTTACAGAGCTTGATGAAACATCATGTTCACAACACAAGCAATCAGGAGCAGCTCCCCATGGTTTTTCTCCTGACCGGTCGCTGATCTCTGGTCAGTCTGACAGGTCAGATGTGACGTCAGGGTTGTTTTCTAGGTGCCTGTCTGGAAACGCACAAAATAGCACGAACTAACTCTCTTAAAGCAGCACTAGGTAGGATTTCCTTGATTTTTTTTATATTTTTAAAGAAGTAAAATTACAGCTTGAAACTCACTGCAGCGCTGCATTGAGGTGTAATAGGAGGAATAGCGGTGCTCTCGTGTCTGTGCCGGAGCTCCTCTGAGCTCAAACCAGACTCTGTAAGTTTTCCGAGGCGGCCGCGACCAACGCTCGCGAGAACTGCGACCTGCTTTCCGACCTTTAGTTCTAACAGTTCTACAAGGACTACTGGTTCATTCTTTACAAACTAACATACAGACACTCTGGCAGAAGCAGGAAAGAGACCGAATATGTCTGTGAAAGACGAGAAAGAGAAACTAATCTGCCTGAAACATTTATTACACTCTACAACTGTAGGGGGAGCCCACGAGCACAAAATCTCAATCCTACCTAGTGGAGCTTTAAGTAACCATTGGGTGTGTTTTGGGCGTAACGTGAAATAACCCAATCCATGTGCCAGTCGCCATTCCCTTTAAGAGGCATAAATACTATTCAGACCAGAGACTGTAAAAAAGATGGACGCCGTGTTGCCGTTCCCATTCATTCAGTGAAAATGAAGCCAAAATCTTCCTCCATGTTGGCAATCCTGAAACCAGATTCTGAGTCGCAGTAGAGACCAGAGGAGGGAGAAAGACTGTGGAGAGACAGCCTACTCATTTAAATAACCCCGCCCCTGAGGGCTGCCTCGAGGTCACAGGCTGCAGAGTGGAGTGGAGCGGAGCTGACGGTCTGTTATTGGCCCCGCCCATAACCAGCCCTTTTACAATAACCACACCTTTTTTGAATAGAGCTGAATAACGTTTTAAAAACCGAATTCTGTGGGGATATAAAAATTTAACAATATAAGCAGGGGTTACACTAGCTGCTGCATTTAAATAATGGAGGTAGAATTACAGTATACTAGAAAAAAAAAACGTGATTGAAAGTTTTCTGTTTTGCCATTGAAACCTATGGGGATGGGTGGAGTTACACAGCTTTCTGAAACCGAACAGCAGGGGGCGCCCGACCTGTGGTGGCTTCACTTTTGAGAGAGGATGCTCTGTCCAGCTATACACAGTCTATGATTCAGACTATGAAGAAACACATAAGGAATCAATGCATGATTTTCCTACAAGTACAGTTGTCCAACAAAGATCACTCATTTGTATTTCTACAGTACACCAGAGCAGCCAAAACATTAAGTACACACAAAATATTACCAGTCAGACGGCCTATTATTGTGAATTAGTTTTAGTTTCACATTGGAGGGCAGATTTTAAAAAAGGCTTTTTAATATAATGTGACACAATATCTGTCTGATTTACAGCCGCAATTCCATGATAGTTAGCTAACTATTGAATTAATCCAGCATGAGCTCCGTTTTACCACTAATCAACGCATAACACCTTCAACACAGCGCTGCTGAGAAGGGTTAGACAGCCATGGCTCCGCCAACGTATTGAAAATCATGAATCTGATTGGTTAGACTGTCCTACAACTTTGCTAATAGACCCATTACTACACCCTTCTCAAAATCAGAAGAAAGGGCACGCAGATACAAAGGGGGGAGGAGCCATTTTAAAAAGCTCTGATTGGTTAAAAGAGCTGTCAGTCAGATAAGAGTAAAGTAGCAACTGAAAAACACGGACTGATGCTTTGAATGCTCTTGCTTTTCTATACTGTCTTGGGGTGGTCCTGATGAGTGCCAGTTTCATCATCACAGTGTTTTGCCCCTTTCAGACCTGCATTAGTCAAGTCAAGTCACTTAGTTTTATTGTCAGTACTGCACATGCATATATACAGAGTGCGAGACACTAAATGTACAATACAACAAGGACACAGATGGATAGTGAGACAAAAAGACACGAGACAATAGTGCAATAGAATAAGGGAGGAAGAATAAAGAGGGAATGACAGAAGTATAAACAGAACTCGTATAACAGTAGTGCAAATAGAGTGATAAAATAGCTTTAAGGCTGCTAAAGTGAACGAGTGCATACAAGTTTTATAGGGAATTAAAGTGTGTATGACATTAACAGTAGTGCAGGTATGGGGTGTGTGAGCGCATGTACTGAGACATAAACTTTTTTTTTCCTATAATTTTATGTTCTAATTTTCTCTCATTTTTCCCCAATTTAGTTTAGCCAATTTTCATACCCATTAAGCTCCTACTCAGCTGTATATCCGAAGACTAGCACACACCTCCTTCGATACATATGAAGTCAGACTCCGCCTTGTTTTGAACCTTTTTGCCGAGTAGCATCACAGCGCTAATGCTCGGAGGAAAGCGTAGCGACTCGGTTCTAATACATCAGCTCACAGATGCAGCCTTGTGCTGATCCACATCACCCTAGAACTGATGAGGGGAAAGAAAGAGCGTCATCTACTGTACTGTACCCACCCAGAGAGAGCAAGACCAGCTGTGCTCTCTCGGTGCTCTGGAAACTGACGGCAAGGTGCATGACTGGGATTCAAACCAGCAATCTGCCGAGGGTTAAAAAAATATGAATGATAATCTATTAAAGTTTCCGTATTACAGTAAAAGCACTAGTTTAAATCAATTTAACCTTAAGAAACTAAACAGCTGATCTATTCAGAGTTTTTGTTTTTATAGCAGTTCTACACCCCCACCCCCACGTCAAAAACTCATAAACCCCCACCGGTCGTTCCCACAACCGTGTTCAGCCGTGTCCTCCACCCCTCCACTGATGCTTCCTCCTGTTTTACCCCAGTCCCAACAAACCTACAACAGCGTCCTGCTTCCTGTCCTCTATAATGTATCAGTCTGACTGTAAATAATGAATGGTATTTGTGGTGTAACTGTTGTGTCTCTCTGTGTTGAATTATTAAGCAGGGGGTGTTCTGCCTGCTTCCCGGGATTGTCTCTGTGCAGGGGACTGTGCCGAGGATTGGTTTTAGTTGGTTGGATGGATAAGAGACGTGAGCCTGCTGAATTCATTCGGCGTACGCTGTGCTTCTACAGATTTCTGTAGGCAGGGAATTGTTTCCTGCTGTGTATGGATTGCAACGCCTGTATGCGCATATGTAGACCCTAGTAAAAAAAAAACGTATACTTAAAATATGCTGAAATAGGTCTGTACTTAAGTTATGTTATTTTGAAACCAATTGTACTTAATTACTACTTATTTGTAATTAAAATGATATAAATGTGCACTAAATTCATATTGAGGATACTAGTCGTATATTTTTGCCACTGTTTAATATAAATTCAGTATATTTGTGTGAGCTGTCCAACTGAACATTAAAAATCTATTAAAAATGTGATTAAATATAGTTTTAACATCACATTCATTTTGAGGAGTGTATAAAAACTGGGTAAAACAAAAGCAATATATCTTATCTAGTTTTTTTTTTTTTTTAAGTTCTTTAACCGACACTAAAGTAACTAAAGTAAACTTTTTAGGTATAAATTTAACACACAAGTTCATTATCACAGTTTTAATTTGTCAACACAAAAGTATTTTTTTGTAGCAAATTTGACTGAAGTAGAGTTTTATTGCAGAAACATCGACTCCTTTAGATTCGTGAAGTAAAAGTATATTTTTATCATATATAATACTAAGCATATATTTTTAATAAGTACATCACCAGTATAAAATCAGCACAGCCAAATACAGTTTACTTTTACTTTACTTTTCAGTAGACTGAAATACAGATTAAGTAGGTAAAAATGTAAGTATAAGTAGAAAAAGTATACTTGAATTATTTTGCATATAGTTCCAGTACACTATTATTAAATTATATTATATATTTAAATACACAACTTTTTTACAAGGGGAGTGATGTGAAAAAGTGTTTTTTTTGGCTTTCTCAGTCACATGACATCACTAGTAGTTCAGTAGCTCCTCCATTTCCACTCACTGCTGTGTTTTTTACATGGATCTCTGTGGAAACGCGTGCACAAAGTGTAATTACGGTGCGCGGCAGTGGACAAATAGCTACTTAATTAAACGCAAGGAGACGAAACTCAGAGATGTGGATCTGGACGGGACTAAAATTACTGGAGGAGCACGGAGTTCAGAGAAAAACTGTAGATAATTCAGCCTGTAATTTTCTCAGAGGACCCCCATAAAAGAGAAAATTACCCCAGAACCCCCTGAGAAACTAATCCTTTCCGGATGGGGCTAAAGAAATGAGAAAGAAAGTAATCTATCAGAGATCTGGAAAAGGTTATAAAGCCCTTTCTGGAACTTCAGTGAACCACAGTGATTCACTATTATTCACTAATGGAACAGTGGTGAACCTTCCCAGGAGTGACCGCCCGACCAAAATTACCCCAAGAGCGCAGCGACGACTCATCCAAGAGGTCACAAAAGACCCGACAACAACATACAAAGAACTGCAGACTCTGTAAGCTAACTTGCATATAAAATTTGGAAATTGTAAAACACTAAAATATTTATTGATTGTGGCATTTTGAAGAATTTTTGGAAATATATTTATATTTAATTTATATGTTAAAATTCTAGATAGATAGATAGATAGATAGATAGATAGATAGATAGATAGATAGATTTTTTTGATAGACAGACTTTATTGATCCCTGAGGGGCAATTCAAGAATTATATTTAGAAATGTCTCCAGGAATGCTTCTTAAAAGACTTTTTAAGAAGTTTATGTTGGATTTTTATAAGTGTAATCTTGGACATCAATGCAATAAAAAATATAGTATAAGTATCTTTTTTTTTTTTTTTTACTTTCACTAAACACTGCTTTTTATTCTAAGATTTTGTCAACATTTCTGCACCATGTTTTAGCAGACTGGACCTGTTAAACAGATGATAAATTCAGATTATAATGTATTCTTTCCTTTATACTCACAGACTAATTGCATATATGCTCATTATAACCCAACCAAAAAGACTGCAACTGCAGTTATTTTATTTTAATTATTATAATGCAAAACCATGCATTAATTTCTCAGTGTGAAAAAGACCCTCCCCCCATCTCCACATTTCCAGATTTTCTGAAGAGGGATTTGGAGCGGTGGTGATGCCAGCTCTCCCCTGGTGACGTTTCCAAACTCTGTGCAAACAAATTACATGGGCCGTGGCCTATCCTGAATAATTCAGAGGGTAATATCTGCTGCTGCTGCTGACGGGGCAGAGCAGTGACTGAGATCCTGATGCTCAGTTCCTGATGTGGGGGAAGCATGAAGCCTCGATCTTAATGTAAGAATTTAAGCTTTAATTAAGAGCAATAACAACATCTGAACCCCCTCCTCCCTCAGCCAGAAACCACCTTACACGCCCTTAGTGCCTATAAACCAAAACTATAGAAGCAGCTGCCTATAATAAGCCAGAAATAAGATCAGCATCTTGATTTAACTAAAGCAAATACACTATAAGCCTGGATACATTTAATTTACTTAAAAAAGAAATTGAGCAAAACGGTTGCCTTACAAACTTCAGTTAGCATATTTAAAACATCAAGTTATTACAACTAAAAGGAAAGTTGACTTAACTTTTTTTACATTTTTGTTTTACCAATTCATTTGCCCAAAAATCGTACTTAGTATCTTGTATTCCAAATAAATAAAGATTTTTTTCTTATTTTTTTATTTTACTTAAATATATATTTTATAAATATATATTTAATATATATATATATATATATATATATATATATATATATATATATATATATATATATATTTGTTTTAATTTATGCTAACCTAAGTTTTAATTTTCCATTACTTCAAAAAAATTTAGCAATTTTAAATGGTTGCCTTCAATAATGGGTAATGAAAACTAAAGTTAGCATAAATTAAAACAATAATTTATTACTTAAAACTAAAGGGGAAGTTGATTTCACCTTTTTTATTTTCGTCTTATGGATGCATCCCAAAATCAAAGATAGTCCACCTAAATACAGCTCTGGAAAAAATTAAGAGACCACTTTAGTTTCTGAGTATATGTTTGAGTAAAATGAACATTGTTGTTTTATAAACTACGGACAACATTTCTCCCAAATTCCAAATATCGTAATCCAAAATATAATAATTTAGAGCATTTATTTGCAGAAAATGAGAAATGGCTGAAATAACAACAACAACAAAAAAAGATGCAGAGCTTTCAGACCTCAAATAATGTAAAGAAAACAAGTTCATATTCATAAAGTTTTAAGAGTTCAGAAATCAATATTTGGCGGAATAATCCTGGTTTTTAATCACAGTTTTTTCATGCATCTTGGCATCATGTTCTCCTCCACCAGTCTTACACACTGCTTTTGGATAACTTTATGCTGCTTTACTCCTGGTGCAAAAATTCAAGCAGTTCGGTTTGGTGGTTTGATGGCTTGTGATCATCCATCTTCCTCTTGATTATATTCCAGAGGGTTTCAATTATGTATTAGAGTATATATATATATATATCCCTGTTTGGCTGTTAGTAAGACTGCAGCAGTGAAGCGTTTCTCAGGGTAATGATTGGATTCACTGCGGCTGTTGTCAGGTCTTTAGCAGGTTTGCCTGCAGGTCTACTTAACCTCACTCAGCCCCCTACACACACACACACACACACACACTCAGAGCCTTCCACCACCTGCGTCTCATCCGTCCGGAGTTCAGCTCGGCTCTAGAGCTTTCTGTCAGCGTGTCATATCCTGTCTGAGCCACTGCCTGTCTCCACAGGGGCTCCAGACGCACACATATGGTGTTTATTCATCAAATAAAGTACAAAACGGAGACGAAACTTAAAACGTAAAACTGTAAGGGCTAGCTGCAGGGCTAGGCAACATCCGACCACCAGAGGGGGTCACCAGGTGGCTTCTGGAGCCTGATTATCATCACCTGTTCAACAGGCTGTTTTCAAAATTATGTAAAAAATTGCTGGGTAGCATCACAGTGCACTCGGAGGAATCTCCAGCTCTGATACATCAGCTTGCACACTCTAAAAAATATAGCCTTGGGTCAACAAAAAAATCTACTTGTGTCAACTTGTTATAGAATTACATTGATCCAAAAAGTATTTTAAGTATAAATGAATTATTTTTTATATAGTAGTAAGCATTTTTAAATAGCATGAACTTAACAGATATTTTTACGTTAACCGCACAAAACATTTGCATAAATCAAACTCACTTAATGAGCACAACACTACACTACATTTTTAAATGTAAATTAGCAACTGAGAATTCATGACTATTACTTATCTCTCTTATTGTCATTCATATAAGTATTGCAGTAATGCAGATATGACCTGCATGACCAAGACAGCATATAGTTTATACACAGTAACTTGCTCTTATAGCCTTCAACACTGAGACCAAGCAGTTACTGTGTAACACACGTGTGAATCCCAACAGAAGCAGAAACAGCAGCAGCCTGAGGGGAATGACTACACACTGATGGTGTGAGAGGAGGACACGCCCAATATGCAAATAGAGTGACCAACGTTAGGTTAAAACCCATTCTTCTCCTAAAAATAAAGATTTTTGTGCTCTCTCTCTCTCTCTGACTCCGGCTGCTGATGCCAAGCAGTTTGATCCAGGATTTAAACTGGTAACAGGGCCTTTTTCCACTGGTCCACATTATACAGTATTATTCAACTATTTCAGAAATCTCTCATTTTTGGCTAATTGTTTAATAGTTGTAATAAAATCCAAAACCATCCATATGTCTAATCAAGAAGCTCTTTACAAGCAGGCGTCTCACAGTATGGGATTGATTTTCTGTAGAAAACTGGATAAAAACAGGATGTGATAAGTTAATAACTCAATAAAACTGTGAGGGCTAGCTCCAGGGCTAGGCAGCATCTGACCACCAGAACACAACAGGTCAACAGGTGACTTCTGGAGGCGATTAAGCCTGATTTTCATCACCTGTTCAACAGGTTGTATTCGAAATGATGTTGTAGCATTGCGAGGAAAGCGCTGGATCTCCAGCTCTGATACATCAGCTAACAGATGCCTGTGCTAACCAACATCAGCTTGTGAGTGATGAGGGGAGAGAGCATCATCTACCTATTCTTCTCCTTAACAAAAACTAAGACAATTGTGCTGGCCCAATCCCATTTCACCCCTTGGCCCTACCACTTACCCCTACCACTCGGAACAGAGTTATAAGGATAAGGGGTGAAATCCTCCCTCTAAGAATCTGGAAATCCTTCAACAAGCACCCGATATATCATTAGGAGCGCTCAATAAAGTGCAGTAACCTAGCTGATACTGCTGCTGCTGGATAACTAGTTAATTTTAGGGCGTATTTTATTGTATTTCTTTAGAAAGGGGGGAGATTATTAGAAATTATTAAATCGTTATTATTGTTGCTCATTAATTCTTAACTCTGTGATGGGGAGTTAAAATTAAATTTGATTAACTTTTATACTACTTTATTTTTCCGTTCCACCTTCAATGCTAGAGCTTTTGCCGTCTGTTGCACCATTTAAGGTGGAACGGGAAAGTTAGCTCGCTAGCTAGCTACTGAGACAAACTACAAGCGACCTTTTTTGGGCTTGTTATGAAGAATTTGGCTATAAAACATTAAAACTACACATTAAACTATGGTAATACAGTGCTAATCATCCGTTTTAACAAGGAAAACACAATCTTACCAGTGATTCTCATACTCCTCGGTTTAAAGTGTGCATCTGAAAAATCTTTGTATGAAGGGCAAACAAGTACTATCCCTTCCCCTAATCTACCCCTCCAGCCTAACAAGAATCGGGACACCCCCTACCACACACGCAGTGCTCTCTCTGACTCTGGCTGCTGATGCCAAGCAGTTTGATCCAGGATTTAAACTGGTAACAGGGCCTTTTTCCACTGTTCCACACTCTACAGTATTATTCAACTATTTCGGAAATCTCTCATTTGTGGCAAATTGTTTAATAGTTGTAAAAAAATCCAAAACCATCCATATGTCCAATCAAGAAGTTCTTCACATGCACACGTCTCACAGTATGGGATTGATTTTCTGTAGAAAACTAGATAAAAAAGGATGAGATAAGTTTAGGTCGTAGGCTTCTGGTTCTGAGAATGTGATTTCTGAGTATTCTGTTCTTGGGCTCTCCATGGTAACTGGAGTGTTAACTGCTAAGCTCCTTATGGATGTACAGCACACTTTGCTTTATTTCTACTTCAGAGTGTGTTGTGTAGGTGTGTACATGTGTGAGCTCTCCAGTGCACACGAACGATTGTTTAAAGAATGTGTTTCTCTCTGTTATAGTTATGATTTTATTCAGGTAGTTCGGAAATGATTTGTGCTTTAAATGCTGGTTTTTCGACCATAAATCCTCTTCATCTTCTCTTCAGCTCCGTCAAAAGAGATTATAAACCAGCCCTTAACATACATGCTAAGATTAAAAGACATGTTGAGATTACCAGCATGCAGATTCATTAAACGAAGATACTACTGTATATATCATGCATTTCTAACTGTTGGAAACATCTGAAAATAGATGAATTGATTTAAAACACAAAAAAGACATCCATTAATTTAACACTTAATACTTGAGTTAGTTATTTTTTTTATATGTAGTTGTTTAAAAGGTGTCCTCTGCTAAAATCCACTTTTTCTTGTTCTTTTGTATTCTGAAAAACAGTAGGTCTCTCTGAGTTGTTTATGATGCTGCACATGAAACTCTTCCTCAACCTCTTCCTCATTGTCTGCAGCAGCTAGTAAAAAAAAATATTCAGAAAAACGAGTTGATCAGGAAAAGCACCGTGTCTACATCAACCCGTGAATTAGTATTCATGGCCCCGCCCACTTCTATGGCTCGGGACCGCCCACAGGCAGAGCTGAAGCCGGGCAGCGACACTGTCTCGTCAAATAGGAGGAGCTAACAGCACTAGGAACAGCATGCAGTTCATTCCTGTGTTATTTGTGCGAATAACACATCAGTGTTTATATACTTTACCCAGTAATTCAGAGCTAAGAAACAAATGGTTAGAATTAGTCTATGGAGGAAAAACACCACCAGCCAAGTACAATTGAGATAGGTAGGTGTATGTTTAGAACAGTTCTGTTTACACTAGTTAAAAGTACAAATCCACCCTGGGATGGATTTTTACTTTCTGGACCTGGACTGCCCACCTCTGTGTGTAAGTAAGTATAGGTTTAAATAGGATCTCCGGTGGATTTGGTGTTTTACAGAGAGTCTAAGACTAGGTCAGTGTCTGAACTGCACTTAGCAGGGGATTATTACACATGTTGTAAAGTAACATATGACAAACGTTTCTAACTGTTGTCTCTTGCTGCCTCCTGGTGTCGCAGTGCTGTTAGCCAATCAGAGGTGATATGTTGCATGTATGAATATTCAAGAGCTGAAATCCTACTGTTTCTCCCCCGCTCCACTCCTCCACCGGACTAAAGCAGTGTTATACCGGATCACCAAACTGTGCAAAGCTATTATTACCTAATATGTTTATAAAATGTACAGGCTGGAAACAGGCCAATGAATTAATCTTGTCCTATCTGGTCTTTCTTTCCTGTTGCGGTCCTGATGAGAGCCAGTTTCATCATAATTGTTTTTGTTGATCTTTGTGACTGCACTTGAACAAATTTGTCAGCTTGGATCCAGAAGACAAGACAAACATATGTAGGGTCACTTTTTGGGTTAATTAATGAATTAAATTGTGGTTACTCATCAAAAAAAATATACAAAATCATATACTTAAATGGTCAGTATGTCATTAAAAATCCTATATAGAGGTTTATTTCCAAGAAAATACAAACAAAGTGTCTCATTGCCACAAAGCTGTGCTTTATCTTATCTTTCTTTCTCTGTCTCTGTTTAAACTGGGTCAGTCAGGTGATGCACACAAAATAAAAAGAGCTTTTTCTGTCTCTGTCTCTACACCAAAATAAACTCGAAGAATAATCCCATGTGATTCGCCCCACCTTTTAAACCGTACATAAAAGCTTCATTATCTCATTTAAAACTAAACAAATAAGTGTTTGAGAGTCAGACTACTTTGTGATGGGAAAGAGAGTTAAAGCAGGCAACAGTTCGGTTATATAACACGTCAATTTAAGCAAATCGATTAAAAACCTCTTTCTCCTGCAGGCAGGCTTATGAATCTTAAGATAAATGGCTCTTGTCAATGAAAGTAAAATGAGTTTAGCAGGGTTTGATTAATGCGGTTCACTTTGCGTTCGGCAGAGTATCAATTAATAAAAAAGCTGTATAGAAACAGCAGTATAATTAATTTGTTATGCGGTTCAAGCAAATAAGTCTCTACCTGAGTTTGAGGCAAGAATTGATGGTTATTGATATGGAAATGTAACGTCCCAGCCATCCTAATACTCTCAGGTGGGGATCACATGGTTTAGGTGGGTTTCTGGTGGTATTGGGCTCTCAGTGTGTTTGAACATGTGTTGTTACAGGTAACTAAACGGGCTTTACACCTGGGGGGTATTCCAGAAAGCTGGTTCAACAAACTCCAAACCTAACCCTGAACTCCGAGTTGACTTACCTCTCTGCGTCATACTCCGATTTTTCAGTTCCACAGCAGCTGATCAGAGTTAGGTTACTCAACTCTGATTAGGTTAAACTCAGCTGAAGCGCGTTCACGGCTACCTACAAACAGGCATTCTCAACGGAGCGCTGAAACAGGGATTGACCATGAAAATGAATGAGGGAAAGCACAAGGCATCATATTTCACCCCTATTGAGCAGGAAATATTAATATCTGCGTATGCAGGGTATAAAATCATATTCAGACATAAAAGCAATTCAGCAGCAGCAGCAAAGCAAATGAGTCTCTCCTTCACGCACCATGTGGCCTCAGTTGCTCGGTCCTGCCGCTTTGCGCTCTATAACATCCGAAAAACTAGACCGTTCTTGACGCAACCGGCCACCCAACTCCTGGAGCAAGCAGTCGTCATCTCACGCCTCGACTACTGCAATGCCCTGCTAACTGGCCTCCCGTCCTGTGTAGTAAAACCACTCCAAATGATCCAGAACGCAGCAGCACGTCTGGTCTTCAACCAGCCAAAACGGGCACATGTCACCCCGCTGCTCATTGAGCTCCATTGGCTACCAGTTGATGCTCGCATCAAATTCAAAGCTCTTACAATCGCCTACAAGGTGATGACAGAACAGCTCCTTCCTACCTGCACTCGCTCCTGAAGGCTTATGCTACCTCCCGGCCGCTGCGCTCCTCCAATGAACGTCGCCTCGCTTTGCCAAACAAACATTCACACAAAGCAATCCAGACTGTTCTCATACAGAGTTCCCCAATGGTGGAACAAACTACCTTCCACTACCAGATCAGGAGAATCTCTCACTATCTTTAATAAACTCCTGAAGACAGAGCTCTTCAAAGAGCACATACTCTCCTAACACCTCTAACTAACTACCTTCCACTACCAGATCAGGAGAATCTCTCACTATCTTTAATAAACTCCTGAAGACAGAGCTCTTCAAAGAGCACTTACTCTCCTAACACCTCTAACAAACTAACTAATCCTAACCTCATCTCCTTCTTCCTCTTCTCTACTCCTCTATCCCATTATTTCCCTTTGACCTCCTTTTATCCCTATCCAAAGTTGTTTTTACCTTTAAACTTATTTTACATTGTACTTGACTATTGTAAGTCGCTTTGGACAAAAGCGTCTGCCAAATGTAATGTAATGTAATGTAATGAGTCAACTTAGGCAAAAATAGCTGACAGAGTCAATGCGTGAGTTACAATAAAAATGAAAAACAATACACTTAGTGAAAAGACATGGAAAAATATTTTATGTCCAAGTGGGATTAAACGCACATGGCAGCAAGTGAAGATGGTATGGTGTTACAACCCAAGTTGGCTCGTTGTTAAAAATGGTTGCAACAAAGGGAACAGAAGGGAAGTGAGGAGACCAGACCAGAATTAGATGTTTCACAATCAGTGATTTATTTTAAAACTGCCAAACATCAACTTTAAACAATACCAAGGCCTAAGAGTCTTAAGGCCTAAGAGGAGCCAACGGTGACGGTGCCAAAGGAAAGAAAGAAACAAAACATAAACTTAATCTAAACTATTTATCCTAAACAAAATAACAAAATAAAAACTACTACTTAAACTAACAACATAAGTACAAAAGAAGCACCCGCCTGCTAACCTAAGGTATCTATACACAAAGACAGCTACATGATGGAAATGTATAAGGCGCCTTAACCTTACCTGTTGGACTCCTCAAATTGGTATAAGTTTGTATGGCACAAACAGGACTGAAAGATATTCCCTAAGGAATGACTACAAGAGCAAACACTCAGAATAAAGCACATGGCAGTGATGGTAATAATGAAGGTGGTAGTGAAGGTAGCAGGGGAACTAGAAGCACACACAGTAGGCCCCACTTCCTGTGTGAGCTCTAGCCGCCATCTTGGTGGTGACTGCAGGTTTTTATAGCCCATGGCTCCTCCCATGAAGGTCAGGTGGACTGCAACCTGCAGAGAAACATGAAAAAACACACACACAGAGAGGGAGAGCACACAGAACATATCCAGCACCCTAGGGCTAGACTTGCACGTAACTTGTACTTGTACACAACTACCTCAAGATAGTTTGCCCTACAGTTGATTATGGTTTTGTAGCTAATAGGAAAAAGGCTGAGGTAAGAAAAACAGGAGGGGGAGCAACACCGCCACCTTTTACCCAGGCAGAGGAGCTGGCACTTTCACAGAACAGTGGGAGGCCCATCACGCATGGAATCACTGGAGGGAGCTCACCTGAGCCATCAACCCCCCAGGACACACCTCATTATGTTAAAGGCATGTTCATTACATTACATATTAGTTTATAGTTCATAAACTGTGAACTGCATTGATATTCTTTACATGTTTAATGCTACTAAAATGATGCAACTAAATGAACCCTCTGCAGTTGTAAGTTATCTTAATGTTCCCAAATCTTACTTGATGTGAATAAATATCAGTGTTTAACAAAAAAATCTAAATTCAGGATGATGATGAAACAGTCTCTTCAGCCTCAGAATGGGAGGATCCTGGGAGGCCTATGGAGGTACAGTATGTTAAATATGTTGATTATAATATTTCATTTGATTAAACAGGAGGAACCATCCACCTCCAAAGCTCAGCTTGGAACAGTGAAAATGCTTATGTCTCAACAAATATCAAAACTATTCTGAACACAAAGCTATTTATTTGAGCATAACATGGTATTTTTGTCTCTTTCATTCAAGATGGCTGTTAAAGATTTATACTAGGTTCACCTAAAAGAAAACAAATTGAGAAGTGTGATCTACAAAAGGAACACATAAAATGGCAAATAAAACAGACAAGCCTGGAAATTGAGTTGCTGGAATATAGATTAAAGGTGAGAGTAGTTGCTGTGAGTGTATATATCTGTTTTAGCAAGAATAAGGACAAGAAAATTCACTTGTTGGCATTTTTTTTTCTTTAGGAAATAAATAAATCAAAAAAATTGGCCTGATCAAATTTACGGTATAGTGCAGACTCTCGAAAAATCCTTGCATCATGTACAGAGCATGGCCATTTGGCTTCAGCATTAGTAATGTTGGTAGCATCACACATAATCTTAATAGAGGAGAAAATATGTTTTTGTAATGTATTAAATATTAGTCCTTTTTGTTTTGTAAAAAGTAGTAAATTTATGATCAATACTTGTATATTAATGCTGTGGAAGTATTTGCTGTTTACATAATCCCCTTCATTTTTGGCAGGTGCTTTCATTGGAATGTGGGTTCCATCCATGCATCCAATGACTCTTGGAAATCCTAAAATATAAAATTTTGTAGAGCTATTCATATTTTACTTCCCATTTGTCTGATAATTTTGTATTTTTTGTTATAAAGACAAACCTGCAATTCTGTGGAATTCCTCTTTAATGTTCATTAAAGGCTTATGCCCAGGGAACGCCACAAAACTGGACAACAACTGTTTTAAAGCTAGGCTTACTTTGCGGACTGACCAACATACAATTGCCTTGCCTATGTGTTCAGCGTCTCCTACATTGTACAAAAAAGACCCATTGGCAAAGAAACAGAGCGCAAGTCTGCAAAGATGTAAGGGATGATCCACGATGCGTGATATTTTAAATGTGTGGCTTTAAAATATTGTTTAGGTATAAAATTGACAGCGAGGAAAAACGGTAACGTGCTTCAATATCAACTGGATCTGTTTGCATGAGAAAAGTGGGCGTAACCCTGAGTTCGGTGTAAGTTAACCTGCAAGTGAGCAGGTTAGCTTCAGAGCGTAAGTTGCTATAGTAACTGACTCAGGTTCTCTCTAAGCTCGGTTTCTGGAACGGAAAATCCGGAGTTTCCGTTAACTCAGAGTTTACTTACCCGGTTTTGTCACTTAACCCGCTTTCTGGAATACCCCCCTGGGCTTTACATTGAGAGTATATGTACAGTGTCTCTCAGTGATGTCTCATCTTGAAGTTGCAGAGGTTCCTAATGGTGTCCAACAATAATCCATCACATGCAGCTTCAATATTTCTGTAGATTTTGCAGTAGGGGTGCCGTCCATTAGCGATACACAGAAGAACCCTGAGTGTTCGTGTACGACAGGACGATATTAGCTAGTGGTTTGTCTCACATAGCTTGTCTTAACACGGTCAGTGTTGACACGGATTGCTATTTTAACACTTCTCAGCAAAGGAAACTGAGCTGCTCGTTCATTCTGTTTATTGTTATTGTAATTGTTTACGTACTTGTGTGTGAAATTGCAACTATGTAGACAATTCACTGCCAAGATAGCAATGAGCATCTGACTTTTGACGTATGTCTAGATTGTTTTCAGTCAGTGGTGCACCTGTGTTTTCTTTTGCCAAGATAAAGATAGCAATACACCATGCCCATATGTGTAGATATAGAGATCTGAAAAAAGAATTAAGAGAGCACTTCAGTTTCTCTGATTTTGCTATTTATAGGTTTATGTTTGAGTAAAATGAACATTGTTGTTTTATTCTATAAACTACAGACAACATTTCTCCCAAATTATAAACAAAATATATTCTCATTTAGAGCATTTATTTGCAGAAAATGAGAAATGGCTGAAATAACAAAAAGATGCAGAGCTTTCAGACCTCAAATAATGCAAAGAAAACAAGTTCATATTCATAAAATTTTAAGAGATTAACCCTGGTTGTTTTTTAATCAGAGTTTCATACATCTTGGCATCATGTTCTCCTCCACCAGTTTTACACACTGCTTTTGGATAACTTTATGCTGCTTTACTCCTGGTGCAAAAGTTAATTCAAGCAGTTCAGTTTGGTGGTTTGATGGCTTGTGATCATCCATCTTCCTCTTGATTATATTTCAGGTATGTTTTTCTCAGTGTAAGGTGGAGTTGGCTCTCCTCAGACTCTCACAGCTGGTGGTTTTGTAATTGATCTGCAGCTCCAGTCGTGCCAAACTTCAAAGCGTGTTTAATGGTTGAGTTTCTCAGACGCAGGTTCAGTTTTGTCACCTTCCACCGGCACTTAATGCAGCCATGCTGAAGTTACAGCTCTCCTGTTTGAAGTTATGTGAATGAACGTCTTTGCTGGAACATTAAAGGGGGAGGATCCATTTCAATTTCAAAGGCCCGATGCCTTTTGGAGATGGAGCAGATTGGGCTCCCGTCTCAGGCGTGAGCTTTCAACACGGGGAATCTCAGCCTCGAATTATAAAACACAGTCTGCAGGAGGAACCATTACTGCTGTACTCATGAAGTATTGCCATGGAGACTCAGGTACGTCCATTTATGCCGTTTTTAGATCGTGGACACGGATTCTGGCAGCAGCTGCAGAGAACATGCTGTAATTTCTACACAGCAGATTTATGGAGTTTTTTAATGTGTTTTAACACAAACCCTTAACTTATCATTAGATTAGGACTTAATTAGTGAAATGAACGTGTAAACGGGAAAATTTAAGAGACCACTTCAGTTTATAGGTATATTTTGCGTATGTTTAAGTAAAATGAACATTGTTTTCTTATCCTATAACTTAAGGACAGTGTTTCTCCCAAATTCCACATGAAAATATTGTCATTTAGAGATTTATTTGCAGAAAATAAGAAATTGTTGAAAAAACAAAAAAGATGCAGAGCTTTCAGACCTCAAATAATGCAAAGAAAACAAGTTCATATTCATAAAGTTTTAAGAGTTCAGAAATCAATATCTGGTGGAATGACCCTGGTTGGTTTTTTAATCACAGTTTTTTTTATGCATCTTGGCATCATGTTCTCCTCCACCAGTCTTACACACTGCTCTTCCTTTTGATTATATTCCAGAGGTTTTTAATTTGGTAAAATCAAAGAAAATTATAATTTTTAGGTGTTTTCTTATTTATTTCCAGAGCTGTATATGGAAGCTTGGCTGATAAAGAAACCACGGTCTGATCTCACATATCCCCTTCAGCCGACATCGTTTGGGCGTAATTAGCCATTACCGATGTAGATCTCCCTCCATTTACATGCTGCAAGACTCTGCCAACCTCTGAGCCGTATTCATCTCCACTGCGATCATGATGATCATCATTTTATAAGGCGTAGCGGCCGCTGGTGGTCAGTGATGCAATAAAGACGAACTTTATGACCAAACGCAATCATTTCAGCATTTCTCATTTTCATGACTTCATATGTGTCATATCAAATAAAAGGCTGTTACAGTGGAAATGCACTGAAGAGATAGAGTGATCACTTCCCAGATCACTAACTCAGGAAAACACAACAAGACCTAGTTGTAATAATGAGAAAAAAACACTGATAAAAGATAGACTGACATAGATATCATGTAAAACAGGCTTTATCAGGGCCGCCGCTCTGCATACGCAGACAACGCAGCCAGCGTTAGGCCTCAACCATTTTGCAGTTGCAGGGAGCCAAATTGACTGAGAATGAAAATTATGACATTATTAAATTTAAAACCCAATGTGAATTATTTATGATACGCTCATCTTTTTTGTCTTTAAACATTGCATGGGGCACCTACTCTACTACTTAAAAGCGGCACGTTATTATTTTTGTGCATAATATAATGCCCCCACCCCTATTGCCTGAAATGGCACGGCTCGGTTTGCTCTGTTGGTTGTTGCCAGATGTGACATTTTCCAGTCAAATAAATAATCAAAAAATGCATGGAGGCGCTAAATCTTGCGCATGTTTAACCATTTTTAAAGTGTATGTGGCCATTCTATACAAAAACTTGTCCAGTGCAATATTTGTGTAAGTTAAAAACTTAAAATAAAATAAACAAATAGGATGAAAAATCGTAACTTATCTGGCAACCTTAGTCCTAACTAAAGTAGCAACGCTACTTGAGTTTGGCAGGAGACAAGTTCACCGCGCGAAGTTGCTACTAAATGGTAATTCAACTATGAAGCGACGGTTTGAGTCTGGAGCTGAGAAGAAGAAAAAGAAGCAGAAAGATGAGGCCCATGCATCCCTTTCTGGTGAGTAACTTCGATGATAAAGGTTTAAATAGTTTTGATTACTTCATGTTCAGTGGTGTTGCCTGAGCTAGTTACGTTGGCTTAGCTGATTTGGTAGCTTTAAACGCTTAACTAGAAACTAATCTGGGTATTGCAAGGCACGTGGCACGTTTGCAAATAGTAGTAGTGTAGTTTGAAGATTTTTAGTGACTTTAATAAAAAATTAATAAACAGAGTAGCCTACCTATTGACCAGTCCCTGACCAGTTATGCTTAGGGCCTCCAAAACCTTAGCAGCGGCCCTGGGCTTTATGCCCTCTCCCCTCATTTATTTTTCAAAAGAAGTAAAATTGAAATGCTTATCAGCTGTTAAATCTTTACTTTAATATTGATCAATTTCCTTAGATTTTTAAATTGTATGCTAATGCACAGTATTATTAAAAATGTTCTGCATTGAAGATTAATACAATTAAAACTATAAAGAAAAACAAAAAGTAAATATACAGCTCTGGAAAAAAAAGAGAGATCACTTAAAAATGATGAGTTTCTTTGATTTTACCAAATTAAAAACCTCTGGAATATAATCAAGAGGAAGATGGATGATCACAAACCATCAAACCAAACTGAATTTTTGCACCAGGAGTAAAGCAGCATAAAGTTATCCAAAAGCAGTGTGTAAGACTGGTGGAGGAGAACATGATGCCAAGATGTATGAAAAAAAAACTGATTAAAAACCAACCAGGATTATTCCACCAAATATTGATTTCTAAACTCTTAAAACTTTATGAATATGAACTTGTTTTCTTTGCATTATTTGAGGTCTGAAAGCTCTGCATCTTTTAAGAATGGAATAGACTAAAACAACAATGTTCATTTTACTCAAACATAAACCTATAAATAGCTAAATCAGATAAACTGATTCAGAAACTGAAGTGCTCTCTTCATTTATACTGTATAGTGTGTATGAAAAGGCTGTGTACTGTAGATTTGCAGCTGAAACTCTCAGCAGTGCTGCTCTCTATTAAAAATGAAGAATGGTAAACTTCATATATCACAGCATTTCTCCCACTCTGTAGGTCCTCAGCAGCCGGGGATCCGGAGCTTGTCAGAGATAAGACAGAGTCTGGTCTGAATGGTAAATGAGAGAAGTTCTCTGGTTCCCGTCAGCGGAGAGGCGACTGCAGGGTTTCAGATATGAGACAGGCTGAGGAACTTCGCTGCGAGTGAAATTGACAAAGCTGAAAATGCGCCTTTTCAAGTAAATTTAAACAAGCTGAATGCAGAATTCAAAGATGTGCAAGCATGTTTTCAGAAACACACACACACACACACACACACATAAGCATAACATATGCTCATTATACAGTACACTACACTGTACTCTCCAAGCCTGGAAAAGTAGAATTTACTTAAAACAATTAAGCAAACTGGTTGCCTTAAACAAATTTAGTAACGGGTAATGAAAACTTAAGTTAGTATCTTGTGTTCCTAATAAATTAATATGTTGATTTCTTCTTACTTTTCTTTTAAATTCCATTTAACTTAAGTATTTATTTTCATTTGTAAGCCTAGAAGTTGTACAGAGTACAGTAAAGTGTACCTGCAATTTTTTTTGAGTTTCTGTTGAAGAAACATGTTCTGAGTCTTTGACACTTTGAGTTCATTTAAATAGCAAAAGTGCTTTATACTATCATTTTTTTTTCTAACTTTGTTCCCATTTTCTCCCCAATTTAGCACAGCCAATTACCCAACCCACTCACTAGGACTCCCCCTATCACTAGTGATGCTCCAACACACCAGGAGGGTAAAGAAGACTAGCACATGCTTCCTCCGATACATGTGAAGTCAGACTGCGACTCTATTTGAACCGCTGCTGATGCTGTAGCTGATGCATTGCCGAGTAGCATCACAGCGCTAACGTTCGGAGGAAAGCGTGGCGACTCGGTTCTGATACATCAGCTCACAGACGCCCTGTGCTGCAGACATCACCCGCAACAGTTCTTTTAAATAGATCTACATTGATGGGCGTGGTGGTCTGGAGATGAAGTGTGTTCAGGTGAATTTCTGTTGTATTGCTAACTTAGCAATGTAAAAAACAGGTGCTCCACTGACTGATATAAACCCTGACAACAGTCAGCAGTCTTTGTATTTTAAAATATCTGGATTCGTGTGGACGTGGACTGAGAGTCAATTAATTATTTGGTTGATGGCTCCTGTTCCAACACCATGTGGTTCAGATTAAGAAAAATGTTACGTGTGTGTGTGTGTGTTGTTTGTATGAGAAAAGGTTAGAGGGTGTTCTGCCCTTTTCTGTAACAGATGAGCTCTCCCAAAGTTACATCCATCAGTGAGTAAGAATGTTGCCTCACCGGACACACACACACACACACACACACGTATATATATATATATATATATATATATATATATATATATATATATATATATATATATACGTATACGTATATATATATATATATATACGTATACGTATATATATATATATATATATATATATATATATATATATATATATATATACGTATACGTATATATGTATATATATATATATATACGTATATATACGTATATACGTATATACATATATATACGTATATACGTATATATATATATATATATATATATATATATATATATATATATATAAAGAGAGAGAGAGAGCAGGTACTTTGTCGTATCAGTGATAGCACCAATTGAGTTAGATAATTAGCTTCAGTAAAGACCGCCACAGGACACACTGTATACAGAAATCAATGCCTGTATTACACAACCCTGATCTCTTACATAACACACACTACAACAATAACTCAATTCACAAACAAGACGAGAAAATCAATCAACAAACACACATGAGAAACTAGAAAAAGAAAAAAATACCCAGACTGAAAAAACCCATACAAATAGGTTCAATAAGTAATACATAGACAGACAGCTATGCTATGCTATGACCACCTTTTTATTATAAGCACCATTGATCATATATTTCTATAGTTGTATAACATTTGCAGACTGTATTACTGCAATTATTATTATATTAGTGCTGCTACAGTGAGTGGATCCTATACATCAGTGCTGCACATCTGCATTGTGTGTTACGATGCTCATTGCTATCTTACACCCAACCAAAAGTCAGTTTTTACGCCTCCCACATGTGTCTTTTAAACAGCAAGAAATGCTTCTTAATTTATTTTTACTGATGGGCGTGGTGTTCTGGAAATGACACACTGACAAAAATACGCTTTGACACAATAAAAAAAGTTGTCTGTGTGCAGCTTATATAACAGTGTAAATTTATTCTTCCCTCAAAATAACTCAATATACAGCCATTAATGTTCAAACCACATGCAACCAAAGTGTATACACCCCTAAGAAACTACACCCCTAAATGTCCAAATTGAGCACTGCTAGTCATTTCACTAGGTCTCAGGTGTGCAGTACAGCTCTCACACTCTTTTATACTTATACTTTAAGTTCCAGCATGGCACCTCATGGCAAAGAACTCTCTGAGGATCTTACAAGACAAATTTTTGTGCTACATGAAGATGGCCAAGGTTACAAAAAGATTTTTGGGTATATACATAAAATATAATGATTTGCAATCAAGCAACCAGTAAAACATCTCCTCCCGAGTTTATCGTATGTCCTATTTGCTGTGTGGTCACAACAACCTTCTGTAGAATCTCAGGGGAGAGCGTTGTGGACAAACACTGGTCCCATCTCCATGACACAGGGCTAGTTCATACTCAGGGGTCGTTCCTGACCTGGCAACCCGGCACACTGGGTTAGTGCTGTTCTCTCAGCATCATTTAATTTCTGATACTGAACTTGTTTCTTCATTTCTCTGTTTCTTCGTTTGTTTCTCGGTTTCTTAGCTTCTCAGTTTCTTGGTTTCCACGTTTCTTCGTTTCTCCGTTTCTTGTTTTCATTTAAAAGTAAATATACATCTCTGGGGGAAAAAAAATGAGAGATCACTTAAAAATGATGAGTTTCTTTGATTTTACCAAATTGAAAACCTCTGGAATATAATCAAGAGGAAGATGGATGATCACAAACCATCAAACCACCAAACTGAACTGCTTGAATTTTTGCACCAGGAGTAAAGCAGCATAAAGTTATCCAAAAGCAGTGTGTAAGACTGGTGGAGGAGAACATGATGCCAAGATGCATGAAAACTGTGATTAAAAACCAGAGATATTCCACCAAATATTGATTTCTGATTCTGATTCATAGGCTTAGTGCTGTTCTCTCAGTATCATTTCGTTTTTGATACTGAACGTATTTCTTCGTTTCTCTGTTTCTTCGTTTGTTTCTCAGTTTCTTGGTTTCTCTATTTCTTTGTTTCTTCATTCCTCGGTTTCTTCGTTTCTTGATTTCTTCATTTCTTGATTTGTTCGTTTCTTCCTTTCTCTGCTTCTTTGTTTCTCAGTTTCTTTATTTCTTCATTTTTCAGTTTCTACAATTCTTAGTTTCACGATTTCTCAGTTTCTTGTTTCTTGATTTCTTCTTTTTTTTTGTTTCTTTGTTTCTCATTTTTTTTGGTTTGTGGCCACTGCTAAGACAAACGATATGCCACAGCTGGTTCTGTACTCATATTCGTCTTTGTGCTGCTGTGATAGAGAGAGGCAGGGAGTTTCAGCACAGAACCGGTGAGAAAGACAGGCTGTAATATCAGGTGAGTTCAGGCAGTGTTCAGGCTGTAATATCAGGTGAGTTCAGGCAGTGTTCAGGCTGTAATATCAGGTGAGTTCAGGCAGTGTTCAGGCTGTAATATCAGGTGAGTTCAGGCAGTGTTCAGGCTGTAATATCAGGTGAGATCAGGCAGTGTTCAGGCTGTAATATCAGGTGAGTTCAGGCAGTGTTCAGGCTGTAATATCAGGTGAGTTCAGGCAGTGTTCAGGCTGTAATATCAGGTGAGATCAGGCAGTGTTCAGGCTGTAATATCAGGTGAGTTCAGGCAGTGTTCAGGCTGTAATATCAGGTGAGATCAGGCAGTGTTCAGGCTGTAATATCAGGTGAGTTCAGGCAGTGTTCAGGCTGTAATATCAGGTGAGATGGGGCAGTGTTCAGGCTGTAATATCAGGTGAGTTCAGGCTGGAATATCAGGTGAGATGGGGCAGTGTTCAGGCTGTAATATCAGGTGAGATGGGGCAGTGTTCAGGCTGTAATATCAGGTGAGATGGGGCAGTGTTCAGGCTGTAATATGAGGTGAGATGGGGCAGTGTTCAGGCTGTAATATGAGGTGAGATGGGGCAGTGTTCAGGCTGTAATATGAGGTGAGATGGGGCAGTGTTCAGGCTGTAATATCAGGTGAGATGAGGCAGTGTTCAGGCTGTAATATCAGGTGAGATGAGGCAGTGTTCAGGCTGTAATATCAGGTGAGATGAGGCAGTGTTCAGGCTGTAATATCAGGTGAGATGGGGCAGTGTTCAGGCTGTAATATCAGGTGAGATGGGGCAGTGTTCAGGCTGTAATATGAGGTGAGATGAGGCAGTGTTCAGGCTGTAATATGAGGTGGGATGGGGCAGTGTTCAGGCTGTAATATCAGGTGAGATCAGGCAGTGTTCAGGCTGTAATATCAGGTGAGATGGGGCAGTGTTCAGGCTGTAATATGAGGTGAGATGGGGCAGTGTTCAGGCTGTAATATCAGGTGAGATGAGGCAGTGTTCAGGCTGTAATATCAGGTGAGATCAGGCAGTGTTCAGGCTGTAATATCAGGTGAGATGGGGCAGTGTTCAGGCTGTAATATCAGGTGAGTTCAGGCAGTGTTCAGGCTGTAATATCAGGTGAGATCAGGCAGTGTTCAGGCTGTAATATCAGGTGAGTTCAGGCAGTGTTCAGGCTGTAATATCAGGTGAGATCAGGCAGTGTTCAGGCTGTAATATCAGGTGAGTTCAGGCAGTGTTCAGGCTGTAATATCAGGTGAGTTCAGGCAGTGTTCAGGCTGTAATATCAGGTGAGATCAGGCAGTGTTCAGGCTGTAATATCAGGTGAGTTCAGGCAGTGTTCAGGCTGTAATATCAGGTGAGATCAGGCAGTGTTCAGGCTGTAATATCAGGTGAGTTCAGGCAGTGTTCAGGCTGTAATATCAGGTGAGATTGTGCAGTGTTCAGGCTGTAATATCAGGTGAGATGAGGCAGTGTTCAGGCTGTAATATCAGGTGAGATGAGGCAGTGTTCAGGCTGTAATATCAGGTGAGATGAGGCAGTGTTCAGGCTGTAATATCAGGTGAGTTCAGGCAGTGTTCAGGCTGTAATATCAGGTGAGTTCAGGCAGTGTTCAGGCTGTAATATCAGGTGAGATCAGGCAGTGTTCAGGCTGTAATATCAGGTGAGTTCAGGCAGTGTTCAGGCTGTAATATCAGGTGAGATGGGGCAGTGTTCAGGCTGTAATATCAGGTGAGTTCAGGCTGGAATATCAGGTGAGATGGGGCAGTGTTCAGGCTGTAATATCAGGTGAGTTCAGGCTGGAATATCAGGTGAGATGGGGCAGTGTTCAGGCTGTAATATCAGGTGAGATGGGGCAGTGTTCAGGCTGTAATATCAGGTGAGTTCAGGCAGTGTTCAGGCTGGAATATCAGGTGAGATGGGGCAGTGTTCAGGCAGTGTTCAGGCAGTGTTCAGGCTGTAATATCAGGTGAGTTCAGGCAGTGTTCAGGCTGGAATATCAGGTGAGTTCAGGCAGTGTTCAGGCGCAGTGCTGCAGAGTGTTCCCGTGCTGTGGGGCGGGTTATTGATCAGGTGACCTTTCACCAGAAAATGTCAGAGGAGAGCCGAGGCTGCAGTCAGCAGAATCAGCTGGAAGGCATTTTTACAGTAACGCTCACCGGAAAGGACACAGACATTAACCAACAGCTTTCATATCAGCATCCTTACAAATAATTACCATTTATTTATGGGCCATTTCACCCAATGGGAGCCATTTGCTTGTTATAACTGCAAATTCCAATTTTAACTCTGAACCTAATAACACATATATTTAACTAATTATACTAACTATTCAAATTAACTATTCAGTTTTCATATCCTTTTTACTGTAAAATACATTTTACTATGCCTCACTGTAATGTCTTATAGAGCATTATGAGTGCTCTGTACTGTTCTGGAAATGAGGTGTGTTCAGGTACATTTCTGGAGTTTTATCTTGTTTATCTTGATAACAGAAAACACAAGAGCTCCACTGACTGAATACAACCTAGACAGATGCAAACATTCAGACGTTCATAGCTATCTTGGCAACACAGTTACAGTGTATCACAAAAGTTAGTACACCCCTCACATTTAAGTATAAAAGTCATGGGAAACACTGACAAAATTACGCTTTGACACAATGAAAACTAGTCTGTGTGCAGCTTAGCTTATATAACAGTGTAAATGTATTCTTCCCTCAAAATAACTCAATATACAGCCATTAATGTTCAAACCACCTGCAACCAAAGTGTATACACCCCTCAGAGACCACATCCCTAAATGTCCAAATTGAGCACTGCTCGTCTTTTTACTAGGTCTCAAGTGTGCAGTACAGCTTTTGTAGTACAGCTCTCGCACTCTCTCATACTGCTCACTGAAGATTCCAGCATGGCACCTCATGGCAAAGAACTCTGAGGATCTTACGAGACAATTTTTTTGTGCTACATGAAGATGGCCAAGGCTACAAAAAGTGTGTTTTAAACGTGAAGTAAATGTTATTATGCCTTATGCTTTAAAGTCAGCAATGACTGTATATAAGGCTTTGTAATGTGTTACGCACTTATATAAAAGCTCAATTTAAAACATCATAGCTGCACATTATACATTATAATGCATTATACCAACATATACCAAATATGTGGTATAGTGCATTACAACACTACATTGTACAATGTGCTTATGAACAGATATTATAAGGCATTATAAGTCCTTTATAAGTCCTAAACCCTTACACTTTGTAGTTTATAATGTGTTATGAATGTCGCTGTAAGTACTTATGAGTTCTTATACAGGCTTATTACATTATTATAAATGCATTCATAAGGCATAATGAATACAGGATTCATAGGAAGTGTTACTGAAATAACAAGAAAATACATCATGGACACAGGGTCTGAAAGGGTTATTGTATTGTACAATTAAGTCTCAGTATAATGAAAATTAAATTGAATTGCTTTTATAAAATGTCCTTAAAGCATTTCAGCTCTGCTCGTCTCGCCGTGCTGAAGTTCTGAAGATGATCGGTGAGTCAACAGAAGCACGACTCGCTCCAGAACTCGACGCTCTGCAGCTTCCTGTGACACAGTACTTAAAACAGCTTCACTTTCAGGCAGTTTCAGCTGGTGACAGACCAGGAGCTGCAGAGTGGCGCATCTGAAAATCCCCCAAAGCCCAAAACATCACTAGTCCTGTTTGTCAGATTCAGGGCGATTTAGGAGCGTCAGAAGTGAAGGGAGTAAATTTAATGCGTCTGGTGAAGAGAGATGTCAGGCGAATCCGGCGCTGCCGCTGATCTGCTGCACGTGTCCTGAGCAGGATCTTCTAATGACGCTTTATCGGAAACGCTGCGACTACAGTTAAACTCAATTTACTGTATCAGATACCCTGCGCTGGCCTGCAGCTCATTCCCTCGACATCCCATCTCTAAAATAAACCCCTTTACTCGCCTTCAAACCCCCGAAAACAGGCTGTGACAGCATGTCCCGGAGCCAAAGCACCGCCCTGTCCTGCTCTGACTGTCTCCCTGCTTCTAAACGCTTCCCGCGGCGCGAAGAGACGGATAATCAGCTTATCCGCCAACTTCAGGAGACAAACATAACATTCTCTACACTCTACACCCAAAAACACCCTCCTCCCTCCATCCCTCAACCATCCGGAAAAAAGCACCGAATTACTGCCCTTCTAATCTCCTCCCCACTGCTGTACCTGAGAGAGAGAGACAGAGACAGAAAGAAAGTGAGAGAGAGAGAAAGAGAATCAGGGGGGGGGCGAGAAAAGAGAGACAGACAAAGAGAGAGAGGTAGGGAAAGACAGAAAGTGGAAGAGAGAAAAAAGAGACATAGAGAGAGAGACAGAAAGAGAAAGGGAAAGAGTAAGAGAGAAAGACAGAGAGAGAGAGACAGAGAGGGAAATAGACAGAAAAAAAGAGAGACAGAGAGAGAGAAAGAGAGAAGCAGAGACCATGGGAAAAAAAAGAGAGAGACAGAAAGAGAGAGGGAGAGAGCATGAGAGAAATACAGAGAGAAAGAGAGGGAAAGAGACAGCAGTAAAATGAGACAGAGAGAGGAGGAGGAGAGAGGTAAAGAGACAGAAAGAAAGAGAGACAGAAATAGAAAGAGAGAGCAAAAGAGAGACAGAGGGAAAGAGACGGAAAGAGAGACAGAGAGGAAACAGACAGAAAAAAGAAGAGAGACAGAAAGAGAGGGGAGAGAGAAAACAGTCAGAAAGAAAGAAGGAGAGAGCATAAGAGAAAGACAGAGAGAAAGAGATACAGAGGAAAAGAGACAGAAAGAAAGAGTAAGAGAGAGAGATAGAGAGGAAGAGAGAGAGAAAGAGAGACCATGAGAGAAATACAGAAAGAGAGACAGAAAGAAAGAGAGACAGAAAGAGGGGGAGAGAGAAAAGAGAGATAGAGAGAGAGAGACTAAGAGCCTTTATTAAGTAATCTTTAGGTGAGTTGTTAACTGTGCACCATGCAGCTTAATTTAGGGTGCGTCAGTGTGTTTTTGCGATGAGAACCTTGCACAGCTCAAAACTCACAGTAGGCCTGTACTTATTTTCTTAATTAATCATGGGTGTGGCTAAATTTGGGCTTAATGTGAAATAAACCAATCAGCGTTTCACTTGCTCATAATTTCCTTTAAGATCCAGGTGAGCTCTGATTTTGGCGGATTGCTATTTTATTGGTGCAGCTACCTGGACGTGTCCAATGCTTCTCGTTCACACAGCTCATTTACTTATTTATTTAGTATTGTGTTTATTGCTGATGCAAAAGTTGGGTTTGTGCTGCTGTGTGTTCTTGTGTGTGTAATATGTGGGGGTGCATTTGTGTTTTCCGTTGCCAAGATAGCAATATGCCAGAAATTTACCTGAAAACACCCTATTTTTAGAGCACCACGCTCATCAGTTTAGATATATTCAGAAGCACTGTTGCTATTTAAACGATGCAGGAGGAAGGAGTTAAAATAGACTGTTGGCAGAGTGTTAGATAGGACTCAAAGAGACAACAAAAAGAAAGAGGGAAAGAAAAAAGAGAGACGAAGAGAAAGAGAGAGAGAGTTACAGAGTTGCAGACACAGAAATTAAATAACAACAGTCATATATCTCAGTGAATGTCAGGGTGGAGGAAATTGCTTGTTGGTCTTCCAGTTCAGTCCTCTCCCGATTGAAATGTAATAGAAAATAAACCCAATAGAAAACAAACAGAACCAGCAGAACTGAGACGCTCTGAAGACTCTCGCCCCGGTTCTGAAACGTTCAAAACTCGAAATTCAGCCCAATTGGGGCAACGAGTGAGTGTTATAATTACTGCTTTTGAAAAAATGTGCTTATTCTTTGGAGAAAAATAGATGATCAGTAAAATTAAGTTCTGAAACTAGTACACACTAGAACAGGGGTCACTAATAGGCGGACCGCGGTCCGGGTCCGGACCTTGTACAATCCGGACCCAAACCCATAAACTACTGAGACGGATTTAATTCTGACCGTGTTCAATTAAAGCAGCGGAACATTTATTGTCTTTATGGTTTATGTGCTTTACAGCGCAGTAAACTTACAGACCAATCAAGTGAGAGAGAGAGACAGAAAGAGTAAGAGAGAAAGAGACAGAGGGAACGTGACAAAAAGAAAGAGAGACAGAGAGAAAGAGGCAGAGACCATGAGAAAAATACAGAGAAAGTGAGAGAGACAGGACAAGAGACAAAAAAGAGAGACAGAGAGAGAGGAAAGAGAGAAAACAGGGACATAGAGAGAGAGACAGAGAGAGAGGGAAAGAACATGTGAGAAATACAGAGAAAGAGAGAGACAGCAGGAAAGAGAAAGAGAGTGGAGAAGAGAGGTAAAGAGACAGACAGAAACAGAAAGAGTAAGAGAGAAAGATAGAGGGAAAGAGACAAAAAGAAAGAAAGAGAGAGGAAAGAGAGAAAACAGGGACATAGAGAGAAAGACAGGGAGAGAGGGAAAGAGCATGTGAGAAATACAGAGAAAGAGAGAGACAGCAGGAAAGAGAAAGAGAGTGGAGAAGAGAGGTAAAGAGACAGACAGAAACAGAAAGAGTAAGAGAGAAAGAGACAGAGGGAAAGAGACAAAAAGAAAGAAAGACAGAGAGAAAGAAAGAGAGGAGCAGAGACCATGAGAAAAATACAGAGGGAGAGAGCATGAGAGAAATAAAGAGAGAGAGACAGAGGGAAAGAGACAGCAGGAAAATGAGACAGAGAGAGGAGGAGAGAGATAAAGAAACAGAAAGAAAGAGAGACAGAGAGAGGGGAAGAGAGAAAAGAGAGACATATAGAGAGAGAGAGAGCAAGAGGGAAAGAAACAGAAAGAGAGACAGAGAGGAAAGAGAGACAGAGAGGAAAAAGACAGAAAGCAGGCGAAGCAGGCGGTGAGAAGTTGCAGTCGGAGAATAAAGAGAGAAAAGCTATTACAGATGGTGCGCACCAGAAAAAAAACATTAAAATACTACATTTATAAAACATATTAACAGTAATGTAACCGAGCGGAGTTACTTGGAGGAATTAAAGAGAAACAACCGAGACAAGAGTCCAAAATATTCCACTTTACTCCACCTGATCAGAACTCCTCAGCAAGAAAAAAAACCCTCTCTGTACTCCCAAAACAACCCTACCTCAAAACTACGGCAGCCTCCAGGGGACAAAAAGCACCGGCAACTTCCCCCATTAGTTTTACCCACAACATAATAAAGTCTGATACAGTAATAATATTTAAAGCTGATATTTTGGCCAAGTTCAGCAAACACTTCTCCATATATTGTATTCATATATTTGTCATTCATTTAATTATCATGACAGGCAGGTGCACATCTAATATAAATAAAATTAAATAGAATAAATATAGCATTTTAATACAAAGTTAACATACAAATTCACATTAATAGACTCGATAAGTTAAATTATTGAGGGTGTTTCTATTTATTTTATGATAGGTTAAAAAATGTAATTATTGTGATAGACCTATTTAAAACAATAAATATTGTTGAAATATACTGAATAGTATGTGTAATTTGTTTTGTCTTTCAGTTGTTGATGATATAAAACACTGAAAGAACTACTATAGGCTTCTTCAGTATACAGAATTAAACACTGAATCATAACACAAGTAAAAAATGGCGACGGTCCCGACCGCAGAACAATTGAACAAACAAACACAAATATATTAAAACTATCCACATTTTAACACCCGGATCTCATTTTTGCCAATACAGACTCAAGGCCTAAAATGCCTCCTGCCTTCTAAAGAGACATGAATAAATAATTCACTCCATATCACTTCATAATCCGTATACTCCAATACCAAACTGTTGCAGAGTTTAGTTTGCTGCAGGCAAATAATAGATGTATTTTTAGTATATTACAAATCATATCACATTGCTAAAGATAGAAATTCTAAATGGTAAATTTAACTTTTTATTCAATATTTTTCTCTCACAGTGTTACCTTAATAGTCTGCTTAAGCAATAGAACACGAGAGGGAGTGTGTTATCACGAATAACATCACGGCTGTGATTCGGTTGTAGGCACGAGCCGAAGGCGAGTACTGTAGATCATCACAGCCGTGATGTTATTCATGATAACACACGACCTCGAGTGTTCTATTGCTTTTATACAACAATTACGTTTTTTTACAAAATGAATAAAGAAAATAAATCAAAGAACTTAAGAAATTGAAAATGAATATGCTTTAATATGGACTGAGCCTTCCGCCAAAAAGTAGTCCCACCACAACTGTAACAGAACTGAAACTTAACTACAAAACGGTGTATGGTTTATACAGACTAACACCACGAAAGTTAGCTTGAAATCAAAATTGGGAATAAGTGAAGATGGTGACGTTAGGAGTGTGAAATAACGCTAATACTCTCCTCTCCTGCTCCGTGGAGTCGTCTTCAGGTGAACGCTGCACATTTTTTGAGCATTTCTGCCTGTTTTGCTGGGTGGTGTTGGTTTTAGCTAGCCGGCTGGACTGTGGTTAGGTTAGCGTAGCTTGCTTTAGCTCAGCATTAGCTTAGCTTAGCCTAGCCTAGCCTGGCTGGTTAGCGTTCTGGCTGTCAGACGGCATTAGCCGAGTGATTTTCTTTCCCTTTTTTCCACAAAAAACAGCCAGCTCTGCAGGCGAGCGTGCCGTGGTTGAGCGCTAGCCTGTGCTAAGCTAACGCTGCCGCTGATGCGTTGATGATTCTAAGCTGTCCTGTGTGTATACGACGTTACCCAGCAACGCATCAGCAGAGTGATACAGGTTTAGTGTGAGAAGGCCGTGCTGTTATTACAAATATCATCACGGCTAGAACACTTCTCAACCAATCAGATTGTGAGGTCGGAACTAACTGTTGTATAAAGCCCAATATTCACCAATATAGCCACTTCAATCTCATTTGTTTATTTAAATCAGGTCTTAAAAAATTTACTTGCACAAATTTAGGGTCAGTACCTGTATACAACAGCAGCAACAGAGAATATACATACCATAAACACTAAAGGTTACTTTCATACTTTGTATGGTTTTGTATATTTATATTTTTTTTGTATATCGTTGCTCTTCAATGAAAACACTCCAAACATCTCCAAAACAGCAACTTCACAGAAGAGAAAAAAAAAAAACCTTGTAAACTTTCAATGGAAGTCAATGTAAAAAGAGTTTATTTCAGGTCATTTTAAAGAGTTTCTATTGGTCCGTTCATTACGAAATTCTGGCACTGTGTAAGGGACAGTTTGTCTAAAAAGGGAGATAAGTTTTTTTCAATGGACAGCGACAATATATTCTTTGACCACTGTCGTAGGTAAGATATTTATCTATTTATTAGGTTACAGCATTTTTTTTATCTATCTAACCTGACAAATAGAAAAACAATAAACATAATTATATTGGACCAAGATTGAATCCAAGCAAGGAATAAGGAAAGAGTAGAGTTAAACAAAATTCATTTTTTCGGTGCAACAATAAAAAAAAAGATGAACTATGTATGAAAATGCATATGCATATCATGCATTTCAAAGTTTTTGCATGCATGGTGTATATAAACAGTATGTGCACATTCTGACCGTTGCAGTTCTGCCAGATATCAGTATGCAATTTGTAGAATTCACTTGAATGAGTGCTGTATAATTACCTTTTTTATTCTGTCATTCTGTCGTCTGTCTCTAACTTAAATAAATTCATTATATTTAGCTCCTCACAGCACAGCCTGCGTTACAGGCAGTTTTATGATGTGTTCTGTGATTGGAGTGAATGAGAGAGAGAATGTGTCACATTAAGAGAATGTGATTAAATATGACAGCAGTGTCATCCATTTCTCTCTGCTAGCTGGAGCATTAAAGGACTCCATTAGTAATTAGGAACTACACAGCTTTCACACACATACACTTACAGGGGTTGGACAATGAACCTGAAACACCTGATTTTAGAGCACAATAATTTATTTCGGGTTAGCACCCGAACATCCCTTTCAGACAGCTTCCTCTTACAGCGTCCACAGTTAATCCTGTTGGATGTGGTTGGTCCTTCTTGGTGGTGTGCTGACATTACCCTGGATACCGTGGTTCTTGATGCATCACAAAGACTTGCTGTCTTGGTCAAAGATGCTCCAGCAAGATGTGCACCAACAATTTGTGCTCTTTTGAACTCTGGTATGTCACCCATAATGTTGTGCATTGCAATATTTTGAGCAAAACTATGGGTGACATACCAGAGTTACAAAAAATTTCAGGAAATAGACACTTGTAGAATTTATATATAGTAAAGGAAAATCTAGTGCCGCTAAAATAAGGTCAGAGGAGATATGATTATGGAAGGGTGTGACCAGCATAATGGCACAAAGAGTAACAGTAAATAAATATCAAATAAATAGTAAATGAAAAGATGAAATGGTATCGATATTATCATATTTGGATCGATCGGACCAACTCTACTGTAAATCTGCATAGATTTTTCACAGTACTGTACATCATCCCAGCTCACTCTCTGTTCCTCAGATGACACAAGCTTCACAAACCTTCGCAAATCTTTCTGTTACATTTTCATGGATTAAACTGACTTTCATCCGCTCAGCTAAGTGAAGAGGAACCAAGTTCTCTGTTCTGCATGACTGACCTCCGAACCAAACACCTCTACCTGCCCCCCCATGGCAGCTTCTGCCCCTCATTATAGCCCATGTTCTGCTCGCTGACACCCAGAATCCCCTGAGCCTTTCTCACTGCCCACTTATCCTGCGCCCGCCCACCACTAACCAAACCTAATTTGTTGACTTTGACTGATTAGACTTAATCAGGGCTTAATGACCTCCAGTAAATATGAGCAAAAAACAGGCTGTGAAGAGGCTTTGGCTCAAAATGAGATGGAAAAGCAACTGAAAGTAAAGGAAATCAGGAAATACAACATAAAACAAGCAGCCAAGAAAGTACACTTAGGGCCGCTATCGTACACCAGTCAACAGCCTATTTTAAAAATAATTAAAAAAGCATCATATATAGTTTAGGAATATATCTACACTGATGGGTGTGGTGGTCTGGAGGTGAGGTGTGTTCAGGTAAATTTCTGTCATGTTTCTATATATATTTTGGTGGTGGGAAATTTAGGTGCGCCACTGACTGATTAAACCCTGACAACAGTCAACAGTCAGCCGCCCAATCCTATCTTAACCATGCAGGAGCGCAAATCTAGCTTTTGCATCAACAATAAACAGAATAAAGAATAAAATTTGAAGAATAACATTTCTGTTCCCTTAAATGAGCTGCTGGTGTATCTTTACAGTGTGAACGCGCAGGTCAGTATCCTATATCTGCTGAGACGCACAAAAGCGCCGTTCTGTTAAGATACGAACTCGCCAAAGTCAGAGCTCACCTGACTCTTGAAGAGAATGAAAACTGGAACACTGATTGGTTTATTTCATGTTACGCCTAAAATTAAACACACCCATGATTAATTTAAGAGAATTAAGACATGCCTTTTGGGTATTTTTTGTGCCCTCATGATACCAAAGACACAACAACACGCCCTAAATCAAGCTGCATGATACACAAATGACCGATGCGCTATAGATCGCTAAAATAGGATGCAGAGAGGCTATTCAAATATTTACTACTGATACTACCGACTCCATTCCCACCAGACCTGGACATCATGTACAGCTCCGCTACCTTCTTGCTAAGCCTTTACTTTATATTCCTCTCATATCTCTACAGTAGTGTATTTAATATTCAGCGTCTGAAGCTTCCAGAGAGATGAGATTCATTATGAGCACCACAGCCTTCTGGGAAATGTGGTCTGACAGTGAGTGACAGCCGAGGAGGAGATGAGGAGAAACAGCTACGCTACGCTATCCGGAGAAAAGACATAAAGCATGACATTCAAAAAAGGTCAGCATCACAATGTCTTACACTCGCAAACACACTCGCAAACACACACCGCCAGCCACGTACAGCCGCTAACAGCTCAACCTGTCTTTAGAAGTGTGTGTGGAGGTGTCTTCAGCCTAATCTGCACACACTGTCATGTTTGCTGAAGTGCTGCACCAAACACTGTCTACAGTAAAGCTAAGCAGAGACAGCGTAATGCTTTTAATCTTGTTAATATTAATAGTGGTGCTGAATTAGTGATAAGAATTTTGGTTCGTTTGGGTTTCAACTGTTTCTTCTGTGCACCCTTCACGAAAATTCGCAACCATTTTTCAACACCGTAGTATACCCTGGGATGCCATAGCAACCACCTGGCAACACCATAACAACATTCGTCAATTAAGCAATAATATACGAAAATGCTACAACGTGTTTGGCGCCCCCCAGTGGGGAGACCTGCGGAATTACAAAAGTCCACCTTACATTCAGTTTAAAATACTCTAAATTTACTGGAAAATATATATATATTTAAGCTTTTATTTTAATAATAACAACTCTTACCTGATATCAGTGGCTGATAATGTGTGTAATAATGCATATTTTTAAATCGCTTGACGTATTCATTTATGGGACCGCGTCTTTGCCTGCGCCCCCTATTAGAGACATGTCGTTTCTGCACTGTGCCTCTATGGGATCCAGCGCCTCCCAGTGGTGTATAATGACATCGCATTTTATTTGTATTTGGTTTGTAGGCGCTGCATCGTTGCTAGGTTTCCTGTATGTGGCGGAGTAATACAGTAATACATGGAAAGCTTTGGTTACAGTGCATTACCGGCTGATAACGGCACTCACAGAACGCCTCTCAGCCAATCACATTGCAGGGTCGGAGCTAACTGTGGTATAAACTACAGTAATATGTAGCAACAGCACACTGTTACAGTTGATGTACACAGGAGCAGCATTCCACATATCCAGTAATAGGACAATAAATGAAAAAAAAACTATAGACCCTAAACAGAAACTCTGAGAACACATAGGAAACCAACACAACCTGAACCGACTTTAAACACATACAAAAAACGACAAAGGAAACAGGAAACGCTGGGCTATAAATACACACACAAAAGTCTGGGAAAGAAACAGGGAACATCTGGAGAAGGTAACAAGGAGGCGGAGCTATAGACAAAACTGATAAAAGCACTAGATGGGGCGGAGACTTAAAAGAACACACACAGAGCACATGGAGTTCCTGGTAGTGAATTTTGGGTATTGTAGTCTGGAGGCTGGAGATCACAGGTAGAGTTGAGTGTAGGAGAGACTGTAGTGAGACAGTCTGTATTAGGCGTGACAATATAGAATAATTACAGTATTGTAATTGGTTTATTTATGCCAATACTCTCATTTAGAAGTATAGTATTCTTATTATGCAGTAACATGCAGTAATCTTTCTCCACAGCAAATTACTATGTATGTAAATTTACAAGGTATGCTTTATTGGCAACTTTTTTGCTGTTATCTCACTGTAAAATTGAGTTAAAGGAGAACTCTGGTGTAGTAAAACATGATCAATAGTAGTAACCTTTGTTGAATAGCGCTCCTCCGCTCTCCCCCAAAACATTTTACAGCGTTTGCAAACTGTCCAACTGTGTAGAGCTTAGATTCTCTGCCATGAGAATCGTCATGACCCGAGGCCGGGCTGAGATTTCCCAGCACTTTTCTCAGATTGGGTTCTATTTTTTAATGCTATTTTTATTTTATCTAAAGCTATATGATGTTTTAATCACAATATAGTAAAGTAACAAATAAAAATGGTCTATATCAGGGGTGTCCAAACTACGGCCCACGTACCTGTTAGCAGGTTTTTATAATATGAGATTCGAAGTTTGAATGCTAGGTGTCAGAAATGGGCCAAAGAGTCTAAAAGTGGAGAGGGTGCGCATTTCTAGCGCAAAAAAACGGGCCAAAGAGTCTAAAAGCGGAGAAAGTGCGCATTTCTAGCTCAAAAAAACGGGCCAAAGAGTCTAATAGTGGAGAGAGTGCGCATTTCTAGCGCAGAAAAACGGGCCAAAGAGTCTAAAAGCGGAGAGAGTGTGCATTTCTAGCGCAGAAAAACGGGCCAAAGAGTCTAAAAGCGGAGAGAGTGCGCATTTCTAGCGCAGAGAAACGGGCCAAAGAGTCTAAAAGCGGAGAGAGTGTGCATTTCTAGCGCAGAAAAACGGGCAAAAGAGTCTAAAAGCGGAGAGAGTGCGCATTTCTAGCACCGAGAAACGGGCCAAAGAGTCTAAAAGCGGAGAGAGTGCGCATTTCTAGCTCAAAAAAACGGGCCAAAGAGTCTAATAGTGGAGAGAGTGCGCATTTCTAGCGCAGAAAAACGGGCCAAAGAGTCTAAAAGCGGAGAGAGTGTGCATTTCTAGCGCAGAAAAACGGGCCAAAGAGTCTAAAAGCGGAGAGAGTGCGCATTTCTAGCGCAGAGAAACGGGCCAAAGAGTCTAAAAGCGGAGAGGGTGCGCATTTCTAGCGCAGAAAAACGGGCCAAAGAGTCTAAAAGCGGAGAGAGTGCGCATTTCTAGCACAGAAAAACGGACCAAAGAGTCTAAAAGCGGAGAGAGTGCGCATTTCTAGCGCAGAAAAACGGGCCAAAGAGTCTAAAAGCGGAGAGAGTGCGCATTTCTAGCGCAGAAAAACGGGCCAAAGAGTCTAAAAGCGGAGAGAGTGCGCATTTCTAGCGCAGAAAAACGGGCCAAAGAGTCTAAAAGCGGAGAGGGTGCGCATAGTTGCCGTAATTAAGGAGTTTAATATTAAGAGACATCATGAAATGAAACATCAATTTGAAAAATCTTAGTTTACACAACACTGTCAAAAATAAAGATAGTAAGTCAAGTAAAATGGTGTGTAAATGAAAGTAATCAGGAAAAATGTATTATTTAAATTGGTATATTTCATTATTTGTTTTATTACAGAGTCTTTGGCCCGTGACTTCAAATATATTTCTCCTTCTGGCCCCCAACAAAAACAGTTTGGACACCCCTGCTCTATGGTCTATGCTTCTTCAGTGTTGCAATGTTAATTTACATCATTCTGGACGGATTCCTCCTTTTTGGAACAGTTTTAAAATGCTCAGTTTTAGCGCTCTACTTACTCTACACTAAAAAAAAAATCTTTTTTAAAATCGTGCCCTGGTTCAAAAGGACAGTTTATGGGGCAGGTTGGGTTGGATTTTTTTGGGCCAGATCTAAGCTCTAAAACTAAGGGCAACAGAAGGCAGCAACAGTGGATGAAGCACGTTTACGACACTCTTAGGCCAAATTTGTTCACAAAAGAAGGAAAGTGCTGCTTGAAATTGTTGAGATCTTGCCAGCTTCTTCTTCTTCTCCTCCTCTGAAAGAGAAATGAAGGCTGAGGAGGAGGAGAAGAAAAAAAACATCACAGTTACTATTCAGTGGGCACACTAACCAAACACACTCACACACTACACGTATGAATGAGCACACACACACACACACACACACACACACACACACACTCTGATCTCTCTCCCTGAACAGCTTTAGCTCTAAACCCGCATCAGTATTCCGTGGTCATGGCCGTGGCGCTGTGTGTGCTGTGTTATCTGCTCTGCTCTCGGTCCTGCTGTGCTGAGAGGAAGAGACCAATGAGAAGCGCCTGCTTATCTACAACAGACCTTCCTATCTGTGACTGTTTACTTTACACCTACACCCTCCCTCACACACACACACACACACACACACACAGTCTTCTATGTCTTTACTGAATTTCTAATGCCATTACTGAAAAAACATCCCTGTGTCTCTCACGAGTCTGTTTCCTTTTCTCTTCTCAACAATCCAATCAGCTATAGAACAACAGGAAACACAGGGTTAAATGGTTAAATCAAGTTAGCATGACTCTGTATGAGCTCTGGAACCAGAGTCGTATCTGTGCGCTGTATACTGAATATTGCAATGGCTGTAATCACCTGTAACCTCCCAGCAAACGCAAGGGATCTCCTCCATAGTCATCTCTCATCTCCTAACAACATCCTAGCTAAGACTAAGCAACACCAAAGCAAATACCTAGCAACCCCATAGCAACACTGTAGCAACAACCAGAAATACCTTTATTTAAATGTTTTTAGTTAAAACACATGTTCAAATATTTACATAATCTCAAAAATGTATTTTGTACACAGACCAAGTCTCACTGTCTCAACACATGGACGACATGTAATGTGTTCAGAAAGTGTAATAAGTGAGTTTTAACTAAAAATAAATTTCAGGAATCATAAATAATTTGAGTAATATTGTATAAATTAAATAATTGCAATGAGGTAATATTGTATGCAGAAATTAAATAAAGTTTACTAAAATAAAGGATTGATTTATCTAAAATAAATGAAGTAAAGTTTACTAAAAGAAAGGATTGATTCAGTAAAAATAAATTAAGTAAAGTTTCTTAAAGAAAGGATTGATTCAGTAAAAATAAATGAAGTAAAGTTTACTAAAAGAAAGGATTGATTCAGTAAAATAAATGAAGTAAAGTTTACTAAAAGAAAGGATTGATTCAGTAAAATAAATGAAGTAAAGTTTACTAAAAGAAAGGATTGATTCAGTAAAAATAAATGAAGTAAAGTTTACTAAAAGAAAGGATTGATTCAGTAAAAATAAATGAAGTAAAGTTTACTAAAAGAAAGGATTGATTTATCTAAAATAAATGAAGTAAAGTTTACTAAAAGAAAGGATTGATTCAGTAAAAATAAATGAAGTAAAGTTTACTAAAAGAAAGGATTGATTCAGTAAAAATAAATGAAGTAAAGTTTACTAAAAGAAAGGATTGATTCAGTAAAAATAAATGAAGTAAAGTTTACTAAAAGAAAGGATTGATTCAGTAAAAATAAATGAAGTAAAGTTTACTAAAAGAAAGAATTGATTCAGTAAAATAAATGAAGTAAAGTTTACTAAAAGAAAGGATTGATTCAGTAAAATAAATGAAGTAAAGTTTACTAAAAAAAGGATTGATTCAGTAAAAATAAATGAAGTAAAGTTTACTAAAAGAAAGGATTGACTGAAGTTCAGTTCACTTATTTACTCTGTGTAACTCTATTTAACCAAGTGAAACCAAGTTAAAGATACTTAAATTTATCTGAAATTAAATTTACTTAAAAAAAGCAAATGCAGAAAGTTGCTAAACTAATGTTTAGGTAAATTCTACTCATCATTTTTTTTCAGTATGTGTTATCTGGGTTCCTGCAGTCCTGCAGTGTCCTGAACTGTAATGATGGTATGTTTAAAGAGTTGGATGCAGCTCTTGCTCAGCTATTTCAGCCTCTTCATTTACTCTGGAGTGGCTTTTTACGTTGCCAGGTAACAGCGTGCTGTTGCTACACAGGTGCAGAATGCACCTGCTGCCCCTGAGTGCTTTCCTCTTATTGGCTCAGGTTCGTCATTACCGTGAATTCCTGGCCAATCGTAGCTAAAGTCTGATGCCAACAACAGCATGTTATGACCTATATCCAGTATCACGCAAAGTAACCTGACAAAGACAAAAATCAGAAAAAAATAAAGTAAGTAAAAAATACTGAGGCTGTAAAGACCTCACTGTGTGATGCTTTATAATAAATGTGTAAAAAAACTTAAAAACAATGCGTTTCTTTGATTTTACCAAATTAAAAACCTCTGGAATATAATCAAGAGGAAGATGGATGATCACAAACCATCAAACCACCAAACTGAACTACTTGAATTTTTGCACCAGGAGTAAAGCAGCATAAAGCTATCCAAAAGCAGTGTGTAAGACTGGTGGAGGAGAACATGATGCCAAGATGCATAAAATTAAAACTGAAAAAATCAGGATTATTCCACCAAATATTGATTATTTCTGAACTCTTAAAACTTTATGAATATGAACTTGTTTTCTTTGCATTATTTGAGGTCTGAAAGCTCTGCATCTTTTTTTTAATTCAGTCATTTCTCATTTTCTGTAAATAACAAAATAACTAAATGAGAATATTTTCATTTGGAATTTGGGAGAAATGTTGTCTGTAGTTTATAGAATAAAACATTTTTCCAGAGCTGTTTATGTATCATTATGTAATGGAGTATACTAGTACATCTAAAAAGAAATATATGAATATCATTGAACACTTTATAAAAAAAATCAGCAATTCTAAATGTGAAACTCATATTATATAGATGCATTACATACAGAGTGATCTATTCTGAGTGTTTATTTCTTTTATTGTTGATGATTATGGCTTACAGCCAATGAAAACCCCAAAAATTAGCGTCTCAGAAAATTCAGAATTTCATATACTAAGACCGATTGATACTTTTGTTTTGCAGTGTGGGCAGTGTGCCAAGTCCTGCTGGAAAATGAAATCTGCATCTCCATGAAAGTTGTCAGTAGCAGAGGGAAGCATGAAGTGCTGTAAGATTTTGTGGGAAAACACAACATTATGGAGATATACCAGAGTTCAAAAGAGGACAAATTGTTGGTGCACGTCTTGCTGGAACATCTGTGACCAAGACAGCAAGTCTTTGTGATGCATCAAGAGCCACGGTATCCAGGGTAATGTCAGCATACCACCAAGAAGGACCAACCACATCCAACAGGATTAACTGTGGATGCTGTAAGAGGAAGCTGTCTGAAAGGGATGTTCGGGTGCTAACCCGGATTGTATCCAAAAAAACATAAAACCACGGCTGATCAAATCACGCAGAATTCAATGTGCACCTCAACTCTCCTGTTTCCACCAGAACTGTCCGTCACCACAATCAATTATTGTGCTCTAAAACCAGGTGTTTCAGTTTCATTGTCCAACCCCTGTAGATAGTATATGAGTTTCACATTTTGAACTCAGTTCAAAAGTTTTTTTGAGAGGCACTTGTGTATTATCCCTTCTGTCTGAATGTGAACTCCAGTATAAATGAGGACAGAGGCGTCTCTGTCTGTATCCTGAGCTCTTCTGCCAAGTTTAAAGCCATTTCCCTTCAACAGCAGGTTTGTTCTCCTGCGCTCTGAGTCAGCTCTGAACATTGGCAGTCTGTTCAGGGTGTTTCTGTTCATTTGGTGACAATCAAAACAGCAGTGCCTGTGGTGCCAGGATGCAAACTGAAACCAACCGTCCTTCAACTGGCCTTATCCTGCACCCTAGATAGAGAACTATAGTGTGGGAACATGATATTATAGCTACAATATGATAGATACAATACAAACTCAATAATTTTGTTTTAAACTTAATCAAGAACATTAAAATTGAGTTAATATCAGTATAACTTCTTTTTACACAAATTATTTGTACAAAATCACTCACCAGTTTCAGTCTCTTTCAGAATGAACCATTTAAGGGCTCTGTCACTTTTATGCAAATAAGCTGTTGCTGACCACGCCCCATGTTTTCGCTGAGAGCTGGTGCTAAAAAGCAAAACACCAAAAAAGCTAGTTCATGCTTAACTGCTATAGAAGTAAATCTCCCTCATCTGCCACAAAACAGTAGGTGCAGATCCCTCCCTCAGAAGAAGTCTAATGCTGCTCTTGCTCTGGCTAATCTTGCTGTGTACTGTATGAGGTTCTCAGCAGACCAAAATGGTTTTATTTCAACCAGTCTAGTGGGTGGGGCTCTGGAGGGGGTTGATGAGTAAGGGGTGGAGCCAGGGTGGTACTACTATGCAGGTTTATTCACACACATATATATATATATATATTAGAGGTGTGCCAAAAAATCGATTCACATAAGAATCTTGATTCTCATTTACTACGATTCAGAATCGATTTAAAATGTCCCAAAATCGATTCTGAGGGGCGGGTTTTAGACTGATTTTGGGCTGGGTATTTTTGTTGGACCTGGCAACCCTGGGGATAGCGCTTGTCCCTTCAAACGGAGATCTTCCAGACACACACAGAGCGTAGGTGTTTGAGAATCACCGGTAAGATGGCAGAACAAGCACTATATTACCTTAGATTAACGTGTAGTTTTAATGTTTTATGGCAGAATGCTTCATAACAAGCATAAAAAAGATCGCTAGTAGTTAGTTTCAGTAACTGTTAGCTAGCTAACTAGCTAACTTTCCAGTTCCACCTTAAATAACGCTACAGGTGGCAGCGGGCTGCAGCATTTAAGGCGGAACGGAAAAATAACAATAAGCTAATCAGAGCTAATTTCAGCTCCTCATCACAGAGGAATTAAGGAATGGACAATATGAATTAATTTCTCCACCTCCTGCTCCCTTTCTGAAGAAATACAACGACCTTAAATTAACTAGTTAATCAGCAGCTGCTCCTGAACTTTAGCGCTCCAGTGCTATCATCACATCAGCCCAGCAGCGTCACCTACACACCACCGCTAGTAGCCTGGTAATAAAGCAGTGTTATTTATTATTTATTTATTGTTCATTAACGTCATTGTGATATCCCAGTGATTCCTCTGTCACTGAGGACCCACATTCCTGCACATTTTATTGTTTTTGTAACACATTACCTGCTTCAGGACCAGTGTATATTTTGGAGGCTTTTTTCAATAAGATTCATAAGCCAGAAGCAGAAATTTTTATAAATCAAATCGTTTTGAATCAAAAATCGATTTTGAATCGAATCGTGGCCCCCAAAATCGGAATCGAATCGAATCGTGAGATAGTAAACGATTCCCACCCCTAATATATATATATATATATATATATATATATATACGTAAAAAAAAACTAAAAGACCATATAAAACAATTTGAAATAAAATGTAAAGAATTTATAAAATATAAAATAAATATAATTTTTTTTTTGCTCTATAGCTAAAAGAAAATTTTCCCAGTTCAGTAAAAACTTTCTTGCTCTCTCTCTCTATATATATATATATATATTTATACATATATGTATATATATGTATATATATGCATATGTGTATATGTATATATATATATATATATATTTATATATGTATATATTTATATATATATATATATATATATATATATATATATATATATTACATTTTGATTTTAAATTAATGTTTCTTTTATTTATTATTTCTTTACTATTTTATTCCTTATTATTTCTAATTTATTATTTATTATTTATTATTAAATGTTTTCAATTCCATTGATGCTGTAAATGCTCGGCAATATTGTATTTTCATTATTCACTGTGTACCAACTCTACCTCTTCACTACTTAACATATTTTCACATTTTTGCTAAAATTGTCCACCGTCATGAACCGTGCAACTAGCAGACCATTAAATAAATAATGAATTGTAAAAAAGATCTCCTGATACTTTCACTACAAACACTGCATAATCCCTGAGACGTCCGAGCCCATAATGAGTAATCAGCAGCAGAATATATTAAAAATAACCTTTCCAACCTCCCCACACGCAGAAGCTGCAGAAATGACATTTTTTAATATATGCACTAAGTTGGATATCTTCCTCGTGGTAATGGCGTGCTGTTTTGTTGCATGCTGGGAAGGTAATTAACACCATCCCTGCCTGCTTATTATGTCTGATGATGAAGATTAAAAAGACGAATGTAAGACGAGCTCGTTCAGCACTGCAGTGTCACACAAGCTCATCAGCGTCCTCAGGAGCATCTGCACTAAACTGATTAATAACACCCAGAGACCCAGAGCAGCACAACTGCACTGACCCAAATTTTATAAAAAATAACATTTATTCATCTTTACTGATATACTGTAAAATTTTTAAAGTTAAGGAAACTTTTTATCATACGTCGGTCTTTCTGTGACGACGGAGCAGACGGGAGGCAGACGTAAAAGCGGGTAAGACCAACGAATTTATTAAATAACAGATAAACAAACAAACAGATAAGAAGTAAAAGAGGAAAATATAAATACATGAACAAACAGGGAAAATAACAAAAAGCAAAGCTAGGCAGATAATAACTAAACAGGACTGGGGAAATAAACAAGGAAACAAACTAGAAATAAACAAGGAATAAACAGAGATAAATACTAAACGAAGAACTAAGGAACGTGGAAATAACAATAGCGAACGTGGCAAGACAGACAACGGGAGTAGGTGCCAAGACAGACAGCAAACATAGACTAAAGGGTACTATTTATACTAACAGGTAACAATGAACACCTGGGAAGACAACAAGGTGACAAGGGGCGGAGCTACAAATTACAGGCATGTGGTGGAAAATTACAGGGGAAACACACTGGGAAATGCAGAAACACAGGGAAACAGAGCGAGGGCGTGACATTAAGGTAACTTACTGCACTGGATTTTTGAGTTTTGAGGCTCAAAAGAACCCACGACCAGTTGTGTCTTTTTTGCTATGTACAAAAACCTCAAATATTCAATATTCAAGTCTCTTCATCTTACAAGTTGTGAAACAGATAAAAAAATGTGGGTCACAATGCTAGTCTGCCTGCTCAGGACATTGAACTTCTCAACAAAGACTCCATCATTTCCCAGCATGCTCACTTACCAGACTTCACTGACTCTCCTGAACATGTGGCGCTACGGTGTTCATGCTCCCCTAGCTTTTGATTACTCACACCTGGTCTGTTTAGTGTAAATACCCCCCTGTTTCCTTAGTTCCTCGCAGAGTATTGAATTTATCTTGCTTACTGTTCAATTACACATTTTTTTTTTGTTTAATTGTAATTAGTTTATTGTTACCGAACTATCTTTGTATTTTGGCTTATTTCGATTTTTTTTGCCTTGCCCTTTTATTTTCTGGATTCCCAGTGTATAACCCCATTTAAGCCTGATCCTTTCAATAATAAACTGTATATTTGGTATCTGCGAGTGTCTGTTCTTAGTTTGGCCTGCATGACACAAGTTGTTCCAAATAGAAATCTTTTTTTCATATGTATTAAAACTTCAAATATTAAGTCTCTTCATCTTAAAAGTAGTGATACAATGTAAAAAAATGTTGGTAACACTCAACTTAAATGACTATAAACATATATTTATATATCCATAACACCTTATATTGCATTCATAAGGCATTATAAACACAAATATACACATGTATAAAAATGTATAATCCATCATAGCTATGTTTATCATGCATTAATAATTGTGATCATAATGCATTATTAGCCTACACGGCAAAACCCAGAAACTCAGTCCCAGCTTATTCTTGTATTGAATATAATATTAGTTATAATCTCTTATAATGTATTATAGCAGGACTTTGTACGCTTTAAGTAAAGTGACAGACTTTCATTGTGGGACTTGATTAATAATGATAAAAATATACTATTTTAATATACATATTATAAGCACAGTTTACGATGCATTGCGATCACAATCACATGGTTATAATGGGTTATGCATTTTTATAAATATGTATAGATATGTTTATAATAAATTATGAATGCATTAAAATATTTTATTAATGTAGTTATAGAGTGTAATAGAGATGACATTCATAGAATGTTATTGTCAAGTCATCAGTTCCTGCAGAGATACCTTTTAACGATGGGATAGTATTGCTATAAAGTGTTATTATGATGTTATGATATCTATGAGACTTATAATGAGACTTTTATTTATACTACAATGATGCACCTGAAGTAAAGACTATTTTTAATACCATTGATTTTTGAAGAAACCCTGTTCAATACTAATACTGCAGTGCCCTCTACAGTTCTCTCAATGTTATTACTACAAAATCAAAAATGCTCAGTCAGATTTGGTTAGATTTAGGAACTGTACCAGTGCACAGTAATTAAAGGTACAGTTCAGATCTGCACACTATAGATGAGATTTTAATCTCAGTGTCTTCATGATGGAGAGTCCCCTGGAATAGTTTTCTCAGCGCCTTAAACGAAGGAGTTCCTGGAGGTGCTGAACAATAGCTGCTGCTTTTCCTTCACGCTGTGAAGCTCCAGCTCATCCCAATTAAATCACCTCAAATCACCACCTCAGTTCATCAGGTTTAGATCAGGAGATTAATGTGGAGGAATAACACTTTTTTACTCTTTACTACATAATTGTATGTGTCTCTTAATCATTTTCACGTCTTTAATATTAATCTATAATGTAGAAAATGTACTGCATTCACTACAGTCAGTAATAACTGTACATTAACACAAATCTAACAAAAACAAAAAAATGAAGAGAGCACTTCAGTTTCTGAATCAGTTTCTCTATTTTGCTATTTATAGGTTTATGTTTGAGTAAAATGAACATTGTTGTTTTATTCTATAAACTACAGACAACATTTCTCCCAAATTACAAATAAAAATATTCTCATTTAGAGCATTTATTTACAGAAAATGAGAAATGACTGAAATAACAAAAAAGATGCAGAGCTTTCAGACCTCAAATAATGCAAAGAAAACAAGTTCATATTCATAAAGTTTTAAGAGTTCAGAAATAATCAATATTTGGTGGAATAACCCTGATTGGTTTTTAATCACAGTTTTTTTTTCATGCATCTTGGCATCATGATCTCCTCCACCAGTCTTACACACTGCTTTTGAATAACTTTATGCCACACAGCTTAGTTTGATGGTTTGTGATCATCCATCTTCCTCTTGATTATATTCCAGAGGTTTTCAATTTGGTAAAATCACAGAAACTCATTGTTTTTACGTGCTCTCTTATTTTTCTCCAGAGCTGTATATTATATATAGTATTTATTGTCTTTGCAGCTTGTGTTTCCTCTTTGCACTAATGTCTCTCTATCACTGCACTGGAGCTCCAGCATAACAGCGTTTAATTGTTCTTTACAACCCAGTATCAGTATAATGGCAATAAAGTTGAATTTAAATTGCAATGCTTATAGATTTCTACCAATCTATCTACATAAACAGGTAGATCAAGATCTGTCCTACAACAGTCTTCACAAAGAAATTTGAATTAATCATTAAAATGTTCATTTATTTCAGTAAATCAATTGATTCAATCTATTACTGCATATAGGTTGTTCATTGCACAATCAGTGATCTATTTTCAGCACTTATTTATTTTAATGTTGATGATTATGGTTTAAAGCTAAAGAAATCCCAGCTAGAAAGTCCTGCTGGAAAATGAAGTGCTGGAAAATGTCCTGGTTGATGCTGTGCTGATATTTCAACACCAGCAGATGGCATGACTCTCTAAACCATCACTGATTGGTGGAAACCTCACACTAGACTTCAATAAGCTTCTATTCTCTTCCTCCAGACTCTGAGATCTCAATTTATAAGTGAAATACAGATTTTACTGATAATCATTGATGGTTTGGATGGTTATTCTAATTTTCTGAGACACTGATGTTTGGGTTTTCACTGGCTGTAAGCCATAATCATCAACAATAAAAATAAATACACGCTTAAAATAGATCATTCTGTGTGTAATACGTCTACAGCTCTGGATAAAAATAAGAGAGCACTTAAAAATGATGAGTTTATTTGATTTTACCAAATTAAAAACCTCTGGAATATAATCAGGAGGAAGATGGATGATCACAAGCCATCAAACCACCAAACTGAACTGCTTGAATTTTTGCACCAGGAGTAAATCAGCATAAAGTCATCCAAAAGCAGTGTGTAAGACTGGTGGAGGAGAACATGATGCCAAGATGCATGAAAAACTGTGATTAAACAACAGGGTTATTCCACCAAATATTGATTTCTGAACTCTTAAAACTTTATGAATATGAACTTGTTTTCTTTGCATTATTTGAGGTCTGAAAGCTCTGCATCTGTTTTAGTTATTTCAGACATTTCTCATTTTCTGTTAATAAATGCTCTAAATGAGAATATTTTTATTTGGAATTTGGGAGAAATGTTGTCTGTAGTTTATAGAATAAAACAACAATGTTCATTTTACTCAAACATAAACCTATAAATAGCAAAATCAGAGAAACTGATTCAGAAACTGAAGTGCTCTCTTCATTTTTTTTTTTTTTTTCAATTTTACGTTGTTTATTTTAATGTACCATAAGTGGTAAATCATTCTTAATAAATGCAATTTTGATTTCCTTAATTAACACTCTGCTGCCCTCTTCTGGTTAAATGTGATCTATAATTGGCAGAGAGCTTAGTAGCATGCAAAGAATGAGTTAAATATATTTACAATTATTTTATTTTTTTGTCACCTGGGTGTTTAAGAAGTATTACAGTAAAATGACTTTTGCAGAGGAACAATATCTAAATATGAACTACAGGAAATATGAGCTCACCTGGCCTCCAGGAACAAGACCTTGAAAGGATATTATTAAACATATCAGTTATAAAAAACTAAACATAGAAATCTAGAAAAAGCATCATATGTCCTGAAAATACGACCCGTCTCAGAATGTAGTAATCTGAGCACTGTTTTCCAGCCCTCTGATAGGAAACTGACTCCAGGATCAGGTATTCTATACGCCTGACACATTGATTTTTGTTTGCTCTCAGCATCTTGAGTTCTAAAGCCTGTTAAACACTGCAGAGATACCGCAGCAGCTTTTCTGATCACTTTATTCTGTTTGTTCTGCACTGTAATCACATACTCTCATCAGAATAAGAGCAGGTTTCTATATAACTGAGATTCTCAGAACATCCTGTTCTTTACTGACTGCTTTCAAATTGCAGCAACTCAAATTGTCTCATTTAGTTAATTTCCTCTAACCAGTTGTTTTCAGTTCCCTTTATTCATTTGTAAATAAATAGTATAATATACTGTTTATGTACTCCTAAAACTAGATTATTTTATAAATTATTAGTAATTCAAATGATACAGAGATAATAGCAGAAAACATGTAAGACAAGTCAACATACTTGTTTTCCACAGAGTGCAAGAGTGTTGATTCATATATTAATAGATGGATGGACGGGGTGATGCATGGATGAATGGATTGATGGGTAGATGGATGGATGAACTGCTAGCTGGATGGATCAATGGGAGGATTAGTTTAGATGGTTGGGTAAATGGATGAATGGGAGAATGGAGGAATTAATAAATTAAAGGATTAATGGTTTTATATGTGTGGGTGGAGGAATGAATGGATGGATGGATGTTTTTTAGGTGGGTGGATAGATAGATCATGGGTGGAAAGATAAATTGATAGATGGTGGATTGATGGATTTATATGTATGGTTGGGTGGGTGGATGGATGGATGGATGGATGGATGGATGGATGGATGGATGGATGGATAAATGGACAGATGGATGGATGGATGGATAGATACATCTATGGATGGCGGATTGATTGTGTGGTTTGTTCTAGGGATAAACGGATAGGTGGATGGTGGAAGAATGGGTTTGTATAGATGGATGTTGAGCAGATAGATGGAAAAATTGATGGATGAAAGGTCGGATGAATGGGTGGATGATTGACAGATGGAAGTGGGTGGTCAGTTGGATGAGTGAGTGGATGAATTGATAGCCAAATAAATGGTAAAGTAAAGGATGGATGAGTATTTGGAACAGTGGTTGGGTGAGTGGGTGGATGGCTGCATTTTTTAATGGGTGGATGTTAGGTGGGTGGGTGGATGGATGGATAAAATGATGTATGGTTGCAGTAGTTGAGTGGATGGATGGATGGATGGATGGATTAATGAATGGATGGGTGCATTTGGATGGATGTTAGGTGGGTGGATGGAGGGATAAATGGATATGTGGGTGGGTGGTTGGATGAGTGAGTGTATGAATAGATAGATAGACAGAGAGTTAGACAAATGAAAAGTGGAACGGGTGGCAAATGACTGAGAGGATGAATGGTTGGATGGATGGATGGATGGATGGATGCCTGGATCAGACGATTTGTGAATGGATGGGCAGTTGGATGATCAATAGATTTATTAACAAATGGAAGAATGAATGTATGTATGTATTATGAATGGATGGGTGGGACGAATGGGTGGATAGGAGGATAAATAAATGGATCAGATGATTTAAATTATGAAAGGATGTTATGTGGGAGGGTGAAGGGATGGATGAGTGTATAGGTGGGCAAAAGACTGAGTGGATAAATAATTTGATGGATGGATGGATGGATGGATGGATGGATGGATGGATGGATGGATGGATGGATGGATGGATGGATGGATGGATGGAAAAATGGGTTGGTGGGTGGTAAGCTGTATGAGTGAGTGGATTAATTGATGTATGGATAAATGGAAGGATAACAGAATCAATGGGTAGGTATGTGGATGGATGGCTTGATGGATGGATAGATGGATGGTTGGCTGGATGGATGGAAGGGTGTTTGAGTAGCTGGGAGGATAGATGCCTGGATCAGAGGATTTGTGAATGGATGAATGGATGATATATCCACAAATTGAAGGGTGAATGAATGTATGGATGGGTGGATGGATCAGAGGACTTGGATGATGAATAAAAGGTGGGTGGATGAGTGGATGAATGAATGAATTAATGAATGAAAATGAATGAGTGGAAGGATGGATATTCACAGAGTAAGTATATTGATTGATGCATAAGTGAAAGGATAGATGGTTTGGTGGTTAGGTGAGTGTATAGATGGATAGATTGCATATATAAATTAATGATTAGTTATACAGTATATGTATGTAGAAAATCTAATGCATAAACAGATATTTTATCAATTTTAATGCATTTTATCATTAATACACTCCCTATCTTACCTCAGACTCAGCTAAAATGATCCCTCTGCTTGTCAAATTTGCTTTATGACCCTCTCTGCTATAATTAGAGTTACCTCAAAAGAACATCCTGGTTCTAAAAAAGAAACACCATCAGTAGGCTCTGATTTTCTGAGTGAAATTATCAGTGTCTGTTCAGGACAGGCACGTTTCTCTTCTTTTTTAGTTACGGCTGGTGTTTACGTAGCTCCTTAAAGATGGAGGAGCGTGAAGATGGAGAATGCCACTCTATATATCACGCTATTATATAATTAGAAAGTCCACAATGTCCAGATATGCTCCATTTACATGTTGGCTTGATGAAGTTATTGTAAATAATAAACTACGTCTTTCTTGAATAGAAAACGACGTATCAAATGATGGATGCCAAATTAACAGCAATTTCGAGGTAATGTCCAGCTTTGTATTCATCCTCACAGGCAGCGTAAACGCATACATCTCAGTTATCACCAGCCCGTGACGTGCAGACAGAACATATTCAATGCTGATTGTGATTGTGTGACTTCAGGACACACACACACACACAAGTGAATTACGTAAGTCAATTTCCCTTCCTTCTCTTTTTTCTACACCACAGGATGCAGAGTTCTCACATTCACTGTGAACTCTAAAACCTGGCCACACACCGTTTCCAATAAACAAAAAAAATCAAATGCCACGTGCACCGACTGAGGAGCACCCACTGATTTATTCTTCATTTCTATCCTTCACCACCTGATAAGGGGAAGAACATGAATGCAGGCAGCATAGTGAGGCTGAAAGGACATTGATTACTTTGTCAGTGAGGTCCCTGCTTCCGTTCTCTGTTGTCTTATCACTGTTTTATAAAGCTGTTCCTGCTCACTCTAGCTGAAGGTTTATGTTTGAGGAAAAAAAAATGTTTTATTCTATAAACTACAAACCACATTTCTCCCAAATTCCAAATAAAAATATCGTCATTTAGAGCATTTATTTGCAGAAAATGAGAAATGTCTGAAAAAACAAAAAAAGATGCAGAGCTTTCAGACCTTAAATAATGCAAAGAAAACACATTCATATTCATAAAGTTTTAAGAGTTCAGAAATAATCAATATTTGGTGGAATAACCCTGGTGGTTTTTAATCACAGTTTTTTTTTTCATGCATCTTGGCATCATGTTCTCCTCCACCAGTCTTACACACTGCTTTTGGATAACTTTATGCTGCTTTACTCCTGGTGCAAAAATTCAAGCAGTTCAGTTTGGTGGTTTGATGGTTTGTGATCATCCATCTTCCTCTTGATTATATTCCAGAGGTTTTTAATTTGGTAAAATCAAAGAAACTCATCATTTTTAAGTGCTCTCTTGTTTTTTTTTCAGAGCTGTATATATGGTATCAGTCAAACACCTTCTCATTCACTGTTTTTATTTATTCATTTATGTACTAAATTTGTTTTGTAGATTAATTTAATAAATTAAGGGACACATAGTGTATGGACGGCTGAGAAAACTAAACTATTCCCTCATGAAGACACTGAGATTAAAATCTCACCAAGAGCATGCAGACTTGTCCTCAAAGATACATCTGATACTTATTTAGAAGAATCTAAAGTATAAAACAGATTCTGGTTTGTTTAACACTTAATAATTCAGCATGTGTTCCTGTATAGCTTTAATGTAGTCTTCAGCATTAAATTTGGATGTAAAAATATTTTTAAAAATCATAAAAAGTAAAAAAAAATTGAATGAGAAGAGGTGTGTCCAGACGTTTGACTGGCTCTGTATACATAAATACAGTGATTTTACTATTTATGGTATATGTTTGATTAAAATGTTTTTTCTCCAAAGGTTCAAATAAAAAGATCAGTATTTAGAGCATTTGCATAAAATGAGAAGTGGTAAAAAAAAAGGTACAGTTCTTTCAGACCTTAAATTATGCAAACAGAAATTTTAAGAGTTCAGAAATCAATATTTGGTGGAATGACCCACAGTTTTTATGCATCTTGGCATCATGTTCTCCTCCACCAGTCTTACACACTGCTTTTGGATAACTTTATGCTGCTTTACTCCTGATGCAAAAGTTAATTCAAGCAGTTCAGTTTGGTTTGATGGCTTGTGATCATCCATCTTCCTGTCAAATGGTCTGATGAGTCCAGATTTACTCTGTCCTGGAGTGATGGAGCATAAGTGCTCCAAATATATACAACCATTAATACAAGATCTTGAGGAAAATGAATGCAGCTCTGGACAGAAATAAATGTTGTGACATTGCAGAAGCTTATGGAGTTTATAGAGCATGTAGCAGAACAACAAAATATTGCAATGCGATTTTTGTCCAATATCGGGCAGCCCTATCATAGATTATATTTTTCCATTTCAATGTAGTTCACACCATTTTAAATAGAGGTTTTCCATTAAAGATTAATATGATCTAAACCTACATAGGCTTAACCCACTAATTCTCAGACACAAATTGATATTAAAATAGTTATTCAATTATTCTTTTATGTCTTGATATTTTTTCCATCTTATGTTCTGTTGTTGGTAACCAACACCAAGCCACACCCCTTTTACTACCATTACTATTGTCTAAAACAGTATTGATGGTAGAGCTGAACGATTTTGGAAAATAATCTAATTGCAATTTTTTATCTATAAATTGCGATTGCGATTTAAAATGCGATTTTTTTTGTCTTCTCAAGTATTTTTCAACAACAGAAGTAATAAATCAATCTGTTTAATAATAAACAATGTCAGATTTATTTAAAGCACAGATAACAATAAAGCAAAAAAAAATATGCTTTTCCTTTTCATAATTTCTTTTTTTTTTATAGAAAAATAAATAGATAAATAGCTTTTCCTTTTCACCATTTTTTATTAGAAAAAAACATAGATATAAAACATTTAACTTACTGCTCTCCAGCTAGTAACATCATGAAAAATTAAAGTGCAAAAAACATAAAGAGAATCTGCTTTAACCAACTCGTTATTTTCTGTATTTGAAGATGCAGCACTGGTTTGTAGTGTTACCTCGCGTCGTAGCAACAGTAGCAAGGCACGTTTAGCACAGTACCTGACGTTGAGCAGCATCTTCTTTTTTAAAGCCAAAGTAATTCTACACAACTGATGTGTTCTGTCGAGCCTGAAGCCATTGTGCAACAAGGGCGTTTTCACACCTGTAGTTCGTTTCTAATGAGTTTGTTTACTTGGAGCGTTTTCTCGCTCTGTTCGGTCTGGTTTCCCACAGGCATAAATGTAAACGCACCAAAATGCGCATCAATAAACCACGCGAGCAGCCTGTGTCCTCTGATTGGTCAGAGCTGTCTGACACGGGAGTACATTAAATATAAATATACGAAAAAAGTAAATACAGCGAGAAGACTTTGTGTTCCAGCGCAAATATCTGTGCTTTAACGCTGAACGCTGAAACGCTGCACTTTCAAACACAGTGTTTCAGATTTATACATAATAAACAGAGCAGTGAATGCAGCGCGTGCATGGACACAGTGTTTGTTCACAGCTGTGGTAATTAGCGTTATCTAGCTAATATATCAGTTTAAACTGTGCTTGCTTTATCATCAGTTTAGCTCAAATAAATGGCTTATATTTAATAGCTGGGTCGGATCGAGACCGGATCACGTTCTCACCACAAGCGAACCGCTCCAGAGTTTGATTGGTACCGGACCGAGACCACCTCCTCTAGCTGGTCTCGGTCCGGTTCTTTTGATCCGCACCCGAGTGCGATTACTGTTTTTACACCTGCTCAATCGAACCGCACTAAAGTTACAAACAGACCAGAGTTCGTTTTAACCGGACCAAATAGTGCTGGTGTGAAAACGCCCTAAAGTGCGCTGTGTTGGCTTCACTTCTCCACCTCCCTGCCTTCTGCTCGGGTTTGCTCCGCTCGTCCTCGGCTTGGCTCGCTCCCAAGTCACGTGACCAGTCAAATCGCAGCCAGTGCGGTTAGAGAATCGCGTTTTAAAATATCGCGAGATTATCGCAAATGCAATTAATCGTTCAGCCCTAATTGATGGGTCAGTTGCGATCGATCTAGCTCTAAGAGACGGCTCTTTGTACTGAATGACTGGAGCCGGCTCCTGAGAGCAAGCCTATTCTCTATAGTGTAATTATCGGTTATCATGCTGCCAAAATATATATATGTATATATATATATTTAAACTTTTATTCAAAGTTTCAAGTTGATACATATGAAACACATTAAAGACAGCATAAAAATATACATTAAGTAAGAAAAAATATATATAAAAATAGACAAATGTTAACAAGAAGCCAGTGAAAGCTCATCATAAATTACAGTTTTTAGGCATTTCTTATTCTTAGCAATTCTAAAGTATTTCAAAAGTGAAGTAAAGTACAGTAAGAAGATATAAAATGTTGGTATTACAGTCAAATACATGTGATATCACATAAACTGTGTATTGTAGCAACATCTGTCCCCGCTTCTAAAACAGGGCAGATCAAAACAGAAACAGAATAAACCCCTCAAAAATCAGCTCAGATTTTTTTAATGCCAATCTTTGCTAAAATTCGGAAAAAAACATCACCTGGATGCTTGTTTTTTTTTTATTTGCACATTTATTTATTTTTTCTATTTTGCTGAGTGACACTTTGTTGATGTTGTTCGGTGCTATTTGTTTGTTTCACTGTATATAGTGTCAAATTTACGAATATATATATATATATATATATATATATATATATATATATATACATTTATATACATTGGTCCTGTTTGTTTACTTGAGACGGGCCATTGTTTTTGTATTTCATCATTTATTTTTGTATAAATAAAGCTATATAAATAATACATATTTCATATAATGTATGTTTTGACACTAGCAATTTGGTAATACTTTGATTTAAGTAAATAAAAAAAGCTAAAGAGTCACTCGGGAGCCGAAAAAGCCGGCTCTTTTTAGTGAGCTAAACCAGAAAAACTGGCTTCCTAAAAAGAGTCGGAATTCCCATCACTGTAAAACAGTTCTCAAACATATAGCATCCAAATTAAACAGCTGAAATGATCTCAAGTCTTCCTTTATCCAGTGTTTTTCCCTCTTTTTCAGCATCAACAGAATGAGACTGCTTTAACACATCTCCTAGATGTAGAAATTAGAGAGAGTGCATCTCATTGACCTTTACTCTGGAAGCTTTATGTCAATATAATTATGGATCTTCATGTCATGTTAGTAAACAGATGAGGGTATTTTAGCCTGTTAGCTTTGTTTAACACGTCCCTTCAAACAACAAACACGGTTTTAACCCCTAATCACACAATCAATATGATTATTAAACAAACATGTAACTATTGCAGGAACACACTGCAAAAATCCAGTTAGTCCTGAAGGTTATGCCAAGGAATTTAAACTGTTACCGTTTTTACGCATCTTTACCTGTCTTTAGTATTGTTTTTATACAATGACACAATGAGTAAATTAAATGCTTAACATTATAAGAAAGTTTAAAAGTCTTAAAGGTTTTTTTTATATTCATTTTAAAAAATGTCTAGTTGTGTCTCTAGTATGAATGAATGCTCTGTAAGCTGTTTTTTGTGATTATAAAAAGTGCTCCGGTGATTCGGTATAAGGGACATTCCAGGATTTTGGTCCATTTCAGAGATGGTCACTTCTGAAAATTTGATCTTCAATTTAATCATTTTTAGTCATATATTTATTAAATACAGGTAATAGACTATCAAAAAGTTTGATTCGTCAAGCTCAGGTATCAAAGCAGTTTTTTAAATTAGATTATGCAATATATTTGGTAACTTACAGTAACAGGGTTGCGAGTAACAGGGTTGCAAATCTAGGCTAAGTTGTGGTTTACCACAGGAACAGATGCTAACTGTAAAATGTAGCTATGTGTACAAGATCAAGGACAAACATGGTTATATAAGTATATAAAGTAAATTTTGACTCTACTCATTATTAGTCTTACAATATGAGTAACAGGGTTGCGTTCACTGAGTGACACACACAACTTGGACAAAAACATATTTGGAAAAAAAAACTTGAAAATTGTTAGAGCACTTACTCTTGGTCTTGCCATGTGGGCAGGAAATGTCCTTGTGATGTCACTTCCTTTGTGCCAGTAGACAAATATTTTTAACTCTTTCTCTGCAGGTAAAATTCCTTATGGTAACAGGGTTGAGCGCATGTTGTGGGACACAACTTAATAGCATAAAAACTGTAACATGCAAAACAGTATAGACCAAAGAAGTTGTTTTCATGAGTAAAGGAGATGCAGATCAACAATATACAAGAGGAAGTCATTTATTTAGAGCTTATTTTAATTGTTAAATTTGCCAAAGGAGTTGGTCACCCAATGTGTGGGACAAGAGAAAACTGACATTTTTTGAGGTGCTCCAAAGGTATTCGCTCTTTTGAATAATATCTAAGGAGCTTATTTTTCCAGCAGATTTTACAGTTTGTCTTATAACAAGTACATTTTTCACAAAAAATAGTCATTTAGATATTTTGGATACGTACATTTGAAATTTAAGTGGTGGGACAGGAAATGTACCAAAATCCTGGAATGTCCTATAACACTGCTTAAGTCCAGTGGAGGAGTGGGCGGGGAGAAACGATAGGATTTCGGCTCTTGCTCATGAATAAACACACATGCAAACACATTGTCTGTGATTGGCTAACTGCACTGCAACACCAGGAGGCAGTGAGACGGACTTTGTACAGTACATTTTAAGGCTGATTAAGCCTAATAGAAAACAAGGCCGGCTTCTACTTCTACTGAAATGAACACAGTAAAGTAAATGTGACCTAGTTTCCTTTCATTTTATTTACTTTACTGTCCTCCTTTGAGTCTAGAACATGCACAACAACAAAAAAGCACATGAAATATTCAAACTTAAAAGACTTTTACTTCAATAACCTGCCGACCATCATTATATTATTATAGTGAAATCACAATAAACAACGATTATGTCATACTGTAAGTCTGCAAGGTGGGAAAATAGCATTTAAAGAGTGATCAGTTTCTCTGATTTTGCCATTTATAGGAATACGTTTGAGTAAAATGATTATTATTGTTTGTTTTATTTCAGACCTCAAATAATGCAAAGAAAACAAGTTCATATTCATAAAGTTTTAAGAGTTCAGAAATCAATATTTGGTGGAATAACCCTGGTGGTTTTTAATCACAGTTTTCATGCATCTTGGCATCATGTTCTCCTCCACCAGTCTTACACACTGCTTTTGGATAACTATATGTCTATATTTACAGTCTACAGTCTATTTTTGCAAATTCTGGAAAAGTAGGTAGCTGCACCATTAAAATAGCAATCCACCAAAGTCAGAGCTCACCTGACTGTTAGAGGGAACAGTGAGCAAGTGACCCTCTGATTGGTTTATTTCATGTTACGCCCAAAATTAACCACAACTGCGATTAATTAAGAGAATTAGTACTTGAGTACTTTTGCGTGTTTTGAGCTGCTTTTATCTTTCCAGCACTAAAAGTGAATAAATGTATTTTCACAGAATGTGTTTAAGCCCAAAGTAATACATTCAGAGAGAAAATAAAATAATGAAGTTGTTCATTTATGCTGTAAAAACTGCTAAAATTAAAGGAAAGATAACAAGGGTTCAGGAAACTCTGAAAATGTGTCACAGGTCAAACCTACTAGCACTATTAGCACTTTTCACACTGATCGAACATCTAACGCACATTTAATGACTGTCTGGAAACCAGAGGGGGCTGTAAACACAGAATATGTTAACTGGGGCTTTTCCAGGTATCAGAATTCAGCAGACAGCAGGCGTCTGAACTCACGCAGACCGAGTAATCACAGTATAATCCATACTCATAAACCTGAACACAGCCAGAGAGATAAATCACACAAACAACACCACGGGGAGCAGCCCACAGCAAAAACACCACTCAGAAATACACGTAAAATATACCAGACATGAAAAAAGACTTGAGGAGAACAAACTAGAGTCTAAATTCAGGTGAAAGATACAGCATTTACACACTCTTCACTCTTCTGTACATCACTGTCTGTCTGAAACTTGATTTTGTAGCATGATTAAACATGTTCTATGCAGAAAAACTCATTCCTGTTACTCAAAATATAAAAATAACAGGAGTGAGTGCCAGTAACAGGAGTGAGCAGGTCCACCATTTCTTTCAAACAAAGACTTTCTTCAGAGAAAATCAAAGGAATTAGTTGACTTGCTTTTAAACATGCTTTTTAAATGAGTCACATGAGTTTTGGAACCATCTTTGCATTAGAAACCTTGTAAAAAATGAAGTAAAGCTGCCTGAGATTGATCAGTACATGTTTTGAATAGTTAAATACATGTGCATGTGTTGAAAAAATAGATTTATTTTTTAAGTTTTGTTCAGAAAGTTACAATAAGCTAATTTTTTAAACATCTGTAAAATACAGTAGTTGGATTGTTTAGTTGAATTTTGAGTAAAATTTAGTTCATTACATTTTCTCTTTAGTAAAATCGTTATTTGTTTCAGTGAGTGTGTTATCTGGCATTTCATATTTATTGACTAAATATCAGAACATCTCATATTTAGGCATCTTCTGGACATTCGGTGGGCAATTGAATTCCACATTCAGCTATTATTTACGGCACAAGAATAAAGTAATATTACATATGAGCAGAAAAATGCTACTTTCCATCTGTGCTTCTTCAAACTGCACCTCAAATAGCTTCCCTACTTTTCCCTCAGAATATTCCGATTTTATTCTTGTAATATTAAAACCTTAATCTCATAATTCTACAACTTTTAATGGCACAACTTTATTCTCATTATACAGTTGCACATAAAAAAATATGTGAACCCTTTTATCCTCTTCTGTAACACAGATGCTGAGAAATATCATAGAGAATGCACAGTATTAAGATATTATCATAATTTTTGGGTAACTTATCGTGATAATATTGATAATATCATGAGATATCTTGTGATTCCCACCTCTAAAGGATAATAGGGTTTATCTTTCAGTTCCTCAGCTTTTGGTTGAGGCTTCATCTGAGGGTTTGCTGAGCTTTACTGAGCAATTTAATCAAGTGTGAGTTTCTTATTGGGAATTGATGAACCAATTATGTTTGGTTTAGAGAGACAGATGTTAAATTACTAATCTACTGTCTGGTGGATGAAATTGTCTACCTGCTCAAGATTAGATAGGAGGAGAGAGAGAGCGAGAGAGAGAGAGAGAGAGAGAGAGAGAGAGATCTAGCAGGTGTTTGTGATTCAGATTGTGTGGAGGAAAATCAATGCTCTGATTAGAGCTCTGGGTAAAGGCAGGGAATTTATGCGGCACTTTCTCTGCAAGTATTGCTGCATTTATAGTATAATAATACCAATCATCAAACCCTGCTCTCTCTGACCTGAACACAGACGCACACGCAGATCACAGACAAACACAGTCATAAAATGAGTCCAGAGCGAGCATCAGAGCATCTAAACCATCAGTATCAGATAAACGTATGCCCAGTTTCTGCATTATAGCTATTATTAGGGGTGTGACGGCGAGATTAAATGTGACAATATTTCTCGTCAAGCTTTAACCTGTCTCGCGGGAAAAAAATAGTTTAGTGTGGATTTTTTAAGCGGGATCTGGCAACACAGCAGGAGTGCAACTACTTTCTGGAGTGCAAACATAGTATCAGTACCAGTAAGCTGATTGGCTGTTTCTCCTGAGAAAAATATTTGGGGCTTTCATTTGGCGCTCCCTTTAGTTTTTGAGGTTTTCTTAAATTTTTTATTTTTAAATCTCGTCTCGTTCACGTGAACCCAGCATGGTGTCTCGTCTCGTGATATTAGTGTCTCGTCACACCCCTAGCTATTATATCACACAGCAGGAATAATACAGCATAATTCAGCAGTTAAACTGAGAGTACATTTCACTTTTTTTGTCAGATAAACCATCTACTGTATTTCCCTAAACATAATCTTTATTAAATCAGTTTGATAAGCAATACTAATTTTACAACAGTTAGTTACATATTCATAAATTTACAACAGTTGGCTGAGAGGCGTTCTATGCGTACCGTTATCAGCCGGTAATGCACTGTAACCGAAAGCTCTCCGTGTATTACTGTATTACTCCGCCACATTCAGGTAACCTTGCAGCAATGCAGCGCTTACAAGCCAAACAGCAACAGCGCAGCTACAAACAGAACAGCTATGGAACTATTTTAACTGCCGGAGTTTTTATAATCAAACAGATCCTATTTTCTCCTCCTCTTTAACTCTTTAAAATCTTTCAATAAACAGTGATAATGAAACTGTGTTATAATCTCAATATTAGTCATTATTCACATCTGATTTTATGATATAGAGCGGATTTTGGGGCTTTGACGTGGTGGAATTGCCCAAGCAGCAAATCACAGAGTCTGATGAAAGAGTTTATTAGCGTTAGTTTAGCTGTGAAAGAAACGTTATGAGTATCGCGGGGGGAGCAGCGCTGCACATCTTTATAACGAAAGCTGTATCTCTAAAAACATTTTGTTCTTTGAGTTTTAGAGCCATAAAATTGACTGTGGGGGAAGGCAGCAGTGCTCTGCTGCAGTGCTGTTAGCCAATCAGAGGCGAGATGTTTGCATATTATATATGTATGAATATTCATGAGCAAGAGGCGAAGGTCTTTCTTCAGAGACCACTAATCCAGTGAACTAACGCAGGGCTATACAGAAACACCGGAGCACTTTATATTTTCACAAAAAACGTCTCAAATGGCTTCATTCATTCTAGAGACACTAGACATTTTAAAATGAATGAAAAATGATGGAATGAGACATTAAACATTTTATGTATGTTTATGTATAAAAATGTTTTTTTTTTGTCATATAATGATGCTGTTTTTGCAGGATAGAATCTGATACCACATACAGGCTGAATGTATTGGGGAATGAATTGTAGCGTTTAGTAGAGCGACAGCGTAGTGCTGCATCAAAAGAGAGAACATCCACTCCAGTGAACGTCTGTCCTCCTTCAGACCCTGTTAGTGCAAAATTGAGCTGAAGGAACAGAGCGATTTCAGCTGCACTGTGAAGGAAATTACAGTGGAGGACTGGAGGATGAAATCAGAGAAAACCTCTCTGGCCCTGGAATAGGAATGAAATTCTCAGAAGCTGAAAAAAAAGCGACAGCAATTTCGAGATTTCGAGAGTAGAGTCGAAGAGTTCGAGAAGGAAATCAAAACCAAGTGGTCGACCACAGATCAGAGCTGTCTGAAGACAATGGAGAGATCCACAAAGTGCCCTGAACTTCATATTTTAAAGTAGAACTGTTTTACCTAAACAGTGTATATTATTATCTTTAATACTTGATGTTAACCAGAAGTCTCTAATCAGCCGTAACATTAAGGGCCATATTTTAGTGATCTATAACGCAGCAGTCCATTGTAGATTTAGGGGTGTAAAAAAACACCTTGTGCAGCTCAAAAGGCAAGAACTAATTCTCTTTATTAATCAAGGGTGTGTTTAATTTTGGGCGTAACGTAAAAATAAACCAATCAGTGTGCCAGTAGTCATTCCCTTTAAGAGGCAGGTGATCTCTGACTTTGGCGCGTTCGTATCTTAACAGCGCGGCGCATTTGTGAGTCTCAGAGACAGATACAGATCTGTGCGTTTACGCTGTGAAGATACACCAGCAGCTCATTTAAAGAAACAGTAATATTATTTTAATTTTTATTCTGTTTATTATTGAGTTAAAATTCGGGTTAGTGCTCTGCAGCGTGTGTGTGTTTAATGAGCACCTATAGGACTGGGCGGCTGACTGTTGACTGTTGTCAGGGTTTTAATCAGTCAGTGGAGTTCCTGTATTTCCCACCGCCAAAATATAGAGAAACACATCAAAAATTTACCTGAACTCACCTCACTTCCAGACCACCACACCCATCAGTGTAGATATATTACTAAAGTCTGGCACTATTTTAACAGCGTGGGAGCAAGGCGTGAAAATAGACTGTTGACGGGGTGTAAGATAACAAAGAGCATCACGACTCGCCTTGGTTCCTAAAATTTTAATCTTTCCAGTTATTTGTCAAGATGTTCCTAGAACATTTTGTTTAACATTTGCAAATGTTCTGGTAACATTGCGACAATATTTAGCAAATATCATTTTAAGGTTATGAAAAAAAAAATAACATTAAAGAGCGCTTCATGCAACGTTTAACATTTTGAAAATGTCAGAAGAACTCAATGTTACAATTTATGCTTCCAAAAACATTCAGTCTATCTGTCAAAGACATTTCTGGAACATTTTGTTTAGCACTTTTAAACATTTTATTGACGTTGCTTAAACCTTGTGGGGACCTCGTTTTAAGGTTGTCAAAATGTTTTTTGAAAATTCAAAGAAAGTTTTATGCAATGTTTTTTATATGTTTTTTCCACATTACAGATTATATATTTTTTTGTTTTTTTTATATAACATATTTAATATAGTTGACATTGCTAATGTTAACTGAATTGTATTTGTCAATCTAATATTACTTATTTTATTTGCATTTAAGTATCCACTATTAACATCTTAATTCTTAAGTAACTAAAGCCCTATCCGGATGGGATTAGTTTCTCAGGGAGATGTCTGTGCAAAATATTTCACACTTCTACTCAGTGATAAAAGTCCTTCATCCGGACTGCAATTGTAAGAACAGGAGGATCAGTGAGTTTTTAGGCTTTTTTCTCGGTCATGTGACATCAGTAGCGTTCAGTAGCTCCTCCATTTCCACTCGCTGTTGTGTTTTTTTTTACGTGGATCTCCGTGAAAACAGAGTGCACCCAAAGTGTAATTACGGTGCGCGGCAGTGGACAAATAGCTATTTTATTAAACACGAGAAGATGAAACTCAGAGATGTGGATCCGGACAGGACTAAAATTACCGGAGGACCACGATTACAGGAGTTCAGTAATTGTAATTTTTTTCAGAGGACGTCTAAGAAAAACACGTACATGATCGTTCTGGACGGGAATAAAATCACAGAGGATAAAAACCCCCATAAAAGAGAAACTAATCCCGTCCGGATAGGGCTTCAGCCTTTTTCAGCTTTTTGCTGACTCCTCCCTCAGTTCCAATTTGATAAAGTCTAAAAAAATGGGAGAGGTAGTTTTGTTAGAGGTACTGGTGTACTAGTGATGTATGGGTTTAAGGGGCGGGGCTGAAGTAAGAGCTGATGGGGCTGAGCAGTGTAACAGTTTGATAGAGTTGATAGAGTTTAGTGGCTCTTTAAGAAGAAGAAAAGTGTGATTAATCGTGATTAATCACGCAAAATTGTTGCGATTAATCTCATTTTTATTTTATTTATTTTTATTTAACATTTTAAAACATTCTGTTAACCTTGCTGTAGCATTAGGAGTACCTCATGTTAAGGTGTTTTATTCAATGTTCATCAACATTTTAAAAACGTCATAAGAATGTTTGCTTAACATTACAGTTCATGGTTATGGTTTTCAGTCAATCAAAAGAGCACTTTATTCAATGTTTTTTTCTACTGTTGGAAAACTTAAGAAGGACGTTCTCACAACGTTACAATTTATAGTTCCTAAAACGTTTTATCTTTTTATCTTTGTCTTTTATCTTCTTTCTGTTAAGATGTTGCTAGAATGTTTGATTTAAAAATGTTAAACATTCTTTTAACGTTTTTTAAAGGTCAAAAAATGTTCGCTCAATGTTACAATTAATGGTTCCTAAAACATGTAATCTTTTAAGTTTTCTATCAATTAAAGGATTTTTTGTTTGTTTTAGGCGATGTTTTTTTAACGTTAGGAAAATTTAAGAAGAACTTACTCTCAGTGTTTTCCTAAAATGATTAGTCTTTGCAATTTTCTGTCAAGATGTTACTAGAATGTTTGATTTAAACATTTTAAACATTCCTTTAACGTTGCTTCAGTGTTATGAGTACCTCATGTTAAGGTTAACAACACAGGCTTTGGTTCTTAAAGCACATCATCTTTTTTTAACTGTTAAAAAAGCGTTTCATACAATGTTTTTTTTTTTTTTTACCATTTTGAAAATGTTAGAAGAATGTTTGCTCAATATAACAATTTATTGTTACTAAAACATAAAGTCTTTCTTTAGTGGCTCTTTAAGAAGAAGAAAAGTCTGATTAATTGTGATTAATCACGCAAAATTGTCGCGATTAATCTCATTATTGTTTTTTTTATCAATTGACCACTCTAATCTGTTTGTATCTGCAGCAGAGGAACATGCTTATTTCGGTCAGATGGAAGTGTAGCATCTCTCGAGCTAAAACAGGCTCTTTTGGGTTTGGAGAAAAAGGATGAGATGATGTTCTTCTCTCTGATCAGGGAAAAAGATGAGTAAGATGAAAGAGACTCTTCCCTCGTTAGCGAGCGCTGGTGTCGCTGCACATTAACGAGAGGATAAAGCTCCACGTGCCGGGGTCTCAGAGCGTGAAAAGCTGGAGGTGACCCATCCTCTCCAGAAGCTTTTATAAACAGGGCTGAGTGTGAACCAGCAGGACATGTGAGCACAGGATAAGTGCATGTGCTCACCAGCTGCTCGTGCATCTCATCATCCACTCAGCGCTGGAGCTCCAGAGAGGAGATCATACGCTGCTCTCTGAATCACTGCATGGAGAGATTTACATATCACCAGCGTCTCCTGGTGCGACGAGAACAGAAAAGACCCCCACATCACCAGATAAACTCATGAACTGCATTTTAAAAACATGTTTTCTCAACTTCAGAGTGTTAGAAAGTTTAATGCAATTTTTAACAACATTTTAAAAAAAGGTCAGAAGTATTATCGCTCAATATTACAATTGATGGTTCCTAAAACATGTAATCTTTTAAGTTTTCTATCAATTAAAAGATTTTTTTGTTTTTTTACGAAGTTTTTTAACGTTTGAAAAATTTAAGAACTTTCTCTCAGTGTTTTCCTAAAATGATTATTCTTTGCAATTTTCTGTCAAGATGTTGCTAGAATGTCTTATTAACACATTTAAAACATTCTTTTAACGTTGCTGCAGCGTTATGAGTACCTTATGTTAGAGTTAACAACACAGGCTCTGGTTCTTAAAGCACATCATCTTTTATTTAACTATTAATAAACCGTTTCATACAATGTTTTTTTTTTTTTTACATTTTGAAAAATGTTATACATTTTATACATTGTTGTTTTAATGTTTGAAAAATGTTAGAAGAACTTTCTCTCAACATACAATTTATGGTTCCTAAAACAGGAAATCTTTCAAGTTTTCTGTCAAGATGTTGCTAGAATGTTTGATTTAAAAATGTTCAACATTCTTTTAACGTTTTTTAAAGGTCAAAAGTATGTTCGCTCAATGTTACAATTGATGGTTCCTAAAACATGTAATCTTTTTAGTTTTCTATCAATTAAAAGATTTTTTTGTTTTAGGCGATGTTTTTTAAAGTTTGGAAAATGTAAGAAGAACATTCTCTAAGTGTTTTCCTAAAATGATTAGTCTTTGCAATTTTCTGTCAAGACGTTCCTAAAATGTCTTTTTTAAACATTTTAAACATTCTTTTAATGTTGCTGCAGCGTGGTTATGGTTTTCAGTCAATCAAAAGAGCACTTTATGCAATGTTTTTTTCTTTCTACTGTTGGAAAACTTAAGAAGGACGTTCTCACAACGTTACAATTTATAGTTCCTAAAACGTTTTATCTTTTTATCTTTGTCTTTTATCTTCTTTCTGTCAAGATGTTGCTAGAATGTTTATTTAAAAATGTTAAACATTCTTTTAACATTTCTGCAGCATTATGAGCAACTAATGTTAAAGAGCGTTTTATGCAATGTTTATCAACATTTTAAAAACGTCAGGAGAACTTTCTCTCAACATTTACAATTTATGTTTTCTAAAGCCTGTAATCTTTTCCGGCAATTCAAAGAGCACTTTATGCAATGTTGTTGTTTTTTTTTTGTTTTTTTTTTAACATTTGGAAAACTTAAGAAGAACATTCCCTCAACGTTACAATTTTTGCTTCCTAAAATGATTAGTATTTGCAATTTTCTGTCAAGATGTTGCTAGAATGTCTTATTTAACACTTTAAACATTCTTTTAACGTTGCTGCAGCATTAGTAGTACCTCATGTTAAGGCGTTTTATGCAAATCAACATTTTGAAAACGTAATAAGAATGTTTGCTCAACATTACAGTTCATGGTTATGGTTTTCTGTCAATCAAAAGAGCACTTTAGTCAATGTTTTTTTTTTTCTACTGTTGGAAAACTTAAGAAGGACGTTCTCACAACGTTACAATTTATAGTTCCTAAAATGTTTTATCTATTTATCTTTGTCTTTTATCTTTTTTTCTGTCAAGATGTTGCTAGAATGTTTGATTTAAAAATGTTAAACATTCTTTTAACGTTTTTTTAAAGGTCAAAAGAATGTTCCCTCAATGTTACAATTAACGGTTCCTAAAACATGTAATCTTTTAAGTTTTCTATCAATTAAAATATTTTTTTTGTTTTAGGCGATGTTTTTTAAAGTTTGGAAAATTTAAGAAGAACTTACTCTCAGTGTTTTCCTAAAATGATTAGTCTTTGCAATTTTCTGTCAAGATGTTGCTAGAATGTCTTATTTAAACATTTTAAACATTCCTTTAACGTTGCTTCAGTGTTATGAGTACCTCATGTTAAGGTTATCAACACAGGCTTTGGTTCTTAAAGCACATCATCTTTTTTTAACTGTTAAAAAAGCGTTTCATACAATGTTTTTTTTTTACCATTTTGAAAATGTTAGAAGAATGTTTGCTCAATTTAACAATTTATTGTTACTAAAACAAAGTCTTTCAAGTTTCTGTCACTTTAAAGAGAATTTTCTGCAATGTTTTTTAACGTTTGGAAAATGTTAGAAAAATGTTTGCTCAACATTACAATTTATGGTTCCTAAAACATGTAATCTTTCAAGTTTTCTGTCAAGATGTTGCTAGAACTTTTTATTCAACATTTTAAAACATTCTGTTAACGTTGTTGTAGCATTAGGAGTACCTCATGTTAAGGCGTTTTATGCAATGTTCATCAACATTTTAAAAACGTCAGAAGAATGTTTGCTCAACATTACACTTCATGGTTATGGTTTTCTGTCAATCAAAAGAGCACTTTATTCAATGTTTTTTTTTCTACTGTTGGAAAACTTAAGAAGGACGTTCTCACAACGTTACAATTTATAGTTCCTAAAACGTTTTATTTTTTTATCTTTGTCTTTTATCTTTTTTTCTGTCAATATGTTGCTAGAATGTTTGATTTAAAAATGTTAAACATTCTTTTAACGTTTTTTTAAAGGTCAAAAAATGTTCGCTCAATGTTACAATTAATGGTTCCTAAAACATTTAATCTTTTAAGTTTTCTATCAATTAAAAGATTTTTTTTTTGTTTTGCTTCCTAAAATGATTAGTCTTTGCAATTTTCTGTCAAGATGTTGATAGAATGTTATATTTAAACATTTTAAACATTATTTTAATGTTTCTGCAGCATTATGAGGATCTCATGTTAAGGTTAACAACACATGCTCTGGTTCTTAAAGCACATCATCTTTTTTTAACTGTTAAAAAAGCGTTTCATACAATGTTTTTTTTTAACATCTTGAAAATGTTAGAAGAATATTGCTCAACATTACAATTTATGGTTCCTAAAACATGTAATCTTTCAAGATTTCTTTTAAGATGTTGCTTGAACATTCTTTTAACGTTGCTGCAGCATTAGTAGCACCTCATATTAAGGTGTTTTAAGCAATATTCAACATTTTGAAAACGTCAGAAGAATGTTTGCTCAACATTACAATTCATGTTTATGGTTTTCTTTCAAACAAAAAAGCACTTTATGCCATGTTTTTTCTACTTTTGGAAAACTTAAAATGTATAGTTCCTAAAATGTTTCATCTTTTTTTCTGTCAAGATGTTGCTAGAATGTTTTATTTAAAAATGTTAAACATTCTTTGAATAATTCTGCAGCATTATGAGCAACTAATGTTCAGGTTAACACAAAACATGCTTTGGATGTTCAAAACATGTTTTTTTTTTCACTTAACATTACCATTTATGGTTATGGTTTTAGGTCACGTCAAAAGACGTTTAATTTTTTAACGTTTGAAAAATGTGAGTGCGTTCTCACAACTTTGTGGTTTCTAAAACATTTAATCTTTCTAATTTTCTCTCAAGAACATTTTATTTAACATTTTTAAACATTCTTTTAATGTTGCTGCAGCATATGAGTACCTAATGTTCATGCTTTGGATGTTCAAAAAATGATTTATGCAATGGTTTTCAACATTTTGATACCATCAGAAGAGCTTTTCCCTTAACATTAAAATGTATGGGTTTTGAAACATTCAAATATACTGTGATTTTTATTTTATTTTATTTCAGTTTGCAAAACTTAAGAAGGGCGTTCTCTCCGCTACAATTTATGCTTCTAAGTTCAAGTTTTCTGGACACTCTGCGAACCTTTTATTAGCGTATTTATTTTTATGAAAACATACATATATTTACATATATATTTACATATATATTTAAATATATATTGAAATATATATTTACATATATATTTAGCTTCTCGTCCTTCAGAAAGCAGTTAACCGAAGTGTCCCTGAAGCACCAGAAGCATCTGCAAAAACCTTCCTCACACAGAACAGGCCTGAGCAGGTGAAACACGTGCTGAATGTACCCTGTATTTGTATTTCTTGGTATGGTGCTGGAGCTCATCCAAAGATCCTCATTTACCAATTGAGAGTGCCGCTGAGAGCCAGCGTGAAAGCTTTTCACACCGCGTGAGAGCTTCTCCGAACACTTCAGAGACGCACGTGAATGCCACGTGTTAACCTCAGACGAGAGGCTTCTCTATATCAGTCACGTGTATCAGGGTTAGATTGGGACTTTCTTTAGCAAACACTGAAATACTGAAGTAGGATTTCTAGCATTTTTAGAGCTTTCTAAACAACTATAAATAATTAAAAATACAAGACTAGCTCTCTTATGAGTAAAGATATTATAGTAGACTGCTAATACTCAAATTCTAATATTGCAAATTACAAATGTATTTATTATACATACAGTATACAGCTTTTATTGTCAATACATCTGAGTACAAGCACACAGGAACCAATAGGATCTGACACAATGCACCAAAATGCAACAAAATGTGCATCAAACAGCTCTGGAAAAAATAAGAGAGCACTTAAAAATGATGAGTTTCTTTCATTTTACCAAAATAAAAACCTCTGGAACATAATCAAGAGGTAGGGTGAGATAGTCCAGGTCGATAACAACATAGGCACTATAGGAGAAAAAGGCAAAATTATAATCAAAAATACAAAAAAATGGGTCAAAGACAGTAGGGGAACTGCTTTATATAGATGCATAGAACCAAATTTAATACTCAGCGGGGAGTAAGTGAAGTACCCTTGTAAAAGAAAAGTGTATTAAAAAAAAAATATATATATATATATATATATATATATATGTATATATGTATATATGTATATATTTAAAATATGTACTTAAATACATTCTAAATGTATTATTTGGACATTTTAGTCATGATTAAGCTTCTGCGAACTTAAGTGGATTTAGGTATGTGCTTTTTAAAACACTTTTTTAATACACTTGAAGTATATTGTAAATGTACTACTTTGCATATTGATGCACATAGTGTACAATTATAATGGTACTAAAAAATACTCTAAGGTGCACTTTAAGCACTAGGCTATTTAATGACTCTATTAACAGTACATATTTTCTATCAACACAACATATAATTAAAAGCATATTTCTTAAAAATACATTTCGTGAAAATACAGAGAATATACATTTAAAGTGTATTTTCTTTTATAAAGTATATAAAGTATATTAAATTGAAAATGCACTTTTAGTATTCTTCACCTAATTTGAACATACCTTAAGTACTCTTAGGTATACTGTATTTCCTTTTGATAAGGGTAGTAAAGGAAATAAGTGAAATCAATACTCAGGTGATTTCCAGATCGTGAGGGAGTGAATGAGTGATGTCAGTGTGTGGTGCAGTCTGGGAAAAGGAGTGTGGAGCTGGGAGATCACAGGTGCAGGAGCGTCTTCGTTGCCAGGTGTGACAGAAAGTCTCATTTTTCTAAATCAACTGTACTTAATTTTTTGTTCTGTCAGTTGTCATTTTGGTTTAACAGAAGATACAAGAGAAATCAACATTAGCCTTCACGCTACTACACCACTATGTTCAATATTACATTAGATGTTTATGAAAAACATTGCCTGGTCAATGGAAGTGGAGTTATGCATCCATAACTGAGTTTTGGGAGTTGATCCACGCCCTCACTCCTCCCACTTCCTTCCCTATTTAAATCGTCACTTCCTCTCTACATGCTCGTTGAACAACCTCGCAGTTGAACGACCCCGCTGAACATCACCCGCTGAACATCAACGGCTCTGCTGTGGAAATTGTGGATAACACCAAGTTCCTCGGTGTTCACATTGCAGAGAACCTCACCTGGTCCCTCAACACCAGCTCCATAACCAAGAAAGCCCAGCAGCGCCTCTACTTCCTGCGGAGACTGAGGAAAGCACATCTCCCACCCCCCATCCTCACCATGTTCTACAGAGGGACTGTAGAAAGCATCCTGAGCACCTGCATTACCGTCTGGTTTGGGAACTGCAACACCTCAGACCGCAAGACCCTACAGCGGATAGTGCGGACAGCTGAGAAAATCATCGGAGTCTCTCTTCCCTCCATCACCGAGATCTACACCACACGCTGCATCCGCAAAGCCACCAGCATTGTGGACGACCCCACCCATCCCTCACACGGACTCTTCGCTCTGATGCCGTCCGGCAGAAGATACAGGAGCATCCGAGCCTCCACTACTAGACTCTGCAACAGCTTCATCCACCAGGCAGTCAGACTTCTCAACGCACAGAGACAGAACTGAACCCCACCCCACCCACCACTCACCCAACACACTCACACAAAACTAAACTGTACACCCACCCCCTCCTTTACACACACAAAGACTGAACTTCACCCACACACACACCCAGTCAGCACACAGAGGCTGACATGACTTTATTTGCTGCACTCTTAAAAACTATAAACTCTACCTCAGTAACTGCTGTGATTATATATGTTCTATATGTTACAGTATGTCACACATCTCTGCACCTTATCCTCACTATACACTTTATTATACCGTATCGGTACTGCACTGTCCTGTCTTTAAATTGTCTCGTCCTTTGTATTTATTGTATTTATTGTTATTTAGTGTTATAATTTTATAATTTTATGTTGCACTGTCATCACTCCTGCACTTTATGTTGTCTATTGCTTGTTGTTCTATGTTGCACCATGGTTCTGGAGGAACGTAATTTTATTACACTGTGTACCTGTACTCAGACGTAATGACAATAAAAGCCTCTTGACTTGTCTTAACCCCGCGATTGAACAGCCTCGCAGTTAATCAGCCTCGCCTGCTGCGTTAACTCCCGCTCCTTACCTGCTTCACGATGGTACTCCGCCTCTATGTCTCCTGCGGCTGGCGTCCAACCTCGCACGACCAGCTGTTCTCGTCCACACCTACTCCTCCACCGCCACTGCTGCCGGCTGGTGTCTGCTCTCCTGGCTCCTCAGCCCGGTCTGGCCGCTACCAAAAGGTTCCCTCCGGACTTCTTTCTCTCTCTCTCACCTCTGCCGCTCCCGGCGCCCACTGCGTTCTTCCGCCGGGCCCGCTGGCGGGCCATGGCTCCGCCTCCGTGCAGTCTCGTAGGGCGGTGCTCGAGCCTGGCCACTCCTCCTCCTCCTCTCTCTCTCCCTCTCTCTCTCTCTCCTATTCCTCTGTCTGTCCCAGGCCCCCAGCTTTTCCCTTCCAAAACGTGCCACCGGAAGTGTGCTGCTGAGGGATGAGAGGACCATTTGAGCGAAGCTATCCATTCACTTCCATTCATTTCGGGGTGTCTTTGAACTAATAATAAATGTATTTCCAAGCCGTTTTCGATTATGACACGGACCATGTTCTTTTTTACAAAGAACGGCTTTTCTGCCATTTGATCCAAGAGATAATAATCTGTTCATAGCTTTAGAAAATAACATTTTTATAGAACTATGCTAACGATGACAAACTATGAATATTCCTCAGTAAATCCGTGGACTAATATTGGGTATCAGTAATTCTAGTTTATATCTGCTGTTCATTTAATAAAAGCCCCATTCTGGGACGGAATGGAGCTTTTCTCACTGTGGACTGAATAGGTCTGTGCAGCTCCTATTAACAGTACGGTTGTTTGCACGGCGCGCGAAAGATTTGCGTCATGCTGGCGCCTGCGCAATCTCTCACTTTCCCGGTTAACGCCCCACGAGAAGCCGATCAGGAAGTGACACGATTGGCCTCACCTGGCTCCGTTGAAATCAGCGGGATGGCTTGGTCCAGTTAATATATACTGTCAATGGTCTGTCCTTCCTACTCCTCTTGTCTCCCATTGCCACCATCTTCCCACTCCATCGACTCCCTCCTGCTACGCGACGTGCGTCAGCGGCTGCTTTTTGGGACTTTTAAACCACATGTACACCATGTGCATCATTCCACAAAGTCGTTCAACACCATCTTTCCACTTGAACTGCTTTCTGACTCCTAGGACCTCACCCTCTATGCTGTTATTCCAGTACACTCCCATACTTGAATAGGCTGGCAACACCTTCAAACACCTTAATGAATTAATTCCCTACCTTTCTTTCCTTAGACCTGCACACTGCCTTCCTCATGCATCGGCTTATCCACTGGCTTTCTCAAAGACTACAAGGTTGCACTTCCAACACTCAGACGCTGGAGTTCCCAAGCCTTTTAAAGTCAGACCTCTTCTTAAATCCTTGCAGTGGTCGAAAGTTCTGATTTAACTTTTGGGGCTTCGGCTTCACGCTTTACAGCGAAGCTGCCCTGAACTCCACCCCAATACTCTGAGTTCGCTCCCCCTCTTTTCTTCTTCTCTGCCCAGTCAAGGGCGTGGGTCAATACTAGCAAAAGAACCTTTAGATCAAAGTTACAGACTTTAGCTTTATAAAGCGTCTTCATGCAGTTATACAGTATGTAGGGATGCACCCTATAGCTTTATATTCCATAACCCTCCCTTCCCCCCTTTGTATGCCAGCCTGCCTTTATTGAATCATTAAAGGTCATATTCTTGACCTCAACATCTGATAATGTGCATCATTCTAGGGTCAAGAGCTGCACGTCTATAGAATTATATAATAAATAAAATGTGTCTTTTAAAAGTCTTGGAAAATTACGTATGGTCTGATAACATAATTGACATAATTTCCTCTTTACTACTTAAATATACTTACTCTTCCCCTCACCTTAATAACAGCAGCAGCCCTTTAAGATCAGGATCAGAGCTGATTCTGAGAGAGTTCATCCCAATTACTCCACTCTTCTGCTTTCCATTGTGCTAAACTCTAAACACTGAGCCTATCATAGGCCGGGATGATCAGTGTAAGATGTATATGATGTTCTGGAGTCTGGAGGTTGTTCGGTTTGAGACAGTAGGAGGACTGTAAATAGAACCTTCAAGGACTTTTAAGATGAAAGAAAAGAGACATTTGATGTACTGATGTTGTTCCATCATATTATTCCATGTAATGCAGTAATCTTCTGCAGTATAAATATTTGATATACAGTACAGGCCAAAAGTTTGGACACACCTTCTCTTTTTCAATGCGTTTTCTTTATTTTCATGAGTAATATTTACATTGTAGATTCTCACTGAAGCATCAAAACTATGAATGAACACGTGGAGTTTTATGTACTTAACAAAAAAAAGGTGAAATAATTAAAAAAACATGTTTTATATTCTAGTTTTTCCCTTTGCTCTGATTACTGCTTTACACACTCTTGGCATCATTCTCTCAATGAGCTTCAAGAGGTGGCCACCTGAAATGGTGACTTCAGTTGTGCCTTATCAGGGTTAATTAGTGGAATATCTTGCTTTATCAATGGAGTTGGGTCCATCAGTTTGTGTTGTGCAGAAGGCAGGTTACTACACAGCCAACAGCCATTTTTTCTCTTCTTCTTCTTCTCCTCCTTCTTTTTCTTCTTCTTTTTCCTCTTCTCCTTTTCTTCTTCTTCTTCTTCTTCTTCTTCTTCTTCTACTCTTCTTATCCTCTTTCTTCTTCTCCTTCTTCTTTTACTTCTCATCTTCTCCTCCTCCTTCTTCCTCTACTTCTTCTTCTCCTTTTCTTCTTCTCCTCCCTATTCTCCTCCTTCTCCTCCTTTTTCTTCTTCTTCTTTTTCCTCTTCTTGTCAGGAAATGGGGATGACCCAGGCAGGGAGACGAGGAGACGGACGCAAGTGCAGGTAGGGTGAGAAATGAATAATTTAATAAATAAATATAAATAAACCAGGAAACGAGAAACAAGTAAACACTTAAACATAAAACAGGGAGATATATACAAGGATCAAGGGAGTGAACTAAATAAATTAAACTAGATAAACAAATAACCAAAAACCAAAACAAACGAGAGAAACCAGAGAACATAAACTAAACCAACAAGAGATAGTAAATAGCAAAATAAACTGGGAGTAAATAAACAAAGAAACAAACGAGGGACTGAATAAATACAATAGTAAACAAGACAGGGATATATACAAGGACAACTAACAAGAGGTTAAACTAGACAGGGAAAAACTAAACTAGACAAGAATAAATAAACTAAGCAGGGAACTAAAGGGAACAAGAAACAAGAAGATGTAAACAAGGAACTAGGGCTAGGGCTAAGGCTGAAATCACAAAGAGACACGGAGAGACAAACAACAGGGGAAGGTGCAAAGACCGACGGAGACAAAGTGGCACAGGGGATCTATTTAAAGAAACAGGAAACACACTAGAATTGGAAACACCTGGGGAAGGGGCGGAGCTACAAATGAGAAACACATGGTGGAAATCTACTGACAAGAGACACAGAGGAGTACAGGTCACGTGAGGAAAACACACAGAGACATGAGACAGGGCTAAGACATGACACTTCTCCTTTTCTTCTTTTTCTTATTATTCTTCTTTTTCTTCTTCTTCTCCTCCTTCTTCTTCTCCTACTTCTCTTCTTCTCCTCCTCCTTTTTCTTCTTCTACTTTTCTTCTTCTCCTCCTCCTTCTTCTCCTCCTTCTTTTTCTTCTTCTTTTTCTTCTTCTCCTTTTCTTCTTTTTCTTCTTCTTCTTCTCCTACTTCTCTTCTTATCCTCCTTTTTCTTCTTCTCCTCCTTCTTCTTCTTTTTCTTCTTCTCCTTTTCTCCTTCTTCTTCTCGTTTTTCTGGGGATTTAAATGTTAAACAGAAGGACAGTGGTGAAGAATTGATTAGTACTTATCTTTGTGTCTTGCTGCGCAAATTAAAACAGTATTAAGCACGGCTTTAAAAAATCTCATATCCACTTTTTATTACTTGCTTTTTATTGGTAAAAATGTCTTTTACAAACTCTATAAGAAGTTTAAAGAAAACGGAAAGTTTGCCTCCTACTGTTGGTCAGTGCTCGCAGGTTTCATAAGTTTGACTGCTTTGACACACTTTCTGTAAATCTGCACTTTTATATTAAAGTTTATCACAGTCTCCCCAGCCCTAATCTCCTCCTGATCTGACTGAGAGCTTCTGACAGATTTCATGAAGCTGATCAGAGAGAAACTCGCTGCCATCTCTTCTTCTCTCAGGGAGAACAGAAAGAGCTCAGCACATCAAATCCCATCATCATACAGAGCTTTTAGAACTGATCTTTAATGTAAAAAAAGAGAGAGCAGGAAAGTACATTGAGAAAAAAATATGCTTCAGAAATGTAAAAGTTTTTACAACTTAAATCTAGTTTTGTTTCTATGTAAGGAAAAAAAATCTTTTTTATGCTACATAAATATATTTATTCTGCTTCTTTATTTTGTATTGGATTTCTGGGTCTTTCTAAATATGGGTCTCAATTAAAATGCTGTGTCAAGATCACACAATAAACAGAAAATTCTTCCACATGTTTTAATAGCTTAATACAGTATATTATTAAAATAGAATAAATAAATAAATACCATAATTGAAATGTTTAATTTATTTAATAATAATAATAATAATAATAATAATAATAATAATAATAATAATAGTTATTTAATAATTATTAATATTTTTCACGGGCATCAAGTGGTCTAGCTGGCTAAGCACTGCCACTATAATTAGGAGATTGTTTGAATCCCACTCATGCAGCTTGGCATCAGCTGCCGGAGCCCAGAAAGAGCACAACTGTCCTTGCTCTCTCAGGGTGGGTACAGTAGATGGCGCTCTTTCCCCTCATCACTAATAGGGTGATGTGGACCAGCACAAGGCTGCGTCTGTGAGCTGATGTAACAGAACCGAGTCGCTGCTCTTTCCTCTGAGCGTTAGCGCCGTGATGCTACTCAGCAGTCCTGCATCAGCAGCAGTTCAAAAAGAGGCAGAGTCTGAAAAATGTCTGTATATTTTGCATTAACCAGATTTGAAGTCCTATAAAATCAGATACTCAAACTGTTATTATACAACATCATTACATTCTTGAAAAACCCTTTATATACTATTAATGATATATGTATGAAGAGATTTTACTGTAAAAAAATTGGAGTAATGGGATGCCAAACATAGGAAAAATGCTTATTCGTTTATGCATAAACTACAGTATATATCTTTTAACCATACAGGGCACCAAAATGGCGAGCACTGGCCCTGCATTCTTCTATATGTCTAATAATGTGTAATTCTGAGTAAATCTTTGAGTAAAATTGTATTGTTACAGTTGCAAGAAAAAGTATGTGAATGTTTTGGGATTATACTTGGATTTCTGCATAAATTGGTCATTAAATGTGTTCTGATCTTCATCTTAACAATAAAGTCGCAACAATAGACAAACACAGCCTGCTTAAACTAATACCACACAAAGATAACAAAATTACATGTTTGCATGGTTTAAAGTCCTGTAAAGATGACTGCAAGAGCACAGCACAGAATGATCAATGAGGTGAGGAAGAATCCTAGAGTAATCTGCAGTTCTGCAGGTCTGATCTGCAACTACAGGAAACGATTGGTTGAGGTTTTTGCTGCTTAAAGAGGATCAACCAGTTATTAAATCCAAAGGTTCACATACTTTTTCCACCCTCACTGTGAATATTAACATGTTGTGTTAAATAAAAACATGCAGACATATATATCAATTTGTGTGATATTAGTTTAAGCAGATTGTGTTTGTCTATGTTTGTGATTTAAATGAATATCAGAACACATTTAATGACCAATTTATATGGAAATCCTAGTATAATTGTCACATCTTTTGCCTGTTTTCTGTCTTTTCTCATGTCTGTTATTCGCACGTGTCCCGGCTTCTCTGTGTTTCTTCCCTGGTGTTTTTCCACTCACCTGTGTCCATGTGTAGCTCCGCCCCTCGTTTCAGTCCCCAGGTGTTACCTGTTCTCTTTCCTGCCTTGTGTGTGTATTTAAGCGTCTCTGTCAGTAGTGTTTTTTGTCGGTTCTTGTGCGTTTTCACGTCTGTCACGTCTGTGTTAATCCCGTCTGTTAGTTGGTCTCCATGTGTCTGAGTTTCTGTTTGGTTTATGTTTTGTTTTCTGTTTTTCAATAAATATTACTTGCATTAGCGTCCGCTCTCCTTGTCCCGTCCTTCAACACAGCGTTACAATAATCCCAAAACGTTCACATCCTTTTTCTTGAAACCTAAGGAAATGATTTATAATCTTGTGGTGGATCTGCAGAGGGTTTGTTATTAGCAGGTGATGTTCGGAGAGATTGTAGGATGTTTTAGAACCACATATGGTCAAACTTAAGTAGCAGTGAAGCATTGAGGTTAGAATGCCAAGTTACCCAACAGAGAAATCCCAGTGCAGTTCAGTTACTACAGTTATTATAATCAATAATCAACACTCCCGACTGCTTATTTATATTTGCAGTAATGGAGGAGACAGCTCAGGTCTGGAGGCTTAGCTGGACGTGAGGAACCCGATTCTGGACGGGGCTTTGTTTCCATTTTAAGAGCGTTCCTGATGCTCTGGATCATTTGTTATTTTAAAGTGGTAATAATCCAGACCGGCCGATCAGTCAACAACTGATAATTATCTTTCAAACAGATCAGCGCTCTGATACTGATACGCCAAACATCCAGACTATTCTCACAACAGCTGAAAGAGCCGAGTGAGGGGCTGAACTGCAGCAGTTGGTGAAGGGGGTGAAGCAGGGACCACCACGATCAGTGTAACATTTAATTTTCATTTAAGTTTCCTTTTTTGGAGCGGCCCGCGAGGTATTTTAGAAATAGATTGAAAGTTGGCCCGCTGTTAAGCAGGTTTTTATATTGTGAGATTCAAAGTTTGAACGCTAGGTGTCAGAAACAGGCCAAAGAGTCTAAAGGCGGAGAGAGTGCGCATTTCTAGCACAGAAAAACGGGCCAAAGAGTCTAAAAGCGGAGAGGATGCGCATTTCTAGCGCAGAAAAACGGGGCAAAGAGTCTAAAAGCGGAGAGGGTGCACATTTCTAGCGCAGAAAAACGGGGCAAAAGAGTCTAAAAGCGGAGAGGGTGCGCATTTCTAGAGCAAAACAACGGGCCAAAGAGTCTAAAAGCGGAGAGGGTGCACATTTCTAGAGCAAAACAACGGGCCAAAGAGTCTAAAAGCGGAAAGAGTGCGCATTTGTAGAGCAAAACAACGGGCCAAAGAGTCTAAAAGCGGAGAGGGTGCACATTTCTAGAGCAAAACAACGGGCCAAAGAGTCTAAAAGCGGAAAGAGTGCGCATTTGTAGAGCAAAACAACGGGCCAAAGAGTCTAAAAGCGGAGAGAGTGCACATTTCTAGCGCAGAAAAACGGGGCAAAGAGTCTAAAAGCGGAGAGGGTGCTCATTTCTAGAGCAGAAAAACGGGCCAAAGAGTCTAAAAGCGGAGAGGGTGCGCATTTCTAGCGCAGAAAAATGGGGCAAAGAGTCTAAAAGTTGGCGTAATTAAGGAGTTTAATATTAAGAGACATCATGAAATTAAACATCAATTTGAAAAATCTTAGTTTACACAACACTGTCAAAGATAAAGATAGTAAGTCAAGTAAAATGGTGTGTAAATGAAAGTAATCAGGAAAATGTATTATATAAAGTGGTATATTTCATTGTTTTATTACAGAGTCTGTGGCCCGTGACTTCAAATATATTTCTCCTTCTGGCCCCCAACAAAAAAATTTGAACACCCCTGCTCTATATCAAGTTTAGTCAAGTCGAGTAGTTTTATTGTCAATACTGCATGTGTACAGGACATACAGAGAATTGAAATCATGTTACTCTCCTTCCCAAATTTTACAGAAAGTACAGAAAATAAGATATATAATATAAAAGAATGGGAGACACTATATGTACAATACAACAAGAACACAAATAGAAATACGTGAGACAGAAGACAATAGTGCAATAGTGATGAGGGGTGATTAAGATGGAATGACAGTACAAGTATAAACAGAACCCGTATAAAACAGTAGTGCAAATATGGTACCGTTGTTTAAGGCTGGTAAAGTGAATGTTTTTTATACGAAAATATGATATTAGGTATAAAACTTCATATTTTTTTTTCCTTTCAGTATAGTGAAGATAAAATGGAATGTAATGTTTCATTCTAGCCTTTTGCACACAGAATTTTAAGAAAAACGAAAAGTTGAATCTTCTCTGGATTTTCAGATCAAAAAATATTTTTATGTTTTTTTAACACAAATCTGATGTTATAATCTCAACTTGCTGAGTTGTTTTAAATTAGTTTTTTTTATAATTACTTTATTCTTTTTTTAATATTTTAATATTTTTTATATTTTCTTTTTAATTCTAATGTTTTGTACTTTAATTCTTATATTCTCATTATTATTCATTTTATCATTTCTTATCATTCTTATAATTTTATTGTACTTCCACTACTATTATCTTTTTCTTTGTTTTATATTTTATAAATTATTTACTTTTTATGTGCCAATTTGTGCAATATATATATATACTCACAGAACGCCTCTCAGCCAATCGCATTGCAGGGTCTAACTAACAATATTCAGAAATCAATATTTGGTGGAATAACCCTGGTTTTAATCACAGTTTTTTCATGCATCTTGGCATCATGTTCTCCTCCACCAGTCTTACACACTGCTTTTGGATAGCTTTATGCTGCTTTACTCCTGGTGCAAAAATGCAAGCAGTTCAGTTTGGTGGTTTGATGGTTTGTGATCATCCATCTTCCTCTTGATTATATTCCAGAGGTTTTCAATTTGGGTAAAAACAAAGAAACCCATAATTTTAAGTGCTCTCTTATTTTTCCAGAGCTGTATTTGTTGCATGACAGGGTGGACAATTTTAATACAAAAAATAAGTAATTTGATAAAAACCTGGTTGATCAAGAGTTGTTGAGATGTTAAATTGTTCATGGTTGCTGAAAATTAGGCTTTACCTCTTCTAAATATGGAGACAATATGAGAAATATTATATAAAATAACAGGGAGGTAAATTTATAAAACCTTATCTGAGCATTTTTACCTTAACTAAAATCACACATCTTACAAAATCTTATTATTACACCTTTCTTTCCTACTCGTCTTCTTCCTGTCTTCTATTTCTCCTTCTCTTTCACCCATTTCATTTCTCTCTTTCTCTCCATCCTCTATACTACTATTTCTCTCTCTCCCTATTTCGTTCCCCCCACTGTTCTCTCTCTCATCTTTCCTCTCTCTTCTTCTTTCTCTTTGTTTCCCTTCTTACTAACAAATCACTCAATACAAATTATGACTTATTATTAACGTATCTGTATGATTCATCAGACATTTGTTAATGTTGTTATTGGCCGTTCTACCAAGTGATTTCTATCATTAGTCAAATAAACTGTGAAGTTCTGGTTCACAGGTCTCCAACATGTTTAATCACTTATTACAAATATTACCCTTTCCAAAAGGTTTACAGGGAAACAACTTCACTTCTTTCCCAATACTAAAGTCTTAAAGGGGCACTAAACCACCTGATTTTAGCTGATTCCACCCTCAAATCAAATTTGAAACAGGTTTAAAAAATGTGAGATGTAGTTTTGGAGGGGCACTGGGTGATGTTTGGGTTTAGAGGCAGGGCGGAAGGAGAGATGATGGCTGAGCTCTAAAAGGTAACTTCTTTCCCAATACTGAAGTCTTAAAGGGGCACTAAACCACCTGATTTTAGCTGATTTCACCCTCAAATCAAATTTGAAACAGGTTTAAAAAATGTAAGGAATGGTTTTGGAGAGGCACTGGATGATGTTTGGGTTTAGAGGCGGGGCAGGAGGGAGAGATGATGGCTGAGCTCTAAAAGGTAACTTCTTTCCCAATACTGAAGTCTTAAAGGGGCACTAAACCCCTGATTTTAGCTGATTTCACCCTCAAATCAAATTTGAAACAGGTTTAAAAAATGTAAGGAATGGTTTTGGAGAGGCACTGGATGATGTTTGGGTTTAGAGGCGGGGCAGGAGGGAGAGATGATGGCTGAGCTCTAAAAGCCGCGAGACGCAGATGGTTGGACATCAGCAGGGGGGTGGGATTATTGATTAATTGATTTACATATTGTGATGTGTCTGTGTACCAAAGTACACAGAAACATCATCCTCGCCTATACCACAGTTAAACCTGAGAGGGCACTACAGAGGTGGAAATTACCACAATAAAATTGTTTTTAAATAGTTAGGAAATGTTTATACTATTTTTAAGCAGGGCTGGTATATTTCATTACTGTAAAAGAGCACATGCAGCTATAAATGAAATTAAATATATATATATATTTTTGGGTTAAGTGCCTCTTAAAGGAAATTTAGTGCTCAATCATTTAGCATTTAGCATGTGCTCTCTATTTTCCTCCTGAGATCCAGAAAAAGGTTTTTTATTTTTAAACACACAAAAAAACAATAAAATATATAATGCGTTTTTTCTATTCTTTGACATACAGTATGTCCATTATAGTGGACACTGGGTTTTGATTGGTCTCAGTATGTAGGGGTTATATAATGGCAATATATTTATTTTTATGTGGATTTTCATTCACATTTCACAGAGGTGACAGGTTTTGCACAGGTGAGTGTGTGAATGTGAATAGCAGCTATTTAAACAGAAATGTATGTATATCCCAGTAGCATATTAAACTGTAAAATGTGAGAAATGTTTTAAGCTAGTAAAATGTTTAACTTTTAAAGGGGGGATTAGTATTAAATGAAAAAATATATGATTAAATGTGAATGCACTGAGAAAGTACAGCAGGAACAGAATTAAATAACTTGTTTAGTTCTCTATATAATCTCTATAATTAACTTTAAAATTATACTATTTAAGGCTAAATGCCTCTAATAGGTGAGTTTACAGCACATCTTTCAAGTACAGAAGTAAAAGGTCACTGAACAAAGGTGATTTCTGTAATCTCTCTCTCTCTTCCATTTCTCACACATCCGCATTCATATTATTGGTGCAATTTTTTCTCTGAAAGACCATTAGCAAGCCAATATAAAAGCCTCCATTCCAGCCCCACTTGATTTAGATATGTGGGCCAAAATGCATCACTGTTATCAGACAGACAGACAGGAGCACACGCCTGCTGCTCTCACTTTCTGCTGAATATTTGTGGCACAAATGAAATATATTACATTTTATTCACACAACACATTAACCACATAATGTACCTGCAGAATAACCCACTTTCGGGAAACGCAAACGCACCTACTGACCTGGCAACCCAGAATCCACAAACCAGAACAAATTGGCTTGATATGCTCGGGATAGATTCCAGGAAACAAGCCGCTACGCTTTAAAATACCAAACAAAATAACGTGCTACAGAAGCCAAGACTCATTTTTTTTCACCTAAATATGCAACCTGGAGGTTTTAACAATATATATTTTAAAAATATAACTCTTTAATATATATAATGAATGTATAATCTGTCAACATATCAATTAAAAAGTTAAAAATGTTGCTCGCTTAAGTAGTTAACCCCTTTACACTAATCTTTTTTTGACTGATGACATTTAATAATCACTTTTTTTGTTAAATTAAGAGAACCATGTTTGTAATTGAGTCGTGTGCATGTTAAAGGGGAGCTTTACTAATTGTGTTAATAAATTAAAAAGACAAACTTTTAGAAGGAAGTTGGGGCCAACATGCATAAAACAAATAAATTAAAGTTTTAAAGTTTCACATTAAACGCATGCATTAACACTGACAACACTAATGTTTACCACTGTAAGTAAGCTAATTTAGTAAGCTAATGCTTCTGTGTTGAATATTTGTCAGACTCTACACACCTGAAGTTGTAAGATTTTATATTAAACGTATGCATTAACATCTGGTAAGAATGGGTAATTGCACCGAGCATGCGGCGGAATCATTCTAAACTGAGCGGGTGTGATGTGGTCTCCTTTCAGAGCGGATGAATTTGATTCCATGTTATGTTCAGTCAGAAACTTCACTCCTTCATTTCTTTAGTTTTACTATGAGTGAATGGAGGAGCTACTGAGCTCTGAGTTTCCTCTTCTGAAGTCCCCGTTGCTCCACCAGCCATTCGCGTTCAGAAAAACTGAGCCGGATCCTCTTTTTAGAGTTTATAGAATGAAAATGGGTTCAGTTCCCTATCTGGGTGAAGTTTCCATATGCTTCACATGTTTATGTGTTTTTTCTCCACCCAGAAGCCAAAAAACATGGAGATCTGGGGTCTCATGTCTCATTAAAGGTGGGTACGTACAAAAAAATTGCATAGGCTACATTCTATACTCAAGGTCAGATGTACTAAATGTGACTTGAATGTGAGAATGTGTTTTCTCTTGCCAGTTTAATGTGTTTTAGAGAATTTTTGGGATTTTATTTTGTGCTTATGAAAGTTTTCAGCTCTGAGCGTACCCAACATTTCAATAGGATTTTCAAGTATTGCAAGTCAAATCAAATCAAATCAAATTTATTTGTATAGCGCTTTTTACAACTGGTGTTGGCACAAAGCAGCTTTACAGAAACATGATTACAGGACAAAGAATCAGGCAAAACATTACACATAGAAAATACAGAATACAGAGCGCGGAGGCAAGGAAAAACTCCCTCAGAGCTGCAGGAGGAGGAAGAAACCTTGGGAGGACCAAGACTCACATTAAAGGGGGGACCATCCTACCACTGGTCAAATGGCTTTTAAATTAATTTTAAAAAGTCTTTCATACATACACATAGGTTTTATATATTCAGGAGTATAGCAGCGCCACTAATGGCTTATAGAGTAAGATGGATGATGAGCAGCTGATCTGTGGTGGTGGTGGAGAAGAGCTGACTTCAGAAACTTCCAGTCTGGCCAGACAGAGGACATGAGAGCCTGAGGGTCCAACATCCCTCAGTATCGGGTCAGACAGGTGGGCAGTCAGTAACTCGGAGGAAAGCAGAGAGATGGAATTAGTTTTGACTGGATTTATGTAAAACAGAGAATATAAAACATTATCAGAGTGTGGCAAATGACTCCGGCAGATCTAAATAAAACAGCCTAACTAAAGGCAGAGAGCCAGAAGGTAACATAGACATGGAGGCTCCCTGAAACACTGGCATCCACCCACTCCACCGTCCACAAACCTGAGTGACCGTGTGCAGTGGGAGAACAACAGCACCAGCATCTCAGTTTACCACAATTTCCTCTGTCCATGAACCCCTGGATCTGCAGCCTTATCTAAAGGAAAAAACATTAATTACCAAAAGCTAAACTAAACAAGTAAGTTTTCAGTCTAGACTTAAAGATTGAGACTGTGTCTGAGTCCCGAACATATTCGGGGAGATTATTCCAGAGTTGTCCCAGGTTAATTGGATCATACTCATATATACAAAAATTGCCGTGGTGTGTATAATGCACACGTGTGTATAGCCAGATATGGATTGGCTTCAGGGCATCTGCTCATGCTGAGCAAAGAAATCCCGTCATTTTTTTTCACCTTCTCTCAGCTGATATCGTCGCTGTCCAATGAAAAACACTCCAAAAGAAACCATCTCCAAAACAGCAGCTTTACAGGAGAGAGAAAAAACCTTGTAAGCTTTCAATGGAAGTCAATGTAAAAAGAGTTTATTTCAGGTCATTTTAAAGAGTTTCTATTTGTCCGTTCATCAAGAAATTTTGACACAGTGTAAGGGACGGTTTGTCTGTTTAAATTATGTAGTAAACTAAAAATTGGCAAAAAGGAGAAGTGTTTTTTATAGGACAGCGAAGATATGCAGTAGACTGGCACTCTGAACTGGGTCAATGCCTCATTGCCTTATGCAGTTCTCCAGATGGACGGTGGTTTCCGGTTAAGAGTACACTGCTTGTGATTGGCTACTGCTTCTCGCCGGTGTGTGTGTGGTTGAGTGCTGAGTGTATACTGACTGTGTGTGGAATGTAATTGTATAAAGCTGGTGTCCTTGGATGTCTAGGCGCTATTTTAGTGTAACTCCATCACCAGAGTGACCCAGATTCTCACGCTTTCCTGTTTTTCCTGTTATTTCCTGCATTTACTACATCAACCTAAAGAACTGACTGTTTACTTACCGCCTAACGCATCCTCCCTCCACAGGAAGCGCTGCATGTACACTACCGTTCAAAAGTTTGGGGTCACTCAAACAATTCACACTTATTCACCACCATACGTTGTGAAATTAATAGAAAATAGAGTCAAGACATTGACAAGGTTAGAAATAATGATTTGTATTTGAAATAACATTGTTTTTACATCAAACTTTGCTTTCATCAAAGAATCCTCCATTTGCAGCAATTACAGCATTGCACACCTTTGGCATTCTAGCTGTTAATTTGTTGAGGTAAGCTTGAGAAATTGCACCCCACGCTTCTAGAAGCAGCTCCCACAAGTTGGATTGGTTGGATGGGCACTTCTGGCGTACCATACGGTCAAGCTGCTCCCACAACAGCTCAATGGGGTTCAGATCTGGTGACTGCGCTGGCCACTCCATTACCAATAGGATACCAGCTGCCTGCTTCTGCTGTAAATAGTTCTTGCACAATTTGGAGGTGTGTTTAGGGTCATTGTCCTGTTGTAGGACGAAATTGGCTCCGATCAGGCGCTGTCCACTGGGTATGGCATGGCGTTGCAAAATGGAGTGATAGCCTTCCTTATTCAGAATCCCTTTTACCCTGTACAAATCTCCCACCTTACCAGCACCAAAGCAACCCCAGACCATCACATTACCTCCACCATGCTTAACAGATGGCGTCAGGCATTCTTCCAGCATCTTTTCATTTGTTCTGCGTCTCACAAACGTTCTTCTTTGTGATCCAAACACCTCAAACTTGGATTCATCCGTCCACAACACTTTTTTCCAGTCTTCCTCTGTCCAATGTCTGTGTTCTTTTGCCCATCTTAATCTTTTTCTTTTATTAGCCAGTCTCAGATATGGCTTTTTCTTTGCCACTCTGCCCTGAAGCCCAAAATCCCGCAGCCGCCTCTTCACTGTAGATGTTGACACTGGTGTTTTGCGGGTACTATTTAATGAAGATGCCAGTTGGGGACCTGTGAGGCGTCTGTTTCTCAAACTAGAGACTCTAATGTACTTATCTTCTTTCTTAGTTGTGCAACGTGGCCTCCCACTTCTTTTTCTACTCTGGTTAGAGCCTGTTTGTGCTGTCCTCTGAAGGGAGTAGTACACACCGTTGTAGGAAATCTTCAATTTCTTAGCAATTTCTCGCATGGAATAGCCTTCATCTCTAAGAACAAGAATAGACTGTCGAGTTTCAGATGAAAGTTCTCTTTTTCTGGCCATTTTGAGCGTTTAATTGACCCCACAAATGTGATGCTCCAGAAACTCAATCTGCTCAAAGGAAGGTCAGTTTTGTAGCTTCTGTAATGAGCTAGACTGTTTTCAGGTGTGTGAACATGATTGCACAAGGGTTTTCTAATCATCAATTAGCCTTCTGAGCCAATGAGCAAACACATTGTACCATTAGAACACTGGAGTGATAGTTGCTGGAAATGGGCCTCTATACACCTATGTAGATATTGCACCAAAACCAGACATTTGCAGCTAGAATAGTCATTTACCACATTAGCAATGTACAGAGTGTATTTGTTTAAAGTTAGGACTAGTTTAAAGTTATCTTCATTGAAAAGTACAGTGCTTTTCCTTCAAAAATAAGGACGTTTCAATGTGACCCCAAACTTTTGAACGGTAGTGTATATGATTGTTTAGTCAGTGATTGAGGAAGAGAGCAGTGTGATCTCTGATATCTCACTCTCCATTCCCCCCACAGCACTTTTCCTGTCAGGGATGTTTTTCTGTGATTGGCACACAGTCGAGTAAATTGGAAAGCCTGCAATTCCACGTCCATTTAATTTAGAAATGTGGGCCAAACGCATCAGACGGCCTTTTTTCTGGCTCTGTAACACATTTCACATTACAGACTCAGGCTGAGTGCTCCATTTCTGTGTTGTTTGTTTGTGCCATCACTGGTACAGCATGGGTCTCATTCACACAGAATGTCATCACTGCTGTCCAATGAAAAACAAATATCTAAATTTAAAAACACACAAAAAAAATCACACTGTGTTTTATTATCAAGTCTAAAGTCAGTGCAGCTTCCCTCTATTGTCAACTTTTATGGAGATGCAGATTTTATTTTCCAGCAGGACTTGGCACACTGCCAAAAGTACCAATTGGTCTTATATAATATTCTAATTTTCTGAGACATTGATTTCTGGGTTTTCATTGGCTGTAAGCCATAATAATCATCAACTATAAAATAAATAAACGCTTAAAATAGATCACTCTGTTTATTTTTTTTTGAGCTGAGGATGGAGTCCGCAAAAATCAGGGGTTTTAGTTACCCTTTAAACACTATTAAAACGTAATATGCCGGTTGCCACAATATATGGTATACACAATTACTTAATATATCGCAATAAACAGACATATCATTGAAATTTATTAACATAATTACTACCATTTTATAAGTTTTTTTTGGTTTTCATTGGCTGTAAGCCATTAACATCAACAACAAAAGAAATAAACGCTTAAAATAGATCACTCTGTGTTTAATACATCTATATAATATATGAGTTTCACATTTCGAACAGAATTACTGAAATAAAGTAACTTACTAAAAAAAAATACTTAAATTTTTAGTATGGCTAAACCCATACATCACCCACCCAATGCCACTCCCATTCTTTAGCCTTTTTTATTATTTGAGCTGAGGATGGAGTCAGCAAAAATCAGGGGGTTTAGTTACCCTCTAAACACTCTTATTAAAACATGAAATGCCGGTTGCCACAATATATAGTATGTACAGTTACTTAATATATAGCAATAAACAGAAATATCATGGAGAAATATTAACATAATTACTACTGTTTTATTTATTTATGGGTTTTCATTGGCTGTAAGCCATTAACATCAACAACAAAAGAAATAAACCCTTAAAATAGATCACTCTATTGCAAAAATGCAAAGTTCATATTCATAAAGTTTTAAGAGTTCAGAAATCAATATTTGGTGGAATAATCCTGGTTTTTAATCACAGTTTTTATGCATCTTGGCATCATGTTCTCCTCCACCAGTCTTACACACTGCTTTTGGATAACTTTATGCTGCTTTACTCCTCTTTAATTCTCTTCCTGTCGGCGGCGCGAGCAGTCGCAGCGGCTACTCCGGCAGCAAAACACGGTGCTTTTGTTTGTTTTTCTGTGTAAATAATCCGATCTGAACTCGCAATCATGCAAAACTTCGCTATGGGAACAACTTACGACCGACAGACCCTGCTAGACCTGCAAAATCAACAAAAATCTGTACTTACAGACGGTCTACGAGCGGAGCTACGCGCGCTAGGCCTGCTAAGATCCGCGGCGTTTCCTGAGCCTGCTATCTGGAAGCGGTCTCTCCGCAAGCATTGCGCGAGGAGCTGAAAGCGCGGTAAGAGAGCCAGTGTTCGCGCTAAGCTAATGGCTAACTCCAGCCGGCCAGCGGTTCCATCTCTCCTTCTCTCCAACGTTTGCTCCCTGCCGAACAAGATTGACTATCTCCGGCTCCAGCGGACATCCCAGCGCGAGTTCAGAGACTGCTGTGTGTTCGTTTTCACGGAGACGTGGTTAACGAACTCCATCCCGGACTCCGCGATTGAGGTGAGCGGCATGCTATGCTACCGCGCGGACCGCGACGCCGGCCTCTCGGGCAAGGTACGTGGAGGTGGGGTGTGTGTTTACATCAACACAGCATGGTGTAACAACGCTGCGCTGATCTCCAGCTACTGCTCGCCGCTGGTGGAGTTTGCTGTAGTCAGAGCCAGGCCATTCTACCTGCCCAGAGAGCTTAGCAGCGTCTACATAATAGCAGTGTATGTAGCACCCAGTGCTAATGCTAATGCTAACGGTGCTAATGCTAACGCTCTGCAAGAACTGTACACTGTTATCTCCAAACTCCAGAACTCACACCCCGACGGACTGTTTATTGTTGCTGGTGATTTCATTCACAGTAATCTGAAGGCTCTGCTGCCCAGCTTTCACCAACATGTGGATTTTCCAACCCGTGGAGCTAACCTGCTCGATTGTGTGTATACTAACATTCCCGGTTCGTACAGAGCAGAGCCCCGCCCCCACTACGGCTACTCTGATCATATCACTGTCATGCTCATCCCAGCATACAGACAGCTCATCAGACGTGCCAAATCAGAGAAGAAGCAAGTTACAACCTGGCCTCCAGGAGTCATCTCTGCTCTTCAGGACTGTTTTGAGCACACTGACTGGGACATGTTCAGAGAAGCTGCTACTTCTGATGACTCCATCAACCTGGAGGAGTACACAGACTCAGTGACTGGCAACATCAGCAAGTGCATTGAGGATGTTACTGTCTCCAAAACCATCACATCCCGCCCCAACCAGAAGCCGTGGATGACTGCAGAGGTGCGTGCGCTGCTGAGATCCCGAGACAAGGCCTTTAAGTCAGGGGACAGGGCTGGCCTCCGAACAGCTAGAGCCAAGCTCTCCCGGGGGATCAGAGAGGCAAAGCGCACCTACGCAAAGAAAATCCACGCCCACTTCCAGGACACTACTGACACTCGGCGCATGTGGCAGGGCATCCAGACCATCACCAACTACAAGTCACCCCCCCTGCTTGTAACAGTGATGCCTCCCTTCCAGATGCACTGAACTCCTTCTACGCAAGGTTCGAAGCACAGAACTACACGACAGCAAGGAAGACTACACCTCCTCCAAATGATCAGGTACTGTGCCTGTCCTCAGCTGATGTGCGGAAAACTCTACTCAGAGTCAACCCACGGAAAGCCCCAGGACCAGACAGCATACCTGGCAGAGTGCTCAGAGGATGTGCAGAACAACTCACGGATGTTCTCACGGACATTTTCAACATCTCTCTGAGTACTGCAATCGTGCCGACGTGCTTCAAGACGACCACCATCGTCCCTGTGCCGAAGAAGTCTCAAGTGTCCTGCCTTAATGACTACCGTCCCATTGCACTTACTCCCATCATCATGAAGTGCTTTAAGAAAGCTGGTCATGAGGCTGTCATGGTAGGGGTGTGGGAGGAGCCAAGTGCGGAGATATAACGAAAAGGGTTTTACTATAATTATGTGTGCATCAAAGAAAAAGGGGAAAATAAACAAGAGAATGCCCTTTCGGCGCAACAAAGCTAACTAAATAATGCCTCTGTTTGAAATAAAATAAAGACAGAAATACTAACAGAAATTCAAGAAAATTAAATTATTTTCTTTTCTCCTCAGCCTTGCAGGCTTTCCCTTATCTTTTCTTTCTTGCCTGGCAAGCTTTCTTTTATTTTCTGTTCTCTTATTTTGTTTTCTTTTCTTCCTTTTCTTTTTCCCTTTTCAGCCTTGCAAGTTTTCTTTTATTTCTTTTCAGCCTTGCAGGCTTTCTTCTTTTATGTGTTTATTTATTCTTTCTTTTCAGCTTTGCAAGCTTTCTTTTATTTATTTTTTTTTCTTTTTAGCCTCGCAGGCTTTCTTCTTTTATATATTTTTTCTTTTCAGCTTTGCAAGCTTTCTTTTTCTATTTTCTCAGCTTTGCAAGCTTTCTTTTTCTTTTTTCTCAGCTTTGCAAGCTCTCTTTTATTTCTTTTCTTTTCAACCTTGCAGACTTTCTTTTGTTTTTTCTTTTCAGCCTTGCAGGCTTTCTTTTATTTTTTCTTTTCAGCTTTGCTCCGTGGAGCTACCGTTTACCGGTCACAGGGCATGAAGTCTGCGACATCAGTCTGCTGGAAGCTCGCCTTTTTAAAGACGGTACCACAGCTGAGGCTGATGACGCGTGATTGGCTTCAGGTGGCCTTAATGATCCCTGTTCTAATGAACTCTCAGCCGATTCCCTTCTTACCACCTTGGTGGGTTTATGGCGGCCTCTGGTGGCCGCTGCGGGAACTGGCTGAGCCCTAACAGGGGCACATCAAAAACCAGCTCCCGTCCTCACTGGACCCTCTGCAGTTTGCGTATCGTCCAAACAGATCAACAGACGATGCCATCTCTACTGCGCTCCACCTGGCTCTCACCCACCTGGAAAACAAAGACTGCTATGTTCGAATGCTGTTCATCGACTTCAGTTCAGCATTCAACACCATCATCCCTCAGCATCTGATAGGAAAACTGAGCTTGCTGGGCCTGAACTCCTCCCTCTGCAACTGGGTTTTAGACTTCCTGACTGAGAGACCACAATCAGTCAGGATTGGAAACAACACCTCCAGCACCACCATACTGAGCACCGGCGCCCCCCAGGGCTGTGTGCTCAGCCCACTGCTGTTCACTCTGCTGACTCATGACTGTACTGCAAAGTACAGCTCAAACCACATCATCAAGTTCGCTGATGACACAATTGTAGTTGGCCTCATCAGCAAGAACGACGAGTCAGCATACAGAGAGGAGGTGCAGTGGCTGACGGACTGGTGCAGAACCAACAACCTATCTCTTAATGTGGATAAAACCAAGGAGATGGTTGTTGACTTCAGGAGAGCTCCAGGTGTCCACCACCCGCTGAACATCAACGGCTCTGCTGTGGAAATTGTGGATAACACCAAGTTCCTCGGTGTTCACATTGCAAAGAACCTCACCTGGTCCCTCAACACCAGCTCCATAACCAAGAAAGCCCAGCAGCGCCTCTACTTCCTGCGGAGACTGAGGAAAGCACATCTCCCACCCCCCATCCTCACCATGTTCTACAGAGGCACTGTAGAAAGCATCCTGAGCACCTGCATTACCGTCTGGTTTGGGAATTGCGACACCTCAGACCGCAAGACCCTACAGCGGATAGTGCGGACAGCTGAGAAAAAACATTGTGGACGACCCCACCCATCCCTCACACGGACTCTTCGCTCTGATGCCATCCGGCAGAAGATACAGGAGCATCCGAGCCTCCACTACTAGACTCTGCGACAGCTTCATCCACAAGGCAGTCAGACTTCTCAACACACAGAGACAGAACTGAACCCCCACCCCACCCACCACTCACACTCACACAAAACTAAACTGTACACCCCCCCCCCCTTTACACTCACAAGAACTGAACTTCACCCACACACACACCCAGTCAGCACACAGAGGCTGACATGACTTTATTTGCTGCACTCTTAAAAACTATAAACTCTACCTCAGTAACTGCTGTGATTATATATGTTCTATATGTTACAGTATGTCACACATCTCTGCACCTTATCCCCTCTATACACTTTATTATACCGTATCGGTAGTGCACTGTCCTGTCTTTAAATTGTCTCGTCTTTTGTATTTATTGTATTTATTGTTATTTAGTGTTATAATTTTATAATTTTATGTTGCACTGTCGTCACTCCTGCACTTGTCTATTGCTTGTGGTTCTATGTTGCACCATGGTTCCGGAGGAACGTAATTTCATCACACTGTGTACCTGTACTCAGACGTAATGACAATAAAAGCCTCTTGACTTGGTGCAAAAATTCAAGCAGTTCAGTTTGATTATATTCCAGAGGTTTTTAATTTAGTAAAATCAAATAAACTCATCAGTTTTAAGTGTCTCTTTTATTTTTGCAGTTAATATAATAATACAAATACAAAAATACTGTAAGATTTCATTCAACCCTGAGGATTTATCTGTGCTTAAGACACGTTCATACACATTCAGTCTTACAGTGCAATATGTACATTAACACAAACCATTAATATATTTACATTTACAAGGTTATTCTTTTTACAGAAGTGGAACAATGTAGTGTTAGGAGTCTAGTCCAAGGACTCTTATAGGTGTAACACTGTATCAAGTCACCCAGATCAGGAATTGAACCCCAGTCTCCCACATGATGTGGTAGCTGACAAAAAGTCAGTGGTGTTATCCACTGCGCCACACAAAATACAGTGTTTGGACAATGAAACTGAAACACCTGTCATCATGTTAGTGTGGGATTTTAGGTTTCATGTCTAAATTGGAGCAGCTTGGTGTTCAATCTTCATTAATTACACATTGCACCAGTAAGAGCGTGAAGAGTGTGAAGGTTCAATTAGCAGGGTAAGAGCACAGTTCTGCTCTAAATATTACAATGCACACAACATTATGGGAGACATACCAGAGTTCAAAAGAGGACAAATTGTTGGTGCACGTCTTGCTGGAGCATCTGTGACCAAGACAGCAAGTCTTTGTGATGCATCAAGAGCCACGGTATCCAGGGTAATGTCAGCACACCACCAGGAAGGACCAACCACATCCAACAGGACTAACTGTGGACGCTGTAAGAGGAAGCTGTCTGAAAGGGATGTTCGGGTGCTAACCCGGATTGTATCCAAAAAACATAAAACCACGGCTGATCAAATCACGCAGAATTCAATGTGCACCTCAACTCTCCTGTTTCCACCAGAACTGTCCGTCACCACAATCAATTATTGTGCTCTAAAACCAGGTGTTTCAGTTTCATTCTCCAACCCCTGTATATTTACTTAAACAAAACACAATCACACATTGACCAAATGGAACTAATAAGTGGAAAGGTTCAAAATAACAAATAATTACCCTTAACAGCTTCTATTTACATCATGTTTCATGTTTTATATTTTACATTTCCTCTGAATGGTTGGAATACATCATCTGTCGCCCATCCAGGCTTTTCTTTCTTTTTACCTACAGTCAGAGAGGCTCTTGAAGCTCAGGTAGACGGAGCTGAGTATAGTGGCCTCTTCAGACACTGAGCACTTCTTCTCTTTGTGTCCAGAACAAAGCTGTGGTTTGGGGAGATCTCCACTGAAGAGCAGGTAGATGCAGGGATTAGCGCAGCTGTTCAGACTGGCCAGCAGCATCAGGATGGTGAAAGTAGCAGCTGCAATTAAAAACAGAATAAAATTAATGTGGATTATTCATACATCAAAAAGAATCCAACAAATATGCATCAAATATGATCTATTTAAAAGCTTTATTTATTTTATTGTTGATAATTATGGCTTATAGCCAATAAAAACCCAAAAATTGGTACTTTTGGCAGTGTTGGCAGTGTGCCAAATCCTGCTGGAAAATGAAATCTGCAAGATCTGTAAGATTTTGCAGGAAAACAAAACTGCACTGACTTTGGACTTGACATAACACAGTGGGTGTGTATGCATTTTTTACATTGAAAATCTAAAATGTGCTTTATTTCTACTACATTTCTTCCATCACATAGAAAGTCCACTAGACCAGAATGACTAAGTTTTAAGTTTTTGTGACTTTTTACAGAAATAAAGGATATGAAAAAGAGTTTATCCTGCTCTTATTGGAGGCCATTTCTTTACTACATTAAAAAAACTAAAATGTGCCTTACTACTTATTTCTACTTATATTTCATTAATCAAAAAGAAAAGAAAAACTGATTTGTCCCAAATAATGGGGTGAAAGGTTTGATATATTTGAGTATTTGTTAGAAGAGCTAATCTGAGAATTTCACCAAAGAAAAAACTTGCACGCCCAATAACTGTGGTAAACTAATTAATAAATTTAAGACATAATAAATAACTATATATAACTGTATATACTAGTGCTTTAGTTCAGTTAAAAAAATAAAAGTTTATTATTATTTCTTGAAATAAACCCATGAAAATGAAAATGAAAACCCAGAAAATCAGTGTCTCAGAAAATTAAAATATTAAATAAGACCAGTTGGTACTTTTGGCAGTGTGGGCAGCGTGCCAAGTCCTGCTGGAAAATGAAATCTGCATCTTATATCTCATTAAAGTTGTCAGTAGCAGAGGGAAGCTGTAAGATATGAAGTGCTGTAAGATTTCGTGGGAAAACAAAACTGCACTGACTTTAGACTTGATAATAAAACACAGTGGATCAACACCAGCAGATGACATGTCTCTTTAAACCAAAAAAAGCAGGGTTAGGTTATAAAATATACTGTATATCCCAAGCTTTGAGCATCCCAAGGAGCACTGTTCTATACATCTTTCAAAAATTAATGAAAATATATTTTACAACTGTTTCTACAAACCTACCAAGTCATGGCCATGGTCCACCAACATGTTTAAGGAGGTGCCGTGGTCAGACAAAACAAGCGTTTAACTTTTGCCTTAAATATAAAGCTCTATGTGTGGCAGAAGAGCTCTTCAAGGAAACAGGAGAGTTGAGGTGCACATTACATTCTGTCGTGATTTGATCAGCTGTGGTTTTATGTTTTTTGGATACAATCCGGGTTAGCACCCGAACATCCCTTTCAGACAGCTTCCTCTTACAGCGTCCACAGTTAATCCTGTTGGATGTGGTTGGTTCTTCTTGGTGGTATGCTGACATTACCCTGGATACCGTGGCTCTTGATGCATCACAAAGACTTGCTGTCTTGGTCACAGATGTTCCAGCAAGACGTGAACCAACAATTTGTCCTCTTTTGAACTCTGGTATATCTCCATAATGTTGTGTGCATTGTAATATTTAGAGCAGAACTGTGCTCTTACCCTGCTAATTGAACCTTCACACTCTGCTCTTACTGGTGCAATGTGCAATTAATGAAGATTGAACACCAGGCTGCTCCAATTTAGCCATGAAACCTAAAATCCCACACTAAAATGATGACCGGTGGTTCAGTTTCATTGTCCAACCCCTGTATATCAAGTCTAAAGTCAGTGATTTTTGGGTTTTCATCGTCATAATCATCAACGATAAAATAAATACATCTACATATAATATATGAGTTTCATATTTTGAACTGAATTACTGAAATAAAGTTTTTGCACTGGTACATTATGTCTTTTTTTACATTGAAAATCTATATCTTTATTTGTACTACATTTCTTGAATCACAAAAAAAGAAAGAACTATAGAGAGTGTGCTCTCTCGGACTAGACAAGATTGGGTATTCGAACCGTTGATCCTATTACTGTACATATAGGATCATAATGTCAACACCTTACTCCACTAGACCACTTTCAGATTAAGTGTTTAAGCTGTTGCGATTTTTTAAGAAAATAAAGCATTTTAAAAAGTGTTTTTCTTACATTAAAAGAGAGAAAATAACTAATTTGCCCCAAATAATGGCATGAAAGGTTTGATATATTTGAGTATTTGCTGGAAGGGCTAATCTGAGAATTTCACAAAAGAAAAAGCAAGCCAACACAGCTCTTTTTTTCTCTGTGTCTTGTATGCCCAATAACTGTGATAAACTAATAAACCAATCCAATTTTACATTGAACCAGCTTGATATTTATTATCAAGAAACATTTTCTACTATATCTAATAAATTAAGCCTAATATATATATATATATATATATATATATATATATATATATATATATATATTGTTTTTTTGTTTTTTTTTTTATAATGTGTTCCTAATTGTATTCATGTCTTTAACATTAATATACAATGTAGAAAATAACTCTTAAATCTTACAGCACCTCATGCTTCTTCATGTGGATTTCATTTACCAGCAGTATTTGGCACACTGCCCACACTGGCAAAAGCAGCAATTGGTTTTATACAATATAATATAATTATAATATATTTTCTGAGACACTGCTTTTTTTTATTCGCTGTAAGCCATAATCATCATTAATAAAAGCTATACTTACACTCAGTGGGCGCCTCGGTGTCCCACACGGACCACAGCTGCACGGTGAAGAACGGAGCCCAGCAGGCCACGTAAGCGAACACGATGACCACGCTCATCCTCACGGTCTTCACGCGCGCTCTGGAGAGCCCCGGTGCGCGCGCCTGCGCCTTCTCCTTTTCCTTGTCCTTCTCTTGTCCGCGCGCCTCTACGCTCCGCCGCGCCTCCACGCTGGCGCGCACCGTGCGGCAGATGCACACCTGGCACGCGAGCACGACTCCCACCGGCACCACGAACACCGCGAGCGTGGTCCAGGTGACGTACGCGCGCAGCCCCCACGGCTCGGCGAATTCCGCCCAGCAGTCGAAGACCCCCGGAGCCACCTGCACGCGCGAGAAGATGAAGATCTGAGGGAGCCCTCCGGCCAGAGCCACGCACCACGCGGCGCCCACCGGCGCGGAGCAGCGCGCGCGCCAACCCCCGCGCCTCAGCTGCGCCATGGGGTCGCAGACCGCGCGGTACCGGTCCGCCGTCATCGCCACGATCATGTAGGCGGACGCGAACATGCCCACGACCTGCAGGTACTTCACCAACCGGCACACCGGGTCAGGACCCACGAAGCGGTCCGTGATGTCCCACACGAGCTGCGGGCACACCTGGAAAAACGCCACGGTCAGGTCAGCCACGCACAGGTGCAGCACGAACACGCGCATGCGGGAGAGGCGCTCACGGCGCTCGCGGCGGCGGCGCAGGAGGAGCAGCAGGAGCGCGAGGTTGAGGAGCGCGGCGGTGATGAAGATCACGCCCAGGAGCGCGATCTCCACCCGGGCCAGCTGCTCGTCGCGCGGCGCGTCGGTGGGCTGCGCGTGCAGCCGAAGCTCCGGGCTGAGGATGCTGAGGTAGCTGTGGATGCTGTGGTTGCTGAGGTAGCTGTGGATGCTGTGGTTGCTGAGGTAGCTGTGGATGCTGAGGTTGCCTAGAGACATCCTGCTTATCAAAGTAACGTTACCACTCTCACGCGCGCGCAGACAGACGGCATGCTTTGATGTTTAGAGCTCGGTCAATGAGTCTGTTGTGATCTCTCTCTCCTCTCAGGTGTGTCTTTCTCAACTGCAGCCTCTGCTCATGATGTTATGGTGATGGTGCTGAAGGCTGATGGGAGGGTAAACTATCAGCCAATCATAGCACAGCATTTTGAAGTGGGCGTGGATTGAGGAGACACTTCATAAAAACCTTTTAAAATAGTTTCTGAACATACAGTACCAGCCTTATACCCCAGCACATTTTATTATTATTATTAGTAAATAAAGTCTATATTTATCTCAATATTTTGAGAAACTAAGTCATTATTTTGAGATACGATCTCATTATATTGAGATAGCATGTCATTATTTTGAGATACTACCTCATTATTTGTAGATACTAAGTCATTACTTTGATGGTGAAAAAAAATAAGTTTCTCAAAAGTATTTCAAAATAATGACTTTCTTTCTCAAAATATTGAGATAGCAGTTGTAATATGTAGAGAAGTATAAACGTACCATTCTGACTCCCTATTGGTTTATATTGTGATCCATCACCCCTGCACACGACATTTAACATTTGTTAAAATAAACAATAAATCATTCACTTCATTAATAATATTAACTAATGTTTGATAAACTAGAAACAAGTGCATTAGTTAATCTTCTTGTCATTTGCTTATGAGCTGCAGCTCTGCATACAGTAATTGCTAAATATTTATTATAAAATATTAGTTATAAATATATTTGGCTGTGAAAACACTTATGCAGTGGTAGCCAGTTACTTGTTTTATTTAATAATGTCCATGTCACGAATGACCCAGGCAGGGAGACGAGGAGGCGGACACAGGTGCAGGTAAGGGCGATATAAATAAATTTATTAAATAAATAACAAAGAAAGACAAAGAAACAAGTAAACATGTAACAAAGATAATAAACCAAAATACTAACAAACAAGGAACTAAAACAAGACAGGATTAACTAAACTGGGCAAGGGAAATATATACAATGGAATAAACTAATAAACTTCAAGCAGGGGTATATACAAGGAACTAGGGAACACGTAAGTAAACAAGAAACTAGAAACATTAAACAAGATATAAACGAGAAACACGGGACTAAGGCTTAGGAGACAAGAAAACACTGAGAGAGACTATAAAACGGAGAGAAAGACAAAACGACATGGGAAGGTGCAAAGACCGACGGAGACAAAGTGGTAGACGAGGGCTATTTAAAGAAACAAGAAACACTCTAGAATTGGAAACACCTGGGGAAGGGGCGGAGCTACAAATGAGACACAGGTGGAAATCTACTAAGACGGGAGACACAGGGGAGCACAGGTCACGTGGGGAAGACACACAGAGACACGAGACAGGGCTAAGACCTGACAGTCCATGAACTAATATAATATTATATATTTTACATTTTTACTTCAATTGGAAATACGGTACATCTGTACATGGATTAGAATTATTTCAGTTTCACTTTACATCAGGTATATATTTATTTACTGAAAGTGTCAGTGCACACTCACACATATATATAAGATGAAATAAAGCATATTAAGCACCATCCAGACTAATATTTAAGCATAACTGCAGTACAGCAATGCAAATGACAAGAAGATGAACTAATGCAGTTGTTACTTGTTTACCTAACATTAGTAGTATATATATATATATATATATATATATATATATATATATATATATATATATATATATATATATATATAGTATATAATAATAAAGTGTATGATTTATTGTTCATATTAACAAATAATGTGATTACACTTCTAATGTGAAAGTAACATTAATTATTGCTGTAGTTCTGTGTTGAATTAACGTTTTCTAAGCATTGTTAATTTATTACCTTTAATGTCTTATTCATGGTAACTAATGCATTAATTCATGTAAGTAATAGTTAGTAAACATTTAATGTAAAGTTTTACCCACTTTTACTTAAAGAGTGAAAAGATGGAGCTGATGATTTTGATTTTATGTTCTTTTTAAACCCTAATATCTAAACTTTTACATACAGAAAAATAGACAAAAGACAAAATCACACACTTTTTGTAATTGTTTTTTTTTTTAGTTTTTTTTATTCTTTTAGTTGAAAAATGAACATTACATGTTACATAACCTCGCAAACTCCTTCAGACAAACAACTCCTTTTAAGAGCCGGCTAAATTACTCCTCCTCCTCCTTCTCCTCAAACAATAATTACACCATCTGTTCAAATGATAGCGGTGCAGCCTCTATAATACGAGAGGGCAAAATGTCACAATAAATTAAGAAAGCAAACAGGCTGGAGACATCAGATGCGTCAGTGTGAAACTGCTCTTCAAGATGACATGAATAATGGATGAACAGCAAATGCCAAAGTAATCACTGATAAGTGAAGTGTCTGTCCATCACGTCGGTGACGCATTCACCTGGCACCAGGCTTATTGTTCACTTTCTCCACTCTTTTCTATTCTTTCTATTCTTGGCCAGATCCTCTGAGGTGCTGTCAGCTCTTCCACAAAGATCCTGTCCTTCAAGCATGACCAGAATTTGCTTAAAGCCTTTTAGATTATTACCAACGTCCCCAAGCGCCATTCCACTGAGACACCTAGGAGATTACCAACAGTCTGTACAGAAAAGCACATCAAAGATTTATTAATCTCATATACAGCCAATATTTACCTCCAGCTGTAAAGAACATGGAGGTAGGAGTGCCCTGAACCTGCAGACCTTCTGAAACTCTGAAATAAGGCATTACAGCCTGAATTTGTACTGAAAACCCAGTAAAATCAGCTTCAATCAGGACCTACTGATGGTGCTCAGAAGTTCCTCTTTGCTCAGCTGGTACCGACTCTTCTTCCACTCGTCGCGGAGCTCCTGCAGGGCGGTGCCGATCTCCTTGCCCGAAGTGATGCCCAGTCGACGCAGGTCATGCCCGCTGACCGGGAAACGAGGGATAGACCAGCGTCTCAGCTCAGCCAGAAGCTTCCCCTCACCTTGGTACTTCAGCAGCTCCAGCACTTTGCTATGGGCGTCTGTTTCTCGACTCTGAAAACACAGTCAGACAGAAGCCTTATCAGCTCAGTTTCTGTAACTAATTCACACTTAAAGTGAATAATTTTTCATTGAGAGGGTCTAATGTCCTCTAAATTTAACTGCAGCACTCAAGTGTGTGTGCTTACTGCACAGATATGTTAAAACAAGAGGCCAAATTGCACAAAAATGCACTTAAAATGATGAGTTTCCTTAATTTTACCAAATTGAAAACCTCTGGAATATAATCAAGAGGAAGAACTGCTTGACTTTTTTTATGCACCAGGAGTAAAGGTATAAAGTTATCCAAAAGCAGTGTGTGAGACTGGTGGAGGAGAACATGATGCTGAGATGCATGAAAAAAACTGTGATTAAAACCCAACCAGGGTTATTCCACCAAATATTGATTTCTGAACTCTTAAAACTTTACGAATATGAACTATGAAGCTCTGCGTCTTTTTTGTTATTTCAGAAATTTCTCATTTTCTGCAAATAAATGCTCAAAATGACAATATATTTATTTGTAATTTGGGAGAAATATTGTCTGTAGTTTATAGAATAAAACAACAATGTTCATTTTACTCAAACATAAACCTATAAATAGCAAAATCAGAGAAACTGAATCCGAAACTGAAGTGATCTCTTTTTTTTGCAGAGCTGTATATAATGGTTAAAAAGAGAGAAAATTTAATTAGGTTTAACAAAAAAAAAATAACTAAAATAATTAAATATCAAAAATACGAAAATAACTAAATATCAATGATCCAACATATATGACATTATCAAACAATCATAATAATGCCATCCATCTAAGACTTTAATATAGAATAAAATAAATTATATTTGGAAAAAATAGAACAGTGGATGCACACTCACACACACACACACACACACACACACACACACACACACACACACACACACACACACACACACACACACACACACACACACACACACACACACACAGCTTTTGTAGTAGAATATACACAAGCATTAACTTATGTGCATAATGAATAATGCCAGACGTGGACTTTAGAGGGGTATAAAGCTTCCAGTATTGAGCTGTGGGACAGTGGAAGAACTGTGCTCTCTGGAATGATGATGATGGAGCTCCATCCAATATGTTTGGACGTGCTGATCACCATACAGCATCCTGATCTCAGATACTAAAAAATCTAGAAGAAAGCCTACCTGGACAATAGAGACAATTATTTCAAAAAAGCAGGGCAAACTCTTTGCTAAAATACCCTTAATGTAGAAAGAAATAATAAAAAACAGGCATTTCAACCTTTTTGTCCATATTGTGTATTTATAATATATATAATACTTCTTAAAAAATGTGTTGTAACATTGATTCGATTTTCTATTCAAATTTTCCCTCGTAAAAATAAACACAAAATATGCACACCTTTTAATGAATTAAAAGATTATTGACAATAATTATACATTTAGCCGGTCACTACTTTTTTCCTCCATCAAAACACAATGAAAGAAGCCTGAAAGTTAACACAGAGAGTTATATAAATAAACTCACGTCAATAAGGAAGTCTGTGAATGGCTTTATCTCATCATGCTCATCCTGGCTCTTCACCAGGTCTCGTCTCTGTTTAACCAGAAACAGGCCGAGGGTTTTCTCCTCTCTGGAGATCTTCAGCCGCAGGTCCAGCCTCTCAACGTCGTCTGAGCCGCGGAAGAGAGCCGAGAGAACCGTCATGGGTTTAGGAGAGCTGCCCTCTGACCTCTGGTAGACCTGCTTCATCTCCTCAACATTGCCCTCTGCTGGAAGACCTGGAGGACAACAAGTATATAAATATTTATTTTGACCAATAATTTTATGAAATGTTTTTTACTTTATAAAATAATTGTATTATGCATGTGCTGCATTTAGTCTGTTCTAATTCTGTAATGCTGCATTGTGAAGCTATATTTCTGTTGATGAATATCACATCAGAAGATACAGGTGTTGGAGAATGAAACAGAAACACCTGGTTTTAGAGCACAATAATTGATTGTGGTGACGGACAGTTCTGGTGGAAACAGGAGAGTTGAGGTGCACATTGAATTCTGCGTGATTTGATCAGCCGTGGTTTTATGTTTTTTTGGATACAATCCGGGTTAGCACCCGAACATCCCTTTCAGACAGCTTCCTCTTACAGCGTCCACAGTTAATCCTGTTGGATGTGGTTGGTTCTTCTTGGTGGTATGCTGACATTACCCTGGATACCGTGGTTCTTGATGCATCACAAAAACTTGCTGTCTTGGTCACAGATGCTCCAGCAAGACGTGCACCAACAATTTGTCCTCTTTTGAACTCTGGTATGTCACACATAATGTTGTGTGCATTGCAATATTTAGAGCAGAACTGTGCTCTTACCCTGCTAACTGAACCTTCACACTCTGCTCTTACTGGTGCAATGTGCAATTAATGAAGACTGAACACCAGGCTGCTCCAATTTAGCCATTAAACCTAAAATCACACACTAAAATGAGACAGGAGTTTCAGTTTCATTGCCAAACCCCTGTAAATCAGAAGGCATATTCTGTTGAAATGCAGACAGTAAGAGAGACAGATATCTATAAGTGTATAAGACTACAGTATACAGGCTTCAAAATTGTTTTAACCAATAATTTTCCATTTGTTTATTCATGATTTTTCCATGCCTTTAAGGCAAGATTTTATTACCATACATTTTTTTTAAACAGTGCAGTAATAGACAATAAAACCAAAAATCATCTAAAACTAAAATGAATCTGACATTTTTTAATATAACTGTGTATGGCTAAATTATTGCACTAACTCTGAGCTGATGTATTTGTTAGATCAAAACAGATTTTCTCCATCGATAATAGCAATAAACATCGATTGCTTTTTTCCAATTCAACGTTTTTTTTCCAGGTTTTTCATGACCGTACGAACCCTGAGTAAGTCTTAAGTCTTAACCATCATCCCCAAATCCACATATATAGTTAGGCTCTTATAATTGTAGTATGGTGTATTATTTTTATTATCGTTTATTACTGTAAGCTGCTGCTCCCACAAAACACCAAGCAAGACACCATGGGGTTTAATGAGGAGCAGTGATTTCCTAATCACTGCCTGACAATATATATCTTACTCACGCCCACACTGACCGACATGACCACGCCACCAACTGTGCATCTCCTGGTCTTACTGGCACTGTGACATTAGTGAGACCTGAACAGTAGGATATTATCTATTACAGCATCAATCACAGGACTGATCACACACTGTACAGAAAGATAAACTGGTCCAGAGTTGCACTAATTATCCCCAAGAACTTCCACTGATGATGCTGATTAGGAGCAGTGTGTGTGTGCTAAGTCTTTCTCTCCAGCACATCTCAAAGATTCCCCATGAGTTTCAGGTCCATGTGTGAAGATGATGATGATGATGATTTTATACTTCCTAAACTCTGCACTCTTTCACAATCTGAGCCCCATCAATCCTGGCATTGTCTAAAGCGTCACATCAATGTCAAAGGTCGGGGGCACAAAAATAACAGGTGGAAGAAATTAACCAGAGTGTTTAAACATTTTGCGTGTGTACATTAACTTCTCGTAAGCACCAATGTGAAACTCGCAAGCAAAAAAAAAAGGGAATTGTCATATATCACTCTCAAACTTAATTTTTCTCCTCTCAGGTGTTTATTTTCCTCTCGAAATCACAGTTCTCCTGCAAAATTACATGCAAATTACCAAGTTTTTCTTCGAGTGAGTTTTTTTTGCGCACAAGTTTTAAAGGGGTGGTTTTGACAGTTTAGGGGCGGGGTTAGGGTCGCTTCCCTCAGCGAATGCTATTGGCTTATACCTCCAGGGTTTGTGAGCGATATTCTGTTCAGTGCGCACACGATTTCCTTGTTTTTGCTCACAATTTTCACATTTGTGCTCACGAGAAGTTAAAGCTCACCTTCCGTCGTTTTTTCTTTCATTTTAAAATGTCTAGTTGTGGTCTCTAGTATGAATGAATGACATGTGAGCCGTTTTTGTAAAAAAAAAAGTGCTCAGGTGTCTCTGTATAGCTCTTTTTTAATGGACTGTTTTAGGGGTGTGTCCAAAATGACCGGATTCCAGCTTTGCTCATGAATATTCATACATGCAAACAGCATGCAAATATCTCTCCTCTGATTGGCTAGGAGCACTGCGACGCACCTCCGCCGCTCTGCCGCTCACTGCCTCCCACCTCCTAACTGATGAGCGGTGATGTTGCGTCGCTTCAGCTCCGCCTCTGGGAGTTTCTCGAGCCAAGGTGGGCTGGTCTGTGAGTTTCTGCCTACGTAGGCAGAAAGATAATTCAAAATTCACCCGTTTTTCGGAGGGGGGGAGGGGGATTTCTTTGCTTAGCTCCTGCAGACAATGGGGGCTGCAAAACAGTTTAATGTGCAGGTGTACACATTCAACTCGGAGAGACCTACTGTATTCCACAAAAAACAAGAAAAATCGGATTTTCGCGGAAGGTGAGCTTTAACTTACACACGCAAAATGTTAAAACACGCTGGTTAATTTTTTTTCACCTGTTATTTTTTTGCCCCATCTTTTGACTTTGATGTGACGCCATAATTGTCCTCTTGACATATTCCTGTTCCTTCAGAGAAGAACAGACTCAATGTGAGTGCTTTTCCACCAAAAGAACTTGAATCTTGAATCAGTTTTGTTCATGCTTATAATAACCGTGGTGCTCTTCAGCGAATCAGCCCACGTTTCCACCAGTTTTAGTGAAACGATCCGCACAAGGCTGCGTCTGTGAGCTGATGTATCAGAACCGAGTCACTACGCTTTCCTCCGAGCGTTAGCGCTGAGATCGCCGGTTCAAACCTTTCAAATCATGCAGCTTGCCATCAGCTGCCGGAGCCCCGAGAGAGCACAGTTGGCCTTGCTCTTTCTGGGTGGGTACAGTGGATGGCGCTCTCTCTTTCCCCTCATCACTCCTAGGGTGATGTTGATCAGCACAAGGCTGCGTCTGTGAGCTGATGTATCAGAACCGAGTCCTCGGGGTGTTAGCGCTGTGATGCTACTCGGCAATGCTGCATCAGCAGCAGCTCAAAAAGAGGCGGAGTCTGACTTCACATGTATCGGAGCAGGTGTGTGCTAGTCTTCACTAATGATGGGGTGTGCTGAATGGGTATGACAATTGGCCAGATATATTGGGAGAAAATGAGTAAAAATAATATCAACATTTATACACGCTACATTTTAGTTTTCAACCAGCTGAACAAACAATAAATTGAGAAATTAGGTTTTACAGTTTTTGGTTTTCACATTTATTTAGCAACTGGTTTTATATATTAAGACTGTTCACAGCTTCAATCAAAGCTTTTTTTTTATCAAAGTAACAGGTTAAAGAAAACAATAGATCTATTAAAACGAATAGAAATAAATAAAAAGGAGCTTAAATCAATGGATTTTAAAGTAGTGTGGCCAATGTCGACTCATTGTCATAGCGCGGCCAGCATCACTTGTTTTAATCATGTTTGAATCACGTTTTATTCATGTTTTATTTTTTTTTTTTTCATTTTTTATTCATGCTTTATTCTTATTTTATTTTTTATGTCCATTTTTATTTTTATTCTCTTACATGTTTTTCTCTTAGTATTTTTTAATTTTCTAATTTATTTTCCCACAGTACTTTGAATGACCGTTGTGTATGAAATGTGCTATATAAATAAACTTGACCTGCCTTGTCTTAAGAATGCTTTCTTATTTATTTATTTTTATTTCTTAAGAGCCAATACTAAAAACCTGTTTAATAAACCAGATTTAGCTTTTGATATTTACTCATTCTATTTTTTTTCCACTTTTAGTTTTACAAATTAAGCTGCTTTCACACTAAATGCAGAAAAGTCATTGCTCTGCTTTTAAACACACTGTTTTTGAAGGGAGGCACAGAACAGATATGAATTTTCACTGCATGAATTTCAGTGAGGCAGAAGTGCAGGATCATACTGATATCAGCTCTTCCTCTCTGTGTATTGGTCAGGAACAGCTAATCTGCTGTATCCTATAACCCACTTCTGATCCCAGAGGGTGAGCGCTGAGTGTACCTGCCAGGTGTGTTCACAGCAGCAGGAGTGCATAAGAAGTGCAGGTTTAAGTGCAGGTACTGCCTCCCTGATGTTCTGGGAACCACTAGAGGGTGCTTCACAACCCACTGACTGAGGATTTTTAGAGAGTTCAGAAATCAATATTTGATGGAATAATGATTGATGACTTGAATCAGTTTCTCTGATTTTGCTATTTTTAGGTTTATATTTGAGTAAAATGAACATTGTTGTTTTATTCTATAAACTACAGACAGCATTTCTCCCAAATTCCAAATAAAAATATTTTAGTCATTTAGAGCATTTATTTACAGAAAATGAGAAATGCCTGAAATAACAAAAAAGATGCAGAGCTTTCAGACCTCAAATAATGCAAAGAAAACAAGTTCATATTCATAAAGTTTTAAAAGTTCAGAAATCAATATTTGGTGGAATAACCCTGATTGGTTTTTAATCGCAGTTTTTTTCATGCATCTTGGCATCATGTTCTCCTTCTCCACCAGTCTTACACACTGCTTTTGGATAACTTTATGCTGCTTTACTCCTGGTGCAAAAAAATCAAGCAGTTCAGTTTGGTGGTTTGATGGTTTGTGATCATCCATCTTCCTCTTGATTATATTCCAGAGCTTTTCAATTTGGTAAAATCAAAGAAACTCATCATTTTTAAAGGTGTTCTCTTATTTTAAGTCGTCTCTTATTATTATTCCATAGCTGTATATATTAGGGTTGTCGAATTAATGTGTTCATTTTGATGAATTACTTACAGAACAAATATCGCTGAATTATTGACCTATTTTAAAGGATTTTATATCATTTGGATTTTATTATAGGGAGTTGTTCATTATAGGGAGCTTTTAAGTCAATCATTCAATATTTAATTTTACAGTTTAAAATACTTTGATGATGAATGCGATTAAATGCATGCAATGTAATTAATATATATTTTTTTATTGTCTGACATCACTGATATATATATAAATGTATATGAATAGAAATGTTTGCGTATATCTGACCTATGTACTCAGCCAGTCCTAGCTCATGAATGAGCTCCAGCAGGTGAGCAGCATGGTTCCCCACCAGCATCTTCTTCAGCTCCACCCAGATCCTCTCCCCGGAGATTCCTGCGAGCCCCCGGCCGTTCTCCCGGATCGCCTCCAGCGTGTCAGGATCATGCTGGCCGGGTTCAGACGCCACACGACCGTAGAATCTGCAGAGTTTTTAGAGAAGCCACAAAGAATGAGCATTTACTAAAGTACTACTAAGAGAGAGCTTTCTTATCAGTGTTAAATCAACAGTGCAATTCACACAAAAGAAGACTCTAATAGTCTAATAAAAACTGAAATCCAATTAACATAATGTCCATTACATTGGATGCTTGATCTTAAAATTTTTATTTTAGATTTGATATTGACCTTTTTACTTTACAAATCGTCAGTAAACAGTAACATTAACATGATAAGTGTTTTAAATCACATAAAATGAGTAGAGATTATTTCTTACTTGGCTTTGTTGGCTCTAGTGCTGCATGCACTAATGTGTGAGTTGTGTTTTTCTGATGCAGCAGTTGAGGCTAAGCTATTGTCATTTTTTCGTTGGCTTATTTAATGTTCTATTCTGATGGACAATAGGCTTTAATTAGTGTTATTTGCAACAAAATAAAGGATGCAGGCTCTGAAAGGGTTAAAATAGCAGATTCAGGATCATGTTGATGCTCCATTGACTGTAATAAGGAGAGTAGTAGTTCTTTTATTGCCAGCCTGGGCCAGAACTAGGGGCGGATGAAATTTTTGATTCTTCAATGCAACTTGATTCGGATGTGGACGATTCTTAATCGATTCACAATTGACAAAAAATTATTTTCTAGACATTAGCTAGAATCAGAGACTGTAAAAAAGATGGACGCCGTGTCGCCGTTCCCATTCATTCAGTGAAAATGAAGCCAAAATCTTCCGCCATGTTGGCGATCCTGATACCCGAGCCTGCGCAGTAGAGACCAGAGGAGGGAAAGACTTCGGAGAGACCGCCTACTCATTTAAATAACCCCGCCCCTAAGGGCTGCCTCGAGGTCACAGGCTGCAGAGCGGGGCGGAGCGGAGCTGACGTTCTGTTATTGGTCCATAACCAGCACTTTTACAATAACCACACCTTTTTTGAATAGAGCTGAATAACGTTTATAAAAACGAATTCTGTGGGGATATAAAAAATTGACAATATAAGCAGAGGTTACACTAGCTGCTGCATTTAAATAATGGAGGTAGAATTACAGTATATTAAAAAAAATGTGATTGAAAGTTGTTCTGTTTTGCCGTTGAAACCTATGGGGATGGGTGTAGTTACACAGCTTTCTGCAACCGAACAGCAGGGGGCGCCCGACCTGTGGTGGCTTCACTTTTGAGGGACGATGCTCTGTCCAGCTATACACAGTCTATGGCTAGAACTAAAAACGTAATGATGACGGCTCCTCATTCAATCCCATTCAAATGTCTAAATCTCTGCTTTATGGTCTCGGTCTTACTTCTTATTTTATTTTTTTGCAGCTAAAGCACTTTATTTTATATTTTAACTACTTTTAATAACACAATATTAGCTGTTCTCTTACTTTTATCTTCATAAAAAAAATTCAAAATGTTGTTTTAATAAATTCTCCAACAAATAATGCATGTTACTGATGTTGTTCTTGTGGTATTATTATTATTATTATTATTATTATTATTATTAAAAGGGAATTATTTATTTAATTATTAATTTATCCACTCTAGGAACCCATTCCTGTGTGCAATTATATAAAGCATTATGGAGCCTATTAAAATGTGTAATTTCCTTTTATATATTTTGCACAATACTTTTTATATTCATACGCAGACCAAATTTACACAGATCAGCCACAACATTAAAAGCAGCTCTGTATATACTTATATACTTAAAGTGCATATAAGTATATTTTGTAACTTATTTAACATGAAAAAGTACATACTTTTAGCATTAAAATGAATACATACTTAAATACATACATAAATACATTAAATGTACTATTCTGGAACAACCTGCATCAACTTAAGTGTATTTTAGTTGTAATTAAGCTACATTTAAATACAACATAAAATCATAAGGTTGTGCTTTTGAGTGCTTTTTTTGTATAAATTCTTCGAAGTTAAGTAGATTTAAGATGTGTTAGATTTAGATGTGTTTTTTTTTAAACATCATTTTTAGTAAACTTGAAGTATATAGTAAATGTAATATTTTGTGTATTGATGCAATTTAAACCATATTGCTTAAAAATACGTTTTATGAACACATATTTAATGTGCATTTTCACTAACTATATTAAAAAGAAAATGTACTTTTAGTATTCTTTACATAATTTGAACAAATATGTTTAATCCTCTTAAGTATACTTTTTTCCACAAGGGTATACAGTACACTAGTCAGCCATAAGAAATTTAAATCACTTTTTGTTTCTCTTATAGCTGGTTTTAATATTATGGCTGAAGCTTGTTTCACCATTACCCTTCCAACTTCTAAAAATCCTAGATTTTTGTATTAATCATTTGATTAATAAAAATAGTGTTAAAGAGCATGTTAAATAGCAGAATTTATCAAGTATTCATGCAATGAGAAAAAAATAAATTTAGTATATAAGAAAAAGATGCATGAAAAATTATCGATATTTGTTTTATAATCGGATCACCGACTCTGAATCTTAGTCAAATCAAATCGTAAGTGGTCTAGAAATTTCCATCTGCAGCTACTAAAGATTTGCAGTAGCAAATTCTACAGTATTAATAATACCATCACACCTGAAGTATCTCAGAATTCGCAGGTAATCTTCCTGAATCCTAAGAGCAGCACTTCCAACAAACCGGACTTTTCTCTTCTTCAGATCCTCATAACCCTGGAAATAATCATACAGGGTCCCATCCAGCCCTACAAAACAAGCAAAAACACATCAAAGACAGATATCAAACACAGATGCTCACCTTCACTGCAATATTAAATTATATAGACAATCACAAGCCTGGATTACCAAGAAACATTGAGTTAATAGTGAGGTCTCTGCGTTCTGAGTCTTTCTGCCAGTCTCTGGTGAACTCCACTTCAGCATGTCGTCCATCAGTCTGCACATCCACTCGCAGGGTGGTCACCTCGAAGTTCTCATTATGCAGCTGCAGCCGGAATAAACCAGGAGAACAGACAGACACACACATGGAGGGTTTAAAAAACACATCACATATGAACACATTCTCCCAGCATATGAACAGTTTCTTCCCACAGCAGTCAGACTACTGAACTGCTACATCAGCCTTATTCCTCACTGTGACTTAAAGCACTTTGTTAATACCTGTATGTGAGCATGTCCATAGCTTTTTTATAAATATTTTAATACACTTTTCATGGTACAACACTGTGGTCCTAAACACGAGATAACAGCATGGCCTCCATACACATGGCTGGGCACGTGCTTGTAAACACATGATGATGATTTTTTCGATTAGTCAACGATTATTTCTGCCATGTCCTTCATCTCTAAAAACAATAAAAAACAGCTGAACATGAGATTTAAAAGGCATTTAAATGTCTGGATGTTGTTTAAACATGGAGAGTACTGACATTTACTGAGGATATATGTAATCTGTTGTGTTTGTGAGTGAGCCCATTGCCAATCTCCTATTGCGCTTCTGTCCCCAGCACTTTAATGTGTAATGCAGGACTGTTACAAATTAGAGATTAATCGACACTGAAATTTGTAGTCGTCAAATTTAAATAATCATCATTGTCGATTATATCGACTAATCGTTTCAGCCATAACAGTTCTGCACAGATATTTCCAGTTAATTACCAAAATCACTTGTTTAATTCCTGATAAACTTTCTTATTTGCCGTTTTAAAGGCCATTTAAATGTCTGATTATATGGCCTATTATTTTGCTGTTTTTCTCGGGTTTTGAGTGCTTGGCTGATCCAGCGCTGACCCAGATCTCGGTCGGTCCGGATCTCTGAGCGAGACAGCGCCTGGGTGGGGTTGGGACTGGTGACACCACAGGTCCTGCATTGTTTTATATTGCGATATATATTGATGGAAAAAAAATATTGTAAAAATGTTTCCATTTTTTCCAATATTGCGCTAACCTTAGGGGTGGGCGATATGGCCCTAAAATAATATCATGATATTTCATGGAATTATCGCGATAACGATACTCTTGGCGATATGACAAAAAAGTAAAAAATACACTACTGCAACAAATCAAAACTTACATTTCATTATTGTATACAATATGATATGGCACACCTCTAGCTGAGATATTAAAAAATACAAGAATTTTAGCAGATTTGTAACAGAAGTCAATGATTCAGAATGCCATGATACTAATAATAATAATAATGCATTCCAAATATCTCCATATATCCAGGATCAAAGTAAAATAAATGATACTGGACAGATATAATCTGTCTCTAGTAGATATATAATAGGAAATGAGAAATGTGTGAATTTTTCTTTTGCTTAAAACAGTCAAAAAGTAGTACCCTGATGTGATAATTAGGGGTGAGTGTTATGGCACGATATTTCAGGGTATAATATCGTTCACGATATTCAAAAATGTTGGCGATATTATCGCGTACGATATGATATGTCACACCCCTAGCTGCCTTAATTACTCAAATATTCACTATTCACTGTATACCTGTAACTCTACCTCTTCACTACTTTACTTTAACTGATGCTCTCAAACACTTTATTAAGAGACAAGAAATTCAAGTAATTAACTCTTGATGAGTTCAGCACAGCTGTTAACTGAAAGCCTGAATTCCAGTTGACTCTACCAGCAGATCCAGCAGAGATGTGTAAAACTAACTAACTGTCTAATCTAAGCAAGACGACAGTACATTATCTACCCTTTACTTTGACTTTAGAGAGTTTACGGCTGTAAAATACTCCACTGTTACAACATTACTGAAAAAGCAAAGCCGATTATGAAGTTATATTACAGAATCTCTTACCCTGGCAGTGATGGTCCCGTGTTTCTCTCCTTTGTTATTGATCATTCTGATCCCTGCACTCTGGAACATGCGCTTCATTTCTTCAGGAGTTGCTGTTGTGGCAAAATCTACATCTTCAGGTCTTTGCCCCGACAGCAGGTCCCGCACTGCCCCTCCCGCGATCCTCAGCTCAAACCGGTGCTTCTCAAAAATCTCTGTAAAAAAACAGGAATTTAGTTTTTTGAGCATTAGATTGAGTAGAACCCGAACTTGTTTTTTAAGCATATTTTACATACACTACCCAAGTAAGGAGCTTTTTTAATCATTTATAATTTATAATCCAGCTGACCCAGCCCAAGCTTGTGCACGTTCTGCCTGAGCCCGGCCCGGCCCACCCCATAAACTGTCATTTTACGCCCGCGCCCGATTTAAACAAGACATTATTTACCAAGTAGAGCGCTAAAACTGAGCTTTTTAAAACATTTTTCAGGCCTTTAAAATGAGCGAAAACCATTTAGAATGATGTTAATTAGTTGCAAGATCTAGGAAATTTATTATTTTTTTCTGCGGGTCTTAATTAGTGCAATCAACGTATAACCCCCTGCAATAAACAAAAACAAAAAAAATGTCAAAGTTATGTTTTAATGTTATGTAAAGCTATAACGTATAATATGTTGGTCTTTTAAAAAGTAGTAAAATAGTGAAACATTAAAAAAAAAGTTTGAACATGTCTTTTTTTTTTTTTTTGAAAAACGAGTGTATATTAGGGGTGGGCGATATGGCTCTAAAATAATATCACGATATTTCAGGGTATTTTTGCGATAACGATATTCTTGGCGATATAGGAAAACTAAAATAATTAATTAATTTCAGGAATATAGTATAATAGTATAACAGTATAATCATAATGTGGCTAAATAAATAATATAGCATAAAATAATATAATGCAGCAAAAAATATTGCAGAATATTTAGTGCATGCATATAAACTGCAAACTAAAACAATTATACAATAAATACACCTAAAGCTTCACAGTAAATAATAGACTACTTTTAAGACAGACCAGCCCTATTATCACGATATGGATTTTTAATATCATGATATTTCTGTGTCACGATATATTGTATACAATATATCATTGCCCATCCCTAGTGTATATCCTGATTAAACTATTACCTAGAGGTAAGAAACACCATTGCACTTAATATTGATAGAATAATTAGCAATGTAGTTAGTAATAAAATATTCAAGCTGTTTGTTAGGATTTTTTAAATAATTATTATTTTGGATATTAATTGGATGGTTAAACATGCACCGGATCAAATTGACCCAGGAACACCATTGCTGTTTCTGACAAATGACCATAACAGGAGGGTTAAAACACTTTCCGAACAAACTATTTTTTATTTTAAACATATAGCCTTAGTGCAAAACACATAAAACAACAATAAAGCTACACACTGCACATTTATTTAATCTAAATAGACCAAGAACAATAACAAAAACATAAAACAGAGTTTAATTTGTTACTTTGCTATATTGGGATCATCACGTCATAGCTTTTTATAAAATAAAAAAATAGTATTAAAAAACCCGACCCGAGGAAAGTGTTGGGAAATCTCAGCTTCAGATCAGGTCGGGTTCAGGCAGAGAATTTAAGCTATAAATTCTATGCCCAAACCTTCTAAAGTATTGTATTATATTTCATACAAAGAAAACTATTAATCATGTTTTAATTGTAGGTAGTACTGCAATTCAATATAACTTTAAAGATATGACAGGTGGATTATTTTCCCATATTCAGTCTTACCTGCCAGGCCGTTCAATCCATCAGTGAACAGAGACTCAAACTCCTTGGTTTTCAGCTGCATGGTGAAGAGATATCGGCGAGTCCAAACACAATGTATTCTGTTGAGTAGCTTAGGGTTTAGGAATATTCGTCCCCACATCTGTAAGAGAACAGTTAGATTTTTAGTAGTAGTTTTAGTAATTTTCTGTTAATAGAGCTTCAGTCGTTGACATGTGGCATTACAGTAAGTTTCTGTTTGTGTGTTTAGCGCCATTTTTAAGGTATCCCGTGGTCAGGCTGTACTGCAGTCAGCCTTATTTTACCTTATTTTAAATCACTTTCCTTTATGAAAATGGTGCGCTATCGTGTCTATCCTCTGAAGTAGCTAATTCTAATGCTAATATTACATTCATGCAATGTTTTGGATTAGGCTAGCACACAACAGGAGGGCAGGACAGCAGAAACAGAGTTAATGTGTCTCATTAATACTGCATTAATGCAAGACTACATCAGACCTTCATTATTATCACACTCACTATTTATTTTAAATAAAATTTGTTTAATTCTAGGATTGATCTTTAAGGCTTCATTGAAGTTGTATTTTACAACTAAAATGTGTAATATATTAGTGAACTCTTGGTTAAATGTGAGGAAGTAACAGAAGTTAAGTCTAAGTTATCTAATTTTCTAAAATCTCTCATATAAAGTTATTACACTAAATGATCATCAATGCACTGCCTGGTGTCTGAGACACAGTTTCACCAGAGTTTTGAGAAGATCCTGGGTCTAAAACATGTTCTTAAAATCAAATATGATCAACATAATTAAGCAATTCATGCAGGGCTTTATACAATTAATATAAAAAATATATAGATAAAAAAGTCTTCAGGGCAATATGCACAAGTATCATTGATTACAGCAGCTTACCTTTACTGTTAGAATATTCAGATTGTGTTGTTTTTGGTTCTTTAGCTGAAATGAAATAAAACTCTGTGGGTTTTAAAGACTAGTTTGAGAAGTGTTTACAAGGTATAAGCACTTGTGCTGTGAATAATATAAAATCTGTAATATTGAGATAATGTTACGAGGCTGAATGCAGCAGAACTAGCATTTCAGTTAGTTGTATCAGGTTGTATTCATTAGTATTTTTAACAGATAAATTATTTTGCTTCTGTTTCTCTAGTTTTATTGCTTTAAATTTTATTTAGGATAATAAAAATAAGTTTCTACTGCTTTCATTGCACGACTTACAGAAACTATACCCTAAACATGGCATTTTTTCACAGGAACTATACCTTAAATATGGAGGTTTGTCACAGGAACTATACCTTAAACATGGTGCTTTTTCACAGGAACTATACCTTAAATATGGAGGTTTGTCACAGGAACTATACCTTAATCATGGCATTTTTTCACAGTAACTATACCTTAAATATGGAGGTTTGTCGCAGGAACTATACCTTAAATATGGAGGTTTGTCACAGGAACTATACCTTAAACATGGTGCTTTTTCACAGGAACTATACCTTAAATATGGAGGTTTGTCACAGGAACTATACCTTAAATATGGAGGTTTGTCACAGGAACTATACCTTAAACATGGCGTTTTTTCACAGGAACTATACCTTAATCATGGCATTTTTTCACAGTAACTATACCTTAAATATGGAGGTTTGTCGCAGGAACTATACCTTAAATATGGAGGTTTGTCACAGGAACTATACCTTAAACATGGTGCTTTTTCACAGGAACTATACCTTAAATATGGAGGTTTGTCACAGTAACTATACCTTAAATATGGCGTTTTTTCACAGGAACTATACCTTAAACATGGTGCTTTTTCACAGGAACTATACCTTAAACATGGTGCTTTTTCAAACAGTAACTATACCTTAAATATGGCGTTTTTTCACAGGAACTATACCTCAAACATGGTGCTTTTACACAGGAACTATACCTTAAATATGGAGGTTTGTCACAGGAACTATACCTTAAATATGGAGGTTTGTCCCAGGAACTATACCTTAAACATGGCGTTTTTTCACAGGAACTATACCTTAATCATGGCATTTTTTCACAGTAACTATACCTTAAATATGGAGGTTTGTCGCAGGAACTATACCTTAAATATGGAGGTTTGTCACAGGAACTATACCTTAAATATGGCGTTTTTTCACAGGAACTATACCTTAAATATGGAGCTTTTTCACAGGAACTATACCTTAAACATGGTGCTTTTTCACAGGAACTATACCTTAAATATGGAGGTTTGTCACAGTAACTATACCTTAAATATGGCGTTTTTTCACAGGAACTATACCTTAAATATGCCGTTTTTTCACAGGAACTATACCTTAAATATGGAGCTTTTTCACAGGAACTATACCTTAAACATGGTGCTTTTTCACAGGAACTATACCTTAAATATGGAGGTTTGTCACAGTAACTATACCTTAAATATGGCGTTTTTTCACAGGAACTATACCTTAAACATGGCGTTTTTTCACAGGAACTATACCTTAAATATGGCGTTTTTTCACAGGAACTATACCTTAAATATGGAGGTTTGTCACAGGAACTATACCTTAATCATGGTGGTGTTTTGGTGACCCTAACCATAGTAAACACACGTGACTGTCAACGACCGATTGGTACCACACGTTTATAAGTAAAAACACCAGAAAACAGATAAATATCTACACTTATAGCTCGATATTACTTTCATTTCACTGTCAACACTTCAATTCATTAACTTATTTCAAGACTGCAAAGTCGAATTATCCGTTCCACCTTAAACCCCATAGAACCAAGTTCAGCATCTTAAGGTGGACTGGATAATTTTCAGACATCGGTTTGAAAATAGCTTTTAAAAGCAGCTAAAAACTAGCTAAACATAACTAGCTCTTGTTCACACTGAATACAGAACAGAAGCAGATATATTTACTCAGAAAACAGCAAAAACAACAGAAATACCTGAGAAAATGAACAGCGCAGTTTCACTTGACTCGGGTTCTGCTGACATGCCGTCAGACCGCCATGACAACCTCGCGCATGCGCGTTTCAGTTCCACGTTCCGGAGCCCAGACCGGAGCGAGCTCAAGCGACCAATCAAATCGCTTAACGTCACTGATTAGGCGGGATTTTGAATAAAGCGCCTGCTCATTGGCTTATTACAGATATTCCCGGCCATTACTCAAACATTAAATCGCCTTTAAAAGAAAAATTTGGGAACATTCTTTATAAAAACTTAATACATTCGTTTTCTAAAAATCTTAATACAAAAATATTTATTTGCTGTTTCTTCTGTTTTAATAAGGGTGCATGCAAGATAAATAACACAAATTCTATGTACCAATATTTAATAATATACTAGTACATCTCAAAAATTAGAATATCATTGAAAAGTTACTTTATTTCAGTAATTCAATTCAAATTTAAGCGTTTACTTATTTATTTTAGATATTTTATATTATTTGGGAAGAAAAAAAAAATATTTATAATGTGCTGACACACGTTGTTTGCAATTATACATTTAAGGAACTTTTTGTGTTTCAATATTACATCAACTTTAAATGTTAAAAAAAAAAAATATATATATATATATATAGAGAGAGAGAGAGAGAGTAAATTATAGAGAAAATATAAGTGAAAATATAACCGTTGTAATACTACTTATTATTAATAATCAGTATCTAGTACCATATCTCTTTACTTCTTTGGTTTTGTAGGCACGTCAACATAAAAATAAAAAAGTATTGTTGAATCTGCATAATAATATTTATTATTCGAGGATATGATTTTTTTTTTCAAAAACAATAATCTTTACAACAACTGTGATGAACTGAGCAGCTGATAAATTGTACCTACAACTTAAAGTACCTAAAATATACTGATAAATTGATTAAATCAAATAAACAACACAAAAAGTAATAAATAAAACAAAATAAAATATACAATATATACCAATATTAACATAAACAATATAAAAGAACATGCATATGAACAATATAACAAATACAATTACGTAAGCCTAATGATTTTTAATGAATTTAAGGCCATTTTTAGCACATGTTTATTTTAAAGATTAGTAGTAGAAACCAGACTCCTCCTCCTACTCTCGTCTGTTATCGCGAGATTTGTCAGGAAGCCGCTCCATAGCGGATGAGTAGTAAATAAAGCAGTAAGTTAGAGAGTAAAGAGGGTAAATAGAGTAAATTTGGGCCGGATGGGTAAAGTAGAGCTGAGTCCGCTGCGGCCGTGGGATGATTTCTTCCCCGGATCTGAGCGCTTCTCTAAACCAGACTTTACTGATCTGCAGAAATGGAACAACAGGGTGGTCAGCAACCTGCTGTACTACCAGACCAACTACCTGCTGCTGAGCCTGCTGGTCTTTCTTATAGTGGGGTGAGTATTATTATACTACTGTACTAATATACTACTGTACTACTATACTACTGCACTACTACAGCACTGCTACACTACACTGAGTTATTATAGTACTACCAGACCAACTACCTGCTGCTGGCCCTGCTCATCTTCCTTATAGTGGGGTGAGTAATACTATACTACTGTACTACTCTACTACTACTTTACTACTGTACCTACTACAGCAGCAATGTACTACAAAAGTACCGCTATAGTACACTGAGTTATAGTACAGCCAAATCAACTACCAGCTGCTCTTCCTCAGTGTGGGGTGAGTACTACAATGGCAGTGTACTACAATAGCACTGCTATATTACATTAAATTATAGTACAGCCCTGTAAAATCCTCTGTTTTTCGATATTTTTTTAGGTATTTTTATAAAACAGTAATTTAATAAATGATTATTAAATAATCATTAAATAATGTAATGACCTTGTGTGTTTACAGTTTTACATTTTATATTGCAGGCCAGTTTCGTGCCTCAATATTTGACATCAACTTTGAATTACAATTATTATTATTATTATTATTATTATTATTATTATTATTATTATTATTATTATTATTATTGTAAAAATATGGGGAAAAAAATAATAATACCCATTTTTAAATGTTATTTTTATCAAATAAGAAGAAATTCATGAAATGATTAACAGAGTACCCTGTTTTTAGTGCTGCATCATTGGTTTGTCCCGTCAGTCATGTGGATGTTGACCCATCGCTATCATATATCTAAAACACATGACTGAGGCAAGCAAACAAACACATAATTGCCCTGATTTGAAGTATTAAGCTGGTAATACAGTATTATTCAGTTTATAACATTTAATGTAATCTTGTTTAAACATTTCGTCCAGTTATAGAAGCATAAGTTTACTGAAGGCTCTATATATAGAGATGCTCAGGCTGCTCTGATCCTGGTGACACATGGTTGCTGTGAGCTGCTGGGTCTGCAGTGTGAGCTCTGATCCTCAGGGATACAGCAGGGCTGGGCTGTATGAGCTCCAGCTGCTCAGAGCTGTTTCTTCAGTTACTGAACCCTCTGTGTTCTGCTTATTTAGTAGTGCTTACTAATTGCACTACTGATCTTTTTGCACTTTTTTCATATGGATGTTAATTTAACACCAATTTAATATTTCTATTTAGTTAGTTCGCTTTTTTTTGTATATTTTCTACTTATATCTTAATGCAGCGTTTTTGTCGAAAAGCAAATTAAAAAAATTAATTGTTAGAGGAAACTTGTTGTTTATTACTGTGCACATGACAATAAACACTTTACATTTTTATTTAAACCTTTAAAGTACTTTTTATATTCAGGATTTATTTTAAACTTTTTTAGTTTATGTAGATATCAATGTATTTGGTTTCATCAAGACACCCAAACTAATATATGTGCTAAAAGTTTGCTAAAAGCTTTTTTTAATGAAATGCTTTATAGTATATCCAGCAGTTTCTCTGTACTGTTCCACTTTTCTCAACAATATAAGTATTATCTTTAGTCGCCCACATTTTTAAACATTGTCTGTGTTAGTAATAACACTATGTTATAGTTATATTTCTTTATTTAGTCATTTGATCAATTCATACATTTATACAAAAAAAACAGAGTTCAGAAATCAATATTTGTTGGAATAACCCTGGTTGGTTTTTAATCACAGTTTTTTTCATGCATCTTGGCATCATGTTCTCCTTCTCCACCAGTCTTACACACTGCTTTTGGATAACTTTATGCTGCTTTACTCCTGGTGCAGAAATTTAAGCAGTTCAGTTTGGTGGTTTGATGGTTTGTGATCATCCATCTTCCTCTTGATTATATTCCAGAGGTTTTTTTTTATTTGGTAAAACCAAAGAAACTCATCAACAGAGGAAACTCTTGCTCTTTTCTCTGGTGGTCCTGATGAGTGCCAGTTTCATCATTATATCGTTTTTGATGGTTTTTGTGTGTTCATAGTTTTGATGTCTTTTGTATTAAACTTCAATGCAGATAATTTTAAATAGTGAAAAACACTGCAATTAAGGGTTGTCAGGTTTTTGACTGGCATTGTATATATGATTTTTTTAAAATTATTATTATACAATTATAATTATAACTTTTTTATAGTAAAGACAATAAAAGTGACAATTAGTGGATAAATATCTAAAATGTTTCATTTTTTAAAAGAGTTTATTTATTTAATTTCTATTGTTTCTTTTCTTAATATCTATTGTTTCTTTATAGTTACTCTTATGAATTTTAGCTACTGGCTGGTTCTAGCCATTTAAGAGGTAATATTAGGTTGGGATCAGTTGTAAATTGTAAATTGATGCAGTAATATTACTGATATAATCTTAGATCCTCCTAGTTTGCCCTCTTCTCTTTGTATCTCAGTCTTTAGATTAGTCTAAGCTGTGTTAGCAGAGTATCACCACTAGATATCACTGTTCCCCAGCCAGCTGTTCATGTCCCTCAGTAATCTCCTATCTCTGTTCATGTTTCACTGGTCTATTGATTGCTCTGTTCTCAGGTTGATGAACCCCTTCGGCATGTTCACGGGTGCAGCGGTGGTGGTATTGGTGTTCCTCGGCTCTGTGTGGGTGGGAGAGAACAAAGCCGTGATAAAGAACTTTAAGAAGGAGAATCCTTCAGTGTTTGTGTTCGTGGTGATGGTGATCAGCTACTTCCTCATGTCTCTGTTTGGAGGTGTCATGGTCTTATTGATGGGAATAAAGCTCCCGCTGCTCCGTGAGTTCAATACGTTTTTATACATATTCTGTCTGTCGGCTTGTAGAAAAAGAAAAAGATCCATCAATCAATCAATTAATACACTTTTATTTAAACTCAGAGTACATTAAGGGGGCCTGATTTACAATGTAGCCAAAAAATTACATAGGGAAGGGATTGACAAAATAAAAAATAATAATAATAAAAAAACAGCATTTTAATAATAAGATCTAAGATATTATAAATAAGATATAAAACAAATAAGGTTAAAAAAATTCAAGAGTAGGAATCATAAAAAATCTAAGGTAATAAAACTAATTAAATATAATTACAGATCATTAAACAAATCAAATTTTAAGAAAGTAAAAATATAAATAAACAATAACTAAAAACAATAAAAGAAATGTGAAAAAAACAGCTAAAACAAACCAGAATTAAAAACAAGTTAACTAAAAAATTAAATTAAAAAAAAAGTGGCGTAAAAAACTATTTGCCCTCTCACACATTTCTTTTCATGATTCGTATGGTCATAAAAAAAACTGTAAAAGTTATGATTAGAGTTTGTAATTAGCCATTTCCAGGCCTGGATACGTGTTTTGGAACAAGAAAAATACCCAGAAAGTTTTGGGAAAATCATGGAAATAAAAAAAAAAACCCGAACATCCCTTTCAGACAGCTTCCTCTTACAGCGTCCACAGTTAATCCTGTTGGATGTGGTTGGTTCTTCTTGGTGGTATGCTGACATTACCCTGGATACCGTGGCTCTTGATGCATCACAAAGACTTGCTGTCTTGGTCACAGATGCTCCAGCAAGACGTGCACCAACAATTTGTCCTCTATTGAACTCTGGTATGTCTCCCATAATGTTGTGTGCATTGCAATATTTAGAGCAGAACTGTGCTCTTACCCTGCTAATTGAACCTTCACACTCTGCTCTTACTGGTGCAATAATGTGCAATTAATGAAGATTGAACACCAGGCTGCTCCAATTTAGCCATGAAACCTAAAATCCCACACTAAAATGATGACCGGTGTTTCAGTTTCATAAATTCACACAGTGAGAGTAAAATGCTGCTTTAATGCTGTCTCGCTTCATTCAGATTGGTACTAGTTGGCAGAGACATGAACAGTGTTTTAAGATCTTTAAATTCACTTTACTGTCTCCAGTGTCGTCTTGCTGAATGGGTGTGAACTGAATGGGCTTTATGTTCATCCTAATCTGTCATAAATCCTGTTCTTCTGCATTTCAGTGATCTTCGCTCATGCCTCGCTGCGTCTGCGCAACATGAAGAACAAACTGGAGAACAGGATGGAGAGCGCAGGACTGAAGAGATCACCTATGGGGCTTTTACTGGAAGCACTGGGCCAACAGGAGGAGAACATTAACAAGATCCAGGAGTTTCTGGAGAACAAAGTGAAGGAGTGATGTGCTGTAGATACAGATATGGATCAGTACTGGATGGTTTATATCTCTCCACATTTACTGTAAATGACAGTATATTGTTTCCCCTAATCCCTGTGTGAAGTTCTCAGTCTATGCAGTGAAGATCCAGCTGTAGAGTTGGATCCACTGCTGGATCTTCTGAAGATCTGCGAGTGAATGCAGATTAAAGAGGAATTCCACTGTAATTCCAAACGTTGTATTAATCTAAGATGGTTAATATCTAAAACAGGGGTGTCCAAACTTTTTTTGTTGGGGGCCAGAAGGAGAAATATATTTGAAGTCACGGACCACAGACTCTGTAATAAAACATATAATGAAATATACCACTTTAAATAATACTTTTTCCTGTTTATTTCATTTACTCACCATTTATCTTTGACAGTGTTGTGTAAACTAAAATTTTCAAATTGATGTTTAATTTCATGATGTCTTTTAATATTAAACTCCTTAATTACGACAACTTTTAGACTCTTTGGTCCGTTTTTCTGCGCTAGAAATGCGCACCCTCTCCGCTTTTAGACTCTTCGGCCCCGTTTTTCTGCGCTAGAAATGCGCATTCTCCGCTTTTAGACTCTTTGGCCCGTTTTTCTGCGCTAGAAATGCGCACTGTCTCCACTTTTAGACTCTTTTACCCCGTTTTTCTGCGCTAGAAATGTGCACCCTCTCCGCTTTTAGACTCTTTGGCCCGTTTCTGACACCTAGCGTTCAAACTTTGAATCTCACAATATAAAAACCTGCTTAACAGCGGGCCAACTTTCATTCTATTTCTAAAATACCTCACGGGCCGCTCCAAAAAAGGAAACGGGCCGCAAATGTCCCGCGGGCCGTAGTTTGGACTCCCCTGATCTAAACAGAGTACAGAGTCATTCAGAGTGGGTGTGGTGTGAAGAATTGAGTGTTACTGTTATAGAAACTGTTATAAGGGCAGAATTGATTATTATTAGACGCTGATTTTATCACAATAATGATATAATTACGATAATGTAATTTTGCAATATTCAATATATCACAACATGATTCTCTGTGATACTTACTGAAGAGAGAGTAATACTCCTACATAATCAAATACCAGGAGTTATGGATTTCATCACAGGTTTATTAACCCTATTCATTAGATTAAAGTGCCACCATGTGGTGTAGTGAAGCAGTAACTTTAAGTAAGTCTATTTGGGGGCGAGTCTTAAATAGTTTAGAGCTCCTATGTTTCAAAAAATATATTGAAATATATATATATATATATATATATATATATATATATATATATATATATATATATATATATATATATATATCCATATTTGACGCTATGTATTGATAATAATGAATTACAAATGAAAACAATCTGATATATTGTACACAATATATTGATATTTTGTCCTACCCCTATTACATATAGGATAGATAGATAGATATTTGTGTTAAACCCTACCAGTCAAAAGTTCAGCCACATCTCTTCTAATTTAAGGTGTTTACTTTCTTTTTTATCATGTTTTACATGAGATACAATATTTTTCGGACTATATGGCGTACTATATCCTTTAATCCTTTAATTTTCCCAAAAAATCTCTGGTGCACCATATAACTCTTTTACAGCATTATACAGGAGTTTCAATAAAGTTTCTCCAGCACCAAGACTGGAGCAGCATTAGCATTATCCGCTAAACGCTAGCTCTTTTGCTGTTTAGAAGTGACTATTATCGGCCTGTAGCCTGCTGCTAACCTCTGATAGCACTGCTGGAGCAGCATTAGCATTAGCCATTAATCGCGCTAGCTCTTTCAACTCCGTTCAGAGGCGAGTATTATCGAACTGTAGTCTGTGTGTTTACTGTTTTAAAACAAGCTACGTGGGACGAACCGCTAGCTGATATCACCCTGGCTTACCGGAACACTTAGGGTTCCTCAGTGATATATTTATTTACTAGCGTTATTATTGCTGCTGAACCAAGCCTTAGTGGAAATCTGGAAATCTAAGCTTACTGTAAAAAACGGAAGCCCAAATAAACATCTTTCAGGAGAGAAATCTGTGTAGATTAACATCCAGCGCTCATTTGTCTTTGAAAGAAAGACAAATGAATGAATTAGAAGGAAAACATGGCGACACCCATGTTCCTTACTAGTGTCACATAATGTGCCTTATAGTACACAAAATAGAGTATACAGGAACCCATGCTGAATTATCAAGTGTTAACCAAACCAGAATATGTTTTATACTTTAGATACAGATAGATTCTTGGTGTGATTTTAATCTCAGTGTCTTCATGAGAGAAGCACCTGGAATAGTTTTCTCAGTGTCTTAAAGGAAGGAGTTCCTGGAGGTGCTGAACAACAGATCAGCACCTTCTGTTGGGTTAAAATTAAAACACTGAAAGGGAAGATGTGCCCAAACGTTTGACTGGTACTGTATTTATGACAATGTCAGTTTATATTCACTATTGAATGATTTCACACCTCACCTCTCCTCTGAATGACTCTGAATGTTTAAATCATGGTGAAAAACTGGTGGAGTTCTTCTTTAAGCTGCTCACAGTGAAAAGTTTACTCAGTATTATGACTCATTTTACTCAGTTCAGACAGAAATGTGTTGAAATGTTTACCAGTTCAGGGTGGCCGGACGTGCTGAGTGGTTCTGTTAGTGCTTTAGTAAAGAAAACTGTACGAATTTTAGGAATTTGGGAAGAAAATGATGTTCCTGGAAGTGATGCTTCCTCCAGCGTGTTACTCAGAGTGAGTAAGTTCCTCCTCCTGTTCTCCAGATTTCCTCACTGCTGTATTTCATCATTTTCACGGTACAGTACCAGTCAAAAGTTTGGACACACCTAAAATTCAGTGTTTTGTATTGTAGATTAAAACTAAACTCATTCAAACTATGAAGAAAAACGATAAATATGGAATTATTTCGTGAACAAAAAACATCTCTGCTGGATTTTCTCAGTCAGCGTTATGAGGTAGAGTCACCTGGAATTCAGGCTTTCAGTTAACAGCTGTGCTGAACTCATCAAGAGTTAATTACTAGAATTTCTTGTCTCTTAACGAAGTATTTGAGAGCATCAGTTAAAGTAAAGTAGTGAAGAGGTAGAGTTACAGGTATACAGTGAATAGTGAATATTTCAGTAATGTTCGAATCCAGGTTATGAGACGGAAGAAATACTCAACTAAATAAATAATAAAAAAAATACTTGAGAAAAAATACTGAGAAGAATAATTTCAATAAATATATTGATGATGGAAATGGCACTCATCAGGACCCCCCAGGAAAGGATAGAAGAGCAAGAGTTTCCTCTGTTGTACAGGATAAGTTCATCAGAGTTACCAGCTTTAAAAACTGCAAAATAACAGAGTATTTTGGTTTGTTTAACACTTTGTTTAAGTTGCTACATGATTCATTATGTGTTCCTTCATAGTCTGAATAACTTCACTAGTCATTTAGTATGTAGGAGAAAAAATATAACAATTGAATGAGAAGGTGTGTCCAAACTTTTGACTGTACGTTATGCAAAAAAAAGCACTGAATGCACTCTTTTTTCAATAAGCACAACCATTGTGAGTTATTTTCAGGCGGATTTGTGTTTTGAATGTTAAAGTTACACGTGTGTGATTTATTGTTCACACTTTCATCTAAATGTGAATTGCTTCTCTTTAATAGAGTGTTATATATTTAAGGGCTGGGTGATATGATACAGTATTTTTTATCACAATATTGAAATTAACTCATTATATTTTCACACACAGATAAAAATTATTATTAGTGGAAATTACTCAGGATTAATGACACTGCTGTAATAATAAATAAAAAAAACAAGAGAGCACTTAAAAATGATGAGTTTCTTTGATTTTACCAAATTGAAAACCTCTGGAATATAATCAAGAGGAAGATGGATGATCACAAACCATCAAACCACCAAACTGAACTGCTTGAATTTTTACACCAGGAGTAAAGCAGCATAAAGTTATCCAAAAGCAGTGTGTAAGACTGGCGGAGGAGAACATGATGCCAACATGCATGAAAAAAACTGTGATAAAAAAACAGGGTTATTCCACCAAATATTGATTTCTGAACTCTTAAAACTTAATGAATATCGTCTCTGTCCAATGAAAAACTCTTATCTCCAAAACAGCAACTTTACAGGAGAGAGAAAAACCTTCTAAACCTTTAATGGAAGTCAATGTAAAAAGAGATTATTTCAGGTCATTTTAAAGAGTTTTTATTGGTCCGATCAACAAGAAATTTTGGCACAGTGTAAGGGACAGTTTGTCTGTTCAAATTACGTAGTAAACTAAAAATCGACAAAAATGGAGATAAGTGTTTTTCATAGGACAGCGACGATATGAACTTGTTTTCTTTGCATTATTTGAGGTCTGAAAGCTCTGCATCTTTTTTGTTATTTCAGTCATTTCTCATTTTCTGCAAATAAATGCTCTAAATGACAATATTTTATTTGGAATTTGGGAAAAATGTTGTCTGTAGTTTATAAGTGTTTAAGTGCTCTCTTTTTTTTCAGAGCTGTATAATTCATCATAAAACCAGCTTATTTTATTATGATGCAATGCAATAATGTTAATAATGTATAAGTAATCAGTGGTTTTACATGGGATAAATAAAAATGTGATAGTTTACCCACTATTGATTGTTTGTTAAATGATGTGAAATGATGTTAAATTATGAATAAATACCAAAATGATTTGGATAATCAGTGACTATGCAATAAAACTGTGCCAATCATCTGTACTGTAATCTTAGAGGAATGTATTATTTGTTACCAGTGTCATAATAAAAGTTTGCACAAAACAAATTCCAGTGATTTGTTGATTGCATTATTTAACCCTTTCAGACTCTGCATTCATTGCAATGGACATAGTGAATTATTATTTTTTTTTTTATGTTTTGTTGCACATATAACACTATTTAACACTATTTGAGAGCTGAGTTTGTTGTATATCAGAATAGACCATGAACCAGCCAATGAACACGTTTATAAACCAATTAAAACAGTAGCTTGGCCCCGCCCAATGCAAAAACACTGGAAAAACAGTAGTACTAAAACCATTGAGGCAAAGTAAAAGGATAATTTTCCCTAATTTTATATTTATTATACTTAATAATCATGTTTTTTGTTTATTGTTTAAGGATTAAAATTAAATTAAAAAGTTAATTTGAAATGTAAAATATTACACACAGGCTTCCAATGCAATTAAAAATCTATTAAAACTATTATATAGTATATACTATATTTTAGTTAATTGGATTCATTTGGTATATATAATTTATAATAGAATATACAAATCTTTTCTGTGCATTACAGACAGAAAACAGCATTCTTACATTGTTTTTGTTTGTCACTGGAGATAATTCAGGTCTAAAAGAGATAAAAACCCCTTTAACAGGCCTTAGCCTCTATATGGGTTACAGGTGTAGGTGATACAAAACCCTTTTTCTCTGCAGTAAAATAAACACATAAAACTAGAAAACCGTAGTAAAATAAAAAGTTTGGAGGACTCATATTAACTCAGAAGTTTTGGGATTTGGGGGATTTAGTGCCTCTCTGGTGAGAATGGGTAATTGCACTGAGCATGCGGAAAAATTATTTCAAACTGGGCGGGTGTGATGTGGTCTCCTTTCAGAGCGGAGGAATCCGACTCCAGGTCATGTTCAGTCAGAGAGCGAGAGAGAGAGCGAGAAAGAGAGAAAGAGAGAGCTCAGTCAGAAACTTCACTCCTTCGTTTCTTTGGTTTTACTATGAGTGAATGGAGGAGCTACTGAGCTCTGAGTTTCCTCTTCTGAAGTCCCCGTTGCTCCACCAGCCGCTCGCGTTCAGTAAAACCGAGCCGGATCCTCTTTTAGAGGCTGTACGTGTGACGTAAGTACGTAAAGACGCGTGACGTGACCAGAAGAAAAAGAACTCACGTGAAAAGCCACTTGACACCCCAGTTTTTTTACAATTAATTTATTAGGCTTAGCAGGGATGGTCGCAATATTTTATCCCTTCTCCACTCAGAAATGCGTTTGGTTTCATCTATTTTCATATTATTAAGTAGTTTAATTATTTAATAAAAAAATAGTGCACTGTGGTTCTTGCAAACACTGTGTATAAAATTTTATTGTTGCACATCTATGATATTTTAGCTTTAAAATAAAAATGTTTGCATCTTTTCAGCCTCCTGAGTCCCAAACTTTTGCTTGGTGTTCATTTTTTTATTTCTCTTCGCTGTTTGGGAATAGTAGGAACTAACAAAAAAAAAACTAACAGAAAGTTGTTGTCACAAAAAAACATGTCCTCATATGTGGACAGTAGTTAATTTTAGCATGTAAACATAATCATATAAACAATTTACTACTTTCAAACATAAAATCTGATGAGATGTTTTTTTTACCTGGCCCATGTTTCAATCTGTACTGGCTGTAAAAACTTTTGACTGGGATTCCTGTCCTGTTGTTTTCCATCAATAGAGTGTAATGTGGTCATGTGACCACTGGATGGTGCAGGCAGTGTCTCCATATGAGGCCGAAGGATAGTTGGCAATCAATTGATAATTGATTTATTCAATGAATTCACTTTAATTTCACAATAGAGCTTCAGGCTCTTCAGAAGAAAGCTGGATTCACAGTGTGGTTTAACCTCATGACAGAATCATAAGAGAGATTGATAGAGTTCACTCCCTCTCCCCCACACTTCTGTTATTACTCACCCTCTCCCTCTCTCTGTCTCTTTTTTCTTTTTCTTTGCCTCTCTCTTCCTGATTCTCTTTTTCTTTGTCTATCTGTCTCTCGCCCTTTCTCTGATGTTGTTTCTCCGATTCTCTCTCTGTTGTTCCCTCTGTGTCTCCCCCTCTCTTTCTCTTTCTTTCTTTCTTTTTTCTTTCTCTTTCTCTCTGTTTCTCCCTCCCTCTCTATCTCTCTGTCTATCTGTTGCTCTCTCCCTTTCTCTGATGTCATGTTTCTCCGATTCTCTCTCTGTTGTTCCCTCTGTCTTTCTCTTTCTTTCTTGTTCTCTTTCTCTCTATCTCCTTCTTGCTTCCTTTCTATTTCTCTCTTTTTCTGTTTCTCTCTGTTTCTCCCTCCCTCTCTATCTCTCTGTCTATCTGCTATCTGTCTCTCTGTATCTCTCTCCCTTTCTGTGATGTTGTTTTTCCGATTGTCTCACAGTTGTTCCCTCTCTCTCTCTCTCTTTCACTTTCTTTCTTTTTCTCTATCTCTCTTTGTGTTTGTCTCTCTCTCCTTTTCTCTGATGTTGTGTCTTTGATTATCTCCATTTCTGATCCTCTTTGTCTCTCTCTCTCTCTCTTTCTTTCTTTTTCTGTATCTCTCTATCTATTGTCTCTCTCTCTCCCTTTCTCTGATGTTGTTTCCCCGATTATCTCTCTGTTGTTCCCTCTGTCTCTCTATCTATTTGTCTGTCTCTCTCTCTTCATTTCTCTTATGGTATGTTTCTCTGATTATCTCTGTTGTTCCCTCTGTGTCTCTCTCTCTTTCTCTTTCTTTTTCTCTATATCTATCTATGTGTCTCTCTCTCCCTTTCTCTAATGTTGTTTCTTTGATTATCTCTCTGTTGTTCCCTCTGTGTCTCTCTCTCTCTCTGTGTGTTTTGCTGAGTATCTGCAGTTATTTATTGGGGTGTTTTCTCTGAATCTCTGCGTCAGCAACTCTGAGCTTCCATATGTTTCCATTCTAGTTCTGAGCCACGTGTGAACCCTCTGTTTATAGAGAAACACAGTGTATCAGAAGTTCAGGTCTTTATTTAAAGCAGCAGTTCTTATGTTTGTCTATTAAAATTAAAACTAAAGTAGTGTTACTGAGAGGGGAGATGGCAAAATATCATAATGAATGGTATCAGTGTGCTTCTTCTATCAATTCTGCAAAAAACAAATATATTCATTTTAAAAACAGGGTGGTCTGGCAGGTCCCCGGGACCTTTTTCTGGCTATAGCTGTTTTTTCTTGATGATGTGAACCATGGAGGAACTGCTAATGGTGCTGATACAAGAGCTACTGCGAACATGGAGGTCCCAGAACAGCAAACTCTCAAACTCAACTCTTCATCTGCTCATTTACCCAATATTATACCAAAGAAAAACAGAATTATAGACCTGAAGGAGAGATAAAATGGAGTATATCAGATTCCTCCAGTCTGAAAAACATCAGGAAAAGAAAAAAGGAGTCTAACAGGAGTCTTAGTTCGTGGGAATTGGAAGTGACTTAAACTGAAGAAATGTTTGGTAAATATACAATAAATCATCAATAACTTGAACAAATCTATCAACTTTAATTTTATGTGTATCTTACACTGTAAAAAAACAGACTTAGCAAATGAAATGATCAAATTTCACTTATTTTTTTCTCTTATAAGATTTGTTGTCTTACTAAGCATTGTGTAATTGGTAGATTGTCAATTTACATATATTTTGTGTTTTTGCAGTGTATTATTTTTGCAGCTTATTTTAGGCATAATGATCTTAAACAGTCTTATTTAGACATTTCACCTTATTTTAAGTCATGTACACTCAAAAAAACACAAAAAAATACCAGTCAAGGTATTCTAATTTTTTCTCCAAACAAATCTGTCCAAATTTATGTCCTAAAGACTTTGAAATGGTTTATTTTATGAAATCTTAATTAGAAAACTTTGCTTAAGCCATGGGCAGATGTTTTTTTTTTCCGTATAAAAGCATATACTGTAGATATTAATTTACCATAGGTGGAAAAAGTACTAAAAAATTTTAATTAAGTAAAAGTACCTTTACTTTGCTAAAATTCTACTCAAGTAAAAGTAAAATGACCCATCTAAAAATCTACTTGAGTAAAAGTAAAAAAGTACATAATTTAAAATTTACTTTGAGTGAAAGTTACATAGTTACTTTTAATTATTTGATGTAAAAAAGTACAAATCATAAATTAAATAATTATTAAATTAAATAATTTGGAGCTTTCAGGCAGTATTTGTTCAGACCACCCCATAAAACATTTTCAAGAACAAGTGGTATAGGTTTCTATGATCCATTTTTTTTTTTTACTGTTAAAAAGTTTTTTTTCCCCCAGCATTTTATTTTTACTCAGTAATGGGGAGTTTTCCAATGTAGCAAAGTAAATTACTTGTGTCAAAAAGTAGTTGAGTAAAAGTAAAATTACCTATTTTAAAAACGTTACTTTCGACCTCTGCAATTTACATATATTTTGTCTAGTTTTTGCCAATTGATTTAAGCATTTAACACCTTTAATCACGTTTTATCTGGTATTTGGAACCAGTTGAGCTCCTATCACAGCTAGTCGTTAATCAGAGAGACGTTACGCAGTGCTGTGTGAGTTTAACTCCAGACTGGTGGGAGAGAGGAAGCTGCTAAAAGCGAGGAAGCTTCAGCCGTCAGAAGAAACACAGTTGATAAGACGTTACTGCAGGTTTATGGAAAGCTTCCCTCCTGCTGACTGTATCAGACGGATGGAGTGGGTGAGCGTCGCTGGCTGTGAATCAGCAGTGATATGAACTCACTTCTGCTCTCCCAGCAGCAGCAGCTGTTAGAGGAACCTGTCCAAACAGAGCTCTCAGACCACCATGTGTTTCTGATAAAGTGTCCCAGTGACTGGTAGTGTTGCGTAGCCTACACTCTGAGCCTGGAAAGTTGAATTTGCGTAAATTATTTGTGCCCTAATTTAAATTTAAAGGTGACATACTATGCAAAACTCACTTTTTTTGTGCTTTTGTATTTCCACTTGGGTCTCTCTGCCCCAATAAACACTCTAATCACCACAAAATTAGCTGAAAGCGTTGGTTTGGTGTCTGCTGCATGAGACTTCGTCTGAGGGAGGGATCTGTACCTACTGTCTGTGGCAAGTCAGCAGATGAGTGAGATGTAAGAACTTTCACAGCTAGGCTTGCACTAGTTTGTTTGTGTTTTGCCACTAACATTTGGTAAATGCTCAGCATAAACAGGGGCGTGGCCGGCAACAGCTTATTTGCATAAAAGTGACAGAGCCCTTAAACAGCTCTGAAACAGGACTGAAACTGGTAAGAATAGAGCTGGTGAGATCTCTTTATCTTTATGTGAGAGTGATTTTGTGCAAAGAACTTTATGAACATGTTTTGTATAGAACATAGACATTTTATACATTATTATGTGTAAAAAATATGCCGTCTATTTTATCTTTGCTGCTCCACGTTGTTTACACAGTAAGAGCGCAGTATGTGCAGCGTTCACTGCTTGCATCTGTGCTACACATCCCATTGAAAACAATATAGGTGTAAAAAGCTCTTTTACACTCAGCTAAGCTGAGTTCTAACTCAGAAATCCTTACAATCAAGCTGAGATGTTTTTAATACTGTAAAAACTGTAGATTCCTCTATCCTTAATTTATCATACATTCTATATTCCAGCACTCCACACTGGCTTTCTCTACTAGTATTTTAATGAACACTACTTATAAATTTAAATATATATATTTTAGTGTGGGAGGTTTCATGGCTAAATTGGAGCAGCCTGGTGATCAATCTTCATTAATTGCACATTGCACCAGTAAGAGCAGAGTGTGAAGGTTCAATTAGCAGGGTAAGAGCACAGTTCTGCTCTAAATATTGCAATGCACACAACATTATGGGTGACGTACCAGAGTTCAAAAGAGGACAAATTGTTGGTGCACGTCTTGCTGGAGCATCTGTGACCAAGACAGCAAGTCTTTGTGATGCATCAAGAGCCACGGTATCCAGGGTAATGTCAGCATACCACCAAGAAGGACCAACCACATCCAACAGGATTAACTGTGTCAAGTCAAGTCAAGTAGTTTTATTGTCAATACTGCATATGTACAGGACATACAGAGAATTGAAATTACGTTACTCTCCTTCCCAATTTTACAGCAAGTACAGATAATAGATATAATAAAGGAGAATGGGAGACACAATGTGTACAATACAGCAGGGACACAAATAGACATACATGAGACAAAAAAGGTGCAGTGGTGTGGGGGAGGAATAGATATATAAATATAAGTAAATAAGTAAAAATAGATATATAATTATAATATAAAAGAGTGGGAGACACTATATGTTCAATACAGCAAGACACAATAAACATACGTAAGACAATAGTGCAATATTGATGGTGATTGAGATGGAATGACAGTAAAAATAGTAAATAACAGTAGTGCAAATATGGTATATGGTATATAGCTTAAGGCTGGTAAAGTGAATGGGTGCGTAAGTCCTTAAAGTTCACAGTTTAATTAAGTGGAATTAAAGTGCGTATTGACAGTGCAAGTATATCAGTAGTGCAGGTGTTGTGTAGTGCAAGTCCGTTTGGAAGGGACCAGTACTTTGTGCATTGTAGTGCAGAGTCTCAGTACTTTATTAGTGGGGGGGTCAGGATGCTGAGTGAGTGTGTGCTGGGGGCAGGATTGGGATGGGGGGTAGAGCAGGAAGAGAGTTCAGCATCCTCACAGCCTGATGGATGGGGCTGTCTCGCAGTCTGCTGGTCCTCGCCCCGAGACTCCGCAGTCTCCTCCCTGATGGCAGCAGGATGAAGAAGCTGTGTAGTGGGTGAGAGGGATCTCCTGCCAGACGGAGGGCTTTCCGTGTGAGGCGGGAGCTGTACAAGTCCTGAAGGGAGGGGAGAGAGGTGCCAACAATCTTCTCAGCTGCTCTCACGATGTGCTGGAGGGTCCTGCGGCAGGATGCTGTGCAGGCCCCGTACCACACGGTGAAACAGCTGGTCAGTATGCTCTCGATGGTCCCTCTGTAGAAGGTGGTCATGATGGGGGTGGGGGCTCCAGCTCTTCTCAGCTTGCGGAGAAAGTAGAGACGCTGATTTGCCTTCCTGGCCAGTGATGCTGAGTTGGTGCTCCAGGAGAGGTCCTCTGTGACGTGCACACCCAGGAACTTGGTGCTGCTCACCCTCTCCACAGCAGTTCCGTTGATGAACAGAGGGCTGTGCAGTGTGTGAGTTCTCCTGAAGTCCACAACAATCTCCTTGGTCTTCTCTGTGTTCAGAGAGAGATTGTTGTGTTTGCACCAGGAGGCCAGGCGGCTCACCTCGCTCCTGTAGTGTGACTCATCGTTGTTGCTGATGAGACCCACCACCGTCGTGTCATCCGCAAACTTGACGAAGAGGTTGGAGGTGTGTGCTGGTGTGCAATCGTGGGTCAGCAGAGTGAACAGAAGGGGGCTCAGCACACATCCTTGGGGAGCCCCTGTGTTCAGTGTGGTGATGCTGGATGTGCTGCTGCCAACCCACACTGCCTGTGGTCTTCCAGTCAGGAAGTCTAACAGCCAGTTGCACAGTGAAGTGCTCAGCCCCAGACTGTCCAGTTTGTGTATGAGCTGTTGGGGGACGATTGTGTTGAATGCTGAGCTGAAGTCAACAAACAGCATTCTGACGTAGGTGTTCTTCTTGTCTAGGTGTGTGAGGGCTGAGTGGAGAACAGTGGAGATGGCATCATCGGTCGAGCGATTTGACCGATAAGCAAACTGGTAGGGGTCCAGGGAGGGGGGGAGCAAAGACTTGATGTGATGAATGACTAGTCGTTCGAAGCACTTCATGAGGATGGGGGTGAGTGCAACTGGACGATAGTCATTGAAACAGGATGGCGATGCCTTCTTTGGGACAGGGATGATGGTGGTGGCTTTGAAGCATGTGGGAACCACCGCCTGACTCAGAGAGGTGTTATAAATGTCAGTATAAACCTCTGCGAGTTCCCAGGCACAGTCTCTCAGCACACGGCCAGGAATGTTGTCAGGCCCAGGAGATTTTCGAGCATTGATCCTGCTGAATGCTCTCCTCACACTGTCTGGGGACAGCGTCAGCACCTGGTCACCAGGAGGAAGGATGGATTTCTGGGCGGGTGTGTTGTTGAGTGGCTCGAACCTTGCGAAGAACCCATTCAGGTCGTTCAGTAGAGATGTGTCGCTGTCGCAGGTCTGTGGCCGTGGTTTATAGCCTGTGATAGACTGGATACCCTGCCACAGGTTCTGTGTGTCTCTGCTGTCACTGAAGTGTTGGGAAATCTTCTTTGAGTACATCCTCTTAGCTTTCCTGATCCCGCGGGACAGGTTGGCCCTGGCTGACCTCAGGCCTGCCTGGTCACCTGTTCTGAAGGCTGCATTTCTAGCCTTCAGGAGCTTGTGGACCTCTCCTGTCAGCCATGGTTTCTGATTCGCTCGAACAGTGACGGTCTTGAGGTCGGTTACATCATCAGTGCACTTGGTGATGTAGGCAGAGACAGTTTCTGTGTACTCCTGAATGTCTGTGGAGTTGTTGTGGGTGGCAGCCTCTCTGAACATATTCCAGTCTGTTGTGCTGAAACAGTCCTGAAGTGCCTCTGAGGAACCCTCTGGCCATACTCGTACCTGCTTAAGAACTGGTTTGGTGACTTTAACCAGTGGTCTGTAAGCTGGCATTGGCATAATGGTGAGGTGATCAGAGGCTCCCAGACGCTGTAAGAGGAAGCTGTCTGAAGGGGATGTTCGGGTGCTAACCCAGATCGTACCCAAAAAACATAAAACCACGGCTGATCAAATCACGCAGAATTCAATGTGCACCTCAACTCTCCTGTTTCCACCAGAACTGTCCGTCACCACAATCAATTATTGTGCTCTAAAACCAGGTGTTTCACTTTCATTGTTCAACGTCTGTATATATAAATTGCATTTTACATTTCTTACATTCATTCTTTTATTTAGCAGTAACTGGTTCAAGAGTGTAAGAGTGAGGTTAACTCTTTTCTGGCTCAGGCAGTCCTTCATTAGGGTGTATTTAACTCCTAACTCAGAGTCCATCCTGTAGTAGAAAGTGTTTAAAAGGCTGTTTTACAGCTGGAGTTACTGTGAAACTACCACACCTCCTCCAGGTCTTTCATCCTGCTGTTAAAACTGTAGAGCTCCTCTCTCCTCCACCCACAAAGGTTAAATATGAGCTCAGCAGCAGATCAGTGACCTTCAGGTGCAGACCAGCCCATCTGCACTGCAGAGCTCTGCACCTCCACAGACCTGCTCTACTGAAGTTCAGAGAAATCGTGGCCTGTATTTAACAGCAGAGGTTAAATAACTTCAAACAGCCTTTTATTTAGATCATCATAATTAGAGGGCTCATCTCCTGACCTGACAGCGCAGAAAAATGGGCCAAAGAGTCTAAAAGTGGAGAGGGTGCGCATTTCTAGTGCAGAAAAAATGGCCAATGTGTCTTAAAGTTGAATTAATTAAGGAGTTTAATATTAAGAGACATCATGAAATGAAACATCAATTTGAAAAATCTTAGTTTACACAACACTGTCAAAGATAAAGATAGTAAGTCAAGTAAAATGGTGTGTAAATGAAATAATCAGAAAAACACTCCTGTGTTAAATGATATTTTTGAGATGTTTCCTTCTGTTTAGAAGAATAGAAACCTGTTGACTCAAACTTTTACTCATAATAACAGTCATTGTTAAGTTTTTGTGTTGCATTAACCCTTAAAACCCTAAGAACAGATTTTCCATCCATAATCTCACCTTGTGTTCTCATCTTAATTACTCAGGAATCCTTTCACATATTAATATAATCCATATATGGTTAAAAAAGGTGGAACTTACTTTTTCTAAAAATAGGGATCACACCTCAGTGCGGTAAAGCTAAATCTACAGTAAACCCATTGAGAAAAACACCTAAAAAAGTGAAAAATCTCCTTCCCCAACCAATATTATTTACCTTTAGTCAAGGGCGTAGGAGCAGGTTTGATATTGGGGGGGACACATTTGCCAATATGAACCCAAGCCCACCCTATAGTTTCTTAGAACAACATTTGTGGAAATTACTTTTAATCACAAATAATCATTTTTTTCTGTATTTTGTTTTTTATTAGTTAACAAGGTGATTTTACAACCTAAACATGTTACTCCACATTACATTTACTGTTGTAAGAAAAAATTATGCATATACATATACATACAAAAATTATCAGTTATCACCTAATATTTAAAATAATATAACAGATTTGGCTATTATTATTATTATTATTATTATTATTATTATTATTATTTTTATTATTATTATCATTATTATTATTATTATTATTATTATTATTATTATTATTATAATCATGTATTGGCATGTCAATTCTGTTGTATATTTACATTTTATCCACTCTTTAAAAAAAAAATCCTACGCTTTTTTCTACTGAGAGCTCTTCTAAAGATTGGTGTCCTTTTATGTAAAAGAATGTAACTTTACGTTTCATAAAGGACATGTGGCCTTACTGTGAACCCTGTTCTTACATATTCTACTGAATATTAACACTGTTCTACATATTCTAGAGCTTCCTCTGCTTTAAAGGCACTTAATAAAGTAAGTGGTGGTATGATGTGTCTTATACACTGCTGTATATACATGATTAAACTCAGTAAACTCAGTAAATGACTGTTTATTAGCTGATCAGCTGGATCAGGTGGAAAACACAATTTTGGGGCAGTGATCAGGGTTAAGAAACTGCTTTAAACTACAAACATAAAGTACTGTACTAAATTCTGGCTATCCTCTACATCCAGCTTCTAGATAACTAGTTAGCTAAATTAATCCTAAATTAATAAAGACAGTTTAAAAATGAAACAGTAATTAGCTGATCAGGTACAGGGCAAGTTGAACATTACATATATAGTTTTTTTTTTTCTTTAACGTTGACTTCCAATCTAACTAATTCCAAAGTTAAGCTTACTCACTTACACAGCTGCAGTTTATTAATCACAGTGTGTTTAATCTGTGTGCTGATTTAGAGTCGTGTATTTTTAACCAGCTATCAGAAACTTATCACAGTTTACGTGGTTAGCCTATCGTTACTTTTCTTTTAGAAAAATCTCCGTATATCCAGATCTGTTTTAAAATCAGCTGAAGCTGCTGAGCGTCCCGATCCCGCTGCTAAATCTCACAGCGAGGGGGCGGGGCTTCCCCAACAGCAAACTGCCTGTCCTCTGCGAGCCGCAAAACGGATTGGCTGTTTCTACTGAGAGGCGGGACTTAATACCTGAGCCGGCTCCCTGATTGGTCCGGTCTGTCTCCTCATTAATAGTACAGCTGATCTGAGCGAAACATTTTTGGGGGGGACAAATCCACCTGTTTCCAATATTGGGTGAGACATCCCCCCCGGTTCCTACGCCAATGCCTCTAGTGCTTCAAACATATTTAGATGATGTTTCAAACCAAATAATATCAGTAAATAAAGACTCAAAAGTGTCCACAGAAAAAAAACTGTGAATCTACCTGCTTTACTCAAACTAAAGCACTAAAGGTATGGTGTGCGCACTACTTTATATAGTTTTTTTTTATTTTACTTGCACATTTTTGCTAAGTAGTTATTTTGCACGAAACGTTTTTATTTATTTAGACTAAAAAGTTTATATTTTTGTATATATTGTAGTTTTCTTTGTGTGTCCTGATTAAAATACTGAAAGGTATAGGCTGCTCTGAGTGTCAGGTTTTTAGTATCTACATGTATCCTAGAGGTGTGATTATTGATTATCAAAAGAAAAATAAAATAACTCTGTCTGATGCAGTTTCTCCATGTATTTTGTCAAAGTAATAATAATAATAATAATCCATGTAATGAACTCAAATCACCGATATTCTTATGATTTTAACTCATAAACACTCTAGTCTATATTTTTAAAAATATATCTTAGGTGTGAATATATTTAAAGTCTTATATTTAAAATATAACAATTCTGCTTCCTTTTACATTTTAAATGATTATATTTTTGAGCAGCCGTATGTCTTCTGGAGTAAAAGAGATCAGGGCATGTGTCTGTCTGATATAATTACTGTGTTATAACACCTGAAAAAGGAGAAAAACACACCAAAACAGCCCAGAGTTTAAAGGGTTAACAGATCTAGCCTGAGGGCAGGGCTGTGTTTTAAGGTGAGGGACAGATAGAAGGCTATTGTTTGCTGGAAGTCCAGCGTCTCTCTGAGATCTTTCTGCAGCTGCTGTCAGAAAACAGAAGAAGGAGGAGGAGGACTGAGGGGCACAGCTGCAACACAACTATCCCACAATGCACTGGGAGAACTGGAACAGTGGACTGGACCATAGTTCACCACAGTGCAGCTCTTCTGTCTCTGATGAGTCGGAATGAAAGCCTCGATGAGGCCAACTCAACGGGGGAGAGCTAACAGAGGGGAGGAATGTGGAGAACTACTTGTGAAGTGCTGAAAGGTGGCTGGAGTGTTTGGATAGACAGATGAAGAGAGAAGAACTGCCTGAAAAAGGAGGGCAAGTGAGAGAAAAGAATAAAAACATATATAAATATCAATAAAAGAATGAAAGGTATTGCTTAAAAATAGTGGTGTCAACTAAATAAAAAAAAATATTATGTGATTAATGGCGATTAATCACAATTTTTCCTCTTTTTTTTGGCCCGCCAACCTATACTTTATATTTGACAATATTTGATTAACTTTACAGGTCCTCACTCATCTTAATTTATTTAACTAAACTGAGTTTTCAAATTATTTCTAGCCTCGCGCTGAATTCAGTTCCGCGCTGCCGAAGAGAGAGAGAGAGCGAGAGAGAGAGAGAGAGAGAGAGAGAGCGCGAGCATTTGATTTGATATTTGATATTTTCCCATACAATCCCTGCTAAAGTTTTAGGTGAAGGAGACCCAAAGAAGGTCAGTGCATGTTTCTGGAAAAACAAAAAAGTGGGGATGGTTCATAAATGAGCATATGGCACCTCCTCGTCCTCCTCCTCCACCAAAACCTTTGGGTCCGGTGGTGCTGACACTAAAAAAGCTTATCAGTTTTGGAAGAGCATCTGTTTTTAGTTTAGCCTCTTCCTTCTTTTTTCTTTTTTCGCTCACATCCCACTTGTACACTTAATTTCACCTTAATTCCGTCTTTCACAAGCAGCGCATTTGCGGTTCACCGGCATGACCACATGGCATGGATGGAATATTCCATTTTAACGCGAAAGAGAGGGGGTGTGGACGGAATCTGTATTTCTTTGTAATTTATTGTGTTGTCTTTGTTTCCATTTTAAACACACAAGAATCACCATTTATGAACTCACTATCTGTGAATTACTGTCCAAAGGGCCCCAATTACCAGCTGTAGGCCTATGGGAATTTGCAGCTAAGTATGGGGCCCCTACAGTGGGCTGCAGTGGGAGGGGCCCAAGGCAGTTGCCTAGCAATGCCTCTATGCAAAGACGCCTCTGATTATACCACAGTTCCATTAACACTGTTTATTGAAAGATTGTAAAGAGTTAAGGAGGAGGAGAAAATAGGATCTGTTTGGTTATAAAAACTCCACCAGTTAAAATAGTTCCATTGCTGTTCTGTTTGTAGCTGCGCTTTTGATGTTTGGCTTGTAAGCGCTGCATCATTGCTAGGTTACCTGTATGTTGCAGACTAATACATGGAGTGCATTACCGGCTGATAATGGCACTCACAGAACACCTCACAGAATCAGTACCGTTCAGATACAAAACCTGATTTCTAGAACAAAATTTTAAATGTAAAATATTTATAGTCACATACCTACAATAATAATATACAATAAATTATATATAAATATGAATAGATTTCACGTTCAAACATCAACAATATTACACTACTGGTTAATAAATGTTTAATTTTTACTAAGTGTATAGTTAATAATTTAAGGGATCTGATTTACATTTACATTTACACCCTTTACATTTTAGTTGACTTAATTGACTGCAGTTTTAGTCGACTATATTTTTATGATATTTAGCCGACTAAAACTAGACTAAAACTAAAAACATTTCTACACTATATGCTCTTTTTGTCACAATACTATGACTAAAACTAAATAAAAATTAACACTGATTGGCTGTAAGCCATAATAATCATCAACAATAACCGAAATAAATGTTTAAAGTAGATCACTCTGTGTTTAATACATCTATATAATATATGAGTTTCACATTTTAAACTGAATCAATTTAAACTGAGGCACTACTATATCTAATGCTGTTTTTTGGCTGGAACACCAGTGTTATAAATTGTTCTGCTTATCAGTATGAGGTATAAACATTCCTGCTCAGTAGTACGTGTGTTATAAATGTGTATCACAGGTGAGATTTACTCTTACTCAGCTATATAAACAGAGCAGGCCTGGCTTTGAGCCCCGGAGGCCAAATATCTGCAGTGAAGTCTTGCTTATCATAAAGTGAACAGACTGCTTTGCTCCTGGAGGGCGTGTTGCTCTTTGTGCTGGTTCTTCTGGTTTTACAGTTCCTGCAGGTAAACACCAGAGTGTGGCCAGATTACTGACCTTCTTCACTGCAGGTACGGTACCACCATTAATCTTTCACGCTTTAAACGTGAGAAAAATGCACGGCATTAGTAGCTTACTTTGCACGAGGAGGTGAAAGTGTGGACCTTCCACTCTATAGCATTCCAGCCTAAAACTAGCACTTAAAATTAGTCCCACTGTGAAATACTCTATACTCTATAATATACAGTACAGGTTAGACGTTTGGCCATTCCTTAAATTAAATTAATTAATTTTTAATTTTTCATTATTATTTTAAAATATTCTGCATTGTAAACTAATATTAAGCTCATCCAAACTAAGAAAAAAAAACATATGGGATTATTTAGTAAACAAAAAAAGGGTTAAAACTGTCAAAAAAGTGTTAAAAGTACAGTAGGTCTATGTGTTGTTTATGATGCTGCACAAGATGAAACTCTTCCTCATCCTCTTCCTCATTGTCTGCAGCAGCTAGTAAAAAAAAAACTCAGAAAAAAACGAGTCGATCAGGAAAAGCACCGTGTCTACATCAACCCGTCAATTAGTATTCATGGCCCCGCCCACCTCGGCTCGGGACCGCCCACAGACAGAGCTGAAGCCGGGCAGCGACGCCGTCTCGTCAGATAGGAGATAACTAACAGCACTAGGAACAGCATGCAGTTCATTCCTGTGTTATTTGTGTGAATAACACATCAGTGTTTATATGGTTAGAATTAGTCTATGGAGGAAAAACACCACCAGCCAAGTACAATAGAGATAGGTAGGTGTAAGTTTAAAATAGTTCTGTTTACACTAGTTAAAAGTAAATATCCTCCCCGTGGTTGGATTTTTACTTTTTGGACCTGGACTACCCACCTCTGTGTGTAAGTAACTATAGGTTTAAATAGGATCTCCGGTGGATTTGGTGTTTTACAGAGACTCTAAGACTAGATCAGTGGCTGAACTGCACTTAGCAGGGCATTATTACACATGTTGTAAAGTAACATATGACATTACAAAACACTGTTATTAATGTAAAAATATCTGTATAAATATTCATAAGCAAGAGCCAAAATCCTAGTTCCCGCAGTGCAACACACTTAACACCTCATACACCACCACCATTATAATCAGTTTCCCCACAGGGTCAAAACACAAAACCCTGCTTTGTTACAAAGAGAAACTGAATCTATTTAAGGAAGCTCTGTGTGTGTATATGTGTGTGTGTGTTTAAGAGATAAGCAAAGGTTTCTTTTGAACAATTTCTTTTGAACATTATCAGTGATGTCCTGATGTCTCTCTCTAACATTATTTTCCTGATTATTGGTTACAGGGTTCATATTTCTTCAAGATAAAAAAAGCTAATTACATTCACAGCTGGTGTTTAAAGGGGTGTAAGTGTTTTTTTTTTTCTTTTACAGTTTTTTCAGTTGCCAACACATTAAAAGGACATGCAATAGCAGCTCAATTATTTGACTGACTTACAGAGATAATTACCTCTCAACAATTCTTCAACACTAACCACATTTTCTGATTTTACACACATTTAACAATTAAAAATAGCACTTTGTAATACACTAAAGTTCCATATTTCAATATCAAGACACTACCATTTAAAATCACACAACATCAGCTAATTGGCCAATATATGTGTTACCTGGCCAAACACCTCAAAGCTTAATTAATAGCACTTTAATCAGGAATTAAGCTCTATAAAAAGACCACAGGTGAGCATCAACAATTGGAAAGATGGAAGATGTTGCAGAGAGAAAAAGAGGAAGGGTGGAGGAAGAGTGAGAAGAAGGGGTAGAGCTGGTAAAGGAGAAGTGAAAGGTAGAATAAGACTGAGAGGGGAAGGAAGAGTGAGAGGTGAAGAGGGAGAGGTGGAGGAAGAGGGAGAGGTAGGGTTAGAGCTGGTAAAGGAAGAGTGAGAGGAGGAAGAGAGAGGGGTAGGGATTTAATAAAAGTTGGAGGAAGAGTGAAAGGGGGTGAGAGTGAGGGAGAGTGAGAGTAGGAGGAAGAATGAGAGGGGGGGGAGAGTAAGAGGTGGAGGAAGAATGAGGTAGGGGTATAAAAAACAAAACAAAACAAAAAAACAGTTTTCATGCATTTTGTCATCATGTTCTCCTCCACCAGTCTTACACTCTGCTTTTGGATAACTTTATGGTGCTTTACTCCTGGTGCAAACATTCAAGCAGTTCAGTTTGGTGGTTTGATGGCTTGTGATCATCCATCTTCCTCTTGATTATATTCCAGAGGTTTTCAATTTGGTAAAATCAAAGAAACTCATCATTTTTAAAAGCTCTCTTATTGTTTTCCAGAGCTGTATAATGTAGGATTATATTTTGTGGGATATATGAGATATTGGGCAGTTTGTGTGTTGGGTGGTTTTGTGAATTGTGTTAAGTATTTTAATAAAACCAGCCTAGTTTACAAAACTGTGTTTTAGCAAATGAAAAAAAAAATGATATCACCTGCTGAACCTGAAGCTGCTGTCTTCTCCTCATTTCCCTATTCCTGTGATGTTTTAGGGATGTTGAGGAAACTGCTGAAAATGAACTGGGTTTTTCCCTGGAAGTTCACCCCATTTAATTCCATGAAAGCATTCAGTCATGCAAAATCTCACAGCTGATCCTGAAACAGGCTTTTAGTTGTGAGCTTCAGTTTAGTTTATGGTTTTCTCAGACAGGTTTCAGACAGCATTAAATACTGAGCTCACAGAGCGGCAGAACTGCTCTGGAATATAAAGCAGAAATATACCAGCAGAGTTCATGTGGATAATAAATAATAAACCCTCAGAGCAGGAGTGTGTGTGTGCTTTATATCAAGAGTAGGAGTAGCTCTTCCATTTAAGGGGGAAATGGTCTGAATTATGAAGTAAAACCTGCTTTATAGCTTCAGATGTAAATACAACTCTGGAAAAATGAAGAGATCACTTCAGTTTCTGAATCAGTTTCTCTGATTTTGCTATTTATAGGTTTATGTTTGAGTAAAATGAACATTGTTGTTTTATTCTATAAACTACAGACAACATTTCTCCCGAATTACAAATAAAAATATTCTCATTTAGAGCATTTATTTACATTTGAAACATGATTTCATATTCATAAAGTTTTAAGAGTTCAGAAATCAATATTTGGTGGAATAACCCTGGTGTTTTTTTTATCACAGTTTTCATGCATCTTGGCATCATGTTCTCCTCCACCAGTCTTACACGCTGCTTTTGGATAACTTTATGCTGCTTCACTCCTGGTGCAAAAATTCAAGCAGTTCAGCTTGGTTTGTAAGTGGTCTATTTTTTTTTTTTCCAGAGCTGTAACTTGTAGCTCAATCATATAGGACACATATATGTAATTGTATAATAATTGTATATGTAGTCCATTTCTTTCCATACTTTACTATTATAGTTATATTTAATATTTATTTAATATCTATTAATATATATATTTCTAAAAAAGGGTTTTATTCTACTGACATTTTTTTTTACTAACTTAGGAGTTAGATGTGTCATGAAATCTGCCAGATAAATAAAAGACAATTTCAGTAGAAAAAAAATGGTTAAAACTAGTTTAAAAAAAAAAGTTAAAACAAGGTAATAAGTTATCATTATAATTATGATAATTTATATCCCTTATTTAATTGCATTTGCCTTTTTGCAGTTTTATGATGCATTTCTATATTACTTACTTTTTTATTTTATATATATATATATATATATTTTTTTTTAATTATGTCTTATTTTTAACTGCCAATTACTGAACTTTACTTAATAATCTTAATTGGTTTCATTTACTTTTTTTTTTTTTGCAAACTTTTACTGTTGTTCTGTTCATCTGTCTGTCTGTATATATATATATATATATATATATAAAGCTTTTTATTATATTATTATTGTTGTGCTGGTACAGTGAGTGGATCAGACAGTGCAGCAGTGCTGTTGGAGTTTTTAAACACTGTATTCACTCAGTGTCTAAAGTTGAATATCTACCTCACCCATAATTGAACAAGACAAGATTATATTTTAGGAGTAATACAGTAAGAATAAACACAGAATAAACACAGATTTAATCTTCTGAAAGTTGGAAATTGTTGTTTTTTTATTCAAATGCATTTTGTTGATACAAACGACTAAGAACCAGCTTAACAAATTCAATTACTATATATATTACACGCCTTTCAAAAAACACATAGAAAAAATCTCTCTAAAAATGACAACAGTAAGAAAGTCTATATACAAAAATTCACATATAAACAGCTCTCTGCTGGAGAGAGACGCAGACACCAGGCCACAGGTTTCAGTATCGGATCAGACGCAGTCAGACATTATATAGTGTATTTAAGAAAATTAGAATGGCTGTAATAAACCATTTATTAACACAGCAGTAGTGTATAAAATGTAGTTAAATAGTAGTTAAAAATCCAGAAGCAGAAGAGATCTCAAATATTACAGGAAACAGATTGGGGCCAACCAATCACCAAGCTAAAGCTCTGTTAAGGGGTGGGACAAAATATTGATATCGCAATATATTGTATCATATTTGTTTGACATCGAATATGGATTTTTTTTAAAGAAAAAAATTGGCTCTAAATTCTCTAAGACTCGCCCCCAATTAGATTTACTGAAATTACTGGTTGTTAATTTATTTAAGAGTATTTTATCCTCTTCAGTAACAAAGACGCCCCCAGTATTGTTAGTGTTGCTCCTCTACTTTATCAGTTATTGTATTTTACAGTAGATGTGCAAAGCAATTCATATCTGTAAAAAAGTGAATAAAAAATCTTCCCACATGAAAAAAGAACTTCAGTAGCAATACATAAAGGTTAATAGTTCCAGTTCTTCAACATGAGTAGACTGCAGAACGTGTCCAGGTAGAGCATTTTTTTTTATCAAAACAGAAACCAGCTGAGTTCAATCCTTCATATGAATATTTGCATGTATCTGTCCAGTGGATTTACCACCGTAATATCCTTCATCCATGGTAATGGGGAACTTGTCCAGGTTTATTTGGCTCAAATGTCAATTCCAGGCCTAAAGACAACCCACTAAGAGTGGGAATTTCCAAGGACAGATAAAGTTCTGCAACACAAGTGCTAGTCAAACGGCAATCGCTCAACACCAATCGCCAAACGCCAAGCGCCTAATGGTGACTGGCAAATGTCAAAAGCCCAACGACAATCGTCAGATGTCTAGTGTTTAAAGACAATCGCCAAACATCAAGCGTTCAACAACAAACGCCAAGTGTCCAACAGAAATTGTCAAACATCTAGCGTCCAACGACAATTGCCAGATGTCAAGCGTCCATCGACAATCGTCAAACACTAAGCGTCCAAGACAATCGGCAAACGCCAAGCGCCCAACGACAATCGCCAAACGCCAAGTGTCTAACAGAAATTGTCAAACGTCTAGCGTCCAACGACAATCGTCAAACACTAAGCGTCCAAGACAATCGCCAAATGCCCAGTGCCCAACGACAATCACCAAACACCAAGCATCCAACAAGCTTCGCTAAACGCTAAGCATCCAACGAGCTTCGCTAAACGCTAAGCATTCAACAACCATCGCCAAACGCTAAGCATCCAACGACCATCGCTAAACCCTAAGCATCCAACGAGCTTCGCTAAACGCTAAGCATCCAACGACCATCGGCAAATGCTAAGCATCCAACGACCATCGCCAAAAATCAAGTGTTCAACGACAATCGCCAAATGCTAAGCATACAACGACCATCGCCAAACGCCAAGCATCCAACGACCATTGGCAAATGTCAAGCTTTAGCGACAATCGCCAAACATCAAGTGTTTAACGACAATTACCAAACCTCAAGCGCCCAAAGACAATGACCGTCAAATGTCCAATGCCAATCGCCAAACGTCAAGCACCCAACGCCAATCGCCAAACAAGCTCAAACAGCTTTTCTAGAGCGTCCCAACGTCCTGTACCAGGGCAGTGTGCAATCAACAACCTGGCTCAACTCGGCGTCATGCGTCTGGTTTGGTTCTCGCTGGGTAACATTCCTCTTCTACAGTGCTGCTGTTGACTCTTTTCAGTCCGTAGAGAAAAGCAGAGATTTGAAAAAGGCACTCAGAGGAATGAGGAAGAGTCTGGTTCACCTCATTCCTTCTTCTTCTCTCTACACTATAGTTCCAGGTTTAGAGTCTTCGTGCCAATAAAGAGTCTGATCCTCAGAGTCGAAACTGTCCACAGGGCTGCTCATGTGCGTGTCCGCTTGACTCACGTCCACGTACGACCTGAAACAGAACAAAACGTGAGAAATCAGGCGTCAGTTCATCAAGTTCTGACTCAACTACTCAATTTACAGTGAGCGTTTGCTTTTGTTTAACACTTTATACGAAAAGGTACCTAGATAAAGGCTTTATAACACGTTTATAAGCAGTGAATAATGCATATATAAAGTGATACTCCAACTATGTTTCATGATATTGTGATATTCTTGAAAGCAGTCTTTATTCTGTATTGTTTGTTTTGCTATTTACTGTATTTATTTTAATTGTTTGTTTGCAGTTTGTTTAATTTTGTGGTAGATTTTGGTTGTTACATTATTTTATTTTTGTTAAATTTTCTAATCTGATAAACAGATTTTTGTAGATGTTTGAAAATATTATATTTATACTAAATAAAATGTATGTGTTTATTTTGTTGCAGTATTGTATTTATATTAAATATAAATAATGATTGTGGTCATCAAAAAAATGACCATGAAATATCAAAATATATTATTTTAAGGCCGTATCATCCACCCCTCATAATAAATATTAAAGTACTGCTTTATAAATACATTGTTCAGTGCTTATGAATGTGTTATAAAGCTTCTATGTATGTAGCCTTCATATAAAGTGTTACTGAACGTTTTAACCCCAGGTTGTCTGAATTATATTTTAATTGTATCATGAAAGTGAGTGAGTATATTGAGTATTTTTACTGCTGCATTTCTACAAATGTGGAGAGATTTAGTAAATCTGATAAAGTTATGGTAAATTGTAAATTGCATAGAACATACAACCTATAGCATTTAAATTGTGTAAATAATCAGAAACTGCGCTATAAAATATAAAGAAATGTCATATTTAAGACTGTTTGCTCTAGTCCCGGGTCCTGTAGTACCATTACCCTGCATTCATTTTTGGTATTTTCATTTACAGCATTTGAGCTGTCCATTGAATAACCAACCATATATTAACCATTTCTCCCTTTTGGGAGAAATACGTAATTTTCTTTACAATTGTTTTAGGTTTCTTTTTATGAGCAACAGAAACTCTATGATGTTTAGGGTTAAGATACTACAGGACCGGGACTGACCTAAATAATCAATTTAAATGAACTTCAATTTGCTTACAGTTCAGACTACAGCAGCAGTTTGCATATATACTCATATACATATACTCATATATACAGCTCTGGAAAAAATAAAGAATAAGAGACCACTTTACTTAAAAATGTTGAGTTTCTTTGATTTTACCAAATTAAAAACCTCTGGAATATAATCAAGAGGAAGATGGATGATCACAAACCATCAAACCACCAAACTGAACTGCTTGAATTTTTACACCAGGAGTAAAGCAGCATAAAGTTATCCAAAAGCAGTGTGTAAGACTGGTGGAGGAGAACATGATGACAAGATGCATGATAAAAACTGGGATTAAAAAACCAACCAGGATTATTCCACCAAATATTGATTTCTGAACTCTTAAAACTTTATGAATATGAACTAATTTCTCATTTTCTGCAAATAAATGCTCTAAACGACAATATTTTTATTTGTAATTTGGGAGAAATGTTGTCTGTAGTTTATAGAATAAAACAACAATGTTCATTTTACTCAAACATAAACCTATAAATAGCAAAATCAGAGAAACTGATTCAGAAACTGAAGTGATCTCATTTTCTTTTCCAGAGCTGTATATATATATATATATATATATATATATATATATATATATATATATATATATATATATATATTAATATACTCACTCGGCTGAATAGCTCAGGGTTTTGTTCAACACAGGGTTAAAACGTTGGCACAAAAATATATATATATATATAAAACTCCACACAGCAATGAAAACAACAAACAAAAATAACAAAACACACAGAGCATTGGTCACATGTTCACACTCAGACATTTTTCATCCCTTTAAGCTTTTTTCTTTCCACACCAAAACACACAGAAACCATCCCACCACCAGGAAGCAGAGTGTTGTGAGTGAGACGGGTTGATTGTGCACCTGGTTGTTAGACAGTCAGTGGGAGTTTTTAAGGGTTTGATATGCAGCTCACCACATTCTTTAGTGCTGCGAGTCTCGCACTAGCACTGAGTGAAATAATAGTCCTGGTCATAACCACTGGCAACAGCACCAGGCATGTCTAAAGGTCCTGGAGCTGGGCCTCTCCTAGCAAACCCAGGGGGAGGAGCTCTGTCCGTGAGAAGCCCTGGGGCTGGAGCTAGCAGGCGGGGGTCACGGCTGGTGTGAGAGGGATGGTGGTTAGTCAGATAAAGCAGGTAGATAACTGTTTTTATACGTGTTTATGTACTAGTGCATCATTAAAAATGTACTTTATTTCAGTAATTCAGTTCAAAATGTAAAACTCATATATTATATAGATGTATTAAACACACAGAGTGATCTATTTTAAGCGTTTATTTATTTTATTGTTGTTGATTATGGCTTACAGCCAATGAAAACCCAAAAATCAGTGTCTCTGAAAATTAGAATATTAAATAAAAAAGGCCAATTTGTATTTTTGGCAGTGTGGGCAGTGTGCCAAATCCTGCTGGAAAATTAAATCTGAAATCTGCATCTCTAAAAAAGTTATCAGTAGCAGAGGGAAGCTGTAAGATATGAAGTGCTGTAAGATTTTGTGGGAAAACAAAAAACTGCACTGACTTTAGACTTGATAATAAAACACAGTGGATCAACACCAGCAGATGACAGACATGTCTCTCCAAACCATCACTGATCATCAGTAAATTTTACATTTCATTTAAAGGAAATCAAAGGAGCAGAGTCTGGAGGAAGAGTGGAGAGACACACAGTCCAAACTGCTCGAGGTCTAGTGTGAAGTTTCCACCAATCAGTGATGGTTTGGAGAGACATGTCTGTCATCTGCTGGTGTTGATCCACTGTGTTTTATTATCAAGTCTAAAGTCAGTGCAGTTTAGTTTTCCCACAAAATCTTACAGCACTTCATATCTTACAGCTTCCCTCTGCTACTGACAACTTTTATAGAGATGCAGATTTCATTTTCCAGCAGGACTTCTTGGCACACTGCCCACACTGCAAAACAAAAGTACCAATTGGTCTTATATATTATTCTAAGACACTGATTTTGGGGTTTTCATTGGCTGTAAGCCATAATCATCAACAATAAAAGAATTAAACACTTAAAATAGATCACTCTGTAAGTGTGTAATACATCTATATAATATATAATATATGAGTTTCACATATTGAACTGAATTACTGAAATAAAGTTAACTTAAACTTTCAATCATATTCTAATTTTTTGAGATTTGGCAGGGTTGGGCAATATGACAAGGTTTAATGATTTAGCTTTTTTATATCCCTTTGTCTTCAATCTATATACCATATTTATGAAATATTATGAATTTAAAAGCTTAAAACCTGGATAGGGGACACCACAAACTGAAAAAAAAAAGTCTAAATACTGCGGTTTACTAATAAAAACAGAAATGTAAATCAGTGATGAAACAGGATACTATTTTAGTGATCTACAGTATATGCGAGCCATCAACCACACACCATGCAGCTTGATTTAGGGTGATTTAGTGTGCCTTTGCTATCATAACAGTGGGAAAAGTACAACTCGCATGGCTTAAAACCCGCAAACGACACGTACTAGTAGTTGTAAAGGTGGGATCTCCTAACCTTTTTCTCACACAACTAAATTTGTTTCTAACAATTGATTTTTGAATTATAAACAACTTTAAACTTAAAATTCTACTGCTTTACAAAACCACAAAATACTAGGTGCGAAACGATTACTCGACTAAATCGAGTTACTCGATCACAAAACATATCAAACTATTTTTTGTGACTCGACGAATCGTTTATTTATTTTAAACTGCGCTGACTACTTGTATTGTGGCACAATGCTCTTAACGTTACGTCATCTATGCACAGTAAGAAGGAGGGGGTTTTTAGTTGAGAAGCAGGAATATGGAAGCATTAAGTGAAAAAAACATTATTATTAAGTGAAATGTCTTGTATTTTTTTTTATTATTTTTTTGCTCTTTAATCAAGCAAATACGCTTTATCCGACTACATGATTAATCAAATAGATATTTTTAGTAGAGTACACGATTACAAAAATAAAAATCGATAGCTGCAGCCCTAAAAATAAAATATATTGTGATACAAGTGCACATGAAAGTTCTTCGTTTGTCATATTGCCCATCCTTAAAGGAGAACTTTGGTGTAAAATGGACTTTTGTTGTAGTAAAACATGATAAAGAGTACTTTAGCTTTGTTGAACAGCACAACTCCGCTCTCCCGCAGCTTTCTAAGATCCAGTAATTTTGTGGTTTTCCCCAGCACTATATTGGGGCACATTTTGCCTTAATAAATAAAATTTATTTATTACCTATATATACATAGACTCTGCATAGTGTTGGCTGCTAATGCTTCCTTTTCAAATGGTCAGGGCTTTCCTGATTCTAGCAATTAATGAGGTGTGGAGCTTCTTTGAGCTGGACAAAAAAAGTGTAAAAAACGATTTATTGAGGCAAATTATGCCCCAATATGGCCGTTTTACAGAGTTTTGGGCAAAAAGCACACAATTTCTGTATCTCAGAAAGCCGTGGGAGAGCGGAGGTGAGCTATTCAACAAAGGTAAGTCCTTTTATCATGTTTTACTACAACAAAAGTCCAATTTAACACCAGAGTTTTATTAATGTGTATTCTTTCTCTCTTCAAACACGACCCAGAACATTTGAGCTGCAGACAAATACACCGGCTACGCTGTCTGGAGAAACACAGAGACACTTAGAATAAAGCCATGCAGTTACATTTTCACAGGTTACAGTAACACAGACCACTCTACACCAAACTGGAGCCAAAGCACACCAAACGCTGAGGGAGGATCACGGCTACCACACCTTTACTTACTATCAGGGGCTACACTTAGCAAAGGAAGCTTTATTAAGCTTTTGAGTTCGGGAGCCACCAGAGGGATGCAGGACAGAGCCCGACTCATCCTCCCGACAGCAGAAAGAGGAGGATGGAGGAAGAAAGGAGGAGGAGGAGGATAAGGAGGAGGAAGTGGAGGAGGAGGAAGTAGGGGAGGAAGCAGTTAAGTGAGGGAAAAAGGGAGGAGGAGGAGAAGAGTAGTGCCAGGAGGGATTAGGTTTAGGGTGTGGTCTGGAGACATGTCTATACCAGAGAGAGAGAAAAAAAAAGAGAGAGAGAGAGAGAGATGGAGAGAGGTATTTGAGAGAGCACAGTGTGAGGGCAGGCTTTGTGAAGAGTTAAAAAACCCTAAAACCTTAAATAAGCTATTTATTACAAAAGTATTAAAAAGCCTATAAAACCTGTATTTAAAAGCCTATAGAAATAAACCTGTGAATAAGGCAACATTCACAAGGACGTTTCCATCAAAACCTCACCTAGTTTCACTAAATTCAATTTCAAGAACAATGAGATTATTGACTAAAAGACTAAAGTTATGAATATATAATATAAATATGAAGATATGGAGTGTAAATATGAAGATTAATCCTGTAAAAACGGACCAAAAACTAGGTCTGTCACAATAAGAATTTTTAGTGGACGATATATTGTCACAGAAATTATCGCAATACACGATATTTTTTGTCAATTTAAGGCTATTAAATGCCACTGACATAATGATAACAGAATAGCATAAAAAAGCAATCATACACTTTTTAAAGACAATCAAATTTAAATTAATAATTTATTATAATTACTTAGGAAATAAGAAAACTTTAGTCCACACTGTGTAAATATTATTCACTGTTATATGTGTGAACAAACATACAAATAAACATATCACAACGATATCACAGTTATAAAGTATCATTGAGGTCATGTTTATTTATTGTACGATAAATCGATATTGCAATTATTGTGACAGGTCTACCAAAAACAAAACAGAAATGACCTTTTTTTAACTGTATTTTGTGTTTTATCTATTATAAAAGTACATTTCAGGTACGAAGAAAATGCTTAAAGGAGCAACTGAATTATATAAATCATCATATGAAGTTTCCTTTTTTCAAGATACAAGTTTACTGCATGTTAATGCTGCTAGAACTAGGGGTGGGTGATATGGTCCTAAAATAAAATGCAAAAAAATATATATTTGAGGGTATTTTTGCAATTATTATTGCAATAGTGATATTCTTGGTGATAGGACAAAACATTAAATAAAAAATATATAATAATAAAAAAAATACACTACTGCAAGTAAATTTTATTGCAATATTATTGTGTACGATATGATATGACACACACATTGAGATTTTAATAGATTTTAACTATTCCTTTATCCAGGACTGAAGAAAATAAATGATAATGGACAGATATATTAGTCTCTAGTCTGTAGTAGATCCTTAAAGTGATTTTTCCTTTTGCTACAAACAGCAAAAAAGTTGGCCCTAAAAAGTAATCTAAATGTTTCAGGGTACACAAATAAATATGTATATGTATACGCATATATGTATGTACATATACATACATATACATATATACATAATATGATAAATTGCAATACTACAAGCAAGGAGATGTATTGCAATTGATTGTTTTAAATTACAAGTACACAAATTTATAAAATCTGAAAATAGAAAAATGAACAGTGGGATCTAGCATCATAAATAAACCACTTTCTGAAATCAATCCTTACTAATCTTTATCTAAAATAATACTTACAAATGTTGTGTTTTTGAAAAGCGATACAGTATGTCAAAATAAAATACTAAAATAATAGTATTTTAAATATATTGATATTCTCTTACATTCTCCCAACATGTAGAGTAAATATTATGCTCTGCTACAATGTCTGAAATGATGCTATATCAAAATTCAATATTAAAATACTCATTAATGTAGAGTACAGTGATTATCTCATTTAAGCTGCACATCATAATCCAATTATACTGCATTTATATATACATTACTCTCTGTATTAAAAGTGTTAATATCCTTATTGTCGATGTATGATATGAAAATATATCTTGATACGGTAAAATATGGATATATAGTGCAGCTTTAATTAGACACATCATGTGAGGCTGGTTTTCATGTTTAAAGAAGTATAAACTCATGGGTCAGGTGTCGTATGTTTGTTTAAGCCTGGCACTATGTCTTTACTTTATATTTATTTATTTTTGATGGTCATTAAAACGTCCTTGTGAATGAAGCCCGAGCAGCAGCGGTTCAGCAGTTCAGTACCCAACCCAGCATTCTCCTTCCTATTCAGCGCTGCTGGATCTGCCTGCCAGCTGCTGAGAGGGATTATATAACATCACCGAGCGACAGGTGAGGAAAGGGCAGCGATGCTCACCTGCTGTGAGCCGGGTGGCTGTACTGCACCGAGCCGTAACCGTACGGCTGCTGGGGGGGCGGAGCCATGCTGTACTCAGACAGACCCACCGCCAGGTGACTGCGCCAGGTACTCCCACTGCAGCCGGAGGACACTGGAAACAAGAGAGATGCAGTTTATTATTAATAGATAGATAGATACATGGATAAATAAAAAGAGAGAGAAAGAGAGAAAGAGAGAGATTTTAAATATAACAATGTTTTCTCTCTCTAATCTGTAATTTTATTTATTCTATTATTATTTTAATATAAGATAAAAGAAAGATAGAAGATATAGAAGATATAGAAATAGAAAAATAGATGTAGATAGAGATATATAGAGACATACAGACAGAAAGAGAGACAGACAGAAGAGAGACAGAAAAATAGATAAAGAGACAGAGATATAGAGAAAGACAGTGATGGATGGATGGAATATATATAGAGAGACAGAGAAATAGATATACAGAAAGACAGAGAGACAGACAAGACAGATAGATAGAAGAGTGAGAGAACGAGAAAGAGAGAGACAGAGAGAAAGACAGACAGATAGATATAGAGAGACAGACAGACAGACAGACAGACAAGTAGATAGTTCTACATACATAGATAAACAGATGTTACAAAAGAAAGATAAGATAGATGATACAGACAGACAGAGAGACAGATACAGACAGACAGAGAGACAGATACAGACAGACAGAGAGACAGATACAGACAGACAGAAAAAGATACAGACAGACAGAGAGACAGATATAGACAGACAGAGAGACAGATACAGACAGACAGAGAGACAGATACAGACAGACAGAAAAAGATACAGACAGATAGATAGAAATAGAGACAGACAGAAAGATAGAAATAGAGACAGAGAGATAGACAGAAATAGAGACAGAGAGATAGACAGAAATAGAGACAGAGAGATAGACAGAAATAGAGACGGATGGATAGACAGAAATAGAGACGGATGGATGGACGGATGGATGGACGGACGGACGGACGGAATAGAGAGAGAGACATACATATATGATAAGATAGATGATGCAGATTTGCAAATATGTAAATAGTGGACAATAAATGAAAAAATTAAAAATAGTAGTACAGAATGGGGTACAATAAATATAAATAGGGTATTTCTATTGGAGTGAACACAATACAAAGTGTCAGAATAAAAAAAATACTGTTTAATTATTATTTTATTATAGTATTATATTAATACTGTGTTTAGAAATGACTCTGAGACGTGTCAATTTCACTGTTGTGTTATTTTGAATAAAGGTGTTCATACACACACAGAACTGTGGTATGTGTTTAAAGGCGAGTTTCTCAGGCATATGTACACAGAGAACTAGCCTGACCGGTTTATTCACTGAAAGAGCTTTTATAAACTGAGACACAACACTTTTTTTTTAGATGAACAGACCAATAAAAACTATGAGGAAACACATGGAATTATCACATGACCGCTTTACACATCTCTGCTGGATTTTCTCAGTCAGTTTTATGAGGTAGAGTCTCCTGGAATTCAGGCCTTCAGTTAACAGCTGTGCTGAACTCATCAAGAGTTAATTACTTGAATTTCTCGTCTCTTAATAAAGTGTTTGAGAGCATCAGTTAAAGTAAAGTAGTGAAGAGGTAGAGTTACAGGTATACAGTGAATAGTGAATATTTGAGTAATGTTCTAATACAGATTATGAGAAACAACAACTACTCAACTAAGTTAAGCAGTCAACGCATAGACCATCAAAACATTAGAATGGTGAAACTGGCACTCATCAGGACTATAGGAAAGGAAGAATAAGAGTTCCCTCTGTTGTACAGGATAAGTTCATCAGAGTTACCAGCCGAATTTTGGTTTGTTTAACACTTTTAAGTTACTACATGATTCCTTATGTGTTCCTTTATAGTCTGGATCACTTCAGTATTCTTCAATTACACCCCTAGATGAGAAGGTGTGTCCAAACTTATGACCTCTACAGAAAGTGAATGTTTTTTTTTTTTGGAAAACAGTGAAAATTTTCTTTTTAAAATGAACTTATTATTTAGCTATAAACCTAATGGCTAAAATAAATAATAAGTTACTTTTACTTTTTTCATGTTTATTTGCTCGATTTGCTTAATCAAATTTTGTTAGGCTTGACGATGTAGAAAATCTGTGGAGTTTTAAAGCCCTGGATAAAGCTAAAGATGGGAAGTTAGATCTTGTTGAGAGCAACTGAACACATTGCTGTCAAGGAATTAAAAAAAATAAACTAGGAATATTTTAATATATGGCTGGATTTTGCTATAATTATTGTTATAGTTTCATTTAATTTGACCAGTTTTGCTTTTTGGCTTCAGATTCAAAAATGAATATATGAGCAAACTTTTTTTTTTTTTTTAGATATTGCATCACGGCTGTGATTCGGTCGTAGGCATGAGCCGAAGGCGAGATGGTAACATCAGGACCGTAAAATAATGCTAGCTTTAGGTGAAAGCTGCGCATTTTTGAGCATTTCTGCCTGTTTTTTGCTGGGTGGTGTTGGTTTTAGCTAGCCGGCTGGACTGTGGTTAGGTTAGCGTAGCTTGCTTTAGCTCAGCATTAGCTTAGCCTAGCCTGGCTGGTTAGCGTTCTGGCTGTCAGACGGCATTAGCCGAGCGATTTTCCCTCCCTTTTTTCCTCAAAAAAGACGAGTTAGCGCTGGGGGCGAGCGTGCAGCGGCTGAGCGCTAGCCTGTGCTAAGCTAACGCTGCCGCTGATGCCGTTGATAATTCTAAGCTGTCCTGTGTGTATACACCATTACTCAGCAACGCGTCAACGGAGTGACACAAGTTTAGTGTGAGAAGGCCGTAATGTTTTCACAAATATCATCATGACTAGAACACTTCTCAACCAATCAGATTGTGAGGTCGGAACTAACTGTTGTATAATATATTATAATACATCCTTGCTGAGTTCATAAACTAAGAACCCAAACACTTTAATGGTTATTTGACTGAAGCCATAGAAAAACAGACACTCTTGGTTCCAGAAACGTTCATCCTGTAATACAGCTGTTATATTACAAGCATTAAGACTATTTAAGGAACCAATAGAGTTTCTTCTATTGAATCCCTCAAAGAACGACCTTTATTTTAGGGTTCATGCACCTTTTCCAAGCTCAAATTCAAGCACTTCTCAAGCTTTTCCAGCAGATATTTATTTATACAACTGCATATAAACTCATAATAATTAATAATTTTCTAAACATTATATGTAATTTTATACAACCCTTAATTAGTTGTATATCCGTATATATATATATATATATATATATATATATATATATATATATATAGAGAGAGAGAGAGAGAGAGAGAGACAACTGATCTGGGATCTGGGTTCATCAAAAGATTTTTCACATTATCATACATAAAGGAGGGGTGAGCAAGGTGATGCAGTTTTCATGTTAGGCTACGGATTTAATTTCTCCATCTAATAAGCAGAGTATTTAGTCAAATAGCTTGTTTTTTTCAAGCATTTCCAAGAACTTTATCCACAACTCCAGCACAAATTTTAGACCTGGAAAACACAACATTACAATTCAAGCATTTTCAAGGATTTCAAGCACCAGTATGAACCTTGCCAGCGTGTCAAAAGTATTTACATTCATTACTCAAGTAGAAGTATAGATACTGGGATTTAAAATACTTTTGTAAAAGTTGAAGTATCAACTCAAAGTAAAAGTATAAAAGTACTGCTTTGAAAACGTTTTAAAGTATAAAAGTAATGTAAGGGGGAAAAATGATCTTATACACAAAATCCTATAGTGCACTAAACCTCAGAAGACTAGATGAGTAGTAAAACTTCAGAGGGATGTTATAAAAATCTTTTACAGACAGTCTCACCACACAGTAAAATAGTAAGGAGTAGAAGTAAAAAGTCATCTAAAAAATAATTACTTCACTAAATCATAGATACCCAAAAATTCTACTTAAATAAGGTAACCAAGTATTTCTACTTTGTTACTTGACACCTCTGAAACAATGTTATGTGTGATGAAATCTCAGTAGTTGTCTCAAATTTCTTTAAAATGCAACATCTTTAAAATACATCATCAGAACTCCAAATGGCTCACCTGATGAGTAAGACGTGGCGCGGTCGCTGAAGCCGTATCCGGACGGTGCGATCCTGTATGCCACGCTCTGCTGCGGTCCTCTCTCGTACTCGTACGCCGCCTGCTTGTGTCCCATGTTTCGGTTATACCAGCCTCTCAGGTGCTCAGCCACCATGGCTTTCTGCATGTGTCTGCTGGAGTTCTCGTTTCTGGACGGTGGCCGGTTCCTCGCTTGCCTCAGCGTGGCGTACGGGTTCTGGCTCAGGTTGTCCATGTCGTCCTGCCCGTAGCCCCGGCCGTACGGGTCATGGGCGGGGTACGCCGGCGTGTGGTAGGAGGGGTTTACGTTATATTGTCCCTCCATGTCGTTCTCGTAGACGTATCCTCCTCCGTTCATGTACGACTCTGGTTCCGGGTAGCAGGGGTATCCGGTAACGTAGTAGGCGGTGGTGGTGGGCCGTGCCCGTGGCTGGTAGCCGTAGCAGTGGGCGTCGTTCTGGGCGAGGTTGGGCATGCTGCCCGTGTTGGCGTAGACGTTGCCTTTCCGGCGCCGGTGGCGGTCCCGGGCCCGCGAGTGGGCGCAGTACTCCGAGCTGGACTGGCTGGTGTGTGAGGAGACGTCGTCCAGGACCTCGGTGCTGTTGCTGCGTCGGGCCGGGGGCGCGATGGTGAAGGCCGGCTCGGGGGCGTCGGTCTCTGACGGGTAGAGGGACTGGGACTCCAGGCTGCCGCTGCGCTGACGAAAGTGATGAGGGGCATCGTCCTCACATCTAAATATAAACAATTTTTACACAAAAAGTCAAAATTTGTACAATTTAAGTTAATTAAAGCAGTGCTTTCCAATCGTAGAGGTTGAGTACATCCTTTAAATATCGGATATCGACCTCGAATTCCTACATCGGTGCATCCTTATTACAAGCCCTGTGATTATAGCTTGTGTTATTAGCAAAAACATATAAAATAAATAAAATATGAAAACGTTCAAATTAGTGAATAAATCAAAACTACATTAAGCATATATTAGATCAGCAATTCTCAACTGGTGGGTCGGGACCCTAAAGTGGGCGGTATGCAGACAGCTTGCAAAAAAAAAAAAAAAAAATATATATATATATATATATATATATATATATATAAATTAGAATAAAATAAAAATATCTAAATTAGAATAAATATAAAACCAACTTAAAAGTACAAAACAAAGCAAATAATAGAAGAAATTGAATGTTTTTTCCTTTTTATAGGCAGTTAGCGTAGCCTCCCAAGCTAACAGCTATCTTATTCTATAATCTGATCTGTGCATCTGCAGCAAATGAAAATGAAACTTTGCTTTTGTCCTAAATATTAGATCAATATTTATATAATATATTAAAGAGGCAGTCTGTATTATTTTGTTTCTAAATTGAAAGCAGAAGCATTTCTGAGTGGAGATGGAATAAAATCCTTGCTAATCCTGCTAATCCTAATAATATATTCATTCTAAAAACTGGGCTGTCTGGTTTGCTTTTCACGTGAATTCTTCTTCTTCTGGCCACGTCACGCGTCTTTACGTACTTACGTCACACGTACAGCTTCTAAAAGAGGATCCGGCTCAGTTTTACTGAACGCGAGCGGCTGGTGGAGCAACGGGGACTTCAGAAGAGGAAACTCAATCACTCATAGTAAAACTAAAGTGGTGGGTACAGTACCTGAGCTGGATGCTGCTGAAGGCGTTGCGGGTGAGCTGGGGGGTGGGGGGCATGCTCCTGGAGTCGCGGGGCTGTTTGGAGGCAGGGTAATAGGGGCTACTGTGTGTGGATAAGGCATCTCTGTGGAGGTAGGGGTAAGGATCCTGGACTTCAGCGTAATTAGATCTAAAATACAGATTAAAACACTGTTTTACAAATGACAACTTTAAAGAGAGAAATGCAGAAAAGTTCAACTCTATTAGCTGGATTCAGATAGAATTTCCAAAAGTCTAAAAAAAAGAAAATTATCATCAGAACAGATTATTTATCTGTGTTTTAGTGAGCACACAACAACAAGAGCTTAGATTCTCTGCTTGAACCTGATATTGTAAAACATTGTTAACTACATAAGAGTAGAAGAAAGTCGTAATAAGCAATGTTATTGCTGTTTTTTTGTGTTTTGTTCAGAAAGTATTTTACATTCTTAAAAATTGGTTATTATTTTACAGTAGACAAAAGTAATCGTAAATTGTGTTATTCTTGGTCTATTTGGGTTTAATGAGTGTACAGTGCGTAACCTGATTGCTATTTATGTGTTTTGCTATAGGCTATATGCTTAAAAAAAAAAAAAAGTTTGTTCAGAAAGTGTTTTATATTCTTAGACATTGTTAATTATATTAGAGTAGACAGGGAGATCGGTTCTTAATACACACTGTTCTTAAGTAATAGGTCTGTGCTTCTTCAGTGTTGCAATGTTAATTAACATAATTCTGAACAGATTTCGTTCATTAAAACACTCAGTTTTAGCACTTTACTTACTTAAACAACGTTGGGTTTAATTCTGGCTCGGGCTGAAAAGGACAGTTTATTGAGCGGGTTGAGTCGGGCTCTTAAATGGAACCAGTTGAGGAAGAGCGTTAGAAGAGCCCCAACACTAAACACTTTTAAATCCAGTCTGAAAACCTTCATGTTTAAGCAGAACTACAGCTCAGTTTAAAACACTGCAGCTCTGCACACTTTAATTCTGTAACGGCTTTTTTATTCTAATTCATTTAGTTAATTTTCCTTCTTTTAAATTATTTTTATTCTAACTCATTTTGTAAATTTTTCTTCTTTTAAATTATTTTTATTTATGCTTTATTCTTATTTTATTTTTATTTCCAATTTATTGTTGTTCTTTTACATGTTTTATGTTTTTAATTTGGTTTCTCTTTGTTTTAATCATGTTTGAATAATTTATGCTTTATTCTTGTTTTATTGTTTTTTCCATTTTTATTGTTATTTATTGTTATATGTTCTTTTAATTTGACTTCTCTTTGTATTTTCTCATTTGTAAAGCACTTTGAATGATCGTTGTGTATGAAAGGTGCTATATAAATAAGCTGGCCTTGCCTTGGGCAGAACGTGCACGGGCCGGGTCGGACTGGATTTTTTGGCAGGGCCGGCTCTAGGGGGGCCATTGCCCCCCCCCAAACATTATTTTTGCCCCTATCTCACCTATTCTTATTTCCACTTTCAAATATTATACTCTCAGCCTATGTCTACATACATAACAGAGTAGTTCTATCAGTATAATTCTAATTTAACCAAGGTGGGGTATTGAAATTAATCACAATTAGATCATCTTTATTAATTTACAATCATTACGCTTTAGGCTTTAGTATAAGCTTGAAGACACATGAACCATTATATATATATATTTTTTGACCTTGTACATCAATTTTAGCCAGTATCTTTAGCTCTAGCTTAAAAAATATGACTATCAACATGCCCTCCCATTATGTTCGACTGCTCTAGCCAGAACATTCTCTCCTCCTGCAGCTCTATTTTAAACTGTAGAGTGTGAGTAAACGCTCGGTGTGATAAGAGAGCTACGTGAGGCTCAGGGAAGGAATGCAGGGTGGTTTCTTAAGTACAAGCCCCGACTGGTTTAAGAGGGGAAGGAAGGAATGAATGTAGAGAGTCAGAGAGGAGAAGATAATCCAGGGCAGGGTGCTGCTGCTGCTGGGCTGGACTCACCCGCTGGAGTCCTGCTGCTCCTCGGTGGCGGAGGTCCTGAGATCAGAGTGATAGGGACCGTCCAGGACGTCTGAATGGCGGGGAGAGTACTGAACCGAACGAGACCGCGGACGCTGCACTCCCAGAGCCTCGTCTGAAAGGGTTAAGAGAGAGGAAATGGGTTTATGTTCAAGTTTTAATGGGTTAAAATGAACGTAGAGGTGACCAAATGCATGGTTATTAAACACTATTAACACTAGGATACTATACTTTTTGCGCTGGTTTAATTTTTTTCTAAATAAACCATGTTAAATTATTCTTACCGTCTTCCAGATTCAGGCTATCAGACAGAGAGCTGAGGTCTGCTGCGTTTACGTCATCTACCACAGAAGAAAAAAAAAAAAAAACAGTAGATAAAACAAAAAAACAGTAGATATTAATATATATAGTTTATATTTAGTTATTTTCTATCAATTATATCAATTATTAAACAAAGCTTCATGAATAGAGCAATAGAAATTATTTGGAATAAAATATTTTAACAGCTCCCACTGAAAGTTAATGTTAAAGCGACAGTCTGTAAGTTTTGGGGGATTTGGCGGCCTCTCTGGTGAGAATGTGTAATTGCAGAGAGACAAAATAAAATGTTTGAGAACTTTTGAGTTACTTCATTTCTTAAAGTAATTGTTTTTCTTTCAAAATGTAGAGAACAATTACATCCAACAAACCTACCAGACCACACTCTTTAATCATACTGTTTTTAGCATGATTAGTCCTGATTAGTGCCAGTTCCATCTTTGCAATTGGGCTTGGGGTTACGTTCAAATCTCTCAAAATTATTTGGACTGATTGACTGACATTCATTTCTTAAAGTAATTGTTTTTCTTTACTTAGTTGATTAGTTCTTGCCATAATATGGATTAAAAAAACAACTGTATACCTGTAACTCAATACAACTCTACAACTGATGCTCTCAAACACTTCAAGAGGTAAAAAATGTAAGTAATTAACTCTTCATTAGTTCAGCACAGCTGTTAACTGAAAGCCTGAATTCAAAAAATCCAAATAATCTAAAATCTAAAATATATTCTGGTGTTTATTAGTTTTTCTTTATAGTTTGGGTGAGTTTAGTATTAATCTACAATGCAGAACATTTAAAATGAATGAAAAAACACTGAATCAGGATAATAATACTATTCCTTATCTAAGGAAAACTGCTGCTTTCAATTTAGTAGAAGAATTATAGGGACTGCTGCTTTAAATACATTTTATTGGAGGATTATCTCCCATATAAAGAGAAGCATATGAGGTTTGGCTTTATCAGTGATATAATAAATAATAAATATACCACTATAATTACTCATCATTAACATATACAATAAATCATAATAAGTCATTTCCGTTTAAAAAGAATTTTGGGAACATTTTGTACACTTCATACACTGAACTCACCTGAATGCATACATGCAAAAACAGTAAAGCCCCGCCCCCTCTCCTTATAACCCCGCCCACTCCCTTTTCCACCCCCGGTAACCTAAAGGCTGATTCTGGAGCAGAGCGTCAGACCAGTACAGACTTGAATCATCAGCCCCAAACTCGCCCTCAGCCTCTTAAATTAACTAATAAATTATTATATATATTATTACACTTATATAAGCTGTTTAGTTATAGAAACAGGGTTTTTTATATACCAGAGATGATGAGGGAGGCTCTCTGCGTCGGCACCTTCCCAGTCTTCACTCTGTAATCATTAATCTCGTTCTCGATTTCCTGGAATCTCTTCATGGCGTCAATGTAGTTCCTCCTCCGTTTCTTCTTCACCGTTTTACACAGTTCCGTTTCATTCGCCAGCTTCTTAGCTGCTTCCACGATCTTCTGCTGTAGAGCGAACCTGCTCTCCAAGTTCCTCAGATGAGGGTCCTGAAGGTACGGAAACGTGACGTCAGAAAAAACGTAAAAAACAAGAATTTTACAGCATTTTTTACTGTAGAATTAAAGTAAAATTACACAAAGTGTGCTAAAAGTTTGTATTTTTTGCCAGTAAAATCTGGAAATAATCAATTATCAAATTATCTTTTTTTTTTGCTAAATAATGTGCATGTTCTACCTCAATAAAATAAAAAAAATGCAATAGTTTTGTACCTCTAAATTAATCCAATACAATCTACAGAAATATACAATCTAAATTTAATCATTGCATAATATTATTTGATATTGAGAACCAAATGACTCAAAAAAAAAACAAAAAACTCTACACTCTAAAAATAAAGAATAAAATGAAGGTTCTACAAAGGCTTTTATAGGCAATGCCGTACAAGATCTAATACTGGTTCCATTAAGACGTTAAGATTTTAAAATTTCAGGTCATTTTAACCAAGAAATTTGGTTTGGTCATCTAACTTTCAATGCTTTGGATTCTTTAGTTAAATGATGTTGTGTTATATGTAACGTATACAGTAATAAAGGTGCTACAAGAGCTTATTTAAGATTTGCCACCTATTTATTAGATTAAAGGGTTAAATTGAATACTAGATCTATTAAAACTACCACAAAATAAAACATCAGCTCACAGACGCAGCCTTGTGCTGATCCACATCACCCTAGGAGTGATGAGGGGAAAGAGCACCATCTACTGTACCCACCCAAAGAGAGCAAGACCAATTGTGCTCTCACGGGGCTCTGGCAGCTGATTGCAAGCTGCATGACTGGGATTCGAACCAACGATCTTACCAATCATAGTGAAAGCGCTGTAGACCCTTTGTCCTTTTTTTTAAATGGCATACGATAAATATATCAGCAAGTATCAATTCGAAATATCTAGACATCGATACAGCTCTGGAAATAAATAAGAGAGCACTTAAAAATGATGAGTTTCTTTGATTTTACCAAATTGAAAACCTCTGGAATATAATCAAGAGGAAGATGGATGATCACCAGCCATTTTTGCACCAGGAGTAAAGCAGCATAAAGTTATTTAAAAGCAGTGTGTAAGACTGGTGGAGGAGAACATGATGCCAAGATGCATAAAAACTGTGATTAAAACCCAACCAGGGTTATTCCACCAAATATTGATTTCTGAACTCTTAAAACTTTATGAATATGAACTTATTTCTCATTTTCTGCAAATAAATGCTCTAAATTATGATATTTTTATTTGTAATTTGGGAGAAATGTTGTCTGTAGTTTATAGAATAAAACAACAATGTTCATTTTACTCAAAAATAAACCTATAAATAGCAAAATCAGAGAAACTGATTCAGAAACTGAAGTGCTCTCTTCATTTTTTTTTTACCAGAGCTGTCCTATTCCCTACTTATATAGTCACAGCATTGTGACAACTCTAGATTATTACCAGTATAAGTAATTTATATAGAAGAATTAGACGTACCGCATCGTATGGGAAGAGGTCGTCGAGTTTGAAGGCAGTTCCTACGCGTTTGCGTACGGCGGGAGGCTTCTCTCCTGACGCTAGAGGATACTCCTTAGGTAATTTTCCAGTTAATTCCTTTTAAAAGACAAACAAAAGAACATAAGTATACAATAAATGAATAAATCTCATCTTTATAAATCTACTTTTTATACAAATCTGCTCAGAAAATGAAGGAAAAATAAATGAAAAATTTAGCACTCACTGCTTCCCTCAGGCAGATCTTCTTCAGCTCATTGAGCTTCTGAGTCAGAAGATCCTGGAGGTTCTTCTCCTTCTTCTTCAGCTCTGAGATCTTCTCTTTCTTCAGTTCTTCACTCACTTCAGAATCTGCTGAACCTGAAGGCAAAAACAAACCCGAGCTCAGAGATAGGCTCATTAAAATAAAGGATCTATAACTGTTTCCACTGAGACCTGAAGAATAGAATAGAATTGTTACTGTAGAATTAATGTAAAATGAATGTCAAACCACATTTGTATGATAGAGAAGCGTGATGATTCTTTACACACTTATATATGACTTCTTAAAAGGAATAAACAAAATAAAAAGAAATAATATATCGATATCGTATTGTGATATTTGGTTTTGCTACACAGCATAGATTTTCAATTCAATGTGTTTAGATTTTAAGATTGGTGTCAGAAGTGGTTAATTTTAGTGATTTGTGTTAGATTGTTAGATCTCGCCGTTCTGATTAAATAAAAACGTAACTCAGAGTTATTTTATAACTATAAATAGGCCCGTCACAATATCTACATTATCGACTTATCATTTTAATAATCGTGATCTCGTCCACTCTGTGTTTGCACTTACAAAATGCACGTATATATATTGTGACTGTGGATGAGGCTGCAGTGATCCGATAAGCACAGAGAGACTCAGACACAGGGAGTGAAATCACTCAAAATGTACATTTTATTAGGAAAAATGCCCTCTATCAACTAGTGCTGGGCGATAAAACGTTATCGATAGTTATCGAGGAAATTATATATCGCGATAACGATAATAAGCCGGACGATAGGATTCGATAAACTTTATTTTCTATTTTCCGTTTAAGTAGCGCCCAGAACAACCCCTATAAACAATAGCAGTAAATAATCTAAAAATAACAACAAATATAAACTAGAAAAACAGTAAAACATATGTAATACATAGTTTTTATATGACCACAATTTATTAGACTAAAACTAGACTAAAATGTAACTAAAACTATTATACATTTTAATCAAAAGCCTAAAACTAAATCAAGATCACCAGTCAAAATGAACACTGTGATATACTCTTGTATTTTGCTTTACGTAGCTGCCTGCATTCAGGGAGGTGAATAATCCTTTGATTAAAAATAATGTTATTAAAAATCCAAGTGCTATTTTTTTGTTTATATATTTGTCCCCTTGTACTTGTTTTAAGGGCCATACATGTGTCACTTATGAGTAAAAAGAAATCTTTAAGTGTAACAGAAAGTGATTTGATTTATATCGTGATATATATCGATATCAGCTGATATGGAAAACTATATTGTGATAAGATTTTTTTTCCATATCGCCCAGCCCTACTATCAACACCCAAAACAAACTTAAAGAAACATAACAACGGCCCAGTGCAGCTCTAGCAGCTTAACTTATTAGGTTCTTAGGTTCACGTTGCCTCAGCCTTCCATTTACAGGGCTTTATTCCGGTTCAACGCGTTCCAGCTGGGACAGACAGGGGCTGCACGTCATGGCGTGGGGCAGACTCATTGTTCTCTTGCCTCTGCACTTCACAATGTGTCTATATACACTGAAGAACCTACTATAACCTACTTTGGGAACTTTTCAGGTTCAAAAATTAAGTGTGTGAACAGGAAAGGAAAGTTTATTGTCTAGTTTATTGCCAAGAATATCGTTTATCGTAAATAATTTCTGTGACAAAATTGTTATCATGACAGGCCTAACTCTAAAGGAATCTTCTTAAAAATTTCATTTTACATGAATTCAGCTATATACAGTATAGCTTCAAACCCTCTTTATTAAATTAAAAGGGTAAATAGAACACTAGAGATATATTGAAACTAATGTACAAAAAAAAAATCTTTAATTATGGTGATTATGTTGAATTTTGGAGAAGATCCAAGCTCAGGTGATTGTTCTTTATAGGTAAATAACTAATAATATAAGAGATAAGGGGATGGGGATTGGCTTCAAAGGCTTTTGTTAAGAAAATAAAAAGAAGAAGATGATAAAGGTGATAAAGAAGATAAAGATGATGAAGATAATGATTATTATTAAGTTGTCAGGGAGTATATTACCTGCAGAGACCAGGCTTCCAGTGCTGGCCATAATGAGCTGGTCTTTGCTCTCCACGCTGACCAGCTTGCTGATTCTGGGGGCTGCGATCTCCGTCAGGTCCATGGCGATGTCTCCCAGGCTCTTAGCCGTGGCTATTTTAGCCTGGAGGTGAAGAAAAGTGTGTTAGAGGACAGACGCTGGTGGTTACGTCAGGTTATTGAATTCTGCAGTGCTATAAAAAGTCCAGTCATTGTGTCTCAGACGGAGCGGGGGGTTCTCATCAATCAGCTGCTTAACAATTACTGCAGTTCAGCACTGAATAAAGAAATCTAAAGAACTTTGAGCTGGAAAACGTTTTTAAACAGCTTAAACCAAGCTCAAACCCAACATACACCATGCTAAGAGTGAAGAGTGTGTATACAACATAAAAGCAGGACTTAAAATTGTTCTCATTCATGGTATTTTTAAGTCAGCTGAACAAAAATAATAATAACTGCAGCATAAACTATAGCTAATGAATCACCTCAACTTATTTACATTATTAAGTTTCTGGTTAAAAGTTGTTCTAAATGAATAAATAAACACAAATACAAATTGTAGTTGAACCCTAGTTGACACCAAGCCAAGTACTCTGCACTACTGTGGTTGGTGTGGCATAGTGGATAACACCACTATCTGAAATTGGACTGTAAGTAATGTTTAAATATCCTAAACGAGTAAAACCACAATTTTAAAACAAAGCCAACATATCAGCTCCTTTATGTTAATTCAACAGAGTATCCTTGATTAGTAAACTAAGTACACAAATGACTATATATACACACTGATAAATTGATAATTTAAACAACTCTGCAAAAAATAAGAGAGCACTTAAAAATGATGAGTTTCTTTGATTTTACCAAATTAAAAACCTCTGGAATATAATCAAGAGGAAGATGGATGATCACAAGCCATCAAACCACCAAACTGAACTGCTTGAATGATTTTTTTGCACCAGGAGTAAAGCAGCATAAAGTTATCCAAAAGCAGTGTGTAAGACTGGTGGAGGAGAACATGATACCAAGATGCATGAAAAAAAAATGTGATTAAAAACCAACCAGGATTATTCCACCAAATATTGATTTCTGAACTTTTAAAACTTTTTGAATATGAACTTGTTTTCTTTGCATTATTTGAGGTCTGAATAAATGCTAATGCTAATATTAGCCGTATAGCACACTCACTTTGCTCTGTTTGCGGTCCAGGTAAAACTGGTGCTGACTGATGGCCATCGCCCAGATGGTTTTGATCAGAGAGTGGCTGGCATACCACGAGTGGATGGCCTGCCCAGACTGTCCGAAAGTACGCTTAGATGCCGCCCTCCTGTAGATTAACACACATATACACACACATTAATACACATACATATGATTTAAAAGACCCTAAAAGGGCCTAAATGAACTAAACCAGAACTAAAAAGCACTATAACACAGCAAACAGTGCGGGACCTTGCATTACAGACCGGTCAATGCTCTTTACATTATTATAATCTAATAAACATGACCAAAAAAAAAACAAAAAAAGAAAATATATATATCTCAATTATCAACCTGTACAAGATATTTCAGCAGAGCTCAGGTTGACAGCACTTGTGTTTACACATCAACTCCAGCCTCTATTACAGATCATTATTTAGTGTAGCATGGTTATCAGAACTGACCTTGAGTATGAGCAAGTACCTTCACTGCCATTACAATTATACACTTCTACATTACAATTCAATTCTTTTCTTCAAGTATCTCAGCTTGAAAGGGTGACAAAGTACAGCAGACCTGGGTATTGAACCCACAACCCTGTGACAAGCATAGCAGACCAAGGTATTGAACTTATAACTCAGTGAAAAGCTGAGTAGACCCAGACATTTAATCCACAATCGTGTGCCAAGCAGAGCAAATCTGGGTATTGAACCCACAACCCTGTGACAAAGCAGAGCAGATCAAGGTATTGGACCACATTTCTGTGATAAACAGACCAGGCCTGGGTATTAAACCCATAACCCTGTGATAAGCAGAGCATACATGGGAATTAAACCCACTACCCTGTGACAAGCAGAGCAGACCAAAGTATTGGACCCACAACCCTGTGACAAGCACAGCAGACCTGAGTACTGAACTCATAGCTTAGCGACAAGCAGAGTAGACCAAAGTATTGAACCCACAACACTGTGATAAGCTAAGCAGACCTTTGTACTGAAGTCTAAGCCCAGTGATAAGCAGAGCAGATCTGGGTACTGAACCCACAATTTCATGACAAAGTACAGCAGACCTTGGTACTGACCTGGGTACTAAACTCATAGATTGGTGACAAGCAGAGCAGACCTGGGTATTGAACCCACAACCCTGTGTCAAGCAGAGCAGACATAGTATTATAACATCTCTGTGATATGGAGAGAAAACCTGGGTATTGAACCTACAACTTTCTGATTAGTAAACTTGCTCAATAATCACTGATTTACCACTGTCTCTTACTATTTGCTGCTGCAAAAAGTTACAATGCAATGGTTTTAATCCCACAACCCTGTGACAAGCAAAGCAGACCCGGGTATTGAACCCACAACTTTGTGACCTTGGTACTGAACTCATAGCCCAGTGATAAGCTGAATAGACCCTAGTATATAGACCCCACAACCTTGTCATAAACAGAGCACACTCGGCTATATAATTTACAACCCTGTGATAAGCCAAGCAAGCCTGGGTACTGAACCCACAACACTGTGACAAGCAGAGCAGCCTGGGTACTGAACCCACAACCCTGTGTCAAGCAGAAACAGACCTGTAATCAAAAACTGGGTCTGCTCTTCTAAGCTACCACTATTGTAACATCCCTGTGATGAGGAGAACAAAGCCGGGTATTGAACCTACAACCTTCTGATCAGTAAACTCGTCCATAATCACTGATTTACCGCTGTTCTTTACTACTATTTGCTGCTGCAAAAAGTTGCAATGCAATGCTTTAGATATTTATCCCTCAGTGTGCAGATCTCAGTTTGGACTGCTTGGTTTCTGCACTGCAATACGGCACTAGAATCAGAGCTGCTACATTAAAAACGTCTTGCATCAGTGAGTTTTAATTACAGTCAGAGAGAACGGTGTGCCAGAGGCAGCGTCCCAGAAACCGAGAGCGGCGTAGCGTGAGCCTCCAGAACACTGCAGCATTAGTCTTTAACTAAAGGAACAGTCTGGAATAGTGATCATCTGTCAAACCAACGATCAGCAGTGAAGGTAGCATTCAGGTACAGCTGGAAGGAAGAGAGATAAAGGGTAGAAAATGACATGAATTATGTTCTTTCTGTTCTTTCCCTTACCTCTGCGGGTCGTTGACCTCAACTGCGAATTTCTTCTCGCGGAAATACAAGTTCTCAAGCTGCTTCCAGTGAAAGATCTACAAATAAAAAGACAGAAAAAGAGAGAGAGAGAAGGTTTACTTAGTGCTGGTAGAACCACGGGAACAAGCTGTGAGGAATCATTAGGTAAACACGTAGTGTTTGAAATGACGCTGATGTAAAATAAACATTCCCATCCTTTCAGTCCACAGTTCTGAGGCTTCAACACTCTTTAAATGCACTGGAAAAACACTATTATCCTTCTGACAAAATGTTCTTCACAAAGAGCTTCTGGATTTGTGTGAATATCAGTTGATAAATCAATAAAAAAAATCATCTGTTAGGAGCATCTTCACTAGCATCATTAGTTTAAAAAAAACAGCTTAAAACGTATCTACTCTCATTGTAACCAGTATCAAATACTAAATACGTATTTGTGTATATTCATGTGATTATGTGTATTAAGTAATTACATATTATTATTACAATTATTATTATTTTTCTTTTTCTTGGTCTTTTTTCCCCTCTGTATTCTCTTATAATTGTCTTGAAGGGAACGTACTTTGTACAAGCTTCTTTTAGGCTTTTTTTTTACTTTCCCTGCACAGTTTTGTCTGTTTGTTTGTTTGCTTGTTCATTTGTTTACTTGATGTTACATTCTATTTTTTAAAACTGTGGAAACTGTGACAATGAAAACCAAAAACAGTCAAAACATGCTTAGAACTGACATTGCTTTCTACATTTGTCATAAAAGAAGACATTCTGAGACATTCTGAACCCACAACCCTGTGACAAGCAGAGCAGACCTGGGTATTGAGCCTACAATCTATTTTACAAGCAGAGAAGACCTGGGTATTGGACCCACAACACTTTTATAATCAGAGCAAACCTGGGTATTGGACCCACAACCCTGTGACGAGCAGAGCAGACCTGGGTATTGAGCCTATAATGTTTTTTACAAGCAGATCAGACCTGGGTATTGAGCCTACAATCTATCTTACAAGCAGAGAAGACCTGGGTATTGGACCCACAACACTTTTATAATCAGAGCAAACCTGGGTATTGGACCCACAACCCTGTGACGAGCAGAGCAGACCTGGGTATTGAGCCTATAATCTTTTTTACAAGCAGATCAGACCCGGGTATTGAGCCTACAATCTATCTTACAAGCAGAGAAGACCTGGGTATTGGACCCACAACCCTTTTATAATTAGAGCAAACCTGGGTATTGGACCCACAACCCTGTGACAAGCAGAGCAGACATGGGTATTAAACCTACAACACTGTTACAAGCAGAACAGATCTGAGTATTGAGCCCACAACCTTGTGACAAGCAGAACAAACCTGGGTATTGAACCTACAATCTTTTTACAAGCAGAGCAGACCTAGGAATTGAACCTACAACCCTGTGGTCACAATCAGAGCAGATTGATAGATACATACTATCAGAGGGGATCAGAGGGAAACCCTGCGATAAGCAGAGCAAATCTGGGTATTAAACCTACAACCCTGTAACAAGTAGAACATGTCCTTGTATAGACAGAGAAGACCTGGGTATTGAGCCCATTACCCTGTGACAAGCAGAGAAGAACCTGGAAATGAACCTACAACCTTGTGACAAGCAGAGTACACCTGTGTATTAAAGCTACAACCCTGTAACAAGCAGAACAAGTCCTGATATAAGCTGATAAGACCTGAGTATTGAACCCATAACCTTGTGACAAGCAGAGCAAACCTAGCTATTGAATAAACAATCCTTTCACAAGCAGAGATGACCTGTGTATTAAACCTACAACCCTGTGACAAGCAGAACACGAACTGATATAAGCAGAGAAGGCCTGGGTATTAAACCTACAACCCTTTGACAAGCAGAGCATACAAAGCCAGCCAAAAGCGACAGGTATGTAGATAAAAAACAGCAAAAACAAGCCAGGCACACAAACCTTTAGACACTACTATACGCTCATTTCCGATTCTTCCACGCTTTAAACACCCACAGCACAAGATCCAGCAGCTACTATATCAGACTGCGGGGGTGAGGATTTACGAGGAATGCTAATTCCCATTCCCTGCCAGGTACCGGCAGAGAGACAGCGCCATGAGCGCGGTGACTGACCGCCCAGGAACAGCCTGAGTAAAGAACAAAAAAGATCTACAGGTTTCTTTACCTTTTGCATTTGAAGCTAAACAAACCTCTGAAAACTAATCTTAAAGGAAGTGAAGCAAGAAAAGCTGTTCTTTTTGGGATTAATCCAAACGACCCAAATAAACCAAAAACTTCCTTCTTTTCTTTTCCTTTTTCCAGGTAGAGTTTACAGTAGGCACAAACTCACACACACATTTCCCTAAAATAACAGCACAGACGCTTCCTCAGCCTGCGGTGGAGGTAATCGAGGGTTGGCGCTCTTACCGGTGGAGGTAGAAAGAAAAACAAAATAAATCCCTGGAGAATTGGACGGGTTCTTCAAAAGGTTCCTGGCAGGTTCTCTTTTTATTTCCAGGTTCTATCCTGAGTCCTGTGGTACAGTAGTAGAGTAATAGTAGAGTTTCCCAGAGAGCTGAAGCAGCTTCCTTGAACAATACTCTCTTGTCTGCTCACTCAGAAAAAGAGCAAAAGAGAGAGAGAGAGAAAAGAGAGAGAGAGGGTGCTCGAGCAATTGAAAGAGAGAGAGAGAGAGAGAGAGAGAGAGAGAGAGAGAGGAAAGGTGTTGCAAGAGTTTCTGCTGAACGAGCCCCTCCCCTTGGCTCCACCCCCTTAGCATGACATCATACCGGCACTTCACAGCTTTAACCTACCTTAAATCTACCTACCTACCAACCTTCAGCTGACTGACACTTGTGGTAGAGTCAGGGTTGCCAGATCCAACAAAAATATCCAACCCAAAGTCTAAAAGTCTAAAACCCACCATTCAGAAGCTTTTTGAAGCAAATTGTGTGTCAGTGTTAGTATTTATAATAAAGTCATTAATAATATTGTTAAATAAAATTAGTTTTTTTTTTGTTCTTTTAACACAGTTTTATATTCCAGAACAAATTAAAGAACATTTAATAGTGCTTACTCTCTTAATCTTTAAAAAAAAATTTAATCGCCTTGTGATTTTCAGCTCTCTCTCTCTAAAAATAAAACTGAAAAAAAAAAAACAAACAAAAAAAAAAAACACTGAAATGAAAAAGCATATATTTTGACCAAATTTGGGGAAAAAATTATAATAATAAAAAAAAAATTAAATCACTTCATTTGCAATTGAATTTTTCACTTGAGCACGGGTCATATGTGACAAAAATAAAATAAAAAAAAATTAAAAAGGCTTTTTGCCATTTCATTATCATTACAGTATGGGTATTTCACAGCCAAATCTAAAATTAAAAAGCTAATAAGCTAATTAAAAATAAATGCTTCATTTTGGCCTTGTCTTTTCGTGATGAACTGCGTAATAAACGTCAAAAATAAAATTATACATGCAATGGTAATGTTTTTATTTAAATACACAATTTAATAAAAAAAAGCAACTGATTCCTAATTTAAAAGATACCATATGGATTTATATACATATATATCAGAGATTGATCCTTAAAATTTAGCTCACTTTATTTGCAATTAAATTTTTTCACGTGAGCATGGTTCACATGTGACAAAAAAAAAAAAATAGAAAAAAAAAAAAAGAGGCTTTTTGCTATTTCATTTTCATTACCATATGGGTATTTCACAGTCAAATCTAAACTGAAAAATATTAATTAATCAATTCATAAAAATAAAAGCTTCACTTTGGCCTTGCCTTCTTGTAATGAGCTGCGTGATAAATGCCAAAAATATATTTTAAATTAATAATGTTTTTAGTGTTGACTTCTGCACATTTGCCCACCATCTACATTAAACATCCAAGGCAATAACCACATATTTTGTTTTTTGGCAGCTGCAGCAATTAAAACTAGTTTTAAAAGTTGAAAAGTAGCCCTAATAAATGCACCTGCCAACCCTACATTTTTAAACAAACTCAATTTAGCAGGAAAACTACAAACCTGGCAACTCTGGGTAGAGTACACATTTCTCTCTGTGTCTCTCTGCCCCTCCCACCCATTCTCTCTACGTCTTTCTCTCTCTCTTTCTCTGTGTCTGACTAACCCTACTCTTTCAGTCCCTCCCTCTTTCCTTCCTTCCCTGTAAACACTCTTTCTTTCCCTCAACTCTGTCAAACCAGAAGAACAGGTTCCTCTCAACCCTACACTGTGACCGGCCTCTACACTCTCCTAAAAAGGAATCTGCTCTTCATTCACTCCATTTTTTCCTCCGTCAGGTTTCAGCACACCGTTCTCCAGCCTCTCATTAAAGCTCTGAAGCTCCACTTCCTGGTGTGCACCTCTTTGTGAGATCTTTCCTGCAGTTAAATTGCAAACCGCCTCCTGTAGATCAGCAGCGCTGCCTCCCCGCCACTCCTGATGTCTCCCAAAGCAAATATGTGTGGAATTTACCACTTTTATTTAATCATTAATAGCCGGCCGTGGCACTCCTCACCTCTCCACCAAAACAAGACGACATCCCAGACTCTCACAGCTCAAACAGCTCCAGCTGACAACCGGGAATGTCTCACCTCTTATCAGAGCCCACAGAAGATCAGGGTCTGTTCCTGTTAAATGCCTCCATACTACAAACACTGATAAAAACAAAGCCTCAAAACAAGATTAAATTTAGCCTGTTCCTCAGTGTTTTCCATTCCACCTTAAATGCCACCTTAGATTTAGAAAAGCTAATGTTCAGGTTGTAGTATTACAACAGTTAATTGAAGACATGGAAGATCAGGGCCTATTCTTATAAAATGCCACCATATTTAACACACTGATAAAATTAGCCTGTTTCTCAGAGTTTTTTTCATTCCACCTTAAATGCATCACCTCTATAACAGCAGATTTATAAAATGTTCTAGTTTTAGAGGAGCTATCAAGAGTTATCAGAAGACATGGAAGATCAGGGCCTATTCATATAAAATGCCTCCATATAGAACACACCGATAAAAACAAAGCCTTAAAACCAGATTAAATTTAGCCTGTTCCTCAGAATTTTCCATTCCACCTTAAATGCTTAAATGCATCACCTCCACACCAGCAGTTTTAAAACATTCAGTTTTAGAGAAGCTAATCTTGGTAGATTGAGTGTTCCTTAAATGCCACCTTAAATGCATCACCTCTAGACAAGCAGTTTTAAAACATGCCGTAGTTTTAGAGACGCTATCATGGGTTATTAGAAGACATGAAAAATCAGGGTATATTCCTGTTAAATGCCACCATATTAAAACAAACTGATAAAACTAAAGCCTAAAAACAAGATTAAAATTAAAATGTTCCCCCCAGAGTTTTCCATTCCACCTTAAATGCTTAAATGCATCACCTCTAGAACAGCAGTTTATGGTGGCTTCTCTAAAACAACAACATGTTTAGAAAAAATGCTAAATGCAAAATACCATGAAAGATCAGGGTCTGTTCCTGTTAAATGCCACCATATTAAAAAACACACTGATAAAATTAAAGCCTAAAATCAAGATTAAAATTAGACTCTTCAGAGTTTTCCATTCCATCTTAAATGTATCACCTCCATTATATTTTGCATTTAGAAAACAAGTAGCATTTTCCCCACATTTTCAAACATGTTATACTTCACACCCCCCTCCCCCCCAGAGTTTTCCATTCCACCTTAAATGCTTAAATGAATCACTCCTAGACCAGCAGTTTTAAAACATTCAGTTATAGAGAAGCTAATCTTGGTAGATTGAGTGTTCCTTAAATGCCACCTTAAATGCTTAAATGCATCACTCCTAGACCAGCAGTTTTAAAACATGTTGTAGTTTTAGAGGAGCTAACATGAGTTATCAGAAAAAATGGAAGATCGGGGTCTGTTCCTGTTAAATGCCTCCATATTAAAAAACACACTGATAAAATTAAAGCCTAAAAACAAGATTTAAATTTGCCTGTTCCCCAGAGTTTTCCATTCCACCTTTAATTTTTAAAATGCATCACTTCTAGACCAGCAGTTTTAAAACATGCCGTAGTTTTAGAGAAGCTAACGTTGGTAGATTGAGTGTTCCTTGTACAATTAATAGAAGGAGTTAATAGAAGACATGGAAGATCAGGGCCTATTTCTGTTAAATGCCACCATATGAAACACACTGATAAAATCAAAGCCTAAAAACAAGATTAAAATTAGTCTGTTCTCCCCAGAGTTTTCCATTCCACCTTAAATGCTTAAATGCCTCACCTCTAGAACAGCAGTTTATGGTGGCTTCACTAAAACTACAACATGTTTGGAAAATGTGGGAAAAAATGCTACTTGTTTGCTAAATGCAAAATACCGTGAAGGCAATGCATTTAAGGTGGAATGGAACTTATAAGAAGACATGGAAAATCAGGAACCATATTGAACACACTGATAAAAACAAAGCCTCAAAACAAGTTTAAAATTAGCCTGTTCCTCAGAATTTTCCATTCCACCTTAAATGCATCACCTCTAGAACAGCAGTTTATGGTGGCTTCTGTAAAACTACAACATGTTTGGAAAATGTGGGAAAAATGCTACTTGTTTGCTGAATGCAAAATACCATGGAGGTGATGCATTTAAGGTGGAATGGAAGTTATCAGAAGACACGGAAGATCAGGGTCTGTTCCTGTTAAACACCTCCATATTAAACACACTGATAAAAACAAAGCCTCAAAACAAGTTTAAGTTTAGTCTGTTCCTCAGAGTTTTCCATTCCACCTTAAATGCATCACCTCCACACCAGCAGTTTTAAAACATGTAGTTTTAGAGAAGCTAACGCTAAAGAAGGTTAAGTGTTTTTTGTGAACAATAATGGATTGACATCAAATTGAGAATCGTATCAAACTCGAATTATTTCCATCCATCCATCTATAAATACATCCATCCTGAAAATACAATAAACATATGTACTATTAGAGCTATTAACAGCCCCACCGCCCCCAACCCCCAAGTTTTCCATTCCACCTTAATTCTGGACACTAAGCAGTTTTAGAGAAGCTAAGCTAATGTTAGCGACACGCTTTATTTTTTAGTAAATACATTTTTTTTTTACTAAAATCGACTAGAATATTATAGACGATGTATCTCAATTTTAGTACATACATATACATATTGCATATATATTTAGTACATATATATACAGCTGTATTATTATTATTATTATTATTAGTAGTAGTAGTAGTAGTAGTAGTACAAGCCATCAAACCAAGCTGAATATAAACTTGTTTACCTTGCATTATTTGAGGTCTGGAAGCTCTGCAATATTTTTATTTGTAATTTGGGAGAAATGTTGTCTGTAGTTTATAGAATAAAACAACAATGTTCATTTCACTCAAACATAAACCTATAAATAGCAAAATCAGAGAAACTGATTCAGAAACTGAAGTGCTCTCTTCATTTTTTTCCAGAGCTGTATTTCACACCAATTTGGTAATTTCCCCGAGTTTTTCGTTCCGCCTTAAATGTGTCACGTCTAGACCAGCAGTTTTAAAACATGCTATAGTTTTAGAGAAGCTAACAATGGTAAGTTGAGTTGAGTGTTTCTTGTAGGATTACAACACGTTCTCATTCTTATTTGAAAAAACCTGTAACTATATGTGAAATGTTCATAAATGAATCTGAATTGAGAAATTGAATTGAGATTTATATTACATATATATATATATATGTGTAAAACAGGGGTCGGCAATTAAGTTTGGCCGCGGGCCAGATTTTTTCCAATCCATTACATGGCGGGCCACAAGCACTTGGGCGCGGTGGCGGGAGGGCGCTCTTAAAATGACAAGCAGACATTCAAGTGGGCTGATGTGGGTGAAATCTGTGGACCGACCATTGGGGGCGCTATTAATGATATACCTGTTTGTTAAATAAAAAAACAAACAAATAAAAAAAAAAAACAGAATAAAGAAGCTAGCAGTTATCTAACAGCCCGTGGCTCTATCAAAAAATCTTTAATAAAATTTTCTGTTTTGGAAAATTAAGTTTCTAAATAAAGAGCATTTTTGAGACGGACAGTCCGATTTTTTTTTTCATTATAGTTCAACCTCACGGGCCAGATGTTTCTTGCTTGCGGGCCGCATCTGGCCCGCGGGCCGCCTATTGCCGACCTATGGTGTAAAATATATGCAAAATATATTTATTATATTTTGTGGATATATATATACATATATATATATATATATATATATATATATATATATATAAAACCACAAAATATAATAAATATAGATACTATTAGAGTTAACGTATAATTACTATAATGCTCCAGCTGACAACCGGGAACATCCCATCTCTTATCAGAGGCCACAGAAGATCAGGGCCTGTTCCTGTTAAAGGCCTCCATATTTAACTTACTGATAAAAACAAAACAAAAAACAAAAGCCTCAAAACAAGATTAAATGGAAATCAATATACACATTCATCAACAGTCCCCTGGAAACTTAACTCTACTTCTTATCAATCTAAAAAGTTTTACTACAACAATGAACGCACACACCAGGAGCGCCGAACACGGTCTGAACATTTGGTTGAAGAATGGTTTAAAAAAGACCAACAGCCCTGATAAAGATCTGTTCCGTGAGCCGAGCGGCTTCAGGAGAATTTTCTACAAAGCAGAGGCGTTTCCGCATAGCAGCTGTTCTGTAAAGCAGCCAAATCTCCCCACAGCAGCAGAGGCTGTTAATTAAACACTATAGTGAAAAACACACTCACACTTCTTCACACTCCTCACTGTCTGCGTCTGATACACCAGATAAACATCCAGAGATCATTCAATTAACCCGTCTCTGAGCCTCAGCACTTTAACAGCATCTCTGACTCAATTATGATAAAGACTTCTTCAAAGTTCAGACACATTTTAACCAATAAATAAAAAACAAATAAATAAATAAAAATATTTTTAATGAATTTTTCATGTCTTTAAGGCAAATTTTTCTGACCAGAAGATTTTTAAAACATCAGAGCAGACATGGATATAAATAAAATCAAAAATCAACTAAAACTACAATCAAAATTTATTATAGTATGCCTAAAATTAATCAGATAAAATGTTGACACACAATCTTTATTATCTTTAATAATAAAATGGTTGTCAGATTCTGAGAGCTCTGACTTTTCCAAAACCTTTTTGGGTATTTTTATTTCTCCACAACTTATTGAGGCCTGGAAATCGCTATTTTTAATTTCCATGACTTTTCCAGGTTTTTAATGACCGTACAAACCCTCCTTGTTGGCACACTGATCCTTAAAGTATCATTTACTTCAATTTATTTTATTTGGTCACGATTAACTTATATAAGTATAAGTTCATTAAAAAATAAAACACTACTGATGCACTAAATCCAAATGGGCATCCATTTACATTTACATTTACATTTATGGTATTTAGCAGACGCCCTTATCCAGAGCGACTTACAACAGTGCTTCAAAGTTACTTAAGATATCCAAAGCTAGTTTGTAGACTAGGATCAAGAGATACATAGAGCTTAATCATGTTAAGAACCCTAGGAACCTTTTTTTTTTTTATTTATTTTTTTTTATTATTAGTTTAGGAATTCTTTGAAAAGATGTGTCTTCAGTCGACGTTTGAAGACCGTGAGTGACTCTGCTGTTCTGACATCCAGTGGAAGTTCATTCCACCACCTTGGTGCAGCACGGAGAAGAGTCTGGATGTCTGTTTTCTGTGTGTTTTGAGTGATGGAGGTTCGAGCCGAGCCGTACTGGAAGCTCTAAGAGCTCTTGGTGCAGATCTGGCTTTCACCATCGCCATCAGGTATGAAGGTGCTGGTCCGTTTTTTTGCCTTGTAGGCCAGCGTCAGGGTTTTGAATCGGATGCGGGCGGCAACAGGAAGCCAGTGGAGGGAACTCAGCAAAGGAGTCACATGACTGAACTTCGGAAGATTGAAGACGAGTCGTGCTGCCGCATCCAGGTTTAAATGAGTACATGTGTTCTGTTGCTTTATTGTTGATATAAATTAAACATGCATATTTTAGAGCACAATTTCTTTACTATTTCAATATTTGCTTTTTGGCCAGATTTACTGTATACTGTACTTTAATCTATACTGGCACAAACAGTTGCCTTAAAATCCACATATCTTTATTTTTGTCATTGTGCTTATAAAGTTTGTATCATAATGAAAAAAATAAACATTTTAGAATAATATCATAATATTAATAATATATATTAAAATATATAAATTAATCTTGGAGCATCCGGCAATATAAATCTGATTAATGTCCACTAAAAAAAAAAACTAAATTAAAGCTAAAAAAAAATAAAAAGAGCCATTTTTTAATAATCTTCAATTACACAAATTAATTGCATAGATATAGATTTTGGTCATAATTTGTGAGTAATTAATGCATTTGATCATTCTTTTTTATGAAGTCATGTTTAGCATATTTATAGCTACATTAGGTTATGTAAATAGAAATATAAAAAATGGGATTATAAATAGGAATATAAAATAAATGCATCTTTCCTAAATAAATAAAATTAATAAATAAAATATCACAGAAAAAGAAAAAAAAAGTCTAAGAAATGAATAAGTGTCACTTCATGCAATGAATCAGGGACAGATACTGTAAATAATGTATACTTAAAATCCCAAATGTTGTTTAAAATTAAACCCATTATTATTTTTTTACTGTATTATACTGTATACATATATAAAATTATTTACATTTATATCACTGGGCTGCTTCTCATTGCTGAGGAAACACAGTGGTGAATATTGAGGTCAGATAAAGTTATTGAGGTTATGTTTATATACAGTATATCGTACAGGTGTATACACCGTAAACTTAAACCTGTTTTAAAGGTAACAGAGACAAATAAACAGTATTAAAGCAGCACTGCAGTTTCACACATTAACATCTGAAGGAGTTTCAATGGGAACAGACTGCTGGATCACTATAGACGGGTGTGAACGTGTGAACGAGTGACTGATACTTTTCTACTCTATTTACAATATTCCTGCTGTAGCAGATCCAGACATTTATAACATAGGAAATGTGAGCAGTACGGCGAAAAAAAAAAAATATTCTGGCTTTTCACTTATTATTAATTATTTTAGCTGGGTAATTATGTTGTTATACCATTAATTATTGCTGTATAAGTGTATATATAGGGATATAGTGAAGGTGATATATAATATTGAAATTATATTTTTTAATATTACTCAGAATCTGCCCAAGGTGTGTTATCAACAGAAGTAATCACAAAAATTGTATTAATTTAGCTTAGAAATACAGTTAACATCGCCAGTTAGTCATTAGAAATCTCCAGCAGCCCGTTAGCCTAGCTAGCATTGGGCTAACAGCTGCATTTTGGTGTACTGAGTTCAATTACTAAAGATTTGAGTAATTCATAACTATAATCCACATATTATATTATATCAAACCCCAGAATTTACTAATCTAACCAGCACAGATACATTTATCTGTTATTTAAAAACTGTAAATAATTCAGATAAGAAATATTAGTTAGCACTGCCATCCCTGCATCCCGTTGTTGTGATGGTAATAACTAAAGAATTAAGTTAACTAAAGCCATAATCAACATATAATATCAGATTACAGGACTTATTACTCTAACCAGTACAGTGCAATTCATCTATAATTAATAAACAAGGATTAATTTAGCTCAGAACTACAGTTAGCATCGCCAGTTAGCCGTTAGCCATCTTCAATTATAATCAACAGTCTGTTAGCCTAGCTAGCATTAGGCTCACAGCTGTTTTCTGGTGTTGAGAGGGTTATAACAACATATTTAAGTAAACTACAACCATGATCTACATATCCCAATCAAACCACAGAACCTATCAATCTAACCAGCACAGAAACATCAATCTTTTATTACATTTTGAATATATAAACAGCGATTAATTCAGCTAGGCAATATTGTTAGCATCGCAAGTGTTAAAAATTTCAGCTCAGTGAAGCACATAAAGAACTTTATGTTGATCAGATTGTTAGGTAATCATTGACAAGTTATTATTGCCTTTATGGAAATAGATACATGCAACACAGTCGGAAATTGGGTCCATCTAAGTGCAACCAGTGCAAAACCTTAGTCTAGAACCCTGCTAAATAAATTGTCATTTATTTTTATTTTATTCAGCCCTCGTCTCTTGCAGCTACATCAAAGCTTCACAGTGCAGAAACAGCTTTCCTCCCAGAGTGAGGAAAACAGAGGCGCTATTCTTTCTATTACATTAATATGAGCCCTGTAACACTTAACAATTTTAAACTTTTAATATCTAACCATCTTTAGACAGGCTGTAACTGTTTTAGTTGAGTTTTTATTTCACCTTGTTATTTATTTTATTTTATGTTTTACCGTTTAGCCCTTTTATTGTATTTATTTTACTCATTTCATGCTTTAATTTGTTTTGTTACTGCTTTTACTTTTGGCCTGTTATGTTTTTATTTCATTTAATTCTCCCTTTTATTTTTATATAATTTTTAAAACTTACTATTATTATTTATTTTAGTTCAATCATTTTATTTTTATAACTGTGGTCATTTTAGTCATTTATTTTTTTTTAACTGTGTTTATACTTTATTATTCTACATATATATATATATATATATTGTTGTATTGCTCTACATTTTTGCCTATCTGCATATCCTTTTATTTTGAGTTATTTTATTTTTTCTTAATTAAATCTTACATTGTTTGCTTGATTTTATCATTTAAATCTAATTTTCAATCCCTTTATTTTAGGTAAGCTCGGCTACATTAAAAATGAAGGTATGTATATATTTACTGTTTTACTGAGTGTAAATAGAGGTTGATTGATTGATTGATTGATGATACTGAAGCTGATATTTTAAGATATAATTGCAAAATATATGTTGCTTTAAACCTTAAGTGCAATAAACCAAAATAAACACACACACACACATATATAAAAACAGATCCTCTTATTGCACAGCATGCACACACCTGCCCTGACCGACTTCCATGAGTCACAGGACCAATAACATGAGACACTATCAAAATATGACAGAGATTCGACACACCTTACATCAATACCAGCACTGAACCTCCTCCCCGAGCAAAACAGAGGAAATGAAACATCTGAACTAAACCTGAAGAGGAATTTAAAACATGCAGAAGAGGAGCAGGAGGACGAGACCTGCTCCTGCAGAAACTACACCATTACCAGAAACTCAGACCAGCAACTACAATACACTTTCACAATATTAATCTGTTATTTTTTATTCTAAATGAAGCAAAGACAGACCTCAATAAAGACATTTATTTCTTTAAAAAAAACTTTGAGGACATGTGCGGAATTTTGTTCATTCAAAACCAGTCAAAAACCTGGCTGTAATAATTGATAACTGCTTTAAATTTGACAAATAAAAATAAACTGATTTCGAGAAAGTAATTCAAAGCTCATTATTGTTTCCTGGTTTTAAAGTAATTTATGTCTTTTTCATGTCATATCGATATGTTTTTACTAGTTTAATCGTACTTGTTCTTCTTAAGATGCTGTAAAGTTTTAAAAGTGTATATCTATATGTAAATAAAAGAATGAATGTAAGAAATGTAAAATATAATTATATTTATATTAGAGTTAAAATACTAGTATATACTTGTTAATGTTTAAGGAGAGATAAAGCCCTGGACGTGTGGCGCTGGAATAAAGAATGTATGAAACTTTTTCACTTTATTTTAAACATCTCAGCTTGATTGTAAAACTTTATTTAATTAGATCTTAATTAGCTGAGTTTAAAAGAGCGTTTTCACACCTGTAGTTGTGAAATTTTCTATGGTCCAGATAAGTTGAGTTTTTTTACTTGGAGCAAATTTAAGGTGTGTTCAAGCTCTTTACTGGTACTGCATATTATATAACAACAGTGCACAATTTTATATATACACACTTGGGCAATATTATATCGTATACAATATATTGTGACACAGAAATATCATGATATTAAAAATCTATATCGTGATAATAGGGCTGTTCTGTCTTAAAAGTAGTCTATTATTTACTGTGAAGCTTTAGGTGTATTTATTGTATAATTGTTTTAGTTTGCAGTTTATATGCATGCACTAAATATTCTGCAATATTTTTGCTGCATTATATTATTTTATGCTATATTATTTATTTTGTCACATTATGATTATGCTGTTATACTATTATACTATATTCCTGAAATGAATTAATTATTTTTCTGTTTTCCTATATCACCAAGTATATCGTTATCGCAAAAATTACATTAAGTTAACACGGTAAATAAAATCCCCTAATAATAAAATCATCTTAGTGTAAATGGATGCTAGTGTTACTTCACACAAAACCTTATTAAGAGTATGACACAAGCTACTGAGTTTAATTTAGCCTGAATCTGCCCTGATTTCTCTGATCTTATCACTGATTTATGATTTAATCCAGTAACCGGAAATCCGCAGATGTGGGTTAAAGTTAATCAACTTCTTGCTTAATCTGGTACTGAGTTAAAGTCCTCCATCGTCATCATTCCTGCAGTTACTACAACACACACAGTGTGTACTGAGCCCGAGGCCCCAGGCCTGGGCGTGATCCTCCAGCACAGCGTTTCGTAATCCTGCACGTCTCTCAGCACCTCACAGATACACCACAACACACACACTCAAACTACAGGCCTGAACAGGTTAAACCCTCCTGCAGCAGCAGATTCACCAGCAGTACTGTCACCATCATCACACCGTCCACCAGAGACACCTCAGAGACACCGTACAGACACTATACAGCCCAAACAGCTACAGTGACTCAACCTGAACCCAGACCAGACAACGAGTCACTTTCACACAGGTATACAACATCTCACACACACCTAAACCACACACTGACAGAGAGAGAGAGAGAGAGAGAGAGAGAGAACGAACTAAACAATTAGATAATTAGACAAAGAGATTAAATATTTAGACAGACAATTAGATGGCGATAAACAGACAGACAGAATTAGATAATTAGATAAAGATATAGACAGTAGGGGTTTGTTTATATTTGGTATATATATTTGATATGGTATTTTCGCGATAACAATACTCTTGGCAATATAAATTATTATTTATTTTTTCCAAGAATACACTACTGCAACAAAATGAACATTTTATTTTATTACTGCATACGATTTATGTCACTCCCCTACCTGAGATATAAAAAAATTATACAAGTATTTGATCAGATTTGTAACAGAAGTCAATGATCCAGAATGTCAAGATGACTTAAAAATGCACTCTAAATATCTCTATATATCCAGGATTAAAGTAAAATAGGTTATAATTGACAGATATAATCTCTAGTCTCTAGTAGATATATAAAAGAAAATGAAAACAGTGTGAAAAAAAAAGTAGTACCCTGATGTAATAAGTTGGGGGTGGACAATATGGTGGGCACAATATGTTTAGGGTATAATATCGTTCACATTATTAAAAAAGGTTGGCGATATTATCACGTACGATATGATATGGCACACTCCTAATAGTCAGATAGATACAGACAAACAAACAATTCGATAATTAGACAAAGCAATAGACAATTAAATATTTAGACAATTAGTTGGAGATAAACAGACAGACAGAATTAGATAATTATATAAAGATAAAGACAGATAGATAATTAGACAGACAATTAGATAATTAGACCAAGACAGACAAACAAAGACAGAAAGACAATAAGATAACTAAACATAGATGAACAGACAATTAGAACTAGACAGAGATAGACACTCAGGTAGTTAGACAATTTAACAGAGAGACAGACTGACAACTAGATAACTAAACAGAGATAGACAGACAATTAGAAAATTAGACAGAGATATAGAGGCAGACAATTAGATCATTAGACAAAGAGACAGACAATTAAATATTTAGACAATTAGTTGGAGATAAACAGACATACAGAAATAGATAATTAGATAAAGATATAGACAGGCACATACTTAGACAGACAATTAGATAATTAGACAGAGAGACAAACAATTAGATAATTAGACCAAGACAGACAGACAGACAGAGAGACAATAAGTTTACTAAACAGAGATGAAAAGACAATTCGATTATTAGCGAGAGAGAAGGACAGACAGACAATTAGATAATTAGCCAGAGAGATAGACATTTAGAACTAGAGAGAGATAGACAGGCAGATAGTTAGATAATTAAACAGAAAGACAGACAGACAACTAGATAATTAGACAGAGAGAAAGACAGACTGATAATTAGATATTTAGACAAAGATAGACAATTACATAATAAGAGAGAGATAGACAGACAGACATATAGATAATCAGACAGAGATACACAGGCAGACAATAAGATAATTAGACAGAGATAGACAGACAGAAAATTAGATAATTAGACAGATACAGACAATTAGATAATTACAAAGAGATAGACATACATAAAATTAGATTATTAGACAGACATAGACAGAGAGGCAGATAGACAGACAGACCTACAATTAGATAATTACACAGAAATAGACAGACAATTGGATAATTGAACAGATATAGACAGACAATTAGATAATAAGACAGACAGACAGTCAATTCTTCTTCTTTTGTTGTAAAACTTCCAGTCTGTTCCCAGATTGTTTCTCTCCATATCTTGTCCTTGTTGTATTTTAATATGAAAAAAAATGTTGCAGATGTTTTGATCCAACAATTTCCTACTTTGCAACGCTATAGCACCCACTCCGCAATACCTCAGCAACCACCACAACCTGAATTATCATAGTACTTGCATAGCAACAACCCACAAGCCATGACTAAGAATACAATAGCCAGTGCACTGTAATGACCTAGGATACCACAGCAACCTCGTATATACCCTGGTGACCACGTAGCAACAGCCTAGCAACCGTCGAAGTGGGAACCACATAGAGTGCGCAATCACAGCTTTTTTTTAGATACAGTTTAAAGGCTAAAGAAAAAGTGGAAGTGCAGAAGTAAGTGAAGTGCCATCATCTCAGAATGGACATGTCGTGTGATGGGAGGAGTTTCAGCTGCTGTGTGATGACTGGAAACGACTGCGTTAGAGAGAAAACTGGGAACAGAGTCATTTAGAGGAGGGTTTGGTGTGAAACGCTTCGTTCTAATAAAAATCCTGCAGAGTCAGGTCCGCTCACTGTGACGCTGAATGGAAACAGATGCAGGATGTGGAGTTTGATGCCTCTTAAAGATCACTTATAGTTATTTCACCAAAAACGTGATTCTTCTCAGGTTTTCATTCATTTTGCATTTTGTATAAAAACACAGCCTACATGTAAGTGTATTTCGCTACAAAACTACTGTTTAAAAACAAAGCACAATCATACATTAACCTCACCTTCAACAATGAGTTTATTCTAGCAGTACTATTCTAATCAGCCATGTACCTCAGCAGTGCTAGCCAAGTTATTTTTGAGTAAAATTTACCATCTACTGGAAAAGGAGTATATTTCAGCTAGAGTATATTTCAGATAGAATGTGGTGAGTTTTCAAGAGATAGACAGTAATCTGATACTAATTATGATAAGTAATGCTAAATGCTTTAATTTGTTTCAGGAAATAAAAATGAACTTCAAGCTGCTGGAGAAGTCCTAGCTAAGAGGTAATAAAAAAAAAAGATCAGGAAATCTAAACAACGGACAACATTTCTCCCAAATTCCAAATATTGTCATTTAGAGCATTTATTTACAGACAATTAAATGAGAAATGGCTAAAATAACAAAAAAGATGCAGAGCTTTCAGACCTCAAATAATGCAAAGAAAACAAGAAGTTCATATTCATAAAGTTTTAAGAGTTCAGAAATCAATATTTGGTGGAATAACCCTGGTTTTTAATCATAGTTTTTGGCATGCCCTTCTCCACCAGTCTTACACACTGCTTTTGGATAACTTTATGCTGCTTTACTCCTGGTGCAGAAATTCAAGCAGTTCAGTTTGGTGGTTTGATGGTTTGTGATCATCCATCTTCCTCTTGATTATATTCCAGAGGTTTTTAATTTGGTAAAATGTAAAGAAATGTAAAGAATTTGTTTTCACAGAGCTTTATATCTAGTGTATCATTTACTTTAATTTAATCCTGGATATATGGAGACATTTGGAGTGCATTATCATGTGCCATATCATATCGTATGCAATAATAAAATAACATTTTGTTGCAGTAGTGTATTCTCTAATTTTTTTTTTTTTTTTTTTTTTAATTCAGTGTTTTGTCATATCGCCAAGAGTATCGTTACTGCAAAAATACCAACAAATATCGTGATATTATTTCAGGGATATATCGCCCACCCCAGGTGCAAACTGCGATGGTTCATGACATGATATGGCGGTGAGTTTAGGGTGAATTTTGACTTGTTTCAGTAAAATTCTGATTTCTAAACAAGACAAAACGAAACTCACGGTACAGTAGCTGCTTTCACCGAGCAGGAGTAACGCTCTTTAAAAGCTTTTTAATCTGACGACCCCCCGGGCGCGAGACCCGTCCTCTGCTCCTGCCGCCCCCCCGCCAAGCTAATTGTGTTTTATTGCTTGATCAATTGTTGGGACTCGGAGAGGAGCACAATGATGGGGGGCGGATTTGCATAATGAGTGTAGCCGGGGGGAGTACACAAAGCCCCGCAGGCCTGCACTGACAGCAAGCACAATCAATACTGGCAGGCTGACGGGGGGGGGGGGGCGCTGTGACAGGGGGGCTGAGTACGCTCAGAAACAGAGTGTAAAACACTCCAGAGAGGGACGGGTGAGACGGGAGAAAGAGAGGGAGGTACGGAGAAGAAAGAGAGGGAAAGAAGAGAAAGAAAGAGAGGACAGATCTAGCGTGAGGCCCCTCGTGTCCCCCACCTCCCCACCCACCCACGTCCTCGCTTTAACTCCTCCGCCAGGAGAAGATCTGGCTGAGAAAGAAAATGAAGAGTAAGAAGAGAAAAAGAAAAATCTGCCTCTATCTGCTCTCCAGGCTGAATCCTGAACGGTGCTAGATTTATTCTTGTAGTTAAAAATTGGATAATTCAGTCAATTAATCAATCAATTGATAAATCAATTAATAAAAAAATATTTTCAATAAATGGTTGCAGATAAAAGCATCCAATAATACTAATTTGCACACACCACAGAACACAACAGGCATCTGTTGTGTTTAAAACGCAGTCATATGCAATATGTTAAGACTTTTTTTTGTTTTTGTATTGCGCTTTTCTATAATACTCTTAAGCAGGCAAACGCAAAATATGCAAATAATATTTCAATGGAAATTAGAGCATAATTCACTTAAAGTTTTGGATAGAATTTTCTTTTTTTTTTTTGCGTCCATAATATGGATTAGAACAATACTAAAAGATGCTCTCAAACACATTAAAGGTCACCTTCCGTCGTTTTTTCTTTCATTTTAAAATGTCTAGTTGTGGTCTCTAGTATGAATGAATGACATGTGAGCCGTTTTTGTAAAAAAAAAAGTGCTCAGGTGTCTCTGTATAGCTCTTTTTTAATGGACTGTTTTAGGGGTGTGTCCAAAATGACCGGATTCCAGCTTTGCTCATGAATATTCATACATGCAAACAGCATGCAAATATCTCTCCTCTGATTGGCTAGGAGCACTGCGACGCCCCTCCGCCGCTCACTGCCTCCCACCTCCTAACTGATGAGCGGTGATGTTGCGTCGCTTCAGCTCCGCCTCTGGGAGTTTCTCGAGCCAAGGTGGGCTGGTCTGTGAGTTTCTGCCTACGTAGGCAGAAAGATAATTCAAAATTCACCCGTTTTTCGGAGGGGGGGAGGGGGGATTTCTTTGCTTAGCTCCTGCAGACAATGGGGGCTGCAAAACAGTTTAATGTGCAGGTGTACACATTCAACTCGGAGAGACCTACTGTATTCCACAAAAAACAAGAAAAATCGGATTTTCGCGGAAGGTGAGCTTTAAGCAGCAATTAATTCAAGTAATTAACTCTTGATGAGTTCAGCACAGCTGTTAACTGAAAGCCTGAATTCCAGGTGACTCTACAACCTAAGCAAAATGTGCTACTTTTTTTGAAGAATGTAAAATATGAAATATTCTGGTTTGTTACTTAGTAACAATTTTTGTTGTTACTAAATAATTCCATATGTTTTTCTCCATAGTTCGGACGATGTCAGATTTAACCCTTCTGTTCTGTTCCGGGTCAAATTGACCCGTTTTAAAGTTTGAAGATCTAGGAAAAATAGTTACAAGTATTTTTTTTTAATATGAAACCTTTTCGGTTTGCCTTAATTAGTGTATAATCAACATATAATATAAAAATGGTTCATCTCACATATTTGCAACCACCCACCCCCTGCAAAAACTAAAATTAAAACAAAACTGCAATGTTATGTTTCAATGTTATGTAAAACTATTGTTTTTTTTATATGTTGGTCTTTCAAAAGTAGCAAAGTAGTGAAACATTAAAAAAGTATGAATATGTATTTTTTTTTAATGAAAAAATTGTGAATAATCCTAATTGAAGCATTGCCTGTTAGAGGTAAGGAACACTATGGCACTGAATATTGATAGAATAATTAGTAATGGAGTTAGTAATGAATTATTTAAACTGCTTGCTAGGATTTTTTTGGTTTCAGATATCTTTTGGATGTTTAAATATGCACCAGGTTAATCTGACCCAGGAACAGCATTGCTGTTTCTGACAAATGAACATAACAGGAGGGTTAATCTACTACTAAAATAATGTAAAAATACACCATTTAATTTGCAGTGCATTATCTAGGTAGGCTGTTGTTTAATTCCCTCTGCAGGACAGAATGGAGTAGCAACACTTTCTGAGCCAAACTCCCATCAGACACCACGTCTTTAGCTGCCAACAATCCAGCTCTGCTCCCCACAGAGCTCCTCTATCACACCTTAATCTGCAGGGCTGCAGGGGGACGTGCCCATTAAACGCTCTGCCACCGGGCTGAGCCCGTACGCACCCAGCTGTGCTGTACTGAGGGCCGGGGTAACGGTGATGGCGATGGTGAGCACACGCTGTAATGAGGGGGTCCTGCGGGGGAAACGCAGCGCCTCGGCCAAACGGAAAAGAGCAAAGTGTGTATACATCTTAAAAGGAAGGGCGTGAAGCCAAACCCCGTCAGGGTGAGAGTGTGATCGGGGAGATAAAGACTCTAATTAACAGCAGATTTACAGGAGCGCTGCACGCTGCTTCATCTGCAGTGATTTATTTCTTAAATCTAAATGTTTTAAATCTGCTTCTTCATGTTCAGAACATTTCAAAGTCACTGGTTACTCTGATAGTTTTAAGCAGAGTATCTACACATGCTATAAAAGAAATAAACCCGTGGCAAAAGGTACAGGGTACCTTTGTCTTCCCCAAGGTAAAGAACGACAGTAAGAAAGGTCAATGTATCAACTAGTTATCGACTGACACTAGCATTCAATATTACTGAATTTTTATGCTTAAGAGCGATACAAATCCTGCTTATTAACAAAAGTCATTAATAATAAAAAATAAGATAGTATTATGTTAGAGTAATGGTCAATATTGGTTTAACTAGTGTCATTTAACAATTAGTTGAGCCAATCTTAAGTAAATACATATTCTTCATTAATTTACTGAAGGTCCAGAAGGTTTAGTTTTGCACTTGAAGTTAAAAAGGAACTATACATATTTATTTTCCTTATTTCCTAGTTTTTATTTGAACAAATTTGTTGAATAAAGGCCACTGTTTATACCCTGACAGTAGGGCTGGGCGATATTGTTACAAACATTCTCGATATTCTTCAAATATACAAGCAGTTCTCGATTATGAATTAAAATTAAAATCTTTGGTTCTTATATAACTTAGATAACATAACAGTTTTTTTTTTGTAAAACAGAATATTTAAAAATTATGCATAAGCTACTTTTTCCTTTACATTTAATAAAAAAATATATAGAAAAAGTTACGATTATCTTTGATTTTACCAAATTGATAAGCTCTGGAATATAATGAAGAGGAAGATGGATGATCACAAGCCATCAAACCACCAAACTGAACTGCTTGAATTTTTACACCAGGAGTAAAGCAGCATAAAGTTATCCAAAAGCAGTGTGTAAGACTGGTGGAGGAGAACATGATGCCAAGATGCATGAAAAAAAAAAAACTGATTAAAAACCACCAGGATTATTCCACCAAATATTGATTATTTCTGAACTCTTAAAATGTTATGAATATGAACTTTTTCATTTTCTTTGCATTATTTGAGGTCTGAAAGCTCTGCATCTTTTTTGTTATTTCAGCCATTTCTCATTTTCTGCAATAACATATAATAAATGCTCTAAATGACAATATTTTTATTTGGAATTTGGAAGAAAAGTTGTCTATATATATATATGCTAGCTATAGTATGCTGCTTTTTTTGTATTAATCTTAAAATACACAGTAGGGTAGAATGGTTTTACAAGGCAGCACAACAGCAGCAGCAGCAGCAGCAGAACTCAGGAATCAGCAGTGTAGTTATTCAGTTTAGCAGGTCATTCACACCTTCCCGTCATTCTCACTGTTTACTCCTGATTCTCAGCCTTTTCTCACAGATTCTCTCTTTAGAGTCACGCTCAGCTGGTGAAATATTAACTCAGAAAGGAAGGTCCAGAGATAAAGTAGCAAAAAAGTGAAAGGGGACACGTCACAGTGTCCACAGCATCCACAGTGTCCACTGTACCTTTCTGGGCTTCAGCTTGTCCTGCTGGTCGTACTGAGCGATGCCTTTGTAGCTGATTCCCAACCACCACGGGAGCCCCTGCTTATCCTGAGAAAAGCAAACAGTGGAAACTTTAAAAGGGAGAGTTTAAAGAGAAGACAGGCTGTTATTAGAGCAGGAGCCTATTAGACTAAATAAAAACATCAAACGCTCAGAGCGTGGCGCGGCTAGTCAATCCTCCAACATCAGTTAAACTCTTCAGATGGTTTTAATGAGCGGCGTCAGCAGACTTCTTGTAGTTTACAGTTCTGTACACTGCTGTTAAAGAAAGTACATCAGATAATGTACGTAACTTTCCCTCTAACAGGTCAGCATGCCTTTTCTACTGCTGGCAGTTAGCATCTGTGTAATCCACAACATGCTAAACGTTGTAGTGTGGATTAGGGGTGGGCAATATGGTCCTAAAATAATATCACGATATTTCATGGTATTTTCGTGATAACGATACTCTTGGCTATATGACAAAACACTGAATTAAAAAATATATATATACAGTACAGGCCAAAAGTTTGGACACACCTTCTCTTTTTCAATGCGTTTTCTTTATTTCTTTTGTTCATGACTGATATTTACATTGTAGATTCTCACTGAAGCATCAAAACTATGAATGAACACATGTGGAGTTTTATGTACTTATGTACAAAAAATGAGCTGAACCTCCACAGTCACCGGACCTGAACCCAATCCAGATGGTTTGGGGTGAGCTGCAGCACAGAGTGAAGAAGGCAAAGGAGCAACAAGTGCTAATAAACACCTCTGGGAACTCCTTCCTTCAAGACTGTTGGAAAACCTTTCATTTCAGGTGGCCACCTCTTAAATGAAGCTCATTGAGAGAATGATGCCAAGTGTGTTCAAGTAATATAATACAGGAAATTGACAAATCCTGCACCTAACAGCTGGGGTTATGCATAGGGCTCAGCCAGGATCTACTACTCACTCAACTAACAACAATAGCAAAACCACCACAATCTGATACTGGCTCGACAAGAATCCAGAAGCACAGCCTAACACTATGTTCATGGTCCATTGCCTCAACTGCCAAGTAACAGACCTACCAAAAAATAACCTATGAACAAACAGAATACCTCCTTAATCTAAGCTCACTTCCTTTAACTATGGCAACAACACACTTACCTAAGCACAATCACACACAATAAATCACATTATAAGTTGCGTGAGCAGAACACAGCAACCACTACCATCTGATACTGGCTCGACAAGAATCCAGAAGCATAGCGAACTATGTTCATGGTCCGTGCCTCAACTGCCAAGTACTCAGACGTCTACAAAAACTCATGAGACAAATTATTACAAGAGCAGGACCACACCAATCCCCTTCATCCAAACTTTAACACAAACTTCAGTGCAAGCTCTTCTCGGGGGTCATCAGGCAGGCACCTTCCTTCGTCAGTGTTTCGCTGAATTAGGCCCACGACACCTCCAGAAGGCTCAACAGTGAAGTCTGGCGTCCCAGACCCACCCCCCTCCAAGCTTGCTGTAGAAGCACAAACTCACTCCCTTCCCCACACAGCCTCAGCCCTTCTGAACCACAACCACTGACTAGATCTTTCAGCTACATCTGACAACTCCTTCACTACAGTCCTTAGCACACGACCTCTAATTCCGAATTCAGACAGCAGTCTTGTGGCAGACTTCGCAACAAAGCCTCTAGTACCTACCTCTACCGGTCTAATATACGCTTGCCACCCACGCTCTCTCACCTCAGCCACCAAGTCTGTATACTTCAGCCTTTTCCTTTCATAAGCTCCATCTACCTCGTCTTCAAACGGAACAGTCAGCTCTATAAAATACACTATCCGCTTACTTTCAGAGTACAAAAAAAGCAGTAATCAGAGCAAAAGGGGGCTATTTTGAAGAAACTACAATATATTTGTTTTTTTAGCCATTTTACCTTTTTTTATTCATAGTTTTGATGCTTCAGTGAGAATCTACAATGTAAATAGTCATGAAAATAAAGAAAACGCATTGAAAAAGAGAAGGTGTGTCCAAACTTTTGGCCTGTACTGTATATTTAATAAAAAGAAAATTAAATTTTATTACTGCATACGATATGACCTAATAATTCAGAATGTCATGATACTTATAATAATACACTCCAAATAACTCCATATATCCAGGATTAAAGTAAAATAAATGATACTGGACAGATATAATCTGTCTCTAGTAGATATATAACAGGAAATGAGAACAGGGTGAATTTTTATTTTGCTAAAAACAGTAAAAAAAAAAAAAAAAAAAGGAGAACCCTGATGTGATAATTAGGGGTGGGTGATGTGGACGATATTTCAGGGTACTATATCGTTCACCATATTCAAAAATGTTGGCGATTATTGTACTATTGCGTATGATTTTAATATGATATTAAAATATTGTTTTATAGTGTTTTATATATATATATATATATATATATATATATATATATATATATATATATATATATATATATATATATATATATATGTTTTTAATTTAAGCTTACCTTTACTTCGTAGTAATGAACCCCATATGCTGGCACAGATTCCACCAACAAGAGATACCTGTTGATAAAAAAAGCTAAGATTATTCACTAGAAATTGGAAAGAATTAGGAAAAACAGTAAATGCTGTTCTGTTCCTTAAAAAAAACCAATAAGGATTATATTTTCTGTAGTGACCCATGGCCTCCATCCACATGGTTGGGCACGTGCTTGTAAAGGCATTTGAGGAAACCTGTGCTCCTCAGTCCAGCACAGTTTTGCAGTGCAGATATTTCCAGTTACAGCTGAATTCACGCTTTTAATCCCAGAAAAACACTCTTATTTTAAAAACTTTTAAAAAGCCATTTAAATGCCTGATTAAAGAGCTGATTACTGTTGTTTTTCTGTTTTCCTCGAGTTTTGAGAGCTCGGCGCTGACTTAGCTCTTCATTGTTCTGGACGCAAGACGACATACACACATATATATATATATATATATACACACACACACACACACAGACGTATATTGTCGAGAAAAGAAACATTTGTAATGTAATTTTTTTCCCCAATTGTGCAGCCCTATTTCTACTTCCCTGAGAGTGACGTTGGTAGGTATGCAGCTGTTCCAATTACAGAATAAAAGTCCCACGTCCTCGTGGATATGCACTCGTGAGTCGAACTTACTAAATTCACACTGGACGAGTACGGGAGTCCAAACTTGTGTACTCCATATTGAGAAACGGCCATGGTCTTATATTAACAATAACAAATTTATCTCAATTATTTTTTAAACAATATATTGTCTAATCAAAAACAAACTAACAGCCTTTAGGCATTCATAGTGAAGAATAACCACAGGAAAAAAAGTTCAGTATGATGTTTGGTTCCCTATATTAGAGCTGAGGCTCTTTTGGGGAGAAATATCTGTGTTTAGGTTAAAGAGAGAGGCACGGTGAGATTGTGGCAGCTGGCTAAAGGCCAGGAGAGATTCAGATCCTGTGAGGGCCTCTGGTGCCAGTGAGTACCATGCATTTATAATCCAAGACCCTCATTTACAATGAAGCATATAAAGCATTTAAAAACCTTGTATTGACAATATGACAATTTTATAGAAAAAGAGAAATAACCTTCTCAACTCAATACAACTTAAAGTCAATGTAAAACATTTCTTATTATTATGCAAGTCATTTAAAAATATATATTATATTGGTCTATTTATCTAAAAATAATAATAAAAAAACAAGAACAACAGGCAAAAATATACAATAGAAATATGGACTGAAGAACTAGATACTCCATAAAATGAGTCTGGACTATATTCACACACACACACAAACATATCTCAACACAGTCACCATTTAAAACCATTTAACACAACTAATATAATTATAATATAGGCACATTAAAATGCAATTACCATCTTTTATAGCACAATTAACATTTTATGACATACTGACATTCAGGGTCATTCATAATAATGGACTTCAGCAAATCTGATCAAAGTGGTCAAAGTCCATTGATTGTGTGGTAAGTCGATAATGTAATTATTGTGATAAAGTTACTAAAGGTTATATTTACTAGTACAAATCAATAGAATTAGAATAAATTGTTTAAAAATATCATGTAAATAGTAAAAAACTAACAACAGCCAGAAAGTAACTTTGTATAAAAGGATAAATAATGAATGTATTGTTTTGTTTATTGTTCCTGAGTGTTAGGTAAGTGAAAGTGATGGGAATTGATCTACACTGAGATAAAAACACGCTGATGGAAATTACCCTGGTGGTGGTGAGAGTGAGCTGTAGTGTAGAGATGATGGAGAGATAAATGATTAGAGACTTACTGTACGATGGCTTTCCCTCGACTCAATCCCTCCAGTGTTTTATAATGCTCAATTACCCGATCCTCACTACAGAGAGAGAGAGAGAGAGAGAGAGAGAGAGAGAGAGAGAGAGAGAGAGAGAGAGAGAGAGAGAGAGAGAGAGAGAGAGAGAGAGAGATGAGTTAAACATGGTCTTTATTTAACATTAGATCAAATAAATGTGTGGAAAAACCAACAAAACCAAAAACAACTAGAAACATCAAGTATAAAACCAACAGATATATTTACATATATAAACTTTTCAGATAACCAATTAGATAACTAGATAATCCTAATCAATTATCCTAATACATATAATTTAAAATATATATTTAAATCCTACCAAACATTGTAGACTGTAATATATTAAATGTGCATAATGAGTATGAATTAGAGCAAGACAATAAGAGACAGAAAAAGAGACAGACAGGCAGAGAGGAGAGAGGTGGAGACAAAAAGGGAGACAGAGACAGAAAGAGAGAGAGAGAGAGAGAAATAGAGAAAGATGCAAAGAGAAAGAATAAGAATGAATGTGAGACAATGAGGGAAACACGTGCATAAAACAGTATTTAAGAGAGAGACAAAAAGAGAAAAAAAAAGAGAATGAGGGACAGAAATATGGGGAGAGACAAAAAGAGAGAAAGAAATAGGAAAGAGAAAGAAAAATACATGGGTCAGAACTCATATGCAGAATAAACAGTAATAGTGAGAAGAGAGGAGACAGACAGAGAGAGAGAGAGAGAGAGAGAGAGAGAGAGAGAGAGTTAGCTAGCTAGCTGATCATTGGCAGGTAGTGGTGTTATCCACTATGCCACACCAACACCACACAATCAGTATTAGAAAGAGAGACAAAGAGAGAGAGAGATAATGAGAAAAAGAGAACAAGACAAAGACAGAAAGACAGACATTAGTCACTTCACAGGTGCAGAGTAAACAGTAGTAGAGTGCTGGGCTGGAGTGTAATCGGTAAGAGTGAGCGCGAGAGTGAACGCGAGAGTGAGCGCGAGAGTGAGCGCGAGAGTGAGCGCGAGAGTGAGCGCGAGAGTGAACACGCTGAAATGACGGCGCTCTTTAACCAGTGAGACACTCGACTGCAGTGAGTTCAAGCATGAAATGCCATCTGTCCAACTGTGCTGTCCATCATCCACGCTGTACCCAGCATCTCCTCTAATTACACCATACACACCCCATCACACACACACACACACACACTCATTCACACCGGCAGCACGTGGATTCACAGCTGCTTCTGCACACGTGCGGTCACACACACTCCTCACACACACCCAGAGCTCCCTACACACACTCCTCACACACTCCCGCTCAGTCCAGCTGCTCGGCCAGAGAAGGCCTCTGATTCAGGCCTGCAGCCCCGAGAGCTGCTGTTCAGAACAGGTGATTCCTCGTCTCAGCCAGGTGATGACAGCCCGCACACAGCAGGTATTATTACCCCGCCACACCCTTAACTACCCAGCTCTTAAAGCCCCCAACACACCCCATCCCGGCTGTGCTGAACACACTCTGCACTGAGCTTCATTAGCGTATCTACAGGTATGGGGACAAAATTATTTTATCATCACTAAGAGGAAGAATAAATATCATAATCACAATAGTGCAAAAAAAAAAAATGCAAGAAGCACACAATGCCAATATTTCATGTGATATCTCTATTTGCCTGCAAACATAAATAAAAAAAACTGTTCATGCACTGAAAATTAGATAGTCCAGTGCAAAAATGGATTATCTAACCCCATACCTACAGTACTATCTCAGCTAGCTAAAAGCAAGGTAAAGCCCTATCTAAAATAACACCATATACTAGGGCATCTTCAAAAATGAGAATATCATTGAAAAGTTACTTTATTTCAGTAATTCAGTTGAAAATGTGAAACTCAATTATTATGTACACAGAGTGATCTATTTTAAGCGTTTATTACTTTTATTATCGATGATTATGGCGTACAGATGATAAAAAAACCACAAATCAGTGTCTCCGAAAATTTGAATATTATATAAGACCAATACTAATAATGGTATTTTTGGCAGTGTGCCAAGTCCTGCTGAAAAATGAAATCCGCATCTCCATGAAAGTTGTCAGTAGAGGGAAGCATGAACAAACCCTTACTGATTGGTGGAAACTTCACACTAGACCTCGAGCAGTTTGGACTGTGTGTCTCTCCACTCTTCCTCCAGACTCTGGTTCCTTTATTTACAAATGAAATAAAGTAAAATTTACTGATGATCAGTGATGGTTTGGAGAGACATGTCTGTCATCTGCTGGTGTTGATCCACTGTGTTTTATTATCAAGTCTAAAGTCAGTGCAGTTTTGTTTTCCCACAAAATCTTACAGCACTTCATATCTTACAGCTTCCCTCTGCTACTGACAACTTTTATGGAGACGCAGATTTCATTTTCCAGCAGGACTTGGCACACTGCGAAACAAAAGCACCAATTGGTCTTGTATATAATATTACAATTTTCTGAGACACTGATATTTGGGTTTTCAGTGGCAGTACCACACAAAATACACAACTTTTACTGCATATTTTTTACACTGTACTTTACTATACTCTGCAGCACATCCTCATTTCAGGCATAGTGAACACAGAGAAATGATGTGTGTGTGTGTGTGTTCTCAGTGGGGGACAGATGCACATGTGTTGTGGTGAGGGGCCCTAAATACAGTATACCCACCCATCCAGACACCAGCATACCACTGGTTAAAGCAGCACTGTAACTCTGAGTTTCCAGGCTGTAATTAAGGCCGGTGGAGGTGCTGATTAACTGCTGTTAGAGGGAGAATGAGGGCTTTTAGAGGAGAACAGTAAACCTGAGAGTGGAGGTTTAAAAATGGTTAAATGCTGCTTACCAGTAGCTCAGAGAGGGGTGTTCCTTCAGAACGGCGGTGGGGAACGTTGGGAGCTTCTTTAAGTCCGTTCTTGCGTTTTCATCACTGTAAAAGAACATTATTTTGTATTAATGAACAATTTATTCAAGATATAGATCACAGACTTTAAATAAACCAGTATTAATATATCCAACTCGAAATTCTGCACTGATATTTAATAATAGACATCAACCCTTTCAGACTCGCATCCATTTTAATGGACATCATGTATTTCCTTTATTTTTAAATGTTGTTTTGTTGCACAGAACACAATTTAAGAGCTGTAGTCCAACAGATTAGACCATGAACCAGACAATGAACACGTTTATAAACTGAAAAACAGTAGTACTAGAGGAAGCCATTGAAGCAAAGTAACAGCTAATTTTTTTTTATTAATTTTAATGTGACTTAGAACTAGGGGTGGGCAATATTATATCATATACAATATATCGTGACACAGAAATATCATGATATTAAAAATCCATATCGTGATAATAGGGCTGTTCTGTATTAAAAGTAGTCTATTATTCACTGTGAAGCTTTAGGTGTATTTATTGTATAATTGTTTTAGTTTGCAGTTTATATGCATGCACTAAATATTCTGCAATATTATTTGCTGCATTATATTATTTTATGCTATATTATTTATTTTGCCACATAATGATTATACTGTTATACTATTAACCCATATTCCTAAAATTAATGAATTATTTTTCTGTAACCCTATATCGCCAAGTATTACGTTATCGCAAAAATACCCTGAAATATCGTGATATTATTTTAGAGCCATATCGCCCACACCTATTTAGAACACAATTTAAAAATGTTCTTTTTACTGTTTAGGGATGGTTTATAAATAAAAAGGTCATAAAATATATAATAATATAAAATATTAAAACACAGGCTTCCAATTTAATGGAAATAAAAAATTAATTGGATTTATTTACTATATAGGTTTTACAGCAGAATTTTAGGATTTATCATACATTCCCTGTCAATATAATTTATCTAAAAACTGCTCAAAGTAGACGAGATTAATTAACTTTTTATCAAAAGATATAATATGTTAATTTAGCTATATCAAACTATAAAAATGTCTTGCAAAATCAGTTCAGGACCCTAAAAATATAGCTGTCGAAGTGCAGTAAAACATGCATTGACTTAGAAGGTTCATCAATATGAAGCTGAAATGGAGGGCATGACAAAAATAATCGTGACTATATTGATTGGAAGATTATTTGTCTACTAAATTACTAGTTTAGTAGTTGCAGGTCAAGTATGTATGAATATGCATATACTACAGCTAAAGTGTACATTTACTACCACAAAAAGGCTGCAAACACTCTTAAATAAGCTTTACTATATACTAGCACAATAAAAAAGAGGTATTTGTGGTTTTAAAGCACTAAAACTAGTCCTAGTTTTTTAAGTCATCACAGTTCTATATAGAAGCTCTGTATATTTGCTGAAGAACCCTCATATAAACCCTGTTTCTCAGGGTTTAGTTTAGTCTGCTGAAAGAAGTGAGATTTGAAAGATTTGGGTTTGTGTTTGATCAGAGCCGACAGAATTCATCTAAACCCCAAACACAGCCAGTCTAACACTGATAACACTGATAAAACTCTGAAAATATGGATGTTATGGATATTTTATGGAGATATCATGGATGGTTTCCTGACACCGCTGTTTTTTATCTTTATTTGAGCCGAGCTTAAGCTCTGCAGATAAGAGATGAAAACCTTCTGAGCTCAGCAAGGGGTGGGACAAAATATCAGTATTGATTAGGCCTGTCACAATAATTACATTATCGGTTTATCGTTCAATAAATTGACATGACCTCAATCATTATAATAATCGTGATATCGTCTATTGTCTTTGCACTTCTATATACAGACACAGGGAGTAAATAAACATGAAAAATACCTTTATTAAGAAAAATGGAAACATCAACATCCAAAACAAACTTAGGAAACATAGTAACGGCCTAGTGCGGCTCTAGTTGCTTAACTTTAGTGTCTCTTAGGTATGTGTTGCCTTAGCTTTCCTCTCACCGTCAGCATATCTCTCGATTAAAGGCAGAGGGCAAAATCTTTATTTTCTTGGTCCAACGCGTACCAGCTGGGACAGACCGGAGCTGCACGTGATGGTGTGGACAATGGACCCATTGTTCCCCTGCCTGCACACTTTGCAATGTGTGTATATATATATATATATATATATATATATATATATATATATATATATTTTTTTTTTTTTTTTTACAGGGTTTGTACGGTCATGAAAAATCTGGAAAAGTCATGGAATTTGAAAACAGCAACTACCAGGCCTGGATGAGTTTTGAAAAAATAAAAATACCCAGAAAGTTTAAAGCTCACCTTCCGCGAAAATCCGATTTTTCTTGTTTTTTGTGGAATACAGTAGGTCTCTCCGAGTTGAATGTGTACACCTGCACATTAAATTGTTTTGCAGCCCCCATTGTCTGCAGGAGCTAAGCAAAGAAATCCCCCCCCCCCTCCGAAAAACGGGTGAATTTTGAATTATCTTTCTGCCTACGTAGGCAGAAACTCACAGACCAGCCCACCTTGGCTCGAGAAACTCCCAGAGGCGGAGCTGAAGCGACGCAACATCACCGCTCATCAGTTAGGAGGTGGGAGGCAGTGAGCGGCAGAGCGGTGGAGGGGCGTCGCAGTGCTCCTAGCCAATCAGAGGAGAGATATTTGCATGCTGTTTGCATGTATGAATATTCATGAGCAAAGCTGGAATCCGGTCATTTTGGACACACCCCTAAAACAGTCCATTAAAAAAGAGCTATACAGAGACACCTGAGCACTTTTTTTTTTACAAAAACGGCTCACATGTCATTCATTCATACTAGAGACCACAACTAGACATTTTAAAATGAAAGAAAAAACGACGGAAGGTGACCTTTAAAGTAATGGAAATTTGGTCTACAAATCTTTGTGTTTCTGTTTATAAATGCCTTAAAGGCATGGAAAAGTCATGAAAAAAATCATGGAAATGTATTGGTTAAAAAGTGTATGAACCCTGTATGAATATAACCTACTTGGGTTCAAGCTGGGAACTTTTCGGGTTCCAAAATTAGGTCCGTGAACAGGAATGGAAAGTTTATTGTCTTTAAAAAGGTGCAATTACTTTATGATATGTTATCATTATATTAGTGCCATTTAATGGTCTTAATATGCCAACGATATCGTTTATCACAATAATTTCTGGGACAACATATCGTTTGCAAAAAATTGTTATTGTGACAGGCCTAGTATTGATACTGTTATTGATAAATACAGTATCGTTTTCATCAAGTTATCAATAATCAGTACACCAATACCTAATCATTAAAAATGGTACAATAATATTTAGTACCGGCAGTTTTACCCAATTGTATACTGTCATTTTTGGGATTAAAATCTTTTTCTCAAAAATCAACAGTGCTCCTTATGTATGAATTCTACCAGTCAGGTATTAAGGAGCAGTAAAAGACACTCCACTGAATTACAGGGTTACAAGGGTGAGTTTTCAGTAAAGTTTCTCCAGCACTAAGGCTGGAGCAGCAGTATTAGCATTAGCTGCTAACTGCAGCGCTAGCTCTTTTGCCGTTCAGAGGTGAGTATATATCGGACTGTTATCTGTGTTTGCCATCTTAAAACAAGCTATGTGGAACAAACCGCTAACTGATATCGCCCTGGGTTTACCAGAACACTTATCAGTTATTGGGGGGCATTTACGTCTACGCAGCAAGCACTGCGGTTAGCGGCTAATGCTAATGCTGCTGCACCCAGCCTTAATGCTGGAGAAACTTCACTGAAACTCACCCTTAGAAAAAATATTGGAAATCTAAGCTTAAATAAACAATTTTCATAAGAGAAATCTGTGTAGATTAACATCCAGCGCTTGTTTGACACAGCAACATGGCGACACTCTTGTTCACTTCGATTTAGGCATCCTTAATAGTGTCGCTTAATGCACCTTGTAATCAGGTGCACTTTATTTATAAAAATAGACCAGAAAATAAGATGTGAAATCAACCACTGGCCTTGAAACCATGTTTAGAATCATTGATTTGAAGTTGCACTGATTCATGAACCGATTCTCTCAATAAGTCAATGAGTTTTTTTATTATTACTATTAATAGTATTACTTTATTATTAAATAAAAAAAAAAAAAGAATTTTCGTTCCATGAACGATCCTCCATCATTTCATCAATTTATGTTGTTTTAGTTTTTTTTTTTTCTGTGGTATCTTTTCACTATCGTATTGACATATTTAGACAGTACCGAAAGTCATAATTTTGTTATTGTGACAACACTAGGTGCTATAATCTAATGAATAGGATAAATTAACCTGCAGTGAAGAGTATTATCTATTATATTTTATTAGATAATAGATTAGAATCTATTATTTTTACTTCACTACTGTACTTTTAGTACTTTTTAATTTTTAGTACTTCAGTTAAATTTTACAATAAACTACTTACAATACTTTTGTACAAACAAAAGTTGAATACTCTAATACTTCTACTTTAAGTGTGGAGATTAAAGGACATTTCAACTTCTACTCAAAAAGTCACCTTTTTGATCAATCACTCAAGTCTGGATGTCTAGCACACGTCTGAGTAAAATAAAAACACGAGTTAAGATAAGTTGACTAAGATAACTGCAGTATAAATGGGATTTCTTAAAAATCTAAGAACAGAGCAATCAGCTTGCTTCTATGCTGCAAGTGGAGAAGGATCAGCATGCTAGATCGACATGGAGACCTGCGAAGTGAAGCAGCAATAATAAGCCTTAAAAATCACATTTTTTTAATACATTAATAAGTCAAACGCTAAAACCTTCTACAATCTTCGTTTACTTTAATGTTCCACTGAGTCTATATATGGCAGAAACATTCAGAACTATAATCTGAGTTTATATTTGGCTGCACTGAGTTTGATTTTTGGTCTACATGTGCTTCGTATCACTACAGATTAACGCTGAGGCTGGTAGTGATCTGGTAATAATAGTAATAGTGCTTTATCTTGGTGAGGAGAGCATGCTGTATATCAATGTCAAGACGGAAGATAAAGCTACCTGTGAGTAACTCTGAACACACAGGCCGAGCAAAGTGCTTTTCAATTAGAAATCAGGAGAGAGAAGTGCTGCTGGCAGAGCTCAGAGCTGCTGAACTAAAACAAAAGCTGTTCAGAAGGTTTGGCAGAGTCTGCTGCAGTGTGTAGAGACGAGCACACACAACCCAAACACAACCCTCACACTCTCCCACAGCGCCGCGGCCGTCAGCACCGAAACAGATCCTGCTTTAAACTCGTTTACACAATCCGGTTTATCCACCTTCCTCAGCTCAGCTCTGAGCTAAACAGGCTTTCCAGTTTTCTGGCCTGAGTTCGGCCTGTAGAAAGTGTGGAGACACTGCTGTGCCACTTAAAAATGTTATTTTTGTATACTTTTGTTGTAAATGATTACATTAATAAAAAGCTATATGTTTAATGTTCACTTTACCTAACAATTACCTAACACTGTGTAGCCATCTTGATCATTCTTAAAAGGTAAATCAAGGACACAAGGCATGCCTATCCTTACATTAAGTTAACTTATAAGTTTGGATTGCATTGACAAATTGAACATAAGTTAACAGTACTGCCATGACAGACAGCCAGAGACTTCTTTAATTAGAAGACTATCCACTGACTGCATTGTGAATAGGATTTGGTAACACTTTACTTGGATGGTCCATTTGATGAGGCTCACCTGATATTCAACTAACAATCTTCTATTGTCTATTAAATGCAATTGAACCATAAAGTAAAAGTAAATGATTTTCTATTGAATGTAAACCTACATCCAACTCCAACCCAAACTCCAATCTTAATATTTTAGCATTGGGTTTAGTGTTAGATTTAAAGTTTAGATTAAGGTTAGGGTTTAGTGTAGGGTTAGATTTTAGGGTTTATTAAGTGTTAGGGTTAGAGTTATGTTCTATTTTGGATCATTTACATTCAACATATGGTTAAGTTGCAGTTAATAGACATTCAGTTGAATGTTAGTTGAGCATCAATGAGGCCATCAAATGGACCTTCCAAGTAAAGGGTTACCTGGAATTTTTCTAAACGCTAATCATGGCATCTGTTCTAAGGACAAATCCCGCCCTTTAACAAAAAAAAGAGCCAATCAGCTTGCTGCTTATGCTACAAGTGGAGGAGGGTCATCATGCTAGATTGAAATGGAGATCTGCGCAAGCGAAGCAGCCATACCAAACCTAAAAATTATGTTTTTTAATACATCATTGAGTCAAGTGATGTAAATGATGTTGTTGGTAAATGTAATCAGACATTTAGAGTATTTTAGACTCTGCATTCAAACAGATAGGACGCTGGTCTCACCACAGAATGAACATACTCGCCTATAAAGACCTTGCTACTAGAAAACTGATCTGTGGGCTCGGGTTCGACCCCTTTGGCCACGGCTGCTAATCTTGGCTGGTGACCACTGCATTCAGAGGCACTTTCTCCTGCAGGCCGGTCGTTTTAACAGCTCAGTGATTCAGGGTTGATGTTTGATGGCCTTAATTGCACTCACCAATTAAAATTAGAAGTTTCGTCACAGACAACCAGAGACGTCTTTAATGAGGAGACCAACCACTGACTAGCATAATGAGAAACCCCATTTATAGTGCCATTGATGCTTCCGTTCTAAGTACAAAGTCCCGCCCTTCAAAAAAAGAGCCAATCGGCTTGCTTCTTATGCTGCAAGGGGAGGAGGGTCAGCATGCTCGATTGATGTGGAGATCTGCGCAAGCGAAGCAGCTGTTCATGAGGGTTTTATCAGAATATATCAGTGATGTAATTGATGTTGTTGGTAAATATAATTAGAACTTCAGTTATATATATAGTATTTTAAACTCTCTACATTTTAACAGATAGAACACTGGTCTTTTATAAGATTGTAAAATTGCCACAGAGTAAAATGACATGCCTATAAAGGTTTAGGTTCTAGTTTTTTCATTTTTAGCTACTATAAAACTGGATATAAACCACAGGGTAGCCAATTTGTGGGCTCGAGGTCGACCCTTCTGGCCACTGCTGCTAATCTTGGCTAGTCTCCACTGCATTCAGAGGCTAATTTTGATTGAATTGACCAATTAAATGTACAAGTTTCACCACAGACAACCAGAGACGTCCTTAATGAGGAGACCATCCACTAAATGCAGAATGAATGGGAGTTTTAATAATGCTAATCATGGCATCTGTTCTAAGGACAAAGTCCCGCCCTTTAACAAAAAAAAGAGCCAATCAGCTTGCTGCTTATGCTACAAGTGGAGGAGGGTCATCATGCTAGATTGAAATGGAGATCTGCACAAGCGAAGCAGCCATACCAAACCTAAAAATTATGTTTTTTAATACAACAAGTGATGTAAATGATGATGTTGCTAAATGTAATTAGAGCTTCAGTTTAGAGTATTTTAGACTCTCCACATTTAAACAGATAGGACGCTGGTCTCACCACAGATTGAACTGACTCCCCTATAAAGACCTTGCTGCTAGAAAACTGATCTGTGGGCTCGAGTTCGACCCTTCTGGCCACTGCTGCTAATCTTTGCTAGTCACCACTGCATTCAGAGGCTAGTTTTGACTGAATTGACCAATTAAATGTACAAGTTTCACCACAGACAACCAGAGACGTCCTTAATGAAGGGACCATCCACTAAATGCAGAATGAATGGGAGTTTTAATAACGCTAATCAAGCTAGATTGATATGGAGCTCTGCGCAAGTGAAGCAGCTGTTCATGAGAGTTTTATCAGTGATGTAAAATGGTAAATGGAGCTTCAGTATAGAGTTTTTTGGTCTTTTGTAAGATTTTAAAGATTGCCACAGAGTAAACTGACTTGCCTATAAAGACTTTGGTTCTAGTTTTCCTTATTTCAGCTACTAGAAAACTGATCTGTGGGCTCGAGTTTGACACCTTTGGCCACGGCTGCTAATCTTGGCCGGTCACCACTGCATTCAGAGGCACTTTCTCCTGCAGGCCGGTCGTTTTAACAGCTCAGTGATTCAGGGTTGATGTTTGATGGTATTAATCAGTCTCTGTTGTGGGGTGATGGTGTGGTAATGTACAGTATGCTGCAGTGCTGTGACCACAGTGCCCAGTCAGCAATCTGGAATTCATTACTCCGTCTGTACTATCAAACGGCTCGCTGCGGGAGCCAGGCCTCCACCCCGCCAGGGCAACGTGTAGAGGAGGAACAGTAATGTGTCAGCTATTTCACTGAAGACCTAACCGCCCCCCCGCGGAAGGGAGGATGTTTTATTACCCTGATGTCCTTCAGCTATACAGGAACCCTGCATTTACATTACAGTGAAGAGACGGGATCTTCATTTCCCATTTATTTCTACGGCGTCTGCTCTCGGCTGTGGGCACGGCAGCATCGTAAATCAGCTAAAAAGGGTAATAAAGAATTTTTCTTACGCTCTACACCCAAATGAGAAGCAAGCTTCGATGGCAGCATGCCATCAAATTGTTGATGCACCCTAGAGCTGCACTAGGGGCAATGATAAACGTAGACGACAAAGTCAAAGTTTACTCAAGTGAAATTAAAACGGAGTTAATAAGTAATAAACCTGCAGTAAGAATGGGAGTTCTCATAAACACTAATCATAGCATCCAATCAATGAAAAAGTCCCGCCTTACAACAAAAAGAGCCAATCAGCTTGCAGCTTGCAGCTTTACAGTGCAAGTGGAGGAGGATCAGTGTGCTAGATTGATAAGGAGATCTGCGCAAGTGAAGCAGCCATATCAAACTGAAAAAGTCACTTTTTTGTGCATTACTGGGTCAAATGGTAAAAAACTGATGATGAGGGTTGGAAAAATTGTAATTAGAACTTCTGTTTACAGAATAAGAGTCGCCCCATTCCAAAAAAATAAACAATAAAGGTTTTCCTATACTCCACACAAATGGGAAGCCACCTTAAAGTCAGCATGCCATCAAACTGTTGATGCACACTATGACTGCACTAGTGGTGTAATATGTTGTATGGTACGCAAATATTGGCATAAATTGAAACACAATAAAAAAAAACCTCTATATTGTGATAATAGCAAAATTCTTTAAAGCAGTCCGTATTTATTTTGTTGGTTACCGTATTTATTTGTAAATTTTTATATACATTAAATATGCTGCACTTTAGTTTTGTGGTATATTTTTGCTGTCAATTACTTTATTTTTGTTATTTTCTATTGTTTTGTTACACTATTATTGTTTTATACAAACTAAGAGTCTCACTAAGTTACTGAAAGTTTATGAAAAAGGAAATTGTTTTCAGAGTTTTTGTTTCTACTGAATGTAAAATTATGTAAAACTAATAATATTAATAATAACAACAACAATAACTATTTCTGTTTTCTTTTTTATCATTATTATTAATGTTGTTGTTTTGCATTAGTATAATATTTAAATTAATGTTTGTCACAAAAATCAATGGTTTTTCATATCGGCAAGAATATTGTTATTGAAAAAATACAAAATACCCTAAAATATATAAAATTAATAAAAAATATACAGCTATCCAAAGTATTTAAACATTGTCACTATTTTGTGAATTTTGATAGTAACGACTTTCCGCTTTAAATTAAGAGGTGAATTCATTATTTGATAATGATATTTTTACATTTTAAAAACACTAAAATAATTAGACAATTAATTGAATAAATTGGAAAATTTACAAGAAAGTGATTTTTTTTTTCATTGCTTTGTAAAAAACAATTAAATTGCTTTGAATAAAAATTATCAAAGTCATTTAGAATCTAAATTTAAGTTTGCTATATCCACAGGGACTCACAAGCTCCCGAAAAACATAATTCATGACATAGAGGGTTAAAAAAGGATATTTTTGATACGTTAAGAAAATGTCTCACGATATAATACAATCTAACCTTATATTACATGAGTTTACCATGTATTAAAGCGTTGAACAGGGGCTTAATTATTAAACTTGTAAATCTGACTGTATAAGTTTATATTGTATAAGATTTACAGAAGAACTTTGATTTATACTGAGAGTTATTTTAGTGAGGAATTCTCCCACACAAAACATCATCCAGCTCTAATTAAGAGATTCCTGCTGCAGGATTTTGAATTCAGACTCATCTCTGAAGACGTCACTATCCAGCCCGACGCCACAGATATCTCTGTACCCTCATGCTTCATATCTACACAGCTTAAAGACCGGAGAGCTGGAGGAGGACAGGGGGACGGGGGGGGGGCAGCTGATGGGAGAAGGGGGCCCTAATCTCCTGCCATGCTGCTGCACTGTAGCTCCAGCTTTATGAAGGGGATTTGGGGGCCTGGAGGCGAGGAGGTGAAATGTAAGATGCAGGAAAATGAAGAGAATAGAGCTTCAGTCTGAGTTTAGTGGAGTTCAGTATAAAAAAGCTTTCAGTTTTCATATTGTGTCCTTGAACTGATTGGCTGCTTGAGTTTATTGCTTTTATGGAAAGGACAAAGGCTACAGGAGAAGGAAATCATGTATTTAAGCAATAATACACTCGAGGTTCGTGCTATAATGTGTAATATTGGCACTGCTGTGCAGAGTACTGTAGAGTAGTAGCACAGCAGTGCCAATATTACAGTGCCAATTAGGGGTGGGCGATATTATTTTGTATACAATATATCGTGACACAGAAATATCATGATATTAAAAATCCGTATCATGATAATAGGGCTGTTCTGTCTTAAAAGTAGTCTATTATTTACTGTGAAGCTTTAAATGTATTTATTGTATAATTGTTGTAGTTTGCAGTTTATGCATGTACTAAATATTCTGCAATATTTTTTGCTGCATTATTTTTTATTTTATGCTATATTATTTATTTCACCACATTATGATTATACTGTTATACTATTATACTATATTCCTGAAATGAATGAATTATTTTTCTGTTTCCCTATATTGCCAAGTATATCGTTATTGCAAAAATACCCTGAAATATCGTGATATTATTTTAGAGCCATATCGCCCACCCCTAGTGCCAATATTACACATTATAGCACAAACCTCAAGTGTATTATTGAGATTATACCACAGTTCCATTATCACGGTTTATTAAAAGATTTTATAGAGTTAAAGAAGAGGAGAAAATAAATAAGATCTGTTTGGTTATAAAAACTCCGCCAGTTAAAATAGTTCCATAGCTGCTCTGCTTCAGAAGCAATGTAAGCTATGCATTTTTGGCCATTTTAGTCAAAACTGAGAAAATCTAATCTTACTGTAAATAAACAGAAGAGCTTTACTCACCCAAATAAATGTTTTTTTTTTTTTTTAGGGGAGAAATCTGTGTAGATTAAAGTCCAGCGCTCGTTTAACTAAAATAAAATGTTTTGTTTTTCTAAGAATTAAAAAAAAAATACAAAAGTCGAACTTACATTTAGCTTAAAATACTCTATATTAACTGGAAAATATAAACACTTAAGCTTTTATTTTAATAACAACAACTCTTAACCTGATATTGGTTGTTTATAATATGTGTAATAATGTGTATTTTCGAATCGCTGGGATTAGAGACATGGCATTTCTGCACTGTGCCTCCATGACACCGCATTTGGTTTGTATTTGTTTTGTAAGCGCTGCATCGCTGTTAGGTTACCTGTATGTGGCGGAGTAAGACATGGAGAGATTCGGTTAAAGTGCATTATTGCCTAATAATATCAATCATTAAACGCCTCTCAGCCAATCACATTTCAGGGTCAAAACTAATTAATTGTGGTATAATTAATATTGATTGTATTAAGAACATGACATGTTTTAACAGACATATTCCTTACAGGGTTTGGTGTCCAAATTTAGGAGAAACTGAAAACTGCTAAGAAGTTAAAAGCCATTAATGCCCGGATCAGACTACACGATTTTAGCCCGATTTTAACCCGATTTTGTCGGCGGCGACACATTGCGTGCGTCTGATCCGAATTTCAGTGTCGTGAGCGACAAAGTTCCGTGTAGTGAGACACAGTCAAAGATCAGTAATTTGACGTGAGCGACGCCGTCGGAGCGTCCGACGGAAAGACTAGCATGTTAGAATTTTTTGTATTTTATCGCCTAGTCTGACACATGCTGCTCCGCCCCTGCTCCCTGACTCTGACCAATAGGAAGACAGAGCATTCTGTGGTGCACAGATCTAAACACGGGAAATGAAAGCGGCACAGTGCTCCTGCAGTTCGCAGGACCAGAGAAACAGAAGAATAATCTAATAATCATCTAATAATCTACTTCATCTATGAAATATTCTGTTTACATTCACTGAAACCTAAGTAGCTCCATCTTTACTATACCTCAAGTTCTCTCTGGAGAACAAAAAGCATGCAATGTCCATTTGGGTCACCCAGGAATGAGCCCACAGTCGCTTTTACCCCCTTTTTTTTTTTTTTTAGCACAAAAGCGCTTCCATCACGCAAAGGGCTTCGGTAGCCGTGATTGTCAGATTCTACACTTCTCCCCCGCGATGACCTACGAACTCATGCTTGGACGAGAACGATGATTGGTCGGTGATTAGCGTTTAGTGTTGCCAGTCCCCCGAGAACGACTCAAAATGAAAACGACTGCTTAATCTGACATAGTGAACATTGTGAGGGATGAAAATGTCGTGTAGTCTGAGCTTGGCATAACTCTTTTATACTTCACTCAAACCTGCTACAACATAATCCAAACTTTCATAAGGTTTGTCAGACCTGTCGATGTGTTTCGTAGGATTTACTATGAACTATAAAACTAACCAGAATTTCTCATTTTGTTCATTTTTACATTCCAAAGCAAACTATACTGTGATCTGATGTAGAAATGGAAGAGATCCAATCTGTCGACTACCTATTGGATATCAGGGTATTGTATAAGGACAAGACCACTCCACTTAGTTACTGTAATCTTCAGGCTTTAAGCCACCACTTTTTTTAAACACACTTTAAACACTGCTTTACGGGCTAATGAGCATCATGCCGCCAAAAACATGCCAGTTCAATCTTTTCATCTGAAATCTAAACTTACTGTAAACAAACAAACAAACACAAACTGTAAAAGTGTTTTACACACCCAAACTGTTTCCAATCTTTAAAAAAAGCTTGTAGACTAATCCTGGACAACAAAGTATTTGTAGCCACTAAACATCTAAAGTGGCTCTCTGAGCTGAGTCGAGGGCTTGGATTAAAAGCGGCGAGAAGTAATTTACCAAAAGTTCAGAAATCAATTTTTTAGTGGAAGAATCCTTGTTTTTAATCACAGTTTTCATGCATCTTGGCATCATGTTCTCCTCCACCAGTCTTACACACTGCTTTTGGATACCTTTATGCTGCTTTACTCCTGGTGCAAAAATTCATTCAAGCAGTTCAGTTTGGTGGTTTGATGGTTTGTGATCATCCATCTTCCTCTTGATTATATTCCAGAGGTTTTCAATTTGGTAAAATCAAAGAAACTCATCATTTTTAAGTTGTTTTTTTTTTTTTATTTCAGAGCTGTATGACTCTATAAGACATCACCAGACTTTAACAGATAAAAGCAGCTTCATTCACAGCTCTGAACACAACCAGCGATCCTCTCCGCTTTCACTCCACATGACTCTCAGCAGAGCTCAGAGCTTTGTGTTTAAATAATGAACTACGGGGGCACAGGAGGGACACAGCGAATAACAGGTTTAGCCTTAAACCACCCGCTCATCCACTTTACTGCTCACAGGTTATTATTACTCACTTTACTATTCACTATACAGAGACACACTGCCAGCACTGATCACCAGCTTACAGACTACCAAAGTAGAACGATAATTACAGACAATATAATTCAGTATATATCATTTCAAACATTTAGTTTCTAACCACATTCCGAAAGCCTGTAACTGTTTTAGTTGAGTTTTTATTCTACCATTTAATTTAATTTGTAATTTTTTAATTTAGAGCATTTATTTGTAGAAAATGAGAATAATTATAGAAATACTTACAGAGGCAGTGATATATATATTATATTACAATAATATATATATATTATTTCAAACTTTTCATTTCTAACCACATTCCGACAGTCTATAACTGTTTTAGTTGAGTTTTTGTTTTATTCGTCCTTTTATTTGTTTAAATGTTTAATATTGTATCTCTACTTTTTACCTTCTCCATAAAAATAAATACATGGTATTTTTAGCTACTTTACAACTTTACATTTTTTTTTTATCTATTGTTTTTAATTTGTGTTTTTATTTTACTTTTTATCTCTTTATTTGACTGCTTTAAATTTTAGCCTGTCCATTTATTCTTTCAATGTGAATCATTTTATTTCTCCTTAATTAAATCTTAATTGATTTTTTGTTTGTTTTTCTAATGCTTTTGCCATTTAATTACATTTTTATTATTTTTGTTTGTAGTTCCTTATTTTAGCTTTACCTGACTAAATAAATACATCAATTAAATTATGTAAGCTTAATATTTTCAGTTTGCATAATTTCTAATTGCTCAGCTGCACTGAAAATGAGGGTTATCCTTAATGTATGAATGAAATGTATGAGCAAAATTAGACAAAACAGACTATCTGTATGTAGCTTTATATATTGCCATTTTATATATTTTTAATTAATGTATGTTTGTTTTATGTTGAACAGTTTGTAAAGATTTTAGTGTAGCATAGTTCAAGTATTATAATGTTCTAAATACTCATTTAAACAGCAGCAGAACTGATTTATTCTAATTTATGGAAAATTATGGCTTTCTGTTTTACAACTTTGGAATAATGGAAGCATTAATGCCAGTATGCTGCACTTTGTTGTACATTGTTATATATTGGTGGTTAAATGCTGTAAAATTGAACTAATATCCATAATTAATACATTCCAATAATATTTGCCTACTTTGGAGCACGTTATCCTCTTCAGTAACACGAATGCTGTGAAGTATCAGACAACTATCTTGATATATGGAGTATCACAGAATCACATCATCGTTATCATAAGATTTTTTTACCTTTTACAGACACTAATAGTGTAATATTTTTAATACCAACTCAGTTCTTCTCCAGCAGCTTAGCTCTATGAATCATTAATGTTTGCGTTCAGCTGTAGGTTAAGGTCAAACCGCTGTAAAAGGAAAGAGTACAGTAGGAAACCCAAGCCAAGGACGCTGGAATGAGATTAGTTTGGGTTCTCGACGTCAACTCTCCTCACTGTCGCTGTGCATGATCTAGGAAATCATCAACTAGCGCTGACTAATCCATGAAAAACAGACACAAGTGGTGTAAATATTAACTTCTGACTGTTAACTCCCAAACACACCATGATCATTTATACCTCTTGCTCCTAATTTGTAGTAGCTTTAAGAATAAACTCAATTTTTTTGCATCTCTGAACACAGAGATCAGCTAGTTATGGGCAATTATTATATGTTCATAGAGCATAAGGTCTATTTTCTGTGCTAAAAACAAAGCTAACGCTAATGCTACAGGTGCCTTACTGTAAATCTGCCATTCAGAACACAGCTAACACAGGATTCTTCCACCATTTTAAAAGTCAAATTTAATGCTTTTTAAGACCTCTCAGTGTTTTTTGGACCACACTAACTATAATTTAAGACCCAATGTATTCATATTTTCTTTGGTAGCTAACTCGCCGCTAATGTTACTATGTTATCTAGCTCGCTGCTAATGTTAGCTAGCTTGCCACAAACCTTAGTTCTCTCCCCAGTAATGTAGTTAGATAACTTGCTGCTAACATTACTATGTTAGCTATCATTCCGCTAACCTTATTTCTCTCACCAGTAACATAGCTATCTCGCCGCTAATGTTATTATGTTAGCATGTTAGCTAGCTCACCACTAATGTTACTATGATAGTTAGCTCCTCACTAACCTTAGTTCTCTTTCCAGCAATGTAGCTAGATAACTTGCTTGTTAGTATGTTTTTTAGCTAGCATTAGCTAGCTCTCCATTAACCCCCTCATTAATGTAGCTAGATAACTTCCTGTTAAAGTTAGTATGTTAGCTAGCTCATCGCTAACATTAGCTAGCTCTCCACTAACCTTAGTCCTCCCCCCAGTAATGTAGCTAGATAACTTGCTGCTAACGTTAGCTAGCTCACCGCTAACATTAGCTAGCTCTCAACTAATGTAGCTAAATAACTTGCTTGTTAGTATGTTTGTTAGCTCACCGCTAACATTAGCTTGCTCTCATAACCCTAGTTCTCTCCTCATTAATGTAGCTAGATAACTTGCTGCTATTGTTAGTATGTTAGCTAGCTCATCGCTAACATTAGCTAGCTCTCCACTAACCTTAGTCCTCCCCCCAGTAATGTAGCTAGATAACTTGCTGCTAACGTTAGCTAGCTCACAGCTAACATTAGCTAGCTCTCCACTAATGTAGCTAAATAACTTGCTTGTTAGTATGTTAGCTAGCTCACAGCTAACATTAGCTAGCTCTCCACTAACGTAGCTAAATAACTTGCTTGTTAGTATGTTAGCTAGCTCACTGCTAAAATTAGCTAGCTCTCTATTAACCCTAGTTTTCTCCTCATTAATGTAGCTAGATAACTTGCTGGTAATGTTAGTATGTTAGCTAGCTCACCGCTAAAGTTATCTGCATTTTAAGCCATCGCCATCCCATATTTGACACTTTCTGCATTACCATTAAATAAACTTGCAGTCCAGCAAAAGTTATTGGCTGTTCAAATATGTTGCCAGCAATTACCAAATGCTCTGTAATTAGAAGCTCAGGAGGCAGCTGGACAATTTCCATTATTTATACTTTTTTTAAATAAATAAAATACATAAATATGCAAGTTCAAGAGGACAACTGAACAGATTGTCTTTTTGTGTCAATTTTAGCCTCTTCAAACTAGTTATAGACATTTTCAAGTAAAAATGGCTCTGGATAAAAGCATCTGATAAATATGCATTAAATGTAAACCATTGAAGCATTTCTACTGGTCCATTTATAAGAAAACTTCAACAACGTACATGCAAGATTTTACAAGACTTATCACATTTTCTGTGCTAAAAACGATAAAAGATAATTCTAAAACTAGGAGTGCCTGAACGTAAAACTGAGAGCCAGAACAAAGCTCAAATTATTCTCAAGCACATGTTAAAAAGCGCAAAATCAATATAGTTTCATTCTTAAGACAAAATAATAAGGTTGTAGGGCTGGGCGATATTGTTTTTAAAAATAAAGTAATAATCTTGATATTTTTCAAATTTATAGTTTTTTTACATAACTTTAAAACGTTTTTCATTTAAAGTGATACCCAAGCTACAGTTTCTATTTCTACCTTTTTTATATTAAGCATTCCCCTTCAACCTTTCATGCTACAGTTAAGGCAAAGTGTAAAATATATAAAAAAAAAAAAAAAAAAAATCACAGTTATATAAAATAATTCTTTACAAGTTTCTGACAGAAGCACATCAAAGTCTATCTCTTGAGATTCACTCCACAGCTTATATATGTAAAAGATTTACAATCGCCATTATCCTATTTTAAAAATAGCATTAAAACAATCATTCCATTAATCTAATTAATTCGTTTAACCTCTCAGCCCATTCTCAACCAAAGCAGAAAGCAGAGAGACATTTAAAAACTGCTGATGATACACTGCTTAAATATTTAGAGCTCCTCTCAAAGTTTAATATCCTAACCCAGCTCTAAAACAAATTTATTACAATAAGAAATAGTCATATATAAAGATATACTTTCAGGCTCACGTGAACATTCCCTCCATAATATAATATAATATAATATAATATAATATATATATATATATATATAATATTAATAATAATACAAGTGATATTCACCAAACTAAAAATTAAAAAACAGTGACCTTGATATTAGTTAATAGTTATAGTTATTATAAACAGAGCAGCTGCTTCAGTATTTCAGTATTGAGCCTGAACTGAACACACAACACCCATATAACACCACATAAACCCCCCACACCTCCCCTTTAACAGATAGGTGATGACAGTCTACTGACTGTGACTCAGACTGGAGATATTTCTCCATTACACTCTTTCACACACACTCACACACTTCATTATTCACACTGACACACACCACAGATCACTCCACAGCACAGCAGCTCTCAGTCTTTCTGTTCTATTAGTCAGAATGAGCAGCGTTTACCTGGTGTAGTCCCCCTTCGCCTCCTGAAACACAAACACACGAGACGGTCAGTGACACGGGAACTCGTGTGTCTCACGTCCCGCCAGCACGCTTCTCTTTATAAACAGACCTGCGTGAGCCGCGTGCCCTAAGAAGCTTACGTCTAATGAGCGTGTGCACATGTAGAAACACACTGTAAACTTTATACTGGTCTCTGAAGACACAACACACTTTTACAAAACTGTACAAAACATAATTTTGCTATTTATAGGTTTATGTTTGAGTAAAATGAACATTGTTGTTTTATTCTATAAACTACAGACAAAAGTTCTCCCAAATTCCAAAGAAATGTAATTTAGAGCATTTATTACCAGATTCAGGGCTTTTAGAGCTAAAATAATGCATAGAAAAAACAAGTTCATATAATTATAAACTTTTAAGAGTTCAGAAATCAATATTTGGTGGAATAACCCTGGTTTTTAATCACAGTTGTTTTTCATGCATCTTGGCATCATGTTCTCCTCCACCAGTCTTACACACTGCTTTTGGATAACTTTATGCTGCTTTACTCCTGGTGCAAAAATTCAAGCAGTTCAGTTTGGTGGTTTGATGGTTTGTGATCATCCATCTTCCTCTTGATTATATTCCAGAGGTTCTTAATTTGGTAAAATCAAAGAAACTCATCATTTTTAAGTGCTCTCTTATTTTTAAAATACCTTTAGTACCTTTAGTTTTTACCATGCAGTTTTATATTTGTAGATGCTTTGTGCACATTAGTTAACTAAACATAGTTTGTAATCTAAACAAATAAATAAATTAATAAAGAAAATATAAAGAAAATGAGCTTCCATCTAATAAATGTGTGTGCACATGCATTTCAACATTGTACACTCTATATTGGGCCTCTGCAGACACAACAAGCTTGTGCTTACAAGGTTTTACAAAACTATATATGGATAATAAGTTATATACAGTTATTATTATACACAGAGTGATCAATTTTAAGTCATTATTTGTTTTATTATTGACGACATGTCTCTCCAAACCATCAATGATTGATGGAAACTTCACACTAGACCTCGAGCAGTTTGGACTGTGTGTCTCTCCACTCTTCCTCCAGACTCTGCTCCCTTGAGTTACTTTAAATGAAATGTAAAATTTACTGATGATCAGTGATGGTTTGGAGAGTCATGTCTGTCATCTGCTGGTGTTGATCCACTGTGTTTTATTATCAAGTCTAAAGTCAGTGCAGTTTTGTTTTCCCACAAAATCTTACAGCACTTCATATCTTACAGCTTCCCTCTGCTACTGATAACTTTTATGGAGATGCAGATTTTATTTTCCAGCAGGACTTGGCACACTGCCCACACTACCAAACGTACCAACTGGTCTTACATAATATTCTAATTTTCTGAAACACTGATTTATGTTGTTTTATTTTATTGGCTGAAAGCCATAATAAATCATCAACAATAAAATAAATAAATGCTTATAGTAGATCACTCTGTGTGTAATACATCTATATAATATATGACTCACATTTAGAACTTTTCAAATGATATTCATTTTCTTTTAAGAAGCAATATATACATACAGCTCTGGGGAAAAAATACAAGTTTCTTTGATTTTACCAAATTAAAAACCTCTGGAATATAATCAAGAGGAAGATGGATGATCACAAACCATCAAACCACCAAACTGAACTGCTTGAATGAATTGTTGCACCAGGAGTAAAGCAGCATAAAGTTATCCAAAAGCAGTGTGTAAGACTGGTGGAGGAGAACATGATGCCAAGATGCATGAAAAAAAAACTGTGATTAAAAACCAACCAGGGTTATTCCACCAAATATTGATTTCTGAACTCTTAAAACTTTATGAATATGAACTTGTTTTCTATAAAGGACAATATTTTTATTTGGAATATGGGAGAAATGTTGTCTGTAGTTTATAGAATAAAACAACAATGTTCATTTTACTAAAACATAAACCTATAAATAGCAAAATCAGAGAAACTGATTCTGAAACTGAAGTAGTTTCTTAATTTTATCCAGAGGCAATTTTATATACAGGCAATAAGTGCTAGAAGTGCATATATTACTAAAGTATTTTGAATTTATACATAGTGAGCAATTGTAACATATATATTTCTTTAGTTAACTAACAACGAAGTAACAAACAAAGTAAGTAACAAAATAGCAAAGACTAGCTAGAGTCTCTGAGTAGCTACAATCAGTTTTGATTCAAACACACACACACACACACACACACACACACACACACACACACACACACACACACACACACACACTGCATGCAGCATGCTCACACACACTCACACACTAATATTACAGGCTGTTAAACTGTATCCAGCTCTTACCTGCAGCACATAAGCGGCTAGTCTGAAGATCTTCTCGCTCTCCAGCTCTATAGATCCCTGTAGAGGAAAAGAAGATACTCAGAAGATACTCAAAAGATACTCAGAAGATCCGCAGAGTTCAGAACCGAGCCGGTGCTCTGCTTTCCCCCCAGCCCGCCCTCCTCCTCACCGGCTCCCCCCGGAACACACCACCCATTCCCTCCGGCACAGGGGTGCAGCATTACCCCCTCCTCACTCCCACCATTAATACTCACTAATACTCACACCTTACTCCACCATACTCACCACACCTCACTCACCTACCGCATCTACTGACCCACAGGATCCAGTGTGAATCTAATAAAAACACACACTGTTCTTTATAACCGAGATTTACACTCCCCCCCCCCCAGCAGCAGAATGGTACAGTCCAGCAGCAGCAGGTTCAGCAATCAAAAGCTCTGCTCCTGTTGTTGTTATTATTTAATGTTTCATTGGTGTTTCCAGGAAATTTAAAAAAGCACATTATTAATAATAAAAAAACAAAATAATTTAAACGTTTTTTTAAGAGCAAATGAAAGATTATAAACAGAAAAGTTCTCAAAAAAAATGAATAAAAATAAAATATAAATAAAGCAAAACACACACAACAATAATAATATAGTATAATAACCCTTCTTTTAATAATTTAATGGTGTCATTTGATAACAATTTGTTTTATAGTTTTATAGGACTCCAAACTCAGGATTATTCATATTCGAATAGACATTTTTTCCTTAACTTACATGATTTCTTAGAAAGAAAAAGTTTTTTTTAAAGACTTCAGTGGTTTCATTTGATAACATATGGATTTCCTTCTTTAACAAAATTTTAAATTGTGGACTATACTTAAAGTAATATTTAAAATATAGCGGATTTAACCTGAAAACAGATGTATTTTAATTTTAGTAAAAGAAAGAAAGATCTGCATTTCCAGAATGTTAGGTAGCTGTTGTGTTTCTGGTGTACATTAGTTGAATAGAACTAGATAAATTATGTTTATTGAGTTTATTGAGTAAAACTCTTGTGTTTCTTTTCTATGTTCAGTCTCTCTGCAGGAGAAGTGAGCGCAGCTTTCTCCCCCAGCTCTTCTGTGCATGCCGCTACCGTAATACATGGTTTATATGCGCACCCAAACTTTTGCACAGATTCATCTTCCTTCTTTTCTCCAGCAAATATGTTAGTTAGTTTTGCATTGATTACTGTATATTTATATCTATATATATTATTTCATGTTGTAATATTGTAAGTTAAATTGAGGGACAAGTCTACACCATGTATCGTTAATGTATTGCAAACGAAAACCATATGATTTATCGCAATATCATAATTATTTTTTTTTTCCTTTATTCCCTATTGGCTGATTAGTGTACAATATATTACGACTTAAAAGCTTTAATCTAAAATGAATAAATGTAAGTAATAAATGCAGTATACATTATTAATTCTGTATCATTCAACAGAGCAGAGCTCATAGGAATATCAGTGTTTACAGTAATACAGCGTGCAATGGAAACAGGCCAGGAAAACAGGAGTACACGTCTTATGTGTGTGTGTGTGTGTGTGTGTGAAAGGGTGTGTGTGTGTGGAGAGAGAGAGTGAAAGAGAAGCTCTGGGCTGCTTGCCTTGCGTTCTTGGCATTGCCATCCTCTTAATTAACACAACCCAGTCCAATATCCAATGTGCCCTAGAGTCCTGTAGACACTCTCCACTGGACTCTGAGTGTGTGCGAGAGTGTGTGTGTTTATGTGTGTGTGTGTGTGAGTGTGTGTGTCGCTCTCAGACCACTAGAGACCTTTTATAGTATTTCCTCCCCCCTGTTTTTACACTCAGAAACACAGAATCCAGCGGGTGGAGTGATATTTCTGGAGGATTACAGAATCAGCAGATACTTTGTACAGGCTGGTGAATGCTGGCATTGTGCTGCCTGAAACAATGAGAGCTCTGGCAGGAGAACAAGCAGCCGAGCACAGTTTAAAATTACTGAAGGTCTTAAAAGTAAATCTGGAGTAAATGCTCTCTGAAGGCTGGGAGGAGCCGAACAGCAGCCGGCCGACCCCTAAAAACCTCACACTGCGCCCTCCGCCCCTAAACACCCATCTGATAAGAGCTGCAGAGCATCAGCCTGTGATTCTGGATTAACACTCTAACACCAACAACCTGATTTTACACATTTTATGCAATTAAAGCAATTAAGATAAAAGTGTTGCTTTAATTAACGTTTAACCTCATTAAAACACATAAGATAAATGATTCTGATATAAGACGCATGTTCTGATTATGCCCCATAGCTAAACCAATCTTAAGAACTGATTGTAAAGTAAAAAGGGTACAAAAAATACAAAATTACTCCTGTAGAAGTTGAAATATCAACTCAAGCTTTTTACTCTTTAACCCCTTCAGACCCGGCTTATGTTCTAGTGATTACAAAATGTATAATCATCCTGTTTCTGTCTGTAATGTGCAGCCATTTGTTTAACATAACTGCTATTTTTTATTTCATAAAACATTATTTTTTTATTTCTACACACATTTTAATATACAGACCTGGAATAAACGAAGAGACAACTTCAAGTTCTTCTTTTGTTGTTTATAGATATACGTTTGAGTACAATGAACATTGTTGTTTTCTCTTAAATTCCAAATAAAAATATTCTAATTTAGAGCATTTAGAGCATTTATTTACAGAAATTGAGAAATGTCTGAAATAACAAAAAAGATGCAGAGCTTTCAGACCTCAAATAATAATGCCAAAGAAAAAACAAGTTCATATTCATAAAGTTTTAAGAGTTCGGAAATCAATATTTGCTGGAATAACCATGGTTTTTGCATCTCCTCCACCAGTCTTACACACTGCTTTTGGATAACTTTATGCTGCTTTACTCCTGGTGAAAAAATTAATTCAAGCAGTTCAGTTTGGTGGTTTGATGGCTTGTGATCATCCATCTTCCTCTTGATTATATTCCAGAGGTTTTCAATTTGGTAAAATTAAAGAAACTCAACATTTTTAAATGGTATCTTCATATTTTTTTTTTCAGAGTTGTATGTGTGCGAAGAAAGACGAGTGAATACTTTAGGAAATATGGTGAAAAAGGAATTTGACAGATGTTTCATTTAAATGAACATTTTAGGATACAGAGATTGTATTGTGTTTTGTTTCGATAGAGAGTTTTTAGTGTTCAGGATTGGTAGTATTATTATTATACACAGATTTATTGGGCTAAATTAATGTGCTTCTGCAACTTGCAATTGTCTAAGTCGTATAAAAAGGTGAAGTTAACATTTTGATATGCTTTAATACCATAATAAAAGCTATGAAATAAATCAATGAGCTCACTAAATAAAAGGATATATTCAAAAATGCAGGTTATATGATTATGCAATAAGAATCTGTATATTTCTGACTCCTAAACCTCATGTTTCAGGTCAGCTGATCTGTAATAGACCTGCTGGTGTGGTTTCTGACACTGTATGACTCACTATTACCTATATAAATAGACAGCAGTGCAGACAATGGGTTCAGCAGGGATGTTTGCACAATGCTAATTGTTGGTCATGAGTCTCTGTGACTCTGTGACTCTGTGACAACCAACATCTGAGGGAGGAACATTGTGTAAGTTTCATATTTCAACATGACTTTAAACGTGTGAGTATCCACCATTAATTACATACATTAAAGCAGTGTACAGGGGTTGGACAATGAAACTGAAACACCTGTCATCATTTTAGTGTGGGATTTTAGGTTTCATGTCTAAATTGGAGCAGCCTGGTGTTCAATCTTCATTAATTGCACATTGCACCAGTAAGAGCAGAGTGTGAAGGTTCAATTATCAGGGTAAGAGCACAGTTCTGCTCTAAATATTGCAATGCACACAACATTATGGGTGACATACCAGAGTTCAAAAGAGGACAAATTGTTGGTGCACGTCTTGCTGGAGCATCTGTGACCAAGACAGCAAGTCTTTGTGATGCATCAAGAGCCACGGTATCCAGGGTAATGTCAGCACACCACCAAGAAGTACCAACCACATCCAACAGGATTAACTGTGGACGCTGTAAGAGGAAGCTGTCTGAAAGGGATGTTCGGGTGCTAACCCGGATTGTATCCAAAAAACATAAAACCACGGCTGATCATATCACGCAGAATTCAATGTGCACCTCAACTCTCCTGTTTCCACCAGAACTGTCCGTCACCACAATCAATTATTGTGCTCTAAAACCAGGTGTTTCAGTTTCATTCTCCAACCCCTGTATATATACACTGTAGAGAATGAACTTACATTGTAGACAGAAGTCTTGGCGTTCCGGTAAAACAGTTCCACCGTTGTTGTATCTTTCAGGAAGCTGATACTCTCAATATAAAACCTACAAAATCAGATAGATGAAGGTCTTTATATTGATCAAAAAAATATGGTTTAACAAAAATGCACAAAGATTTAATCTATTACCCCAAAACCAACAAAACCAACCAAATTAAAAAGTAAAATTTAGCTGTTTTAGTTGAGTTGAGTTGAAGCTTTAGTGATAATAGAGCTAAAAGTAATGTTTTATATATTTTATTCTTTTTTTTCATCATAGTAAATGAATAGCAAAGTTATACAGACTGTGAAGGAACACATAAGGATTCATGTAGTAACTTAAAATAAGTGTTAAACAAACCAAAAAATACGTATCTATATTTTATTCTGGGGAGCTGTTATCTTTTGATTTCCTTGGACGGTCCTGATGAGTGCCAGTTTCATCATTGTTTCAAAGTTTTTGATGGTCTTTACGACTGCACATGAGGATACTTTTAGAAAATAGGAAAGTTCCTGTTTTTTTCTTTACCTAATTGAGTAGTTCTTGCCTTAATATGAATGTACAAAATAAATATATAAAACACTTTTTTATTTACAAAATAATTCCATATATGTTTTTTTTATAGTTTGGATGACTTTAGTATTTATCTACAATGCAAAACATTTTAAAATAATGACAAAACACTGTAAAACATTTGTCCAAACTTTTGACTGTGTATATACAAATAACCTGTATTATATTTATCATACACTTAGCAATGACAAATCTGATAAAATATTATGTATATATTCAACATAGTGGAAAATATTCCCTTAAATCATAAGTATTTCAGCTAGTGTTATCTTCTTACTGTAGTGCAGAGGAAACACGAGTTTAAAAATCAATATTTGGTGGAATAACCCTGGTGGTTTTTAATCACAGTTTTTTTTTTTATGCATCTTGGCATCATGTTCTCCTCCACCAGTCTTACACACTGCTTTTGGATAACTTTATGCTGCTTTACTCCTGGTGCAAAAAAGTCAAGCAGTTCAGCTTGGTTTGATGATCAGCTTGTGATCCATCTTCTTCTTGATTATATATATATATATATATATATATATATATATATATATATATATATATATATATATATATATATATATATGTATAGTCGTATATATAGTATATATTATAATACATATATATATATAATTATAATACCTTATATTATACCTATATATAGTATATATTATAATACAGATTAAGTATACAGTAGATTTACTTTGGATTGAGACTTTTCCTACTAACTGCTGTATGTTGGTGATATATCGCCCTCTACTGGACATGTCTGCACTGTGCATGCTGCAGAATATATTTCTCTATAAAAATCAAACAAGCAAACAAACATATATATACAAAAAATATTACCTGACTTGGAATTTGAGCTCGAGTGGTCCAGGCTTTTTGTTAAAGTCGTGATCCAGAACTCTCCGGTTCAGCTGCAGCCAGTTAGTCTGACCACTAATATGAGAGAAATTATTATTAGTAGTATTATTATAATGAGTTATTTGATAAATAACACAGAAAATAACACATTAAATCATCTGCAGTGACTTTGGACTCACATTGCTATATTTCTCTATAGCTCTGCTGATTACGTTCATTAATACTGCGTAATTAAATACATTTATCTCTGAGCTTCACTTAATCAGGCTGGTTAATGTTTCCCCTGTGTCTCATGTCAACATGATATGTGACACTGCAAACACAATTACGGTCACAGAAACGATGCAATGTGTTTAATTGCTGAATAAATCCAGGCTTTAATCCAACGAACGCCAATGTTTCATTGGATTTTCTCCAACAGCTAAATCACAAACTCAAAAGGAATGTTTTAATAATTTTTTAAAGTAAAAAATAAAGATATGATTTATAAGAAGAGTGAACTTACGTCTCATCTGTGAAAGAAATGCCGAAATACTCTTTCTCCTTCAGGTTAAAGTGAGATGAAACCAGATCCAGAAGATCTCGAGATAACAGCTTGGGCTGAAGGAGAGACAATGGTGGAGCTTTTATTATTATTATTATTATTATTATTATTATTATTAATAATAAAGTGTGCCAGATCTTTATTAACATTTCTAAAGCTGAATCAAGATAAAGCTTTAGAAGATTGAGCTGTGTAAAGGTGTACTTTACCCATCGTTAAAACAGCAAAGATGAAAAAAGGTGTGACACGATGCTCATTGCTATCTTACACCCTGCCAACAGTCTATATTCACATCGTCCCTCAACATACTTTAAATAACAGCAGATCTTCTGAATATATCTACACTGATGGGCGTGGTGTTCTGGAAATAAGGTGTGTTCAGGTACATTTCTGGAGTTTTGCTTGTTTAACAACTGAAAAACAGCTTAACATGAGATTTAAAAGATATTTAAATGTCCAGATGTCGTTTAAACGTGGAGAGTACTGATATTTAGTGAATAAATATATAAAATGTAATGTGTTTGGGCAGTTTTGGAGACACAGACCAAGTTTCTTCTGTCTCCAGCACAGAAGTTGTGTAATGCGGGACTGTTACAAATTAACGATTAGTCAACAAAGAAAATCGTAGTTGACAAATTTAAATAATCAACATTGTGGATTATATCGACTACTCATTGCAGCCCTACTTCACAGCATGAACCAGCAGCTCAGCTTCCTCTGCTGAGAAGAGTTTGTTGGACACGTCCAGGTAGCTGCACCGTTACAATAGCAATCCACCAAAGTCAGAGCTCACCTGATCTACTCTTAAAGAGAATGATGAGGAAGAGACACTCTGATTGGTTTATTATTTTACGTTGCGGCCAAAGAAAACACATCCATGATTAATTAAGAGAATCAGCAAATGCCTTTAGTGCATTTTCAAGCTGTGCATGATGTACTTTTCCTGTTGTTACGATAGCAACGATACACTGGTTGATGGCTTGCCTGCAAAAAAGATACAATCAAAGTGTTGCTGTTTCGAGTAAACAATACTGGTGTCTGTTCTCTTATACGGTTATTAACAGTACTGTACAGTTTTCCTTTAAGCAGGTGCTCTGGAAAGACTTAGTAACACAGTTATAATAGCGATAACTCACACACTGAACACCTGTACACACCTGTACACACCTGTACTCACCTGTACCTGCACACAGATATCAATTATTCCTTACTTGGACTAAGAGTTCCAGCTGTCTGTCATCCAGCAGCAGCACCTGGCACTGCCGGCCCTCCGTCATCTGAGAGAAACACACACACACACACACACGCACACACACACACACACACAGACGCATTATTAGAGTGTAGAGGACTCTTTTGTGAGCTGTAGAGGAGTTAAGGGTTTTTGTTATGAGCTGCAGCGTCAGCAGTGCTCTGAACTCAGAGGTAAATCAGGGGTCGGCAGTAAGTATGAAACATTTGGCCCGTGAGGTTGTTTGTTTGAACCATTATGAACGGTAATGAAAATAAATAAATAAATAAAATGTTTCTCTGGTGAGCTTTTGTTTACATTCCTCCACCTGTCTCTCTCTTTGTCGCGCTCAGCGTGACTTTAGTTTACACCCGTTCTCGTTTTTCCGCCTTTTCTTCGTTCTTGAGCTCCCCATCTTCTTATAAGGGCATTTTTTCCGTGCCGTGTCCCAATTCACTAGCCGGGGCAGCGGTAGTGTATTGGACCGCGACCCTGTGTGTGTTTATTTATTTATTTATTTATTTCATTTCCTTTCTTCTTGGGTTTACCTGCTTTGAATTCAACTGTTCTGCAATTAGGCTCAACAACCCTCTGGGCTGGAGAGCTAGTCTAGAACTAGTCTGTAGCACTCCATCATCCCATTAAATATCTGGCCCGACTCCTGCTGTAAATGACCCCGGAGGATCTGATGCTGTAAATCTCTGTATCTAAACACAGATAATCTAATAACAGCAGAACGAGCTTCCACGGACCTCCAGCTTCATCCATCAGAAGATCCAATTTATACCTTTATACAGAGAGTGTATTGTAGCTCCATCGGTGTGATTGATACTCAGTGTTAAAGTGCACAGAGTCAGCTGTGTGTTTGTGTGTGTATGTGTGTGTTTGCATGTATGTGTGAGTTTGTATGTTTTAAACAGTTAAAATTTACATTTCAGCATTAAACAGCAAGTGTGGTAAACCTGGCTTCAAAATTACTACAACATTAAACAATGTGTTATTGTTCCCAATGCATTTTCAAAACAAAACGTCTGTTTAGCACATTTAGTTTAGTACAAATATAGTCATAAGTCATAGAAGAAGCCTGTCAAGTCAGAGAAAAGCCTGACAAAAAGCCAGCAATTTAATGTTTTATTCATAATTAATCACACAATTTTGGGGGGGGGGGGGTGTACAGTGTGTGTTTATCGAAAATGTGTTTTGATATATGTTTTTCACAAAAAATGAGCCAATGCCAATGAGTTTGAGTTAGAAAATTTTTTTTTAGTATCATTTGATGAAATATTTTAACAAATGCTAAAGAAATCATATCAGCAAATAATACCAAACAAACGATACATCAGTCAGGCCCTGTAGACACACAGGCAGCATTTATGTCCTCCTGATAAATTGCTGCCACTGCATTATCTCTCCTCACCACATGCAAACTGAGGATTCACTGATAACATATCTATAGTTTACTGTAATTAGCACGGTCTCTGTTCACACTGGGAAGTAAATGGATTAGTCTGGTTTATCTGAGTGATCTGGAATGTAGGCTATTCACTTCAGTAAGGAAATAAATAATTAAAAACTGAGTTATGGGTGTTTTGTTTCGCTAGTTTAAGCAAGAAATAGGCTAAAATACACAGAATAAATACAGACACAGGATCAGCTCTTAAACCCACAGTGCTGCTCTTAATCCCCTTTAATAGACAGAATTACTGCGGCTGTTAATTACACAAGCTCTATTGTCTCAGAGAGGATTACTCACTATAGTAACCCTTTAAAGTACTTTACCACAACCCGCCAAGATTTATCAAAGCTGCACTGTGATGGAAAAACAACACAACAACATAACAAATACACACACACACACACACACACACACACACACACACACACACACACTAGGCCTGACATCAACCTTTATTTTAACTCGGATGTACATTGAGGGCAGCCCTCATTTTCAATGTAGCCGAGCATTTACAGAAACATTTGACATGACAGAGAAAATAAAAGCTAAATTTAATTATTGTAAAATAGCAGTAAATAAAATATAAAAATAGATAAAAAAGTAGAATTAGAATAAAATAGAAAAATAAAAAATAAAATAAATAAAATGAATGATTATAATTAAGTATGGTTTAATTGACTAAAAATTAAGATCAAAAGAAAGTAAGACTTATACAACAAAAATGGGTTAAAATTAGCTAAAACTAACTTGTACATAATACAATAAAAATTCAAATAAATAAATGAACTAACAAAAATAAAAGCAATAATAATAATAAATATAGTAATAACAATAAAAGAAAAACAAAATAAGATAAAAAGCATTAATACAAAACGATTAAAAATAATAAAAATAATAATATACTAACTATTAGAATAATAATATTTGCTATATTTGCCAGGACAATATATTGAGCAAGAAATAATTGCGATAAAAGATATTATTGTTATTTTAAGATAATTTTACATTGTTTGTTAAGATTTACATTCAGACATTGGGTTTGGAATATGACCTCAATAAATAAAATCTAAATAATATTTAAACCTTTTTTTTTTTAAAAAAACATCATGTTAAAAATATACGAATGAAACTAATAAAAATAAAAAAAGAAAACAAAAGGGGCTCCGAGTGGTCCAGCAGTCTAAGAAGCTGCCACTATGATCAGAAGATCGCTGGTTCGAATCCCAGTCATGCAGCTTGCACAATTGGTCTTGCTCTCTCTGGGTGGGTACAGAACAGTAGATGGCGCTCTTTTTTCCCCTTATCACTCCTAGGGTGATGTGGATCAGCACAAGTCTGCGCCTGTGAGCTGATGTATCAGAACCGAGTCGCTGAGCTTTCCTCTGAGCGTTAGCGCTGTGATGCTACTCGGTAATGCTACAGCATCAGCAGCAGTTCAAAAAGAGGCGGAGTCTGACTTCACATGTGTCGGAGGAGGCGTGCGCTAGTCTTTCTTTTTCTGGTGTGTTGGGGCATCACTAGTGGTAGGGGGATTCCTAGTGAGTGGGTTGGGTAATTGGCCTTGTAAATTGGGGAGAAAATGGGGAAAAATAGAAAAAAAGAGATAAAAAAAAAACAGATTTTTTATATATTTAAGAACTCCTGTCTGGCCTTTAAATTAACTATTTCTAGGCTTATAGTATGAATATTTATAAAATAAATATTTAAGTAAAATGGAATTTGAAAAATGCAAAAGAAAAGTAAGAAGAAATCAACATATTTATTTATTTGGAACACAAGATACTGAGTATAATTTTTGGGCAATTTAATTGGTAAAAAAAACATAAGAAAGTTAAATAAACTTCCCTTTTAGTTGTAATAAGTTGATGTTTTAATTTATGCTAACTCAAGATTTAATTCCCTATTAATTAAAAAAATTAAGCAAACTGGATTCCTCAAAAAAGTGAAGTAAGCTCAACTTATCCGGTCTTACAGTATAAAAAAAATATATATATATTAAATCCACTTCCCCTTTAGTTGTAATAACTTGATGTTCTAATTTTTATGTTAACTCAAGTTTTCATTACCCATTACTTAACTTTTTTAAGGCAACCGGTTTCCTCAAATTTTTAAAGCAAATTCAACTTATCCAGCTGCACAGTGCAGACATCAACCCTTCAGCTTACTACAAACTGAACACGACCCTTCAGAGAAACTTTACCTTGACCAAAAGACCTTAGAGACACACCACACACACACACACACACACAATGCTCTTAAGGCGGTTTTGTTGTGCTGTCAGCATCAGCGTTATTTAAGCTCAGTATGGTTCTACCCCCCCGCCCTCTAATCCATTGTCTAATCCCACCCCCACTCTTGACCTTCACTGATGCTCGTCTTCACTGGGACGTATCTGTTCATGCTGATGTTCTGCTGCTGTCGTTCCATCAGTGCTGATCACTGACTTCCACTGACTGAACTGAGAGACCAAAGTCTAACTTTTAGCAGCTGAATTAAAGCTTAAACAGAGGATCCAACACACAACACTGACCTCAGTACTGTAGTATACTCTATGATAGTCATTTATATTAGATACTGAAAGTATCTAATGTATTTAATGCATGTAATTTATTTAGTCTCCATGTGCACATATCCAAGATTCCACGGTTGCCGTCAGAATTCTTTCCAAATTGCGACACAAATATTGATACACATCCGAAAAAAAAAAAAAAAAAAATCTGAAACTTTCTCAAGTGAAAACTTTAAGAATCCTCACAAAAAAACCCTAAAATAAAACTTTGTAGTGTAGTTTAAATTATAGCCACATTCTGTAGACCACAGTGCACTCATACTTGGTATACGAGTTAGAGCATAAAAATGAACTTAAACCTGCCGTATGTTGGCTCTGCCTGCCAGCTCTCTTCCACTTCCACACTATTCACTCTTTTTAGCATTTGACTAAATACATTTTGCTAATCCAAATTTCTGGACAATATAGTATTTACTTTACTGTCACTTAATGTCACTAAATAATAATAAATATTAAATCACTATTTTAAGGTAGCACTTTAGACTCTGCAAAAATTTCATTGGCAAAAACTAGGCAAAATATATGTAAACTGAGACATAAATGCTTAAATTAAGATAAAACAAAATCTGCTAATGGGATGAGCATAAAAATAAGAAAACAGAAAAGCAACAATCTCAAAATAAGTAAATAAAGTGTAATTAAGTGTAAGTGTAAAAGTAAGTGCAGTAAGACTTAAATCAAGCAAAAATATATATATATATATATTATTTTGTGGCTTACATTTGTAGACAAGAATCAGAACAACTTGACTGATGACTTTTTGTGCTTATTTTAAGTCAGATTACTTAAAATAAGGGGACCATTCTATGTAAGACTGATTAAGATCTTTATTCGTAAAATAAGTAAAACAATCATACACTTACACAATTAACCGCACTGCATTAGAGTGTGTGAGAGAAACAGTGTGTGAAATATGGAGGGTCATGTGATCTGTACTAGTCGTGACACAGGGGTCATTTGGCCCCTAAAGCTGAATCTCAGGGTCAGGGACTTCAAACAACTCCCTCCACGAAACTCCGCCCCCAAACCCTGTTTCTCTGCATAGTTAACCCCAGATGCCCCACCCCCCCGAAACAGATCCACCACCCTTCACTAATTTACTCTGATAATCAGGCAGATTTACCTTAAATGACCCGAAAACCTTCAATCCTAAACCCCCTCAGATCCTCCACTGCAGCCCCAGAACCAGTTTAACAGAGCAGTCATGACTCAGACCCACCAGCTAAAAACACCACTATAAACTCCTGCTGCCAACGTCTGGAGAGACAATTATCTGAGCATGAAAAACATCACGCCAGAGCGAGGAGTGAGGACCAGAAGACTGCGGTTTACTGGCTATAAAAAGTGTTTATAAAGTTTATAAAGAAGCAGAGAAACAAAGAACTCTAAAAATCGTGTTAATATCATAAAGTCTTGAGACCTGGCTCACGCAAATAGTGACGTGAACAATGTCAACAACCAATAGGAGAAGAGCTACAGGAAGCCGTGAGATAATAATTCAATAATATTCTATGTGACTGTTCACAAACAATAAAAAACACACATTTTGAAGTTAATATGCCTTATATAGTTCTCTTGCTTTAACATGTAAAGTATTTTAAACACAAGTAGAGATTTAAAGTCATTATATTTACATTTATTTTATTTTACACAATTATTTACTTGTGCTGTTATTTTTGATACAAACGTTTAATAAATGAATGATGTTCTTTATTGCATTAATTCTAAAATCTAAAACAGACAAATGTATAGCAGTGAAATTGATTTTTTGCTATACAAGGTTGTAGCAAGGTTGTAATTTAATATGTAATATGTATTGTATGTAAACTCCACCAGAAGCATGATGAGAAAAGACTCTAGTTGCAGTCTTGCAAATAGTGACCCTGCAAGTCTCAGTCTTTATAAAATCTTATTCTGTGAGTAAAGGGTCTGTGTCTGGTCTTCAGATGTGAGAGGGAGTCAGACTTTAGTCTATTTAAAGTCATGTAGTGGATGGGCAGCATTAGTTTTTTCACCTGTGTTCATTTGTAGCTCCGCCCCCTCGTTACCTGTCCCAGGTGCTTCATGTTTCCTGTCCCCTGCTGTGTACCCCTTTGTTTTCAGTGTTCTCTTGTCCATTCTTATATATTTTCATGTTGGTTAGATTGCTGTCCCTTTTCTCAGTTTATTTCTTGTTTTTGTTAGTAGTCCTGTTTTTTATTCATCCTGTTTTTGTGTTTATTTCTTTGGATTATTTCTGTTTAATTTCTGTGAAAATCTGCGCTGTAGTACCTAGAAGGAAACTCTCTATTTAACTCTTTATTTATTTTTTTTATTAATCTAAATTTCTGTTTTACCTTTTTTATTTATTGTATTAATTTAGTCATTTTACCTTTTTATTTCATTTCTTTTATCCTTTTATTTATTCTAACTTCTGTTTTAACTTTTATTTTATTTCCCTCACTTACGTTCTTTGTAATCTTGGTATGAGTTTAGCTACTTCATTCTTAGGTCCTCTTATATTGTTTGCTTGTTTTTCTAATGCTTTTACCATTTCATTTTTATTGTTTTGTTAATGAAGTTCCTTATTTTAGCTCACCTGATTAAATACTTGAATCAGTTTTAATTTTAATTTATTTTTCATTCCCTTTAAGTTGTAAATACTCGGTTGCATTGAAAATGAGGGTTACCCTCAATGTATTACAGAGTAAAAATAAAGGCTGATTGATCGATTTATTGATTAACCTTTTTTTATTATAATGTTACAAGGCATATCTACGTCCAATATAATGAGACATACAAGTGGGTCATAAATAAAAATCTGTATATGTATAAGAAAATATAAAGACGAAGAGTTATGTTCGCCTGTTATATATTCTTACTACACTCTTACTTTCTTGTTGATAAACTTACTTAAACAAGTTTTTTTTTCATTGGCTGTGTTTAGGCAACATGTAGATCACTTTTGTTAGGGCCATCGTGATAAAGCAGTGACGATTCAAATAAATAAATTAAGTGCTCCCATTCTCATTCACCAGTAATGATGAATACAGACTCTACAGGTATACTTCACACCTGAAATCAATAAAATTACTCTAAAACCTCTTATGACACATTAAGGAATCTTTAATAATCCTGAGGAACTCATGCTTTAACTTTGGTGTACAACAGCATGTCTGAAGGAACCTCTGTAGGACCCTCTCAGCAGGACCTTGTTTACTTGGAGCGTTTCTCCATCTGCTTGGTTTGGTTTCACATAAGTACAAACCTAAAAGCACCAAAATGTGCACCAATAAACCATGCGAGCACATCGTCTCCTCTGATTGGTCAGAGCTGTCTGGCATGGGATCAAGAAAGTAAATATAGTGAGATGATTCTGTAGTAAATGTGGTAAACTGAGTGTCACGGCTGCAAGCAGTGAACACAGCACATACCCCACTCAGTGTGTAAACAGCATGGAGCAGCAGAGACAGTGTTAGTTCGTAGCTTTGGTAATTAGCCATATGTGGCTAATATATCAGATTAAACTGCGCCTTATTAGCACGACATTATTGTGTTGGGTCTGGTACATTTCAGTACCTATAGGGTCCAAAGTAGCTTGTCGCTGGGGTGGTACTCAGCAAGTATCTGAATCTGAATCGCCTTTATTGTCATTATAATTTGCATTACAATGAAATTGGATTTGCTTCTCCAAAATGCCTTTGTTGTATAAATTAAAAAAAAAAAAAAAAAAGTACAGTTTTTACACTTTTGTTCCCTAGTCTTAAGGTACATTTTAGTCTCTTGGGGTATGGAATAGTACCCTACCTGGTACAAAAAATATGGGTACAAAAAAGCACTTTTCACTTACAGGTACTCTATTGTACTGCAATAAGGTACAGCCCCAGCGACAAGCCTTTGCACTCTTTTAAGTACAAATCGGTACTTATATTTCATGCATTTAGCGTGTGTGAAACCAAACCAAACAGAGGGAGAAAACTCACCAACTGATCCGGATCATAGAAACTTTCACAAACACAACTACAGGTGTGAAAACATTACATTATATTACATTACATTTGGCAGACGCTTTTGTCCAAAGCGACTTACAATAGTGGAGTACAAAAGTAATAGAAGTTAAAGGTAAAACATTGTTTAGATAGGGCTTAAAGGAGGTCGAAGGGAAATAATGGGATAGAGGAGTGAAAGAGGGGAAGAAGGAAATGAGGTTAGAAGTAGTTAGTGTGTTAGAGGTGTTAGGAGAGTAAGAGCTCTTTGAAGAGCTCTGTCTTCAGGAGTTTATTAAAGATAGTGAGAGATTCTCCTGATCTGGTAGTGGAAGGTAGTTAGTTAGAGGTGTTAGGAGAGTAAGTACTCTTTGAAGAGCTCTGTCTTCAGGAGTTTATTAAAGATAGTGAGAGATTCTCCTGATCTGGTAGTAGAAGGTAGTTAGTTAGAGGTGTTAGGAGAGTAAGTACTCTTTGAAGAGCTCAGTCTTCAGGAGTTTATTAAAGATAGTGAGAGATTCTCCTGATCTGGTAGTAGAAGGTAGTTAGTTAGAGGTGTTAGGAGAGTAAGAGCTCTTTGAAGAGCTCAGTCTTCAGGAGTTTATTAAAGATAGTGAGAGATTCTCCTGATCTGGTAGTAGAAGGTAGTTAGTTAGAGGTGTTAGGAGAATTAGAGCTCTTTGAAGAGCTCTGTCTTCAGGAGTTTATTAAAGATAGTGAGAGATTCTCCTGATCTGGTAGTAGAAGGTAGTTAGTTAGAGGTGTTAGGAGAATTAGAGCTCTTTGAAGAGCTCTGTCTTCAGGAGTTTATTAAAGATAGCGAGAGATTCTTTAATAAACTCCTGAAGACAGAGCTCTTCAAAGAGCACTTACTCTCTTAACACCTCTAACACACTAACTACTTCTAACCTCATTTCCTTCTTCCCCTCCTTCACTTCTCTATCCCCTTATATCCCTTAATCGAACTTTAACATTACAGGTATTTCCTTTTTTAAGATCGAAACGAATTGAATACCTGATAGACGTCTCCTACACGACACCACGTCTGAAGGAACCTCCTACACGGAACCAGACCTTCAGTGTAGCATTTCCTCAGCAGCTCTTCAGCTACGCTCCACACTAACTGACTCCCAGACGCCAGGAGATCCTCAACCCCGCAGAGATACCCCAGAGCCATCCTGAAACGCCCCTACTGCCCCTGCAGCCCCTGCTGGAGCGACCTGACTGGATCCTGGAGGAGCTCTGGGTCTGAGAAGCTCTGGCTGAGCTGGAAGCTCCTTCTCGACGTGGGCTTCAATCAGTCCAAGAGGAGCAGGAGGGCAGGGCCCAGAGCTGCCCGCGGTGCCAAGCCCTCAACCAAGCCCACTTTACTGCCCACTTTACACACTTACACACACTCATACACACTAACACACTCATACACACACACACGAGCAGACACAATGACTGCCCCAGTCATTCCACTCCTTCCACATAAACAGGCATTGTGGTTTCTGACTCTATTCTTTTCGTTCTTTTCACAAGTCTCTCTCTTTCTCTCTCTCTCTCCCATAAACTGTCCTAAACACACGTAAATATTTACTCCCACTGAAAGAATAGCTTTTTTGTGCTTTTCCACCCATTAACACATAATGGTGTCGCTCGGTGACGGATAGGAGCGATCCACACTGCAAAAACTAGAAACAATATATCGTCTCTGTCCAATAAAAAAAAAACGTATCTCCAAAACAGCAACTTTACAGGAGAGAGAAAAAACCTTGTAAACTTTCAATGGAAGTCAGTGTAAATTGAGTTTATTTTTAGTTCATTTTGAGGAGTTTCTATTGGTCCGTTCATTAAGAAATTTTGGCACAGTGTAAGGGACAGATTGTCTGTTCAAAATATGTAGTAAATTAAAAATCGACAAAAATGGAGATAAGTGTTTTTTATTGGACAGCGACGATATAAAAATGGAGATGTTCAGTACCAGTTAATACTAAAGTCATCCAAACTACGAACTAGTAGATGATGAGTCTCCTGGAATTCAGGCTTTCAGTTAACAGCTGTGCTGAACTCATCAAGAGTTAAATACTTGAATTTCTTGCCTTTTAATCTTAGTTTGAGAGCATCAGTTAAAGTAAACACTGTAAAACATTACAGCCACATTAAGTTATGTGAACTTATTTGTTCTTTTCAATTCCAATTGCCATGACAAGTTTAGTATATTGAACTCAAGTTCCTTCGTTTTACATAAAAATAACTTAAAATAACATATTGTCTTAACTTCCTGTGAGTTATTCAAATTTACCCAAGTTTATTCAACTTACGTTTTTAAGTTATTGGTTAAAAAAAATGAAAGTGTGAAGATTTGAAAATGCAGAGAGGTAGAGTGATAGGCAGCAAGTTAGAAAAGACTGGAGTACTTTTTACAACTTTAAAACCGTGGGCACATTGGGCTAAACACTTTTTAACCGACGCATAGCAGTTAATAATAACAAGGAGCAAAAAACTAAAGGGGATTACTTTCAGCTGCGTGAGTCACCAACACTCCAAAAAGTAATTCTGTGTTTTAGTCAGAAGAACTAATGTTATTAAGTTGAGTGAACTCACTGGCCAGTACAACTCCATTGTTTTCAATCGGAAAACTTAAAAAGGTTTGTTGAGCCAATGAAAAAATGTGATTTCAACCAACTTTTAGCTCTTTCTACAGTGTTGGTTCATGCAGCTTTCCTATTGGTTCCTGGTACCATATATCTGCATATTGGGTGTAGCCGCTCCCTTACTTACCATCTTTGTGTTGTCTGTTGCCCAAAGCTACCTTATTCTGGGCGTGCACTAATTATAATATATACGTTGATTGCCAGGCCAATATTTGCATATTGGGTGTGGTCTCTCCCTTACTTACCATCTTTGTGTTGTCTGTTGCCCAAAGCTACCTGATCCTGGGCGTGCAGTAATATAATATATGTGTTGATTGCCAGGCCTCAGTGTTGTAGGCTGTAAGAGCACATTAACTTTGTTGTGTTTGTAGTGATCACAGTATGCTGGCTTTGAGCTACAGAGTTCACTCTTTACTGAGTTTACTCTTATTCTGCCCCTGCATTATACTGTCAGTATTGGCAGTTAAATAATAATGTTAAAAATGTTTCTAATACTTATGGTTAACTTAAAATAATAAGTTGTGTGAATATTACTGAAGTTTTACTAACTTGAAAGTGTGTGTTAAAATAAAGCTGAATTGTTAGTTTATTTGACTAAACAGAACATTTTTAAAAAAGGACAAATTAAACACTTGAGTTGTTTTAACTCAGTGCATCAAGTTGAAACAATAAGTAATGAGTATTTGAACAACTTGTTTAACTTAACATCTTGAGTTCATACAAATGTTTTCATCAAGTTGAGTTAACTCAGCTTTTTAAGGCAGCAGGGGAACTTATGTTGCTGAGTTTAACCAACTTAAAATGTTTTATAGTGAAGTAGTGAAGAGGTAGAGTTACAGGTATACAGTGAATAGTGAATATTTGAGTAATGTTCGAATCCAGGTTATGAGAAGCAACAACTACTCAACTAAATAAAAAAAATAATAAGGTTGGTGAATCCAAAAAGAAACATTTTAGAAACTTTGAAAGTATCCTCAAGTGCTGTCTCTGCAAGAACCATCAAACATTTCATAATGGTGAAACTGGCACTAATCAGCACAGACCCAGGAAAGGAAGAGCGAGATTTTCCTCTGTTGTACAGGATAAATTCATCAGAGTTACCAGCCAGAGTTACCAGAGTATTTTGGTTTGTTAAACACTGTTTTTAAGTTACTACATGATTCCTTCTGTGTTCCTCCATAGTCTGGATCACTTCACTATTCATTTATAATGTATAATGCAGGTTATACACTATATTATATGCTTATATTAAGCATATCATGTAAGCACAATTTTCTTAGTAAGATTTCCTAAGATAAAAATCTTCAAATCTCTTAAACCTTCAAAATAAGACTTGAATCTAGTAAACATTTGGATACAAGAATCAGAAATACTTGATTTTTTGAGCTTGTTTTGATTCAAATGAATTAAAATAAAAGTGAAACTGATTAAGATCATTATTCCTCAACTAAGCAGAATAATCTTACATTTACACAGTGCATAATAGGACATTATTTGAGTCCTTATCTGAGAGAAAAATAAGATTTATTGATGTAAAATTAGATACTTGCAAAGATTTTTTGTGGTTTTCAGTGTAAGTGCAATCCACACTGCAAGAAATTATATTTTCGAAATTGAAATTCTATTAAATGCAGTCTAAATATCTATTATTTCTCATTTTAATATTAATAAAGCGTTATTATTATAAGAATTAATGACTTATTTTAAACTTCGTTGTGCTTGTTTTAAGTGAATCTTTTACTTAAAAGATTTTTGAGTAATAAAGACCAAGATTTTTGAGTGGTCTTTAGTTTATGCCTAGTTTTTAAAACTTGCTTAAAACAAGCAAACATATCTGCCTATATAATAAGACACTTTCAGTAGATAAAACTGCTTTAAACTAAGAAATATAAGTTAGAAATAAGTTAAATATTCTTAAAAATAAAATGCAAAAATGTGAACTTAAAGAATATTCAGATACATAAAATAGATTTTAGAGGATTGGGATATTTTTGCAGTGTATCAGGTCTTTTCATAATGTGTTTTTTTGTGTGTTTTTTCCACCACTACGTCTAATAACGGCCTTTAACATTTCTTACAGTGTTATTTTTACATTTTTATTCCCAGTAAATATAGATATATTCAGTGTGTGTGTGTTAACAGGGCACGGGATGTCATTTCCTCCAGGCACCAGACGTCTCCACCCGGCATATTCCACAGAAAAGCTTTAAAAATAACCACTTTCAGTCCGACAGTCTGTGGCAGTAGGCCAGCGCTCACACAATACCACTTTAAAACCTTCCACAGAGAGAAAAACGGAGCTGAAAAGCAGCAAATTCATCCCTTTCTAACACTTCAGGACCTGAGAATCTGAAAAGGGATTTAAAATGTTGAAATTAGAGGCTTATTTACCAGAGAAAGACGTAATCAGAGGCATTCAGAGTGAGTCTGGTGTGAAAAGCTGATGGTAAATGAATCAGATTTTTGTCTGAATGCCTCTAAATTTTCACTCAGAGAGAGTTTTTACACCAAATTCACCTGCACACCTGTAAATGATGTGCTGTGACAATAAACCTGATTTAATTTATGAATAGAAAATGTGCTGTGTTTATTATAGTGTATAAAAATGTCTAAAAAATCTCCATGTAATAAAAATGAGACACACTGTTAGTGTCTAATATAAAAATACCAATAAAGACCAAAATCTTAGCAAGTAATCTCTAGATCTAATCTCAAGGCAATAAATCTTATTTTTCTCTTATAAACCTTGTGTAAATGTAAAATTATTTGTATTATTTTAGGAATAACGTTTGTAATAATTATTGCTTATAATTTACATCTTACTTTAAAGACTCTAACTCCCAGCATGCACCTACACCAGACCTTCCAGACTCGGCTGATCACGTGAAGCTACAGTGTTCTAACTCGCTGAGCTTCTGATTACACACACCTGGTCCTGTTATTATATGTACCTCCCTGTTTCTGTTCCTCGTTGCCTTGTATTGAATCTAACTACTATCTCTTCTACCTCACGTTTAATTTGTTTATTGTTTTTTTGTTTCCGACCCATTTTTTATTTTTGACTTCTCTTTTGCCTAGTACCTATTGTTTATCGTTGCCGACCAGTTTTTGTATTTGCTACTATTTTTTTTGCCCTGCCCTTCTCTTATTAGGATCTTCCGTGTATGACCCTTTTTGCCAGCTTACTCCCTGGTATGTTGTTATCTATCGCTGGCATTTTGTCGACTTTACCCGTAAGTTTGATCCCTTTATTATTAAACTAACTTATATCTTACTTTACTAATTTTTTTATTTTTCTTATTTAAAGAAATGATACTAATAAAAATTAACCCATTTTTAACTAATTTGTTTGTTTTATTTAAACACATACATCTCAATTTCCATATATCTATATCTATATGTATACATGTACAAAGGTACATTTTATTACACTTTAATAATTAAATAAATTGATGAAGGTGAATAAATATACATTAATTTACAAAAGTATTCACTTTCACATACTGATATTAAAAAAATAAACCAGTCTCTGATCAACTTTCTAACTTTTAATTAAAATGATCTAATTTCAAGGCAATACATCTTACTTTTTTCCTCTGACAAGAATTTGTCTTTTTTGTCTTACGGAGCATTGTATAAGTGTAAGATTATTTTGCGTATTCTAGGAATAATGGCTTGATTTAAGCATTTTGAGACATTGCGATTGCTTAATATAAGCAAATACGCCTCAATTTACATATATTTTGTGTAATTTTTGCCAGTGTCTTTGTACATTAATTATCATTCATTGTGCATTGTATTTTTTATTAAATACACATATTTCTTCATATGTTTTCTTAGATATTTAGTTTTTTTAAGATATTACAGCATTATACTTAAATAGTGAGATACATTGGTGAAATTAAATAAATAAACCTTAATTTCCAAAAGTCTTCACTTTCACAAACTGATATTAAAAAAATAAACCAGTCTCTGATCAACTTAACCATTAGCACTAATGCTGTTTATCTCAGTGTGTGTGTGTGTGTGTGTGTGTCTGGGTGTGTTGGTGTGTGTTCCAAAGCAAAGGAATATGAACACACACATGAACACATGCACACAGCTGTCATGTGCAGCCGTGGTCCATCTGAAAACCATTTCCTGCTGTTTGTTTGTGAGATTTCAGCCTCCCAGAACCTTAAAGACCACGCCGACCCTGAGCCCAACTGAGGAGCTTTTTACTCCACATGTTCACATTATAAGCCATGTTGCTCAAATCAGATTTTTTACTCAGATCAGATTTGTCTATCTTGTGGGTTCACATTCACTGTAAATGTAAGTGATCTGTATCTGTGTGTAATGTGAACACAGAATCTGTCCCTGAATCGTCTCACATGCTGCACATTGATACCTGTATAAACGCCTCCTTCTTCACCAACAACAAAAACCCTCATATTAGAGAGAGGAGAGACTCGTAGCTTTATAAAGGGTTATAAATGGATGAGTTAGCAGCTCATATGTGGAGCATCTTTTACTGGAGTGGAGAAACAGGAAACAGCTGCTCTGAAGTTCATGCTCAGGTCCAGGAGGTGAAAAAAGGACAGGTGGGTTGCTTTTGCTGTTTTTTTTTTGCAGCTATGGCTGCACAGCTGCACCAAGAGATGCAGTGTGATGTATACAAGAGAGAAGCACGTAACGCTAATGCTAAAGCGTAAAAGCTTAAAAAAAGAAGCATGAATTATGCATGATTTGACCGCTCACATTCATGTCGCATGTTCATGGATCAAATACGTATCTGATTTAGGACCACATGTGAAAGTGTCTCAAATCTGATTTGAAAAAAAAAAGAAAAAACAGATTTGGCACGTTCACACAGCTATGGAAAAATCAGATCTGATCCACATTAAGCAAAAAATCGCATTTGAGTCACTTCAGCCTGGTAATGATCATTGAGATCATTGAGTACACTGCAAAAAGCGAAATTTTCTCATTTTAAGGCAATAAATCTTATTTTCTCCTCTGATAAGACGTTTTGTCTTACTAAGCATTGTGTAAATGTTAAATTATTTTGCTTATTTTAGGGATAATTATCTTAATCATTCTTACTTAGAATTTTTACCTTATTTTAAGTAATTTGTACTCAAAATAAGCACAATCAAGCAGCAATCAAGTTATTCTGATTCTTGTGTTCAGAAACCATTTTTTGCCATTGCTTTTTGTTTACCCCATTAGCAGATTTGTTTGCTAAATGTACATATATTTGTCCTAATTTACATATATTTTGTCTAGTTTTTGACAATGGTCAAAAAGTGTAATTACCTAACTTTTGTTATAATATTATTTATTGGCAAAAAATAGACAAAATATATAAAATATATAATAAGTAAACAAATCTGCTAATAGCATAATATTTTTTTTGTAAGATTTCTTTCAGCTAAATCGCAAAAACACAAAATAAATGAAGTAAAACTTCAAAAATTATGCAATTTGAAAAAAAAAATTGGAAACAAGAATCAGAATATTTGGACTAACACTTTTATTCAGGTAACTTACAATAAGATGAAAATACTAAATTTTGAGACTGATTAAGATAATTATTCGCAAAATATCCTTATTACACATACCCTTATTACACAATGCTTATTAAGACAAAAAAAATCTTATCAGAGAAAAAAAAAATAGATTTATTGTCTTGAAATGAGACACTTTCACTTTTTTCAGGGCAGCATTCCTGACAAAAACACCTCTCACTTCAGAAAAACAGACCTAGCAATTGAATTGTGGGTAACCAGGAGTGATGTAAAACTTATGTAATCAAAAAAATAAAAATATCCACAAAAACATCACAAACAACATCCTTAAAACTCTCTCTGAGACTTAAAGTAAAATAAAGTAAAATAAAATATGCAAAATGTTTAAAAGTCTCTTATTCCTGGATGTATTCAGCTCTAAGATGATCCCTAAACAAGGCTTTAAAGACTCATCGTCTGTAATAAACTAAAAATTACTAAAAGTGAGCCAAACCACTAAACCACTCATCCCTGCGGCTGCTTTAAAAAGAGCCAGAGGACAGAAAAACAAATTAAAAGTCTGAGACACAGAGAAAATCATCTCGTCAGCAGAGAAAGATTAATTCAATTGTGTTTAAATTAAAATAAAGCTTAACATTTATACATTTTATATTTGATTTAGTGTGCAATCTGTAGTGGAACGGTATTACTTACATATATCTCTCAGTCTATTTCCCTCTGAGTCTCTATTTGTCTCTTTCTCTATTTCTTTCTTGATCTATTTCTCTCTTCCTCTATTTTTTTCTCTATTTCTCTTTGTCTGTTTTTCTTTCTTTATTTTTCTCTCAGTCTATTACTCTCTCTATTTTTTTCTTTATTTTTCTCTCAGTCTATTACTCTATTTCTTCCTTTATTTTTCTCTCAGTCTATAACTCTATTTCTTCCTTTTTTTCTCTTAGTCTATTACTCTGTCTATTTCTTTCTCTCAGTCTATTACTCTGTATATTTCTTTCTTTATTTTTCTATCAGTCTATTTCTTCTTTATTTTTCTCTCAGTCTATTATCTGTCTATTTCTTTCTCTCAGTGCATTACTCTATTTCTTTCTTTATTTTTCTATCAGTCTATTTTTTTCTTTATTTTTCTCTCAATCTATTTCTCTCTGTCTTTTTTTCTCTCTCAGTGTTTCTCTCTGTCAATTTTTTTTATGTCTTTTTCTATTTCTGTTTCTTTATCTCTGTCTATTTCTATTGCTCTCTATTTCTCACTTTATCTCTATTTCTCTCTTGCACTCTATTTTTTTCTCTGCCTATATTTCCTTCCTCTATTTCTCTTTCTCTATTTCTTTCTATATTTATTTCTTCCTCTCTCTCTCTCTCTCTCTCTCTATTTCTCAATCACGCTTACGTGTTACCTCTTAAACTGGCATGTTTCAGCAGGATAATGCTCGCCCACACACAGCAAGGGTTTCCCAGGTACAATACAGGTCAAATGTTTGGACACACCTCCTCTCACTCAATGTGTTTTCCTTCTTTTTTATGATTTTTTTTATATTGTAAATTTAATATTGAAGACTTTATTAAAGCTTTACAGGAACACATGCTGAGTAATGTTTAATAATAAACCAGAATATGTTTTATAATTTAGATTCTTCCAAGTATCACATTTATCATATTTTAATCTCAGTGTCTTCATGAGGGAGAGTCACCTGGAATAGTTTTCTCAGCGTCTTGAAGGAAGGAGTTCCTGGAGGTGCTGAACAATAACTGCTGCTTTTCCTTCACGCTGTGAAGCTCCAGCTCATCCCAATTAAATCACCTCAAATCACCATCTCAGTTCATCAGGTTTAGATCAGGGGATTAATGTGGAGAAATAACACTTTTTTGTCCCTACTATGTAATTCTATATGTGTAAATTAATAATTTTTTTATGTCTTTAATATTAATCTACAATGTTTAAATTAAATTGAATAAAGAAAAACACATAATGAGGGGAGGTGCGACCAGATTTAGATCACACACACACATAAACACAGACTATAACCAGCACAGCTGTGCAGAACACAGGTCTCTCGTTGTCTCGCGAGTCTCTGCAGCGACTCCACAGAGAAGATGACAGAGAGAATCACAGACTCATCACTGAGACTCTGTGATCATTTATCTGAAGTGCCTTCTAACTACAGCCGACACTCCCCTGACCCCACGCTGGAACAGGCAGCTGGAGTTCAGTCAGTGTTCAGAGAGCTGGAGGCCTGCTGAAGTCAGAGGTTGAAGTGCATTATGGGTATCAGCATTAGCCTGCAGCGGTGTTGAGGGTCACTGTAGCTTTCAGCTCCTGTTTCCCAGTTGATGAAGTTGTTGTTTTTTCAGTAGCCTCATCAAAACCCTAATTCCTGCTGGATTTGTTTTTTGAGACAGCTGTGATAACATGTTGGCCATGGACTGTAAACCCATAAGTTGTTTTAACATTAACGTATGTTTCGGACTACAAGTTGCACTTAAATTCATAGAATTTCCCAAAAAATCAACAGTAATCCGGTGCTCCTTATGTATGAATTCTATCAATCAGGTATTGAGGAGCAGTAAAGCCACTCCACTGAAGTACAGCGTTATAAGAGTGAGTTTTCAGTGAAGTTTCTCCACCACCAAGACTGAAGCAGTATTAGCATTAGCCGCTAACCACACTAGCTCTTTGGCCGTTCAGAGGTCAGTATTATCTGCCTTTATACAACAGTTATTTCCAAACTCACAATCTGATTGGTTGAGAAGTATGTGATGACAGCACGGCCTTAAAATCTGTATCACTCCGCGAATACAGACTAGACATTTTTGGTATCATCGCCTCCAGCAGCAGCAGCAGCTTTAGCTTAGCACAGGCTAGCACCCAGCCAAGGCACGCTCACCTGTAGCCCGCAGTGCTGGCTCGTCTTTTGTGAAAAAAGAGAAAGAAAAACCATATATCGCCTCGGGCGCAGTTTGATGCCGCCAGAATGGTAACCAGCAAGGCTAGGCTAAGCTAACCTGACCACAATCCAGCCGGCTAGCTAAACAACAACACCAAGCAAACAGGTAGAAATGCTCGCAAACGCACAACTTTCACATGAAGACAACTCCACGGAGCAGGAGAGGAGAGTTTCAGCTTTATTTCACAGTCCGAACGTTTACTAAACCCGCTTAACCCCTTAATTTTGACTTCAAGCTAACGTATAAACCATAAAGCTACAGTTCTGTTACAGTTCACTTGTTGTGGAACTACTTTTTGGCAGAAGGCACAGTCCGTATTAAAGCATATTCATTATCATTTTTTAAAGGGCCTTTTATCTTGACTGGAGCAGCATTATCATTACCCGCTAACCATGCTAAGCGCTAGCTCTTTCACCGTTTAGAGGTGAGTATTATCAGCTTGTAACCTGCTGCTAACTCTGGCTAGCACTACTGGAGCAGCATTAGCATTGCCCACTAACCTCGCTAGGTACTATCTCTTTCACCGTTCAGAAGTGAATATTATTGGACTGTAGCTTGCTACTAACCCTGGAAAAAATCGAACTATCCTAAAAATTAAAAGCATGCTACCTTTTATTTGGTTTTCCCACAAAGGGCCCTATTTTCACGATCTTTAAGTGAGCCAACCGTCAACTGCGGACCAGGCAGCTTGATTTAGAGCGTGTCAGTGTGTCTTTGCTATCCTAACGACAGGAAAAGTACACAAAGTCTGTCTAGGTTGTATTCAGTCAGTGTTGCACGTTTGGTTTTCATTGCCAAGAGAGAGAAGGTGCTATTTAATCATCTCTAATAGCGAGTAGAAACTCTATAAGCACCACACTCCTACAATAAAGGTGTGAATCTCAGTTAGGCTGTACAGTATGATGTGAAAAAGTGCAGAATTTTCTGTTCGCAGTGAATTCTTCAATTCTCATCAATAAAACCCAACTCAGCCGAACTCCCATAACCCCACACACACACACTGCCAGCAGCTTCACTGATCCTATAGAACAAAATTACTCCCATCCATTCAGGTGTTTTATATCCATTCAGTTCTCCCGGGCGAGAGACAGAGAGAGAGAGAGAGAGAGAGACAGAGAGAGAGAGAGAGAGAGAGAGAGAGAGAGAGAGAGAGAGAGAGAGAGTTGGAAAGGTCTGTTTGCTTCAATAATAAATGAGGCTGTGTCAGCGCTCCCAGCTTCAGCTGCAGTCTTACTGTAGTGGACAAAGCAGTAATCATCAGCACAGACCAAAACAAACACACACACACACACACACACACACACACACATACACTCACACACACACACACACACACACACACACACAGAGTACCAGGTTGGCTGTAAACACAGCTGTTCTACTGTAGCTGAACCTGTACTGTAGATCAGATAAAATCCAGAAAGCACTTTGCACTAAAACACACCACCTCCCCCTATTATCTCACTCACTACTGAACTCAAAAACCCTCCCAAACACATCATTTACTAATTTATTCACTCAATATACTCAATAAGCTACACTAAAACTACACTAACGCTACATATTCTCATAGAGATCTGTCTCTGTATGAAGAGAAGCAGTCTGAAGGTGAGCCTTCATCTCTGAACCATGCAGCTTGATTTATCAGTCAGTATGTATTTGCTATCGTAACGATGGGAAAAGTACACCTTGCTCGGCTCGAAATGCCAAAATGCACAAAAGGGATGTATTAATTCTCTTAATTTATCATGGGTATGGTTAATTTTTGGCATTACGTGAAATTTAAGAGTCAGGTGAGCTCTGACTTTGGTGGATTGCTATTGTAACGGTGCAGCTACCTGGACGTGACCAACAAACTCTTCTCAGCAGAGGAAACTGAGCTGCTGGTTGACGCTGTGAAGGAGCTCCAGCAGCTCATTTACGGGAACAGCAATGTTATTTTATTTACTGTTCTGTTTATAGTTGTTGGAGTCTTTAATATTAAATTTATAGTGTAAAAATAACAAACTGAATAAAAAAAGAGGTGTGTCCAAACCTTCCACTGGTACTGCATCGCATGGCTGACAAATATATTTGATGCACTGTACAAGTGTATATTATCATTATTATAAAAAGTACTTAAAGGAGAACTTCGGTGTAAAATGGACTTTTGTTGTAGTAAAACATGATAAAAAGTTCTTATCTTTGTTATAAAGCACACCTTCGTTCTCCCACAGTGTTCTGAGATTTTTTGCTTGCAGTAATTTTTTGCTTTTTGCCCAGCACTCGGTTTAATGGCCGTATCAGGGCATATTTTGCCTTAATAATAAAAAAATTTATACCGTTATCCAGGCTCAACGTAGTTTATATGCATAGACTCCGCATAGTCTGCCTCCTAGCATAGCAGCTGGCACAAGGACACAGGCTATGCGGAGTCTATGCATATATATATATATATATATATATATATATATATATATATATATATATATGTCATTATCAGTACAGTAATGGCGGTGCTCGGAGCTGAAGCTAGCCTTATAGGATTTAAAAAGTGTTTTTAATAAGCTTCTTGTGCACTTTTTAAGTTAATAGTGCCTCGTTTTTTTATGTCAGGGCTCTCCAGATTCTAGTAAGGAGGTGTGGAGCTACTTTCAGCTGGATAACGGTGTAAAAATTGATTTATTGGGGCAAATTATGCCCCGATACAGCCGTTGTACAGAGTGCTGGGCAAAAAGAACAAAATTTCTGTATCTCAGAAAGCTGTGGGAGAACGGAGGTGTGCTATTCATCAAAGGTTAGTACTTTTTATCATGTTTTACTACAACAAAAGTTCATTTTACACCAAAGTTCTACTTTAATTTTATATTTTTTTTGCAGTGTGGTCTTAAAAACACAGAAAACAGAACACACTATCGCCTACAGTAAAGCAGGACCTTCTGACCTGACCCAGAGTGTACTCTGTGGTGATAGTTGTGTAAAGTGTGATGACCTCACTCTGTGAATCACTCTGCTGTGATGTAATCAGTGTGTATCACTCTCCGCAGGGTGGGCTGCTGTACAGAGGGCGTCTTTCACTGTAGCGGTTACTCCGCCGGCGGGCAGCACCCTCCAGTGCTTATTGTCTTTCTTTCAATTAGGGGACAATCCTGTGCTGTTCTACAAGACTCCCACAATGCCGAGCTTCAGCAGGAGGCAGCTGTAGTTTCTGAATGAATCCAGCAGGAGGGGGAAGATCTCAGGGGAATAGATCCCAACAGCCTCAGCTCTTTCTGCACAGTCATCCCTAACTGATCCTGTACTGTACGACCTAATAACTGCATTTAGCTACTGTACAAAAAAGGTCCTTTTATGAGTTTTTACATTGTAAATTTAATATTGAGGACAATATATACGGGGTTTTTTGTGTAAATAGTACATAATTACATAATTGTTGGCACTCTTAACAATTTCTTGGAAATAAATGTATTAAAACCATTTATCATTTCTACTGTAGTTTATAACGTGGATCAAAGTATTTAGGAACCTTTAATTAGTAATTCATCACTTCCTGTTTCCTGTTTGAGGTATAAATATGATGTTACACAGAGGCCTATTTCTCTTACTCACTCTTAAACATGGAAAATGCAAGAGAAGACACTATTAAAGTAAGACAGATGTGTGTCTACCTTCATAAATCTTGCAATGACTACAAGAAAATAGACTCTTCTCACCTGCAGACGTCCTTAGTCAGAGCATCATCAAAACATTTAAAACATCTGGAACAGTGAGAAACAAGCCTGGAAGAGGAAGAGCAAGTGTATATCTCCACCACGGACAGAGAGAAAGGATGGTGAGAGAAATAAAAGGTTCTCCAAAGCTCACTGTAAGAGAATTGAATCAAATGGAGCACCTTGGAGTTACCTGGTCTTCCAAACAACCATCAGGCGCTCTGGGATTTTAACTGGGATTGTGTGTTTTGGTCAGATGAGACCAAGATAAAAGCTTTTTGGCAAAAAACACTCTAAAATCACAAAAGGAGTTTGGAAAAGAACTAACACCAGAAGTGCCAATAATTGTGGCACAAATCATTGCATTTAAAAGATTTATTTCCTAATGTGGGATTGTTTTCCCACCACATAAAGACACTTAAATTAAAGCTTAGGTTTTTCTCTTTATTGCATTGTTGTCTATATTATTTAAAAAAGAAAACAAAATTTATTACACACAATATAACAGTATAAAATACCCATTTCCCATTTAATTTCTCACCTCATTTTCTAAAACCATAAACACTTCAGTTTCTGAATCAGTTTTTCTGATTTAGCTCTTTACAGCTATATGTAAAATGAAATTTTTTTTCAGCATTTATTTGCAGAAAATAAAAATGACTGAAATAACAAAAAAGATGCAGAGCTTTCAGACCTCAAATAATTCAAAGAAAACAACAAGTTCATATTCATAAAGTTTTAAGAGTTCAGAAATAATCAATATTTGGTGGAATAATCCTGGTGGTTTTTAATCACAGTTTTCATGCATCTTGGCATCATGTTCTCCTCCACCAGTCTTACACACTGCTTTTGGATAACTTTATGCTGCTTTACTCCTGGTGCAAAAATGAATTCAAGCAGTTCAGTTTGGTGGTTTGATGTCTTGTGATCATCTATTTTCCTCTTGATTATATTCCAGAAGTTTTTAATTTGGTAAAATCAAATAAACTCATCATTTATAAGTTGTCTCTTATTGTTTTTTAACAAAAGCAAAGTTGTTTGTCTGTATTATTTAAAAAAAGAAAAACAGAATTTATTAGAAGCCAAAGAACACTAAAACACTTTTTTTTTGTGTTTTAGCACATCCTTATGTCCATCATCAGATCTGCATATATGCATGAGGTGGCTTGTTTTAACAGACCCCATACAGGCAATTAATCCCCCTCCTATTGTAGACGGTAATTGATGTCACATGACCCTGAATCAGGAGGATGGAGGCTGATGGTGTTCAGCAGCTGTAGTGGTTCTGCCTCGCTGCTCAGTGGGAAACACAGGAGTGATGAACTCATTAATATAGATGAGTGTGTGAATATGAGCTTGAGTTAAGAGCTGCTCAAAATGGAGAAAAATACCATTTTGTAATTATACTGTGATATATTGTGATCTGTCATGCAATACATTAAATCAGGGGTGTGTATACCTGTTCCTGGAGATTTCAGATCTAGACTAGAGGCCTTAATTACCTGGATCAGGTGTGAGAGATTAGGAGGGAGGTACAATACCACAATACCAAGAATGCAAAGAATGGCACAAAAGGGTATAAAAGCCTCACGATATAACAGTATAAAATTATTATTTTTTTGTATCAAATAAAGCTAGTTTTGACAAATGTATTTCCTATTTCATTTCTCACCTCATTTTTTTTTAAACCAAAAGCACTGCATATTTAAAATGCAGCTCTGGAACACATTGATACACTTCAGTTTCTGAATCTGTTTCTCTGATTTTGCTATTTATAGGTTTTCGTTTCAGTAAAATGAACATTTCTCCCAAATTTCAAATTATAAAAATAAAAATAACAAAAAAAGCAGAGCTTTCAGACCTCAAATAATGCAACGAAAACAAGTTCATATTCATAAAGTTTTAAGAGTTCAGAAATCAATATTTGGTGGAATAATCCTGTTGGTTTTTAATCACAGTTTTCGTGAATCTTGGCATCATGTTCTCCTCCACCAGTCTTACACACTGCTTTTGGATAACTTTATGCTGCTTTACTCCTGGTGCAAAAATCCAAGCAGTTCAGTTTGGTGGTTTGATGGTTTGTGATCATCCATCTTCCTCTTGATTATATTCCAGAGGTTTTCAATTCGGTAAAATAAAAATAAAAACTCATCGTTTTTAATGTGGTCTTATTTTTTTTAACAAAAACATAAAACTGTGGGTAACACTAAGGGTAAAAATACGCTTTTTGCATCTCGAAATGCAACGCAAAATTAATGAATGAATTAATTAATTTTTTTAATTAATTATCTTAATTAACTATGGGTGTGGTTAATTTTGGGCGTAATGTTAAATAAAAAACAATCAGTGTGCCAGTCATCATTCCCTTTTTTGTGCATCTCAGCAGAGGATACTGATCTGTGCGTTCACGCTGTGAAGATACACCAGCAGCTCATTTAAGGAAACAGCAATGTTATCTATCTATTCATCCATCCATCCATCCATCTATTTATTAGGGGTGAAACAGTACAAAAAACTCACAGTTCGGTTACCACCTCAGTATAAACCCCACAGTCTGGTAAGTTTTTAGTATGGTTAGTGGAACAAATTGAGAGAGAGAAAGAGAGAGAGAGAGAGAGAGTGCAACAGAAAGAGGGCATGCGAGAGAGAGATAGAGAGAGAGGACAAGAGAGAGATGGGGCGAGAGAAAGAGGGCACACCCGCGTGAGAAAGAGAGTGCGAGAGAGAGGAGAGAGAGAGAGGGCACACGCGATCCATCTATCTATCTATCGATCTATGTATCTATGTTCACGGAAGCAAGATCTCAGAGTGAGGTTTAAACTCACAAACTAAAGTTTGTTTCCATGTGAAAGGGTTCAACACTACATTTCTGGAGAGAATGAAAAACTGCACAATTGCAGTCAAATTTTCAATAAATTTTAGCTTTTTGCCCGTCACTTTGTCCTAGTTTTAAATTTTGGCCCACTGTGAATTTGACTTTAGAACCCCTGACCTATAGGAATGGACTCTGATGATTGACTGTTGTCTGGGTTTTAATCAGTCAGTGGCGCTTCTGTGTTTTCCACCATCAAAAAACATAGAAACACACCAGAAATTAACCTGAACACACCTCACTTCCAGACCCCCACACCCATCAGTGTAGATATATTACTTTACTCTGTACTACACTATTTTAACAGACTGTTGACGGGGTGTAAGATAGCAATGAGCATCACAACACAACACATCTTTCAGTGCTTTTGTGTTCCCTGACGGCAGGTCTGCAGATCCAGCGCCTGGGGGTCTGGCCCTGCTGCCGATGTGCTGTTGAGATCTGGGGCCTTCCTTCTGTTGGCAAAGACCCAGAGAGCAGCACCCTGCTGAAGCCTCCCAACCATGACAGACAGACAGTAGTGTGTTTAAGTGTGTGTGAGTGTGTGTGTTAGAGTGTGTGAGGGTGTGTGTGTGTGTGAGTGTGTGTGTTAGAGTGTGTGAGGGTGTGTGTGTGTGGGAGTGTGTGCATCGCAGATGCCGTGGAGCAGACGGGGGAGGTGCAGGATGCTGGCATGCTGTCCGTCTGCCCCCACTAATAAAGTCCCTGAGGGACGGTGGGCTCCGAACTCTGGGGGGAGACGTGTGCTGGGGTTTAGAACTCGTATTCAGGAGGATAAACAGCATGAAAGGCTTCTTTTAGCTTCCCTGCGGGGGTCAGAGGTCAGGGGGACGGACAGTGACCTGGGGAGCGGGTCACTGTTAAACCATTTACTGAAATACATGACCTGAAGCATTTTCACCGATTAATGATGGATCTGGGGCTTAGCAATATTGCAGAAAAGGTAGAATTGCTAAATTTTATTTCTATATATTACTATATAATGCACTTAAAATCCTTTAACTTTCCTAAAAATCATCAATTCGCCCTATGATCCGGTGCTCCTTATATATGAATTCTACCTGTCAGGAATTAAGAAGCAAGTAAAGCCAGTTTTCATTGAAGTTTCTCCATCACTAAGGCTGTAGCAGTGTTAGCATTAGCTTTTTCACCGTTCAGAGGTGAGTACATTGGATTGTACTAGCCTAGCCTAGCTAGCATTGCTGGAGCAGCATTAGAATTAGCATTACCTGCTTACCGCATTAAACGCTAGCTCTTTAGCTGTTCAGAGGTGAGTATATATCAGACTGTAGTCTGGGTGTTTACCATGTTAAAATAAGCTATGTAGGATAAACCACTAGCTGAAATCGCACTGGCTTTTCGAAACACTCAAGGTTCCTTAGTGTAGCTTTGTCGGGCAGTTAGCTGCTAATGCTAATGCTCCAGCCTTAGTGCTGGAGAAATTTGTAAATCTAAGCTTAGTGTAAATAAACTGAAGTGCTTTACTCACCCAAATAATCAGTTTTCAGGAGAGAAATGTGTGTAGATTAACATCCAGTGCTCGTCTGAAATGTTTTTTGTTAAGAATTACAGTTTTGTTAACTTAGCTTAGCTAGACCTGCTGATTTAGAAGGAAAACATGGGGACACCCCTGTTCCTTATTACTAGTTATGTGTGAAAACAAACTAGAAAATAGACGTTTATTGATAGTGCACGTGGATTAAAGAGAACAATAAAAATATATAACCACTATCTGACACCAATCTTTACATGTAAACTTTTAAAACCAGACTAAAGGCTTTTAACTCAATTTGAGACTTTGTTCTTTTTTTACTTATTTTATTTCTGCTTTATTATTCTATTTTACTGTTTTACTTCTACTTTACCTGTCATAGATTTATCTAAAACTATTTTTATTGATGCTTACATTTTAATTTGTCTTATTGTTTCTAGTATTTGTTTTTATCCAATAATTTGCTATGTACAGCACCTTTGTTGCGGCTGTTGTTGTTTTTAAAGTGCTCTATAAATAAAGTTGAGTTACTACTGAAAACTATTAACATTTTCAGCACTAAAGCCATTTGGAATCCTATAGGTCAAATATTATTGCAGATATTTTGTCATTTTCAACATGATATTTTATTTTTTTATGCTTTTTTTAAATAAATGAAGACCATTAGGTTTAAAAAGTGTGTTTTACGGTGTGTTAGTTATATATTTTTTGTCTGGTTTTGACCTGACCTAACCTGTCCCAACTCTAACTCTAAATCTTATCATTCTGAGTCTTTACACATTTTTGTTCGTGTTCTGCACATCCTGTACATCTTCATGTTTGATGTACAGGAAGTTTTCCGGCTGGTTTCAGCTCTGAAGACCTTTGTCCTCCTTCCTGCAGACTCACAGTGGAATGCATTTTGGAAACGAGGAGCTCTTGTGAATTATACGTAACATCTCTCTTACTAAACAGCCAGTTAGTTCATTCTGAGGGCAGAAAAACTCACAAATCCACTGTACAGATCCTCCTCTTCAGCTGCCATATGGCGCAGATCTAACTCGATTACATTCCTCTCAGCACAGCGCAGTCAGACTGAATTACAGCTGTGATAAAACTGCAGCCGGAGCTCAGAGAGAATCCACTACAGCGTTTAATCGCTCTGCAAAACATTCATATTTAATCAGGCTTTTTATTTCCTTTCATAAGCAATAGCAGAAACAGCGTTCAGTTAATGTCTGTTTGAAACTTTAATGAATTACCTTTGGGCTTAATGTCTTAATCTGTACAAATGTGCTGACATTTTTAGAGGTTAACCCTTGTGTGGTGTTCATATTTTTGTTACTCGTTTACTTTGTTACTTGTATTTAATTCAGCAAAATTAAGCAATTCTACATTAAAATGCTTTACACATGCTCGCTTCACCTAAATTGCAAGCAATATAAACAGCTTACATGGTTAATATTTGCCCTTTACCTTTCTTATGTTACATTTCTTTTAAAAAGTGCTACTCTTTTTTTATTAGTTTTTTAATAAAATGTAAAAGAAAATGAATTAAACTCAAGATATGAGTAGAAAATTTGTTTAGTTTCAAACTTATAAATGAAGCAATGTTTATTAGCCCTTGGCCAAACATACTGTACGTAATATAAATGTGTGTGTGTGGGGGGGGGGGGTGTACAGTGTGTGTTTATCGAAAATGTGTTTTGATATATGTTTTTCACAAAAAATGAGCCAATGGTAATGAGTTTGAGTTAGAAAAAAAAATTTTTTAGTATCATTTGATGAAAAATGAAAACGGGTCCCACAGACCAGAACACCACACAAGGGTTAATACAGGTTTTATAGTATTTATGTTTTATTTATTTAGAATATTTAAGCATTAAGCTTTATATCTCTATATTTGCTCTGCTGTTATACGGCTTCTGTTTATACTTGTACTCTCATCACCCCAAATTACTATTGCATTATTGTCTTTGTCCCACGTATGTCTATTTGTGTCCTTGTTGTATTGCACATATAGTGTCTCCCAATCTTTTATATTTATAATCTTAGATAGATAAATATATTGTCATTGTGCAGTGTACAAGTACAGAGCCAATGAAATGCAGTTAGCATCCAAACAGAAGTGCAATATATAGTGTTATTTACATAAAGTGCATAGATATAAGTATATATACATAAGTATAAATATATAAATATACAAATACAGAAGTATCTTACATAAATGCAATATGGATGTACAGGGAGCAGCAATACAGTTTAGGTATAAAGTGTAGAGCATGTATACAGATAATATATACATGATAGAAAATTGCAGTGGAATAAATACCAAACTACTGTACAAATGAGAGTATAGTAATATATTGGCAATTAGAAATAAAGTGCAATAATAATACAGAGGGTGCAAAGATGCAGATAGGGAGTGCAATGCTAAAGTGATAAAGTAATCTTATTTTCTGTACTTATAACTACTTGACTTTACTTGACTTGAATATTCATAATAATCTTTAAAATAAAGCTTATTGCAGTTTTATATGGTGTACCAATATTGTATTATCATTATATCATTGTTATAAAATGGTCTTAAAATTATGTTAATATATGTTAATATACGTAATTAATCCTGGGACAATATATCGTCCAAACAAAATCAATTCCCTAGGTGAGACAAAGATGTTCTACAAAGTAAAGATGGTGCATGCATCCCTGTGAATATGAATCACTGTGCCAACTGTTAAGCATGGTGGTGGTTGCATCATACTATAGGGTTGTTCTGCTCTCTGCTGTCAGTGCAACTGGTCCATTACACAAAGTTATAAAGGGTGAACTCAAACCATCAACTAGACATTGGAAACTTTGATACAGTCGGGTGTTGCAACAGGACAATGACCCCAAACACAAAACAAAGAAATAGATGGGAGTAGATACATTTTTAGTATCTTAGTTATATTAGTTACATTTGTAACTGATCTGTTTCAATTATGCCAAGACAAGCAAATAAATATCCAATCAGAACTCTGCCAGAAGCTTTTTATTGGCTACCAAAAAAGCCTGACATATGTGAAACTTGCTCAGGGAATTTAAATATTTTTATTGACACAATAAACTAAATTCTGTAAAAAACAGACAAATGTTGCATGTAGTTAGCACCATGCTAATTGATGCAAGTCACCTACATATGGGGTTATAGATACACCTAGCATGTACAGTATGTTGTATGTGTGTATTGTTTATACTGCTTCTCCATCAGCAGCAGGAGTCCGAGAGAGTCGGGTTCTGTAATGCTACACGGTGATGCTCAGCTGTCTGATGTCACCTGTACTGAAAACATGATTGATGAGTAAAATTTACTTTAAAAAGATTTCACAACTTTCTGCATTTGCTTTTTTAAGTAAATTTAATTTCAGATAAATTTAAGTAAAAATAAAATAAGTAAAGTTTATTAAAAGAAATGATTGATTCAGTAAAAATAAATGAAGTAAAGTTTACTAAAAGAAAGGATTGATTCAGTAAAATAAATGAAGTAAAGTTTACTAAAAGAAAGGATTGATTCAGTAAAAATAAATGAAGTACAGTTTACTAAAAGAAAGGATTGATTCAGTAAAAATAAATGAAGTAAAGTTTATTAAAAGAAAGGATTGATTCAGTAAAATAAATGAAGTAAAGTTTACTAAAAGAAAGGATTGATTCAGTAAAAATAAATGAAGTAAAGTTTACTAAAAGAAAGGATTGATTCAGTAAAAATAAATGAAGTAAAGTTTACTAAAAGAAAGGATTGATTCAGTAAAAATAAATGAAGTAAAGTTTACTAAAAGAAAGGATTGATTCAGTAAAAATAAATGAAGTAAAGTTTATTAAAAGAAAGGATTGATTCAGTAAAAATAAATGAAGTAAAGTTTACTAAAAGAAAGGATTGATTCAGTAAAAATAAATGAAGTAAAGTTTACTGAAAGAAAGGATTGATTCAGTAAAAATAAATGAAGTAAAGTTTACTAAAAGAAAGGATTGATTCAGTAAAAATAAATGAAGTAAAGTTTACTAAAAGAAAGGATTGACTGGAGTTCAGTTCACTTATTTACTATGTGTAACATTTAAGTCTTGAAACTGAGTTGAAGTTACTTAAATTAACTTGAAAAATTAAATTTACTTAAAAAAAGCAAATGCAGAAAGTTGCAAAACTTTTTTAAAGTAAATTTTATGCATCATTTGTTTTTTCAGTGTGTATTGAAGAAGGCATGTGCTAACTACTGTCTTAATGAATGGGTTTTTAGGGTAATTAGGGTGACAATTAGATATAAAATTATATATATTTTTTCCCTTTTTTAACATTTGTATTGATGTTTTGTTTTAATGTCTTTGAAGGAAACAATTCACAGCAGCCTTCTGAACAGAATTACATAAACTCAGGATCACCTCTGGCTACGGGTTGAATGCACCTTGTTCCTCTAGACGAGAGCGTATCATTTACTCTAGTTTAAACAGGGTCATCAGCTTTCACCCATCCTTCTCTCTCTCTCGTCCCCCGGGTGAATCGTACGTTACTGTCCGCTGAGGATGACACCTGTTTGGCACCGTCTCTCAGGATCGTCTGTCTCTCAGGGTTTAGAGCAGCGTTTCAGGGCAGGGTTCGCTCAGCCAGCGTCGGGTTTCAGTCTGAACTCAGGTCATTCTGTGAGTGTGATGAAGCTATCGCGCTGACGCTGGTTATTTTCATCGCCAGGTGAATCTTTAGCCTGATAACCTGAGACAGCACTGCAGGAGCCAACCAGTACAGTGGCGGTACAGCGGGCAGGACTGTTGCATAATAGTTATCATAGAACGAAGATGCACAACAAATTTGTTATTCTTATACAAAACATGTTCATTAGTTGCTAAATGGTAAAACATAAACATGCTAGTTCATGCTTAACTGTGATAGAAGCACAAAAAAACTAATTTAAAAAGTTCTTACATCTCCCTCATCTGCTGACTTGCCACGAGCAGTAGAGAGTACAGATCCCTCCCTCAGAAGAAGTCTACAGGCTAATCCTGCTGTATACTGTCTAAGGTTCTCAACCTGCAGACTGAAATGACTGAAATGATTTCTTTAACTGATCTGGTGTGGAGCTACTTTGAGCCTGGATAACGGTGTAAAAAGCAATTTATTGGGGCAAAATATGCCCCGATGCGGCCTTTGTAAAGAGTGCTGGGCAAAAAGCACACAATTACTGTATCTCAGAAAGCTGCAGGAGAGCGGAGGTGTGCTATTCAACAAAGGTTAGTAATTTTTATCTTGTTTTACTACACCCAAAGTCCATTTTACACCAGAGTTCTCTTTTAACTGTAAACAGAACCACAAACAACTAATTAATTGAAAGTTCTTTCATCTCCCTCATCTGCTGATTTGCCACAGACAGTAGAAAGTACAGATCCATCCCTCAGAAGAAGTCTACAGGCTAATCTTGCTGCATACTGTATAACAGTGTTTTTCAACCACTGTGCCGTGGTTGTAAGGTGTGCCGTGGAAAATTATCTAATTTCCTTAATTGGTGATTACTTGCCACATTGTCAAGTGACAGTGTTTAAAAAGTAATGCATTTTCTTCCGTGTCAGTAGGGGCAGCAGATAGCTAATTGCCTTAATACTCTAAGACAGGAGATGTGACGCAGCTGTAGTGATGAACAAGACAGGTGGACAGTGATGGAGAAGTTTTTGAAAAGGAATAATCCAAGCTCTGAACAGGGCCCGGGACAAAACCCAGACCCAGATGAAGGCTCTAGTACGGGTGGAAGTCAAAAGAAGGCAAAGACAGTGAACTCGAGGCAGTACAGCGAAAGCTATCTTTCATTTGGATTTACTTTCACCGGGGATGCGGCGACACCAACTCCATTGTGCTTGGTGTGTGGCGAAAAGCTAGCTAACAGTGCCATGGTCCCAAGTAAGCTTATACACCATCTCCAAACGAAACATCCGACGCTTCAAAACAAGCAGACGGACTATTTTGTTCGCCTGCTTGAAAACACGGAGAAGCAGGCAACTTTTATGAGAAAAACCACAAAGGTTTGCTGAAATTGTTGCTAAATAAAAAAAAGGCACACTCTGTGGCAGAGGCATTAATACTACCTGCCTGCAAAGCCATTGTTAAAGAGATGCTCGGCTCTGATGCGGTAAAAGAAATAGCGAAAGTCCCTCTCTCGGATAACACAATTGCCAGAAGAATTGATGACATGTCTGCAGACATCGAAAAAGCTGTTTTGGAAAAGATACGCATCGGTGGGAAATTTGCTTTGCAACTTGATGAGTCCACAGATATTAGTGGACATGCTCAACTCCTGGCCAATGTGCGTTTTGTAGATGGAGATGCCATTAGAGAAAACTTTCTATTTTGCAAGACACTGCCACAAAAAAACTACAGGAGAGGAAATTTTTCGGGTCGCAACGGAATATCTTGACCAAGGAGGACTTAAAGCAGCGATGGTCGGGCGCACGAAAGGCTTCGTTAGCAGGGTAAAGGAAAAAAACCCAGATGTTGTTGTTACACACTGTTTTTTGCTCCGGGAGGCTCTCGTTTCCAAGACTTTACCAGCAGACCTAGTTACTGTGTTGGATGATGTGGTGCGCATGGTAAACTTTGTAAAGACACGGCCTGTGAAAAATCGCATATTTGCATCATTGTGTGAGGAAATGGGAGCGGATCATACAACCTTATTGCTCCATACAGAGGTCCGGTGGTTGTCACGTGGCAAGGTGCTGACTCGTGTGTATGAGCTGCGGGAGGAACTTAAAGTGTTTCTAACAAACGAGAGGACTGACTATGCAAAGCTGCTTGCAAGTGATGAGTGGTTGGCGAAGCTGGCATACCTGGCAGATATATTTTGTCATTTGAATGATCTGAACACACGTACGCAAGGCCGAAACGAAAACCTGCTTACAAGCCCAGATAAAATAAATGGATTCCGTTCGAAGGTAAAGCTCTGGCAACAGCATGTGGAACGTGCCAACCTTGACATGTTCCCACTCACCAAGACATGGCAAGATGTCAACACTGCTGCTCTATGTAAAATCATAGGTGAACATTTGAAAATTCTCGAGGAGAAGCTTTCATTTTATTTTTCTTCAATCTTCACAGAATCGCTTGACTGGGTCAGGGACCCATATAGCTCAGCATCAGTTGTTGAGAAGGACTTGACTTTACAGGAGCAAGAGGAACTAACTGAACTGAGACAAGATCGTGGTTTAAAGCTAAGCTTTGCTGACTGCTGCAAATGATTTTCCCATTCTGTCAAACAGAGCTATTTCAACATTACTCCCATTTTCCCACAACATATCTCTGTGAGCTAAGCTTTTCAACCCTGACTGCTATAAAAACTAAAAACAGAGAGAGACTGAGAGCTGTTGATGAAGAGCTTCGTGTGTGTCTGTCTTCAATTCCTCCCAGGATATCAGCATTGTGTTCATCTAAACAGGCCCAGGTTTCCCACTGAGTGAGTATATATGAATTAAGTGACCGTATTGTCCTAATTAGGCTAAAAAGTGTCATTTTATAACATTTTTGGTTGGTGGTGTGCCGTTGGATTTTTGCAATGTAAAAAATGTGCCGTGGCTCAAAAATGGTTGAAAAACACTGCTGTATAAGGTTCTCAACCAGCAGATCAAAATGACCAAAATGGTTTCGTTAAATAATCTAATCTAATGGGTGGGGCTCTGATAGGGGTTTACAGGTGAGGGGTGGAGCCGGATTGGTACTTCTATGCAGGTTTCTTTATTGTGACATCACAATAAGGGAGGAACATCCAAACATATCATAAAAGCATACGATTCCTGATATCAAACTCTTTCAGTTGATCAATTCTTTTAGAAAACGAATGGATGGAAGATGCACAACAAATGTGTTATTCATATACAAAACATGTTCATTAGCTTCACTCCCACATAAAGATAAAGAGATCTCACCAGCTCAATTATTGCCAGTTTCCGTTCCTTTCAGAACGTGCCATTTAAGGGCTCTGTCACTTTAATGCAAATAAGCTGTTGCTGGCCACGCCCAATGCATACGTTCAGCATTTACCACACATTAGTGTTAGCTTGTGCTAAATGTCAAAACATGAACAAGCTTGTTTTAACTGCTATAGAAGCACAAAAACACTAATTAATTGAAAGTTCTTACGTCTCTCACATCTGCTGACTTGCCACGAGCAGTAGAACGAACAGATCCCTCCCTCAGAAGAAGTCTACAGGCTAATCCTGCTGTATACTGTCTAAGGTTCTCAACCAGCAGCCCGAAATGGAAATGTTTAAGCTACTGATTTAGTGGGTAACAGACAATTTTTAGGTAAAATACTATTAAACAAAACTGTGAAAATGTTATACAATGGCGTTTTAGGGCCATTCTTAAAATAATTAAAACAACTGACTTAGAAAAAACTCTTAATATTTAGATAAAAAAGGTACAGTACGGCATTTTGAGAGTAAAATAGAAATATTTTGAGAAATACGTCAAAATATTGCAAAAAAAAGTTGTAATATTTTAAATATATTGCAAGAATAAAGTTGCAATATTTTGAGGAAAAATCGTAACATTGCAAAAATAAAGTCGCAATAATTTGAGAATAAATTTGCATAATATTATAAGAAAAAGGCGCAATATTTTGAGATTAAATTTGCAATATTTCAAGAATAAAATAGCTATATTTTGACAATAAAGTCATAATATTTTGATAATAAAATCTTAATATTGCAAGAATAAAGTCGTAATATTTTTAAATTAAAGTCATAATATTTTTAGATTAAAGTTGCAATATTTTGATAATAAAGTCACAATATTTAAGAATACTGTCCAATGTTTTAAAAATAAAGTTGTAATATTGCAAAAATAAAGCCACAATGTTTCATGAATAATGTTGTAATATTTAAATTTTAAAAGAAAAATATTTTGAGACACATTTGCATTATTTTGGATATTGTACACATGGAACAAATCCAACAATACAACCATTTACAGCGATTCCATTCTGCTTTAGTTTATCTTACGAGTCTTTATGCTATAAAGCGTCTAGGCCTCAGTTGGTTGGGAACACTGAATAAACAACTGTCTGACACCAATATCAGTTTCTTCATATAGAAAAACTGATTAGTCCTGGATTTCCTATAGTTTAAAATATGAATTTAACACCAAATAGGACAATAGACAACAATTTATCAGTGTAAACGTAACACCAAACCCTATAGTGCACCGTTCAGACTGCGGTAACTAAACACCCTCCACTGCCAGTCAGTTTATTATAGCCTCAGGCTTTAATTTAACACCAGAGCTTCAGCTGAATAATATATCCGGCTATTTCTTTACACAGCAGTTTAAAATATATTAATGTCACATAATCTAGAAGTCTAGACAACAAAGTAAACCTACTGTAGCTTAGTCATGCTAATGCTAGTGTTCGGTTGTGCTAATATTTAAAGTTTAATCCTGTAAAAAGACAATTAACACAATTTTCCAATCTTAACCTTTATAAACTCAATCAGCCCAGGTATGACTGGAGTCCAGCGTATGTTTCTTTGTTTCTTTATCATTGTTCTGGCCTGACGCAACAGACCACCCAACTCCTGGTACAAGCAGTCGTCATCTCACGCCTCGACTACTGCAATGCCCTGCTAACTGGCCTCCCGGCCTGCGTAGTAAAACCACTCCAAATGATCCAGAACGCAGCAGCACGTCTGGTCTTCAACCAGCCAAAACGGGCACATGTCACTCCGCTGCTCATTGAGCTCCACTGGCTACCAGTTGATGCTCGTATCAAATTCAAAACTCTTACAATCGCCTACAAGGTGATGACAGAACAGGCTCCTTCCTACCTGCACTCGCTCCTGAAGGCTTACGCTACCTCCCGGCCGCTGCGCTCCTCCAATGAACGTCGCCTCGCTTTACCAAACAAACACTCACACAAAGCAATCCAGACTGTTCTCATACAGAGTTCCCCAATGGTGGAACAAACTACCTTCTACTACCAGATCAGGAGAATCTCTCACTATCTTTAATAAACTCCTGAAGACAGAGCTCTTCAAAGAGCACTTACTCTCCTAACACCTCTAACACACTAACTGCTTCTAACCCCATTTCCTTCTTCCCCTCCTTCACTTCTCTATCCCTTTATTTCCCTTCAACCTCCTTTAAGCCCTATCTAAAAATGGGTTATCTAAATTCCTATTACTTTTGTACTTCATTACTGTAAGTCGCTTTGGACAAAAGCATCTGCCAAATGTAATGTAATGTAATGTAATGTAATGTACAAGGCTAATGTTACTCATAATTAATAGATTAGCACGCTGTAAGCTCAATGCTACCTTCAAGTCTTTTATTTCCAGAAGCTCCTACTTGTGATTTAAGAAGTTGCAAACATATGATTTGTGTTTATATACATTTATTACACATTTACCACCCCTAGGGCCCTATCTTACATTGCCCTATCTGTGCAAGATGCATCATGATATGTAAATCTGATTGCCCACTTAAAACTCTTTATTCACTTTCCCTCCACAGTGCGTGATTGTTGTACACATTCTACAAATGCGATTGTATGAATAAAAGTCTGCCAAAAGTCTATTTTCATGCCTTTTGCTTGTATTGTTTGAATAGCATAGCATTGTGAATATACATGTATTTACACCAATGGGCATGCAATACATTTTTCAGGTAAATTTCTGGTGTCTTGTTTTCTCTATCTTGGCAACAGAAAACACAGGAGTGCCACTGACTGAACACAACCTAGACAGGCGTCAACAGTCAGATGAACATGAATGCATCCCTATTGTTTGGAAACCTACTAGCATTAAAACACACAATCATATTTATAAAATCTGACTAAAAGAAAAGTTTACTTTCTGTCCAATCACAACAGAGATCAAACAACACTGTTACAAAACTGTTAGTAGCTAGTGGGTGGTGTTTGAACAGTACACTAAATAAATCACTTCTGCCACCAACATTTGCATCTAAACTAATTATAAAAATTATAGTATCAATACTTTTAAAAATCAATACAGTATTGCGATACTTCATTATACCAGTATTTTCTTACACCCTTAATGGTGTCTTTCCGCTAAAATCCTCTTTTCTTGTTCTTTGTGAAATACAGTATTCAGAAAAACGAGTAGATCAGGAAAAGCACCGTGTCTACATCAACCCGTGAATTAGTATTCATGGCCCCGCCCATCTCGTCTTGGGACCGCCCACAGACAGAGCTGAAGCCGGGCAGCAACGCCGTCTCGTCAGTTAGGAGCTTAATAACAGCGCTAGGAACAGCATGCAGTTCATTCCTGTGTTATTTGTGCGAATAACACATCAGTGTTTATATACTTTACCCAGTAATTCAGAGCTAAGAAACAAATGGTTAGAATTAGTCTATGGAGGAAAAACACCACCAGCCAAGTACAATTGCGATAAGTAAGTGTTTAGATGTTTAGAACAGTTCTGTTTACACGAGTTAAAAGTAAAAATCCACCCCAGAGTGTGTGTAAGTATCTATAGGTTTAAATAGGATCTCCGGTGGATTTGCCGTTTTACAGAGACTCTAAGGCATTATTGTTGTAAAGTAACGTATAACATTGTAAAGACATTGTTATTAGTGTAAAAATTTCTTTATTTTAAAACCTTTTTACCTGTTGTTTGTCTCACTGCCTCTTAGTGTCGCAGTGCTGTAAGCCAATCAAAGGCGATATGTTTGCTATATGTATGAATATTCATGAGAAAGAGCTGAAATCCTATTGTTTCTCCCCCCCACTCCACAACTGGACTAAAACAGCGTTATACCGAATCACCGGAGCACTTTTTTTTCACAAAAACAGCTCACATAGCTTTCAATCAAATCATCATGTTGGATCAGGCTGGATTCCATTTAGCAGCAGAAAATGAGAAATTTGAAGAGTTTCAGCACATTTTTCTTCTGTAAATCAGAGCTGCAGTGGGCTGACGCTCTGTACTAGAGCTGCACGATACTGTTTTAAAATTACATTGCGATTATTTAACCCTACTGAAGGAATGAGTTCTGAAACATGTTGGTTATGTTTTTGTATCTTTAATAAAAACAGCAAATCTCTTATTTTAGGTCACTTGATTTTATTAACAAGCACCTTGTTGTACAGTGAAGCTCTGCTAGATTACTACCCTACTTTTAGTATATTGCAATATCATATAAAATCTAGGTTTCTGTTAAATTTAAGGTTTCTGAGGTTGGTAAATCTGATTAAATTGCTTTTCCTTTCCTGGGGCGGTCCTGATGAGTGCCAGTTTCATCATCGTAACGTTTCTGTTTCTGTTCTTTTTTAATGTTTTTGACTGTTTTAATGTTTTTGCCAATCAGACAAACGCTTTTATCCACTATGTGAGGGGGACTACAGATAATCCACCCAGCCCTGACCATCTGAAAGGAACTACAGATTTTGAATAACGCAGTAAAAAGTAAGATTAATTTATATGCAGCTGAATTAAAGATAAAAGCCACCAAAAAACTGAAATATTTAGAAGAGTAGTAGAGTAATGAACCATTAATATTTCCTTTGTTACTGTCTGTACTTAGACAATAACTATTGTACTGTAGTTTGCCTAAATAAATGTGATAAAAAAGGATGAATTAAGAAATAAAACAGCACAGTAGTTTGTGTACGCTTAGATGCATTTTTCATTGTTTATATACTTAAAAAATAAAAAGAAGAAAAAGTAAATTTTGTGAGAAAACTGAATCTTGAATCTTAAATCGTGAATCAAGTCGAATCATAAACAAAGTGCATAGTTACAGCCCTAGCATGGTCTACTATCTAGACTATTTGCACATGTATACAGCATTGTAATATCTATATATTCAGTTATATTTTACCTTACATCTACAGCGCAATACCATACGTCTATAATAAAGCAATACTACACGAGAGGGAGTGCTATAAGGTGTTATATTGGCACTGCTGTGCTGCGATTATACCACAGTTCCATTATCGCTGTTTATTGAAAGATTTTAAAGAGTTAAAAAGGAGGAGAGAATAGGATCTGTTTGGTTATAAAAACTCTTCCAGTTAAATTATTTCCATTGCTGCTGTTTGTAGCTGTGCTGTTTGGCTTGTAAGCGCTGCTGCATCGTTGCTAGGTTACCTTTATGTGGCGGAGTAATACAGTAATACATGGAGAGCTTTGGTTACAGTGCATTACCGGCTGATAACGCCACTCATAGAACACCTCTCAGCCAATCCCATTGCAAGGTCAGAACTAACTGTGGTATAATGTAAGTTATTGTGTGTATAATGTTTAAATTAACTGTATATTTTATATTTTATTGTACTTATTCTGCTCTATGTTAATAAATAATGTTCTCTGCTTACAGTGGGAACTTGCAGTCAAGTTTATCACACCCTGTACACCTGTACTGTTTGATGTGACAATAAATCGGATTTATATATGATTTTGATTTGATAGTAGTATATAAGTATAGATATTAGTAGAGTTTCCACAGCTCTGATTCAGACAGTGGCTCATCCCAGACGAGGGGATGTAAAGGAAAGAGGAGGCGGGGCTTCAGCATCTCTCCAGCCCCGAGCTGTGAGGTTGATATGGTACGATGTGTGTTATCCAGGCTGTTTTATTGATTTCTGCTGTTTCCAGACTGTAGGCCATGACTGCTCCCCTGTGCCTCACTGTTTCTATATACTTCATGCTAATGCCTCTCCTGAGAGGAAACACACACACACACACACACAGATACACACACACACACACACACATACACACCGAGCTCCAGCGTAGAGGATACATCATCATCACAACCCTTCCTTCCCCTGTCCGTCACTGTGCAAATACAGTATATTAATACTCCCTATTAGTCACTCTCTATACTGACTGTCCTTTTGTGTCTGTGTTTCTCAATTTTTCAGTTTTAATCAGGGGTGGGCGATATGGCCCTAAAATAATATCACGATATTTCACTTTAGTTTTTTTTTCTTCAAAAATACACTATACACTGCAAAAAATGAATAATAATATTTTATCATTGTATACAATATAATTCTGCACACCCCTAAGTGAGATATTAAAAAATACAACAATTTTATCAGATTTGTAACAGAAGTCAATGATCCAGAATGTCATGATAATAATAATACACTCCAAATATCTCCATATATCCAGGATTAAAGTAAAATAAATGATACTGTACAGATATAATCTCTAGTCTCTAGTAGATATATAATGGGAAATGGGATGGGTGATATGGTACGATATTTTAGGGTATAATATCGTTCACGATATTTAAAAGAAATTACAATATTATTGTGTACAATACGATATGGCTCACGCCTAGTTTTAATAATGGTTTACTACATTTTACAGACAATAATACATATCATATTATGAGACACACTATCAATTAATGTCTATTTTATTGGCTATTTTCATACATAAGGCTCACTTAAAAAAACATTTTTTTTTTAAGTTAAAGGAGTGCTGCATGTTAATCTACACAGATTTCTTTCCTGAAAACTGTTTATTTCAGTGAGTAAAGTGGTTCCACTTTGATTCACGAATATTTTAACATGGTTAGCAGCAGCAGTTAGCTCTAGCACTGGAAAAACAGTAGTACTTCAGCCACTGAGGCAAAGTAACAGCTATTTTTTACTAATTTAATGTGATTTAGACACTTTTTAATCATGTTTTTACTGTTTAGAGATGGTTTATGAAATAAAAAGGTCAATATGCAACATCAAATATTATACACAGGCTACCAATGCAATGGAAAAAAATATATATAAAAAGACAATTAAAACTGTTATTATATTTTAATTGGATTTATTTGCTGCATAGAGTTTATAGTAGAATATTATAGTCTTTTTCTGTGATTTACAGATAGAAAACAGCATTCTTACATTTTTTAATGTTTAATGCTGCTTTAAGTTATTTATTTTAAATATTGTCAAATAAATAATAATAGTTGTTTAACCTTTATTATGTACAAGCTTTAAACATGAACTTTAGTGTAATTTAAGCTAAATTTTTTGTGTCTGCAAGTAAAAAAAGCTTTAAAATACTAAACATTGTACTTTTGTACATATGCTTTTTATATTTATCAATCTATGAGTATCTTTGCGAGTCTGTACCGCACTCTCTCAGTCAAAACGTTCATTAAAAGCACTATATAAAGAAAAGGCTGGGTGTGTTTGGTGTCTGGCTGTATCTGTTGTGTGTCTGTGAGTGTACGTGTGTGTGAGAGTGTGATGGACAGCGTAATTACAGAGCAAATCATCTTCAATTTTCCCCTCCAGCGCGTTAGCATAGCGGCGGGAAGCTACAGCGCACCACAGGAAACAGATCAGCGCCTAAAAGCAGCGCCTTTGTTCTCAGGGCTCCCTGCTCTCAGTTCTTCCCCGAGATTCACAGAAATAAATACATGCAGTAAGAGACGCCAGACAGACAGACACCTACAGCTCCTCCTCACAGAGCAGACAGACAGATCCTCCACTCGCTTCAACAGGCCGGAAGCCTCGGCTCCCCGGAGCTCCTGTTCAGAGGCTTTATCTCTCAGAACAAACCTTTTTAAAGCAGCTCCAAGAAAACAAAACAGGAAAAAACAGGAAAAAACATGTATGAACTGGAAAAGGATGTGTTTCGTGGAAATTTAAACTTTAAATAGACGATGCCGACCATAAAAACAAGACAAGAACAAAGAGACTGCAGTTAATGCAGATTTTGTACATGAACATACAGGGTTTGGACAATGAAACTGAAGCACCTGTCATCATTTTAGTGTGGGATTTTAGGTTTCATGTCTAAATTGGAGCAGCCTGGTGTTCAATCTTCATTAATTACACATTATTGCACCAGTAAGAGCAGAGTGTGAAGGTTCAATTAGCAGGGTAAGAGCACAGTTCTGCTCTAAATGTTGCAATGCACACAACATTATGGGGGACATACCAGAGTTCAAAAGAGGACAAATTGTTGGTGCACGTCTTGCTGGAGCATCTGTGACCAAGACAGCAAGTCTTTGTGATGCATCAAGAGCCACGGTATCCAGGGTAATGTCAGCATACCACCAAGAAGGACCAACCACATCCAACAGGATTAACTGTGGACGCTGTAAGAGGAAGCTGTCTGAAAGGGATGTTCGGGTGCTAACCTGGATTGTATCCAAAAAAACATAAAACCACGGCTGATCAAATCACGCAGAATTCAATGTGCACCTCAACTCTCCTGTTTCCACCAGAACTGTCCGTCACCACAATCAATTATTGTGCTCTAAAACCAGGTGTTTCTGTTTCATTCTCCAACCCCTGTATGTTTGTATCTAGATAGTACACAGTAAATTTGTGTTAAATCAATACCTTTAGCATTATATTAACACTGTTTATATTGCGATATATTCTTTAGAAATAAAAATGGTCAACATAAATCAATGCTCACTTTTATTTGCATATAGCAAAAAAAAAAACATGACATCCCTGTCAAATATAAACCTATAACCTATATCCCTATTACCAATATAAATAACTTTACAACTGTGAATTACAACAGAGGCAGAGCTGATAAATTAAAGAGCTAATAAATTAAAACAAAAGTGCTTTAACCAGAATAAAAAATACAAGAAGCATTCATATACATAAATATATACAATATATACATGATATCCCTGTCAAATAAACAAACCTATAGGCTTTATCAACTATAAATAACTTTACAGTTACAACATAAGCTACAAAAGTGCTTCAGCCAGAATAAGGAAAATATTGTATGTAGTGAAACTGCTTGAGGTGGTGGAACAGATTATTAGTTATATTTACAATTTAAAAATGGATCTAAATAGATAAAAAATTTTAATATGAGTCAACAAAAGTGCCTTTTATCTAAACATGGTCTTATTTAAGGTTCTAAATTTGTTTTCCCATGGAACCTGTTTTGTTTAAAATGACAAAAATTGGTTCAATAATAAATGTAATAAGCAATAAGCAACATTTAATTTTTTATTCTGTATTACTGCTCTACCTCATACCTACAGCTGGTTACTTTCACACTTTGTATTTTCTATCTATCTATCTATCTATCTATCTATCTATCTATCTATCTATCTATCTATCTATCTATCTATCTATCTATCTATCTATCTATCTATCTATCTATCTATCTATCTATCTATCTCTGTCACTTGCACAAGAAGGTTCAGTTTTTTGCTAAACAACCAATTTTCCTGTTTGCAAAAACATAACAATTAAAGTTTGAATTAAAAAATTATGTTTTTCCCATTAAAACTAAACAGGCTTCTCTCTGGGCCGTATTTTAATAGAATGCAGGTATAAAGGCTAATAAAATAATGCCTCCATTAGGCAAGTGTGCATACTAGAATATTAAAAGTGCATTGTCAATTTAATACACTTTATGAAAATACACATCAAATATATTTTCTCTGTATTTCCATAAAATGTAAGCAATGCGTTGGGTTAATGGAAAATATATATAATGCCATTACATGCTGCTTAAAGGCTCTTTAGAATTAAAATGTACACAGTATATGTATCAATATGCAAAGTAGTACATTTTCAATATACTACAAGTATATTAAAAATGATGTAAAAAAAACATACTTAAATTTACTTAAGCTTGCAGAAGAAATACAAAAAAGTACTCAAATCCTAATGCTTTTATGTTGTATTTAAATATAGCTTAATTACAATTGAAATATGCTTAAGTTGCTATAGGTTACTATAAATACGTTGTTTCAAAATAGTACATTTAGTATATATTTATAAGTACATATTTTAATTAAAAAAATATGCATGCTTAAATATATATACTTTTACAACTGTAAAATGGCCAAAATTGGTTCTATAATAAATGTTAAACCAGTTTTACAAGACATTTACTGTATAGGGTTCTGTTTTGTCTAAATAACCAATTTTCCAATTACAGTTTACACTGATAAATGATGTTTTTTACCTTTAAGACTAAACAGGTTTCACTCTGGGTCGTGTTTTAATGGAAGGCAGGTATAAAGGCTAATAAAATAATGCCTCCATTAGGCAAGTGCGCACACTAGAATATTAAAAGTGCATTTTTAATTTAATACACTTTATGATAATATACATCAAATATACTTTCTCTGTATTTCCATAAAATTTATTTTTGTATTTTTTGCAGAAAATATACAAAAAAGAACTCAAATCTTAATGCTTTTATGTTGCATTGAAATATAGTTTAATTACAGTTGAAATATGCTTCAGTTGCTATAGGTTGCTATAAATAAGTTGTTCCAAAATAGTACATTTAGTATATGTTTAAGGACATATTTTAATTTGAAAAAGTATGCATGCTTAAATATATATATTCTTTTACAACGGTAAAATGGTTCAAAATTGGTTCCAAAATAAATGTTTTGAATTATAAAACAGTTTTACAAGACATTTACTATATAGGGTTATGTTCATGCTAAATAACCTTTTTCACCCAATTACAGTTTAAATTGATAAATGATGTTTTTTCCATTAAAAACTAAACAGGTTTCACTCTGGGTCGTGTTTTAAAGGCTAATAAAATAATGGCTCCATTAGGCGAGTGTGCGATCTGGGCATGTGCGATTTGTTCCTAAACGTGTCGTCTATTGTTCCTGAAAAGAGCTTTTCAGGAAAAAAGAGAAGAGCCGCCTCCCAGAGGAATCTCCCACCAGCAGAGAGGAGAGAGCACTTCAAACATCTGCCATCAAACCCCCTCCACATCCAGCCGTGTGTGTCAGTGTGTGTGTGAGGTGAGAGAGTGTGTCGGTGTGAATTAGCTCAGGAATCATCTGAGTGACTATAATATGGCTCAATAAACTGCAGTCACCTGCTGCACATGAAGCCAGGAACACTCCTGAAGCCAGTGTTCTGTCGAAAAGTGCTAATTTGTCAAAACGTGCTACCTAGTAGTATTTAATAAAAAAAAGAAGATAAAAATACCAAAAGAAAAAACACCATATTAAAAACCTTATTAGAAATACTCCCAGCAGAAGTGGTAGGATATGTGGATCTGACTTAATCTGTATCAGGTACATTTAAAAATTATGATCATTATACATAATTAGATTTTTATAATTAGTTTATTATTTTATTTATTTATTTATTTGTAACTACTATTTACAGTTTTTTTTAAACATTCAATTAGGTTGTTTAATGTTCCCAAGAAAAAAAAAAAAAAACATTACAAATAAATAAAATAAATGTCGGTGGCCGTAAAGAAGCACATATCGATGGGTAGCATAATCCGACACAACACCGGTCCTGCTGTAGGGGAAATACAGGATGACAGCAGGATGAGCTCACTGTTCCCTGCTGTAAATTTTATATAGGTGCCCTGAAGCTACTTATGCTAAAAAGGAAACAACAGCTTTCTGACTTCCATGCTGTTCCCGTCATGTGAGCCTGTCAGAATTGTCAGAATTAAATAAAATAAAATAAAATAAAATAAAATAAAATAAAATAAAATAAAATAATGCTGAAAAATTACAGCATTTTTTGGAATATATGGGTATACGGGCTACAGGTGTAGGTGATCTAAAACCCTTTTTATCTGAAGTAAAATAAGTTGTTTAAACTCAAAAAATTTGAGTGTTTGAAATCTCCTACAGAACACTTAATAATTCCAGATCAGTAACAGGAATCAATCCAAATTCTGCAGGTTTGAAAACAGACATAAAAACTAGACAAACATAACAAAACTAAAGGTTTGGAGGACATGAGCTCTTTGATTTGTATTCTTAAACGGCAGGTTTAAGTTCATTTTTACAATCTATTTACAAAATTACATAAAACAAATCTATCTATCTCTTCACAGAGTGAACGAGCCGGTCAGCAGCTCAGTTTCCTCTGCTGAGAAGCGTTGGGCACCTGCCTTTTGCATGTTTGTGTGTTTTAAGCTGCAAAAAGTGTACTGTTCCCGTCGTTATGATAGCAAAGACACACTGACACAACCTAAATCAAGCACTCAGCATCATATCAATATTCCCTGTCATCTCAATAACCTTAGATGTACCATGATATAATGATTTAAACTGTCAAATATTAAATATTAAATATCTATACTTCAGCTGTGAGCATTCTCTGATGTTTTTAGCCTGTTAACATATTATATTCTTTTATGTCTTCTGGTTTATTTAAGCAGTTAAGCTCTTAACTCTATACATTATGGTAGCATGCTTTGAAAAGAAATACAAAAACACACTTTAAGATAATATAATAATTAAATTTATATAATAATAAAAAAAACAAAGACAAAACACAAAATAATGAAATCTTGTGAAAAAAACAGTATTTATCTAATGGTTCATTTTGTCTGGTTTCAGGCAAAATCTTTCATTTCGCTGCATCACTCATTTATTCATTTATTCATGTATTCATTCATTCATATTCTTATGCCCACTGAGCAGAGTGTATGCCCATCATACCACACACACATCAAGGGGCAGTTTAGCTCAGCCAATTCACCCATAAACTGGATTATATTATGTGGTTCAGATACACTGTTAATGAGGGTCACTCTTAATGTAAAGTACCAGTCAAAAGTTTGGACACACCTTCTTATTTAACATTTAATTAATTTATTTATTTTTCTACATAGTAAATGAATATTAAAGTGATCCAGACTATGAAGAAACACATAAGGAATCATGTAGCAACTTAAAAGTGTTAAACAAACCAAAATACTAATGTTACTTTGTGGTTTCTGAAGCTGGTAACTCTAATGAACTTATCCTGTACAACTCTTGCTGTTCTTTTTCTGGCATGGTGCTGATGAGAGCCAGTTTCATCATTATAACATCTTTGATGGTCTTTGCAGTGACTGAACTTAAGGATGTTTTCAAAGTTCTTAAAATTCTTCTTTTTGGATTGATTGACTTTATTCTTTTTTCTTAAAGTCATTTTATTCTTTACTTAGTTGAGTAGTTGTTGCTTCTCATAACCTGGATTAGAACATTACTCAAATATTCACTATTCACTGTATACCTGTAACTCTACCTCTTCACTACTTTACTTTAACTGATGCTCTCAAATGATTCTCACAAACACAGTAACACTATTATTTCATAAATAATTTAAATGTAAAGTTCAATGGGCCCTATTTTAGTGATCTATAGTGATCTGCAGCTTGATTTAGGGCGTGTCAGTGTGTCTTTGCTATCATAACGATGGGAAAAGTACATCTTGCTCAGCTCAAAACTCACAAAAGGCACTTACTAATTCTCTTAATTAATCATGGGTGTATTTTTTGGGGCATATTGCGTGTCACTTGCTTATCATTCTCTTTAAGAATAAGGTGAGCTCTGACTTTGGTGGATTGCTATTGTAATCGTGCAGCTACCTGGACGTGTCCAACAAACGTTTCTCAGCAGAGGAAACTGAGCTGCTGGTTGACGCTGTGAAGGAGCTCCAGCAGCTCATTTACGGGAACAGCAATGTTATTTTATTTACTATTCTGTTTATTGTTGATGTAAAAGTTGTGTTAGTAAAAATCTGGGTATATGTGTGGCGCATGGTGTTGCCAAGATAGCAATGAACGTCTGACTGTTGGCATCTGTCTAGGTTTTATTCAGTCAGTGGAGCTCCTGTGTTTTCTGTGGCCAAGAAAGAGATAACAATACAGCAGAAATGTACCTGAACACACCTCATTTCCAGACCACCACGCCCATCAGTGTAGATATATTCACATGCACTGTAGCTATTTAAACAAGGCAGGTGGCTGAATTATTGCTTTATGTGCATTTCGCCCACCCTCACTGCACAGCCTATTGCAAAAGCTAGTATGTCATCTGTTCTACTCGTGTTCATAAGCCTCCTGTTGACCCAGCTTACCAGCATGTTTGTCATGTTTCTGAGTGTAAACCGATCTCTAACATACACCCCGAATGATAAGGAGTGGCACGGTTACTCATGTCCTCTCAGATTACTCACAGTCTGTACATCAGAGCGACCCCGTGGTCTGTATGTTATAAACCCCCACAGACACACATATCCCTACTTGGTAAGGCAGGGTGAATGATATAACCCTGTGACACGCTCTTCGCTCTTTAACTGGGCTGATTTAATTTAATCTCCGCAGGCCCGTCCCTTTGGGGCGTCCTTATTCGGTTAGCAGTGGCTGCGGCGGCGGCACGGAATTGATTTGCACTGTTAAGCTTACTGCCGGTTCAATAACACACATCGACTATCAGCTCCCCAAACCTCACAGCCACTTTAACTCGCCCACTAACCCACTCTGTCTGAACACAAACACAGAACACCAGCTTTAAAACTCGGTTCTGATGGAACACGGCAGCTTTATTACCTTTAATCAGTAGCCTGTGTGATTTATCTCGCTTTATATGTTTGGACAGTGTTGATAGTATGCAGTATTATAAAGCTCTTTAAGGTCCAACGCTCATTCCTATCTTACACCCCATCAACAGTCCATTTTCACGTCTTGTGCCTTGTCGCGCTGTTGAAATAGAGTCAGGTAAATAGTGTTCAGGTAAATTTCTGGCATTCTTCTATCATGGCAGCGAAAAAGACAGGTGCGCTATTGAACGATTTAAACCCTGACAACAGTCAACAGTCAGCCATCCAAAAGCCATCTTAGCCATGCAGCCATACGTTCTTTACACACACAAATCCAGCTTTTTGTCAACAATAAACAAAATACACAATAAATTTTAAATAAAATAACCTGATGTCACATCTCCACAGCATGAATGCACAGGCCAGTGTCCTCTGCTGAGATGCACAAAAGCACCGCACTGTTAAGATATCAATGCGCCAAAGTCAGAGCTCACCTGCCTCTTAAAGGAAATGACAACTGGCACACTGATTGCTTATGGTTTATTTCACGTTACACCCAAAACAGACCTATGAAAATACCCAAGGGAATAGTACACATCTTAAATCAGGCTGCTTGATCTGCATCTGAATTGGTGTCTCTTCTATAGATCGCTAAAATAGGGCCCTTAGATTTAATGAATCTCAAATATGGAATATATGCTAAATGGAATTCATGTTCAATTAAAAAGCTTTATCCAATATCTATGAGTTGGAACGGTGCATGGAAAATCATATTTTCAGAAAAATTATTATTCAGTGAAGAAGAATAATATAAGAAGAATATAAATTGTTAAATAATCTTCATATAAGATAAACAAAAATATTTAGAGTAAATGCCATATTTTTCGGACTATGCAGTGCACATAAGTCCTTTAATTTTCCCCAAAATCGATATTACACCTTATGTATGAATTTTATCAGTCAGGTATTAAGGAGCGGTGAAGCCACTCCACTGAAGTACAGAGTTATAATGGAGAGTTTTCAGTGAAGTTTCTCCAGCACTAAGGCTGGAACAGCATTAGCATTAGCTGCTAATTGCAGCACTAATGCACAATATAATCATAGGTGAGTATTTCAGACTGTAGTCTGTTTGTTTATCATGTTAAAACAAGCTACATGGGACAAACTGCTAGCTGATGGCGCCCTGAGTTACTCGGGGTGTCTAGCAGGGACGGGCAGCATTTATATCCCGCAAGCACTGCAGTTAGCGGCTAATGCTAATGCTGCTGAACTCTCCCTTATACAGAATACTGGAAATCTAAGCTTACTGTAAATAAACGGAAGCACTTTAATCACCCAAATAAATCTGTGTAGATTAATATCCAGTGCTCATTTTACTTTAAAATATTTTTTTTCTTTTTAATAATTACAGTTTTGTTTACTTAGTTGCTTCCCCCAGTTTCTCCATTAAAAGGGAAACATGGCGACACCCTTGCTCACTTCGATGTACCATCCTTACTAGTGTTTTTATAATGTGCCTCATAATCTGGTGCACATTATAGTTTGATAAATACTGTATTTCTACAGTTATTTAGAGCTGTATGTCCAACAGGAACCCAGCTGTCTTTGAGAAACTGTGTTTAGGTGATGTTTCACACACAGCCCGTATTTATAAACCTGTCTGACGAGGTGTTTGACCAAATTCAGCGACCTGTCAGATTAGGCATCTTCAGCCGGACTGGATCTACAGGCGTATCATATAACTGAAGTTTAGCGTGTGAATGGCAGCGACTGAAACGAGATGTAGGATAGGAGCGAGAAAATGCTGACAGTCAAACACTGAAGAGGAGGCGGCACAAAGCCTGCAGGGCGAACGAGGCCGGCGGTTGGGTCTAGACGGGGAAAGCAGCTCCTCGCTGGTGTTTTTTACACCATAAAAGCTGGGCTTGTATGGGCCAGTCTATTACTGTAGCCTGATTGGCAAATGACTCTTATCTGTGTCGGCTGAGCACCAGCCCGGGAATCTTCTGTGCCTGTTAATAGCTTTATTGAATCGGAACAGCTGACCCCATTAAAGGCAACTGAACATCCTAGACTAAAATCAACACAATGCCCGCCTGTTTTTGTTCTGTGGGCATGTGCACGGTTGAGTGTGCCCCTTTCACCAGCCCTCAATTCAATACTGGCCTCATTATAGACCTGCACAAAACATGAGGCTCAGTATCTCTGTACTGAAGCGATGTACAGCATTAATATTGTCTATATTGTATATTTGCTTGTATTTTTTATATTTAATAATAAAGATACTGTGGTCAGAACCAAGCTCAAGCGTTATAGCACTACTCTTCAGTTATCTTCAGTGTGTACTATTCAACCATTCAACATGAAAAAAAATGGAATAAATCCACCCTGAACACCTACAGCAATAAGATGCTCCTCGACAAATAAATCGATTTTTTGGATATTGGTATAATTACTCAAATATGCCACATAAATACTGCTGTACCCATTAAAACTCTCAATCTTTCAGTTCAGCTCACAGATTTCATATTTATTATATAAATAAAGTTTATTATTATTATTATTATTAGAGTAAATGCCATTTTTTCCGGACTATGCGGTGCACTTAAAGTTCTTTAATTTACACCTTATGTATGAATTTTACCAGTCAGGTATTAAGGAGCAGTGAAGCCACTCTGCTGAACTCTGCTGTACAGCGTTAAGAAGCAAACAGCTAGCCGATGGCGCCCTGGGTTACTCAGGGTGTCTAGCACGGACGGGCAGCATTTATGTCCCGCAGTTAGCGGCTAATGCTAATGCTGCTGCACCCAGCCTTAGTGCTGGGAAAACTCACGCTTATACAGAATACTGGAAATCTAAGCTTACTGTAGATAAACGGAAGCACTTTAATCACCCAAATAAATCTGTGTAGATTAATATCCAGTGCTCATTTTACTTTAAAATATTTTTCTTTTTAATAATTACAGTTTTGTTTGCTTAGTCGCTTCCCAGAGCTTCCCCATTAAAAGGGAAACATGGCGACACCCTTGCTCACTTCGATGTAGCATCCTTACTAGTGTTTTTATAATGTGCCTCATAATCTGGTGCACATTATAGTCTGTATTTCTACAGTTTTTTTAGAGCTGTATGTCCATTTTTTGGATATTGGTATATATTGGTATAATTACTCAAATATGCCACATAAATACTGCTGTACCCTGAATTTTGCAGTTAAGAACGTGTTTTTTTTTAGCTAAAAACAGTTTTACACATGTGTTACATGTATTGTTCCTGGTAGCTTTTATCTTCTTTTCTTAATGGCACTGTAATCTGGCACTTTAGTCCAACCAACTCAAGTAAAAACATAAAGGCTTTTTTTTCAGGCTTTTTTTTCGGCGAACGCTAATGCTGCTGCATCCAGCCTTAGTGCTGGAGAAACTTCACTGAAAACTCACCCAATCTAAGCTTACTGTAAATAAACGGAAGCACTTTACTGACCCAAATAAACAGTGTACAGGAGATAACATCCAGCACTCATTTGATAATAAAAAAATATATCTTTTTTAAGAATTACAGTTTTGTTTATTTAGGCGCTTCCCTCAGCTTCCCTATTAGAAGGGAAACATGGCGACACCCTTGCTCACTTCGATGTAGGTAACCAGGTGCGCCTTATGTATGAAAATAGACCAGAAAAGAGACGTTCATTGATTGTGTGCCTTATAATATAATAATTATCCCTATTATAGTCAGAAAAATACAGAAAATAATAATAATAATAATAATAATAAAAAATATATATTGGACAATTTAATTCTGTGCTGCTTTGTTTAAAAGTTATACTTCTGATGTGAAATTTCAATCAAGCTAACCTGATGCAAACTTTAGAGTAAATACTCTAGTTTCTGCATAAAATCTGCATTTTTAATATGCAACAATGGTAATGCTATACTACCTCTTGAACTGAGACATCCTCCAAAAGGAAACTAGCTGTCTTTGAGCTAGATGCATCCTTTAGCATAAACAAATCACTGTTTTGTCTTGTTTTCGACGACCAACGAACACATCTATAAAGGACAGTTTACTAGATTTAGCGGTCAGCTAACATCATGCTGTCTCTAAATCTGGCCTGCGCATACACTCACACTTTTAACAGCCAGGATGTCACATGTCCCCCCTCTCCTATTGTTTGTCTTTCCCAGGAAACAGGAAGTTCAGCGGCAGGGACTCTGAGTGACCCGGTGGCGGAGGGGAAGACGAGGTTCTCTGATAAAGTTTTAATTCCCTCTTTTCTTTAAAAACAGCATCCAGACAGAGGTTTTAATCAGCAGAACGAGCTCACACTCGCCTCAGAGATTCACCAGCAACCAACGAGCAGCCGGCACGTGACCGACACCTGCCTCACCAATTTTACTGCTGTGCAAATACTTCATTTACCAGCAGCAAGCTTTGCATGAGCTGCTCATAAAAACAACCACCATCAGCCTCATCAGCTTCTCAGGAAGAGCATCTAGAACAGGGGTCACTAATAGGCAGAGCGTGGTCCGGGTTTTATAAATGTAGTATTTCAATTTCTCTTTCTGGTGCGCACCATCTGAATTAGCCTTTCTCTGATTGGCAGAGGAGAGCGTTTGGTGATCTTACAGCACACGTGATTGGTCTGTGAGTTTATTACTGCGCACCAAAAAAAGAAATTAAAAAACTACATTTATAAAACATACTAACAGTAATAATATTATATAAAATGCTGTTTTTAAATAAAACTGATATTCTGGCCAAGTTCAGCAAATATTTCTCCATATATTGTACGATTTTTTCATTCATGTAATTATCATGACAGGCAGGCCTAAATCTAATATAAATAAAATCACATAGAATAAATATAGCATTTTGAGGGTGTTTCCATTTATTATATGATAAATCAATAATGTAATTATTGTGACGGGCCTATTTTTAAAACTATAAATATTGTTGAAATATACTGAATAGTATGTGTAATTTGTTTTTTTTTTCAGTTGTTGACGACATAAAACACTGACAGAACTACTATAGGCTTCTTCAGTAAACAGGATAAAACACTGAATCATAACACAAGTTAAAAATTACGACGGTCCGAACAATATACAAAATAACATAAAAAAGTCCGCACTAATGTAACAGAACTTAAATGAGTGAAGCAGGCTTATGATTTTATCTACATCAGATTCTATCACTGATCAATTAAAGACACATTTCTTTATTTTCCTTACTTTACACCCTTAAATTTTGCAATTCTTCAATAATTCTTTTACTAAAGGCAACAGTTAGAAAGTTAAAAATGCCATAAGAGGGAAAAACAGAGAAATTAGGCGCAAAAGAAAAGAGCAACTGCATTTCATGAAGAGAACAGACTGCCAACTGTGAAGCATGGGGGTGGCTGTATCATGCTCTGAGGCTGTGTTGCAGCCAGTGGCAAAAAATGGACTATAAAACGCCAACAAATCCTGGAAATCAAAGTTATTCCATCTGTGAAAAAGCTACTGCTGAAAAATTATACACAAACATAACTCAAATCAACAATGGACCACCTAAAAACCTAAATTGTGAGGTTGTATCTTGTGAATGAGGTTGAACACTGGCCAACATGCTCATGATAAGATGAAGTGTGAGTTCAATTGAGGCCTTTAACATTCTTTAATCCTTAATCCAAGGAATAAGAGCAAGAGTTTATCATACTAAGTGGACAGTGCAGTGGGTGGTAATGATTGTGACCAGCAACATCTGGCTAGAACTGTCCATGAAGAGTCAAGCAACACTGGCAGAAATCACAGCCACATTTAATGCAGGAAACCGCATTAAGTCATGGGAGACAATACTAGTTCCTAACCCAAGATTATTGGGATTTAAGTGCATAAATACATTCCTATATAAATGTTTGGTCAACTATGGCCAATTTGGCCAATTAACACAATTCAGTTTCAATTTTATCACAGAGAATTTCAATCAGCCAATCCTAATGCTCAGTTTTCTGCAGCTTTTCATGCCATAATAATCAGAAACTGGTACAAATTTCCTGACTCTTTATATTACTGTATAAACCATCATAGATTACTCTAAACATAAAAAACTAAATAATCAATACCCAGTAAACAACATTGTCAGCTTGACAAATCTACAATTCAGAATGTTACTAAATAATAATAATAATAATAATAATAATAATAATAATAATAATAATAATAATAATAATAATAATAATACAGAAGGAACTGTGGAGGTGAAGCTAGACTCTAGAAGACCAAGAAAACTCTCAGAAAGAACAGCTTTTATGATGTTATGCATAAGTTTAACTCAAAAGTAATTAGAGTACCACACTACAGTGAGTAGGTTCACTCTTCAGTGCTGCTTACATGCTAACCTTCATCTTTAGAGAAGAGTCATACAAAGAAAATGTTACCTGGGATCTCATTACAGAACCTTTGCTTTAGAAAAGTATGCTTCTGAACATCTACAGAGGCTAGATAACTGATCAAAATGCAATATACTGTAACTTTCTGCCTACAGTTTGCAAAGAAGAACAAAAAAGAGGGGAAAGATGCACTGCACAAATACATTGGCAAAAAACTAGACAGAATATACGTAAATGAAGTCATAATGCTTATATTAAGCAAAGAATATGGCAAAATATGCAAAACGGGTAAGCAAGTTTTTCTCAGTAGGATTTCTTAAGAAAAAGCAATTGCAATGTCAAAAGATAAGTGAAGTAAGACTTAAATCAAGCAAAAATCATTGTTTTTTTGCCCTCAGATTTGGACACAAGAATAACGTTCTTGAATAACGTGCTTGCTGATTTTTATGCTATTTTGAATCATATTTAAATAACTTAAAATAAGGTGAAAGTAAGACTGACAATAATCTAACACTTAATAATGCTTGGAACTATAACAGTTAATAAAAACCCACAAAAACTACCAAAACTGAAAGACGTCTAGCTACAACATGTGGTTGCAAGGCTGTAAATGACTATATTCAATAACTATACCATAATATGTACATATATACAGTATATTAACATGTTCCGAAATGATCAAAATGTTGTTTAAAGGAAAATATCATTAAGAGAACAAGATCAACTGCATTTCACGAAGAGAACAGCCTGCCAACTGTGAAGCATGGGGGTGGCTGTATCATGCTATGATGGGGTTGTGTTGCAGCCACTGACAAAGAAATGGATTATAAAACAACAAAAGGAAATCCTGGAAGCCAAAGGAAGTTAAACCGTCTGTGAGGAAGTTAGAACCGAAAAGCGGATGGCTTCTACAGCTACAACTGGATTATATAAATATAAACAAATATACCTCAAATCCATAACAGACTACAAAGACTGCTAACAACTTCTTGCTAAAAAGCTGCGAATGAAATGTCATATTCAATACCTATAATATAATATATACAAATATAAAGTATATACAAGTGAAAATAAGACATATACAGCATAATATCTTTTTTTTGGCATAATACTTTTTAGACAGGATTTCTGTTTATTTTCTGATTTAAAAAAAAAAAGAAGAAAATGTTTAAAATGGGCCATACTCTTGTTATGTGGCAAAATACACATGTTTATGTTTCACTCAATATGCTAAATAATACTTTAATACTTTTAATGCTAATGATGATCTCACCATACCATTTTATTACTTTTATTTTTACTCATGTTTACTCATTGTTTTTTAGATAGATAGATAGATAGATAGATAGATAGATAGATAGATAGATAGATAGATAGATAGATAGATAGATAGATAGATAGATAGATATGCATGTATATATATTCATGTTTTGTTTCGTTTCCCTTTTGCTGTCTATTGTTTATTATTATTCTTTATTTCTTTTTTTCCTCCTTTTTTCTTTTTATTACCCTTTTTTGGCAGTGTTTACCCACGTGGTTCTGCACTTTCCTCGTTAGAGACGTTTGTGTGCGATAAGAGGTTTTTGTTCTCATTGTCATTGATCAGCTCAAACTCCACACACACACACACACACACACACACACACACACACACACACACACACACACACACGCACGCGCGGGCGCGCGCTCTCAGCAGTTGGCTACACTTGACAAAGAGATATTGGAGGTCTTACCGTCCCCGCTGAGCTCCAGACCCCCGGTCCTGTCCGCGCGCTCCGTCCGTGTATTGTTTAGCTCTCGCGCTCGGAGTTTCCAGCGCGCGGCGGGTAAACAGCAGCGGTAAACCGGTTATTCCTTACTCCCGTATCTCCCTGTATCACTCCTGCAGCGTCCGGTCCATTCCTCTCTCTCTCTCTCTCTCTCTCTCTCTCTCTGTGTCTCTCCTGTTCTCACATCCCCTCCCACCTCTGCCGCGCGCCCTCGTTGCCAACGCAACGGCAAGCGACGCGTGCAGACAGTGCTGTAACCGCTATAACTCCGCCTGATACGATACTATTACGATAATATATACGATATATTGACAGATAATACTATACAACGATATTTTATTTTTGTAAATTTCTTTTATAATATATATGTATTATTATATATAGTATTATATATTGACACCCAATACTATAAAACTAGAAAAAATACTATACTAAAAATACAAAAAAACTTTAATGGTAAGATCATATATTGACAGATGATTCTATAAAACGATATTTTATTTTAGTGAATTTATAATTCATACTAAACTGGTGGTTTAGCTTTAATGTGTAAGACAATATATCAACAGATAATACTATAAAATGATATTTTATTTTAGTAAATTTCTTTTATAGTATATATATATTGACACATAATACTATAAAACTAGAAAAAATACTATACTAAAAATACAAAAAAATACTATAATACTATAAAAATAGAATTCACACTAAACTGGAGGGTTAACTTGAGTAAGATGATAGATGAGAAGACGATATATTGACAGATAATATTATAGAACGATATTTTATTTTAGTTAATTTATAATTCACACTAAACTGGGGGTTTTAGCTTTAATGGTAAGACAATATATCAGCAGATAATACTATAAAACGATATTTTATTTTAGTAAATTTCTTTTATAGTATATATGTATTATTATATATAGTATTATATATTGACACATAATACTATAAAACTAGAAATATACTATACTAAAAATACAAACAAAAACCTATAAAACTATAAAAATAGAATTCACACTAAACTGGGGGGGGTTAACTTGAGTAAGATGATAGATGAGAAGATGATATATTGACAGATATATTGACAGATAATACTATAAAACAATATTTTATTTTAGTGCATTTATAATTCACACTAAACTGGGGATTTAGCATTAATGGTAAGACGATATATTGACAGATGATACTATAAAACAAAATTTGATTTTAGTAAATTTATAATTCACACTAAACTGCTGGTTTAGCTTTAATGGTGAGTAACTGCTGTAGGTCCTATACTCACTGCTTTAGTTAGTTTGGTCTGGTTCAAATCTGTAAAAATATTTGTAAGCTTAGAGCAGTTTCCAATTGATTTGTTGTGTTTTGGTTCGTTTTCACACAAGGAAAAAACAAAAGTGCACCAAAAATACTGTATGTCACAAGAAGCAACGACAGAGATGCTGTTTTTAATTGTGTGATCAATACACAAGGCTATTATTTGTTTTTACAAAAGGGTTATTCAGGAGATACCATAGAAGAAACCATGTTTGTAATATGGATATAAAGGTTCTTCATACTCACATAAAGTACATATATTTAATAAATAACTATTTTAGCACCTTTGTTTTTCAGCATGTAGGGTTATTTTGAGGGTTTTATGTTTATTTAACTGTGAAAGAAGAGTGTTATGGTGTGTATCCCGAAGCAGAAGGTGAAACATTAACAGCCAGTTGTGGCACAAAAGGCGTCTTTTTGTTAGAATTGCTGTGAGAGAAAATAACACCAAAAACAGAACGGCATCTCTGAAACTCACTGACCTTAATAAACAACACACGCTGTATACTTTACACTGATCTAAAATAATAAACCCTTATTTGCTGCTCTGCATTCTTTTCATTAATGAATCCACAAGAATTCCACATAAAAACTGTCCATCCATCCTATTTCTACAACAAACATTCTCAGAACCACATGAAACAAATCTCCAGTCTAATAAACAATCCTAAAAATAAAGGTGATAAAAGGGACCAATGCATTCAATCAAATTTCAATCATGCAATCAAATTTTCCTTCGATCAATATTTTATCCGTCAACCTATCATAGAGTAGTAAAATCATCTGGGAATGACAAACTGCCTGTAAATACACTTTTAGAAGGAAATATAAGTGATTGTTTAAACCGTTTTGCACATGAGCTACACTTATTAAAAGCGGTCCAACAAAGGGTTCTCAAATCTGTTTTTTGCTCAGTGTGGATCAGATCTGATTTTTTTTTCATGGCTGTGTGAACATGCCAAATCTGTTTGCTTCTAATCAGATTTGAATCACTTTCATATGTGGTCCTAAATCAGATACCTATCCGATCCGTGGACATGCGACATAAATGTGAACGGTCAAATCTGAATTCGTGCATCTTTTTGCTTTTACGCATTAGCATTAGCATTAGCACTACGTGCTCTTGGTGCAGCTGTGCAGCTATAGCTGCAAAAAAAACAGCAAAAGCAAACCACCTGTCCTTTTTTTACCTCCTGGACCTGAGCATGAACTTCAGAGCAGCTGTTTCCTGTTTCTCCACTCCAGCAAAAGATGCTCCACATATGAGCTGCTAACTCATCCCTTTCCCTTTATAAAGCTACGAGTCTCTCGTCTCTCTAAAATGAAGGGTTTTGTTGTTGGTAAAGAAGTAGACGTATAGACTTTATACTGTTCTGAAACTCTTCTTTCCATTTTTTCCACTTATGATAAAAATAGGAAAACCAGAAAACATCTAAATAATATTCTATATTTTTTAACAAACTACTATTTTATTTGACTTTAACCCACAAGAACTCCACCTTAAAGCTGATTGAATTTTATAAACTGTCCTCGGCAGCGGCTCCTTTGTTTGTTTTCCTTTTCATTGGCCTGTATTCAGGTAGCGGCAGAGTCCTTTGTTTGGGCAGAGTCATGGGAAACTCCCAGCCGAACAATAATAATGCCCCGTCAGCTCCAGCCCACCGCCGGCTGATGACAGATAAGAGCGTGTGTTATTGAGAAAGTGCACATATTCCAGTTTTGTGAGCAAATATACCTGAATCAGATGAAGTAAGCAGCGTGAAATCTACACTAAGCAGCTTATTTAATGTAGTATCTACAGCAGTTACAGCAGTGCTGAGCAGATTTAAGCCGTACTGCAGTTATACAGCAGGGTCTGGCGTGAACATATTGCTCGGGGGGGTCTGAAACGGGCGAGGGGTAACAGTGCTGTCTGCTCCGGCTCTGTGATTTCACCCTTCAGTGAGTCTGGGACAGTGATGCTCTGCGTCTGCTCCCCCTCCAACATCAATAACCATCGGCCTGATTACGGAGGAATCGGTTCAACTGAGAAAAAAGTTCTTCTACTCACTTCATCGCCCACGAAGACTTTGACCCTTCAAAAAGGGGTAAAATAATAGTTTGGAGGGTCAAAACATTTCTATACAGCTCACAGTTTCTCTGATTTTGCTATTTATAGGTTTATGTTTGAGTAAAATTAACATTTCTCCCAAATTCCTAATAAAAATATTCTAATTTAAAGCATTTATTTGCAGAAAATGAGAAATGACTGAAATAACAAAAAAGAAGATGCAGAGCTTTCAGACCTCAAATAATGCAAAGAAAACAAGTTCATATTCATAAAGTTTTAAGAGTTCAGAAATCAATATTTGGTGGAATAACCCTGGTTTTTTTTATCACAGTTTTCATGCATCTTGGCATCATGTTCTCCTCCACCAGTCTTACACACTGCTTTTGGATACCTTTATGCTGCTTTACTCCTGGTGTAAAAATTCAAGCAGTTCAGTTTGGTGGTTTGATGGTTTGTGATCATCCATCTTCCTCTTGATTATATTCCAGAGGTTTTTAATTTGGTAAAATCAAGGAAAGTCATCATTTTAAAGTGGTGTCTTATTATTTTTTTCTAGAGCTGTACATCCTTATAACTTATAATATTAAATATTACAATACAATACATTAACAGTGTTCATGACTGAACGATTCTTATAATGTAATTTAAAACACCACCATATATAAGTGCACCATATCATAAATATTGGCCATAGCCGGTACAACCACATTTGGAATGGCCTTAAAAAGAAGAAGGTCATCACTGGTGTACTGATAACTAAGGATGTTTTACTATGACTAACATTAATACAGAAAATATTTTAAAATGAAACTCACTTTGTCGTCCAAGGATCACAGAGTATATAGGCCCTTCCAGGGTTCAGATTATGGGTCTGACCACCTTAAAAAAAAACTTTTCCAAAAAAACAGTAGTTTGAAGGGTCAAAAATGTTTTTTAGAATATCCTTCTAACCTATAATATTAAACATTACAATAGATTAACCGTGTTTATGACTGAAAGATTCTTATAATAAATGACATTACAATTTCAAACACCACTTATGTGGACCAGACCATTACTTGTTAGTAACCATTCCTCTTATCTGCCTACTGCACTTATACACTCCCCTCTAAAAGTATTGGAACAGTAAGGTAAATCCCTTTATTTCGGCTGGAGAAAAACATTTGAGTTTAACATTAAACAGAGCCATTGGAGCACAAATATTGGCCGTAAGATGTACAACCATTTAGAATGTCCTCAAGAAGAAAGTCATCACTGGTGTACTAATGATTAATGATGTTTGTATTACAACTAACATTAATAAAGGAAATAAAGGAAAAGAAATAAAAGAAAAGATGAACTTACGCACTGGATTAGAAACAGACATGGTAAGAATAGTAAATGTATGTAAAAGTGTATTTGCAATCCCGATAGTAATCACTGTATTTTAAAAAGAAATTGTAATCTTATTATTGATTTTTGCACTGTACTTTCCCACTGGTGCTCTCATGAAGCTGAAAACTAAATTGATCCTAGTGTAAAACCTTCCCAGAATCCCAAATATCCATATGAATCCACATGAATTCACTTTTAAAAGAAAACCTGAGTGAGTGTTTAAACTGTTTTGCAGATGAGCTACACTCTCCACTCATGGAAAAATGGTGCAACAAAAGGGACTTTGAGTCACGACATAGAAGAAATACTTGTGGTTCCATAAAGACTCAAATAACTCTAAAAACTCATGTGCAGTATCTTCAAAACAATATCGTCACACAATACCAAAAAAGAAACACCATTAACATAGTCCAAAGAGTAAAATATTGTTTAAAAATGGCATTAATCATTTGGAAAGATATTATGAGATTATGAGATCGTTTAAAATCACTTTCTTTCATTTTCAAGTGAAAGTGTCATATTATTGGCTGTAATGATTTTCTTTCTTGTTTTTTTTTTATAAAACTGAAAGCCTGGAAGAGTATCTAATTCACTTCTAAACAAGAAATATTATTATAATACTATTTTTTTTGCAGGGTGTACCTAAATTCCCACATTAACCCTTAAAAACACAGACTCATTTCTGAATATTACCAGCGAATTGAACCTGCCGAGCAGCTTAATTATGTTTTTTTCCTATTGTGTCAAGTGACACAACAACAATTTCATAACGCATTGTTTTTTAACATTGTCTTCCAGAAATTGTGTCAGAATTAGCTATATGTGGAAGAACCAACCAAGGCAGTTTTGATGCAAATGCAAGCAAATCAAAACAATATCGTCACACAATGCCAAAAAAGAAACACCATTAGAGCAGTATTAGCATTAGCCGCTAACTGTGTGCTAAGCGCTAACTCTTTAGCCATTCAGAGGTGACTATTATTGGCCTGTAGGCGGCTGCTAACCCTGGCTAGCACTGCTGGAGCAGCATTAGCAAAACCTGGAAGAGTATCTAATTCACTTCTAAACAAGAAATATTATTATAATACTATTACATTTAAGATGATTTTTACTGGCCAAAATATTAGTTAGTGTAGGACAACCAAAAAACAGAATTTTAATTTAATTTAAAGTAATATTAATGTTGGACCATACACTTCTATTGATCTGTTCATCATGAATTGTTCATACAGTGTAAACAACAGCTGTTTGCTGGCTGTTTTCATGTGGTGTTAAAATGTTATGAAGTTTTAATGTGACAGCAGTGACATACTGTTTAATTTCAGCAGTAATAATGAGAATAATAGAGCAGAGCCTTCAGGGCGAGTGTAGAAATGTCCTACATGATGGAGACGAAGATGGAGAACAATGGAAAAGCGCTACAGCTGTGAGAGAGCTTTTTCCCTAAAAGGCAAAAAAACGGCAGAAAAGAGAGAGAGAGAGAGGAAAAGAGAGAGAGAGAGAGAGGGATGGGGAAGGAAGGGAGTGTCGGAGCTCTGGGACTCTACAGCTTTCAGAACAATGGAAAAGTGCCTGAAATCATTAAATCCACGTCTGCTGGGAAAAAAACAAGGAATAGAAAAAGAAAAGCACCTTTGTTGTACATCAGTTAAACCCACCTACAGCAGGGGGGTAATTATAGAACATTTTGTACATTATAATACAGTCTAAATTATGTGTTAAACAAAAGCACACCATCAGATAAAAGGCCCAAAATGGATATTTTATAGCTCTTTTTGTAGGATCATCGTGTTTTAAGTGTACATGCAAGTGTACCAACAGGGTGACTTTAAATGCAGTCAATCCTTATTTCTTCAAAACATTAACTTTATATGATACAATAAACTGTATTTTTTGTATTTTTTGTATTTTTCGCACTATAAGACATACTCCTTAAGGTGCTCCCTATGTATGAATTCTACCATTCAGGTATTATTAAGAGCAGTAAAACCACTCCACTGAAGTACAGAGTTATAAGGGTGAGTTTTCAGTAAAGTTTCTCCAGCACTAAGGCTGGAGCAGTACTAGTATTAGTCACTAACCATGTGCTAAGTGCCAGATCTCTTTAGCCATTCAGAGGTGAGTATTATCAGAATGTAGTCTGCTGCTAACCCCAGATAGCAATGCTGTAGCAGCATTAGCATTTCCTGCTAACCATGCTAGACACTAGTGAGTATATCGGACTGTAGTTTGTGTTTATAATGTGTTGAAACAAGCTACGCAGAAAGAACCGCTAGCTAATATAACCCTGGCTTACAGGAACACTCAGGGTTTCTCAGTGTAGCCCTGTCGGGCGGCATTTACTAGTACTAACCGTGGCTATTGCTGGTCGTTAGCCGCTAATGCTAATGCTGCTGCACACATTATTTTAGTAGTAAAAACAGTTCCTTTGATTTTACCAAATTAAAATCCTCTGGAATATAATCAAGAGGAAGATAGATGATCACAAGCCAACAAACCAAGCCAGGAGTGGCAAAAAGTTATCCAAAAGCAGTGTGTAAGACTGGTGGAGGAGAACATGATACCAAGATGCATGACAAAAACGGTGATTAAAAACCACCAGGGTTATTCCACCAAATATTGATTTCTGAACTCTTAAATCTTTATAAATATGAACTTGTTTTCTTTGCATTATTTGAGGTCTAAAAAATCTGCACAAATCGACATTAACACACAAATGTGCTTCACCAGTAGTTACACAGTTATTACAGGAGTTGTTAATGTGTAACTACACAGTTATTAAAGACAATTATTATAATAAAGTGGGACCAGAGATCTACACATCAGGTGCTGTTTACACCTTTACAGATCAGATTTCTAAAGTAATAAATATAATATTGAAGTTACAGAATAATAATTGCATATAAATGATATATAAATGGATATATGACTCTGAGAATCATTAAAACAACTGATAAAGTAAGTTATTATAAGATAAATAAGTGTATTAATTAAGACGAGCTGCTCAAATACACTCTGGTTGTTGCCAGATTGATGATAACTATAAACACGGAGCAGATTTCCTGAAGCTAGAACTAAAAGAGTTGACATGAGGATTTAACCCCCCCCCCCCGCCCCTTTATCCCGTCCCATCCCCCACTAACTGGGATTTCTGGAAGACTGTCATTAGTCCTCCTCCTCCTCCTCCTGCAGGGCCATGTGTGCAGTGAGCATCTCAGGGCCCCCAAATCTCCTCTTGGCCTCCGGTACTCTGGGGATTACGGCGGCCGCTCGTTTCCGCAGTGTCCGGGCCACTGATGCTCTGATTTTGCATGTATTTACATGTAAATGCTGCTGCAGGAGAGCAGGCGGTGGTCGGGGCTCGGGGTCAGTGATCGTTATTAAAAGAGAAATTTAATAAGTGGTAGGGATGAGCTGTGGCATTAAAGAGTCCCATATTGTTTCTAAAACAAGAGGAAGATGGATGATCACAAGCCATCAAACCAAGCTGAACTGCTATAATTGTTGCACCAGGAGAAAAGCAGCATAAAGTTATCCAAAAGCAGTATGTAAGACTGGTGGAGGAAGAGAACATGATGCCAATATAAACTTGTTTTCTTTGCATTATTTGAGGTCTGAAAGCTCTGCATCTTTTTTTTATTTCAGCCATTTCCAATTTTCTGCTAATAAATGCTCTAAATGAGAATATTTTTATTAGGAATTTGGGAGAAATGTTGTCTGTAGTTAAAATAAAAACAACAATGTTCATTTTACTCAAACATAAACCTATAAATAGCAAAATCAGAGAAACTGATTCAGAAACTGAAGTGCTCTCTTATTTTTTTTTTTTAAAGCTGTATATATAAAAATTGAGATGAGCTTTAATGGTTTTATAGGGAAAATAATTTACCAAAATTCCAAAATGAGTGAAGTGAAACCTAATTAAAACCACAAATTTGCTCACAAAAGTTGAAATAACTTGACTGGTGAAGTGTTGGTGCTTATTTAGATTTAAATGATTAAAAAAACTTAAATTATAGGTAAGACTTATTAAGCAAAAAAAAAAAAAAAAAAAGAGATAAATTAGAGGGTTTTTTTGCAGTGTGTGCCTGAATTTTCACATTAACTCATAAGAACACATATTATTATTATATATATTATAAATATTAACACCGAATTGAAGCTGGTGAGCAGCTTATTATTTTTTTTCCTATTGTGTCAAGTGACACAATATTACTTTCAAAACGCGTGGTTTTCTATCATTTTCTTTTAGAAAAGGTGTGAGAATTAGTTATATGTGTAAGAACCAACCAAGGTAGTTTTGATGCAAGCAGTTTTATTTAGTCCAAAAACACAAGGCAGATCGTAGTCCAAAAATCAAGCAGAGTTCAACACCAGGAATAAATCACAAGGCACAAATCATAGTAGATAAATATATATATGTATATATATATATATATATATATATATATATATATATATATATATATATATATATATATATATTAAGGTGCAGTATGTAACGTTAACCATTTCATTTAAGTGTTTATTTTACATCGGGTACAGCTTCTTCCCCAGAGCTGTAGCACTTCTCAACCACAGTGGACAAACTATGAGTCTCCAAACCTGGTAGAACTGTATTGACTGGACTTTACTTTTAATCTTTTGCTTTAATATCTTTAATATTAATATACAATGTAGAAAAACAAAAAAAAGAAAGAAAGAACGAAAGAAAAGCTTGATTGAATGAGAAGGTGTGTCCAAACTTGCTGCTTGCTCCATTGGTCCCCTTTCCTGGTTTACTGTTATTCCACATCCGGCTCTTATTAAACAGTGGGTGTGATCTGATAGCTGGGGGGGTGAACATCCAGTAGATCATATCTGAGTTGTATCATGACAAACTGTGTAATGTATTTTCCTGTAATGTGGTTTATTTGCCCTCCAGTTCACATTAATCCATTACCAGCAGTACTAAAGCAGGTTATTAGCATTTTGATTAAAAGCAGCGAATCAGATCTGAGAGGGGGATCGACTGTCCTTCTTACTCTTCCTTTTGCTCAGAATTATTATTTTAAAAAAAAATTCATTCATCACATAATTAACCTACCATTCACTTTACAACAATCAGCCATGACATTAAAACCACCTCTAACAGATCTGATCTGATAAAGCAGGAACTCATCAGATGTCCTGCACCCAGATGATAGATTATTTTATATAGCAGATTTTAAATAGTAGATTTCTGTATTGTGAGAGGTGGACACTAGGGGCACTAGAGGTGTGCGATATGGCCTTAAATTGATATCACTTTATTTTAAAGTATTTTCACAAGTACAAACTTTTGCCACATGAAAAAAAAAAACTTAAAACATATATTTCATTAAATTTGAGGATAAACTACTGGATCAAAAATAAATATAAACGTTTTATTTCATGTTTAAACTTTCAGAACTTTTCAAACATTTAACAGAAACAAAGAAAATCTGTAACTTACAAAAATATATATAGTAATATGGTAATTATTAGTAATGCTAATATGTAGACATACATGCTGGTAATTATATTTATTTTAAACAAAGCAAGAGTAAACAAGAAAGTAAACCCGAAAACAAACACGGGTAACGAAAAACCAACCAAACAAACAAAACTAAAGAAAACTACATTGACTAAACATGACTAAGAAAACAATAAACAGAAAAAACATGAACAGACAAGGAGCACAAATAACTTAAAAGCACACATTTAATACAAAAGACCAGATAAAGAATACTGAAACAAAAGGGGCGTATATTTACACTAAGAGACTGGAAACACCAAGGTCAGATAACGAGGAGGCGGGGTTACAAACAGTACAGGAAGTACAGTTGGGAACACTGATTAGAACACAGAGCCATGTGCTAAAAGAGCACATGGGGAAGAAAACAAACAAGTTTGGGAAAAGACAAAAGCAGGACAAAAAAGGTAAGAAAACATAAAATACATAAAGGTGTGACACAAAGGATGACATAAACTGCAGATCATTTTGTTCTTTTTTTACAATAAAATGTTTTTTATCTACCATCTGAATGAAACACTAAGACAATTAAATAATGAAAGAACATTTTTTAACTGGACTTTATAGTGGTAAATTTAGAACCAGTAAAATAATAATAATAATAATAATAATAATAATAATAATAATAATAATAATAATAATAATAATAATAATAATAATAATAATATATTAGGCTGTGAGGGAAGGTAACCAAAGGTAAGTTGAAGTTCTGTGTATCTGATTTCTTCATTACAGTAAATAAAATTACTGATCACTTTAATTCCAGCTTTCCAGCCCAAAGCCAAGCTTATTCTACACTGACATCTAGTGGAATATCAGCACTCTGCATGTGAATAATGCTGCTGCTCCTGTATTTAACAACACTGAGGATCTTCAGGCTCTTTACAGAATAACAGAGACACTATCTCTCTTCTATACTCTATAAATTAAAATACTACTACCCAGTAACACTTTAAAATAAGGCTTATAATTAACAGTAGTTACAACTTTTTTTAACATTATTAATTGGTATTAAATTAATCTCTCAATTAAGTATTAATTGACACTAATAAAGACAATATTAAACATTACAAATGTTTTAACATTCAAATTCAAAATGCGAGCTTCATAATTTTGTAATTATAATGTTTTTTTTTCTTGCTTGCTTTTGTTGCATTTTATTACATTGAGCAAAAAAATGCATCTCAAAAAATAGAATATAATTGAAAAGTTACTTTATTTCAGTAATTCAGTTGAAAATGTAAAACTGAATATACTAAAATATATACTATATAGATGTATTACACACAGAGTGATCTATTTTAAGTGTTTATTTATTTTATTGTTAATGATTATGAAGTTTACAGCCAATGAAAACCCAAAAATCAGTGTCTCAGAAAATTAGAAGAAAATTATATAAGACCAATTGGTATTTTTGTCAGTGCAGTTTTGTTTTCCCACAAAATCTTACAGCACTTCATGCTTCTCTCTGCTGCTGACAACTTTTATGCAGATGGATTATGGATTTCATTTTCCAGCAGGACTTGGCACACTGCCCACACTGCCAAAAGTACCAGTTGGTCTTATATAATATTCTAATTTTCTGAGACACTGATTTTTGGATTTTCATTGGCTGTAAGCCATAATCATCAACAACATTAAAAGAAATAAACGCTTAAAATAGATCAGTTTTTTTTTTAATATTACTTTTATTTTTTTTATTTAATTTTAATGTTTTGTATTTTCATTCTTGTTCTTAGTTCTATTACTCATTTAATCACTTATCATTTTTAATATTTTACTTTACTTTTACTATTATCTATTTACTTATTTTAGATTTTATAATTGTTTTTATTTTTATGTCAAATTAGTTTTTTTTTTTGTTTTTATGGTATTTTAGAATTTTCTGTTTTACATATATATTTTTATTAAATGTTGATTTAAAATGCGTACTTTTTGGGTTTTCATTGGCTTTATCCATAGTCAATAATCAACAAGAAAATAAATAAACACTTAAAATAGATCACTCTGTGTTTAATACATCTATATAATATATGAGTTTTTTTATATATATATTTTTTTTTTATTTATTATTACTTTTATTTTTTATTTCATTTTAATGTTTTGTATTTTCATTCTTGTTCTTAGTTCTATTACTCATTTAATCACTTATCATTTTTAATATTTTACTTTACTTTTACTATTATCTGTTTACTTATTTTAGATTTTATAATTGTTTTTATTTTTATGTCAAATTTGTTTTTTTTTTTGTTGTTTTTTTATGGTATTTTAGAATTTTCTGTTTTGCATATATATTTTTTTTTATTTCTTATTATTTGTAAATTATCATTAAATGTGTTCAATCCCTTTGATGTTATAAAGGCTTGGCAACATTGTAAATGAGGGTCAACCTCAATGTTTCTTCCCGAGTGAAAATAAAGGTTGATTGATTGATTGATTGATTGAGTTTCACATTTTAAACTGAATTACTGAAATAAAGTAACTTTTCAGTGATATTCTAATCTTAGTATATTAAACATTCCATACAAAAAACTTGCTTTGCCTTGTTTTTACACCGTAAATCACTGAAGTATGATATAAGTAAAATCTGTGTTTCCCCTTTAACTCCATCACACCTAACCTGCTTTAATCAGAGAGAAAAACCAGAGAAAAAAAAATCAAAGACTCAAATCGTTCCAGCTCACAGATTCAGACACAACATGTGACTCAATCACAAAGCACTGGCTGGAAGAGCAGCTCCCTGATGTGCTCATCCAACTCACCCCCCATCCACCCCAAATCCACCCCAAACACCCATACACTCCCACCCAGACCTGCTTTAATCCCTAACAAAACACTACAGCGGAAGGAGATACATACTATAAAACACTGGCAATGTTTTATCATTTATTATGTTATATTTAGCCTAATTTATTTTTTTATGTATAAAATACACAAATTTAAACAACTTTATATAAGTAAATTTATAATAAAAATGACATAAAATAATAATTAAATGATCACAGATTCTGTACACAGATGATTACAGATTCTCTATTTATTTGTTTTTATGTAGCATTAAACAAATATATATCACTTTTACACAATCATTTTCCATAAAGCAGCATGAAGTTATCCAAAAGCAGTGTGTAAGACTGGTGGAGGAGAACATGATGACAAGATGCATGAAAAAAACTGTGATTAAAAACCAACCAGGGTTATTCCTCCAAATGTTGATTTCTGTTTTCTTTGCATTATTTGAGGTCTGAAAGTTCTGTATATTTTTGTCATTTCAGACATTTCTCATTTTCTGCAAATAAATGCTCTAAATGAGAATATTTTTATTTGGAATTTGGGAGAAATGTTGTCTGTAGTTTATAAAATAAAACAACAATGTTCATTTAACTCAAACATAAACCTATAAATAGCATATATATAATGTATGATACATAATAATAATAATAATAATAATAATAATAATAATAATAATAATAATAATAATAATAATAATAATAATATATATATAATAACATATATACAGTACCTAAAGAAAGTAAGGAACATGAGGTATTTTATACTCTTTAAATATTTAGTTACACATTGAAATATTTCATGTTTCACCAAACGGAGGAGCACAAGTTTCAGTTTCAGATCAGACTCCTATAAGGAGGGGTTGTGCTGAAATATGAATATATGTGAAATATGGAAAAGCTGTAGTATCAGCAGTCTGTTCACTTATAGAAGCATATGTTAGCGTTCGCCTCAGTTCTGCTAATTAATGTAATTTTAAAGGCATTTTCAATTACTGACACCTCAGCCTGAGGCACAGACTATTATTACTGACTGTAATATAGAGCAGAGCTTCAGGCCGTACATGTCAAATCAGTACATACGCCTGATATCATCTCAGACACCGGCTGTTAAACTGCACTGTAAAGATTCACTGCACTATTTTATGAAATAAAGACGTTAATATAACTGGAATACTGCAAATACTTAAATTTAGAATCAGAAAAGCTGATAAAATCAAGCTTACCAAAAGAAATACAAACTTTTTAGTAAAGTATTATTAAAATTGTGTATTTAACAATTAATATCAATTGCAAAAAGTAAGAAATTAAACACACAAATTGCTGATTTAGTTAGGGCAATTGTCCCACCTATTCACCTGCTACTCAGCTTTATATACCCATCACTAGTGATGCACCAACACCAGGAGGATAAAGACTAGCACACGCCTCCTCCGACACATGTGAAGTCAGACTCCGCCTCTTTTTGAACTGCTGCTGATGATGCTGTAGCATTACCGAGTAGCATCACAGCGCTAACGCTCGGAGCAAAGCGTAGCAACTCGGTTCTGATACATCAGCTCACAGACGCAGCCTTGTGCTGATCCACATCACCCTAGAAGTGATGAGGGGAAAGAAGAGCACCATCTACTGTACCCACCCAGAGAGAGCAAGATCTATTGTACTCTCTCAGGGCTCCGAAAGCTGATGGCAAGCTGCATGACAGGGATTCGAACCAGCGATCTCCCTGATCATAGTGGCAGTGCTTAGTGTGTTTCCTTCTTAACACTGAAATAAAATATATTTACTGTAATTGTAATTGTTTTAAATTGCATCGTTTGTACCTACAAAAATGAGGATTATTATTAATGCATGGACAAAAATCACAGCAGTAAATTTATTATATTAGGTGGCACTGCTGCTAAGATTAAATTTGCCTTTTTAAATAAAAAAAAGTATTTGATTCTTCTTTTATGATGAATGGACTAAAATAAATGCTAAAAAATGTCTTGTTTTTTTTTTACTTTGACTTTTACTGAAAGTTATAAATAATATTTCCTTCTTGCATAAAATTGCCATTTAGACAGTCTTTTTTTAAACCAAATTACCAACAGTATAATATTAAATCAGTTGTAAATTCAGCTATACAGATGGTAAGATTTATACAGAACACAATTTACAATTTTGCACGTTTTTTAATAATGTGGAAATGCTGTACATTAATCCCTGTCAAGATTTAATGATAAATAAATGTCACGTCCTGGTCTTGTCTCATGTCTCTGTGTGTTTTCCCCACGTGACCTGTGCTCCTCTGTGTCTCCAGTCTCAGTAGTTTTCCACCACATGTCTCATTTGTAGCTCCGCCCCTTCCCCAGGTGTTTCCTATTCTAGTGTGTTTCCTGTTTGGTTAAATAGATCCCCTGTAACACTTGTCCCTCGTCGGTCTTTGCACCTTCCTCTGTTGTTTTGTCGCTCCTCGTTACTCTTGTTTATTCTAGTGTGAACGCAGCAGCACGTCTGGTCTTCAACCAGCCAAAACGGGCACATGTCACCCCGCTGCTCATTGAGCTCCACTGGCTACCAGTTGATGCTCGCATCAAATTCAAAGCTCTTACAATCGCCTACAAGGTGATGACAGTACAGGCTCCTTCCTACCTGCACTCGCTCCTGAAGGCTTACGCTACCTCCCGGCCGCTGCGCTCCTCCAATGAACGTCGCCTCGCTTCGCCAAACAAACACTCACACAAAGCAATCCAGACTGTTCTCATACAGAGTTCCCCAATGGTGGAACAAACTACCTTCTACTACCAGATCAGGAGAATCTCTCGCTATCTTTAATAAACTCCTGAAGACAGAGCTCTTCAAAGAGCACTTACTCTCCTAACACCTCTAACACACTAACTACTTCTAACCTCATTTCCTTCTTCCCCTCCTTCACTCCTCTATCCTATTATTCCCCTTTGACCTCCTTTTATCCCTATCCAAAGATGTTTTACCTTTAAACTTATTTTACATTGTACTCAACTATTGTAAGTCGCTTTGGACAAAAGCGTCTGCCAAATGTAATGTAATGTAATGTAATGTATTCTCCTCATTCCTTGTTCCTTGTTTATATATATTTAGTCTATTTCCTTGTTTATTTCTTAGTTTATTTCTTATATATATACTGTATTTCCCTGCCCTGTTTAGTTGGTTTCTCATTATTATCTCTAGTTGGTTTAGTTTATGTTCTTTAGTTTCTCTCATTTGTTTTGGTTTTTGGTTATATGTTTATGTATTTTCAGTTATTTAGTTTATTCCCCAGTTCCTTATATATATATATATATATATATATATATATATATATATATATATATATATATATATATATATATATATATAATATATATCTCCCTGTTTTATGTTTAAGTGTTTACTTGTTTCTCGTTTCTTTTTTTATTTATATTTATTTATTAAATTATTAATTTCGCCCCACCTGCACTTGCGTCTGTCTCCTCGTCTCCCTGCCTGGGTCACCCGTGACAATAAATCAATAGAATTAATCAAAAATTACTATTTCTTAAGGACAAAATACATGACTTTCATTGAAACATACAAAACTATGGAAAAAAAGATCATAATCTAAATATGATCAGAAAAACAAACAGAATAAAAGCCTTAATTACAGGTAGACACACTCACTGATCGTCCAAATAAACATAATGTCAGTGGTCAGTGAGTGCCTATATGTAATTAATTCTATATAACATTAGAATAAAATCACTTTTCATTTGATTTGGGTTTAGTATTCTAATGTTATACAGAGTTAATTACAGGTAGACGCTCTATTCTTACTGATTCTTACTTTATTATGTGTATTATAATGTTCCTTTGGGTTTAGTATTCTAATGTTATATGGAGTTTTCAAGTTTAAAGCTGTCACTCACTGTTTTTAACTTTAAAACTCAGTTTTAGACAGAGAGTTTAAAACAATGTAAAGGTGTATATCATTTTCACAGAGCTGTATAATCTCTATAAAAACACTCCTATATTCATTATAAGTTTTAGGACTGTCTGTAATACAGCTGTGTTACAGAAAGCTGAATGAATCCAGTATAAACAGCGGAGAGGAAGGTGAGGAGAGAAGCAGGAACCTATCAGAAAAAAGGAGATGTATTTTTAGCTGCAATTAGAGTCTGGAAACAAGTTCCTCACGTGTCATCCTTCCTGTTTTGTTCCAGCCGCAGTGCAGAGATGTTCATATGCAGAGACAGAACCTGGAAAAACTTCTACTGTGACTGGAAATTTCCATGCATGAGCCATGTTTCTGCGTTTTCTTTAAAAAGGCCCGTATTATGCTGGAGACGCACTTTTGCGCAACACATACAGAGACTTATATAGAACATATACATGTATTTATATGGAGGAGAAAGAGGGCTTTTGTCTTTGCATGCTGTAAAACTTCATATTACAGTAGTTTAACTGTTTTATATAATACAATAAGAACAATAAAATAATTTTAAAAAGATATTTATCTTATTTTCTTTCAGTTTAATCTGTAATGTACACTATATGGACAAAGGTATATGGATACCTACTTACTTATAGTTTTTTCCCAAAAAAACTATTGAAATTAATTTAAAAAAAGAGTTTATTATCACTTATCCTTTCTACTGTTCTCTCTCTCTCAGACTCCGACTGCTGATGACCTACTGTACTCTCTCTCTCTCTCTCTCTCTCTCTCTCTCAGAATTCGGCTGCTGATGGAGAAACAGCATGATCACCTGTACTCTCTCTCTCTCTCTCTCTCTCTCTCTCTCTCGGACTCCAGCTGCTGATGGAGAAACAGTATTCTACTGTACTCTCTCTCTCTCTCTCTCTCTCTCTCTCTCTCTCTCAGACTCTGGCTGCTGATGGAGAAACAGCATGATCTACTGTACTCTCTCTCTCTCTCTCAGACTCTGGCTGCTGATGGAGAAACAGCATGATCTACTGTACTCTCTCTCTCTCTCTCAGACTCTGGCTGCTGATGGAGAAACAGCATGATCTACTGTACTCTCTCTCTCTCTCTCTCGGACTCCAGCTGCTGATGGAGAAACAGTATTCTACTGTACTCTCTCTCTCTCTCTCTCTCTGACTCCGGCTGCTGATGGAGAAACATCATGACCTACCGTACAAATCGAATGTGAGCTCAGCACAGTTCTGTCAGGAGGATCTAATGCCACATCACCTCACTTGGACCAATCAGCAGCTTTGATCTGTTTTTAAAAGACCTCTAATCACTCATTTTTCAATGACTTCGTTCTTTCAGATATGGATTATTCACATTTCCCATTTCCCTATTTCCAGTTATCCAGGATGGCGAGCTCGGCCTGTCTTCTACCCATAGATTTTACTTTAAACACCAGTCTTTCACACTGCTTTTGGATAACTTATCTGGAGTCCCTGAACGGATCATCTTAATACTAGGCTACATACATCTGCTATGTTCTTGCTGGAGTGTGTGTGTGTGTGTGTGGGGGGGTGGGCGTGTTCAGGTGTGATGGATCACAGTAAAAACCAATAGGGAGTCGGAATGGTATACGTTATACTTCTCTACATCCAATCACAATCAGATTCACTCTATCTGGATGGAGAGATTTATCTGGATAGAGGTTTTATTGAACGATGAGAAGCAGGAATGAAAACCAGCTGAAATTAAATAGGAGTAACGAGGCTATTTTTATTCTAATATAAGGAGAAGAAAGTTCAGATAATTGTGTGAAAATGTAAAAATAATAATAATTACTCCAGTAAAGTATTAATAACCTACATTTCTACTTAAGTAATGTAACACAGTATTGGTACTTAGTTACTTGACGCCTTGCTACTTTTTTTGTATTAAGCACCAGTTTTTAAACACTTTTCACAATATAATTTCCAGAGTTATTATTTTTATTAAGCTCCTTGAGTGTCTCAGGAAATAATGCAATGCTCTAAAAAGGATCTGTATCAGTTTCAGAGTATTTTAAAGCCTGTGACTTACAGAGACGGTTAAATGATTCTGAATGAGTCACTTGTTGGAGTCCCTGAACACATCTTTAAAAAGAGAACACACTCACCAGCCATCAATAGACACTGCAGATCAGATACCAGATAAAACTGGTGGCTGAAGGTTCTGGATGCACCATAGTAGTGAAATGGGCTGCAAAGCTGTTGAGATCTTATAGTCTTCATTACAGTAGAGAGCTTAGCATCTTCTGTGGTGAGTATCCATAACTTTTAATGTAAATATAAGTCATAATGTGTTTTACTACAAAATACAGGAATTTTAATGAACTCTGGAATTACAAGTAAATCTATGGTCTGTAAAATGTGAAGGGATCAGTTTTAACCCTCCTGTTATGTTACAGGTGGGTTAAACCATTATAAAGTTGAAAAATCTAGGAACAATTATGTAGAAAAATTATTATTTAATAACTAATATTTTTTTCTGTATAGAACTCTTCTGCTTGCTTTAATTAGTTTAATCAACATATAATATGAAAATGGTTTATATCACATTTTTGCAACCATCCACCCCCTGCAAAAACTAAAACTAAACTACAATTTTATGTTTCAGTGTTTAATGTAAAACTATAGTTTTTTTTATGTTGGTCTTTTAAAAGTAACAAAGTAGTGAATTATTAAAAAATGAAGCATTACCTGTTAGAGGTAAGAAACACTACTGCACTAAATATTGATAGAATAATTAGTAATAGAGTTAGAAATGAAATATTCACACTTCTTGTTAAGATTTATTTTTGATTTTAGACAATTTTTGGATAATTAAACATGCACTGGTGGTGAGTATCCATAACTTTTAAATATAAGTCATGATGTGTTTTACTACAAAATACAGGAATTTTAATAAACTCACAAGTAAATCTAAGGCCTGTAAAATGTGAAGGGGTCAGTTTTAACCCTCCTGTTATGTCACAGGTCAAATTGACCCATTATAAAGTTGGAAAAATTGTTTAGAAAAAGTATTTTTCCAGTATAAAACTTCTTCTTCTTGCTTTAATTAGTTTAATCAACATATAATATGAAAATGATTTATCTCACATTTTTGCAACCATCCACCCCCTGCAAAAACAAAAATTAAAACTAAAATTAAAACTAAATTACAATATTATGTTTCAGCGTTTAATGTAAAACTATAGTTTTTTTATGTTGGTCTTTTAAAAGTAACAAAGTAGTGAATAATTAAAAAATGAAGCATTACCTGTTAGAGGTAAGAAACACTACTGCACTAAATATTGATAGAATAATTAGTAATAGAGTTAGAAATGAAATATTCACACTTCTTGTTAGGATTTATTTTTGATTTTAGACAATTTTTGGATAAATAAACATGCACTGGTTGTGAATATCCATAACTTTTAAATATAAGTCATGATGTGTTTTACTACAAAATACAGGAATTTTAATGAACTCTGGAATTACAAGTAAATATAAGGTCTGTAAAATGTGAAGGGATCAGTTTTAACCCTCCTTTTATGCTACGGGTCAAATTGACCCATTATAAAGTTGGAAAATTTGTTTAGAAAAAGTATTTTTTTCAGTATTAAACGTCTTCTGCTTGCTTTAATTAGTTTAATCAACATATAATATGAAAATGGTTTATATCACATTTTTGCAACCATCCACCCCCTGCAAAAACTAAAACTAAACTACAATTTTATGTTTCAGTGTTTAATGTAAAACTATAGTTTTTTTTTATGTTGGTCTTTTAAAAGTAACAAAGTAGTGAATTATTAAAAAATGAAGCATTACCTGTTAGAGGTAAGAAACACTACTGCACTAAATATTGATAGAATGATTAGTAATAGAGTTAGAAATGAAATATTCACACTTCTTGTTAGGATTTATTTTTGATTTTAGACAATTTTTGGATAAATAAACATGCACTGGTTGTGAATATCCATAACTTTTAAATATAAGTCATGATGTGTTTTACTACAAAATACAGGAATTTTAATGAACTCTGGAATTACAAGTAAATCTAAGGCCTGTAAAATGTGAAGGGGTCAGTTTTAACCCTCCTGTTATGTCACAGGTCAAATTGACCCATTATAAAGTTGGAAAATCTAGGAAAAATTGTTTAGAAAAAGTATTTTTTCAGTATAAAACTTCTTCTGCTTGCTTTAATTAGTTTAATCAACATATAATATGAAAATGGTATATCTCACTGTCACGTAGACCCAGGCAGGTAGACGAGGAGGCGGACACAAGTGCAGGTAAGAGCGATATAAATAATTTATTAAATAAATAACAAATAAACAATGAAACAAGAAACAAGTAAACACTTAACAAAGATAAACGAATAACCAAAAACCAAAACAACCCAGTGAAACTAGAGAACATAAACTAAGCCAACAAGAGATAATAATAATAACAAAAATAAACAAGGAATATATATACAAGAAAATTAACGAGGAACAGAATAAGTACTAAACTAAACAAGGCAGGGATATATACAGGGAATATATTTACACAGCAAAAACAACAAGAAGCAAAACACTAAGCAGGGAACTAGGGAGCGACGAATGAAACAATGGATAAAAAAACAGGAAACTAGAAATAAACAGAAAAACACAGAATAGGGAGCAAGGGAAACAAACTATGAATAAACACTGAACTAGGGCTATAGCAACACAGAAACGCAGAGAGACAGACAACAGAGGAAGGTGCAAAGACCGACGGAGACAAAGTGGCAGAGGAGTGCTTTTTATAGTAACATGAAACACACTACAATTGGAAACACCTGAGGAAGGGGCGGAGCTACAAATGAGAAACAGGTGGAAAAGTACTGACAGGAGACACAGGGGAGCACAGGTCACGTGGGGAAGACACACAGACACGAGACGAGGCCAAGATGTGACACTCACATTTTTGCAACCATCCACCCCCTGCAAAAACTAAAACTAAAACTAAAACTAAATTACAATATTATGTTTCAATGTTTAATGTAAAACTATTGTTTTTTTATCGTGGTCTTTCAAAAGTAATAAAGTAGTAAATCATTAAAAAACGTTTGAACATGTATTTTTTATTTTTTTAAATAGAAAACGAGTGAATTATTCTAATTTAACCATAAGGAACACTATTGCACTAAATATTGATAGAATAATTAGCAATAGAGTTAGTAATTAAATATTTACACTTCTTGTTAGGATTTTTTTTTTAGACAGTTTTTGGATAATTAAAGATGAACAGGGTCAAATTAACCCAAATTAACATAATAGGAGGGTTAAGAATGTCAATAGTCTGTCACTCTAAAAAATATTCAGGGTGTTAGTAAATAAAACATAATAAAAATAGTCAATTCAATATAAAACATTTTTATTATGTCAAATTATTATTTTTAAGCATCTTTTAATCTATTTTAAAAACATAATTTTGCATCAGCACAACAATCACATATTTTTCTGCTTGTCCCTAGGCTCAAATTAATAACGATTTTTAAAGTTAAATTAAATTATGTTGGTGGAACTAAATTTAGTCATGTTTATCAAGCAAAACATTAAAATGGGATTAATATTACATGAAACAACAAAACAAAAAAATTGGATTATTTAAAAATATGTATGCAAATTGTTACATTAACTTTTGTTAGTAGATCTAGTATATTAGTATAATATACATATTTTATATAATATATGTATTTATTTATTTTTTCTATGTAAAACCCAAAGCAGCAGCTTTACAGGAGAGAGATATAACCTTCCTTCCTACTTTGAATGGAAGTCAATGTAAAAAGACTTTATTTCAAAAACAATTTGAAAACTCCTATTGGTCCATTCTTGAAGAAATTTAGACAAAATGTAAGGTACAGTTTGCGTGCTCAAATAATGTGTTAAACTAAATATTGACAAAAATATTGAATTTTGGAGACAATGTATCATCTGAAATATATTGTACATAAAAGTGATTTTAAATGGTACTTCAAGTGATGCCATAGTAAAGCTATGTTGTATTTCTTGAATTGTAATTGTTTTCCCGTGTAAAGGTTCCTTACTCACACATTTCTATGGCAAACTATACAGTATTATAATGAGACCAAAATACGTCTTGTATCAGTGTCAGTGTGTCTTTGCTATCGTAACGACGGGAAAATTACACCTTGCCCCGCTTGAAATGCGCAAAAGGCATGTACTAATTCTCTTAATTAATAATGGGTGTTTTTTGTTTTTAGCATAATGTGAAATAAACCAATCAGAGTGTCATTTGTACATCATTCCCTTTAAGAGTAGATCAGGTGTGCTCTGACTTTGGCGGATTGCTATTTTAACGGTGCAGCTACCTTAATGTATCCAAAAACGCTTCTCAGTTGTGAGGGAGCGCCAGCAGCTCATTGTTTATCGTTGATGTAAAAGTTTGGGGATGATGCACGTGTGTTGACAATTCACTGCCAAGATAGCAATGAACGTCAGTGGAGCTCCTGTGTTTTTTATTACCAAGATTAACAAGGAAAACTCCAGAAATGTACCTGAACACACCTCATTTCCAGAACACCACGCCCATCAGTGTAGATTTGTATATTCAGAAGCTCTGTTTCTATTTAAACGACACAGGCAGAAGGCATGGAAATAGACTGTTGGTGGGGTATAAGATAGCAATGAGCATTGCAACATGCCTTGCACAGTGTGTAAGATAAACTTGAGGTCCTGTAGTGTGAATTACAGTTTTAATAGTATAGTATATTATAGTTATAGCTCTGTACTGCAGGTGTTTAATGGGAGTAAGAGAGGGGTGTATCCTGGCTCATGCGTGGCAGTGGGCACGGTGTTCTTGGGATCATGCACACTCAGTGATTTTACATGCAGATTGTACGAGTCTGTGTCAGCAATAGGTGCACTAATGCACTAATTACACAGGGATATTTTTAATGCCGTGGCAGCGATAGTGAAAAGCACGCTCCTCCCCTTCAGGACGCTGGAAGGGCAGAATAATCGTGAATTTATTGGAGCTGATGGAGGAGAACAGGCTGTTAAAGGCATTTGCTGGTAATTACGTGTCTAAGCTATGAAGAGGTTGATTATAAGTAGACTTTGTTTTAGGATATCCAGGTCAGGGTGGTAATTAGGCTGCTGCTGGCCGCTCTCCGCGCTCGGGTTGCCAGTTATGGAGATTTGCGAGAATGAACTTTGAACTCATTGCTTTGTCTCACATACTCACACACAGGTCTGCACTTCTGTTAGTAAGCTAGGTGGTCTTCATTAGGGTTGGGAATCACAGAGAATCTCAAAATATGATATTATTATGATACTGTGATAACACAATACAGCACACATATATATCACAATTCTAACGAGCATAAAATACTCTATAAAATACATAAAATAATCAAATACCAGTAATTATTTATCACAATGCTATTAATTATTATTTTTTTGCATATCGATACCAGCAAGATGAATACTAATCCAGTTAGGAAATGTTAAAAGTAACATTCCCAAAATTAAAAAATAAAACACAAAAACAGCAAATACCAAGAATTCTGGATTTATTGATGTCCGATTCACAGAATTCAGCAACCAATATTTTTCACCGCAGGTTCATTAACCCTATTTATTATATAATACATTTTATTTTTTATAGCAATTTTCAGGAAACTCAAAGACACTTTACATTGCATTAAAAAAACACAATATAAAAATACATATTAAAATAATAATCATCATCATCCTCAATACTATACAGTAGAAATCAATAGAGCAAAACAATCAATGCATAATAGATAGAAAATTAAAAATTTAATAAGTTTAAAAACAGAAGAAGAAAAGGAGAGGAGAGGAAAAAGGAGAGGCACGTAGAAATGTTGCATCATGCTTCTGGTGGAGTTTACATACAATACATATTACATATTAAATTATAAATAATGTTTATATATCAGTACTGTGATTGATCAACAAATACTTAAAACTTACAACTTTAGTCCCCAATCAACAGTTTATGTTTCTGCCACACTGTAATTAGTTCTTAATATATATTAATTAAATATAATATATTTTGAGTTTGTGTTTAACTCTGCCTATAAGCTTTTATCACCCCAAGTTGTTTGTATAAAAAATAACAATAACTGCACAACAAAACAAAGTAGTGCAAAATAAAATAACTATAAATATAATGACTTTAAAGTGCTGCCTGTGTTTAAAATAGTGTACATATTAAAGTAAGAACATTATAAGGGATATTAACTGCAAAATGTGTTCTTTTTTAAACCGTTTTTGAACAGTGACATAAAATATTCTTGCCTTGCCTCTTCCCGTAGCTCTTCTATTATTGGTTGTTGAAATTGTTCACTATTGTCACTATTGGCGTGAGTCGAGTCTCAAGACTTACGATAAAATTTAACACGGTTGATTTTATCTGAATGCAGGACGAGAAAAAAACTGACTTAAACCTTCAATCCTAACCTCGCCACCACAACTCGACTGCAGCTCGGCTCTAGGATAACTCTCATGATTTTATCCCGACTCTGAAATTGATGAAATTGCTTGAAAAAGGTGGCATTAGGGCGTTTCCCAGCTAATAGAGAATTTTTAAAGAATGTTTATCAATATTTAGGGTTCAGGAAGGTTAGCCTGTAAGGTTACAGAAAAATAGTAATGTTCCAGGAACGTTCTGCAAACATGTGACATAACAATGATTTGCATCACAATGATATTTAAGCATTTCTCACATAATGTTCTCAGCTAGAAAACTTTTTACATTATCGAAACATTAAAAGTAACTTTTCCAAAACCAAAAATTAAAACGTTGACACAAGGGACAAGTTGAACTGAACATTCTAATAATGTTAACCTGTAACATCCAGAAAAGTTTCTATTAACCAAAAATTGTGTTAAAAAAGTATTAGAGTGTTAACGTTACAGAAATACAGCAATGCTCCAGGAAATGTGTGATATATAATATAGATTAATGGTTTGCATCACAACTTTATTATAGTGATTCTCACATAACATTCCAAGCTAAATGAATACTATACTGTCACACCTTACTTGTAGGTAAGGGTAGTTGTGCCCAAAAAGGTTGTAGGTTGTAGGAAAAAGAAATGATGGCAACTGCAGTAGCCCATCCAGTGCAAGTGATTTTATTTGTGATGGTGCACAAAAATGGCAAAATACCAAAAAAAAAAAAAAAATCTATTTACAAAAATTTACATAAGGAATCAACCTATTCCTTAAGTCATACATTGGTTCATACGACAACCAACCATACCAAATCTCAACCCTAACCAACCTTTATCAAACATGAAATGAGGCCTTAAATAGGCCACCACTGGCCTACCCAACCCAGCCAAAACCAACATATTTTCCATTGCAGGGGGATACAATTATAAACAAAACAAACAATAAATCAAATAAACAGACAATGGAAAAAATAAATTCTCAAAATAATCATAATGCATTGCATATGTCACATCTTGGCCTCGTCTCGTGTCTCTGTGTGTCTTCCCCACGTGACCTGTGCTCCCCTGTGTCTCCTGTCTCAGTACTTTTCCATGTGTGTCTCATTTGTAGCTCCGCCCCTTCCCCAGGTGTTTCCAATTCTAGTGTGTTTGTGTTACTATAAATAGCCCTCCTCTGCCACCTTGTCCTCCATCGGTCTTTGCACTAACCCCTGTTGTTTGTCGTACCTCTGTTTCTTGTGTTCATTCCTGCGCTCCTTGTTTTCCTGCTCTGTGTTTATCCCGTCTTGTTTTAGTTCCTTGTTTATCTTGTTTATTCCTGGTAATTGTCTCTGCTTTGTTTAGTTCATAGTCTTGTTTCATTCATTTGTTTTCCTTGTATAGCCTCCCTCTTTGTTTGTAATTGATATTTATCTTGCTTATTCTCGTGCTCCTTAGTTCCCTCCTTAGTGTATATCTTTGTATATCTTTTGTTTATCCTTTGTTATATTTTAGTTCCCTGTGTTTTCGCTAGTTTATTCCCTTGCCCTGTTTTAGTTCATCCTGCCTAGTTTTATAGTACCTCTTGTTTGTTTATGTTAGTTTTATATCACGTTGGTTTTCTTATTCATTTCATTGTTCTGTGTTTACCCGTCTATTTGTTTACTTGTTATTTATTTATTAAATTATTGTTTATTGATTTCACCCTACCTGCACTTGCGTCCGCCTCCTCGTCTCCCTGCCTGGGTCACTTCGTGACAGCATAGGCCACTATCCACTGAAATAAACATGAAGATAAGAAAAGAAAAGAATAATTAAAATATTAAAGAAACGTTCCCAGAACGAAGAATTTCAACTATAAATGTTACCAGAACATCGAGAATTGTTAATTACATTTTTTCTATAAAATCTTTACAGATTGATCATTCTAAGAACGTTAATTGTAATGTTCAGAACAATTTTCTACAAAAAAATATTGCTTGCTAGATTGTTAGAGCGAGAGGATAGGTTTCACATATTGATAACGTATGGCAATCAAAAATTAATATTGCATATATATCGCAATATCAATATTTTGTCCCACTTTTTTGTCGTGGTCCTTTATTAAAAGCTCAGTCCTGAACGGATCCTGATTTAACTAAACCGTGACTCTTCTCTGACTCTACACTATTCACTTCCTCTCTGCCACTCGTCCACCACAATCTCTCCTCATCTACTTCCTTTACTCGTTTAGATGTGTAATCTATGACATCCTTCCCTTTCCAGCCTCTTCCAGTGATATTTTCCTCTTCTCTCACTCCTTCTCTCACTCCTTCTCCTTCTCTTTGCAGAACATTTTCTGCTGCTTAACGTGAGGCGTTGTCTTGTTTGTTAAACCTGGCTGCTCAGGCTAATTCAATTAGCTGCATCAACTCAGTACGGACTGTCTCTCTGTCTCTCTCTCTCTGTCTCTCTCTCTCTCAGCAGTCTTGTTTTTTAAATGGACGCTGGTGAACTAAACCCCTGTTGATGTCCAGTCATCCAGCTCGGTATCGGTGACATTATCCCGAGTGTGGCTCATGAGGAGGCGATACAGCCAAAAGAAGAGCCGGAGTTCAGCCTTCAGAAAGGCCGAAGTTCAGACAGCGCCCCCTAGCAGCCTGACCGCCGTTAAACTCCTCCCCATGGAAGTCCTGAAGGTGAGAGTTTACAAAGGTAGGATTTGTTTTTAAACTAAAATGTACAATTTGCCTTGATCACTTTTTGACCCAGTGAGTGTCAACAAAAAAGCTCCAAATAGAAGACATTTTGGTGCTTTGTCAATTTTATAGATGCAATTGTTTTAAGTGACTATATTTAAAGGATTAAATGTATTTAAATGGAATAAATAAAAATTTGTTTGGACCAATAAAAAAGCTCCAGATAGAATATTTTGTTGTTTTCCTTCAGGAAAACTGACATTTTGAGATTTGTCAACTTTACTGACACATCTTTAGCTTGAAAGTGACTATATGTAAAAGATAAAAAGTATTTTGTGACGTTAAAAAGTCAGGATTTAAAGATTTCTTATTTATTTAAAGTTTTTTAGGATTTGTGTGAGTCTGGAATTGTTCTTTGGACCAACCGAAATACTGCTAATATAATATTTTGGACATTTTTGAGATTTGTCAACTTCATGACATTGGACACATTTTTATGCATAAAAGTGACTATATGTAAAGAATAAAAGGTATTTTACGATGTTAAGAACATGCCATAAGCTAAAGAGAAGGGAGAGAAAACTTTGGGCAGGAGTTCAGGTGGAGTCAGGAATTAAAGATAAGGGTGATGTAGGGTATGTAATCTAGGTAGATGGTATTTACAGGTTTCTAGATAAAAGGCGTGTGAAATACATGCATGTTTTCCCACATGGTTGATTATCACAGGGTTATGTAGAGAAAACTGTGCAGGAGACCTTATTCTATATACTACAGAAAACATGTATTCAAAATAAAAATATTGTCATTTAGAGCATTTATTTATTTGCAGAAAATGAGAAATGGCTGAAATAACAAAAAAAATCCTAAATTTCCTTCGGGATAAATAAAGTATCTATCTATCTATCTATCTATCTATCTATCTATCTATCTATCTATCTATCTATCTATCTATCTATCTATCTATCTATCTATCTATCTAAAAAGATGCAGAGCTTTCAGACCTCAAATAATGTAAAGAAAACAAGTTCATATTCATAAAGTTTTAAGAGTTCAGAAATCTTAAATATTTGGTGGAATAACCCTGGATTTAATCAAAGTTTTCATGCATCTTGACATGTTGTCGCCTATAGATCACTAAAAAAGGGTCCTATTTCTGTAACATTACAGGTTAATCTTCTGAAAACCATTTAAAAAATTTTATAAACATTCTTGTAACCTTCTCTGTAAGCTGACGAGTAGCTCCAGGCTTCAGTACTTCACTCATTGATTTCTGTTAAAAGTGGGTTTCATGTTTTCAGGTTTTCTTTTTTCTATTACTGTAGAAAATGCAGGTAAAATATTGTTGGTGCTAATCCAGAGTATCTAACAGATGTGGCAGATGGAGTTTAGGTTGGGTTGAAAAGGACATGAGCATCGCTTTAAGAAACGTAATGATGTAATGAGTAATGAGGCCTTATGCAGCCTTATGTTACTGTTTGGTAGAAATCCAAGAAATCTGAGCAATCCAAGCAAATAAGCCGTAAGCAGGACCTTTTTCCTTCAGTGGTGGCCTTATTGCCCATTATCTTATTGGCCATTTTCTTATTTCTTCTCCTTTTAAAACGTTCAACTTAGTTTTACTTAGTTGAGTAGTTGTTGCTTCTCATAACCTGGATTCGAACATTACTCAAATATTCACTATTCACTGTATACCTGTAACTCTACCTCTTCACTACTTTACTTTAACTGATGCTCTCAAACACTTTATTAAGAGACAAGAAATTCAAGTAATTAACTCTTGATGAGTTCAGCACAGCTGTTAACTGAAAGCCTGAATTCCAGGTGACTGAGAAAACATTCTGCTTAGTTCAACATTTTTTTTGTTTGTATTTCACATTTTTTGCATGCTTTTTCATAATTACAGTAATTTTATCCTGGATGTTGATTTAATTAATCAATCAATCATCCTCTATTTATACTGGGGAATATATTGAGGAAAACCCTTATTTCAGTGCAGCCGAGCATTTAAAACTTAAAGGGACTAAAAAAATCAATATAAAAAGAAATTAAGCATTTAATCAGTTTAAGCTAAAATAAGTTCATAAACAAAACAATAACAATTAAACGATTAAAGCATTAGACAAACAAACACCATATAAATTGCTTTAAGAAAGGAAAGACTTGTGGAGACGTAATGAGGCCTTATGCAGCCTTATGTTACTGTTTGGTTGAAATCCAAGAAATCCAAGAAATCCGAGCAAATTAGCCGTGAGCAGGACCTTTTCCATTGGCCATTATCTTATTGGTCACATCAACACTAATAGGAATCCCTGTGTTGTGGATCCTCCTTTTAAAACGTTTAGATAATTCATGGCTTTGGGTTCAAATTGGGATCCCGTTCTACAGGATCTCAATCCCCCATGTGAATTCCGCAGCCCGTGTCGGTCCTGAGCTAAAGAATACTGCTCTTTAAGACCAAACTGTGTTAAATCCATAAGGGGGATTATCTCTACTCAGAGAATTCCTCCCCTAATTCGCCGCTGCGTTTCCAGACTTTTGGCGTTCAGCACATTTAATCCTATTTTCTCCACTACACTGACGTATTTTTTCATGGCTTTGATTTCTGGTCAGTCTGAGTGGACTACGCCAGCCGTCCGCGAGGAAGACACAACATGGCCTTGTAAAAAATTGCTCGTAAAATAATGAACATTTCTGTGGGATAGGAAGAAAAAAGCAGCGTACGGTAAGACATTTTTACATTTATTTAGGTGTAAATAAGTCTGGTGTGGCAGGTTTACAGTCAGAGATTGAAGTTTCCATCAGTTACGTTAAACGGCTTAAGGGGAACCAGATCGAGCAGGTGTCATCTTGTCTTCGCAATTATTCCTAGTTGTGAAAGGTGTGAAAGGTGTGAATGGTATGTAGTTGAGTTGGAGGCGAGACGAGTTCACTAATGCGCCGCGGGCTGAGTGCCAGGAGTGTACAGTATGCTCTCCAGGAGTTAAAAGCAAAGGACGAGATGTAGACGTGAAATTAGTGATGTTTTAAGTAGAATTTTTAGTGATCCTGACTATGAAAGAACACAAAAGTATGTATCATGTATGGCGTTGCATTTTTTATTTTTATGTTTTGCTATTTGGGCTAATTGGCACCTGAATAGTGTGAAAAAAAACAAAGAATTACAAAGAATGATCTTTTTACATGATGTAGTTTCTGAGAAAAATGATGTCCACATTCGAGGACGTTAGTTTTAAATTATTATACTTCGAAAGGATAGAACACAATGAAGTCACAATTAGTAATGATGTCTAAAACATTTTTCAAGGAGACTTTATTGTCATTCGCATCACATGTGGTACATTTTTTTTACATGATGAAGTTTCTGAGAAAAATGACGTCCACATACGAGGACGTTAGTTTTATATTAATATATTTTGATAGGAAAGAGCCCAATGAAGTCACAGTTAGTAACAGTGTCTAAAACATTTATATTCAAGGACTCATCGATTCAAGAATTCAAGGATTCAAGGAGATTTTATTGTCATTTGCATCACATGTGCTACATGAGATGGAACGAAATTGTGATCTTACGGTCCAGTTTACACCCAAGCGCAGTTGTTAATATAGATAAATATAGATACAATAAGGTAACAAAACAAAAGAACACAATAAAAATAGAATAGAACTAAATATATATCTATTTATATAGATAAATACACAATAGTGTCTAAACACAGCAGCATTTTTTTTACGAAACAAAAGTAGAAACAATGGTTTCTCAGCCCCTTTGATCAATATGGCTCAAAAAACATAATTTTTTACTGTATCTACTGTCATCAAAATTTCTGAACAAAATCATAAGAACACACCAGGCCATTGTAAAGTAAATTTGAGTGTTTTATTGTGGTCTAGACAACCTGAAATGTGATGTCCACATATGTGGACGCCAGGTCTTAGAAGGGTTAAAAGTGTTAAACAAACCAAAATATTCTATAATCAAAATAATCTGGGGTGGGTGAACTTATCCTGTGCAACAGATGAAACTTTTACTCTTCCTTTGCTGGAGTGGTCCTGATGAGGGCCAGTTCCATCATCATAATGTTTTTCATGGTCTTTGCTTCAGGAGATTTGAGGAGATTGACTGACCTTCATTTCTTTACTTTAGTTTTCATAATCTGGATTAGAACATTACTCAAATATTCACTATTCACTGTATACCTGTAACTCTACCTCTTCACTACTTTACTTTAACTGATGCTCTCAAACACTTTATTAAGAGACAAGAAATGAGTTCAGCACAGCTGTTAACTGAAAGCCTGAATTCCAGAAAATCCAGCAGAGATGTTCAAACCTGTCATCTAAACAAGATTTTTGCAATCTTTCAGGAATCTAAAATCTAAAACGTATACTAGATTTTTTTGCATAATTACAGTCAATTTTCCATGACTGTTGATTTAATCAGTAAATCAACAAATCAACCAACCTTTATTTTCATTGGGGAATATATTGAGAGTTACCCTCAATTTTTAGTGCAGTTGAGCGTTCACAACTTAAAAGGACCAAAAAAAGATTATATAACTTTAAGTATTTAAACAGGTTAAGCTAAAAATTATACATAATTATATGTAAGATTTAATTAAGAATACCTAAAATAATACCGAAAAAAGGTACGGGATTATTAGGCTAAAAAGATAAATAATTCGAAAAATAAACAATAACCAGCACAAATAAAAGACAATATAAAACTAATAAAATTAAGTAGATAAAAATAACAAGATAATTATAAAGAAAGTAATCATTAGAAAAAGATAAAAAGGTGAAACATAAAATAAAATAAATAAAAGGACAAAATAAATAAAATAAACAAAAAGATAAAAGGCCAAAATGTAAAACAGAAAATACAATAAATAAAAGGAAAAAATAAATTAAATAAATAAAAAGATAAAAAGGCCAAAAAATGTAAAACAGAAAAAATAAATAAATACAAAAATAAAATTCCAAATGGTAAAACTTAAAACAAATAAAAGATAAAATCAATAAAATCAATAAAAACTCAGTCACAGGCTAAAAATGAAAAGTTTAAAGTGATTTATTGACTCTGAGGAGTTAATGCTCGTTAGCTTAAAGCTGATTTTCCCAGTTTAGTAAATTCAGTTTTAGAATAGAGTTTTATTTATAGTTCCTCAGAAATATAAACACCACAATCCACATCCATCACACTGCTTCACACTAAACCAAACAAACTTCTCATTCAGAGCTTTATTACCCTAAAGCTCCATTACTGCTGAGAATGTGTGGGTTGTGTAGGTTGTGTAAGTTGTGTGAGTTGTGTAAGTTGTGTATGGTGTGTAGGTTGTGTAAGTTGTGTATGGTGTGTAGGTTGTGTAAGTTGTGTGAGTTGTGTAAGTTGTGTATGGTGTGTAGGTTGTGTAAGTTGTGTGAGTTGTGTAAGTTGTGTATGGTGTGTAGGTTGTGTAAGTTGTGTAAGTTGTGTATGGTGTGTAGGTTGTGTAAGTTGTGTGAGTTATGTAAGTTGTGTAAGTTGTGTATGGTGTGTAGGTTGTGTGAGTTGTGTGAGTTGTGTGAGTTGTGTAAGTTGTGTAAGTTGTGTATGGTGTGTAGGTTGTGTGAGTTGTGTGAGTTGTGTGAGTTGTGTGAGTTGTGTAAGTTGTGTATGGTGTGTAGGTTGTGTGAGTTGTGTGAGTTGTGTAAGTTGTGTATGGTGTGTAGGTTGTGTAAGTTGTGTAAGTTGTGTATGGTGTGTAGGTTGTGTAAGTTGTGTGAGTTGTGTAAGTTGTGTATGGTGTGTAGGTTGTGTAAGTTGTGTAAGTTGTGTATGGTGTGTAGGTTGTGTAAGTTGTGTGAGTTGTGTAAGTTGTGTATGGTGTGTAGGTTGTGTAAGTTGTGTGAGTTATGTAAGTTGTGTAAGTTGTGTATGGTTGTGTAAGTTGTGTGAGTTATGTAAGTTGTGTAAGTTGTGTATGGTGTGTAGGTTGTGTGAGTTGTGTGAGTTGTGTGAGTTGTGTAAGTTGTGTAAGTTGTGTATGGTGTGTAGGTTGTGTGAGTTGTGTGAGTTGTGTGAGTTGTGTGAGTTGTGTAAGTTGTGTATGGTGTGTAGGTTGTGTGAGTTGTGTGAGTTGTGTGAGTTGTGTGAGTTGTGTAAGTTGTGTATGGTGTGTAGGTTGTGTAAGTTGTGTGAGTTGTGTAAGTTGTGTGAGTTGTGTAAGTTGTGTATGGTGTGTAGGTTGTGTAAGTTGTGTGAGTTGTGTAAGTTGTGTATGGTGTGTAGGTTGTGTAAGTTGTGTGAGTTGTGTAAGTTGTGTGAGTTGTGTAAGTTGTGTATGGTGTGTAGGTTGTGTAAGTTGAGTAAATTGTGTGAGTTGAGTAAGTTGAGTGTGTGGAGGTTCAGGGCGTCTCGGGTCGTGTGTAGATTATCCTGTAAAACCCAGTAAAGCAGCAAAATTAGCCCTGAGGTACCAGGAGCTGCCCGACCCAACAGAACTTTAATCTCTGATACTCAGAACCAAAGAGCAGAGCTTTAATTAGCAGTTACCCCCCAACCCAACACACACAAATCGCTCTACCACACACACACCGCTCTACCTCACACACACACACACGACCACACTACCACACACACTACCTCACACACACGACCACACACTACCTGACCCAACAGAACTTTAATCTCTGATACTCAGAACCAAAGAGCAGAGCTTTAATTAGCAGAGTTACCCCCTGACCCAACACACACACACTGCTCCACCACACACACACCACTCTACCACACACACTACCACACACACTACCTCACAAACGACCACACACACTGCCTGACCCAACAGAACTTTAATCTCTAATACTCAGAACCAAAAACTAGAGCCTTTAATTAGCAGAGTTACACCCCGACCCCACCCACATAAATCGCTCTGCCACACACACACCGCTCTACCGCACACACACAATACCACACATACTACCTGACCCAACAGAACTTTAATATCTAATACTCAGAACCAAAAACTAGAGCCTTTAATTAGCAGAGTTACACCCTGACCCCACCCACATAAATCGCTCTACCACACACACACCGCTCTACCGCACACACACACACACACACTACCTCACACACGACCACACACACTGCCTGACCCAACAGAACTTTAATCTCTGATACTCATAACCAAAGAGCAGAGCTTTAATTAGCAGAGTTACCCCCCGACCCAACACACACAACTCGCTCTACCACACACACACCGCTCTACCGCACACACACACACACACACACACACACACTACCTCACACACACAACCACACACACTGCCTGACCCAACAGAACTTTAATCTCTGATACTCAGAACCAAAGAGCAGAGCTTTAATTAGCAGAGTTACCCCCCGACCCAACACACACAAATCGCTCTACCACACACACACCGCTCTACCGCACACACACACACACACACACACTACCACACACACTACCTCACACACACGACCACACACACTGCCTGACCCAACAGAACTTTAATCTCTGATACTCAGAACCAAAGAGCAGGGCTTTAATTAGCAGAGTTACCCCCCAACCCAACACACACAAATCGCTCTACCACACACACACCGCTCTACCGCACACACACACACACTACCACACACACTACCTCACACACGACCACACACACTGCCTGACCCAACAGAACTTTAATCTCTGATACTCAGAACCAAAGAGCAGAGCTTTAATTAGCAGAGTTACCCCCCGACCCAACACACACAAATCTCTCTACCACACACACTGCTCTACCGCACACACACACACACACTACCACATACACTACCTCACACACGACCACACACACTGCCTGACCCAACAGAACTTTAATCTCTGATACTCAGAACCAAAGAGCAGAGCTTTAATTAGCAGAGTTACCCCCGACCCAACACACACACACCGCTCTACCACACACACACCACTCTACCACACACAATACCACACACACTACCTCACAGACGACCACACACACACTGCCTGACCCAACAGAACTTTAATCTCTAATACTCAGAACCAAAAACTAGAGCCTTTAATTAGCAGTTACCACCCCGACCCCACCCACATAAATCGCTCTACCACACACACACCGCTCTACCACACACACACTACCACACACACACACTGCCTGACCCAACAGAACTTTAATCTCTAATACTCAGAACCAAAGAGCAGAGCTTTAATTAGCAGAGTTACCCCCCAACCCAACACACACACACCGCTCTACCACACACACACCACTCTACCACACACACTACCACACACACTACCTCACAGACGACCACAGACACTGCCTGACCCAACAGAACTTTAATCTCTGATACTCAGAACCAAAGAGCAGAGCTTTAATTAGCAGAGTTACCCCCCAACCCAACACACACACACACCGCTCTACCACACACACACCGCTCTACCACACACACACACTACCACACACATTACCTCACAAACGACCACACACACTGCCTCACCCAACAGAACTTTAATCTCTAATACTCAGAACCAAAAACTAGAGCCTTTAATTAGCAGATTTACACCCCGACCCCACCCACATAAATCGCTCTACCACACACACACCGCTCTACCGCACACACACACTACCACACATACTACCTGACCCAACAGAACCAAAGAGCAGAGCTTTAATTAGCAGAGTTACCCCCCGACCCAACACACACAAATCGCTCTACCACACACACACCGCTCTACCGCACACACAAACACACACACACACACTACCACACACACTACCTCACACACACGACCACACACACTGCCTGACCCAACAGAACTTTAATCTCTGATACTCAGAACCAAAGAGCAGAGCTTTAATTAGCAGAGTTACCCCCCGACCCAACACACACACACCGCTCTACCACACACACACCGCTCTACCACACACACACACTACCACACACACTACCTCACACACACTACCTCACACACTGCCTGACCCAACAGAACTTTAATCTCTGATACTCAGAACCAAAGAGCAGAGCTTTAATTAGCAGAGTTACCCCCCCCGACCCCACCCACATAAATCGCTCTACCGCACACACACCACTCTACCGCACACACACACTACCACACACACACTGCCTGACCCAACAGAACTTTAATCTCTGATACTCAGAACCAAAGAGTTACCCCTGACACCATCCACACACACCGCTCTACTGCACACACACACTACCACACACACACTACCTGACCCAACAGAACTTTAATCTCTAATACTCAGAACCAAAAACTAGAGCCTTTAATTAGCAGAGTTACACCCTGACCCCACCCACATAAATCGCTCTACCACACACACACCGCTCTACCGCACACACACACGACCACACACACTGCCTGACCCAACAGAACTTTAATCTCTAATACTCAGAACCAAAGAGCAGAGCTTTAATTAGCAGAGTTACCCCCCAACCCAACACACACACACACCGCTCTACCACACACACACCGCTCTACCACAAACACACACTACCACACACACTACCTCACAAACGACCACACACACTGCCTCACCCAACAGAACTTTAATCTCTAATACTCAGAACCAAAAACTAGAGCCTTTAATTAGCAGAGTTACACCCCGACCCCACCCACATAAATCGCTCTACCACACACACACCGCTCTACCGCACACACACACTACCACACATACTACCTGACCCAACAGAACTTTAATCTCTGATACTCAGAACCAAAGAGCAGAGCTTTAATTAGCAGAGTTACCCCCCGACCCAACACACACAAATCGCTCTACCACACACACACCGCTCTACCGCACACACACACACACACACTACCTCACACACACGACCACACACACTGCCTGACCAAACAGAACTTTAATCTCTGATACTCAGAACCAAAGAGCAGAGCTTTAATTAGCAGAGTTACCCCCCGACCCAACACACACAAATCGCTCTACCACACACACACCGCTCTACCGCACACACAAACACACACACACACTACCTCACACACACGACCACACACACTGCCTGACCCAACAGAACTTTAATCTCTGATACTCAGAACCAAAGAGCAGAGCTTTAATTAGCAGAGTTACCCCCCGACCCAACACACACACACCGCTCTACCACACACACACCGCTCTACCACACACACACTACCACACACACTACCTCACACACACTACCTCACACACTGCCTGACCCAACAGAACTTTAATCTCTGATACTCAGAACCAAAGAGCAGAGCTTTAATTAGCAGAGTTACCCCCCCGACCCCACCCACATAAATCGCTCTACCGCACACACACCACTCTACCGCACACACACACTACCACACACACACTGCCTGACCCAACAGTACTTTAATCTCTGATACTCAGAACCAAAGAGTTACCCCTGACACCATCCACACACACCGCTCTACTGCACACACACACTACCACACACACACTACCTGACCCAACAGAACTTTAATCTCTGAAACTCAGAACCAAAGAGTTACCCCCCGACTCCATCCACACACACCGCTCTACCACACACACACCCCTCTACCACACACACACTGCCTCACACACACACACCTCACACACACTGCCTGACCCAACAGAACTTTAATCTCTGATACTCAGAACCAAAGAGTTAGACCCCGACCCCACCCACACACACCGCTCTACTGCACACACACACTACCACACACACACTACCTCACACACACTGCCTGACCCAACAGAACTTTAATCTCTGATCCTCAGAACCAAAGAGCAGAGCTTTAATTAGCAGAGTTACACCCTGACCCCACCCACACACATCGCTCTACCACACACACACTACCACACACACACATTACCTCTCACACACACAATACCTCACACATATTGCCTGACCCAACAGAAGAGCGAGAACTTTAATCTCTGATAATCAGAACCAAAGAGCAGAGCTTTAATTAGCAGAGTTACCCCCCGACCCCACCCACACACTCCACTCTACCGCACACAACACTCTACCATACACACTACCCCACACACTGCCTGACCCAACAGAAGAGCCAGAACTTTAATCTCTGATACTCAAAACCAAAGACCAGAGCCTTTAATTAGCAGTTACCCCCCGACCCCACCCACACACACCGCTCTACCACACACACTACCACACACCCTACCTCACACACACTACCACACACACACACACAGCCTGACCCAACAAAAGAGCCAGAACTTAAATCGCTGATACTAACCAAAGACCAGAGCCTTTAATTATCAGAGTTACACCCCGACCCCACCCACATAAATCGCTCTACCACACACACACCGCTCTACCGCACACACACACTACCACACACACTACCTGACCCAACAGAACTTTAATCTCTGATACTCAGAACCAAAGAGCAGAGCTTTAATTAGCAGAGTTACCCCCCGACCTAACACACACAAATCGCTCTACCACACACACACCGCTCTACCGCACACACACACACTACCACACACACTACCTCACACACACGACCACACACACTGCCTGACCCAACAGAACTTTAATCTCTGATACTCAGAACCAAAGAGCAGAGCTTTAATTAGCAGAGTTACCCCCCAACCCAACACACACAAATCGCTCTACCACACACACACCGCTCTATCGTACACACACACACACTACCACACACACACACACTACCACACACACACACTGCCTGACCCAACAGAACTTTAATCTCTGATACTCAGAACCAAAGAGTTAGACCCCGACCCCACCCACACACACCGCTCTACTGCACACACACACACACTACCACACACACACTACCTCACACACACTGCCTGACCCAACAGAACTTTAATCTCTGATCCTCAGAACCAAAGAGCAGAGCTTTAATTAGCAGAGTTACACCCTGACCCCACCCACACACATCGCTCTACCACACACACACTACCACACACACACACTACCTCTCACACACACAATACCTCACACATATTGCCTGACCCAACAGAAGAGCGAGAACTTTAATCTCTGATAATCAGAACCAAAGAGCAGAGCTTTAATTAGCAGAGTTACCCCCCGACCCCACCCACACACTCCACTCTACTGCACACAACACTCTACCATACACACTACCCCACACACTGCCTGACCCAACAGAAGAGCCATAACTTTAATCTCTGATACTCAAAACCAAAGACCAGAGCCTTTAATTAGCAGTTACCCCCCGACCCCACCCACACACACCGCTCTACCACACTTACTACCACACACCCTACCTCACACACACTACCACACACACACACACAGCCTGACCCAACAAAAGAGCCAGAACTTAAATCGCTGATACTAACCAAAGACCAGAGCCTTTAATTAGCAGAGTTACACCCCGACCCCACCCACATAAATCGCTCTACCACACACACACCGCTCTACCGCACACACACACTACCACACACACTACCTGACCCAACAGAACTTTAATCTCTGATACTCAGAACCAAAGAGCAGAGCTTTAATTAGCAGAGTTACCCCCCGACCCAACACACACAAATCGCTCTACCACACACACACCGCTCTACCGCACACACACACACTACCACACACACTACCTCACACACACGACCACACACACTGCCTGACCCAACAGAACTTTAATCTCTGATACTCAGAACCAAAGAGCAGAGCTTTAATTAGCAGAGTTACCCCCCAACCCAACACACACAAATCGCTCTACCACACACACACCGCTCTATCGTACACACACACACACTACCACACACACACACACTACCACACACACACACTGCCTGACCCAACAGAACTTTAATCTCTGATACTCAGAACCAAAGAGCAGAGCTTTAATTAGCAGAGTTACCCCCGACCCAACACACACACACCGCTCTACCACACACACACCGCTCTACCACACACACACACTACCACACACACTACCTCACACACACTACCTCACACACTGCCTGACCCAACAGAACTTTAATCTCTGATACTCAGAACCAAAGAGCAGAGCTTTAATTAGCAGAGTTACCCCCCCGACCCCACCCACATAAATCGCTCTACCGCACACACACCACTCTACCGCACACACACACTACCACACACACACTGCCTGACCCAACAGAACTTTAATCTCTGATACTCAGAACCAAAGAGTTACCCCTGACACCATCCACACACACCGCTCTACCACACACACACCCCTCTACCACACACACACTGCCTCACACACACACTACCTCACACACACTGCCTGACCCAACAGAACTTTAATCTCTGATACTCAGAACCAAAGAGTTAGACCCCGACCCCACCCACACACACCGCTCTACTGCACACACACACACTACCACACACAAACTACCTCACACACACTGCCTGACCCAACAGAACTTTAATCTCTGATCCTCAGAACCAAAGAGCAGAGCTCTAATTAGCAGAGTTACACCCTGACCCCACCCACACACACCGCTCTACCACACACACACACACACTACCACACACACACTACCTCTCACACACACAATACCTCACACATATTGCCTGACCCAACAGAAGAGCGAGAACTTTAATCTCGGATAATCAGAACCAAAGAGCAGAGCTTTAATTAGCAGAGTTACCCCCCGACCCCACCCACACACTCCACTCTACCGCACACAACACTCTACCATACACACTACCCCACACACTGCCTGACCCAACAGAAGAGCCAGAACTTTAATCTCTGATACTCAAAACCAAAGACCAGAGCCTTTAATTAGCAGTTACCCCCCGACCCCACCCACACACACCGCTCTACCACACACACTACCACACACCCTACCTCACACACACTACCACACACACACACAGCCTGACCCAACAAAAGAGCCAGAACTTAAATCGCTGATACCTCCCCCATTCAAAGCCTGTACGTAGAAGCCCGTGAACCATGTTTGGAACACAGACGATTGAGATTAGTCCTCCAATATGTTTTCAAGCTAAAAGCCAACCAACGAAACTCGGCATATGCATCTACATTCAGCCCATCATACACTGCACTATATGATGCCAAACCAACCCATATACAACCGCTTGGACTACGTATTCGACAGCAACTAAGGGAACTTGCAGTAGACCTCAAGGATATAGCACAGACGCCTTACAACTCCATTCCACCATGGACCCTCAAAAAACCCAGTGTACTTCTAGACCTCGCCAGTGGAAAGAAATCAGACACCCATCCAAACTTCTATCTTCAACAGTTCATGGACATTAAAGGAAAATTCCCATCCCACCTTTTCATTTACACAGATGGTTCAAAGACTGAAAACAAGGTATCAGCAGCAGTGGTAGCTGGAGAACAGGAACTACGAGTAGACTTACTGCAACACTGCTCAATCTTCACAGCCGAAGCCTACGCTCTCTTAATGGCAGTTGACCACGTCACCACCACAAGACAGCAGAAATCCATGATCTGCTCCGACTCCAAATCCTGTTTACAAGCACTGGACAACCTCAACACAGGTCACCCCCTAATCAACACCATTCTGAATAGATTACACAACCTTTCAAATGAAAATATTAATATAAAATTCTGCTGGATACCAGGACATAGTGGCTTCACTGGAAATGAAAAAGCAGACCAGGTAGCAAGAAGAACATCAAAGGCCGAAACAGCGAACTGCAAACTCCCACCAACAGATATAATGCCCCTAATTCACAAATACATCAAAGAGAAGTGGCAAGACGAATGGAACACCCAAACAAACAGCAAACTGTACGAGCTCAACCCCAAAATAGATCATTTTACCAACGCGTATATAGACAATAGATGGGATCAAGTTATTTACTCAAGATGCCGCATTGGCCACACCAGACTGACGCACTCCTTTTTACTGAAGGGCGAAAGACCCCCACATTGTGATGTGTGCCAACGAACTATTACTATAAAGCATATATTAACCGAATGCCCAAAATACTTATCTACAAAACAAAAAATCTGCCTGTCAGATACACTAATGGACATTTTTAACAAAGACAATGCAAACAAAGTACTGAACTTTTTAACTATTACCAAACTGAGAGTCCACATCTAAGGACGAGATCATAGAACCTTGTGAATAAACAATACCTATCCTGCCACGAAATAGCTGATGAGCTGATGTGGCGTTAAACTCAACCAACCAACCAACCAACCAACCTAAATCGCTGATACTAACCAAAGACCAGAGCCTTTAATTAGCAGAGTTACAATCTGACCCACAAACACCGGTTTACTGCACACACACACACTTATAACACACTTATAACACACACATGTTTACATACATACACACACTCCAACACACACACATTTATGCACACTCTACCACACACACACACACACTTATACACACACTCACACACCCAGAGCTAATTCAGGCAGGAATGCTGATAATTCCTCTGGTATATGGATACAGAAGAGGGTGAAAAGTCACTTCTTTGAATCGGCGTCAGGCAGATCCGTATCTGAGGGATTTAACGTCATGATTAACAGCGCGAAAATAAACGGTTACACTTCTCTTTAAAGTGGGATTTAAAACTTTCCACATTGTTGACTTTCTTAAGTCTTTAGAAAGTCTGTATTTTATAATATATATAAACTATGTTCAGTGTTTTCTTTATTTATTAATTTCATGTATTTTATACATTGAAGATTAATATTAAATATATGAAAACAATTAAGGGGCATGTATGAAATTACATAGTAAACAGTAAAAAGAGGTGCTACTTTCAAGAATGTCGAATAATATATAAAACATATTCTATTTTTTTTTCCTAATTACAGTATTTTTTCCAGCAAAACCAAACTTTATTTTCATTGAGGGTCAGTGCAGCGAAGCATTTACAACTTAAAGGGACTGAAATAATAAAATAAAATAAAATCAAGTAAATCAAGGTTATGCTAAAATAAAGAAAATACATAAAGAAAAAACAGTACAAATTAAAAAGGCAAAAGCATTAGAAAAACAAACAACATATATATACAAGTTAATAAAAAATAAAAAAAACAAAAAGATAAGTGGACTGGCTAAAATTTAAAGCAGTCAAATTAAGAAATAAATAATTAGAATAATAAACAAAAATTGAACACAAGTAAAATATAATAGTTTTCTTATGTTATCTTAACAGCGTGGTGATTTTGTGCGTCTCAGCAGAGGATACTGAGCTGCTCGTTCACACTGTGATACTGAGATACACCAGCAGCTCATTTAAGGGAACAGTAATGTTATTTTATTCTTTATTCTGTTTATCGTTGAGTTAAAAGCTGTATTTGCGCTGTACAGTGCACACAGCGCTCCTACATGGTTAAGATAGGATTGTGCGGCTGACTGTTGTCAGGGTTTTAATCAGTCAGTGGCACACCTGTATTTCCTCACTGCCAAAATAGAAACACATCAGACATTTACCTGAACACACCTCACTTCCAGACCAACATGCCCATCAGTGTAGATTTATTCCTAAAGTTTCTATGATGCTATTTTAACAGCATGGGCGCAATGTGTGAGAATAGACAGTTGATGGGGTGTAAGATAGCAATGAGCATTATAAAGCCCCTTCCGCAGGCTGTATTATAGGGTCCTAAAACTCTTTAGGAATGGGGATTTAAATGTAAAGAAATGATTCAGAGTTAGATTGGCAAATTAAATAAAAATTATATTAGTGCTGTCAATTGTTTAAAATTTTAATTGTATTAATTACAACAATATTTAGTGATGAATCATGATTAAAATGTTTAAATGCTGGTATGCTGGTATTATTGGGAGGGAAAAAGATTATAGATTATATTATATTAATTTATTATTCAAGGATTCAAGGATTTAAGGAGATTTTACTGTCACTTCACATCACATGTGGTACATGAGGTGGAACAAAATTGTATTCCCACAGTCCAGTTTGCATCCAAAGAGCAAATTCAAAATAGATAAATATATACAAAAAAATAAAATAGAATAAAAACACAATAAGAAATAGATAAGATCCAAAGTGCAAATCGCTATATCAGCATGATGATTGAATGGATTGTATTATAGACTCTATTATAACATCTCTGGGTAGTTTGGGTGACTTTCAAATGAGAACATTTCTGAGTTTAGCTGAGAAAGGTATGTAATGGAGAAAATAAACACTAATCTAGCTCCATATTCCACATTTAATGACCTGTATGTGTGCATGATTATATGAAGGGAGGGAGCCTAACTTTCAGCATAAATATTATAAAACAACATATTAAAAGTAATCTACCCTCTTAACTCAGTAGTTGCTGTAGCTTTATTGTGTTTTATCACTAAATATGCAGTTTAGACAGCAGCACACACACACACACACACTCATCTGCACACTCCTATTGAATTCTGTATGAATTGCAGCAGCTTTAAATTACACCCCTTTATTCTGTTCCCGGAAAACCATTATGCTGTTTCTTGATTGACAAGCAGCACCATTCTCACATACAGCTTTACACAACCGGAGTGTGTTTTTTTTACATGAGAGAAGCATGACAGATCTGTCAGATGTTCATTCTGAGGACACTGTGTTCTGTTTCCTGAGATTATTAGGACAAACATGAACTCAGGGACCCCGTTTACAACACTGTTTAAGAGCTTTGAATAAGGCTACAAACTCATGCTGCCATAAAGTTCCACTGAAACTTTTATTAAAGGTCTTATTCCATCGTTTTTTCATTCATTTTCATTTTAAAATGTATAGGTGCTCCGGTGATCTGATATAACACTGCTTTAATCTGGTGGAGGAGTGAGCGGGGAGAAACGATTGGATTTCAGCTCTTGCTCATGAATATTCATACATGCAAACATATAACCTCTGATTAGCTAACAGCACTGCGACACTAGAAAGCAGCGAGACGAACAACAGTTAGAAATGTTTTAAAATAAAGACATTTTTAAACTAATAACAGTCTTTGCAATGTCATATATTACTTTACAACATGTGTAATAATGCCCTGCTAAGTGCAGTTCAGCCACTGACCTAGTCTTAGAGTCTCTGTAAAACACCAAATCCACAGGAGATCCTATTTAAACCTATAGTTACTTACACACAGAGGTGAGTAGTGCAGGTCCAGAAAGTTACGTTTTAGTTACTTTTAACTAGTGTAAACCAAACCATTCTAAACATACACCTAACTATCTCAATTGTACTTATGCATGTACTAACTTTTTCAGCCTCGTTAATCCTATTTACTCATTTCAGCTGTTTTTTTTTTTTATTATTCCGGCTTCTCATCGTTCAATTAAACCCCTATCCAGATAAATCTCTAAATCTAGAGTGAATCTGATTGTGATTGGATGTAAAAAAGTATAAACATATACCATTCCAACACCCTATTGGTTTATACTGTGATCCATCACACCTGCACACTCCAGTCCAACTAAGCTTCTTTAATATATTTACATTCTACTAAAATACATTCATTTACAATGGGGCATATATGCAGCTGAAACACTAGGGAACAGCCTAGTGCAAAATCCCAAATTATATTATTAACATTAACATTTTAATATTTTAACATTATAGTCTTTATAGCTTTGAGATAAATGTGTTTTGGGGAGGGGGTGTGGTGGGGGTTGTGCACTATAGGAATCTGTGGACGTGGCCTAAGCTTTTGTTCTTAATGGCTTTATTTTTTACATTACTTTTTTATACTTTAAGTAGTTTTTAAACCAGTACTTTTTGGAAACACTTTTACATAAAGAGTAAAAAGCCTAAGAGTTAATATTTCTACAGAAGTATTTTATTAAACACTAGTATCTATACTTATATATTTATATACTTACTACCTACAGAGTAATGAATGTATATCCCTTGTCCTGGTTTTGAGAATACTTTTTAAATGTTTTTTCTTTGCTTAGTTGAGTAGTTCTTGCTATAATATGGATTAAAAATGTGTCAGATTTTTAATCATTTATTGTTCCTGCTAATTTTTTGTATCTTCTTTCTGTTTAGCAGCATTAAAATACCTAACAATCCAATACTTTCTTCTACGTGCAACTATATTTTGATGATGCATGTACATTTTAAAGTACAGTGCAATTTCTTATGGCCAATAGGGTCTTCCTTTCCTGGGGCAGTCCTGATGAGTGCCAGTTTCATCAATATAATGTTTTTGATGGTCTTTGCGGTTGATGCACTTGAGGATGCTTTCAAAGTTTTTTGAAATGTTTCGGATTGTAGTTAGTTATATCAAGGTGTTTTGCTTTATGGTATGTCATGGCATTTAAACCTTAAAAAAGGAATTATTAAAGAACACAGACCAAGAAATCACCAAATTTATAATTTTCATATTCTTGTCCAGTCGCATAACCTTAGTACTTCCTAGTTCTTCTTCCTCGCAGAGTTATTAAGGTCTTCCTTTCCTGGGGTGATCCTGATGAGTGCCAGTTTCATCAATATAATGTTTTTGATGGTCTTTGTGGTTGATGCACTTGAGGATGCTTTCAAAGTTTTTGAAATGTTTCGGATTGTAGTTAGTTATATCAAGGTGTTTTGCTTTATTGTATGTCATGGCATTTAAACCTTTAAAAACAAATTATTAAAGACCAAGAAATAATTTTTAAACCAAATTTATAATTATTATATACTTATCCAGTCCCATAACCTTAGTACTTCCTAGTTCTTCTTCCTCCCAGAGATATCAAGGTCTTCCTTTCTAATAGTCCTGATGAGTGCCAGTTTCACCATTATAATGTTTTTGATGGTCTTTGTGGTTGATGCACTTGAGGATTCTTTCAAAGTGAATTGTTTCGGATTGCAATTAGTTATATTAAGACATTTTGCTTTATTGTATGCCATGCTATTTAAACCTTAAAAAAGGAAATATTAAAGAACACAGACCAATAAATTATTTTTAAACCAAATTTTTAATCGTCATATTCTTATCCAGTTCCACAACCTTAGTATTTCCTAGTTCTTCTTCCTCGCAGAGTTATCAAGGTCTTCCTTTCCCGGGGCAGTCCCGATAAGTGCCAGTTTCATCATGATTAAGTTTTTGATGGTCTTTGCGGTTGATGCACTTGAAGATGCTTTCAAAGTGAAATGTTTCGGATTGCAATTAGTTATATCAAAACGTTTTGCTTTATTGTGCTTCATGCTATTTAAACCTTAAAAAAAATAGTTATTAAAGAACTCAGACCAAGAAATCACCAAATTTATAATCGTCATTCTTATCCAGTCCCATAACCTTAGTATTTCCTAGTTCTTCCTCCTCACAGTCACACGTGACGGAGCGAGCAGCCGTGCCGACTTGTTGCACACATAAAAAAAACCTACTTCTCCAACAAAATAGCCATAGAAAAGCTTCCCTGCTAAGCAGATGACTTTTAAATACCATCAGATTGGAGCTCCACGTGCGGACGGCTGGCTGTTGTCTGTTCGGCTCGCTGGTGGTCGGGTTGACCTTTCAAACCTCAGCGCTCTAGGCCTCGCTGCCTGTCTCCAAACAGCTCCAGCTTTGTGTGCTCACTTCTGTAGACTCGGGCTCAGGCCTCGGTGCTCCGTCAAACCCCCGGCCCCAGCAATAGGCCTTTGTTCAATCTAAAAAAAAAAAAGACTGAAAAGAAGCAGAACAATATATCCGAGGATGCTTTTGCAGTTTCTGAGAATCAGAGAATAAATATCTTGGTTTCCAGGCGAATTCAGGAAGGCTAGTGAAGAGTATATGTGCTACTTTTCAGAGTTAAAGCGGGTTTAGGTCTTGGATGAGGAACTATTTTCCATCCAAAAGTAGGTTTAGCCTACTAAACTGCAGGCGTATTATTCAGTTATTAATCTTAGGAATCTTATTTGGTGACAAAAGTGCCAAAGAGGGATATTTGCAGCCAGACCACAGAAGAGCTACTTGTGTTGTTTCCTAGAACAGAACATTTGAGCCAATATCCAAGACTTTGGCACCACCCTTGTTGGTTGTGAAGAGGAACTTGAAGCATATAGAGTTTTAAGGGCCAAATATACACTCCCTCTCTAAAATATTGGAAAAGTATTGGAGGTCAATACCTTTATTTCTGCTGTAGACTAAAAAACATTTGGGTTTGACATTAAAATATGAATATGAGACAAAAGATCATCAGAACATTTCAGCTTTTTATTACCAGGTTTTTACATCTGGATCTGATACACAGTTCAGAAGCTACTGTAGCACCTTCTATCTAAACCCACATTTTTTTCTTGTAAGAAAAAGCACTGAAACAAATGAACTTAAAGTAAATTAAAGTTATTTTGTCTTTCCATCACATTAGTAAAGGTTAATCTTTGTTTCATTAAGCTATAATCAGTCCACAGGCTTTAGCCTCAGTACTTCTTGGCAAATTCCAGCCTGGTCTTCTTATTCACCGTGTTACTAGTGGTTTTCATCTTCTTTTGTGAACAGAAGGTTGTTTTAGGGGTTTTCTTTACAGAACTCACTATGTTTCTGTTATCAACTGCTGTGTTTTTCCTACTGTCTACCTGTTCGACATCTGTGAGAGCTCTAACAGTTCTGTTTGATTGAAGCTGATCTTCTCTCAGCTTCACAGCTGCTTGTTTTTCTGCCATAGACTCTCACAGCTCTCTTGTTGTTATGTTGGTTAATGTGTAAATTATGTTTCAATATGTAAAAATGCATATTGATGATGTATTACAAGCAAAAAACATGATATATCTCATATAGGCTATTTAGAGGTCATATAGACTTATGAGTTTTGAGGGCAAAATGTATATAGTCTAGTGTAGTGCAGGGATGAGTTTTAGGGAGTTTGGAGCATCTATGTTTCACTAAAAAACGTTTATATTTGACGTCACATATCTATAATGTATTGCAAGCAAAAACAATATGGGTACTACTTTAAAATGAGACTACATTTATAAAGGGTTTATAAATGGGTTACAATTAATGGGTTAATAATCAGTTATAACACGTACGTAGAAAGGGCAACAATGACCTGTTGTTTGCCATTAGTGAACCCACAGCCATCTATACTGTTGCCCTTTCTACGTATGTGTTATAACTGATTATTAATGATTTTTAAGGTATTTACAACCTAATTAGTAACTATTAATAAACTAATTGTAAACCATTTATAAACCCTTTATAAAGGTAGTCTTATTTTAAAGTGGTACCACAATATGATATATCGTTCTAACATAACATTTTGACCCACCCTAGACAGTACCTACCAAAAGTGGTTTAATAAAGGATGCCTTTGGTAATCACTCTGTTGGTTTTGAAGAGAAAATCAAAGTATGGGGCCACATATAGACCCTTAGAGTTTTGGGGGCAAAATTAAGGCATTGAGGCATTCATTTTTACAATGTTTAACAGTGTTTATTACTGTCATAAGTGCTGATATATTGTGAGCCTTATTGTAAAGTGTTACCTTCTGTATTTTTACTGTACTGTAAGTCTAAAATGACAGTTTTCAGACATAACTTTTAACAGTCTGTTTTACAGACATTGACCTAATTTATAAGCCGCTCTGCACAGTTCTGCATATAAACCGGATAAATTTAGATATATGATTAATTCTATGTCTGCTGGTCAGGGGTGACTAATTGCTCAGTCTATCTCTCCTGCTCCTATAATTATATAGCTATCGATTCTGTTTTAGAGGTTCTTGGTTTTTGTGGTTTCTGATCTCATATCTGACACTGTAGTGACAGATTCTGGAAAGGGGTGCTCACAGTTTTCTGGCCTGAGATCTTATTTTTTTATTTTATCAGAAATACATAGCAAATTAAAACCCAATAACTTTATTCTCTTTATTTTGAGGCAGGCTTTGAGTGCATAGATTGAAAATGCTTCTTGACGTTACTCTTCTTTGAAAGTGCAATGCCACTTGGGCTAATTCTCATATTTTCTTTAGCAATTGGGATTTTGGGATGATTGCTGTTTTATACTGTATTGATACTATATTGATAGTATATACAGCTCTGGAAAAAATAAGAGAGCATTTAAAAATGATGAGTTTCTTTGATTTTACCAAATTGAAAACCTCTGGAATATAATCAAGAGGAAGATAGAGGATCACAAACCATCAAACCACCAAACTGAACTGCTTGAATTTTTGCACCAGGAGTAAAGCAGCATAAAGTTATCCAAAAGCAGTGTGTAAGACTGGTGGAGGAGAACATGATGCCAAGATGCATGAAAAAAACTGTGATTAAAAACCAATCAGGGTTATTCCACCAAATATTGATTATTTCTGAACTCTTAAAACATTATTTGCATTATTTGAGGTCTGAAAGCTCTGCATCTTTTTTGTTATTTCAGACATTTCTCATTTTCTGTAAATAAATGCTCTAAATGAGAATATTTTTATTTGGAATTTAGGAGAAATGTTGTCTGTAGTTTATAGAATAAAACAACAATGTTCATTTTACTCAAACACATACAGCGCCACGCTGTTAAGATATAAATGTGCCAAAGTCAAAGCTCACCTGCCTCTTAAAGGGAATGACAACTAGCACAGTGATTGGTTTATTTCACGTTACGCCCAAAATGAACGACACCCATGATTATTTAAGAGAATTAGTACATGCCTTTTTTGTTGCGTATTTTTTGCTTCCTTTATGATACCAAAGACAATCTGAAATGCAGTAAATCAAGCTCTGCAATCTGAAATTGATGTATGTGTTGTAGACCTATACCTATGATAATAAATATAAATATATGTATTATACAAGTAAAATACTAAGTAAATACTGTGTACTTATAGAGCAAGAACAGTTAGAATCTTAGGTGAGATGTGGGTTTATTAAATATTAATATAAAACCTTGTGGTTTCTGTGTATTAATGAATACATTTTCTTTAAAATCTCAGCATTCCTGATCGTGTGTATAGATTATAGATATATAAATATTATTGTATTTTAGTTTTGACATTACAGACTGTATGTTTTTTTCCTGCTCCACCCTTCAGTTTTTAAAGCATAAATAAAAAAAATCTCAACTTTTTTTTCAAACCCATAAAATTATTAAAATAATAATATTTTCCCTGAAGTGTTACTAGAATAAAGCCTTGCCATAACTGCCATGAACAAAGGGCAAAATGATTATATATTATTTCATAAGAACATTGCACCACAGGTTTAGGGAAACTGTAGGATCTCCTGTGATTTATTTGTACCCACATTTAAGTACGAGTAGGACCCCATAAGTATTTTGTATTTACTGATTCATAGAGAACAGATACACTGTAAGTGTTGTGTAAAGTATAAGGTAAGTTTCAGAAAGTGTACTTCATTTAAACCTACAGTTAAAGTACCTGTAGGAGCCGGTAAGTATTTAGAATGTACTGTATTGGTTCATCCAGGGAAGTTACACCAAAAGTAAAGGGAACTTACCCTCTAAAACATGGGCTGTATTATAATTGTACCTCTATAAATGCACTGTATTATTATTGCACCTATGACCATTATAGTCTGTTTATTGAAACATTGGATAAAAAGACTACAGTCACACCTTGAGGGAGGAGTTATAAAGTTTGATAGCCATTCGTAGGAAAGACTGGTGCACTTGGGTGGAATAAGACTTTGGATAAACAGAAACGTTTAGACGCTCCTGCTTTGAGTGGGATGTGTTATTATGTTTTATGGTATAGAGTCAGGGGTACAACTACATACTTTTTAAAATTATTTCTAGATGCAGAATATCAGTTATGTCATATAAAAAAACAGTTTTTTTTATTAGTTTTATAATTCACCATCTACTTACTTACTTGTTATGATCCGTTATATTGTAAATATAACAAGCTGATTGGCTGTTTATCCTGAAAGGCGGAACTTTATTCTTGTACCGGCTCTGTGATTCACGTCAAGATATTTTCCATTCACAGCGGACAGCGGCCTGTCTCCTCATTAATAATACAGCTGAGCTGGGCCAAATGATTCGGGGCTACTGGAAATTCATTCGGGGCTAAAGCCCTGGAAGCCCAGGCCAGATGACGCCCCTGTGTATCATCATACATGAACAAACAGCTCTTACAGAAAATGCAGAGAAGAAAACATTTTCTGGCATCGATTTGGCGCCCCTTCTTGTGCAGCGCCCAGTGGCGTGCAGTGAATATAGCGGGTACCCTTTCTATAATCACCCCCCCACCCTGACACTGCCGACACATAGACAAATATTACAATAACTACATATTCTCTGTCTTGACTTAGTTATATTAACTTAATACACATCAACAGCCCACAAATACAACTACAAACTACAAACATATAAAACAGACTCAACAATCAATGCTTAATTTGCACAATTTGTGCATCGGTTCAACAAAGATCACTCATTTATATGTCTACAGTACACCAGAGCAGCCAAAACATTAGGTACTCACAAACACTCACCAGTCAAGCCGCCTTTTATTGTGAATTAGTTTTAGTTTCACAATGAAGGACAGCCTTTAAAAAAGCTTTTTAATATAATGTGACACAATATCTGTCTGATTTACAGCCGCAATTCCATGATAGTTAGCTAACTATTGAATTAATCCAGCATGAGCTCCGTTTTACCACTAATCAACGCGTAACACCTTCAACACAGCGCTGCTGAGAAGGGTTAGACAGCCATGGCTCCGCCCCCGGAGTGAAAATCATGAATCTGATTGGTTAGACTGTCCTTCGACTTTGCTAACAGACTCATTACTACACCCTTCTCAAAATCAGGATTTTAAGACATTTTAAAGAGCTCTGATTGGTTAAAACCGCTGTCAGTCAGATAAGAGTCCTGTAGCAACTGAAAAACACAGACTAATGCTTTGAATTAGTTGCTGTTTTTTATTTTAGTTAATTTATAAAATAAATTCTTACACTTACAATAGCTATGATATATATTTCCTGATTAAAAATGATGTAATTTTTTTACATGCATTTATTGTCACCCCTTCTCTGAAGGGTTAGAAGGGCCTCACTGCACACCACTGGCAGTGCCCCTATGCGTCACATACGTTGTATTTCCACGTTTTGCGCCACTGCATAGAGCAGACTACCGTAATCTTACATTTCAACACAAAATAACATAAATTTAAAGGAGAAGTGATCTGCCGTTGTTGTATTGGTCACTCCCGGCTCAGCGCTCGACTCACATAAGCACTATTGTTCATCACTAGAGCGACTGTGTTTTGTTAAACTCCTACGAGTCGGACAATGTTAGCCTTTCTGGAGAGGCTCTTCTACATTCTTGTAAATGTCTTTCGCCACGGGCCGAAAAGCACATTGCACGAAGAGGGGCTCAGAAAGAGCTGCTGTTCTGCCTGCGCCGTGTCACCAGCGACGGAGGGGAAGTTCACCGCCCCAGGCTCACTATCATAACCAGCCACTTAATGCATGCAAACACACACACACACACACACACAAAGCAGGCCACATAAATACAGTGTGCAGTGTGTGTGTGTGTGCAGACAAATACACACATGCAGACATTAGTCCTTCATACACACAAGTACACGCTTCATTGTAAAATATGTTTGACACAAAGTGCGTATTGTTTTAAGATCAGGGCTGGAGGTCAGGGATGCGCATTTTTAGCGAGTTTTAGCAGTTAAAAGTTCTGCTGCTCATCTTTTAGCGCTCTTTTTGGTGAAGTCAAACTTATACTAGAATCATACTAAAGATTTGAACATTAACTTACTTCAGATTCGCTTAATTTGTTCAGAAATGAAAAGCAGAATGAAAAAATTATAATTAGGCCCTGTCGCATTGTATACATGGGTGAAAAACAACCAATTGTGAAGCTGCGAAAAAATGGGAGAAGAAAAAGAGAAAAGAAGAAAGTCGTCACTGGTGTACTATAAGTAACAGATGTGGAACAGGTAGACAGAGGAAATCCTAATACAGAAAAATTCTAATACTAGAATCATACTAGAGATTTGAACAGTAACTTACTTCAGATTCACTTATTTTATCAAGAAATGAAAAGCAGAATGAAGAACTTAAAATTAGGTCCTGTCGCATTGTGTACATTTAGTGAAAAACAACCAATTGTGAAGCTGAAAAAAAATTGAAAATCAATCAGAGCCATTCCACAAATATTGGCAGTACCTAGTACATCCTTTTGGAATGTTCTGAAGAAGAAAGTCGTCACTGGTGTGTTATAAGTAACAGATGTCGAACAGGTAGACAGAGGAAATTATAATACTAAGGAATTCTAATATTAGAATCATACTAGAGATTTAAACAGTAACTTCCTTCAGATTCACTTATTTTATCCAAAAATGAAAGGCAGAATAAAGAAACTGAAATTAGACTCTGTCACATTGTGTACATTTAGTGAAAAACAAACAATTGTGAAGCTGAGAAAAAATGGAAAATCAATCAGAGCCATTAGAGCACAAGTATTGGCCATAGCCAGTACAGCCTTTTGAAATGTTCTTAAGAAGAAAGTCGTCACTGGTGTATTATAAGAAACAGTTGTCCAACAGGTAGACAGAAGAAATTCTAATACAGAGGAATTCTAATTTGAGAATTAAACTAAAGATTTGAACATTAAATAACCTTAGATTAACTTATTTTATTTAGAAATGAAAAGCAGAATGAAAAAAATATTACTCATTGTTGAACCCACTTTACAATAAAGGTACATTAATTATGTGTGAAACATTATGTCTGATGTCTGAAAATTAAAAAATCCTAAAAATCAGTGTATATATTTTATTACTAACTCCATTTCTAATCATTATATCAATATTATGACAATGTTGTATGTTCAAACTTTTTTAAATATTTTGGATTCTTTTTTTAAGAATTATTTATTTATTTTCAAGTGTCTAGTAGAACATTTTGATAAATTAATTGTCTTTATTAAGGACGTAATCAAAATAATGCACATGCATGAATAATTATGTGCTGTTGGCTGGTAACCAAAACACTGTAGTAACTATGGTATTTTTATTTAACCAGCATAAACATATACATATACAGATGTACTGTATATTTTTACATGATAAAAACAGCGTATAACATGTCAATCAATATGCTGCCATTGGAACCTGGTTGTCGACCAGCACAGATTATTTTTTTATATTCTATGGAAAAAAATACAGCACATACAGTATATAGTCAAAATTTGTGTCTCTGTATTTTTATTTTAATTAAATATCCCTTGATAGTTTCCTCTGTACCCAGATATTCAATGATAATAGATAATATTCACTTCACCTGGTTCTAATCTTATCTTAGTGCATTTAAAAATACTCAGAACCCTAAACCACACTCCTTTAGCACAGCATGCCATATGAAAAGAACAAATTAGAAAATATTTGTGTATTCTGCACTGCCTGTGCTTTTTTAATCAATATGTACGATCTGTTTTCAATATAAGAGTGATAAGAGTGTTCTGAGCACTGTGGTCCTAATCTCTACAGCTGGTGAACAGCACTGCTCCAGGCTGAATCAGTACTTCCCCAGAGAGCATGAAGAATCAGACTGAGCATGACTGATGTACAGCAGGGCTGAATAAGGCTCGCCATTGGCTATGGCAGTACAATTTGGATGAATGTGGTTTATACCGCACCAGGGTGTTGGCACAAGTGGCGCAGTGTGATTCCCATATTATACTCAGCTACCGGGGGTATTGGGAGATGTGGCTTAGGATGATTGTCGTAGTATACTCAACATCCGGGGTGTGACTGAGGTCAATTACTGTATTATACTCAGCTACCATGGTGTTGGAACATGTGGCTTGGGACAGTTCCTATATTATACTAAGCAACTGGGGTGTTGGAACATGTGATTCAGGTCAATTATCATATACTCAGCAATCGGGGTGTTTGGACATGTGGCTCAGGTCAATTATCATATTATACTCAGAAATTGTTTGGCCATGTGGCTCATGCCGATTGTTATTTTATACTCAGCAACTGAAGTGTTTAGTTATGTGACTCAGGTCAATTCCCATATTATACTCAGCAACTGGGGCGTTTGGTGTTTGGACATGTGATTAGTTTAGGTCAATTACTGTATTATACTTAGCTATCGATGTTTGGACATGTGACTCTGGTCCATTCCCATATTATACTCAGCAACCGGGGTGTTTGGACATATTATACTCAGCAACCCAGGTGTCAAATCTCATATTATACTCAGCAACCGGGGTGTTTGGACATGTGACTTAGGTCAATTCCCATATTGTACTCAGCAATCAGGGTGTTTAGACATGTGTTTCAGGTCGATTACTGTATTAAACTCAGCTATCGGGGTGTTGGCACATACGGCTGGGGCTGTTTTCCATATTATACTCAGCAACTGGGGGGTTTGGTGTTTGGACATGTGATTAGTTTAGGTCAATTACTGTATTATACTTAGCTATCGATGTTTGGACATGGGACTCTGGTCCGTTCCCATATTATACTCAGCAACCGGGGTGTTTGGCCATGTGACTTAGGTCAATTATCATATTATACTCAGCAACCGGGGTGTTTGGACATATTATATCAGCAACCCAGGTGTCAAATCCCATATTATACTGAGCAACCGTGGTGTATGGATATATGACTCATGTCAATTCCCATATTCCCATATTATACTCAGCAACCGGGGTGTTTGGACATGTGACTTAGGTCAATTATCATATTATACTCATCAATCAGGGTGTTTAGACATGTGTCTCAGGTCAATTACTGTATTAAACTCAGCTATCGGGGTGTTGGCACATACGGCTGGGGCTGATTTCCATATTATGCTCAGCAACCGGGGTGTTTGGTCATGTGACTCAGGTCAATTACTATATTATACTCAGTTACTGGGGCGTTCTGTCATGTGACTCGTGCCGATTGTCGAAGTATACTCTACAACCGGGGTCAATTTTCATGTAATAATCAGCAACCGGGATGTTTGGACATATGACGGTGGTCCTAAACCCTACAACTGGTGAAAAGCAGTTTTATATTTTATACTCAGCAACCGGGGTTGATGTGAGACAAGCATTGGGTCTGAATTGGACCTTTAATACAAATACAGATAAAAGCTTCAAGTACAAAAGTGTCCAAAGGTGCAAACAATGTAATTTCAGAACCATTTTGCATTTAAAGGTACAAAAAAACAAAAGCACTGTAGAATTCAGTGTGAACGTGATGCTGAATGCATCTCAGTTGATGCTGTATTTAATTGCTGGATGCACAGGATCCAGTACAACTTCTCAGAAACTGCTAGGAGGCTCAAGTGTGAATAGAAGTCGATACATTACTGAGAAATACATTGACGTCTAGAACACAGCCAGCAGAAATACACCTTTGACATACTCAACATTAATTACCAAGATTAATGTTAACTTCTCTCTTAAAACAGATACTTAAATGAAAACCTAAAAGCACCACATTATATATATATATATATACTTCTGTAGAAGTATGAACTCAAGGTTTTTAGCCTTTAAGTAAGTAAAAGTGAGTAAAATTATAAAAGTACTGGTTTCAAAACTACTTAAAGTATAAAGGAAAGTACAGGGGAAAAAAGGCATGAAGAATAAAAGCTGTGAACTAAAAAAAACACATTTTTCTAAAAGTCATAATGACTATAATGTTAAAATATTAAAATGTTAATGTTGATAATATAATTTGGGATTTTGCACTAGGCTGTTCTCTAGTGTTTCAGCTGCATATATGCCCCATTGTAAATGAATGTATTTTAAATACAGTAGAATGTAAATATATTAAAAAGTTTTTTTATTATCTCTGTCTCTGCACAGAGAATTTCAGAGGAAGAGTTTTTAGCCAGAAGGTTTGTCTCTCATCGTCACATGATCACGTCCACAACAGCTGTGTTTAACAAGTCAAAGGGACAATGGGTCTTTTTAAGTTTGTGGCAAAGCAATGTTTCTATAAAAAATATATTTCACTTTAATTGCTGTCGTAATCGCAAATGTCATTGAACCCCATGAATTGTACTGTTTTTTTATTACTTTATGGGATAAAAAATATTGAGATAAATATTATGTATGAGCTAAAAAAAAATCAGATATATATTGAATATCACCATTTAGGTAAAAAATAATTCGATATATCGTGTATATACCCATTTAGCTAAAAGATATTGAGATATATATTGTACATCCCCATTTAGCTAAACAATATTGAAATATTTATCGTATATCACCATTCACCTAAAAAAATATTGAGATGTATATAATATATACCTATTTAGCTAAAAATATCCAGATGTAAATCATATATCACCATTCACCAAATAAATACTTAGATATTTATCATATATTGCCATTTACCTAAAATATATTGAGATATTTATCGTATATCACTATTTGGCTAAAAATATTGACATATATATTGTATATTCCCATTTAGGTAAACAATATTAAGATATTTATTGTATATCGCCATTCAGCTAAAAATATCCAGATATATACAGCTCTGGAGAAAATGAAGAGAGCACTTCAGTTTCTGAATCAGTTTCTCTGCTATTTTTCTGCTATTTATAGGTTTATATTTGAGTAAAATGAACATTGTTGTTTTATTCTATAAACTACAGACAACATTTCTCCCAAATTCCTAATAAAAATATTCTCATTTAGAGCATTTATTTACAGAAAATGAGAAATGACTGAAATAATAAAAAAGATGCAGAGCTTTCAGACCTCAAATAATGCAAAGAAAACAAGTTCATATTCATAAAGTTTTAAGAGTTCAGAAAACAATATTTGGTGTAATAACCCTGGTGATTTTTAATCACAGTTTTTTTCATGCATCTCTGCATCATGTTCTCCTCCACCAGTCTTACACACTGCTTTTGGATAACTTTATGCTGCTTTACTCCTGGTGCAAAAATTCAAGCAGTTCAGTTTGGTGGTTTGATGGCTTGTGATCATCCATCTTCCTCTTGATTATATTCCAGAGGTTTTATATTTGGTAAAATCAAAGAAACTCATCATTTTTAAGAGCTGTATTGGTTGGAACAGAGCTGTAGAAGTTAAAATACATTTTTAAAAGTATCTAGTTTAGTTTTATCTCCAGCACAAACTCTAAAACACACTTACTTTCTATAAATAAAGCTTTTATAAAGATTTTATAAAGGTTCTGTGACAAACATAGGTCATCATGGGTTTTCTCAGGTCAGAAATTGTTTATTTCAGTTCAAATAGATAATTCTGCGCATCATAAAAGGTATAAAAGATGATTCCTGACGTGGAGGTGGTGAAGGCCTGGCCTCTGAAGAACACAGCTCCCCTTCAGCACAAACACTACTCATCCTGAGAGCTTCAGGCCGGAGGAAGATGCCACAAACTGAGCAGAGGAGGAGCAGAAAGATAACAAAGACGTTCACTTGCGTCGTCAGAACAAGGAGAGCATTATGGGCTTTTTTGAGCCGAGATCTGTTCTGGCTGCAGGGAGCTGTCTGCAGCGTGCATCACCTCTCAGATTGCGTTTATTAAGTCCAGCAGCGCTCTCTTCCCACGTCACGCATCCCGTCGGCTGAGCTCTAATCGTACTGTACACCGAATCGAGATTCCTCTGGGCGTGACGTACAGTACACGAGAGAACCAGAGAAAATACGATTCTTCCATTTCAACACTTAAACTGCAGAAAATTCATCAAGCTGCACCTTCCTCATATACAGCCCATGCATTTAAAGAGCACAGCAAAAACACCAGTGTTATATAAAATCTGTAGGTTTTATTTTTAACTCTTTTGAAGTGTTTTTATAATTTTCACTGGGTTAGAATTCATTCATCACAGTCAACAGTGATAGAAATGTAACTCAATTTCAGTGTCAGTTATGTGACTCTGGTCCATTCCCATATTATACTCAGCAACCGGGGTGTTTGGACATATTATACTCAGCAACCCAGGTGTCAAATCTCATATTATACTCAGCAACCGGGGTGTTTGGACATGTGACTTAGGTCAATTCCCATATTGTACTCAGCAATCAGGGTGTTTAGACATGTGTTTCAGGTCGATTACTGTATTAAACTCAGCTATCGGGGTGTTGGCACATACGGCTGGGGCTGTTTTCCATATTATACTCAGCAACTGGGGGGTTTGGTGTTTGGACATGTGATTAGTTTAGGTCAATTACTGTATTATACTTAGCTATCGATGTTTGGACATGGGACTCTGGTCCGTTCCCATATTATACTCAGCAACCGGGGTGTTTGGCCATGTGACTTAGGTCAATTATCATATTATACTCAGCAACCGGGGTGTTTGGACATATTATATCAGCAACCCAGGTGTCAAATCCCATATTATACTGAGCAACCGTGGTGTATGGATATATGACTCATGTCAATTCCCATATTCCCATATTATACTCAGCAACCGGGGTGTTTGGACATGTGACTCAGGTCAATTACTGTATTAAACTCAGCTATCGGGGTGTTGGCACATACGGCTGGGGCTGATTTCCATATTATGCTGAGCAACCGGGGTGTTTGGTCATGTGACTCAGGTCAATTACTAAATTATACTCAGTTACTGGGGCGTTCTGTCATGTGACTCGTGCCGATTGTCGAAGTATACTCTACAACCGGGGTCAATTTTCATGTAATAATCAGCAACCGGGATGTTTGGACATATGACGGTGGTCCTAAACCCTACAACTGGTGAAAAGCAGTTTTATTTTTTATACTCAGCAACCGGGGTTGATGTGAGACAAGCATTGGGTCTGAATTGGACCTTTAATACAAATACAGATAAAAGCTTCAAGTACAAAAGTGTCCAAAGGTGCAAACAATGTAATTTCAGAACCATTTTGCATTTAAAGGTACAAAAAAACAAAAGCACTGTAGAATTCAGTGTGAACGTGATGCTGAATGCGTCTCAGTTGATGCTGTATTTAATTGCTGGATGCACAGGATCCAGTACAACTTCTCAGAAACTGCTAGGAGGCTCAAGTGTGAATAGAAGTCGATACATTACTGAGAAATACATTGACGTCTAGAACACAGCCAGCAGAAACACACCTTTGACATCCTCAACATTAATTACCAGGATTAATGTTAACTTCTCTCTTAAAACAGATACTTAAATGAAAACCTAAAAGCACCACATTATATATATATATATATATATATATATATATATATATATATATATATATATATATATATACTTCTGTAGAAGTATGAACTCAAGGTTTTTTGCCTTTAAGTAAGTAAAAGTGAGTAAAATTATAAAAGTACTGGTTTCAAAACTACTTAAAGTATAAAGGAAAGTACAGGGGGAAAAAAGGCATGAAGAATAAAAGCTGTGAACTAAACAAAACACATTTTTCTAAAAGTCATAATGACTATAATGTTAAAATATTAAAATGTTAATGTTGATAATATAATTTGGGATTTTGCACTAGGCTGTTCTCTAGTGTTTCAGCTGCATATATGCCCCATTGTAAATGAATGTATTTTAAATACAGTAGAATGTAAATATATTAAAAAGTTTTTTTATTATCTCTGTCTCTGCACAGAGAATTTCAGAGGAAGAGTTTTTAGCCAGAAGGTTTGTCTCTCATCGTCACATGATCACGTCCACAACAGCTGTGTTTAACAAGTCAAAGGGACAATGGGTCTTTTTAAGTTTGTGGCAAAGCAATGTTTCTATAAAAAATATATTTCACTTTAATTGCTGTCGTAATCGCAAATGTCATTGAACCCCATGAATTGTACTGTTTTTTTATTACTTTATGGGATAAAAAATATTGAGATAAATATTATGTATGAGCTAAAAAAAAATCAGATATATATTGAATATCACCATTTAGGTAAAAAATAATTCGATATATCATGTATATACCCATTTAGCTAAAAGATATTGAGATATATATTGTACATCCCCATTTAGCTAAACAATATTGAAATATTTATTGTATATCACCATTCACCTAAAAAAATATTGAGATGTATATAATATATACCTATTTAGCTAAAAATATCCAGATGTAAATCATATATCACCATTCACCAAATAAATACTTAGATATTTATCATATATTGCCATTTACCTAAAATATATTGAGATATTTACCGTATATCGCCATTTGGCTAAAAATATTGACATATATATTGTATATTCCCATTTAGGTAAACAATATTGAGATATTTATTGTATATCACCATTCACCTAAAATATATATATTTAGATATTAGACATTGAGATGTATATAATATATATCTATTTAGCTAAAAATATCCAGATGTAAATCATATAATCACCATTCACCTAATAAATACTTAGATATTTATCATATATTGCCATTTACCTAAAATATATTGAGATATTTACCGTATATCGCCATTTGGCTAAAAATATTGACATATATATTGTATATTCCCATTTAGGTAAACAATATTAAGATATTTATTGTATATCGCCATTCAGCTAAAAATATCCAGATATATACAGCTCTGGAGAAAATGAAGAGAGCACTTCAGTTTCTGAATCAGTTTCTCTGCTATTTTTCTGCTATTTATAGGTTTATATTTGAGTAAAATGAACATTGTTGTTTTATTCTATAAACTACAGACAACATTTCTCCCAAATTCCTAATAAAAATATTCTCATTTAGAGCATTTATTTACAGAAAATGAGAAATGACTGAAATAATAAAAAAGATGCAGAGCTTTCAGACCTCAAATAATGCAAAGAAAACAAGTTCATATTCATAAAGTTTTAAGAGTTCAGAAAACAATATTTGGTGTAATAACCCTGGTGATTTTTAATCACAGTTTTTTTCATGCATCTTGGCATCATGTTCTCCTCCACCAGTCTTACACACTGCTTTTGGATAACTTTATGCTGCTTTACTCCTGGTGCAAAAATTCAAGCAGTTCAGTTTGGTGGTTTGATGGCTTGTGATCATCCATCTTCCTCTTGATTATATTCCAGAGGTTTTATATTTGGTAAAATCAAAGAAACTCATCATTTTTAAGAGCTGTATTGGTTGGAACAGAGCTGTAGAAGTTAAAATACATTTTTAAAAGTATCTAGTTTAGTTTTATCTCCAGCACAAACTCTAAAACACACTTACTTTCTATAAATAAAGCTTTTATAAAGATTTTATAAAGGTTCTGTGACAAACATAGGTCATCATGGGTTTTCTCAGGTCAGAAAGTGTTTATTTCAGTTCAAATAGATAATTCTGCGCATCATAAAAGGTATAAAAGATGATTCCTGACGTGGAGGTGGTGAAGGCCTGGCCTCTGAAGAACACAGCTCCCCTTCAGCACAAACACTACTCATCCTGAGAGCTTCAGGCCGGAGGAAGATGCCACAAACTGAGCAGAGGAGGAGCAGAAAGATAACAAAGACGTTCACTTGCGTCGTCAGAACAAGGAGAGCATTATGGGCTTTTTTGAGCCGAGATCTGTTCTGGCTGCAGGGAGCTGTCTGCAGCGGGCATCACCTCTCAGATTGCGTTTATTAAGTCCAGCAGCGCTCTCTTCCCACGTCACGCATCCCGTCGGCTGAGCTCTAATCGTACTGTACACCGAATCGAGATTCCTCTGGGCGTGACGTACAGTACACGAGAGAACCAGAGAAAATACGATTCTTCCATTTCAACACTTAAACTGCAGAAAATTCATCAAGCTGCACCTTCCTCATATACAGCCCATGCATTTAAAGAGCACAGCAAAAACACCAGTGTTATATAAAATCTGTAGGTTTTATTTTTAACTCTTTTGAAGTGTTTTTATAATTTTCACTGGGTTAGAATTCATTCATCACAGTCAACAGTGATAGAAATGTAACTCAATTTCAGTGTCAATCCATTAACTCTTATAGAGTTAAAAGATAAACTTGAATCAGAGTTTTTCAGTTCTTTAATGTTGGTTCTCTATCTCTCTATCTGTATCTTCTCTAGAATTAAATTAATAACTCTACAGTGTAATTTTTACACTCCCTCAGTGTTGGTTCTATCTTCACTAGAGTTAAAATAAAAACTATTTTAAGACGAGCGGATTACCACAATACAGATAGTTAACTTAAAAAGCCAGCTTAATGTATTATAATTTAATATACTTTAAATTGACACCTGACAGAAAAGCTAAGCTAACTAACACAGCCAACAGCTAGCTAGTTAGCTAGCCAAATTACATTTAAGGTGGAATGGGAAATTTAACAAACCAGTTTTATTGTTATTTTTTTTGTTAATGAATTAAAAACAATTATAAAATTCAAGTGGACAACCACAATACTGCTAGATAGTTAACTTGAAAAGCCAGCTTAATGTGTTATAAATTAATATATAGCTAGCTAGTTAAGCTAATTAATTAATAAATGGCTAGCTAGTTGGCTAACCAAATTATATTTAAGGTGGAATGGGAAATTTGACAAAACAGTTTTAGTTTCACTAATTATTTTTTGTATTTGTTATTAAATTAAAAATAATTCTAAAAAGAGTGGTTTACCACAATAAAGGCAGCTTAATGTATTATAATTTAATATATCTAGATAAATAAAAGCAAGTATTTAAACAAAAAAGGGTCTTATACAATGTATGTCTAGTTTTTGTGTAGCTACTGTACACCTGCTTAAATATATATTAACAGAGCAGCTCTGAAATCAACTCTACACAACTCTGAACTCTTAAAATTCAACACTAGTGTTTTTGCTGTGTGAGAGAGCAATTTTTATTAGTTTTAATTCCAATCAAAACTGATATCTGGTTATGCTTTATTTAGAGTTGTCCTTTTTTATTAAATAAACATTTATTAGACCCTCAATAACTTGTCAACAACATATCAGAGATGTAGAATCAGCATCAATAGATTTTTATCGAAGACTAAGGGCCCTATTGTACATTGTAGCTCGTTGCTATCTTAAACCGCATCAATAGTCGAATTTAGGAATATAACTACACTGATGGGTGTGGTGGTCTGGAAGTGAGGTGTGTTCAGGTACATTTCTGCCGTGTTTCTATATATATCTTGGTGGTGGAAAATACACTGACCCATTAAAACCCTGACAACAGTCCACAGTCAGCCACTCAATCCTATCTTAGCCACACAGGAGCTCCAAGCGTACTGTTCAGCACAAATCCAGCTTTTACATTAACAATAAACAGGATAAAAGATAAAATAACATTGCTGTTGGCGTAGGTCATTATCCTCTGCTGAGATGCGCAAAAGCGCCGCACTGTTAAGATACGAAAGTCAGATGCCAAAGTCAGAGCTCACCTGGCTCTTAAAGGGAATCACAACTGGCTTACTGATTGGTTTTTATTTCACGTGATGCCCTAAAACACACCTATGTTTAATAAAAAAAATAGTACATGCATTTTGCATACTTAGAGTCGTGCAAGACACACCGACACGCCCTAAATCCAGCTGCATGTTGCATATTAACTGGTGCACTATAGATTACAATAAAAATAGGGCCCTATATCTGAATTCAACTGATTTTCACTTTATTTGGAATGTCCATCTTAATATCAGTAGATAATTATCTGATAAATTACTGATCATCTAACAGTTCTAATACACACCATCTCAAACTAGCTGTTACAGATATAGAACTGGATCTTAACTGGATTAGGGCACAGATTTAGATCCTGAATTAAGATTAAGGTTAAAACTAGGTTTTAGACTGAGATTAAGGTTAGAACAAGGGTCAGAGTGATGGTTAGGATTAGAAATTGGATTGAGGTCAAAGTTAGAATTAGGTTTTGTTGAGGTTGAGGTTAGGATTAGGATTAGGACCAGGGTTAGATGTAGGTTTTAGACTGAGTAAGAATTTGGGTAAGTGAAAAAAGCATGTTAAGTCTGTTTCATGTAAACTATGAACAGTAAATTGACTAAATTCAAGTAATGCATCGACAATACATCTACAATATTAAATTCAATGTATTGAGGTTCTTAACTACTGCTACTACACTGATACATTGTTGATGTGTTACAAATAGTCTATTCAGAGTTTATTAAACATTTACAAAGAACCACTTAAAATAAAAAGTTACTTAATATTTAAGCAGCAGTTCTTAAAATGTTTTGTTTTAAAGTGAAATCATTTATATTCCACAAAGAAATCGGAACAATCGAATCAATGCTTCTGAAATCATCCCTGCAAAGTCAAATATAATACATAAGTAATAAATATATCTATATTTTCAAAACAGGGTTGTCTGGTAGGTTTCCCAAATGTTTTCTGTCCATTCCATTTTTTTTTCCAGCTGGAATTCAGGCTTTCAGTTAACAGCTGTGCTGAACTCGTCAAGAGTTAACTACTTGTAATTCTTGCTTCTTAATGTGTTTGAGAGCATCAGTTGTAAAGTAGTGAAGAGGTAGAGTTGATAAAAAATGACTGTATGTCAATCTGAAAGTCAATTTTAAGAATGTTGAAAGTATCCTCAAGGGCATTCAATGCAAAGAACATCAAAAAACATTATATTGATGAAACTGGCACTCATCAGGACTGGCCCAGGAAAGTAAGAGCAAGAGTTACCAGCCTCAGAAACCGCAAGTTAAGAGCTCCAGAGCACCTAAATGCTTCTATTCTATTATATTCTATAATCTGTCAATTCAGTGTTTCTAAGATATTTTTAAAAAAGTATGCTGTTCTAAAAATGTAGTTTTATGTTAAAACTGATCCAGCTGTGTTCCATGCATGTGTGTTCATGCTAAAACATCCGTGTACGGTACATAACCCTCCAGCGTTTCTGTGAAATCATCATTATATCACTGGTATAATTGAAAAATGTGAAAGTTGAAGGTCAGAGCCGGGTAGCGTGGGTTATCTGTTTAGCTTTTCTCGTGTGAAATTCAGTGAATCTAATCTCACTCAGTGCAGTTCAGTCACTTTACTGCAGAACCTTACTGAAGTAACTTTAGTTAAAGAACACTAAAAAAAAATGATGAGTAAAATTTACTTTAAAAAAGTTTTGCAACTTTCTGCATTTGCTTTTTTTTAAGTAAATTTAATTTCAGATCAATTTAAGTAACTTCAACTCAGTTTCAAGACTTAAATAGAGTTACACATAGTAAATAAGAGAACTGAACTTCAGTCAATCCTTTCTTTTAGTAAACTTTACTTCATTTCTGCATACAATATTACCTAATAACTTAATTTATACAATAAAACTCAAATAATGTATGATACATAATATATTATAATTTCTGAAATTTTAATATTTTTAGTTAAACCACACATATTACACTGTCTCAACACATGGACGGCATGCAATACATTCTTTTTAGTATACTAAAGTATACTAGTATTAAGTACACTAAAGAGAATGTATTACATGTCGTCCATGTGTTGAGACAGTGAGACTTGGTCTGTTTACAAAATAAATCTTTGAGATTATGCAAATATTTGAATGTGTGTTTTAACTAAAAATATTTAAATTTCAGTAATATTGTATGAATTAAGTAATTGTAATTAGGTAATATTGTATGCAGAAGTTAAGTAAAGTTTATTAAAAGAAAGGATTGATTCAGTAAAATAAATGAAGTAAAGTTTATTAAAAGAAAGGATTGATTCAGTAAAAATAAATGAAGTAAAGTTTACTAAAAGAAAGGATTGATTCAGTAAAAATAAATGAAGTAAAGTTTACTAAAAGAAAGGATTGATTCAGTAAAATAAATGAAGTAAAGTTTACTAAAAGAAAGGATTGATTCAGTAAAAATAAATGAAGTAAAGTTTACTAAAAAAAAGGATTGATTCAGTAAAAATAAATGAAGTAAAGTTTAATAAAAGAAAGGATTGATTCAGTAAAAATAAATGAAGTAAAGTTTCCTAAAAGAAAGGATTGACTGAAGTTCAGTTCTCTTATTTACTCTGTGTAACTCTATTTAAGTCTTGAAACCGAGTTGAAGTCACTTAAATTTATCTGAAATTAAATTTACTTAAAAAAAAGCAAATGCAGAAAGTTACAAAACTTTTTTAAAGTAAATTTTACTCATCATTTTTTTCAGTGCAGTGGGAGATTCACAGTGAGCTCAGGGATGAAGGGAGTTTTTATAATGCCATAGAAAAACCCTGAAAACAAGACTCACTTTGTGATGTTTTAACCGCAGGGTTGTCATAAAGAGTTTTAGGACGGATGAATTATACGTTTGTTGCTGATCTAGTATTTGCTGTGTTTGTCTGCTCTTGTTTTCAGGAGGTTGTATTAATTTAATTTAACATATACATTTCTGTAGTTTTTTTATTAGCTCTTAAATACCTTAAGGGTGCATCAATTAACAGTACTAATACACAAATAAACAGTAATACACAAATAAACATTGTTTAATGGTTAAGGAATGTCTCAACTAATTATTGATTGACATTATTTAAAATGTTACTGAATTTTTACACTTACTGACTCCACCCTCAAATGAAAAAGTGGAAGGAGTAGTTTGGGAATGGTAGTGGGTGATGTATGGGTTTAGGGGTGGGGCAGGAGGGAGAGCTGATTGGCTGAGCTGCAGCAGCAGCAGTGTGCTTTTGGCGATATTATTGATGGTCTGATCTGCATATTGCGAGTGTCTGCGTATTATTGTACATGGAAACATCATTTATTTCCATAAAAATATAAATGTAATACAAATAGTTTGTGTGTTTAGATCTGTAGATTTTTTATGTTTTTTTTATTTTATTTTATTTCTAAACACACACATCTCACACTGTTACAAACAATGGCTCTTTATTCAGTGTGTTTACTTTCTTTTTATGATTTTTACATTGTAAATTGAATATTAAAGACTATAGTTTGCTATACAATATTGTGCAAAAGTTTTAGGCACCTGTGGACATTTCAGTAAAGAAAAAGCTTCTTATCTGTGCAGTAAGTGTTTATTAGCTCAGTAAAACACATTACAGCATTACAATAAATACAAACAGCAAAAACATCCTAATCCTAATCTCTCCTCCTCATCTGAGTTTAATAGAGTTATTTATTTCTAGATCTCATCATATTAATCAACACCTGGTTTGGTAAATTCAGGGGTGCAACTACATACTTTTTGAGGTGTATGCAAACATACTATCGGCGCACCCCCATCCCCCCCCCCACCCCCCCCCCCCCCCATTATAACGACTTATAAACAGTCATTACTGGCAAGACATTACAGTAAGGCTTAATAAAGTTTACTTCATGTTTAAAAATTCATTTCACCTAAAGTCAGTAATGACTGTATAATGACTGTATATAAGGCTTTATAATGTGTTACACACTTTTATAAAAGCTTCATTTGAAATATAATAGCTGCATATTATAATGCATTATACCAACATATATAAGTTATAGTACATAGTACATAGTATATAGTATATAGTACAACACTACATTTTACGATGTTCTTATGAATATTAAAAGGCATTACATGCCCTTTCTTAATAAACCCTTATACTTGTAGTTTATAATGTGCTATGAATGTTACTTTAATTACTAATGAGTTATTATACAGACGTATTGCAATCATCACAAGGTATTATGCATGTCATATAATGCATTATAACACTTATAACACTATAACACTTTCTATGAATTGCATCTCTATTAGACTCTATAACCAGATTCATAACATATTATAATGCATTCATAAGACATTATAAACATGGCTATAAATATTTATAAAATGTATAACCCATTATAGCCATGTTTATTAAGCATTATGACTTGTGATCATAATACATTATAAGCTGTGCTTATAATATATATGTTAAAATAGTTTATATCTATCGTTATTAATCTAGTCCCACAATGAAATTCTGGCACTTTACTTAGAGCGCACAAAGACCTGTTATAATACATTATAATTGACTATAACTAATATTATATCCAATACTAGATACTAGACTAGACAATACTAGATAATTTATTAGTGGAAACATATATATTTATAGGATTACTGAGGGTGTGTTTATAAGTTGGAAGCTTTTAGCTTTTTGGTCATAATACATAAAGTCTGCAAGCTGGGGCTGAGTTTCTTGGTATTGACATATAACATGTTATAAACACTACAGCTATTAATGCATTATAATCACAGTTCATGATGCATAATAAACATGGCTATGATGAATTACACATTTTTATAAATATGTATAGCCATGTTTACAATGCCTTATGAATGCATTATAATGTGTTATGAGTATGTTTATAGAGTCTTATAGAGATGACATTCATAGAAAGTGTTACCAAGTTTTGGTGTCCTATGTTATTTACAACTGTAGATAATCTATCAATTAATCTATTAACTATTAATAAAATGAATCTTTCTTCAATGTCTATTTCAATAGTTAACATTTAACTTGCTTTTAAAACACAGTATTAAGTTAAAAACAGCACATTGTGAGATCTGTATCTGATGGTTATTAACAAAACCGCTAAAAGTAGGTCACTCCCAGCTTAAAATTCATGTATTTGTTTGTAATTAAACAGTGAAATGAGAGTAATTAAGCAGAATTAGACTCTGAGAGACTCTGAGAGTCTCTGAGAGACGCTGAGACGCTGCCAGCGCAGGGTTTCAGAGCAGATCTCAGTTCTACACGTGTTGGATCTGAACATGCCTCCTGCCCCCGGGCGCTAACAGCCGGGAAGCCTGAATCGCTGCTCTGTTAGACGGAGGAACAACAGGTTAGCTTTGTTAAAACAACTGAATAATCAGAGTAATGAATCGCAGAGTTTCTGCCAGAAAACAACCCAAATAAGAGTGTGGCATTTGGGCGAATGGTCAAGGGTGCATTCTGCAGTCTGTTAATATAGAGAATCAGCTGAAAGCAGGAATTAATCCAGAAGGTTATGGTGTTACGTTATGAAAGGAGGAAAAGAGAGAGAGAGAGAGAGAGAGAGAGAGAGAGAGAGAGAGAGAGAGAACCTGAGGCATTTCTTGTATATGAGTGGTGAATCTCCAGTTGAGGCACATTCCTCACTTAATTAAATGTCATAGCTCTGCATTAAGATTTATGCTGGGACTGATGGCTGAATGAGACACGTTAACACATGCACACACACACACCATCAAGTTTATACACACACAACATCATGTTCATATACGCACACACACACACACACACACACACTACTATGTTCATCCACGTGAGCACATGAGAGCAGAACAATTTCATTCAAGTTTTGCCAACAGCAACAAAATTATGAAATTATAAAACATATTCTATAGTTTACTATTTGAGTCAGGTGCACTGGAATGAGGGAAAGTGCTACTACAGGAACAGGACTGAGAATTACAGTACTTTTAATTCCTAAAGAAAAAACAAAGCTACCACTTTAAAATAAGACTACCTTTATAAAGGGTTTATACATGGTTTACAATTAGATTATGAATGGTTACTAATTAGGTTGTAAATGCCTTAAAAATCATTAATAATCAGTTATAACACATACATAGAAAGGGCAACAGTATAGATGGCTGTGGATACAGTATTTGACAAACAAAAGGTCATTGTTGCCCTTTCTACGTATGTGTTATAACTGATTATTAATGACTTTTAAGGCATTTAGAACCTAATACATTAGTAACCATTAATAAACTAATTGTAAACCATTTATAAACCCTTTATAAATGTAGTCTTATTTTAAAGTGGTACCAAAACAAATGTTTGTTTCACCTAATAAACAAATACAGCTCTGGAAAAAAAAAAATAAAAAAGCACTTCAGTTTCTGAATCAGTTTCTCTGATTTTGCTATTTATAGGTTTATGTTTGAGTAAAATGAACATTGTTGTTTTATTCTATAAACTACAGACAACATTTCTCCCAAATTCCAAATAAAAATATTCTCATTTAGAGCATTTATTTGATTTGCAGAAAATGAAAAATGGCTGAAATAACAAAAAACAAGTTTATATTCATAAAGTTTTAAGAGTTTATAAATTATCAATATTTGGTGGAATAACCCTGGTTGGTTTTAAATCACAGTTTATTTTCATGCATCTTGCCATCATGTTCTCCTCCACCAGTCTTACACACTGCTTTTGGATAACTTTATTCCTTTACTCCTGGTGCAGAAATTCAAGTAGTTCAGCTTGGTTACAGGTAACAGGAGTGAGTGCTGAGATTGAGCTCCTGAGTCATCGTTACAATAAGATCAAATATACAGAAAAACTAATGAGGGAACTTCATTTTGCTCTTCCCACGATCTTCAGAAGAACCAGCTGATGTCACTTCCTGTTGTAGAATGTTCCAGATGTTTCAGATGATCAGGGTAATGTGTTACGGTAACAGGACTGAGTGAAACCCAGGGACAATAACTAAAATGTGTATTTTAACTTAAATATTATGAATTTATTATGAAAAATATATTTTTTAAAGCATAGATGGGATTTGGACTCAAATAACAATAGAAAAAAATACATGTCTGAAGGATTTTAACAATTATTCAGTGTTCTAAGTAGTTTTTATCAATGTTTTTAATTACATATCTTACTTTTGCAATTAGGTACACTAAGACACTATGCTTAATACTAAAATATATTTTAAAGTTATTTTGTGTGCATATTTATACATGTAATTTCCTGGGGACAGAAAAGGCAACCGTTCTGTGGAATATGCCACATATATAAGTGCATAAAATTGGGAAAGAACCTTTATACCTTTATATAACATTATTTAGCTATACCGAAATCCAATTTTTTTTTTTACCAAAACAGTTTAATTTTAGCTAAAAGTCCAAAAACTCTATGCATATCTTAAAAATTAAACACAGATTCAGTTTATTAACTGTTCTGTTCTGTATTAATTTAGTGTACATGATAATAAAACACGCCTCTAAAGCTCAGTAGCTGCGAGCACAGATCAGCCAATCAAGTGTAGAAAATCTAATCAGTTGCTCACTTATTTACACTCATAATACAACAACTGGATCACAGCCAGAGTTATTTTATAACAGCGCTACCTGCCAATGATTTCATAGGAACATAGATCACTGTATTTTTATTTTTTTTGTTACAGGAAACTCATCCCTTTTCTCTTCTTACTTAATCATCAGTTATTTATCAGCAGCAGAACTTTTCAGAATCTCTCAGAGACACAAAACATGTAATTAGTAACAGGTTGAATGAGTTTTAAAGCTTCTGAGAGGTTGAGAAGTGTGTTTTTATGAGTATGTGTTTGTGGTTTGTTGTAAATCTTCATTCAGTGCAACTGAACTCTTACGAAAAAAAAAAAAGAAATAATAAGAATGTTAATTGTTCTCTATGGAAAATAACCCTAAATCCAACCCAAACTCCTATCCCAACCCAAACATATACAGTATGTCAATCTTAACCTTTAAAAGTTAGGTTTAGGGTAAGATTCAAGGTTAATTTTAGGGTTAAGTTTAGATCTGATTTTAATTAGAAGGCTAGAGGTTTAGGTCTAGGTTTAGCTCTAGGTTTAGGTTTAGGTTTAGGATTAGGTTTAGCTCTAGGTTTAGGATTAGGTTTAGGTTTAGGTTTAGTTCTAGGTTTAGGTCTAGGTCTAGGTTTAGGTCTAGGTCTAGGTTAAGGTTTAGGTCTAGGTTTAGGTTTAGGTTTAGTTCTAGGTTTAGGTCTAGGTTTAGGTTTAGGTTTAGGTCTAGGTTTAGGTTTAGTTCTAGGTTTGGGTCTAGGTTTAGGTTTAGCTCTAGGTTTAGGTTTAGGATTAGGTTTAGGTTTAGAGTTAGTTCTAGGGTGAGGTCTAGGCTTAGGTTTAGCTCTAGGTTTAGGTTTAGGTCTAGGTTTAGGTTTAGGATTAGGTTTAGGTTTAGAGTTAGTTCTAGGGTGAGGTCTAGGCTTAGGTTTAGCTCTAGGTTTAGGTTTAGGTTTAGGTTTAGGTTTAGAGTTAGTTCTAGGGGTAGGTCTAGGTTTACGTTTAGTTAGGTTTAGGTTTAGGTTTAGGATTAGGTTTAGAGCTAGTTCTAGGGTTAGGTCTAGGTTTAGGTTTAGCTCTAGGTTTAGGATTAGGTTTAGGTTTAGGATTAGGTTTAGGTCTAGGTCTAGGTTTAGGTCTAGGTCTAGGTCTAGGTTTAGGTTTAGGTCTAGGTTTAGGTTTAGGTTTGGTTCTAGGTTTAGGTCTAGGTTTAGGTTTAGTTCTAGGTTTGGGTCTAGGTTTAGGTTTAGCTCTAGGTTTAGGTTTAGGATTAGGTTTAGAGTTAGTTCTAGGGTGAGGTCTAGGCTTAGGTTTAGCTCTAGGTTTAGGTTTAGGTCTAGGTTTAGGTTTAGGTTTAGAGTTAGTTCTAGGGGTAGGTCTAGGTTTACGTTTAGTTAGGTTTAGGTTTAGGATTAGGTTTAGAGTTAGTTCTAGGGTTAGGTCTAGGTTTAGGTTTAGCTCTAGGTTTAGGTTTAGGATTAGGTTTAGGTCTAGGTTTAGGTTTAGAGTTAGTTCTAGGGGTAGGTCTAGGTTTACGTTTAGTTAGGTTTAGGTTTAGGTTTAGGATTAGGTTTAGAGTTAGTTCTAGGGTTAGGTCTAGGTTTACGTTTAGCTCTAGGTTTAGGTTTAGGTTTCGGATTAGGTTTAGGTTTAGGTCTAGGTTTAGGGTTAGTTCTAGGTTTAGGTCTAGTGTAAGGCTCCATTGGTAATCATTTACTTTCAGCTGAGAGTTCTGTTGAATTAAATCCTCCTATTATATTTGGGGTCAGTTTGACCCAATTTAAAGTTTAACATCTTAAAATAAGTGATTGATATCATTTTATTTGCTTCATATTTAATGACTTTTTATAAAAACTGAGTAAACATAAAATTAATATAATGAAATGTTTTCAGTGTTGTTTATGCCTTTTACACACATTTTGTGGATGACATGAAGGTCACTATTCACTAAGGATACTATTAAAAGCCATTTTATAGACTTTATGGCTATAGGGCTAAAACAAACAAACAAAAAAAAAACTAGGGCTATAACATAACTATAATTGTAGTAATGCAAGAATTTTATTAGTTTTTTTTCCTGGAGTCAAATTGACCCCAAACATATTACATTTATATTCTTAATAACATAAACTATTTTGAATTATATATATTTTGGATCACGAAATATGAACTTGTAAATAATATAAAGCATTTAAAGCATCAAAAAGCTCTTTATTTTCAGGCTTTGAGCCTTCTTGTGTACTTCTCCACTCATTAAATGCACACAGATATTGCTGTTCCTTTAAATGAGCTGCTGGTGTATCTTCACAGCGTTAACGAACAGCTCAGTATCTGTCTCTGCTGAGACGCACAAAAGCGCCGCATTGTTAAAATACGAACGTGCCAAAGTCAGAGCTCACCCGCCTCTTAAAGGGAATGACAACTGATACACTGATTAGTTTATATTTCACTGTCATATTTGGGCAGAACTCAGACAAACAAGACTAAAAACAAATACTTTAAAAAATAGTCAGGCAGGAATCGAGGTCGGAGTTCACGGAAAAAACAAGTATACATAGAGATCAAAGTAGCAAAAGAAACGTGTTGTAATGCAGAGCGGAACCAAACAATACTCAACACTGCAGCTCTGAGTTCAGGGCAGTCTTTTATACCTGGATCCCCAGGTGCTAGTACTCAGGAGAACGATTTCCTCTGGAGAGGTCATGTGATCGTGAGAGTCACAGTCTGGTGCATTCTGGGTAGTGTAGTTTTGTGAACTGAAGTCGCAGGTAGAGCTGAGTGTGGGGGAGACAGGTGCAGTTTCAGCGCCATGCGTGACATTTACATTACACCGAAAACACACCCATGATCTCGATCTGCGTAAGGCGCATATTTAGCGCCCTCACAATACACCCTAAATCACACCCTACCCTACATCAAGCTGCACGCCCCACAATTAACCGATGCACTAAAAATACCTAAAGTAGGGCCCTTTATGTTTTAAATGACAAAAATATGTATTTATAAATAATATAAATCTCTGCCCTGTTCCACTTCTGTGGTCACATTTCCCTGTGTTTGTTTACCTGTGCCTCATGCCTGTCATTTCCCCTAGTGCTCTGTCTGTTTTCATATGTAGCTCCACCCCTGTGTTCATCCGTGTCTTTACCTCTACTGTTGTCACCTGTGTTAATTTGTAGCTCCTCCCCTCATTAATAGGTCCCCAAGTGTTACTTGTCCCTTTCCGCCTTGTGTGTGTATTTAAGCTCCTGTGTGTTCAGTGTTAGTTTGTCGGTTCTTGTGCGTGTATACATCTGTCTCGGCTGCGTTTTTTGAATTCTGTTTGTGATTCAGTTTGTTGTACAAGTTCCTGTTTGTTTTATTGTTTGATTGTTTGTTATTTTCATAAAAGATTACTTGCGTGTGTGTTTCCACTCTCCTCGTCCATCCTTTCACACAGCTTGACATTAAAACATTAAAAAGGTCTCTATTTTCACATGTATTCTGGTTGTATAAGTGGGGGTATTGTTTTGAAGGCTATATATGTATAGCATGTGAAATAAATTTTTGTTACAATTTTAATCAGTATATTATAATTGTCTGGAGGTTAAAATAGCCAAGCATAAAAGTAAATACTTTATAGTAAATTTGAAGGTAGGGTTAATGGATGTTTTGTTGAATGTCAGATGAATGTTGGTGACGCATCTACAGTATAATGGACCATCTAAACTCCATCTATCCATTTACTCGTCCTGCTTCTTCGTCAGCAGCAGAACTTTTCAGAACTTCTCAGTGAAGTAAATCGTATGATTAGCGACAGGTTGAAGGAGTTTTAAAGCTCATGAGAAGAGTTTAAAGGGTTGTGTTTGGAGGAGTGTGTGTTTGGAGGAGTGTGTGTGTTTGGAGGAGTGTGTGTTTGGAGGAGTGTGTGTTGTTTGTGGTGTGTATGAGTTCGTCTCCTCTCTCTCCAGCATTTCAGAATTTACTCTGCCTCGTTTTTGAAGGCACAGTGGCGGCGATTGTCTCCTCGATGCTCAGAACAAACAATGTTTTATGCCGGGCGAGCGGAACTAAAGATGAAACAGTAGTTAGCCTAAAGCCAGTTTCAGTTTAGAGACTAGCTACCCATCAGTTAAAAGGGGCTTTTGTGAATTGGGGATGGTGACGTCAAATGAACTCTATAAAAGCATAAAGTCTTCATTTTAGGGGAAAAATCTCAGTATGAGGGCAAATAGATCTCCTCCCCTTCCTTAAATATCCTCAGATTGAGCTCGACCTGCTGAGGAGCTCCACTGGCGCTCATTTGCGATTTGACTCGTTAGCTCATTAGCCCTTAGCTCGTTAGCTTGTTAGCTTATTTTCTCGCTTGGCCATCGTAAAGGGTTCAACCTGACGAAGGGAATATTTATCGGCGTTTATCAACGTTTATTGAGGTTTATGAACTGATTCATTGCACAAGACAACATGTTGGAGATGCTTGAGTACAGCCATTACCAGGTAAGACGTGATTTGACAGGAATTGACTTTACATAGAATTTGATTGGCCTTAAAAATTGAGTAAAAATGATTACAGCTCATTTTTAAAATCATTCAGTAATCCAAGTTTAAATAAAGGTTTGATTGATTGAGGGTGTTTAACCCAAAATTTGGGTCACTAAACTTTTTCCTACTTGTTTTTTTTACTCATTTATTCATATTTTAATTTTAAACTTTATATAATGTTTCCTAGCACTTATATGTCCAATACAATGAGGCATAGACAATGTGGGTCATAAATAAATCTACGTATATGTCTGGGAATATGTAAAGAAATACACTGGAATTACAGTAAAATTAAGTTAATTAGACCTAAAACTGAAAGTCAATGCTTTTAAAGCAACTGCGTTTTTTTTATTCTAGTCTTGATAATTGACTTTAATTGACATTGTGATGTTTTTGTGCTGGTGTTTGTTTTGTTTTTAAGTTGTTTGTATTGTTATTGATCGTAAATATATAGTATATATATTTATAGTTTATAGTGCAATGAATTTAGTACTTGCTGCACTTGTAGTGTACTTGTTAATGTATTTCTTATGGAATAGGCTAATTAGCTGTTATATTATATGCTAATATTGCATAAACACTTTAAATTTACATTTTTAAACCAATCGAATGTATGTCTACCAATGTCACCCAAAATATATGCTAAATATATGTCTCAATCCTACAGAAATGTACTGAATTTGCTCTGAATTTGTTCACAATCCTCCGTCCAGGTACAGACTCACCTGGAGAACCCCACTAAGTACCACCTCCAGCAGGCCCAGAGGCACCAGGTGAAGCATTACCTGTCCAGCACCCTGGGGGCCAAACTCAGCCCACAGGCCAGCAGTGGGCCGTGCCCGAGCCAGCCCCCGGAGCACGGCATGCCCCCCGGCCCAGGAGCCAGCGCCCCGAACAGCCCTATGGCCCTGCTCACCCTCACCTCCAACTGCGAGAAAGAGGTACGTACAGTATATATGTTTAAAATAGAAATATATGCGTTTATGAGGAATCTAGAACATGCATTAATGTCAATTTTATTATTTGCATGATTTTACTGGTTTAACTGTTTCTAACTCAAGCAATGAGAAAAATTAAGAGGCAACTTCAATTTCTGAATCAGTTTCTCTGATTTTGCTATTTATAGGTTTATGTTTGACTAAAATGAACATTGTTGTTTTATTCTATAAACTACAGACAACATTTCTCCCAAATTACAAATCAAAATAATGACTAAAAAAAGACACAGAAACACAGAGAAATCTGTAACTTTTAAAAGTAGAAGTCTTTTCTTTAGATAAATTACAGATAAAACCTTCAAAAGACTCTTGGAAACTGGAGAAAAAACTGCTACAGGAAGACGTCTGGCTGACCCACATGGAAACAGCATCTTAAGCCTTTAGCTCAGATTAACATGATTAAGGACTGGGGGAAGAATATGTTTCTCTGATTTTGCTATTTATAGGTTTATGTTTGAATAAAATGAACATTGTTGTTTTGTTCTATAAACTAGAGAGCTAGAGTTCTATAAACAGAGCTTTCAGACCTCAAATAATGCAAAGAAAACAAGTTCATATTCATAAAGTTTTAAGAGTTCAGAAATCAATATTTGGTGGAATAACCCTGGTTGGTTTTTAATCACAGTTTTTTTTTTCATGCATCTTGGCATCATGTTCTCCTCCACCAGTCTTACACACTGCTTTTGGATAACTTTATGCTGCTTTACTCCTGGTGCAAAAATTCAATCAGTTCTATTTACTTTTACTTTTATACTTTAAGTAGTTTTGGAATTAGAGAAATTTTACTACACTTTTACTCAAAGAGTAAAAAAAAAAAGCTTGATTTGATACTTAAACCATATTATCTGTACTTGTACCTACAGAGTAATTAATAGAGTTCCTTTTTTATATCTGATTAAATGTAATTAAAGTGTATTTTGTGTTTTTGTTTTCTGTTCTCTTTTGTTTTTGGTGCTGCTGCTGCTGCAGATGGACGATGTAATTGAAGATATTATCAGCCTGGAGTCGAGTTATAATGATGATATACTCGGACTCATGGATACAGGACTACAGATGGCGAATACAGTAAGAAGAATAAACTTTCTTGTTCATTTCCAATAATTCAATAAAATAAATTCAACACATAATTCATTGTAATTGTCTAATTGCTGAAATATGTCTGTGAATTAGTCACATCAAAATATGATGTTGGTATAAAACTACACATTTAATTTAACACTGAGAGATTCACTGTTTATAGATTAATAAATATACAGTGTCAATATACAATTGACCTATTCATTTACAAACAAGTAAATTGAACCACATTGTGATTGGTTAAATGGTGAAATATTACAATCTAAAAAGTCTAGACATTTGATTTTTAATTTATGGTATATATTGATAAATACACAGTATCTGTTTGATTATCAATTGCCTATTAATATCAAAATACTAGCATTAATAATTTGGATTATACAAGTCTAAAGAACACACAAACTACAAATATATATATATATATATATATATATATATATATATATATATATATATATATATATTTTATATATATATATATTTATACACATATACACATATATTAAAATATATATACATAGTACTTCTTTAATCATATTAGGCATATAATATTTGTGTAGTTATCAATATATACCATAAATCAAAAGATAAATAGATACTTGTTTGTAAATAAATAGGTCAATGACAATATATTGAGTTAACAATTTAACTTTATACATATATATATATATACAATATTTTATTATTCAATAAAATAAATTAAACACATAATTTATTGTAATTGGCTAAATGGTGAAATATGTCTGTGAACTAGCGTTAATAATTTTGATTATACAAGTCTAAAGAACACACAAACTACAGAAAATATAGTAAATATAATATACCATATACCATAAATCCGAAATCAACTGATTTTTTAGATTGTCGTATTTCACCATTTAACCAATCGAGTTCAATTTACTTGTTTGTAAATTAGTAGGTCAATGACAATATATCAAGTTAACAATTTAACTTATATATATAAATATATATATATATATATATATATATATATATATATATATATATATATATATATATATATATATATATATATATATATATATTCATATATCCAACCTCACATTTAGTATATATTTATCACATGTATAGATGTATTGTAATTGTCATGATATTTTATACTGTATTACTTTTATATTGTATTGTATTAATAAGGAGAGTACACTGAATCTTGTGCTATGTGTACAAAGATAATACATGTATTTATATTTGTATTTATTAGCTGTATGTGGATATCAATTAACTAGTTTATATGATTTTAATATTAAAGTTAAGTAAAGTTGAGTTAATTTTCTCATTTGTCATTATACTCATACTGGGTTATACAGTAAAATGAAACACTGTTAGGCTGGATCTGCAGTGCAATAACAGATTTACATTAGATAGACTAATGTCTAAATAAACTACATTTATTTATTTTGTGTTAATTTTTGTTAGATCCCTGTTTCTGCGAATCTGCTGGATATCTACAGTAATCACACGCTTCCTCCTGGAGGGGTCGGCATGGGAAACTCCTGCTCATCCAACTTACCCAACGTTAAAAGGGAATTTTCAGGTATAAACCTTTATTTCTGTCTGCGTTTACTGTAAATAAATCCCCCAAATTCAATCTAATGTTTAGAAAATGTGTTGAAAATGAGTTGAAAAAGTTAATATTGTTAATTTTTTGAAGATTATTACAATTTACAGCATACAAATTATATCTAAAATTATATTAGTGTCAGAAATACACTTAACCCACTGTGGCATAATAGATTCTGAATATAGAAAAATCTGCTTTTAGCTACAGAGCAGCATTCACTACAAAAAACTCTAAAACTCATTCTAAAAAAAATCATTTTAAACTTCTATTCTCTAACCAGCCTGCCACTGTTAGTTTTTTTATTGTTTTTTGCTTGTTTTAAATTTTTAACTTTTTTTTATTTTGCTTTGTTTTAGCTGTCTTTTTACCTTTCTTTTATAGTCTATTTAATTTTATTCTACTTTTATTTATATTTTCAACTTTTCTTCTTCTTTTATTGTTTTTAGTTAGTGCTTATTATGTATTTGATTTTTACTATTTTATGTGCTTAGTTTTATTTATTTATATGTATTTGCATTGCTATAATTTTTATTATCTAAGTGGCAGAAATACACTTAACCCTCTGTGGCATAATATATTCTAAATATTCAAAAAATCTGCTTTTAGCTACAGAGCAGGAGCGAGTTCACTACAAAAAACACTGAAACTCAAAAACTCAGTTCACTGGAGTCACTAAATTATTTTAAACTTTTAATATCTAACCACCTGCAGACAGCCTGATTTTTGGTCATATTTATTTTTAAGGTAACTTTTTGTTTATTTTAATTAGTTTTAGCTGTCTTTATTTTTTCATTTTTAGTATTATTTCATTTTACTTCTGCATATTTTTCTTTAATTGTTTTTAGTTATTGCTTATTATATATTAAATTTTTATACTTTTATGCGCCTAGTTTTATTTTTTAATCGGTTGTTGCATTCTTATAATTTTTATTATCTTAAATTTTCTTAACTAGGATTGTATGATCCTACTAAATTCTTATTTTTGTCTTATTTGTTTTATATTTTACTTTAAAGTATCTTATATATTTTATTAAAATGCTGGGTCTTTTTTATTATTTATTCTTTTCTTTGACGATCCCACCCTCAATATCAATCAATCAATCAATCAATCAATCAACCTTTATTTTCACTCGGGAAAACATTGGGGGTTACTCTCATTTGCAATGTTGCCGAGCATTTACAATTTAAAAGGGTTCAAAAATATTTAATGAGGAATTAGAAATAAATAGGAACAAAATAGTAAAAAATAATAAATAAGAGCAATACAAATTTTAAATTGACGTTTAATATAGATGAATAAAATCTATATGTAAAAAAAAAAACAGGAAATTCTAAAATGACCATAAAGAAAAAGTAAAGAATTTATAAAATATGAAATGAGGAAAATATAATAATAGTAAAAATAAAGTAAAATGATAAGAATGCTAAGAAATAATAAAATGAAAAATAATGATCGAAGAACATAGGATTCAAAATTAAAAAATAAGAATAAAGAAATAAACAAAAATAACTACATGAATAAATAAATAAATAAACAAAACTAAATAAATAAAACAAATAAAAAATAAAATAATAAGAAAAAACTAAAAACTAATGTAAAAAACTCATTTTAAACAATCACATGCTTTCTGATGGTGCCTAGAAACTAAATATTTTAAATGATTAAGTGATCCAAGTTTACTCTGAGTTTAAATAAAGGTTTATTAATTGATTGATTGATAGTGATGCCCTTAGGCAAAAAATAATAATTTTAATTTTGGGTCATTAAACCTTTCTATACTTTGTTTTACTTATTTATTCTTATAATATGTTCTTTAATTTCCTACGTCCAATACAGAAAGGCATACAAGTGGGTCATAAACAAAATTATGTATATATATATATATATATATATATGTATGTGTGTGTACAGGAATATGTATATAAATATATTTGGCTTTAGTTTACATTCTGACTATTTTTAAACCACTTGTATTGAAGAGAGATAAATCTTGATGAATCAGTGCTTCTATTTTTTTTTTATTAAAATGTAATTTTAAGTTTGCTATATCCACAGGAACGCCCAAGCTTCCAAAAAATATATATATTTTTTCCTTAAAAGTATAATTTTTGCCATAGAGGGTTAATGTAAATTATTTCTTTAATAACCACTTAAAAATATGGACCATATCCATATTGTGTGCAATTATAAATGCACAATTTCAGATATGAAATGAAAACTGTATTAAATACTCACTCAGCTCCAGGCATGATGCACGTGGACAAACCTGGACCATGTGGCAAGTTTGACTCTTATGAGAGGCCTGAAGGCCTTCCAGTAGGTACGTTCCCTTTACTCAGCCTCTCAAATATCAACTAACTCAAATATCAAAATACCAATATACAGCTCTGGATCAAATGAAGAGATCACTTCAGTTTCTGAATCAGTTTCTCTGATTTTGCTATTTATAGGTTTATGTTTGAGTAAAATGAACATTGTTGTTTTATTCTATAAACTACAGACAACATTTCTCCCAAATTCCAAATAAAAATATTCTCATTTAGAGCGTTTATTTACAGAAAATGAGAAATGACTGAAATAACAAAAAAGATGCAGAGCTTTCAGACCTCAAATAATGCAAAGAAAATCTAAAACAAGTTGAAATAATCCTGGTTTTTAATCACATTTTTTTCGTGCATCTTGGCATCATGTTCTCCTCCACCAGTCTTACACACTGCTTTTGGATAACTTTATGCTGCTTTACTCCTGGTGCAAAAATTCAAGCAGTTCAGTTTGGTGGTTTGATGGCTTGTGATCATCCATTTTCATTTTTAAGTGCTCTCTTATTATTTTCCAGAGCTGTGTATAAAATTAATAGTGTTAAAGTGTGTTAGAGTGTGTTTTTATACATTAAAAATGAATGTAATGTGATATGATTTTTATATAAATTCAGATTGTGTGTTTGTTACAAATTAAATTCTATTTTTTTAAAGGATGTAGTTAAAAAAAAAAACATTGCACACAATATGGATGAATAATTAAAAAATTGTTTATCACATTGATAGTAATGCAAATTACCAAAAAAGTGTGCCTGAGTTAATAACACAAAAAATAAAAGCTTTTACATTTTTTGGTTTATAGATTTTATATTGTTCTCTGTTACAGAAGCGGAGGTCAGAGCTATGGTGAAGGAGAGACAAAAGAAAGACAACCACAACTTAAGTAAGAATTGTTTTTTATTATACATATATACATAAAATAATTATATCTATACATAAATAAGAAATTATATAAATGTAGCCTGCTTAGATGGAGATAGTTAAAGCATTATATCATTGACCATTCTTTTTTAAAACTCAATGTAACATTAGAATACTAAACCCAAATAAACATAAAGAATAAAGTCAGTGATCAGTGAGAGTGTCTACCTGTAATTAACTCTATATACCATTAGAATATTAAACCCAAATAAACATAAAGAATAAAGTCAGTGATCAGTGAGAGTGTCTACCTGTAATTAACTCTATATACCATTAGAATATTAAACCCAAATAAACATAAAGAATAAAGTCAGTGATCAGTGAGAGTGTCTACCTGTAATTAACTCTATATACCATTAGAATATTAAACCCAAATAAACATAAAGAATAAAGTCAGTGATCAGTGAGAGTGTCTACCTGTAATTAACTCTATATACCATCAGAATATTAAACCCAAATAAACATAAAGAATATACTCAATGATTAAGGACAGTGTCTACCTGTAATTAACTCTATATAACATTAGATTATTAAACTCAAATAAACAGTAATTAAGTTAGTGATCAGTGAGAGTGTTTACCTGTAATTAAATCTATATAACATTAGAATAAACTCAAATAAACATGAATAAAGTCAGTGATAAATGAGAACGTCTACCTGTAATTAACAGTATATAACATTAGAATACTAAACCCAAACAAACATAAAGAATAAAGTCAGTGATCAGGGAGAGTATCTACCTGTAATTAACTCTATATACCATTAGAATATTAAACCCAAATAAACATAAAGAATGAAGTCAGTGATCAGTCAGAGTGTCTACCTGTAATTAACTCTATATAACATTAAAATACTAAACCCAAATAAACATTAGTAAAGTCAGTGATCAGTGAGAGTGTCTACCTGTAATTAACTCTATATAACATTAGAATACTAAACCCAAATAAACATAAATAATAAAGTCAGTGATAAGTGAGAGTGTCTACCTGTAATTAACGCTATATAACATTAGAATACTAAGCCCAAATAAACATAAAGAATAAAGTCAGTGATCAGTGAGAGTGTCTACCTGTAATTAACTCTATATAACATTAGAATACTAAACCCAAATAAACAGTAATTAAGTTAGTGATCAGTGAGAGTGTCTACCTGTAATTAACTCTATATAACATTAGAATACTAAGCCCAAATAAACATAAAGAATAAAGTCAGTGGTCAGTGAGAGTGTCTACCTGTAATTAAATTTATATAACATTAGAATACTAAACCCAAATAAACATAAATAATAAGGTCAGTGGTCAGTGAGAGTGTCTACCTGTAATTAACTCTATATAAGATAAGAAAACTAAGCCCAAATAAACATAAAGAATAAAGTCAGTGATCAGTGAGAGCGTCTACCTGTAATTAACTCTATATAACATTATAATACTAAACCCAAATAAACATAAAGTCACTAATCAGTGAGTGTCTATCTGTAATCAATTCTAAACACTAATTAAAAAGTCAGTGATCAGTGAAAGTGTCTACTTGTAATTACCTCTATATAATATAAAGTCAGAATATGTGTTTGTATATAATCTGAGGTGTTTTTTGTAGTTAAATGAGTTTCTAATGCTGAGATAAACAGCTTTACACGCGTTGGTTCAGTACGGTTTTGTGAGATTTCAGCTCAGTATGGATTTATTCTGTAGCTGCAGAGAGGATTGGGTGAGGTTTAGATACTGTACAGTTTATATAGTCAGAGATTATAGACGTTAATTCTGTACGATAACAGATTAAGGAGATTTGGTGAAGTTATGAGAGAAGTGTGTTCAGATACAGGCGCTGTTTAACTGGATCTAAAATATTTACATTTTCGTTTTTCTGTCTACAGTTGAAAGAAGACGACGTTTCAACATAAACGACAGAATTAAAGAACTTGGGACGCTAATCCCCAAATCTAATGATCCGTAAGTTAAAAAATATTGTATATATGTAAAATACTGTACCAAAGTATTAGAACACCCCCATTGTTTTAAATTTATTTTTTCCATTTAAGCTCATCAGGTCTAGTGAATAACCAGTGAATTGCACAAAATCCAGAATTAAACTTAAATGGCTTAAAAATGAGCAAAACAGTTATATTATGTTGTGCTTTTTAAGAAACAAGTCATTGGTTAACAGCTTACATGTGGTCCATTGCAATGGGAATAAACTTAGATTTGGAAATGTATTTTTAAAAAAGTATAATTTCCCTTGTATGTAGTAAAGCAGTGCTGGAACAGATTCAAATACACAGAAAACATTGTTGTTTTATTCTATAAACTACAGCCAACATTTCTCCCAAATTCTAAATAAAAATATTCTCATTAGAGCATTTAATTACAGAAAATGAGAAATGGCTGAAATAACAAAAAAGATGCAGAGCTTTCAGACCTCAAATAATGCAAAGAAAACAAGTTTATATTCATAAAGTCATAAGAGTTCAGAAATCAATATTTGGTGGAATAACCCTGGTTGGGTTTTAATCAAAGTTTTTTTTTTTCATGCATCATGTTCTCCTCCACCAGTCTTACACACTGCTTTTGGATAACTTTATGCTGCTTTACTCCTGGTGCAAAAAAATCATTCAAGCAGTTCAGTTTGGTGGTTTGATGGTTTGTGATCATCCATCTTCCTCTTGATTATATTCCAGAGGTTTTCAATTTAGTAAAGTCGAAGAAACTCATCATTTTTAAGTGTTCTCCTATTTTTATACAGAGCTGTTTATTTATATAAGTGCTCACATCATGTTAAAAAGAGTAAAAACATAAAAAAAAATAGATACAAAGCTTTTGTGTGGTAGTGATGATATGCTTAAATTCTTCTCTTTTTTGAGTTTGTTTTAATAACGCAGAGAATATAATTAGTTAGGTTTATTTTCTGTGTTTCTCTGTGTTTAGATATTTAAAAAAATAAGATTTATGTATAAATAAGATGTTAATATGTTGTGTAGAGATATGAGGTGGAATAAGGGGACGATCCTGAAGGCCTCGGTGGATTATATCCGGAAGCTGCAGAGAGAACAGCAGAGAGCTAAAGAGCTGGAGAGCAGACACAAGAGACTGGAGCATGCTAACAGACACCTGCTGCTCCGCATTCAGGTACACCTCAACCCCAACACAACCCAACACAGCCCAACACAGCCCAACCCAACACAACACAACCCAACACAACCCCAACACAACCCAACACAGCCCAACACAACCCAACCCAACACAACCCAACACAACCCCAACACAACCCAACACAGCCCAACACAACCCAACACAGCCCAACCCAACACAACACAACCCAACACAACCCCAACACAACCCAACACAGCCCAACCCAACCCAACCCAACACAACCCCAACACAACCCAACACAGCCCAACACAACCCAACACAGCCCAACCCAACATAACACAACACAACACAGCCCAACACAACACAGCCCAATACAACACAACATGACTCAACGCAACACAACACAACTCAACCCAACCCAACACAACACAACCCAACACAACCCAACACAACTTTAACCCAACACAACCCAACACAACCCAACACAGCCCAACACAACACAACCCAACACAACTTTAACCCAACACAACCCAACACAACCCAACACAACTTTAACCCAACACAACCCAACCCAACACAGCCCAACACAGCCCAACACAACACAACCCAACACAACTTTAACCCAACACAACCCAACACAACCCAACACAACCCCAACACAACCCAACACAGCCCAACACAACACAACACAACACAGCCCAACACGACCCAACCCACCACAACACAGCCCAACACAACACAGCCCAACACAACACAGCCCAACACAGCCCAATACAACACAACATGACTCAACCCAACACAACACAACACAGCCCAACACAACCCAACCCAACACAGCCCAACACGACCCAACCCAACACAACACAACACAACACAGCCCAACACAACCCAACACAACCCGACACAACACAACACAACCCCAACCCAACACAACCCAACACAACCCAACACAACCCAACACAACCCAACACAGCCCAACACAACACAACCCAACACAACCCAACACAACCCAACACAACTCAACCCAACACAACACAACACAACACAACACAACACAACCCAACACAACTTTAACCCAACTCAACCCAACACAGCCCAACACAACAAAACCCAACACAACTTTAACCCAACACAACCCAACACAACCCAACACAACCCAACACAGCCCAACACAACCCAACCCAACACAGCCCAACACGACCCAACCCAACACAACACAGCCCAACACAACACAGCCCAACACAACACAGCCCAATACAAACCAACATGACTCAACCCAACACAACACAACACAGCCCAACACAACCCAACCCAACACAGCCCAACACGACCCAACCCAAAACAACACAGCCCAACACAACACAGCCCAACACAACCCAACACAACCCAACACAACACAACCCAAGACAGCCCAACACAACCCAACACAACCCAACACAACCCCAACACAACACAACACAGCCCAACACAACCCAACACAACCCAACACAGCCCAACACAACACAACACAATCTCAACACAACCCAACACAGCCTAACACAACCCAACCCAACACAACCCAACACAGCCCAACACAGCCCAACCCAACACACCCCAACACAACACAACACAACACAGACCAACACAACACAACACAACCTCAACACAACCCAACACAGCCTAACACAACCCAACCCAACCCAGCCCAACACAACACAACTCAACACAACCTAACACAACCCAACCCAACACAGCCCAACACAACACACCACAACACAACCCAACACAACCCAACACAGCCCAACACAACACAACCCAACACAACCCAACCCAACACAGCCCAACACAACTTTAATCCAACACAGCCCAACACAGCCCAACCCAACCCAACACAACCTCAACACAACACAACCCAACACAGCCAAACAGAACACAACACAACCCAACACAATCCAACACAGCCCAACAGAACACAACACGACTCAACCCAACCCAACACAACACAACACAACCCCAACACAACACAACACAGCCCAACACAACCCAACACAACCCAACACAGCCCAACACAACCCAACACAGCACAACACAACTTTAATCCAACACAACCCAACACAGCCTAACACAACCCAACACAACACAACCCAACACAGCCCAACACAGCCCAACCCAAGACAGCCCAACACAACACACCACAACACAACGCAACCCAACACAGCCCAACACAACACAACCTCAACACAACCCAACACAGCCTAACCCAACCCAACCCAACACAATCCAACACAGCCCAACACAACACAACACGACTCAACCAACACAACCCAACACAACACAACCCAACACAACCCAACACAACCCCAACCCAACACAACACAACACAGCCCAACACAACCCAACACAACACAACCCAACACAGCCCAACACAGCCCAACCCAACACAGCCCAACACAACACACCACAACACAACAAAACCCAACACAGCCCAACACAACCTCAACACAACCCAACACAGCCTAACACAACCCAACCCAACACAATCCAACACAGCCCAACACAACACAACATGACTCAACCCAACACAACCCAACACAACCCAACACAACACAACCCAACACAGCCCAACACAACACAACACAACCCCAACACAACACAACACAACACAGCCCAACACAACCCAACACAACACAACCCAACACAGCCCAACACAGCCCAACCCAACACAGCCCAACACAACACACCACAACACAACTCAACCCAACACAGCCCAACACAACACAACACAACCTCAACACAACCCAACACAGCCTAACACAACCCAGCCCAACACAATCCAACACAGCCCAACACAACACAACATGACTCAACCCAACACAACACAACCCAACACAACACAACCCAACACAGCCCAACACAACACAACACAACCCCAAACCAACACAACACAACACAGCCCAACACAACCCAACACAACCCAACACAGCCCAACACAACACAACACAACCTCAACACAACCCAACACAGCCTAACACAACCCAAACCAACACAACCCAACACAGCCCAACACAACACACCACAACACAACACAACCCAACACAACACAACACAACACAACACAACACAACCTCAACACAGCCTAACACAACCCAACACAACCCAACACAGCCCAACACAACACAACCCAACCCAACACAGCCCAACACAACACACCACAACACAACCCAACACAGCCCAACACAACACAACACGACTCAACCCAACACAACACAAAACAAACCAACACAGCCCAACACAACACAGCCCAACACAACTTTAACCCAACCCAACACAACCCAACACAACCTCAACACAACACAACCCAACACAGCCCAACACAACACAACCTCAAAACAACCCAACACAGCCTAACACAACCCAACCCAACACAGCCCAACACAACCCAACCCAACACAACCCAACACAGCCCAACACAACACAACCCAACACAACCTAACACAACCCAACCCAACACAGCCCAACACAACACAACACAACACAACCCAACACAGCCCAACACAACACGACACGACTCAACCCAACACAACACAAAACAAACCAACACAGCCCAACACAACACAGCCCAACACAACTTTAACCCAACCCAACACAACCCAACACAACCTCAACACAACACAACCTCACACAACCCAACACAGCCTAACACAACTCAACCCAACACAACCCAACACAGCCCAACACAACACAACCCAACACAACCTAACACAACCCAACACAGCCCAACACAACACACCACAACCCAACACAACCCAACACAGCCCAACACAACACAACCCAACACAACACAACCCAACACAGCCCAACACAACTTTAATCCAACACAGCCCAACACAGCCCAACCCAACCCAACCTCAACACAACCCAACCCAACACAGCCAAACAGAACACAACACAACCCAACACAATCCAACACAGCCCAACACTACACAACACGACTCAACCCAACACAACACAACCCAACACAACACATCCAACAGAGCCCAACACAACACAACACAACCCCAACCCAACACAACACAGCCCAACACAACCCAACACAACCCAACACAGCCCAACACAACACAACCCAACACAGCCCAACACAGCCCAACCCAACACAGCCCAACACAACACACCACAACACAACAAAACCCAACACAGCCCAACACAACCTCAACACAACCCAACACAGCCTAACACAACCCAACCCAACACAATCCAACACAGCCCAACACAACACAACATGACTCAACCCAACACAACCCAACACAACCCAACCCAACACAACCCAACACAGCCCAACACAACACAACCCAACACAACCTAACACAACCCAACCCAACACAGCCCAACACAACACAACACAACACAACCCAACACAGCCCAACACAACACGACACGACTCAACCCAACACAACACAAACCAACACAGCCCAACACAACACAGCCCAACACAACTTTAACCCAACCCAACACAACCCAACACAACCTCAACACAACACAACCTCACACAACCCAACACAGCCTAACACAACTCAACCCAACACAACCCAACACAGCCCAACACAACACAACCCAACACAACCTAACACAACCCAACACAGCCCAACACAACACACCACAACCCAACACAACCCAACACAGCCCAACACAACACAACCCAACACAACACAACCCAACACAGCCCAACACAACTTTAATCCAACACAGCCCAACACAGCCCAACCCAACCCAACCTCAACACAACCCAACCCAACACAGCCAAACAGAACACAACACAACCCAACACAATCCAACACAGCCCAACACTACACAACACGACTCAACCCAACACAACACAACCCAACACAACACATCCAACAGAGCCCAACACAACACAACACAACCCCAACCCAACACAACACAGCCCAACACAACCCAACACAACCCAACACAGCCCAACACAACACAACCCAACACAGCCCAACACAGCCCAACCCAACACAGCCCAACACAACACACCACAACACAACAAAACCCAACACAGCCCAACACAACCTCAACACAACCCAACACAGCCTAACACAACCCAACCCAACACAATCCAACACAGCCCAACACAACACAACATGACTCAACCCAACACAACCCAACACAACCCAACACAACACAACCCAACACAGCCCAACACAACACAACACAACCCCAACACAACACAACACAACACAGCCCAACACAACCCAACACAACACAACCCAACACAGCCCAACACAGCCCAACCCAACACAGCCCAACACAACACACCACAACACAACTCAACCCAACACAGCCCAACACAACACAACACAACCTCAACACAACCCAACACAGCCTAACACAACCCAGCCCAACACAATCCAACACAGCCCAACACAACACAACATGACTCAACCCAACACAACACAACCCAACACAACACAACCCAACACAGCCCAACACAACACAACACAACCCCAAACCAACACAACACAACACAGCCCAACACAACCCAACACAACCCAACACAGCCCAACACAACACAACCTCAACACAACCCAACACAGCCTAACACAACCCAAACCAACACAACCCAACACAGCCCAACACAACACACCACAACACAACACAACCCAACACAACACAACACAACACAACACAACCTCAACACAGCCTAACACAACCCAACACAACCCAACACAGCCCAACACAACACAACCCAACCCAACACAGCCCAACACAACACACCACAACACAACCCAACACAGCCCAACACAACACAACACGACTCAACCCAACACAACACAAAACAAACCAACACAGCCCAACACAACACAGCCCAACACAACTTTAACCCAACCCAACACAACCCAACACAACCTCAACACAACACAACCCAACACAGCCCAACACAACACAACCTCAAAACAACCCAACACAGCCTAACACAACCCAACCCAACACAGCCCAACACAACCCAACCCAACACAACCCAACACAGCCCAACACAACACAACCCAACACAACCTAACACAACCCAACCCAACACAGCCCAACACAACACAACACAACACAACCCAACACAGCCCAACACAACACGACACGACTCAACCCAACACAACACAAAACAAACCAACACAGCCCAACACAACACAGCCCAACACAACTTTAACCCAACCCAACACAACCCAACACAACCTCAACACAACACAACCTCACGCAACCCAACACAGCCTAACACAACTCAACCCAACACAACCCAACACAGCCCAACACAACACAACCCAACACAACCTAACACAACCCAACACAGCCCAACACAACACACCACAACCCAACACAACCCAACACAGCCCAACACAACACAACCCAACACAACACAACCCAACACAGCCCAACACAACTTTAATCCAACACAGCCCAACACAGCCCAACCCAACCCAACCTCAACACAACCCAACCCAACACAGCCAAACAGAACACAACACAACCCAACACAATCCAACACAGCCCAACACTACACAACACGACTCAACCCAACACAACACAACCCAACACAACACATCCAACAGAGCCCAACACAACACAACACAACCCCAACCCAACACAACCCAACACAACCCAACACAACCCAACACAGCCCAACACAACACAACCCAACCCAACACAACCCAACACAGCCCAACACAGCCCAACCCAACACAGCCCAACACACCACACCACAACACAACCCAACCCAACACATCCCAACACAACACAACACAACCTCAACACAACCCAACACAGCCTAACACAACCCAACCCAACACAATCCAACACAGCCCAACACAACACAACACGACTCAACCCAACACAACACAACACAACACAACCCAACACAGCCCAACACAACACAACACAACCCCAACCCAACACAACACAGCCCAACACAACCCAACACAACCCAACACAGCCCAACACAACCCAACCCAACACAACCCAACACAGCCCAACACAGCCCAACCCAACACAGCCCAACACACCACAACACAACCCAACCCAACACATCCCAACACAACACAACACAACCTCAACACAACCCAACACAGCCTAACACAACCCAACCCAACACAATCCAACACAGCCCAACACAACACAATACGACTCAACCCAACACAACACAACACAACACAACACAGCCCAACACAACACAACACAACCCCAACCCAACACAACACAGCCCAACACAACCCAACACAACCAAACACAGCCCAACACAACACAACCCAACACAGCCCAACACAGCCCAACCCAACACAGCCCAACACACCACAACACAACCCAACCCAACCCAACACATCCCAACACAACACAACACAACCTCAACACAAAGCAACACAGCCTAACACAACCCGACCCAACACAATCCAACACAGCCCAACACAACACAACACGACTCAACCCAACACAACACAACACAACACAACACAACCCAACACAACCCAACACAGCCCAACACAACACAACACAACACAACCCCAACCCAACACAACACAACACAGCCCAACACAACCCAACACAACCCAACACAGCCCAACACAGCCAACCCAACACAGCCCAACACAACACACCACAACACAACCCAACCCAACACAGCCCAACACAACACAACCTCAACACAACCCAACACAGCCTAACACAACCCAACCCAACACAATCCAACACAGCCCAACACAACACAACACGACTCAACCCAACACAACACAGCCCAACACAACACAACACAACCCCAACCCAACACAACACAACACAGCCCAACACAACCCAACACAACCCAACACAGCCCAACACAACACAACACAACCTCAACACAACCCAACACAGCCTAAAACAACCCAAACCAACACAACCCAACACAGCCCAACACAGCCCAACCCAACACAGCCCAACACAACACAACCCAACACAGCCCAACACAACACAACACAACCTCAACACAACCCAACACAGCCTAACACAACCCAACCCAACACAACCCAACACAGCCCAACACAACCCAACCCAACACAACCTAACACAACCCAACACAACCCAACACAACCCAACACATCCCAACACAACACAACACAACCTCAACACAAAGCAACACAGCCTAACACAACCCGACCCAACACAATCCAACACAGCCCAACACAACACAACACGACTCAACCCAACACAACACAACACAACACAACCCAACACAACCCAACACAGCCCAACACAACACAACACAACACAACCCCAACCCAACACAACACAACACAGCCCAACACAACCCAACACAACACAACCCAACACAGCCCAACACAGCCAACCCAACACAGCCCAACACAACACACCACAACACAACCCAACCCAACACAGCCCAACACAACACAACCTCAACACAACCCAACACAGCCTAACACAACCCAACCCAACACAATCCAACACAGCCCAACACAACACAACACGACTCAACCCAACACAACACAGCCCAACACAACACAACACAACCCCAACCCAACACAACACAACACAGCCCAACACAACCCAACACAACCCAACACAGCCCAACACAACACAACACAACCTCAACACAACCCAACACAGCCTAAAACAACCCAAACCAACACAACCCAACACAGCCCAACACAGCCCAACCCAACACAGCCCAACACAACACAACCCAACACAGCCCAACACAACACAACACAACCTCAACACAACCCAACACAGCCTAACACAACCCAACCCAACACAACCCAACACAGCCCAACACAACCCAACCCAACACAACCTAACACAACCCAACCCAACACAACACACCACAACACAACCCAACACAACCCAACACAGCCCAACACAACACAACACGACTCAACCCAACACAACACAACACAAAACAAACCAACACAGCCCAACACAACACAGCCCAACACAACTTTAACCCAACCCAACACAACCCAACACAACCTCAACACAGCACAACCCAACACAACACAACACAGCCCAACACAACACAACACAACCCAATACAACACAACACAGCCCAACACAACTTTAACCCAAACACAGCCCAACACAACACAACACAACACAACCCAACACAGCCCAACACAGCCCAACCCAACACAGCCCAACACACCACAACACAACCCAACCCAACACAGCCCAACACAACACAACACAACCTCAACACAACCCAACACAGCCTAACACAACCCAACCCAACACAATCCAACACAGCCCAACACAACACAACACGACTCAACCCAACACAACACAACACAGCCCAACACAACACAACACAACCCCAACCCAACACAACACAGCCCAACACAACCCAACACAACCCAACACAGCCCAACACAACACAACAAAACCTCAACACAACCCAACACAGCCTAACACAACCCAAACCAACACAACCCAACACAGCCCAACACAGCCCAACCCAACACAGCCCAACAAAACACACCACAACACAACCCAACACAGCCCAACACAACACAACACAACCTCAACACAACCCAACACAGCCTAACACAACCCAACCCAACACAACCCAACACAGCCCAACACAACACAACCCAACACAACCTAACACAACCCAACCTAACACAGCCCAACACAACACACCACAACACAACCCAACCCAACACAGCCCAACACAACACAACACGACTCAACCCAACACAACACAACACAAAACAAACCAACACAGCCCAACACAACACAGCCCAACACAACTTTAACCCAACCCAACACAACCCAACACAACCTCAACACAACACAACCCAACACAACACAACACAACACAACACAACACAGCCCAACACAACACAACACAACACAACCCAATACAACACAACACAGCCCAACACAACTTTAACCCAAACACAACACAACCCAATACAACCTCAACCCAACCTTAACCCAACCCAACACAACCCAACCCAACACAACACAACACAACCTCAACCCAACACAATCCAACACAGCCCAATACAACACAACCCAACAGAACACAACCCAACACAATCCAACACAGCCCAATACAACATAACATGACTTAACCCAACACAACCCAACACAACACATCCCAGCACAACACAACCCAATCCAACCCAACACAACCCAACCCAACACAACCTAACACAGCCCAACACAACACAACACAACCTCAACACAACACAACACAGCCCACCCAACCTCAACTTCAACCCAAACCAACACAGCTCAACCCAACCTCAACACAACTTTAACCCAACACAACCCAACTCAACCTCAACACAACACAACTCAACACAACACAACCTCAACACAACACAGCCCAACACAACCTCAACGCAAGCCAACACAACACAGCCCAACACAACACAACCCATCCCATCCAACACAACTCAACCTCAACCCAACACAACCCAACTCAAACCCAATACAACCCAACACAACCTCAGCCCAACACAACCCAACCCAACATGACCCCAACACAACCCAACACAACCTCAACACAACCCAACACAACACAACCCAACACAGCCCAACACAGCCCAACCCAACACAGCCCAACCTCAACACAACCCAACACAACACAACACGACTCAACCCAACACAACCCAACACAGCCCAAACCATCCCAACTCAACTTAACTCAACACAACCCAACACAACCTTAACCCAACACAACAATATATTCTTATTCAAGCAAAAAATCAGTTTTTTGCTTGATTTAAGTTTTACTTTACTAATTTATTTTCTTAATAATTAAGATTACAAATTTACTTAACCCACTGGAAGATCATTCTGTTTAATATAAGCAAATATAAAATATTTACAGAAATGTGAGGGGTGTATCATTTTGTAAGATACTGAACACATTTAGATTTGTTTTTATTTGACCTTTTATCTCTACGAATGCTCAACCTTTTCAGCAGATATTAAGAGTGTAGTAGTTCTGCTTTAAAGGTCACTTCTAACTGCACTAAAACAGGAAATGTTAATTTTACACTTCAGTCACTCTTTAAAGTGGAGTTTCACTAATTTTCACACATTTAAAAGGGGAGGACGGCGGGTCTGTGGTTATGTGAATATACTGATGGCCTAATTAATCTAAGCAGGCGAGGAAGTTTGGAATAAAAACATGCTATGAATCATAGAAATCAAATAATTCATATAAATTATATGTGTCAATGTTTAAATATAGACAGAGTTGGGAAGGTTACTTTTAAAATGTAATCCCTTACAGATTACTGATTACATCACTCAAAATGTAATTTGTAACGTAATCAGTTACATTACTTCAAGTGAGTAACGTAATCTGATTACTTTGGATTACTTACAATATTGTCATTTTTTTAAGCCTGAATGAATGTAGCAACCACATATTGCATATTATTCTTTTATTTTTCAACAAATAGATAAACAATTAAAAAAGCCTTTTCAATCACTTCATAAAAATACTTATGAAAACATTATCAAACAATTTTATGAAACACTTTTATGAATTGATGATAAAACCATTAAAAACCAAACAATGTAACAACAACTGTAAGCTATCTATTTGCAGGTTTGCCACCAGTGTTAATTTTGACAACAATTTTTGATTTAGTCTTAGTCATAGTCTTGTGATGAAAATAGCATTTAGTTTTAGTCACAATTTAGTAATTTAGTCAACTTAGTTTTAGTCGACTTAATGTCATAAGAATATAGTCGACTAAAATTACAGTAAATTTAGTCGACTAAAATGTAAAGGGTGTAAATGTAAATGCTTTCTCATCAGTTCCCTTGAATTATTAACTCTACACTTATAAGAAATGAAACGTTTAATAACCACTTGAGTAATATTGTTAATGTTTGAAAGTGAAATATATTTATATATGATTTAATGTATATTATTATTATTATTATTGTAGGTGTGTGACTATACATATTTCACATTTAAAATTTTGCTCCAGAAATCAGGTCATAAAACATCTGAATAGTTAAATTATAGTTTGAACAGAGCTGTAGATGCAAAAACAGCTTTTAAATGATCTAGTTTTATCTACTGGAGCTACAGTCTATAAATGAGCTCATAAACACACATTCACACTCTGTCCTGTAGAGATGCTCTCAGGATGTACTGAGAGACTTCATGAGTTAAAGTGAGAAACTTATGAGAAAGTGCTGTAAGGAACTGTACTCAGACTTTTGGGTTCATAGATTCACTTATTTTATTGTTTTATTTTCGTTATATTATTGAGTTTCTTTCTGACCTGTTCCTGCTTTAACACTAGCTATATCTTTCCCACTGTGAGACTAAACAGATGATCTGATCTTAATGAGTGAGTTCTGTATCAGTTCTGTGTTTTAGTGCACTGCCGAGTTAAACACACTATCAGCTCATGAAACTGTTTGTAACTGAGCGCGCGACGCTAAAGTAGCAGTGATTGGATCTCTTCCTAACTGGTCCCTACCTTTCACAGAACTAAATCAGTCTGATTGGATTTCGTCCCTGCCAAACATTTTCGTCTCGTTTTTATTCGTTGACCAAAATGTCAGTTAATGTCGTCTCGTTGTGTGTGCGGAGCCGCTGTCTGCCCCTCCTCCCTGTGTGTGTGTGTGCAGCGAGACGGGAGGAGGGGCAGACAGTTCCCTGTCATATCAGAGCGATTTCACCCCAAAATGTTATTTGCGTTTTGTCGGTGTTGGATTGGAAGAGCAAAAATAGGAAAGTACCGCAATGTAACCCTTTTATTTTAGCAGAGTAACTGTAATCTGATTACCACTTACTGAAGCAGTAACTGTAACGGATTAGAGTTACTTATAATTTGTAATCTGATTACGTAACGCCGTTACATGTAATCCGTTACTTCCCAACACTGAATATAGAATACAAATGTCAACACTGCAAAAATTGAGATGTATATGCTTATATGTGATATAATAAAATCTGCTAGTGGGGTAAGCAGAGTTTTCCTAGTAAGATTTCCTATATAAGCAAATGAAAAGTCTCAAAATAAGTGAAATAAGACCTAAATCAAGCAACAATCACTGGTTTTATGGCTTAAATTTGGACACAATAATATCAAAAACTTGACTGGTAACTTATGTGCTTAAGTACAATAGTAAAGTAAAAATAATACTTCAGTAGATACAGATACAGCATTTTAGTACTTAAGTACTGTACTGAATATAAAAAAAATACTCCATTAGATACAGATACAGCATTTTAGTAGATATATAATAAGGAAGTAGAAGTACTTCACTACTGTACTTAAGCACTAAAATGCTATATCTGTATCCACTGGAGTAATTTGAAGATCTAGGAAAAATAGTTAAAAGTATTTTTTTTTAGTATGAAACTTTTTTTCTGCTTGCTTTAATTAGTTTAATCAACATATCATATAAAAATGGTTCATCATCTCACATACATGGGTTTGGACAATGAAACTGAAACACCTGTCATCATTTTAGTGTGGGATTTTAGGTTTCATGGCTAAATTGGAGCAGCCTGGTGTTCAATCTTCATTAATTGCACATTGCACCAGTAAGAGCGTAAAGAGTGTGAAGGTTCAATTAGCAGGGTAAGAGCACAGTTCTGCTCTAAATATTGCAATGCACACAACATTATATGAGACATACCAGAGTTCAAAAGAGGACAAATTGTTGGTGCACGTCTTGCTGGAGCATCTGTGACCAAGACAGCAAGTCTTTGTGATGCATCAAGAACCACGGTATCCAGGGTAATGTCAGCATCCCACCAAGAAGCACCAACCACATCCAACAGGATTAACTGTGGACGCTGTAAGAGGAAGCTGTCTGAAAGGGATGTTCGGGTGCTAACCTGGATTGTATCCAAAAAAACATAAAACCATGGCTAAAGCTCTAAAACCAGGTGTTTCAGTTTCATTGTCCAACTGCTGTATTTGCAACCACACCCTGCAAAAACAAAAACTGAAACAACATTAAAAAAGTTTGAACATGTATTTTTTTTTTAATGAAAAATGAGTGAATTATCCTTATTGAAGCATAACACTGCACTAAATATTGATAGAATAATTAGTAATAGAGTTAGTAATGAAATATTCACACTGTTTGTCAGGATTTTTCTTTGTTTATGCATCTTTTGGATGATTAATCTTCTTTATTTTTGTGTTTTAATGTATCAGGAGCTGGAGATTCAGGCCCGAGCTCACGGTCTGGCTGTAGGCGGTTCCTCGGCTCTCTGCTCCTCTGAACTGGTGGCTCGAGCCATAAAGCAGGAGCCGGGTCTGGGGGACTGCTCCTCCTCCGACCTGTACGCCCACTCCCACCTGTCCAGCCCCGACCTGACCCGACCCACCACCCTGGACCTGAACAACGGCACCATCAGCTACAACGACAGCCCCACGGACGAGCCGGACACGGTGCTCTACTCCACCCACGACAAAACCTCCGGCAAGCTGGAGGACATGTTCATGGATAACGCTCTGTCACCCATGGGCTCCGGCAACCCCCTGCTGTCGTCAGGCTCCCCCACGCCCTCCAACAGCAGCAGCAGACGCAGCAGCAGCAGCAGCGTGGAGGAGAACGACAAGCGCTGTTAGAACTGAGAACGGACTCCAAACAACCAAAGCTACTGCCTTTACTGCTGTTTATACTGCCTGAATAAAGAGGCCTTTATTCTAGAATTAATGACTAGAGAAGATGTTATACAGTACTGTACAGATCAGGGGTCTCCAACACTGAATAAAAAAAATATGATGCGTAAAATTTACTTTTAAAAAAAATGTTTTGCAACTTTCTGCATTTGCTTTTTTAAAGTAAATTTAATTTCAGATCAAATTAAATAACTTCAACTTCAAGTTTCAAAACTTAAATGGAGTTACACAGAGAGAATAAGTAAACTGAACTTCAGTCAATCCTTTATTTTAAAAACTTTACTTCATTTATTTTTACTGAATCAATCCTTTCTTTTAGTAAACTTTACTTAATTTATTTTTACTGAATCAATCCTTTCTTTTAGTAAACTTTACTTCATTTATTTTTACTGAATCAATCCTTTCTTTTATTAAACTTTACTTCATTTATTTTTACTGAATCAATCCTTTCTTTTAGTAAACTTTACTTCATTTATTTTACTGAATCAATCCTTTCTTTTAGTAAACTTTACTTCATTTATTTTACTGAGTCAATCCTTTCTTTTATTAAACTTTACTTCATTTATTTTTACTGAATCAATCCTTTCTTTTAGTAAACTTTACTTCATTTATTTTACTGAATCAATCCTTTCTTTTAGTAAACTTTACTTCATTTATTTTACTGAATCAATCCTTTCTTTTAGTAAACTTTACTTCATTTATTTTTACTGAATCAATCCTTTCTTTTAGTAAACTTTACTTCATTTATTTTTACTGAATCAATCCTTTCTTTTAGTAAACTTTACTTCATTTATTTTTACTGAATCAATCCTTTCTTTTAGTAAACTTTACTTCATTTATTTTTACTGATTCAATCCTTTCTTTTAGTAAACTTTACTTCATTTATTTTTACTGAATCAATCCTTTCTTTTAGTAAACTTTACTTTTTTTTTTACAGACCAAGTCTCACTGTCTCGACACATGGACGACATGTAATATATTCTTTTTAGTATAGTAAATACTAGTATACTTTAGTATACTATAAAGAATGTATAACATGCCATCCATGTGTTGAGACAGTGTAATATGTGTGTTTTAACTAAAAATATTAAAATTTCAGAAATTATAATATATTATGCATCATAAATTATTTGAGTAATATTGTATAAATTAAGTAATTGTAATTAGGTAATACTGTATGCAGAAATGAAGTAAAGTTTACTAAAAGAAAGGATTGACTGAAGTTCAGTTCACTTATTTACTCTGTGTAACTCTATTTAAGTCTTGAAACCGAGTTGAAGTTACTTAAAATTATCTGAAATTAAATTTACTTAAAAAAAGCAAATGCAGAAAGTTGCAAAACTTTTTTAAAGTAAATTTTATGCATCATTTTTTTCAGTGAACCTTCCTCCTGAAGAGCTTCCATACACCTCCATCCCAAACCTGAAGACCTCCGCATACTTCCTGTTTAATAAAGTTTATTAATAAAGTCACATTCAATAGTATTGACATCCATTACTCTGTAGGTAGAATAGAGTATAGATACTAGAGTTTAAAATACTCAAGCTTTTTACTCTTTAAGTAAAAGTGTTTAAAAAGTACTGGTTTCAAAACTACTTAAAGTATAAAAGTAAAAGTAATGTAAGGGGTAAAAATAAAAACATTTAAACAAAAGCTTAGGCCACGCCCACAGAGTTCTATAGTGCACTATGCTCCCTACCCAAAACACATTTTTCTAAAATAGCTCTGGAAAAAAAAGAGAGTGCTTAAAAAACCTCTGGAATAAAATCAAGAGGAAGATGGATGATCACAAACCATCAAACCACCAAACTGAACTGCTTGAATTTTTTACACCAGGAGTAAAGCAGCATAAAGTTATCCAAAAGCAGTGTGTAAGACTGGTGGAGGAGAACATGATGCCAAGATGCATGAAAAAAAACTGTGATTAAAAACCAACCAGGATTATTCCACCAAATATTGATTTCTGAACTCTTAAAACTTTATGAATATGAACTTGTTTTCTTTGCATTATTTGAGGTCTGAAAGCTCTGCATCTTTTAAGAATGGAATAGACTAAAACAACAATGTTCATTTTACTCAAACATAAACCTATAAAGAGCTAAATCAGAGAAACTGATTCAGAAACTGAAGTGCTCTCTTAACCCTCCTGTTATGTTCATTTGTCAGGAACAGCAATGAAGTTCCAGGGTCATTTTGAACCGATGCATGTTTAATTATCCAAAAAATGCCTGAAACCCCAAAAAATCCTTACAAGCAGTGTAAATATTTTATTTCTAACTTAATTACTAAATATTATATCAGTATTTAGTGCAATAGTGTTCTTTTCTCTAACAGGTAATGCTTCAATTCGGATAATTCACTCGTTTTTCTATAAAAAAAAAAATACATGTTCAAACTTTTTTAATGTTTCACTACTTTTACTATTACTTTTGAAAGACCAACATATAAAACAATAGTTTTACATTAAACATTGAAACATAACATTACAATTCAGTTTTAGATTTAGTTTTTGCAGGGGGTGGCTGTTGCAAATATGTGAGATGAACCATTTTCATATTATATGTTGATTACATTAATTACGGCAAGCAGAAGAAGTTTCATAGTGAAAAAATACTTTTTAACTATTTTTCCTAGAGAGAGATTTATCCTGGAGAGATTTATCTGGATAGGGGTTTTATTGAATGATGAGAAGCCGGAATAAAAACGAGCTGAAATGAAAAGTTTACTAAAAGAAAGGATTGATTGAGTAAAAATAAATGAAGTAAAGTTTACTAAAAGAAAGGATTGATTCAGTAAAAATAAATGAAGTAAAGTTTACTAAAAGAAAGGATTGATTCAGTAAAAATAAATGAAGTAAAGTTTACTAAAAGAAAGGATTGATTCAGTAAAAATAAATGAAGTAAAGTTTACTAAAAGAAAGGATTGATTCAGTAAAATAAATGAGGTAAAGTTTACTAAAAGAAAGGATTGATTCAGTAAAAATAAATGAAGTAAAGTTTACTAAAAGAAAGGATTGAGTCAGTAAAAATAAATGAAGTAAAGTTTACTAAAAGAAAGGATTGATTCAGTAAAAATAAATGAAGTAAAGTTTACTGAAAGAAAGGATTAATTCAGTAAAAATAAATGAAGTAAAGTTTACTAAAAGAAAGGATTGATTCAGTAAAATAAATGAAGTAAAGTTTACTAAAAGAAAGGATTGATTCAGTAAAAATAAATGAAGTAAAGTTTACTAAAAGAAAGGATTGATTCAGTAAAATAAATGAAGTAAAGTTTACTAAAAGAAAGGATTGATTCAGTAAAATAAATGAAGTAAAGTTTACTAAAAGAAAGGATTGATTCAGTAAAAATAAATGAAGTAAAGTTTACTAAAAGAAAGGATTGATTCAGTAAAAATAAATGAAGTAAAGTTTACTAAAAGAAAGGATTGACTTAAGTTCAGTTCTCTTATTTACTCTGTGTAACATTTAAGTCTTGAAATCGAGTTGAAGTTACTTAAATTTATCTGAAATTAAATTTATTTTAAAAAAGCAAATGCAGAAAGTTGCAAAACTTTTTTAAGTAAATTTTATCAGATTCACTCTATCTGGATGGAGAGATTTATCTGGATAGGGGTTTTACTGAACGACGAGAAGCCAGAATTAAAACCAGCTGAAATGAAATAGGAGTAAAGAGACTTTTTTTTAATTTAAGGAACAAAAAGTTCAGATAATTGTGTGAAAATATAAAATAATTACTCTAGTAAAGTATAGATAACCTACATTTATTCTTAAGTAATGTAGGCTGTTTGCTTTTTTGCAATTACACCACGTTTTTCATTGAAACCCACAAGAAGCATGCTGAGGTCTTTATTTACCCGTTTCAACTGATTAAACACTCTTGTATTAGTAATTTAAGATAATTAGTATTTATTAGGTCTGTAAATTTTAACGCTAATCAGTTAAATTTAGTTTATATATAAGAAGGTGGATTACTTTTTATTTATGCTGCTGGTACGTCTCCTCTTTCCAGGTTGTAGAGTGTGGAATATGGAGCTAGACTCTATTGTTATTTGTTATTTCTTCCGTTAAAGCTTTCCATTAAACTCAGTAACTTGTTACATTAAAATATTCTCATTTACAAAGCTTTCATCAAAACTACACTGATATATTATAATATATGCGTGATATAAGAAGGTAGATTATTTTTTATCTATGCTGTAGTTCAGGCTCAGCTCAGCTGCTGTCACGTCTCCTCTTTTTCCAGGCTGTTGAGTGTGGAATATGGAGCTAGACTCTATTTTTTATTTCCTTCATTAAACTATTATTTCCTTTCTATTAAACTCAGTAACTTATTACATTAAAATATTCTCATTAACAAAGATATAATCAAAACTACACTGATATATTATAATACAGTAAAATAAAAACAGACTCTATACAAAACTATCTCCCTCCCAAAAAACTTGGGGAAATATCAGTATTTACATTTTTAAAAAGTGATTAAAATACAAAATATATTATTTTAAAAGCGACTGACACCCCTAAAACCTATAAATATAATTTAATTCCGCCTAACACTAATCTAACACTGATTCTTTTACATACACCTAAATACCATAGTTAAAAGCTTAGTTTAAGATTACTTTTAAGAAGAAGAAAAGTACAATTAATCAGGATTAATAATACATAGCAGAATTATGTTGTGATTAATCAGATTAATGCTTTTTTTATTTAGTAATTATTAATTGGATGGATTAGGTGGGATTGATTGATGGTCTGCTGGAAGGTAGTTCTTCAGGAGCAGGGTTAAAGACCCTGAAGGTATAGAAGGATTTTTTTAAGGATGCAGTAGAACTAAGAACAATTGATTTTTAGCTTTTAAAATTTGTATATGTTTTTGTTTTCTATGTAAATCTGTCATGTGCATCATTTTTAATTATACATACAGTGTTCTCATTGTTTAATTTTAGAATTTTACAGTACAAAACCACAAAGCAAGAAGAATGTCAGGCTCTACACACTTCTAAAAATAAAGGTTTTTAAAAGGATCTTGGCTTGAAATTACAATTCAGAGTTATGTGGTGGTCCATCATGTTTAAAAAAGCCATTTAAAAGTCAAACCATTTAAAAATGTCCCCATCTTTAAATGGGAAATTTTTCTTTGTGTTTAACTGAATTAGTAAATACATTAAATAATTTAGTCAAGTCAAGTCAAGTAGTTTTATTGTCAATGCTGCATATGTACAGGACATACATAGAATTGAAATTACGTTACTCTCCTTCCCAATTTTACAGCAAGTACAGATAATGTATAATAAAGAAAAATAAAGAAAAAGGGGAGACACTATGTGTACAATACAGCAGCAGGGACACAGACATACATGAGACAGAACAAGGTGCAGTAGTGGTGGGGGTGAAATAGATATATAAATAGAAATAAAAAGAAATAAATATATAATCTAAATCTAAATGAGTGGGAGACACTATATGTACAATACAACAAAAATACAATAGACATTTGTGAGACAGAAGATAATAGTGCAATATTAATGGTGATTAAGATCAAGTGACAATATAAATAGAACCCGTATAACAGTAGTGCAATGTTGTATCTAGCTTAAGGCTGGTAAAGTTCTTAAAGTTCCCAGTTCTTGGGGAATTAAAGTGTGTATGACAGTGCAGCGTAACAGTAGTGCAGGTATTGGGTGTGTAGTGCAGGTCCTTTTACAAAAGTTACAGTACTGTGTGTGTTCTAGTGCAGAGTTTCAGTACTGTGTTGGTGGGAGGATGTGGGGTCAGGATGATGAGAGTGTGTGTGCTGTGGGCAGGATTGGGATGGGGGGTAGTGCGGGAAGAGAGTTCAGCATCCTCACAGCCTGATGGATGGGGCTGTCTCGCAGTCTGCTGGTCCTAGACCCGAGACTCCGCAGTCTTCTCCCTGATGGCAGCAGGCTGAAGAAGCTGTGTAGTGGGTGGGAGGGATCTCCTGCCAGACGGAGGGCTTTCCGCGTGAGGCGGGAGCTGTACAGGTCCTGAAGGGAGGGGAGAGAGGTGCCAACGATCTTCTCAGCTGCTCTCACGATGCGCTGGAGGGTCCTGCGGCAGGATGCTGTGCAGGCCCCGTACCACACGGTGAAACAGCTGGTCAGGATGCTCTCGATGGCCCCTCTGTAGAAAGTGGTCATGATGGGGGTGGGGGTTCCAGCTCTTCTCAGCTTGCGGAGAAAGTAGAGACGCTGGTTTGCCTTCCTGGCCAGTGATGCTGAGTTGGTGCTCCAGGAGAGGTCCTCTGTGACGTGCACACCCAGGAACTTGGTGCTGCTCACCCTCTCCACAGCAGTTCCGTTGATGGACAGAGGAGTGTGCAGTGTGTGAGTTCTCCTGAGGTCCACAACAATCTCCTTAGTCTTCTCTGTGTTCAGAGAGAGATTGTTGTGTTTGCACCAGGAGGCCAGGCGGCTCACCTCGCTCCTGTAGTGTGACTCATCGTTGTTGCTGATGAGACCCATCACCGTCGTGTCATCCGCAAACTTGACGAAGAGGTTGGAGGTGTGTTCTGGTGTGCAGTCGTGGGTCAGCAGAGTGAACAGGAGGGGGCTCAGCACACATCCTTGGGGAGCCCCTGTGTTCAGTGTGGTGATGCTGGATGTGTTGCTGCCAACCCGCACTGCCTGTGGTCTACCAGTCAGGAAGTCCAACAGCCAGTTGCACAGGGAAGTGCTCAGCCCCAGACTGTCCAGTTTGTGTATGAGCTGTTGGGGGATGATTGTGTTGAATGCTGAACTGAAGTCAACAAACAGCATTCTGACGTAGGTGTCTTTCTTGTCCAGGTGTGTGAGGGCTGAGTGGAGAACAGTGGAGATGGCATCATCGGTCGAGCGATTTGACCGATATGCAAACTGGTAGGGGTCCAGGGAGGAGGGGAGTGAAGACTTGATATGGTGCATGACTAGTCGTTCGAAGCACTTCATGAGGATGGGGGTGAGTGCAACCGGACGATAGTCGTTGAGACAGGATGGCGATGCCTTCTTAGGGACAGGGATGATGGTGGTGGCTTTGAAGCATGTGGGAACCACCGCCTGACTCAGAGAGGTGTTGTAGATGTCCGTATAAACCTCTGCGAGTTCCCAGGCACAGTCCTTCAGCACACGACCAGGAATGTTGTCAGGTCCAGGAGATTTTCGAGCATTGATCCTGCTGAATGCTCTCCTCACACTGTCTTGGGAGAGCGTTAGCACCTGGTCACCAGGAGGAAGGATGGATTTCTGGGCGGGTGTGTTGTTGAGTGGCTCGAACCTTGCGAAGAATCCATTCAGGTCGTTCAGCAGAGATGTGTCGCTGTTGCAGGTCTGTGGATGGGGTTTGTAGCCTGTGATAGACTGAATCCCTTGCCACAGGTTCCGTGTGTCTCTGCTGTCGCTGAAGCGTTGGGATATCTTCTTGGAGTACTGCCTCTTAGCTTTCCTGATGCCGCGGGACAGGTTGGCCCTGGCTGTCCTCAGGCCTGCCTGGTCTCCAGCTGTGAAGGCTGCATTTCTAGCCTTCAGGAGCTTGTGGACCTCTCCTGTCAGCCATGGCTTCTGATTAGCCCGAACAGTGATGGTCTTGAGGTCGGTTACATCATCAATGCACTTGGTGATGTAGGCAGAGACAGTTTCTGTGTACTCCTGAATGTCCGTGGAGTTGTTGTGGGTGGCAGCCTCTCTAAACATGTTCCAGTCTGTTGTGCTGAAACAGTCCTGAAGTGCCTCTGAGGAACCCTCTGGCCACACTCGTACCTGCTTCAGAACTGGTTTGGAGACTTTAACCAGTGGTCTGTAAGCTGGCATTAGCATAATGGTGAGGTGGTCAGACGCTCCGAGGTGGGGGAGGGGGGAGGCTCTGTAAGCCCCTCTTTTTGTAGTAAAGACCTGGTCCAAAGTGTTGTTTCCCCTGGTTGGAAAGTCCAGAAAACACACTCTTTGGGTCTGCATGGTTGAAATCTCCAGCCAGAATGAGAAAAGCATCTGGGTGTGCTGTCTGCTGCTCACTGATGTACTGGTACAGTTCATTCAGTGCTTCACTCCTCACGCTGTTGTTGGAGGTCGGAGGGATGTAAACAGCAGCGATCAGCACGGCGGAGAAATCTCTCGGTAGATAGAACGGACGGCATTTGATAATCATCAGTTCCACTACCGGTGAGCAGTGTTTACAGACCACAACAACGTTCCGACACCAAGCATCGCTGATGTAAACACAGAGTCCGCCGCCGCGGCTCTTACCTCCGTCAGTTAGCGCGCGGTCCGCCCGATAGCATGTTAGCCTCTCCAGCTGAACGGCATGGTCCGGGACGCTGTTGTTGAGCCAAGTTTCCGTGAACATATAAACACAACAGTCTCTCACGGTCTTCTGAGTTGACTGAAGTAAGCGGATGTAGTCCAGTTTATTGTCCAACGATCTTACATTCGCCAAAAGCATGGTGGGGATAGCTGGCTTGTGTGGGCTAGCTGCTAGCCTCGCTCGGATACCTCCCCGCTTACCGCGCTTCTGCCGTCTCTCCCGCCGCCTGTGGCGCTTCCATTGTGGGCGAGCTGCAGCGGTGGGGGTCGGTGGGGGTGCGGGTGTCCGGAGCACGCCGCAGGCTCGCAGCTCTTCTCGGAGATCGCGGTTTAAATCCAAAAGTGAGTTTCTACCGGCTTCCAGCGGAAACTCACGGCTGTAGGTGCGTTTCAGGACGTGAACGCACGACAAAGACGTACAAAAACAGGACAAAAAAACACGAAAGCGCTGTATCCTCGGGAGAGCGAGAAGCCGCAGCGTGTGCACGCGCCGCCATCTTTCCTTTATACCAAACCATTAGACTCATCATGTTTTAAAAATGCCGTTTAAAACTCAAACCATTAAAAAATGTCCCCAAAAAATGGTCCAGTTTAGGTGAGAAGCATTTTATATATATATATATATATATATATATATATATATATATATATATATATATATATATATATATATATATATATACATATATATGTGTATATATGTATATATATATATATATATATATATATATATATATATATATATATATATATATATATATATATATATATATTCCTGTAGGGAGGTTTAAGTGAATTAGATTTTTTAACAAATAAAAAAATAAAAAAGACAAATAGCTCTTCGAAATTTCAAGCTTGTGTAATGAATAGGGATGTTACACTTTTTTTGATAAATAAAAATATCCAGCTAAAAATAGCCAATAAAAAAACTTTAATAATTTGTACTGAAACCATGAACAATTATTTTAACAATTTGTTTAAATCATATTACAGTGTTTCCTGTAGGATTTCTTTAAGCAGTGGTGGCACTTTACTGGATTCCAAGACATGAAATTAAGCAATAATACATCAAGAGTTAGCTTAAAGCTAAAAACAGGTAGAATCCGGTCTGTCATTAACTTAGTGAGTAATCCAGCTCAGAAAAACAGTTAGTTAGTAAGGCAGATAAACCTCTGGTAAGTTTGCATCCTTCTTTTTTTAAATTAAAAGCCTTCTGCAGATTGTAATGTTATGACATTTTATCAAAAATAAAAACATTTAGCTTTGCAGGGTCAGTTTTACAACATGTATACATAGTAGAAACAATTTACAATATATATATTTTGGCTGTTTAACTTATGCAATGGTGAAAATGGTGAAAAATTAACAAAAACTTGTGAAGAACTGCATTTGGAATTCCTTATTCGGTCTTCAACCGAATATTTTGTTTTTTTTGTTTTTATTTTCAGACAAAAAACATAATTTTAATGCATCCCTATTAACAAACTATTGCCTTTATTATTACCTTGAAGAAGGGGTATATAGTCCTGATTTTTACTCCCTTTTCTATTAATATCATGTCAAAAGACATCATAAACATACTCATAACACATTATAATGCATTATAGAACAATTATAGATATTACATTACATTACATAACATTTGGCAGACGCTTTTGTCCAAAGCGACTTACAATAGTCAAGTACAATGTAAAATAAGTTTAAAGGTAAAACATCTTTGGATAGGGATAAAAGGAGGTCAAAGGGGAATAATAGGATAGAGGAGTGAAGGAGGGGAAGAAGGAAATGAGGTTAGAAGTAGTTAGTGTGTTAGAGGTGTTAAGAGAGTAAGTTCTCTTTGAAGAGCTCTGTCTTCAGGAGTTTATTAAAGATAGTGAGAGATTCTCCTGATCTGGTAGTGGAAGGTAGTTTGTTCCACCATTGGGGAACTCTGTATGAGAACAGTCTGGATTGCTTTGTGTGAATGTTTGGCAAAGCGAGGCGACGTTCATTGGAGGAGCGCAGCGGCCGGGAGGTAGCGTAAGCCTTCAGGAGCGAGTGCAGGTAGGAAGGAGCCTGTTCTGTCATCACCTTGTAGGCGATTGTAAGAGCTTTGAATTTGATGCGAGCATCAACTGGTAGCCAATGGAGCTCAATGAGCAGCGGGGTGACATGTGCCCGTTTTGGCTGGTTGAAGACCAGACGTGCTGCTGCGTTCTGGATCATCTGGAGTGGTTTTACTACACAGGCCGGGAGGCCAGTTAGCAGGGCATTGCAGTAGTCGAGGCGTGAGATGACGACCGCTTGCACCAGGAGTTGGGTGGCCTGTTGCGTCAAGAACGGTCTAATTTTTCGGATGTTATAGAGCGCAAAGCGGCAGGACCGAGCAACTGAGGCCACATGGTGCGTGAAGGAGAGTTGGTCATCAACCAGAACACCCAGGTTCCTAGCAACCTTTGTCGGTGAGAGAGAGAGAGAGTCGATACTTATAGAGAAGTTGTGTTGAAAAGATGGTTTTGCTGGTATAACCAGAAGTTCAGTCTTTGAGAGATTTAATTGAAGGTGATGCTCCTTCATCCATGAGGATATGTCAGAGAGACACTGCGATATCCGTGCGGAGATTGAGTGATCTTCAGGTGAGAACGACAGGTATAGCTGGGTGTCATCCGCAAAGCAATGGTAGGAAAATCCGTGTGAGCGGACAACCTGACCAAGAGAGGTGGTGTATATGGAGAAGAGAAGGGGTCCCAGTACCGAACCTTGGGGAACCCCAGTGGATAAGGAGCGGGCTGAGGACAGCTGTCCTTGCCAAGACACCTTGAACGAGCGCCCAGTGAGGTATGATCTAAACCATGACAGCACATTGTCTGCGATCCCCATGTTTGAGAGTATAGTTAGGAGGAAGTCATGGTTGACTGTGTCAAATGCGGCCGAGAGGTCCAGCAGAATGAGCACTGAGGACTGACCTGCAGCTCTGGCAGTTTTCAACGCTTCAGTAACAGACAACAGAGCCGTCTCGGTAGAGTGTCCTTTTTTGAACCCAGATTGGTTCTGGTCCAGGAGGTCATTCTGGGAGAGGAAGCCAGAGACCTGATTTAGAACTGCTCTTTCTAGTGTTTTAGAGAGAAAGGGTAGCAGTGAGACCGGTCTGTAGTTGTCAACCTGGGCGGGGTTGAGAGAAGGCTTTTTAAGCAGTGGTGTCACATGTGCTTGTTTGAAAGCAGTCGGGAATACACCAGAAGTTAAAGAGGCATTGATCGTGTGAGTGATAGCCGGAATGATTGCAGGTGCGATAGTTTGCAGTAGGTTTGAAGGAATTGGGTCAAGCGGACACGTAGTAGGACGGCTACGTGTTAGGAGAGCCAGTGTCTCGTTCTCAGTGAGAGGAGTGAACGAGGAGAAAGCAACGCCTTCGGTGGAGGGACACCGGGCAGTAGAGGATGTAGTAGGACTGCTACATTGTGCATCAGTAAACTGGTTGCTGATGGCCGCCACTTTGCCAGTAAAGAATGAGGCAAGTGTTTCAGCAGTAAGGCATGTAGCCGGAGGAGGAGGAGGAGGGTTGAGTAGTGATTTAAAAGTAGCAAATAGTTTCCGGGAGTCTGTGAGAGAGCAGAATTTATTGTGATAAATATCAGCTTTAGCAGTAGTGAGGTTGGCTGAAAAAGAAGCCAGGAGCAATTGGTAATTTTTTAGATCTGCTTGTTTTTTGTTTTTTTGCCATTTTCTTTCGGCAGCTCGGAGTTTGGAGCGTAGTTCCCTGAGTGTGTCATTTTTAAGCCATGGCTGCGGGTTGTTTGAGCTAATGGCTCGAGATGTAAGAGGACAGAGGTTGTCCAAACAGGAGCTTAGTGTGGAGCAGAGTGTATCGGTGGCATCATTTACATTGAGTGATGAAAATGAGCCTGGTGGAGGCATATTGTCAGTCACCAGCGAGGAGTACTGGTCTGCTGAGAGATCTCGAAGATTTCGGCGGAACGAGACCATAGTAGGAGTAGCTGTGGGTTTATTTGAAATATGAACATTGAGTTTCATAAAGTAGTGATCTGAGACGTGCAAAGGAGTGACAGTTAGAGAGTCGGTGTCACGGTTACGAGTGAAGATCAGGTCTAGATGTTTGCCAGCTTTATGTGTTGGAGGGCTGGGGACCTGCTCCAGTTCGAAAGACTGCATGAGGGATAGGAAGTCTGTGAAGCTGGTACTGTCATGGTGGATGTTCATATCCCCTAGAATGAGCATGGGACAATCTTGCTCAGGGATAGAAGACAGTAGCATGTCAAGTTCATGCGTGAATTCGCCCATTTGTCCAGGAGGACGGTAGAGAACAATAATGGCAAGTTTTGCTGGAGTATTAACCAGTGTGGCATGATACTCAAATGTATTGAATGTGTTTGCAGGTAGTAGTGGAGTATGTTTTAAGCCATTAGCGATTCATAGGCCCGTTCCACCTCCTCGTCCAGAGAGACGAGAAGTGTGGGAGAAGGAATAATAATTGGAAAGAGCCGCCGGAGTAGCAGTATTTTCAGGTTTGATCCAAGTTTCAGTCAGTGCCAGCAGTTGTAAGGCCAGATGATTTGCATAAGAGGCGATAAAGTCTGCTTTATTAACAGCCGACTGGCAGTTCCATAGCCCAACAGAGAATGAGGTAGTAGTGGGCGTGATTTGTTTTAGTGGACGCAGGTTAGTATGATCCTGGCACCTGTTTGTGTTTTTACGCCTTCTGTGCGTGCCGGAAATGACTGAGATGTGTTGGGAGCACATTTTAGGAGGCAGTAGGACGGGCTGCCTTGTCGGTGGCCTTGCTCGGTGGACTCGCGCAGGTAGACTCGCAGGTCTTTACCTGCGTTGGTCTTCACACGAGAGGGTCTTCACACAACAGCTGACGCCTTCGGCTGACGCCTCGGCGAGTGTGAGTGACGAAATAGGACTCTAGATTGCGCACAGCTGCGGACGATATAGGAAATCAGCGCCACCAGACTGTCTTTTAAAGCCGTGAGAAACGCCCTCGAGGTCCGCAAACAGAGAAAGTGTGAAAGAGGGGGTTTGCCACGCCCCGCTCAAGTGAGAATCGCCCAACCTTGTCCGAAAAAAGCGCGCTGAAAAGCGCGTTTGCTGTTGCTGCTACAGCGTATCTGAAGTGAAAGTAAAGTAAAAAAGTAAAAGAGCAGTCTGGTGTAGCTTGAAGTTCCTGCTAGCCCTGCTAGTGTGCCCTTGTCTTATTTAGGAAATCAGCGCCACCAGACTGTCTTTTAAAGCCGTGAGTAACGCCCCCGAGGTCCGCAAACAGAGAAAGTGTGAAAGAGGGGGTTTATAAATATTATATAAGTTTATGACTTTATATCCATGTTTATTATGCATAATGAATTGGTCGTAAGATTTTATATGTCAATACAGAGAACCAAGAACAACAAAAAATATTTAAGAGTTCAGAAATCAATATTTGGTGGAATAACTCTGGTTGGTTTTTAGTCACAGTTTTTTTCATGCATCTTGGCATCATGTTCTCCTCCACCAGTCTTACACACTGCTTTTGGATAACTTTATGCTGCTTTACTCCTGGTGCAAAAATTCAAGCAGTTCAGTTTGGTGGTTTGATGGTTTGTGATCATCCATCTTCCTCTTGATTATATTCCAGACTCATAACTCATCACTCATCCTTAAATCAGCATTTAAGGAGGTGTTATTTTAATGGTAAAAGTATGTACTTTTTTAATATTAAGAATACTTTTCTTTTACAAGGGGTATGTATTATAATCACAATTTTATGCATAATGCATAATAAAAATGGCCGTACGCAGGTATACATTTGTTTGTATAAGTGTTTACATAATATGTATTAGCAAGTTTATTATGCTTTATAAAAGTATTATAACATGTTTTTTGAGTATGTTTATAGTGTCTAATAGACATACTATTTATAGAAAGTGTTACCAGAGGTGGTTAACACCATGTTATACTGTAAATTACACTGTATATTAATGCCATATGTGTTGAAATTAATATAATATAATCTTACATGACTTCTCTTTAAACAGAAAAGCACTTTAAACATCCGTCACACGTTACAGTAAAACCATTCATGCTTTAATCACTGTTGCTGCATCAACGCTGTTGTAACACGTCAAAGAAACAATGTCAGGGTTTTAAACCGCCTACAGAACCGCAGTGCCAAACCTCAGCAACCACCTGCCCCCCCCCCTGACGCCTCGAGACCTGTTCCAACACAGCAGCAGCTCCTGCAGATCAGCAGCTTTAAAATATAGATAATAATGTGATAATCAGATAATGTGCTTTTATATTAATAACCCTGGAAGAGTGATCTAAGCTGTAAGAAGTGAGTTTAACATGAGTTATCATCATCCGTCATGTCATTAGACATCATAAACACACTTATAACACCTTATAATGCATTAAAGAACTATTATATATATGGTTATACATATTTATATAATCCATTGCTTTTACTACAGAACCCCTGAATAACTCTACTTTGTTTAGAGGTATATTTTCTTTTTTATCACCTTTATTTTTACTCACTTTCTACTAATTTTAGGGCATTAGACGTTATAAACCGCTCATAACACATTATAATGCTAGAAAAGTGCATTTCCTTTGGTTGTGCAGCTAGAAAAGCTCCCACCGCTCACTATGGAGGTTGCTTTGGTGTTGCTAAGTGGTTGCTAGGCTAAGGTGTTGCCAGGTGGTTGCTGAGGTGATTGCTGATGTGCTGCCTGGTGGTTCTGGAAGCTTCTGGAACTAGAAGTGATTTTAACATGAGTGATCATCATCCGCTGTCATCAGAACCTGTATACATTTTATTTTATTACTGTAAAACAGATTAAAGTCATCTGAAACTTACATTAAAATGAACAAAAACATCTAAAGAACTGCATTTGAAATTCGCTATTTAGTCTTCAACCAAATATTTAGTTTGTTTGCTTTCATTTTCAGACAAAAACATAATTTAAATGCATCCCTATTAACAATCCATTGCCTTTATTAGAGAACCCTCAAAGAACTTGAAGAAAGGGGTATATAGTCCATATTATCACCCTGATTTTTACCCCCTTTTCTATTGATGTCATGTCATTAGACATCATAAACACACATATAACACCTTGTAATGCATTAAAGAACTATCATATATATGGTTATACATATTTATATAATCCATTGCTGTTACTACAGAACCCTTGAAGAACTCTACTTTGTTTAGAGGTATATTTTCTATTTTATCACCTTTACTTTTACTCACTTTCTATTAATTTCATGTCATTAGATGTTATAACCCGCTCATAACACATTATAATGCTTTTATACATATTTATATAAATATGTGACACTATATCTATGTTTATTATGCATTATGAATTGTTTATAACATTTTATAAGTCAATACAAAGACCCAAGAACAACAAAGTTGCTTTAAGAAGCATTTTAGAACTAGAAAAGTGCATTTCTTTTGGTTGTGTAGCTAAAAAAGCTCCCACCGCCCGCTATGGAGGTTGCTAAGGTGTTGCCAGGTAGTTGCTGAGGTAATTGCTGATGTGTTGCCTGGTGGTTGCTATGCTGTTGTTAAGTGGCTGCTAGTTGGTTGGTTTGGAGTTGCAATGGTGTCCATGGTGGTTGCTAAGCTGTGTGAGATCTGCAGCACAACAGCTTTAAAATACAGATAATGTGGTTTTATATTAATAATTATCACTGTAAAATAGATTAAAGACATTTGACACTTACATTATAGTCTAAACAGTACTAAATATTAACAATGTAGCAAAGAAAGGCTTTAAAAAACGCTTTAAAATAACAACACAGAGTCAAACTCACAAATTTATCTATCTTTAACTTGAATTAGTTTATATTTATATGTCTTCGATTTGTCAGAAGATGGATGATCACAAGCCCTAAAGCCAAACTGAACTGCTTGAATTTTTGCACCAGGAGTAAAGCAGCATAAAGTTATCCAAAAGCAGTGTGTAAGACTGGTGGAGGAGAACATGATGTCAAGATGCATGAAAAAAAAAACTGTGATTAAAAACCAACCAGGGTTATTCCACCAAATATTGATTTCTGAACTCTTAAAACTTTATGAATATGAACTTGTTTTTGTTATTTCAGCCATTTCTCATTTTCTGCAAATAAATGCTCTAAATGACTAAAATGAATATTTTTATTTGGAATTTGGGAGAAATGTTGTCTGTAGTTTATAGAATAAAACAACAATGTTCATTTTACTCAAACATAAACCTATAAATAGCAAAATCATATGAAAAAGAAAAGAAACTGATTTAGAAACTGAAGTGGTTTCTTCTTTTTTTTTCCAGAGCTGTATTGTATTTGTCTAATAACTTAAGTCGTCAGTATTTACTGTAAAATTTAATCACATATTTGACCCTCATTTATTATTTTACCCTCATTTTTGTATTGATTAGTTTATATGATGCGTGTAAAGTAGTACAAACACTGGATTGTTAATGTCTGATATGTAGAGACAGGATTTATTGTGTTTTCAAAATTAAATTATGTCTTTTTTTATCAAATTTGTCAGTATTTACTGCAAAATTTAATCACACATTCGATATATATATGTTATAATTGCTGAATCATGTAGGCAATGACTAACTAGAAATATTTTTCCTATTTACAGTGAATTTGTAAGTTATTTACAAGTTATTTTGCTGTTATTTTGACGATGATGCCAAAAAACTAATATTTTGTCCTACTGTACCCTGATTATAAGGGTCAAACTGACTAATTTACCCATCTTCAACTTTAACTTTATTTTTAAACTTAATTTTTATTATAATTTCACCCATTTTTTTATTAATTAGTTTATTTAGTGCATATAAAGTAGTAAAATTTATGATATTTAAACCCTGAATATATTGTCTTTTAAAAATTAAATTATGTATTTTTTTATTAAATTTATCAGTATTTACTGCAAAGTTTAATCAAACATTCGACATATATAAGTTATAATTGCTGAATCATATAGGCAATGACTAACTAACAATATTTACCCTTTTCTTCAGTATTTCATAAGTTATTTGTTTAAAAGATATCAATTTTTAGCTCAGAATTGACGATGACGCCAAAAAATGAAAGCTTTTTTTCCCCACTGTACCCCGGTTACGAGGTTTATTGTGTTGTCAAGCTACTGTAATGTCATAAATGTGCTGTGATGCTTGATAAGGACAAATGAATATAAATATATATATTTTTACTTAAATTATTGCAATTTCAATCATGTAGAATCATGTTCAGAATTCATACAGTCTTATTTTTTTGTGTAGAAACTGGGGTAAAACTAAGCTACCTGTAATTTCTTTTTGTTGTAGGATATTTTATTTTACAAGATCATATCTGTACTTAATTGTCTAAGTATTTCTGTAATATTATTATGAGTAAGATGACAGATATGAAACTGAAGTGCATTGTTATATTGTGTATTTTTGTTTATATAATGTTTTTAAAAAATGACAGTAAATTCACACACAAGCACATCTTAATTTTTTATTAAAATGTAGTTTAATAAAAATCTGCATGCTTAAAATGAATATGAGCAATATGTACGAAACAGAAAAATACAAAAACTGATATAGACAATAAACAGATCATTGTACACATGCTCATTTTTTAGCATAGGGTATAATTGGTAACACTTTCTATGAATGTTGTGTCTACTAGACTCTACACACATATTTATAACACGTTATAATGCATTCATAAAGCATTATAAACATGGTTATACATATTTATAAAAATGTATAACACATTATAGACATGTTTAGTATGCATTATGAATTGTGGCCATCATGAGCTTAGCTAAGCATGCAATGTTGCTATGGTGTTCACGGTGGTTGCTAAGGTGTTGCTAAGTGGTCGCTAGGTGTTTTCTAAGGTGTTGCTAGGATCTATGTGTTGGTTGCTATGTTGTTTCGAAGTGGTTGCTAGGTGGTTGCATTATATAATTAAAACTTTAACCACTCATAAATTATGAATTATTTATAATAAATACTATAATAGCTTATATTAATTTATAATGTATTATAATGTGTCGTTGTACACACTAAGTAAAGTGGCAGATGTTTATTAGGAGAATAACAGTGTAAATAGTGAAAGATACTGTATATATTTTACCCCAGATGTGTAACAATATATTTTAAGCACAGCTTAAAAACATAATTCATAATGCATAATAAACATAATGTTTAAACTATATTGTGTTATACATGTTTAAAAATATGTATGACCATGCTTATAATGTCTTATGAATGTATTACAATTAACAATGTAGCAAAAAAGGCCTTAAAAATGCTTTAAGAGAACAACACAGAGTTAAAATTGTTGATTTACCCTAATTGTTTTTTATGATTAGTTATATAGTGTGTATAAAGTAGTAAAAACACTGAATGATTAATTTCTGATTTGCATGCACTGTAATATATTGTCTTTTTTAACTAAATTAGGTCTTTTTTTAAATAATTCATCAGTATTTACATAACTTAATGCTGTAATGTGTTATACGTGTTTATAAATATGTATAACCATGTTTATAATGCTTTACGAATGTTTTATAATGTGTTATAAGTATGTTTGTAAAGTCTAATAGACAAGACATTCATAGAAAATATGAAACCGATATAGTATTTCAGTTTATTATTTTTTTGTTTATTTCAATTATTTTTTTATTAGAGGTCTCTGTTTAGTTTAGTCAAGAATAGTATATTTATACTGTATGTCTAGTAGTATTTACATTTCAAAAACATTTTTGTAAAAGTTTACAGCATTTAATACTTTGGATTACATTTTAGAATAAAAGTATTCTATATTGAAACCCATAACCTGTGCACATTGTTCTTGTTACTGTTTTTTTTTTTTCAGTATAAGAGACAAAAAATCATACAGTGTTAAAAACATAAAACAGCAAATAGTTCAAAATAATGTTTCACACTTTCAAAAAGAGTCTCTGACTATTTTTGACCAATTGAACACTGTAAGATCATTGATTGGCCTTTTTCAGGCTCTGCTGAATGTTTTCATTTTTACCCTGAATTATTTTATCCTCTATAGCTAATGTACCTCATCATTTGTAAGTTTCTTTAGATAAAAGCTTCTTCTAAATGTGATGTAATTTAATATGATGTACAGTGGTGTACAAAAGTGTTTGCCTGTGCAATGCGTCACAGGTATCTGTGTTACACAACAGCGAGCAAGTGGTGCTGCAGCATGGAAGCTAGTAAGCAGCTATTTCACATGATCACTCTAAAAACGCAGCTTTTATATAAAACTAACAACAAAAAACAATGCACTAGGCTTTTTCTTCCAAAGCCCTCCATTGTTATTTGTGCTACGTGTCAAAACTACTGTGAAATCTTTTTTTTTTCTCATGTAAACTGCATGAGCCACCGTGACACACGTCGCTGTGTTTCTCAAGCTTACAAGACATTTATGAGATTTATGATCTTATAAAGATCAAAAGAGAACTAAACTTTTACAGCACCTTTAAATGATGAGAACTTTTGCTGAGAGTAAAGTTAGATTCAGAGTTTGCGAGTTTGAGCAGCTACTCCTTCGACCCAGAGCTCAGCTCGTCACACCACTTCTCGTACGCGCTGTAGAGAGTGTTGTCACAGGTGTCGTTAAATATCTCTGAAAAACAAAAAGCGAACGAAAGGAGATTAATAAAGAAAAAATACGAAATCCAGTAGAACAGCCGTTCTCAAAATGTGAAACATTTTGTGCATGCATAAAAAAATTAAGAACTAAAAACTATTTACCTTTTATTCTTATTATTAATGTACTTTTCTCTAAGGTAGATTCTTCTACTTGCCAGGCTGTTATTGTACCGTATTTTTGGACTATAAGGTGCACCTGGTAACAGTTTCTATGAATATCATCTCTGTAAGACTTTATAAACATACCAATAACAGAGTATAATGCATTTATAAGGCAAAGTAAACAAGATTATACATATGTATAAAATGCAAAACATTCATAACACATTATAATGCATTAATACGGCATTATAAACAGGGCTATAAATATTTATATGCATAATGCATAACCCATTATAGCCATGTTTATAATGCATTATAAGCTGAAAATCTGTTACTTTACTTAGAGCACACAAAGATGCATAACCCATCATAGCCATGTTTATAATGCATTATAAGCTGAAAATCTGTTACTTTACTTAGAGCACACAAAGATGTATAACCCATCATAGCCATGTTTATTGTGCATCATGAATTGTGATCATAATGCATTAATAGCTGTGTTTATAAAGCCCCAGTTTTAGATTGAATTACGACTAAAAAAAACTGCCAACACATCCTCAATAATACTCAAAATAATTATTTTGAACCACTCATTTATTATTCTTGTCTTGATTATGATATAAGTAAAAGTTTCTTATAATGTATTATAACAGGTCTTTGTGTGCTCCAAGTAAAGTAACAGACTTTCAATGTGGGACTACATTATTAATGATAGATATAATGTATACTATTTTAACATAATGTACATGTTATAAGCACAGCTGATAATGCATTATGATCACAATTCATAATGCATAATAAACATGGCTATAATGGGCTATGCATTTTTACAAATATTTACAGCCATGCCTGTAATGTCTTAGGAATGCATTATAATATGTTATGCATGTGATTACAGAGACTAATAGAAATGACATTCATAGAAAGTGTTACTGCGCACTTAAAATTATTGGTAACACTTTCTTTGAATGTCATCTCTATAAGACTCTAAAAACATACTCAAAACACATTATAATGCATTTATAAGGCATTATAAACATGGCTATACATATTTATAAAAATGTATAATTCATTATAGCCATGTTTATTATGCATCATGAACTGTGATTATAATGCATTAATAGCTGTGTTTATAACATGTTATACATCAATACCAAGAAACTCAGTCCCAGCTTACAGACTGTATCATGACTAAAAAAGCTTCCAACTTATAAACACACCCTCAATAATCCTATAAATATATTTTAACCACTTATAAATTATACTTGTCTTGAATATAATATTAATTATAGTCAATTATAATGTTTTATAACAGGTCTTTGTGCACTCTAAGTAAAGTGCCAGACTTTCATTGTAGGACTAGATTATTAATGATAGAGGTATTCTATTTTAACATATATTTTATAAGCACAGCTTAGTATGTATTATGATCACAGGTCATAATGCTTAACAAACATGGCTATAAGGGGTTATGCATTTGTATAAACATTTAAAGCCATGTTTATAATGCCTTATGAATGCATTATAATATGTTATGAATGTGGTTATAGCGTCTAATAAAGAAGACATTCGTAGAAAGTGTTACCAAATTATTTTGCATAAACATTTCTCAGGTATGAATTCTACCAGTCAGGTATTAAGGAGCAGTAAAGCCACTCAGCTGAAGTACAGAGTTATGAGGGTAAGTTTTTAGTGAAGTTTCTCCAGCACTCAGGCTGGAGCAGCAGCATTAGCATTAGCCGCTAAGCGCAGTGCTAGCTCTTTCACCATTCAGAGGCGAGTATATTCGACTGTAGTCTGCGTGTTTACCATGTTAAAACAAGCTATGTGGGACAAACTGCTAGCTGATAGCACCCTAGGTTACCAGAACACTTAGGGTTCCTCAGTCTACCTACCTTCCGCTAGCGCTGTGGTTAGCGGCTAATGCTAATGCTGCTGCACCCAGCCTTAGTGCTGGAGAAACTTCTCTGAAAACTCACCCTTAGACGAAATATTAGAAATCTAGGTTTACTGTAAATAAACGGAAGAACTTTACTCACCAAAATAAACAGGAGTTTTCAGGAGTTTGACTTTAAAAAATATTTTTTTTTACTAAGAATTACTTTTTTTTTTACTTAGGTGCTTCCTCTTACCTTCCTACTGTTATTTCTCTTTGGCACATACTAACAGCTTTACTGAAAAAATGTAAATGATTACACTACTGAATCTTTTACACTATTATCACATCTCATTATAGTAGATAATCATGTTCTTAGCTGTAAATAATATGCATATTGTATATCACTGTAATCATGTGCATATTGCAAATTCCTGACCAATTTAATATTTAAATATTTAGTCAATTATTTTTTGTTTTATTGCATTTTTCAATTTTTTCTTTTCATGTTTTCTTACTGCACTAATAAATAAACTCTTTGAATATTGAATGTTTGAGCTGCTAATACGACACCAGGCTCTGTAAATTTGGTAATGTGATTAATTTGAGTTAATGCATTAAAATGTACAGCATTAATGTACCTGCTCTCCCGAGGCCGGTGGGTAAAGGCATGCGCACCAGGCCTCCAGAGTGCTGCAGCCGATCAGACAGAGCTTTCTGCAGCAGAGCGAAGGTGAAGTCCTGATGCCACACAGGCAGCTCTAATCTCAGCATGCAGTTTATAATCCTGAGCTTCTCCACCTCCGTCAGGAGACCCCGTTCACACGACACGTACACCATATAAGCCATGTCGATATTCACCGCCTCACCGTGCAGCAGGCAAGGCAGGACTTTCTGCAGATATGAGAGAAATACAGATAGAGTTACCATAATATTCAATATATATATATACAACAGAAGAACAAACAGCTCTGAAACCACTTAAAAATGTTGAGTTTCTTTGATTTTACCAAACTGAAAACCTCTGGAATATAATCAAGAGGAAGATGGATGATCACAAACCATCAAACCACCAAACTGAACTGCTTGAATTTTTGCACCAGGAGTAAAGCAGCATAAAGTTATCCAAAAGCAGTGTGTAAGACTGGTGGAGGAGGAGAACATGATGCCAAGATGCATGAAAAAAATGTGATTAAAAACCACCAGGGTTATTCCACCAAATATTGATTTCTGAATTGATTTTCTGCATTATTTGAGGTCTGAAAGCTCTGCATCTTTTTTTGTTTTTTTTTCAGCCATTTCTCATTTTCTGTAAATTTTTTTTATTTGTTTGTGACTCTTACTGTAAAGTTCTACACATTTTATGCATTTTATCTAAATATTTTGTCATATGTTTTATTCACTTTTTAGAGTTCATTTACTCTAATCACTATTTTTCATGTGATCAGGCAGTGATCAGAACGCCTCATTCATCAACTAGCATCTTCTTATCTATAAAATAGCTTATCTATCTTCCTGTCTGGTTGTTTGCTGGGCTTCAGAGGGGCATATATGGATATATATGTGTATTAGCTGCACATATATATCCATATATGTGTATATATCCATATATATATATATCCATATATATATTAGTGTATTATTTTATTCAAATAGCAACATTTTTATTTGGAATTTGTAATTTGGGAGAAATGTTGTCTGTAGTTTATAGAATAAAACAACAATGTTCATTTTACTCAAACATAAACCTATAAAAAGCAAAATAATGACATTCTAGTTGACAATTTTCTTTAAGTTGAACGTTTTCCGAACATTACCCTTAGAAGTTCAATCTGTCAAGTTGTTGCTTATTTTTTATTTATTTAATTGTTTTAAATGTTCTTTTAATGTTCTTAAAATGTCAACATTTTAATTTTTTAGGTTTAGGAATGTTACTTTTATTACATTATATTGTCATAACGTTAGTGTTAGTCTAACTGGAAGCATTATGTGGGAAACATTCAAATAACATTGCGTTGGAACATTATTTTTGTAACGTTACAGGCTAACTGTCATGGAACCTTTTTAAAATGTTGCAAAACATTCTTTAACATTGTTTTATATCATTTCTCACATTTATATTCATATTCCAATTTAATTTAATTTTAATTAGATTAAAATTAATGCTTTTTAATTTCTTATAACTTTCTTTAAAAAAAAATTATGCTCTTTATATTGCCTCTGTGTATGAAACATGCTATAAAAAATAAACTTGTCTAAACTTCAAAGTTTAGTAGACAAAAAGAGTTTGGCATTTATAACCTCTTTAAGACAGTTTGAGAACCATTCCAGGTTCTAACCCTTAAAGTTGGTATCAAAGCAAAAGTCACTACTTTGAAGGATCTAAAGTATAAACCATATTTTGGCTTGTTTAAAACTTTTTTACTTCATAATTGCATTTACTGTATATTCCTTTATAGTTCGGATGTCTTCAATATAAATATACAATGTAGAAAGCTCTAAGAATAAAGAAAAAATCAAAAACATGAAATGAGAAGGATTGAAGCCAAGCTTTTTGACTTTTTCTTACTGTAGAACAAGAAAAACTTCTTACAGGCACACAGCCAAAGCCTGAGGCAAATTAAACAAGACCTTGTACTCGATCCACAGCTACAATAATTCACATTCTCATGTGAAACAGGTTTCGTTCTCAAGAAAAAAAAAAAAAAATTGGCTTTGGTTTGGTTTAATTTTTTTATCTTATCACAATTTAAATGTTTAAGTTTAAAGTTTTACACTGTAATCATTTAAAGCATACTCACCTCCTCTATAATAGTGTGACATTGAAATTTAGACATTTGTTCATGCTAAAAAATGTTAAGGTATTACAGATAAATCATCAAAAATCACAGGGCACACCCTACCATCAATATATCTATCCATCCATCCATCCATCCATCCATCTATATATATATATATATATATATATATATATATATATATATATAGGTTTTCTTATTCTTTCTGGTTCTGTGCATGTATTAGTCTATTTATTGTTTGTGTTTTTGTTGTTTGCTCTGACACAATTCTAATTGTGTTTAATCTTATTCTTATTTATACTATTTTAGAAACATTTTATTTATGGGACCATTATTATTAGATTGTTAATATGATTTTCCACCATTATATTATATTAAATTCTAATATTTTATTTTTTACATTCATTTTATTTTATAATAACTCCAGGAACAGCTGCTACAATAAGATGCCATTTGTCTATCAAGGCGTTTTATCAGGATGTTTTAAAATGATGCATTATCCAGCGCAATACCATGTGTCCTGTATATTTCTCTCTCTTTCAAAAAGTAGCTTTCTGAATATACACTATACTGCAAAAAGTATTCCCATGAAGTTTTAAGAGTTCAGAAATTAAAATTTGGTGGAATAACTTTTCATGCATCTTGGCATCACGTTCTCCTCCACCAGTCTTACACACTGCTTTTGGATAACTTTATGCCTTTACTTCTAGTGCAACAATTCAAGTAGTTCACTTTGGTTTGATGGCTTGTGATCATCCATCTTCCTCTTGATTACATTCCAGAGGTTTTATAATTTGGAAAAAAAAACAAAGAATTTTGACTTTCGGGTCATTAAAGTAGGTTTGTGGCTGTATTAAGTAGTTTTTGCCACCTTTTGGGACAATTGTAGACAATTTGGTTTGGCACTCTTTGGTTAATCTTTAGTAAAACTCAAACCATTATAGGAAGCTCAAAAAAAAATTTGGCAGCTTATGGACTTATGGAGTAGTTACTGCACCTGAGTACGTAGAATTATTTGTTTGGTATCATCATGTACTTTGAAGATATGACGATTTGTGTGGGTTAAAACTAAAGGTGATTTTCAGGGCTTTTTTTATTCTCAAAGTATGTCATCAATATTATTTAATTATTTAATTTACCAAATAGTGAAATCCATTGGGTCCACTTTCACATAAGCCATTAACCACTAGGGTAGAGTGTGTTTTACATAAAAAATAAAAATATATTCTAAGCTGAACAGAGGAAACCTTAAAAATTGCATTTTATGGCAATGAAAAAATGACTGAATTGCATAAATCAGTGAATAAAATTTACCATTTCCAGCTCAGGACTGATCAAATGCCCAAAATCCACCAGTCTATCAAGATCATCTTCCCACAGGTTTGGGGCCAGCTCCTCCAGCATGGTTTCTATCGCGAGCCTTGTGGACACTGATGCTGGATCAGCCTTCCCACGCAGTCCAGTGGTCGACTGGAACTTGGAGTCCAGCAGAAACCTTCCCTTGGTCTCCAAAAGCTCAAACAAGCCTTTGTGCTTCATGAGTGCCATCTGGAGGAGGAGCAAAGCAAAGACTTAAAAAAAAACAGGATAAGAATGAGCATGATGTGAAAGAGGAACAGAACTGAACATTAGGCCTGTCATGATAACATTTTTTCTTGGAAACAATATGCTGTCCCAGAAATAATTGTGATAAACAATATTGTTATTTTGTTATATTGTCTTTTAAAGACACTATACTTTGCACATTTCCTTAATTTGGAATCCGCAAAAGTTCCCAGTTTGAACCGAAGTAGGTTATTGTCATAAATAATATATATATATATAAATATATACACATTGTGTATAGTGTGGAGGCAGGGGAAATGTGGGTCTGCCCCACACCATAACGTCCAGCCCCGGTCTGCCCCAGCTGGCCTGCATTGGACCAGCATAAACACTTTGCTTCCAGCCTTTAATCGAGAGATCGCCGCACTGGGCCGTTAATATGTTTAGATTTTTCCATTTTTCCCAATAAAGGAACATTTTAAGTTAATTTACTCCCTGTGTCTGTGTCTCTCTGTGCTTCTGCACTACCGGGTCAGGGTGGCCACGCCCACAGTCACAGTCACAGTAAGTAAGCGCATAGAAAAAGGTAGACTGAAGCGCTATTAGGAGTATTAAAATTGTGAATCTCTAAAACAGGTGCTCTTTTGAAGCCGGCCAAAAAATTAAAGTATAAAAAAACAGAGGTGGAAAAAGTACTGAAAAATTGTAATTAAGTAAAAGTACCTTTACTTTGCTAAAATTTTACTCAAGTAAAAGTAAAAGTACCCATCTAAAAATCTACTCGAGTAAAAGTAAAAAAAAGTACTCAATTTAAAATGTATTTTGAGTAAAAGTTACATAGTTACTTTTAATTATTTTATGTAAAAAAAGTAAAACAAATCATAAATTAAATTGTTTTTAATAACCTATTATTCCACATAATAATTTGGATCTTTCAGGCAGTATTTGTTCAGACCACCCCATAAAACAAGTGGTATAGGTTTCTATGATCCATTTTTTTTCTTTAATATTAAACATTTATGGTCATATATGTGACTATAAACTGTAATTTTATAGTTTTACAGTTCATTGTTATTTTTTAATTTGCCATTGCTGTGCTTTAACTGCTATTTACATGTTTTTTTTTTACATTTAAGCAGATTTTTTAATGATAAAAGTACTTACACCACATGGTTTTACAGGTTTGATGTGGAAGTTTTGAAAGCTGACAGCTCTGTCCGGGGGCGGGACACATTTTGCATTGCATGAGGACGTTATTGCCTCGTTATTCCACGCATTTTTTTTTTTATTCAGACAATTGTGTTTTTTTTTCCCAGCATTTAATTTTTTACTCAGTAATTAAATAAGAGTTTTCCAATGTAGAAAAGTAAATTACTTATGTCAAAATGTACTTGAGTAAAAGTAAAATTACCTGTTTAAAAACTGCCTTAAAAATTACAAATTAGTCGTAAAATCTACTTAATTACAGTAACTTGAGTAAATGTAATTAATTACTTTCCGTCAAAGGCACTCTTGTGAAAAATGATTAAAATGATTTCACACAGTGGACGATATCACGATTATTAAAATGATTGAGGTTATGTCCATTTATCGAGCAATAAATATAAGAACATGCAATAAGATAATGTAGTTATTGTGACAGGCCTACAGAACCTCCATCACCGTACCTTCAGCATTTCTGCGAGTCCGTTGGAGATGTGCCGGCGGGGAAGGCTTTGGATGAAAGCTCTGTCCAGGAACGCAGCAACAGGAGCGATGTAGGTCCCCAGCTTGTTCTTGCAATCTGCGAAGTTCACGCCGGTCTTGGCACCAACGCTGGCATCAATGTAGGACAGGAGGGTGGTGGGAACACGGATGTAGGGGGTTCGTCTCCTGTAGAGGGAAGCAGCCAATCCCACGATGTCCAAACACACGCCTCCACCGATGGCGATGACGGGTTCAGTGCGTCTGGCGATGCCGAACCTGTGGAGCTCTTCCAGGATCTTCAGCACCGTGTCCATGGACTTGTTCTCCTCCGTGGTGGGAAGGGGCAGGATCCTGTACAAGACGTTTCTTGCCTCCAGATAGTCAGTGACCTGAGAACCGTAGAGGTTGTAGACAGTCTCGTCCATGACCACGAATCGCTTTATAGGCTTGGTGTTGGAGCGGAAGGCCTCCAGCCGCTCGGGGTCTCGGATGTGGCCCATCAGGAGGGTGTCGTTGTTTGGGTTTAGGAGGTCATGTGTTTGGGTTACAGTGTAGGTGAAGGTGATGGGACTCACCACTGTCCAGGAAGTGCCATGAGAGGAGGTGCTTTCACAGCTGTAAGAAGAATGGAAGGTCAGGAAGGTGAATGAACAGTTGAAATAGTTTTAATTGCATGCAATTGTTGAGCTTGTTTAGCTTGTATGATCTCTAAAAAAAAGCATGGCCAATAAATGCTGATGGGATGCTTTGGACCAACTGGACATTGAGCCACCATGAGGTCACCCAACCAGTTGCAAGAGTTTGACAGCCTCCTACACTGAAAAATAAATATGCATAAAATGTACTTAAATTTTTTTTTACTGAATCAATCCTTTCTTTTAGTAAACTTTACTTCATTTATTTTTACTGAATCAATCCTTTCTTTTAGTAAACTTTACTTCATTTATTTTTACTGAATCAATCCTTTCTTTTAGTAAACTTTACTTCATTTATTTTTACTGAATCAATCCTTTCTTTTAGTAAACTTTACTTCATTTATTTTTACTGAATCAATCCTTTCTTTTAGTAAACTTTACTTCATTTATTTTTACTGAATCAATCCTTTCTTTTAGTAAACTTTACTTCATTTATTTTTACTGAATCAATCCTTTATTTTAGTAAACTTTACTTCATTTCTGCATACAATATTACCTAATTACAATTACTTAATATATATTACTCATTTTTAATTTTAATTTATGATACATAATATATTTTAATTCCTGAAATTGTAAAATTTTTAGTTAAAACACACATATTGTCTCAACACATGGACCGCATATAATACATTCTTTATACTAGTATACTAAAGTATACTAGTATTTAGTATACTAAAAAGAAAGAATGTATTAGATGCCATCCATGTGTTGAGACAGTGAGACTTGGTCTGTTTACAAAATAAATCTTTGACATATGTAAATGATCTATAATAATATTGTATAAATAAGGTAATTGTAATTAGGTAATATTGTATGCAGCAATTAAGTAAAGTTTACTAAAAGAAAGGATTGATTCAGTAAAAATAAATGAAGTAAAGTTTACTGAAAGAAAGGATTGATTCAGTAAAAATAAATGAAGTAAAGTTTACTAAAAGAAAGGACTGATTCAGTAAAAATAAATGAAGTAAAGTTTACTAAAAGAAAGGACTGATTCAGTAAAAATAAATGAAGTAAAGTTTAATAAAAGAAAGGATTGATTCAGTAAAAATAAATGAAGTAAAGTTTACTGAAAGAAAGGATTGATTCAGTAAAAATAAATGAAGTAAAGTTTACTAAAAGAAAGGACTGATTCAGTAAAAATAAATGAAGTAAAGTTTACTGAAAGAAAGGATTGATTCAGTAAAAATAAATGAAGTAAAGTTTACTAAAAGAAAGGATTGATTCAGTAAAAATAAATGAAGTAAAGTTTACTAAAAGAAAGGATTGACTGAAGTTCAGTTCACTTATTTACTCTATGTAACATTTAAGTCTTGAAACCAAGTTAAAGTTATTTAAATTTGCATGAAATTAAATGTACTTAGAAAAACCAAATGCAGAAAGTTGCGAAACTTTTTTAAAGTAAATTTTACACATCATTTTTTTTCAGTGTAACACTCTTGGCATTGGGTCTTAATTGACAGATCTACTATATAGTATCTAATGGCTTTCAGATGATTGGATGATTGGAATGGCATCAGTAACTGGCTAAATCCAATAAAAAATCATCTCAACATCTAGTGCAATTGATTCCAGCCCTGGAAGTCAGGACCTCCTGTTCTTTACATTATAGGCTTTACCTCAATCCCTACATACCCAATCAAGCTAATTATCCAATTAACCCATGTTAATTGAGATGAAGCAGTGTATTCATTAGAGGTGGAAACCAATGAACAAATGAGCATAGATAGAGTCAATGTTGTGAGAGTGTAGGTTGCTATTGAATGAAAGAGCTAAAAAAAAAGCTAATTTCCTTTATTTTAACCCTTATTTTGCTGGAAATGTTGAGTAAGCAGGTGGAAATTGACCCTTTAAACATCTTAAACATCTTAATTCTTTCTTTTAACATTGTGTTTGTGTTGGTGATTGGTTTTGTTGGTAAAAAGCAAAAAGTCTAACACATCTTAAGGTTCCCATTTGATCACTTCATTGCATTCCAGGTGCATTATAGATCTGCTGATTCTCCTAACCTCACCTGGTTCATGTCCTTAGCTGCCCCTACTTGTTGTACACCTCCTAACTGTGAAGACATGTACTTGTACAACAAAAAAAAAACTTTACAAGCTTTTCAGAATGGCTTCAGGCAGATTTACAGGATCTTACAGAATGTGCTTATTATTATCATTATGTTTTATGTGCATTAACATAATATAGGTATATGTTACAGGTATATGTTATATGTATGTTACAGGTGGGCCTCAAAGAAAGGAAGTCAAGGAGTTGAGTTGAGAATCAAAAACTCATTCAGGCAAATGATCTGAACTGCTATACTCACATTTTTGAAGCTGAGACACGTCCCTTAAGACCGTGGCGCGAGGCCTTTTGGCGTTTCCATGTCCCTTTGCACTGGAGAAGACTAAACTCCGTTCCTTTGTTGGTCTGCTGCTCCTCTTCCATGTTCAGCTGCACCTCCTCCATCCTCCTTCCATGTTTCCAGCAGCAATATATACAAAGGGCAATGCCGAGGGTGGAGCTTACATAAGAGGAGTCTACTTATGAAAACCTGCTTTCGTTTTTTTTTTTTCTCTCCTTCTCTACAGCGCGATTTCGTCTCACTAATCGTCACCTTACACAACCGAAAGAAAGACGTGTTTTTAGGAGGAGTTCACGTAAGTGAGCAGCGCCTCGGGGCTACGTTACAAAACCAGCTATGCATTGAGGTTATGTAGCCTGTGTTAGTTATGTATATCAGTGCATTAACCTGTGTGAAAAGTGCATTACGAAATATAAGACTTGCATTGTAAAAAAAAAAAGAAAAGAAAGAAAGACATGGGTACTAAAGAAGATATCTTGGCACTGAAGAAAAAAAAAAAACTAAAATAAACCGCTGTGGTCTACCAGCCTGATCTTACCCTTAAGAAATGTGAAAACTATCATCTTTAATCAGGTTATAATGCCAGCAAACAAAAAGAAAAGAAGAGCTGCTGCCTGGGTTGCCAGGTTCAGATCAAAGTCTGTCTAAAAAACTGAAGCTTAAACTGGATTTTGATACTTAAAACTCCTTTAATGTTACTTTTCTTGTTTGTTTATTTGTTTGTTATTCTAATTTATACCATTTTTAAAACATTTTGTTTATATGATGCATTATTATAATTAGACTGTTATTAGACTTAGTATAAGACTTATTAATATACTATATTACAACTATACTCTGTACTCTCTCTCTCTCTCTCTCTCTCTCTCTCAGACTCCGGCTGCTGATGGAGAAACAGCATGACCTACTGTACTCTCTCTCTCTCTCTCTCTCTCTCTCAGACTCCGGCTGCTGATGGAGAAACAGCATGACCTACTGTACTCTCTCTCTCTCTCTCTCAGACTCCGGCTGCTGATGGAGAAACAGCATGACCTACTGTACTCTCTCTCTCTCTCTCAGACTCCGGCTGCTGATGGAGAAACAGCATGACCTACTGTACTCTCTCTCTCTCTCTCTCTCAGACTCCGGCTGCTGATGGAGAAACAGCATGACCTACTGTACTCTCTCTCTCTCTCTCTCTCTCAGACTCTGGCTGCTGATGGAGAAACAGCATGATCTACTGTACTCTCTCTCTCTCTCAGACTCCGGCTGCTGATGGAGAAACAGCATGACCTGCTGTACTCTCTCTCTCTCTCTCTCAGACTCTGGCTGCTGATGGAGAAACAGCATGACCTACTGTACTCTCTCTCTCTCTCTCTCTCTCTCTCTCGGACTCCGGCTGCTGATGGAGAAACAGTATGACCTACTGTATTCTCTACTCTATAACCACATTTCAAACCACTTTCAAAGGTGATTTCTCGTTCTGACTATCACAAATCAATCTGGATGCATGTTTTATTCTTTTACAGTATCTTACTGAATCTTAGTCTATACATATAATACTATTGTTATTTTTTTAGTTTAGGTTATGTCACAAGCTTCTTGGTTCATGCTGCAAGTGTCTTTGTAATTAAAAAAATCTATGTATTAGATGTAATCAATATCTATTAGAAGTTATACATTACAGTATTCCTGAAATAAAGTATTGTTTTCGACCAAATATGCTGCAAATCAACAAACACCATGCAGCTAAAATGTAGAGCCAATCAGATACAAAAATTCACAGTCACATAGGAGTAAAACACAGGAAGAAGCACTAGGCTCAATGTCATAATTATGTAGAATCATATATGCAACCAACTGTATAATTAACTGCATAGCTGATCGTGGCCTTTTTCTGGTATATATGTGTGAGTGGGTTCAGAAGGGTGGAGTCGGACAGGAGTTCATACAGTTCAGAGCATGCTGTCTCATGTGCCTATAGAGAACACGCTGTTTCTTTATGGATTGGACAGGTATATACATTCTTGGGTTATATATGCAGCTCTGAAAAAAAATTAAAGAGAGCACTTAAAAATGATGAGTTTCTTTGATTTTACTAAATTAAAATACTCTGGAATATAATCAAGAGGAAGATGGATGATCACAAACCATCAAACCACCAAACTGAACTGCTTGCATTTTTGCACCAGGAGTAAAGCAGCATAAAGTTATCCAAAAGCAGTGTGTAAGACTGGTGGAGGAGAACATGATGCCAAGATGCATGAAAAAAATGTGATTAAAAACCACCAGGGTTATTCCACCAAATATTGATTTCTGAATTGATTTTCTGCATTATTTGAGGTCTGAAAGCTCTGCATCTTTTTTGTTATTTCAGCCATTTCTCATTTTCTGTAAATAAATGCTCTAAATGAGAATATTTTTATTTGTAATTTGGGAGAAATGTTGTCTGTATTTTATAGAATAAAACAACAATGTTCATTTTACTCAAACATAAACCTATAAATAGCAAAATCAGAGAAACTGATTCAGAAACTGAATTTCTGAACTTTCTGAACTGAACTTCTTTCTAAGCATGTCAACTAATTTTATTTTAATAAAATGTATTACATTTGCTTTTTTACTTTATGCACAAAAACACATCAATTGCCCAAATACATGATTTTAAATAATTTGTACAATATATACAGTACTAATCGAAAGACACACCTACTGATTTAATGCTGTTCTTATCTGGGGAGCTGTTTGTTTATCCTGTACAACAGAGGAAACTCTTGCTCTTCCTTTCCAGGGGTGGTCCTGATGAGTGCCAGTTTCACCATATCTATGTTTATGGTCTTTTAAAGTTCTTAAAATGTTTTAGATTGGTTTACCTTTATTTCCGTAAGTCATTTCTTTTAATTTTCTTTATTTAGTTGAGTAGTTGTTGCTTCTCATAATCTGGATTCGAACATTACTCAAATATTCACTATTCACTGTATACCTGTAACTCTACCTCTTCACTACTTTACTTTAACTGATGCTCTCAAACTTTACATTAAGAGACAAGAAATTCGAGTAATTAATTCTTGATGAGTTCAGCACAGCTGTTAACTAAAAGCCTGAATTCCAGGTGTGCAAAACTGATCAGCTAATATAAAATATAAAACATATTATGGTTGGTTTCACACTTTTTTGTTGACTAAATAATTCCATTTGTTTTTCATAGTTTGAATTACTTTAGTATTAATCTATAATGCATAACTGTTTTAAATAATAATAATAAAAAAAAAACGCATTTAAGGGAATTTAAGTGTATTTAACTTTTGACCTGTACAGTAGATATATGCAAATTTGGGACCCCTGGCAAAATGACATATTTGGTTGCTTTGAACTTAATTATGTTCTTAGGACTGGTTTGACAGGTGAAGATTCGCCAGTTGATGAGAATTCCTGAGATAATATTAGATCTGTTTGAGGACGAGTGATGGCCTGACTCTTCACTTTATTTCTGCAACAGTTTACCTTATATAGGTTCCTTTAAACAGCTCCTGAGATCTGAAATTAAAGTTCTTTTAAGTTTTCTATACTTTTGAGTCTACCACAAGCTAAAGGTTGAAAAATAGCCAAACTAATAATCCACTATACTCTGATTTGATGAACGAAAACCTGTTGGAATGTTTGGAATAGTTTAGGCTATCCAAACTTTGAAACTGTTACTTGAATTTGTATTATTTTATTATAAGAAGATCATACACTCTCATATTTGGTTGGACCATCTTTACGTTTGATTACAGCTCACATTATATGCATTATATATGTCATGCGGTCTAGAAGAGGCGTAGACATGCGCAGGTAATTTAACTAAAGTTTTTTAACAAAATGTTAATTTTGCAAGAGTAACGTGGGACAGGTATGGTGATGTAAAATAGGGCAGCAAGATAAAACGTTTAATAGAAAACTAGTTTAACAAAAAATAATACAAAAGGGCAAGGCAAAAGAGTAGTCAATATAACAAAACAAGGTCGGTCACAAAGCAGCAAACAAACAAAACACAAAAAAAAAATGCAGGATAGAAGAGCTAGGAATCTACAGCTCTGGAAAAAAGGAGGAGAGCATGTCAGTTTCTGAATCAGTTTCTCTGATTTTGCTATTTATAGGTTTATGTTTGAGTAAAATGAACATTGTTGTTTTATTCTATAAACTACAGACAACATTTCTCCCAAATTCCAAATAAAAATATTCTCATTTAGAGCATTTATTTACAGAAAAGAAGAGATGGTTGAAATATCAAAAAAGATGCAGAGCTTTCAGACCTTAAATAATGCAAAGAAAACAAGTTTATATTCATAAAGTTTTAAGAGTTCAGAAATAATCAATATTTGGTGGAATAACCCTGGTTGTTTTTTAATCACAGTTTATTTCATGCATCTTGGCATCATGTTCTCCTCCACCAGTCTTACACACTGCTTTTGGATAACTTTATGCTGCTTTACTCCTGGTGCAAAAAATCAAGCTGTTCATATATTCCAGAAATTTTCAATTTAGTAAAATCATCATTTTGAATTTGTCTCCTATTTTTTTCCAGAGCAACTCAGACTGTGGCTTCTAGCCGCTACTTCTTGGAGAAACAAGCAGCTTTGTGGAGAAAATTGAGGACCATGATGGACAACAGAGAACGGCTGCGCTAAATTTCAGTAGCCATTCCCCGAAAACGAGCAGAGTAATTTTGTTTTGGCTTCCTGCTATCAGCACTCGGCCTTGGCTCAGACGAGATATCTCTCCCTGTTTTACTGAGCTGCTGGATGTTGCTCTGACTGGTACTCAAGGTTGTCTGGGCAATCAGACGGTTGCCAGGAAATGGAAAATTCCCACTTTGTCTTATCTTCTCATTCCTGTCTTCCTGTCCTGTCTTTTCCCTCCCTTCCTAGCCTATGTACTTGTGTGTATGCAAGAAGATTGATAAAGTTCATTCATTCATTCATTCATTTATTCATTCATTCATTCATTCATTCATTCATTCATTCAAGAGACTGGTGCATTCTGGGAAATGCAGTATTTCAAGCAAGAACTAGAGTCATAGCCCCTTCCCCCCTTGAGCTGCTTCTTATCTTATCTTGATGCTTCCATTAGACCTTCACTTGACCTTCTTTTACCATTCATCCAGAGTTCAGTCTTTAAATTCTTTAGCAAACTGAAGCTGTTTTTGCTGGTTATACTCATTAATTAGTGTTTTTTTAAGGCGGCACAGCTGTTTAGTCCCTTTAATCCCTTGAGTCCCCTTCACTGCATTGTGCATGTGGAAATGCTCTTACTTTCACTATTAAACACATCTAGAATGAAAACGGTACTAGAGTAAAAGAGTTCTAGTGATGTTTTTCTACCTTTTGATTTTTAACTGACATTTAATTGGTCGTTGACTACCATTATTCGATTCACAATTAGATTTTTTTTTTCTCAACACATTCCACATTTAACAGTTTTTTCTCAATTGGTTTGGTACATTTTTCCGATCAGAATTGAAATTCTCAAAACAGTTCATTCAATCTCCACATCTCTGTGTCACTTGTGCACATTGTTTTTTGACCTTTTGCAAATGTGTTTGTCATTCATGCTAATGTTCGTGTACAATTTTCAGCTGTTTTTTGCATTATCAATTGCTTATTTCGTACTCATCAAAATGTGTTGAATATCTATGCAATTGTCTTCCCTCCAAAACATTAAGGCTTTAGGTCATTGCCTCGGTCATTACATGCAAAAGTGCTGAACAGGTTATCATAATCTCTCAGGCATAATTTATACATTTCTATAAAACTTTGTTGGTAAAGTTGGTAAAATCCTGGTATTACAACGGCTGAAGCTGCTCGTTGGGAAGAACAACTGTGTCTTCGATTGATTAAAAGCATTGCAGGGGAAGATATTCAGTGTAACGTGAATGAAAACATGTGTCCCAACAGAGAAGAGAGTCAGAATGCATAAAAAAATAAAGCACTATAATTCCTTTAGTTGTTTTCTCAGGTTGTTTTGAATGTTTACAGTAAGTTTCTAATTTTGTAGTTTTGTAGTTCTTTGTGTTTTGTCTTTCCTGAATTTCTCAATTTTTTTTCAACAAATCGCAGTGCAAACAATACATTAAAAGAATATTACTTAAAAAATGTTGATTACAGTCTAATTTCTTGCTGTCAGTCTCCCACATACAGTCATGATTAATTACGTTTTGTGTAAGTTTTTTGTGTATTTTGTGTGTAACACATACAATTTTAATTTATTTGATTTGAATCAAAAGTTTGTTTCCATCAGAATATAATCACACTGTTGCACTGTAGACAACATGACATGAGTGCCTTGTTCATAGGCAATAACACACAGACTGGGCATTCTGATGGCACTGACAAACTGATTTAAAAAAATGTTTTACCCATATTATCTTAATCCTAATCTCACCAACTTAACTTAGCATTGTGACAATATTTTAATGGTTATTTATCTGCTTCAGAGAGTCCTATTCTATTGAGTTATTATATTGCCGATACTTCTACTTCCATTTGCGGCCTGTTTCCTTTTTTGGAGCGGCCCGCGAGGTATTTTAGAAATAGAATGAAAGTTGGCCCGCTGTTAAGCAGGTTTTTATAATGTGAGATTCAAAGTTTGAACGCTAGGTGTCAGAAACGGGCCAAAGAGTCTAAAAGCGGAGAGAGTGCGCATTTCTAGTGCAGAAAAACGGGCCAAAGAGTCTAAAAGCGGAGAGGGTGCGCATTTCTAGCGCAGAAAAACGGGCCAAAGAGTGTAAAAGTGGAGAGGGCGCGCATTTCTAGAGCAGAAAAACGGGCCAAAGAGTCTAAAAGCGGAAAGAGTGCGCATTTCTAGCGCAAAAAAACGGCCCAAAGAGTCTAAAAGCGGAAAGAGTGCGCATTTCTAGCGCAAAAAAACGGCCCAAAGAGTCTAATAGCGGAGAGGGTGCGCATTTCTTTGGCAAAAAATAGGGCCAAAGAGTCTAAAAGTTGCCGTAATTAAGGAGTTTAATATTAAGAGACATCATGAAATTAAACATCAGTTTGAAAAATCACTGTAAAAGACAGATAAAGATAGTAAGTCAAGTAAAATGGTGTGTAAATGAAAGTAATCAGGAAAATGTATTATTTAAAGTGGTATATTTAATTATTTGTTTTATTATAGAGTCTGTGGCCCGTGACTTCAAATATATTTCTCCTTCTGGCCCCCAACAAAAAAAAAGTTTGGACACTCCTGCTCTATACTGTAGAATAGACAGCAGGCCACACCTCTTTCACACGAGACACCGAAAGGAATTTTTTAAAATCCCAGCAGCCTTGAGCTCCGTTGTGTAAGTGTGTAAGTGTGTGTGTGCATGTGTGTGTGTGTGTCAGTGTGTGTGTGTGTGTTGCATGCTTTGCATAACACACACACACCAGCAGCAGCAGCAGCAGCAGCAGCAGTAGACTTGTGTAACGCCGCAGATTTTAAAGTGAACTCGGGCCGGTGCGGTTGGGCGACAGCGCTGAGAGAAGATCCATGCAGGCAGCTAAAGGTAGGGCTCTAAACTCTTCCAGTTTATTGGGCGATGCTGATAGAGTGACCCTGAGTAACTTTAGAGTAAAATACATGATCCCTGTGCTGCACAGCTCCCAGCATTCCTCCTGCTGTGCTTTATTTAGAGACTGTGACGGAGCCTGTGCACAAACTCTCAGATAACACCAACCCAACAGCATGTACAGAGTTAGTCTTATACAAATATAGAAAACAGAAGCTGTTCAGTGTCTTTAGGCAAAGTTCGGATTATGCAAAGTTCAGATTTATATATAGCTTCAAATATAGACACATTATAACTGTCAGTTTTAAATAAATACCTTCAATTAAACATAAAAAATACATTAATGTGGTAATAAATATACAGTGTTATATAAATATACAGTAAATAAATATACAGTGTTATAATATATATATAAAGTGTTACCAAAAAGTTATTTTTTTAACTTAGGGATGTCCATAACTAGTACAATAAAGAACAGATTTAATATGTACAGTTTTTTTCTTATGTACTGTAAAGTCTGCAGTATATAAATGATAAATCCATTGTACCAGATAAGTTGCCCATACCAATATTCACTTTAATGCTATTAGTTACTACCATACACAATATAGTCCTGTACCCGATACTTTAAAGACTATATATATATATATATATATATATATATATATATATATATATATATATATATATATATATATATATATATATATAGTCCAAGAATAGTGGTATGAGAGTAAAGTACATGATGTACTTGAGTACAAGTCTCCAAGTATATATATATATATATATATATATATATATATATATATATATATATATATATATATATATATATATATATATAATTGGTTTGGCTAAATTCTTTCTTTCCACCTTAAAACCTACTTCCCTTCCACCTTAAAACATCGCATATGTTACACTAAGCCTGTAGTAGATGTTAAGCGCATTATGAGTCTTATAAATGCTGCTTATATTGTGCATACATCATAAACAGTCCATCTAAAACTAAACCTGGATACTTACTGTATATTAAATATAAATGTTCCACCTTAAAAGCTGAAGATGTAAATCCAAACTAAGTGCCTAAAACACATTTTCAGCCTAAAGTCTGTTTGTAGCTACAGCAGCATTTAAGATGGAAAGAAAAATTAGCAGCATTTAAGGTGGAATGGTAAATTGCCAGCATTTACGGTACAATGGTAAATTAGGAACATTTAAGGAGGAATGGTAAATTAGCAGCATTTAAGATGGAACGGTAAATTAGCAGCATTTATGGTAAATCAGCAGCATTTAAGATGGAATAGAAAATTAGCAGCATTTAAGGAGGAATGGTAAATTAGCAGCATTTACAGTGGAATGGTAAATTAGCAGCATTAAAGGTGGAATGGAAAATTAGCAGCATTTAAGATGGAATGGTAAATTAGCAGCATTTAAGGTGGAATGGTAAATTAGCAGCATATATGGTAAATTAGCAGCATTTAAGATGGAATGGCAAATTAGCAGCATTTATGGTAAATTAGCAGCATTTAAGATGGAATGGTAAATTAGCAGCATTTAAGATGGAATGGTAAATTAGCAGCATTTAAGATGGAACGGTAAATTAGCAGCATTTATGGTAAATTAGCAGCATTTAAGATGGAATAGAAAATTAGCAGCATGTAAGGAGGAATGGTAAATTAGCAGCATTTAAGGTGGAATGGTAAATTAGCAGCATTTATGGTAAATTAGCAGCATTTAAGATGGAATGGTAAATTAGCCGCATTTATGGTAAATTAGCAGCATTTAAGATGGAATGGTAAATTAGCAGCATTTAAGATGGAATGGTAAATTAGCAGCATTTAAGATGGAATGGTCAATTACCAGCATTTAAGATGGAATGGTAAATTAGCAGCATTTAAGGTGGAATTGTAAATTAGCAGCATTTAAGATGGAATGGTAGTTTAGCAGCATTTAAGGTACAATGGTAAATTAGAAACATTTAAGGTGGAATGGTAAATTAGCAGCATCTAAGGTGGAATGGTAAATTAGCAGCATTTAAGGTGGAAAGGTAAATGAGCAGCATTTAAGGTGGAATGGTAAATTAGCAGCATTTAAGGTGGAATGGTAAATTAGCAGCATTTAAGGTGGAATGGTAAATGCGAACATCTAACATCTTCATGTGAGTGATTTACTGAAGGCAATTCAGTCTGTTTAAAAAAGCTAGAAAGCAGCTATATGTAGTGCTGTGGTTTCAGCTTCTGTAATAAAGACACAAGCAATTGAACCAATAACATGAGGTGGGCAGGCAGGATTTTTACGATACACTTTAGGGGTGTTTGAATTCAGATTACCAGATTATTTCAGCTTACTGGATACTGTAAATTTAATGTAATATTTAACAGCATTGGTATGAAGAATTTATACATATTTTTTACCCTTAAATTTTTTTTCATACTTTTTAATGGGCTCAAGTCTTAATTGGTGGGTTCAGTCCCCTCGTAATTTGCAACATGGATGTCCCTTATCTGAGTCTCTTAATGATAAATATTTAAATTGTTCAATAACACTCTCATTTTTGTGTTAATATGGGTTAAAATAGCCAACAATTTAGATAGGATGTGCAGCTGATTTATGATAAAGTAAAATCACTTCAATTGACTTCAAGTTTATATTTTTATAAACATTTTATAATCCAGCTTGACTCCCCTCACAAAGCAAGCTACATTATAAAATGTTTATAAAAATATAAACTGGAAGGCAAGGCACAGCAAGACAAAACAAGACAAGACAGGACAAGAAAAGACAAGAAAAGACAAGACACAAGCCCAAAATACAAGACACGACACAACACAAAAAGACACAGTACAGCACAGCAATATAAGACATGACAAAACAAAACACGAGAGGAAAGGACAAGACATAACAAGACAAGACAAGACAAGACAAGGCAAAACCAGACAAGAAAAGAGATGACATGACATGACATGACACGGCATGGCAAGACAAGACATTACCCAACTTGGCAAGACACAGCACGAAAAGACACAACAAGACAAGACAAGACGAGAAAAGACATGACATGACACGGCATGGCAAGACAAGACATGACACAACTTGGCAAGACACAGCATGACAAGATACGACAAGACACAAGACAAGACACAAGTCAAGACAAGACACAGCACAGCGAGACAAGACAAGGTAGGACACAACAAGGCAAGACAACATAAAACACAACAAGACAAGACAAGACACAAGACAAGACAATACAAGACACAACACAACACAACACGGCACGACAAGACAAGACAAGACAAGACAAGACAAGACAAGACAAGACACAAGACCACAAGACACAACACAACAAGACATGGCACATCAAGACAAGACACAACATGAAATGAAAAGACATGACACGAAAAGACAAGACAAGACATAACAAGACAAGACAAGACACCCATATTTACCTGATGCTCTTTTTAACCTCTAGTGTCCGACACTCCTCTGGAGTACATTGTTGAATATCTGCTGAAGGCGAAACTAATAGCAGATCAGAATGTCAGCGTTCCTGAGGAGCTGCGGGAGAATCTTCAGAAAGCTCTGGACATCGCCAGCGGACTGGACCCGTATATAGAACAAATGAGCAGCCCGGAGAGTGACCCGCTAGCTGAGCTGTACAAGTGAGTAACTCTCTGGGTGGGTACAGTAGAGGGTGATGTGGATCAGCACAAGGCTGCGTCTGTGAGCTGATGTATCAGAACCGAGTCGCTGCGCTGCTTTCCTCCGAGAGTTAGCGCTGTGATGATACTCGGCAATGCTGCAGCATCAGCAGCAGTTCAAAAAGAGGCGGAGTCAAAAACATAAAAAAAAAGAATTGGAAAAGTATAGCCAACTCACAACATTGACATTGGCTTCATTTATATTGATTTACTTTATTGTATTTCATGCAGGAATTATTGTATATTAATAAATGAAATTAATTTTACCAGAAAAAAATATGAATTATCTTACATTCAATATAAAGAAAAAATGTAAGAAAAATTGCAGTTTCCATACTTTCCCATCTTTATTCTATTTCTTATCTCTAACAGGAAAACTATTTCTCATGACTGGAATAAAGCGCATGAAGACGGGAAAACCATGTTTAGGCTTCCCAAGGAGTGCATTACTGGACACGTTGAAGGTATCAATATACTTTTAAGATATAAATCACCAGTTAAAAAGTTAAAAATACACTAAAATATTACCAATGATTTCTTAGGTAAAAGTATAAAAAAATACGGCTGTAGAAGTTGTAGAAGTATCAACTCGAGCTTTTCACTCTTTAAGTAAAAGTGTTTTAAAAAAGTACTGGTTTAAAAAGTACTTAAAGTATAAAAGTAAAAGTAATGTAAAGAGAAAACATAAAGCTATTAAGAACAAAAGCTTAGGCCACGCCCACAGAGTCCTATATATACATACATATACATATTTCTAACAATTCATAACACACTACATTAAGCATTGTGAATAATTGTCACTATAATGAATGAAAAGCTGTGCTTATAATATATCTTAGCTTTAAGTGGTCCAGTGGACTAAGGCATTGCCACTATGACTAGTAGATTGTTGGTTCGAATCCCGGTCATGCAGCTTGCCATCAGCTGCTGGAGTCCGAGAGAATGTTGGTCAGCACAGGGCGTCTGTAAGCTGATATATCAAAGGAAATATCATATATCTGTCACTATTAATATATTGCTATGACAAACACCGGTCAGTTTACTTAGAGTGAACAACGAGACATTATAACACATTAATAAGTGGTTAAAAGTAATTATAGCATGTTTTGTTGAGGCAGCTTGGTTGGGGTTCTTAGAATTGACATACTGTGCAACATCTTATAAAAACAGCAGATGATGCATTACAATAACAGTCAATAATGCATAGTAAGTAAATTTTTATGAATACTAAGCCATGTATACAATGCCTTATGAATGCATTATAATGTGTTATGAGTATGTTTTTAAAGCCTTATAAACATGACATTCAAAGAAAATCTTCTATTAAAATGTTAATGTTGATAATATAATTTGGGATGCACTAGGCTGCTCCCTGTTTTTTATAACTGCATATATGAATGAATGTATTTTATATACAGTAGACCAGGGGTGTCCAAACTGTTTTTGTTGGGGGCCAGAAGGAGAAATATATTTGAAGTCACGGGGCCACAGACTCTGTAATAAAACAAATAATGAAATATACCACTTTAAATAATACATTTTCCTGATTACTTTCATTTACACACCATTTTACTTGACTAACTATCTTTATCTTTGACAGTGTTGTGTAAACTAAGATTTTTCAAATTGATGTTTAATTTCATGATGTCTCTTAATATTAAACTCCTTAATTACGACAACTTTTAGACTCTTTGGCCCGTTTTTCTGCGCTAGAAATGCGCACCCTCTCTGCTTCTAGTCTTTTTTGCCCCATTTTTTCTGCGCTAGAAATGCGCACTCTCTCCGCTTTTAGACTCTTTGGCCCATTTTTCTGTGCTAGAAATGCGCACTCTCTCCGCTTTTAGACTCTTTGGCCCATTTTTCTGCACTAGAAATCCGCACTCTCTCCGCTTTTAGACTTTTTTGCCCCGTTTTTCTGTGCTAGAAATGCGCACTCTCTCCGCTTTTAGACTCTTTGGCCCATTTTTCTGCACTAGAAATCCGCACTCTCTCCGCTTTTAGACTTTTTTGCCCCGTTTTTCTGCGCTAAATATGCGCACCCTCTCCGCGTTTAGACTCTTTGGCTCGATTTTCTGTGCTAGAAATGCGCACCCTCTCCTCTTTTAGACTCTTTGGCCCATTTCTGACACCTAGCGTTCAAACTTTGAATCTCACATTATAAAACCTGCTTAACAGCGGGCCAACTTTCATTCTATTTCTAAAATACCTCGGGGGCCGCTCCACAAAAGGAAGCCGTAGTTTGGACACCCCTGCAGTAGAATGTAAATATATTAAAGAAGTTTAGTTGGACTGCAGTTTGTCTGGAGTTCTCTTGAGTCTCTGCACGGATCATCTTCATACTAGACTACATATGCCTCTGTGTTCTTGCTGGAGTGTGGGGTGGGGGTGGAATCACAGTATAAACCAATATGGAGTGGGAATGGTATATGTTTATACTTCTCTACATCCAATCCCAATCAGATTCACTCTATCTGGATGGAGAGATTTATCTGGATAGGGGTTTTATTGATCGATGAGAAGCCGGAATGAAAACCAGCTGATATTAAATAGGATTTGATATGTTATAGTGTATAAATTAATGTATTTCTGTGTCGGTAGGACAGTTTTTGAAAATGTTGGTCCACATGAGTAAGGCCAGGAAGGTGCTGGAGATCGGGATGTTTACGGGGTATGGCGCTCTCTCCATGGCCGAGGCTTTACCGGAGGATGGGCGGCTCATCGCCTGTGAGATCGAGCCCTACCTCAGAGACTTCGTCCAGCCTGTATTCGACTCGTCGCCACACGGAAAGAAGATCACTGTGAAGGTCGGATCGGCTATGGAGTCGCTAAAGGTGAGTAAAGAAAGGCTGGATTTCAGAAAGATTCAACATGAAACACTGCAAGAAATGTAATTCTACAGGTTTAACAAGAGGATTCACAATAACTAAAATAAAAAGAGCCACTAAACCATAAACCATATTATTTTTGTTTCCATTAAAAGCTGAAATATGTTCCTTTTGAAGTAATAAAACATACAAGTCCTGCTTAAATTTTTATAAACATTTAAAGCTCTTTAATTGTGTTAATTTCCGCCTCTGCAGCTCTCAGGTTCAACTGTGCTATAGGCTATATACTTTGGTATGCAGACACATCACAATATGCAAATCAATCAATCAATCAATCAATCAATCAATCAATCAGTCAATTAATAATATCTCCCAGCTGACATCCAACCATCTGCATCTCACCACAATCAGATGCACACTGCTGCTGCTGCAGCTCAGCCAATCAGCTCTCCGTCTTGCCCCGCCCCTAAACCCATACATCATAAAGTGCCCCTCCCAAACTACCCCTCTTATTTTTTATTGCTTTTGTCTCTTTAATCTTCACAACTATAACATTTAATTAGGAAAAAATAATACACAGGGGATAAAGTATTCAAAAGTATTCAAAATAATGTTGGATATTTTTGATCATTTATTTTAATCAGTTAATGTCACAAATTGCAAACAAATCAGGAGCTTACGGATGTAAAAACTGATACTTTGACTGTAAACCAGCCAAAATATCCACATGGCTAAAGAAAATGGTCAAAAACGATAAAGGGTAAAAAAAAAATACCAAAATATAATCGTCAACAGAAAACCCAGGTGCATCACTGACTAAAAACATACATTGTACCAAAAACACATGCATGAGTAATTAAGATAGATAGATAGATAGATAGATAGATAGATAGATAGATAGATAGATAGATAGATAGATAGATAGATAGATAGATAGATAGATAGATAGATAGATAGATAGATAGATAGATATATACTTTATTTATCCCAAAGGAAATTTAGGCATTAGTACATCCCGTTTGAGTGTTTCGATCTTAGCAAAAAGTACTTTTCCCATCATTACGATAGCAAAGACACACCCTAAATCAAGCTGCACAGTGCACGGTTGATGATGGATGATGAAAGATTGCTAAAAATAGGGCCAAAAATTATGTAAAAAAAAAAACAAAACACTTGACTCCCCATTTCCCTCCCACCAACACACTATTTAAAAGATGTTGCAAGAAACACAGAATATTTCTTTAAAACTGGTTGAAAGTAAAAAGAGAAGAGGTTAAAAAGACGTCATATTTTCATTCACTTTAAAAAAGACATTTTATTTTACTTTTAACCAAAATATTATATCGTTCCATAGTTTTAATGAAATCTGGACCTATTTGTGTTAATTGATTTAACTTCCTCTGTTTTTAGGAGTTTGCCAGTGCAGGTGAGCAGTTTGACCTGGTTTTTATTGATGCAGATAAAAATAACTACCTCAGCTACTACACCTTCCTGCTGGAGCACAACCTGCTGCGGATGGATGGAGTGCTGTGTGTGGATAACGCCCTGTTTAAAGGAAAAGTTTACCTCAGCGACTCGACCGACCAGAACGGACTCAGTCTCAGAGAGTTTAACCAGTTGGTGGCCAGTGATCCACGAGTTCAGCAGGTCTGATTTTCAGCTTCTTACAGAGATAAATCTGAATTTTCTTGTGTTTTGTGTGTCTCTGGTCTGTTTTTGTGTCTTTTCTGCCTTCATGTTTGTTTATTTAGCGCTCTGCACCTGTCCTGTGTGTATCCAGTGTCTCCTCCCACTGTCTTCAGTGTGCTCGCCTGTTTGTTTGTAGCTCCGCCCCCTATTTACCCGGTCCCAGGTGTTTCCTGTTTCCTGTCCCCTTCTACAGTATGTATATAAATAGTCCTCCTTGTTCCTGTGTTCCTCGTCCATGGTCTTACGTCAGTAAGGTTTCATGTTTTTGTGCACTGAAAAAAATGATGCGTAAAATTTACTTTTAAAAAGTTTCACAACTTTCTGCATTTGCTTTTTTTTAAGTAAATTTAATTTCAGATAAATTTAAGTAACTTCAACTCGGTTTCAAGACTAAAATGTTACAGAGTAAATAAGTGAACTGAACTTCAGTCAATCCTTTCTTTTAGTAAACTTTACTTCATTTATTTTTACTGAATCAATCCTTTCTTTTAGTAAACTTTACTTCATTTATTTTTACTGAATCAATCCTTTCTTTTAGTAAACTTTACTTCATTTATTTTACTGAATCAATCCTTTCTTTTAGTAAACTTTACTTCATTTATTTTTACTGAATCAATCCTTTCTTTTAGTAAACTTTACTTCATTTATTTTTACTGAATCAATCCTTTCTTTTAGTAAACTTTACTTCATTTATTTTTACTGAATCAATCCTTTCTTTTAGTAAACTTTACTTCATTTATTTTTACTGAATCAATCCTTTCTTTTATTAAACTTTACTTCATTTATTTTTACTGAATCAATCCTTTCTTTTAGTAAACTTTACTTCATTTATTTTTACTGAATCAATCCTTTCTTTTAGTAAACTTTACTTCATTTATTTTTACTGAATCAATCCTTTCTTTTAGTAAACTTTACCTCATTTATTTTTACTGAATCAATCCTTTCTTTTAGTAAACTTTACTTCATTTATTTTTACTGAATCAATCCTTTCTTTTAGTAAACTTTACTTCATTTATTTTTGCTGAATCAATCCTTTCTTTTAGTAAACTTTACTTCATTTATTTTTACTGAATCAATCCTTTCTTTTAGTAAACTTTACTTCATTTATTTTTACTGAATCAATCCTTTCTTTTAGTAAACTTTACTTCATTTATTTTTACTGAATCAATCCTTTCTTTTAGTAAACTTTACCTCATTTATTTTTACTGAATCAATCCTTTCTTTTAGTAAACTTTACTTCATTTATTTTTACTGAATCAATCCTTTCTTTTAGTAAACTTTACTTCATTTATTTTTGCTGAATCAATCCTTTCTTTTAGTAAACTTTACCTCATTTATTTTTACTGAATCAATCCTTTCTTTTAGTAAACTTTTTTAATTTCTGCATGCAATATTACCTAATTACAATTACTTAATTTATACAGTATTATTATATATACTTTTACTTAAAACACACATTCAAATATTTACATAATCTCAATTATTTATTTTGTAAACAGACCAAATCTCACTGTCTCAACACGTGGACGGCATGTAATACATTATTTTTAGTAAACTAAATACAAGTATACTTTATTTTACTAAAAAGAATGTATTACATGCCGTCCATGTGTTGAGACAGTGTAATATGTGGGTTTTAAGTAAAAATATTTAAATTTAAGGAATTTTAATGTAATATGTGTCATAAATTATTTGAGTAATATTGTATAAATTAGGTAATTGTAATTAGGTAATACTGTATGCAGAAATGAAGTAAAGTTTACTAAAAGAAAGGATTGATTGAAGTTCAGTTCACTTATTTACTCTGTGTAACTCTATTAAAGTCTTGAAACCGAGTTGAAGTTACTTAAAATGATCTGAAATTCCATTTACTTAAAAAAAATAAATGCAGAAAGTTGCGAAAACATTTTTTAAATATGCATCATTTTTTATTTTACCCGTGTTTCTTTTTGCTTCAGTTTTTGGTTCTATGTTTTTTCTCTCTTTTTTTAATAAGTACTCACATTTGTGTCTGCTCTCCACGTCTCCTTCCTGCTCCCTACTTGACAAAATTTGATATCTGAAATTTAGAAGTTTTGATAATTAATGTGAATAAGTGTTCTAACATAAATAAAGCAAATATAACAATGAAATAACATTGTGAAAGTACATTTTTAGCCTCTTTCTGACTGACCTTTACTCTTAAATCCTGATAAAGGTGATGATTCCACTGAGGGACGGCATCACGCTCATCCAACGAGTTCCTTCCTGTCCACAGAATAACGCTCAGGTAAGATTAACACACAGATATTTTCCTTTATCAAATTTAAATTTCTAGTTTTAGTAGCATCAGTGATGAGCTGGTATGACATCACATTGATAAGGGTTAATTTTTCTTAGTCCATAAGCTTGAATCTGCACTCATGCCAAATCCCAGCCTTTCCTTCCTTTCATTCCTGTTAATAATGTTTTGTTTCTATCTGTCGAAGCCTCTGTACATTTGTTTGTGAAGTCTTCTGTGAACAGTAGATTGTGATACCTTCACTTCTGCCCTGTGAAGGTTCTTTACAGCACTCACAGCTTGTGTTCATGTTCTGTCATCAACTGCTGCGATTTTGCATGATCTGCTACTTAGTACACCAGTGACGACTCTCATCACTTTTCTAATACATTTGGAGAGGAGTGTATAGTACACTTTATATATATATATAATTTTTTTTTTTACAAACTAGTTGCTAAGGTGTTGCTATGGTATCCATGTTGGTTGCTATGGTGTTGTTAAGTGGTTGCTAGGTGGTTGCAATTACCTGTCCTGATGGAGTACTTACGTTTTGGTGGTTATCTGGACATCGCTAACATGGCTTTGTAATGCACAACCATAAACCAGAATGTTTCGCACTATAAACTGGACTGGATTATAAAGCCGGGTTATAAGGCTAGTCGTAGTTAGTGCTAGTAAATGCCGCCTGACAGCCCTGGAACCCTGAGTGTGAGCCAGGGTGATATTAGCTAGTGGTTCGTCCCACAAAGCTTGTTTTAACAAGATAAACATGAAGACTACAGTCTGATAATACTCAGCTCTGAATGGCGAAAGAGCTAGCGCTTAGCGCTGAGGTTAGCGGCTTATGCTAATGCTCCAGCAGTGCTAGCCGAGGATAGCAGCAGGCTACAGGCCGATAATACTCACCTCTGAACGGTAAAAGAGCTATCGCGGTTAGTGGGTAATGCTAGTACTGCTCCAGCATTGCTAGTCGGGGTTAACAGCAGGCTACAGGCTGATAATACTCACCTCTGAACAGTGAAAGAGATAGCGCTGTGGTTAGCAGCTAATGCTAATACTGCTCCAGTCTCGGTGCTGGAGAAACTTTACTGAAACTCCTGTATAACTCTGTACTTCAGTGGAGTGACTTTACTGCTCCTTAATACCTGACTGATAGAATTCATACATAAGGAGCACCAGATTATCAGGTGCACTGTGGCTTAGTGGTTAACATGTTGTCGAACATTTACAAAAACAGAGATTGACATGACAAAGAAAATAATAACTACACTTAATCATTTTAAAATAACACTAAATAAAATATTAAAATAGATTAAAAAATAAAAATAGAATTAGAATAAAAAATATATAAGTATTATTAGAATAGAACCTGATTTAATTAGAAATTAAGATCAAAAGAAAATAAGATTAATACAACAAAATTTAGTTAAAATTAAGCGAAAAAAATATTACATAATACAATAAAAATACAAATAAATAAATGAACTAAAAAAGAATAAAAGCAATAATAATAATAATAATAATAATAATAATAATAATAATAATAATAATAATAATAATAATAATAATAATAAAATTAGGAAAGAAATAAAAAGGAAATAAAGAACTAAAATAAAAAATAAAATTTAAGAATAAAATAAAAGTTAATATTAAATAAAACAGGTACAGGCTGTCTGAAGGTGGATCTCCAGGTGGACGGTTGTTTCCGGTTGAGAGTATGCTGTACTCTATTGGCTGCCGCTTCTGTGTGGATGAGCGCTAAGAATGAATGGTTGTGAGTAAAAAGTGTGTAAATTGTAAAGCGTTTTTGTGTTTATAGAAAGACGCTTTATAATATAACATTTATTATAAGACGCACTGTCAATTTTTTGGGAAAATTAATTTTAAAAACTTCTTATAGTCTAAAAAACAACGTAATCTTCTAACATCTTCCTCTTATCCTTCTCTGACAGAGCTCAGTGACGTATGACGAGGTGTTTCGGGGGGTGCAGGGGAAGTCGATCCTGTCTCGGCTGCGATTGGACGGGAAGGTGGCGTACGTGACGGGAGCAGGACAGGGCATCGGCAGGGCCTTCGCCCACGCTCTCGGAGAGGCTGGAGCCAAAGTGGCCATCGTAGATATAGATAAAACCAAGGCCGAGAGAGTGACCCACGAACTCACCCTGAAAGGTCTGTGCTGCTTTAACCCTTAACCCTTAAAACCCTTAAACTGGATTTCCCGTCCAAAATCTCACCTTGTGTTCTCAGCTTAATTACTCAGGAATCCCTTCACACATAAACATAATCTATATATGGTTAGAAAGGGCGGAGCTTACTCTTTCTAAAAATAGTGATCACATCCCAGTGCGGTAAAGCTAAATCTACAAGAAAGCCATTGAGAAAAACACCTAAAAAAGTGAAAAATCTCCTTCCCCAACCAATATTATTTACCTTTAGTGCTTCAAACACATTTATATGATGTTTCAAACCAAATAATAGTGGAGTTATGTGTCATAACTAAGTTTTGGGAGTGAGCCACGCCCTCACTCCTCCCACTTCCTTCCCTATTTAAACAGTCACTTCCTCTCTACCTACTCATTGAACAAACCTCGCATGTGGTGTTGCCGACCGCTCCTTACCTGGTACACGATGGTTCTGCACCTGTCTGTCTCCTGCGACCAGCTGCTCCCATCCACCCTGACTCCTCCACTGCCTCTGCTCCAGGCTGCCTTCCCTGGTAGTGGTTTTATCTTGTCTCGGCTGCTGTGGCTATCGTCTCCTCTACCTGGTCTGGCAGCTCCCGTATGGTCTCCTCGGCCCTTGAGCGGTCTCTCTTGCCGCAGCTGCTAAACCCTTCCTCCTGCCCCTGCGGGGCCTCCACGCGTTCTCCGCGTTCTCTCTCTTTCCGCCATCTCTCCAGCGACGCTGCCGCTGTTTATCCTCTCCTGCTGCCACTGCGGGGCCTCCACGCGATCTCCGCGTCCTCGGCGGTCTCTCTCCCTCTCTCTTCGCCGCTGCTGCTTCCTTCACGAGGCCTCCCCGCGACCCTGTCATCCGCGGCGGTCTCTCTCTCTCTCTCTCTCTCTCTCTCTCTCTCTCTCTCTCTCTCTCTCTCTCTCAGCGCTTCCGCTGAACCACTCCTGCTACACTCACAGGGCTTCCTCGCGTCTTCGCCGGAGTCCTCTTCAACCCTTTTCGGCGCTGCACGCGCCCCTCCGGCGGCTCGCTGCACTGCTTGGAGCCGTCTGTTTTACATTTCCTCCTACTACTGCCTCTCTGGGCGATAATCGAGCTTCGAGCGTGGACGCGCCTCCTCTCTCTCTCTCTCGCCCTTCTCTTTCTCTCACTTTCTCTCTCTGCCGCTACCGCGGCCCGCTCCGACCTGCGTTTCTTTTCCACCCAACCCGCTGGCCGGGTATGGCTCCGCCTTCCTGCAGCCTCACTGGGCCGTTCTTGAGCGTAGCCACGCCTCCTCTCTCTCTCTCTGTCGGCGTGCCTCCTTATCCGTGGATCAGCGGTTTTTCTGCAGATGTGTTCAGCGCCCCTCTCTCTCTCGCTCGCTCGCTCGCTCGCTCGCTACCGGCGCCCACGCCGGTGCCGCTACCGCGGCCCGCTCTTCCTTTTTTCCCTTCCAGCCCGTGTTTCTTTTCCGCCCGACCCGCTGGCTGGGTGTGGCTCCGCCTTCCTACAGCCTCACTGGGCCGTTCTAGAGCGTAGCCACGCCTCCTCTCTCTCTCTCTCTCTCTGTCTGCGTGCCTTCTCATCCATGGATCAGCGGTATTTCTGCATATGAGTTCAGCGCCCCTCTCTCTCTCTCTCTCTCTCTCTCTCTCTCTCCCTCCCTCTCTCTCTCTCAGCATCTTCTTTCTCTCTCTGCCTCTACCGGCGCCCACGCCGTTTCCACTGCCTCTGCCGGCGCCCGCGCCGCTCCCGTGGCCCGCCCTTTCCTGTTTCCCCTTCCAGCATGCTTTTTCCGCCTGACCCGCTGGCTTGGTGTGGCTCCGCCTCCCTGCAGCCTCACTGGGCGGTACTCGAGCATGGCCACTGTGATATTACTGCTGCTGATTTGGCGCCGCCTGCTGGTCACGTGCTGCTGATTTCAGTGTAGACGGCTGCATGTCGGGAGACCCCCAGCTGCCTGTGATATCCCTGCCGTGGGCCGGCTTGCTGGCGGCCCGGAACTGGCGTTCCTCCGAATGCTGACCTCGTTTCGGAATTTAAGACAATTATCCACCGTGGTGTCTATCCTTTGAGCTGGACAGAGTGCGTGGGTCGCATATGCTCCCTGCTTCATTCATAACCCTCCTCACCATGATCGCGATCATTTTCGCCATCATTATACTTATCTTACCATCGTATTCATCTTTGCCATCGGCATCTTCACCCTTGCAGTCTTTGCCTCCATATCTCTGCCACCATCGCTGCTCTGTCTATTGTCTTGTGCCATTGTCGTCACCACGATCCTTGGCACCCTCATCATACTCACCTCCATCATCACCATCGCATGGCCATCTTCACCATCGTCGTCATCACCACCATCTTTGCATCACCATCGTAGTCGTCATCTTCATGGCAGTCTTCGCCATCATCACCTCCATCTTTGCCCACATCACCATCATCGCCACAATCTTCTCGCCGGCATCTTCATCACTTTCACCTGCTTCGCCTGCATCATTGCTTTCGTCATCGCCATGGTCTTGAGCGTGATCTCGCTCTCGTCATTGCCCTCTTTATCGTCATCGTCATCACCACCATCTCCGCCTGCATCGCCTTCATCTCCGCCATAGTCTTCATCACCATTGCCATTGTCTCTGCCTACATCACCGCCTTCATCTCTGTTACCGCCATCTTCTGGCCTGCATATTCGTTGCTTTCACCTTCTTCGCTCTCATCAACGCCATGCTGAGCATCATCTCATCCTCATCGTGGCCATTTTCACCTTAATCGTCTCCGCCTCCTTTGTCTGCATCGCCTTCATCGTCGCTGCCATAGTTTTCGTCGTGGCTATCATTGTCATTGTAGTAGCCATCTTCATCCTCATCATTGCCGCACTCTCTGCCTACATCCCATCAGCGCGATCTTCTCACCTACGTCTTCATCTTCCTCGTCTTCATTGCCATCGTCTTGGGCATCACCTTGCCCTCGCTATGGCCATCTTCGCCACCATGGTCATCATCATCGCCCCCATCTCTTCCTGCATCGCCTTCATCTCTGCCACTGTTGTCATGGCCGTCCTCATTGTCTTTGTCTCTGTCATCGCCATCATCGCTGCGATCTTCTCGCCTTCATCTCCATCTTCCTCATCTTCATCGCCATCGTCTTGGGCGTCACCTTGCCCTCGCTTTGGCCACCATGGTCACCATCGCCACCATCTCTGCCTGCATCACCTTCATCATCTCTGCCACAGTTGTCATGGCCATCCTCATTGTCGTCGTCTCTGTCATCGACATCATCATCGCTGCGATCTTCTCGCCTTCGTCTTCTTCATCGCCATCGTCTTGGGCGTCACCTTGCCCTCGCTTTGGCCACCGTGATCACCATCGCCACCATCTCTGCCTGCATCACCTTCATCATCTCTGCCACAGTTGTCATGGCCATCCTCATCGTCGTCGTCTGTCTGTCATCGACATCATCATCACTGCGATCTTCTCGCCTTCGTCTTCATCTTCATCGCCATCGTCGTGGGCATCACCTTGCCCTCACTGTGGCCATCTTCACCACCATGGTCACCATCGCCACCGTCTCTGCCTGCATCACCTTAATCATCTCTGCCACAGTTGTCATGGCCATCCTCATTGTCGTCGTCTCTGTCTGTCATCAACATCATCATCGCTGCGATCTTCTCGCCTTCGTCTTCATCTTCATCGCCATCGTCTTGGGCATCACCTTGCCCTCACTTTGGCCATCTTCATCACCATGGTCACCATCGCCACCATCTCTGCCCGCATCACCTTCATCACCTCTGCCTCAGTTTTCAGGGCCAACCTCATTGTCTCCATCTCTGTCTGTCATCGCCATCATCATCGCTGCAATCTTCCCGCCTTCGTCTTCATTTTCTTTGCCTTCGCCACCATCGTCTTGGGCATCATCTTGCCCTCACTTTGGCCATCTTCACCACCATCGGCATCATTGCCACCATCTCTGCCTGTCATCGCCATCATCGCCGCAACTTCATAGCTTGCACCTTCACCGCCCGCATAATCGCCACCATCTGGGACGTAATCTCGCCCTCTTCATTCCAATCTTTCGTTGCCGTTGTAACAATCACCCTCACCGTACTAACCTTTGTCACCGCCACCCTCGTCTTCGCCTCCTTACCCATCTTCGCTACACCAGTCGGTCTGTCCTCCCTGCCCATCCTCAATCATCCCAACACCAGTCCATCTGTCCTCCCTGCCCATCCTCCATCATCCCAACACCAGTCGGTCTGTCCTCCCTGCCCATCCTCCATCATCCCAACGCCATTTCATCTGTCCTCCCTGCCCATCCTCCATCATCCCAACACCAGTCCATCTGTCCTCCCTTCCCATCCTCCATCTTCCCACCGCCATTCCAACTGTCCTCATTCTGTCTGTCCTCCCTACTCTCTTTTGTTTATCTCCTGTTGCTGCCATCTTCCCACCCCGTCTTCCCACCCTGTCTTCCCACTCCATCGCCCCGTCTTCCCGCTCCGTCTTCCCTCTCCATCTTCCCACTACCTTGCCCAGTCTTCCCACTCCATCGCCCCGTCTTCCCACACCGTCTTCCCACTCCATCGCCCCGTCTTCCCACTCAGTCTTCCCACTCCATCGCCCCGTCTTCCCACACCATCTTCCCACTCCATCGCCCCCCCCCCCCCCCCCCCTCACTTCTGTTGGACCGTCGGGAGCACCCCTTCTACCTTACCGGGTCGCTCCTGCTGCGCATGCGGGTCGGTGGCTGCTTTTGGGGCCTTTAAACTACATGTACAACACGTGCATCATTCCATTAAGTCGCTCAACACTACCTTTCCACTTCAACCGATTTCTGCCACCAAGGACCTCATTCATTCTTATACTCGAATAGGCTGGCAGCACCTTCAAATACCTTACTTAATTATTCCCTACCTTTCTTTCCTTTGACTTCCACACTGCCTTCCCCTTGCATCGGTTCATCCTCTGGCTTTCTCAAAGACTACAAGGTCGGACTTCCAACACTCAGTTGCTTCTTAAATCCTAGCAGTGGTCGAAAGTTCTGATTTAATTTTTGGGGCTTCGGCTTCACGCTTTACAGCGAAGCTGCCCCGAACTCCATCCCAAATACTCTGAGTTCGCTCCCCCTCTTTCTTCTTCTCTGCCCAATCAAGGGCGTGGGTCAATACTAGCAAAGTGGAGTTATGTGTCATAACTAAGTTTTGGGAGTGAGCCACGCCCTCACTCCTCCCACTTCCATCCCTATTTAAACAGTCACTTCCTCTCTACCTACTCATTGAACAAACCTCGCACCCACCTCCTCCCCATCTTCCTCCTTCTTTAATTTTATTCTCTTCTCATGTTTCTCTTCATGAGAGGGGGGGCTTCGGCTTCACGCTTTACAGCGAAGCTGCCCCGAACTCCATCCCAAATACTCTGAGTTCGCTCCCCCTCTTTCTTCTTCTCTGCCCAATCAAGGGCGTGGGTCAATACTAGCAAATCAGTAAATAAAGACTCAAAAGTGTCCACAGAAAAAGTGTGAAACTACCTGCTTTACTCAAACTAAAGCTAGGTATGGTGTGCGCACTACTTTGTATAGTTTTTATTTATTTTAATTGCACATTTTTACTAAGTAGTTATTTTGCACTAAACTAACATTTTTTTAGACTAAAACGTTTATATTTTTGTATATATATGTTTTCTTTGTGTGTCCTGATTAAAATACTGAAAGGTATAGGCTGCTCTGAGTGTCAGGTTTTTAGTATCTACATGTATCCTAGAGGTGTGATTATTGATTATCAAGATACATAAAATAAATCCGCCTGATGCTGTTTCTCCATGTATTTTATCAAATTAATAATTAATAATCCATGTAATGAAATATATATTATCAATATTCTTATGCTTTCAACTCATAAACACAATAGTCTAACCATTTTTGAAAAGATATCTGAGGTGTGAATATATTTACAGTCAAAATATATACATTGAAAAATAAGTAAAAAAAAAAAAAACAGGTACTTGGTAAAATTTTGACCAAAACATGATCAGTTCCAGGAAAATATAACAATTCTACCCATGCTGTCCAATGAAATATATTTCCAAAGCAGCTACTCTACAGGAGAGAGATAAAACATTCTTAACTCTCAATGGAAGTAAATGTAAAAAATAGTTTATTTCAGGTCATTCTGGATCATTTCTATTGGGCGATTCATCAAGAAATTTTGGCACAGTGTAAGGGACAGCTTCTTTGTTACAATTATGTATTCAACTAAAAATCGACAAAAATGAAGCTGTTTTTTATTGGACAGCGACGATATACAGAGTAAATGTGTCAGTATTAAATCACCACTTTAAGTGTTGAAGCTCACTCAGTGTTAATCAGTGCTGAAATTAACACTGGCACATTTAATGCAATAATAGTAGAAGTATATACAGTACCAATCAAAACTTTGGACGCTCATTAAATTCAGTGTATTTTCATTATTTTAAAATGTTCTGCACTGTAGATTAATATTCAACTCATCCAAACTATGAAGAAAAACATATAGAATTATTTAGTAAACACAAATAAGTCAAATAAACTAGAATATGTTTTATATTTTACATTCTTTAAAGTAGCTCCTCTTGTTTAGATGATCAGTTTTACACATCTCTAACTGGAATCACCTGGAATTCAGGGTTTCAGTTAACAGCTGTGCTGAACTCATCAAGAGTTAATTATTTGAAACTCTCACTAACTTTACTCAATTTTCCAGTGACCCGTTGCACCTATTTTTTTTTAGTTCTGTGAGATGCATATTTTAAGTTTCATTAACAACCCTAGAATTTTGGTACAGTTAAAGAAAATATGTATTTTATATTTTTGGATATAAATATTATCTGTGAACCAAATACAACTAAGTTGGTGCAGTTACATATTTTGCATTCTGTCAGCTACATGTGTTAGATAGATAGATGGATGGATGGATGGATGGGTGGATGGATGGATGGATGGATGGATGGATGGATGGATGGATGGATGGATGGATGGATAGTGTATTATGTAATGTAATTTCATGTAATAATAACTGCAAAAACTGTAAATTACATCATGTGTTTCACATTTTAGTGGGTTTAAATCTTTCAGACTGATTACAATCCACCCACCACTGTGAAAAAAATCAGACTGAGCTTAATTCTTTTAAACAGACATCTGAATTTTGCCAAAAATGTGATATATTGATCCTTCCTTTTGTTTTTAAATGTAGAATGAAAAATGAATAATTTGCTTCTCTTCCAAAACCTTCCAGTAGATGGAGCTCTTCTACCAGGATATAGAATAAAAACATGCTCTTGCTTTTCAGAGCTTGATTCAGTTTTATAATAAAAAATACAATAAACATACATAAAACACACATTAAAAAGTATATTTTATGTGTTTTATATATATATATATATATATATATATATATATGTTATATATATATTTACAGTGGTACATTTTTTTAAATGAATAAAATATTAAATATCGTTATTGCAAAAATGATATGCTGATATACATCCTAGGAATTTTTTTTATATATATATTTAAAAATATACTATATACTATACTATATACTATTATTACACTTTATTACAGCTTATTAAAGACCATTTCAGTTTATTATTGTTTATTACAGATTATTACATGTTATTACAGTTGATCATAGTTTATTACAGATTATTACAGTTTATTACAGTTTATTATTGTTTATTACGGTTTATTACAGTTTATCACAGATTATTACAGATTATTACACTTTATTACAGTTTATTAAAGATTATTTCAGTTTATCATAGTTTATTACAGTTTATTACACTTTATTACAGATTAGTACAGTTTATTTCAGTTTATCATGGTTTATTACGGTTTATAACGGTTCACTCAGCCGTGTCTCGTCTCCTGAGCGCAGGGATCTGCAGTATGGCGCTGGCTGCAGATATCAGCAGGGCGGAGGACGTTCAGCAGATGATTGACAGCATTATCAGTAAGTGGGGCGGGGTTCACATAGCCTGCAACAACGCAGGAATCAACATGAACTCGGCGAGTGAAGACACGGCTCTGGACGAGTGGGACCAAACCTTCAACGTTAACCTCAGAGGAACATTCATGTGTTGCCAGGTATTCTTCTTTATATATCCCCCATAATAAAGCTCCTCACTGCAGCTCCACTAATCCCACATCTCCCACACATCTCCCATTCAATCAGATTTTCCTTATTTCTTTATTTAATTTATTTTCTACATTTTAGATTAATATTAAAGACAGGAAAATGATTAAGGGACACTTAAATAAAGAATTAGGGGTACTACTTTAAAATAAGACTACCCTTATAAAGGGTTTATAAGTGGTTCATAAATAACTTTATTAAATATTATTGAACAGGTTGTAAATGCCTTAAAAAAAACATTGATTTTCAGTTGCAACAATCAATAAATCAATTAAAAGGGCAACAGTGATATGCTGTTTACTTATTCATTTACATATTTAACTTAATCATTTAATTTAATTAAACTAGTTCACTTAATAGTCAAACATACTTATAAATATATTAATATGACAGGTTTAATGCTGACTCATAGAAAATACAAAGTAAGATCCGTATATATATATAAATAGAGATTATAAGTATAAATGAGTGTGAGTTATTTATTTATGTATTTCTATTTGTTGTTATATATTTATTTACTGCTTATTATTGAGTTTGTAACAATTTTGCAACCTATTTAATGACCATTAATAAGCTCCTTTATAAAACATTTATAAACTCTTTATAAAGGTGGCTCCGGATTAAGTAGTAAACAGTACTACATAAAAAGGGTCTTCATGAGGGAGAGTCACCTGGAATAGTTTTCTCAGCATCTTGAAGGAAGGAGTTCCTGGAGGTGCTGAACAATAGTTGCTGCTTTTCCTTCAAGCTGTGAAGCTCCAGCTCCTCCCAATTAAATCACCTCAAATCACCATCTCAGTTTATCAGCTTTAGATCAGGAGATTAATGTGGAGGAAAAACACTTTTTTAAAACTATATGCTACGTAATTGCATATTTAAGTGTCAATTAATCGTTTTCATGTCTTTAATATAAATCTATAATGTTGAATATAAATTTAATAAAGAAATAATAAGAAAAACACTGAATGGGAATAAATGTGCAAAGACACTAATTTAGGTCAATCTGTAAAACCATCTATACGATTTGAGTATTTGAAATATATTTCAGGTAGATTAGATTTTCTGCTTTTTTTAGAGGCTTAAACTGAAAGATTAGAGAAAATAAACGTCCAGTCTACAAATAACAGCACAGACAGAAAAATTCAAAATTACATTTAATAAATCATTCAGAATTTGTGCTAAAATATGTAATATTGTCACTGCTGTGCTGATCTACTCTATACTCAGCCTTTGGCCTTGTGCCTATGTCCGCAGTAAAGCAGTGCCAATATTACACATTATAGCACTTTTGCTATTACATGTATTATTGCTTAATTATTATTTTAATATATGATTTTTCACAAGTGTTTGAACTGTAAATTGTAAGTAAAGTATGAATTTTGTTGGTAATCACTGCCGTATATCAGCAGGAAGTTTTGGACATGTTAGAAATGAAACGCATGTTTTTTGCTATGCCATTAGATAATCCACAGCAAGGTGCATTAGGCTTGAATTTGAGTTTTAATTGCACCAGAAGTAAAGGCATAAAGATATCAAAAGCAGTGTGTAAGACTGGTGGAGGAGAACATGATGCCGAGATGCATAAAAAAACTGTGATTAAAAACCAACCAGGGTTATTCCACCAAATATTGATTATTTCTGAACTCTTAAAACTTTATGAATATGAACTTGTTTTCTTTGCATTATTTAAGGTCTGAAAGCTCTGCATCTTTTTTGTTATTTCAGTCATTTCTCATTTTCTGTAAATAAATGCTCTAAATGAGAATATTTTTATTTGGAATTTGGGAGAAATGTTGTCTGTAGTTTATAGAATAAAACAACAATGTTCATTTTACTCAAATATAAACCTATAAATAGCAAAATCAGGGAAACTGATTCTCTTGTTTTTTCCAGAGATGTATATGACTTTTTTTTTTTACAAAGGTTAGGACTGTATAGTGTAAGTAAAGTATGAGTTTTGTTGGTAGAACTTTTGTTAGACGTATTTTAATCACTGCTGTACATCAGTAGGAACTTTTGGACATGTTAGAAATTAAATGCGTGTTTTTGAGCGAGGAATAAAGAAGTGTGGAAATTATTTGGTTTGCCATTAGATAATCCACAGCGAGGTGCATTAGGCTTGAATTTAAAATTTCAACTGCACCAGGAAGGAGTAAATGCAAAAAGTTATCCAAAAGCAGTGTGTAAGACTGGTGGAGGAGAACATGATGCCAAGATGCATGAAAAACAACTGTGATTAAAAAACCAACCAGGGTTATTCCACCAAATATTGATTTCTGATCTTTTTTTTGCATTATTTGAGGTCTGAACGCTCTGCATCTTTTTTGTTATTTCAGCCATTTCTCATTTTCTGCAAATAAATGCTCTAAATGACACAATTTTAATTGTAATTTGGGAGAAATGTTGTCTGTAGTTTATAGAATAAAACAACAATGTTCATTTTACTCAAACACAAACCTATAAATAACAAAATCAGAGAAACTACTTTAATTCTCTTAAGGTAGTGTAAGTAAAGTATGAGTTTTGTTGGTAGAACTTTTGTTGGACGTATTTTAATCACTGCTGTACATCAGCAGGAACTTTTGGACACGTTAGAAATGAAACGCGAGTGTTTTTGAGGGAGGAATAAAGAAGTGTGGATATTATTTGGCATGCATTAGATAATCCACAGCGAGGTGCATTAGGCGAAACCCAAAGCGGATGGAGATGTCTTACTGGCTTTTAAATGAGCGCTGACGTTTCTGACACTTCCTGCCTCTCCCTGGCTCGTGTCGAGGGTGTGCTCTGCCTTTTTTCCAGCCGGCGTTTGCTGTGCTCTGATTAGTAAAGGTGTCAATACTGTGGCGTTTCCTCTAAAAGCGCATTTGTCTCTTTTCTCCCTTAAATTACTGCCTCAGGCAGCCGGGCGTGTCATGCTGAAGCAAGGCTACGGCAAGATAATCAACACCGCCTCCATGGCCAGTTTAATAGGTGAGTGATGAAATTCTACTGCTGTTCCTTCAGATATTATTCGCTCTGAATTTAATACTGTTTTCCAATGTCTCAGGGTGAGATTTGGGGGGGAAATGCAAAGAGTTTTGCTAAGTAACACTGAGAGAGAATACTACTTTCTAAGAAAAGTAGAAGCAGAGGATTCCTAGAAGGTATTGTCACCGGCCAATGAAAAACAAGTATCTTAATTAGTAATTAGAAACTGTCCCCGACACTGTGTTTACATTTCTTGATGAACTGACCAATAGAAATGCTTCAAAATGACATGAATATGTCTTATTTCATGGTTTTAACCGATTAAAAATATGAATCAGATTAATCACCACAGTATCCTGTGATTATTTGCGATTAATGGCACTTGTTTTTCTATTTTATAAGACACATTTTTTTTATAGTGGATATTTAAATTTAAATAAATAAAAGAAAAAAGATAAGAAATGTAAAATGCAATTTTATTTATAATAAAATATTTATTTAAATTAAAATACTCTAATCTACTCTCTACTCTGATCTACTCTATTCTAGTGTACTCTATTCTACTCCATTCCATTTTATCTTAGTCTACTCTACTCTCGCTACTGTACTCCCTCTACTCTACTCTACTCTACTCTACTGTACTATCTACTCTCTACTCTATTCTACTCTACACTCTAGTCTCTACTCTAATCTACTCTACTCTACTCTACTTTACACTACTCTAATCTACTCTACTCTACTCTCTACTCTACTCTACTATCTACTCTCTACTGTACTCAAATATATATACGTATATATTCTCTACTCTCTCTACTCTACTCTCCTTACTGCACTCTAATCTACTCTACATTCTCTACTTTACTCAACTTTACACTCTACTCTAATGTACTCTACTCTACTCCACTCCATTTTATCTTAGGGTGTACTCACACTAGGCAATCCGAACCGTGCCCGGGCACGGTTACCTCCCAAAGCACGGTTCGTTTGGCTAGTGTGATCGCTCCGAACCGTGCCCGGGCCTGCTTGAAGAGGTGGGCCCGAGCACGGTTCACTTGGACCCGTGCCCGGGCACGGATCAAGATGACGTCAGTGATGCGACGCTACTGTAAACGGAGGACGTTTTATACACAATTCTGCATATAATATTTTTGAAAAGGGTTCTAAAGAGCACCATAATGGTTAGTGTTACCCATAATAAATTAGGACTACTATCTACAAGTCCTAAACAACAAACACATTTTATTATTACTTGAGTTTTATGTTTCGCTCCTTTGGTCACTATTTATGTATATAGCAAGTACGTCTCTTACCTTACTGATAAACGTGAATTGTAGTCCGCGAGTAAAGCTGCAAATTTCTCCCTGGACGTCTGCTGCTTGTGTAAAAACCTTCTTACACGTGCAGCACGATTAGCAGTAAATCGTTGTGTTGCACAATCAATGAATCTCTGGTTCAGTTGCGTATTTGCACGCCCAAAACGACTCCAGAGAAACAAAAACAACAGTACAATCCTGAACTCCATTGTTTTGCGCGCGCATACTGTTCTTCAAAACAAAAGTCACCTGTTGACGAAAGCGTGCTCGGGCACGGATCGTTTAGCGCAGTGTGAGTGCAGGCCTGCGGGGGAGTGGGGAGGGGGCCGAACCGTGCTCCGGCACGATTCAACCAAAACGGGCCTAGTGTGAGTACACCCTTAGTCTACTCTACTGTACTCTACTGTACTCTACTCTCTAATCTACTCTACTCTACTCTAATGTACTCTGCTTTACTCCACTCCGTTTTATCTTAGTGTACTCTACTCTCTCTACTATACTCTACTCTACTCTAGAATGAAATGACATAAAGCAATCAGTATCTCTTATCAAGCGTCGTATGAGTTCACTGCACATCCACATGTATGATTAGGATTCCACTGCTAAAGTCCCTCAATGAATTAAATAAATGATTGATTAAAATGGCAGTGCTGTAATAAATGTATTATACTTTGTTGGTTTGTTTTTTTTACCCAGTACAACATGTTAAACTCTGTATAATACATGCATTTCACCTGTTACTTGGTTGTATTTTGCAGCTTTAAGATTTGTGTTCTTTAGAAAAGCTTTAAAAGTGTTAAAGCTGGTTTAGTCTAAATAAGGATTTGAGGAACAGACTGAAGCTCTTTTGGCTCACAGGAGGTATAAAGACCTGAAAGCTTTGAGTAGAGATGACTGGGGATAAATGTAGGAGGTTTTAACATTATTCCCAGAGCAGCACTGTCACTATTATACACACTAATACAGACACAAAGAATGACTTTTTTCTAATATGTGATCATATTTGCATGGTATTTAGAATGCAAATTTGATCTTTTTCAATCTTTTGATCTTTTTTTTTAGTTTCAGATTGTTTTAGCTGTCTTTCCCTTCTTTTATAGTTTCCTTTTTTCATTTTCTTCTTAGTTTTATTTATTCATCTCTAGTTGCATTCTTGCTATTTTTTATTACCTTTGATTTTCTTATTTATGATTTTATGAGAATTTTCTTTTAAATTCTTTTTTTTATCTTTATTTTTTATTTGTTTTATATCTTTTTTTAACATATCAGATATATCTTATTAAAATGTTGTGTCTTTTTATTTTTTTTTATTTTTTATTTTTTTTGACAATCCCTTCCCTATGTATTAGCTCAGCTACATAAGTGCAATCAATGCACTCCGAGTTTAAATAAAGATTGATTGATTAATTGATTAATTTAAGTTATTTCTAACAGTTAACTTAGCAAAGAAAATCAGTTGTGAAGCTCAGCTCTGATGAAACGAGGATTTGAAGACTTTTGATGGGCCAAAGTGGGTCTTTATCCAGCTGAAGACGTTCACGGCGAGCGAGCATCAACCCTTAAATTTATACCACGGTTTATTCTGCTTTATTTTTAGCCATCAAGCTGTCCAGTTCTCTTTTACAGGGCCGTATACGAGTGCTACCCTAAATTCATTGACCCTTTTATTATTTGCACAGCGGCGGAGCCCGTCCTGCTTATTGCCCCTCGTAGGACCATTTTTGCATCATAATAAATATAAATGTAGATGCCGTTAGAGTGTAACAGGGCTGTAAACTGCAACCTGTGGTTTAGCGAGAGTGGAGGGACTTCCTGGCGAATCTCACTGGTCCGGCGCCAGAGGCTCCTCGGCCTTTAACGGCGGAAAGATGGATTCTTCTGGCGTATAAAAAAGAAAAACAGGGGGAGGAAAAAAGCGTAGGGTAGTTTGTGACACCGTGTAACAATTCCTCCAACAGGTCCCATGCGGTGCAACAGCGGCACTCCATCAACAGTGTAGTCAAGTAGCCAATAAACTTGTGTACCATATGGACGCTAGTCCCAACTGTGGGGCAATCTGTAGAACAGGAGCATGCTGTTACACGGAGAGACGGCGGCGGGAAAGAGAGCGAGAGGACAAAAGTGATCAATTACTCACATTACATGCAGTCCTTCAGGAATTTGCTTTATTGGCCTGGACATCTGTTATAATATTGTCATAATGTGTAATCAGATGGGGCCTGTTGTAGCCAAGTTAGGGAAGAAAATACGGCTATGAAAGTCCAATTAAAATGCACGGTGACAGCGGCTCTGTCCATCTGGTGAACCGAAACACTATTGTTTCTCTCCCCCTCTTTGTTTTCCCCCTCCTCTCCTCTCTCCCGTCTCTGGAGGACGGAAGTATGTGACCTGGTTGCACAGCGAGATGAGAAGTTCTCTCTCGGAAAAAAAGAAAATTCAAATAGCACATACCTTCGCGATTCCGTCCCCTTGAGGTTATGAACAAAATATCAAATATCAACTGTCCTAAACCCTCGAGAGAAGAAGAAGAAGCTGCAACATTTGCAGTTGCATTGCATTTATTGACTGACTATAAGGACTATAAGGCCAGATGTTATATATACCAAAATATTCCAAAACAGCGTCTCTATGTCCTTCAAAACAAACAGATAAAACTACTCCCCTCTCAAAGGAGAAACAGCCCTGACCTCCAGAATCTGTTGGATTCGCAGACGTTCAATGGAAACTAGCCTATGCTTCTCTACAGGGACTAAACAAGCTGTTTTTTGTGCTTTTGCACATCTGTGTGAGCAATGAGTGCAACTTAAATATATATAGTAATTACTGTATATTAAAATATAAAAAGAAGATAAGAAGATAAACTGACTGATCGAATAAATCTTATAATAAATAAAATAAAGTTATAATGCTTTCAGCACAGGCAGCAGCTGGCAATGGGAACAGGCAGGTTTATACGGCATGTTTAAGTTCATTTTTACACTCTATTCTACTCTACTCTTCTATACTCTACTATACTCTCTCTAGTCACTTTATATTCTACTATACTCTCTCTACTCTTCTCTACTCTTTTTATTTTGCTTTACTCCACTCTCTCTACTATACTCTAGTATACTTACTCTACTCTACTCTACTCTACATCACTCTACCCTCTCTATTTTTTCTACTCTATTCTCTCTTTTCTACTTTACTCTACTTTACCCCTCTATACTATACTCTACTCTTTCTAGTCTGAAATACTCTCTCTACTCTTCTCTATTCTCTTTATTTTGCTTTACTCTACTCTCTCTACTATACTCTAGTATACTCACTCTACTCCCCTCTACTTTACTTTACCCTCTCTATTTTTTTCTACTCTATTCTCTCTACTCTACCTTACTTTACTCATCTATACTCTACTCTACTCTCTTTACTCTATTCTAGTCTCTCTACTCTACTTTACTCTCTCTGATATATATTCTCTACTCTACTCTACTCTACTCTACTCTTCTTTTCTGTACTTTACTCCCTCTGCTCCAGTATACTCTCTCTACTCTACTCTAAATGAAATAAAATAATGAATAAACCATTTAAAATCATGGTAACATTTTCTTTGAATGTCATCTCTATAAGACTCTATAAACATACTCATAACACGTTATAATGCATTCATAAGGCATTATAAACATGGCTATACATAATTATAAAAATGCATAATTCATTATAGCAATGTTTATTATGCATCATGAACTGTGATTATAATGCATTTATAGCTGCGTTTATAACATGTTATACATCAATCAATAAACTCAGTACCAGCTTGCAGACTGTATTGTGATTAAAAAAGCTTCCAATTTATAAACACACCCTCAATAATCCTATAAATATATATTTTAAACATTTAAATTATTCTTGTCTTGAATATAATATTAGTTATAGTCAATTATAATGTATTATAACAGGTCTTTGTGCGCTCTAAGTAAAGTGCCAGACTTTCATTGTAGGACTAGATTATTAATGATAGAGATATACTATTTAAACATATATATTATAAGCACAGCTTATAATGTATTATGATCAAAGGTCATAATGCTTTACAAACATGGCTTTAATTGGTTATGCATTTTTATAAACATGTATAGCCATGTTTATAATGCCTTATGAATGCATTATAACATGTTGAGAATGTGGTTATAGCGTCTAATAAAGATGACATTCATAGAAAGTGTTACCAGAATCATTTATCAAGCTTAGTATTACTTTACTGTACATCCTCTTCAGAAACTGTCTGTTTTTCAGCTGTACAGGGATAACTGAGAACATTTTTTTAATTATGACAATATTATAACAGAAACTAGATAGCAAGTTTGTTTTTCTGAGCTTTAAAGTAAAGTAGAGTTAAATAGCTGGATCACAGTTAAAAAGGGTTTAATATGGTTTAATCACACGTTCTTTGCCTCCTCAGAACAGAAGGGTAGGTAGGTTTAGATCTCGCTCTTCAGGAGCGGGCTCAGTGTGGATTTATGTAAGGCATTAAAGGCCACACTTAAGAAAGGCAGACGGCTGCTATCGGTGAGGATTAGCACGCATTGGCTTTTCTCAGCGCTGATAAGATGGATTTGGAATGATCGACTGTTTTTAAGTAAAGCTAATGCTAACACACCGGACATCATCCATCCACCCAGCTGTAAGATCTAGAACATCTTTGTTATGCAGTCATTGTCATTTGAAGTTGTCTTATTTGTTGTCTTCAAAATTAAATGCAAAAAAGGGGCTTTAATTAGACAAACTTAGGAAATAACTGCATCTAAAACCATGTAGCTTCTTTAGGTTAATGAAATTCTTTAGATGGACCCATCACTGTTTTTGGGGCTGATTGTCTTTAAGTTCCATCTCTAATGTTTTATTTACTGTTTCTCAAAAGGAAATATAGTGTACTTTTTAGGATCAAACCATATAAAAATGTAGAACTCCACAATTCACTTTTAAATCTGTCTGCACAGTTTGCTGCTTTGTGTGGTTAGTGATGTTTGTTAGCTTTGCTGTGTTGCTGTGCTAATAACTACTCACTCTATGGGCTAAAAGGTGCACCCTTGAGAAGGGTACCTGGATAGAGCTGTTAAAAGACTTTATTCTCCTTTTTTTAATGAGATGTGTTAGTTTTACACATTCGATAGGATTTCAGCTCTTGCTCATGAATGTTTGCATATAATATACATGCAAACGTATCAACTCTGACTGGCTAACAGCACTGTGAGGCAGAGAGACGGACAACAGTTAGAAACATTTTAAAATAAAGACATTTAATACAATAATACAATAATAACAGTCTTTGCAATGTTATATGTTACTTTACAACATGTGTAATAATGCCCTGCTAAGTGCAGTTCAGCCACTGACCTAGTCTTAGAGTCTCTGTAAAACACCAAATCCACCGGAGATCCTATTTAAACCTATAGTTACTTACACACAGAGGTGGGTTGTCCAGCTCTAGTGGAAACAGAACTGTTCTAAACATCTAAACACCTACCTATCTCAATTGTACTTGGCTGGTGTTTTTCCTCCATAGACTAATTCTAGCCATTTGTTTCTTAGCTCTGAATTACTGGGTAAAGCATATAAACACTGATGTGTTATTCGCACAAATAACACAGGAATGAACAGCATGCTGTTTCTAGGGCTGTTAGTTATCTCCTATCTGACGTGACGGCGTCACCGCCCGGCTTCAGCTCTGTCTGCGGGCGGTCCCGAGCCGAGGTGGGCGGGGCCATGAATACTAATTGACGGGTTGATGTAGACACGGTGCTTTTCCTGATCGACTCTGATCGTTTTTTCTGAATATTTTATTTTACTAGCTGCTGCAGACAATGAGGAAGAGATTGAGGAAGTGTTTCATCAGGTGCAGCATCATAAACATCTCAGAGAGACCTACTGTATTTCACAAAGAACAAGAACAAGTGGATTTTAGCAGAAGGAGACTTTTAAAAAAGGATGTAAAGAATGTGTGGTGACTACTAGAAAGTAAAATAAAAAAATAAATATCCTCCATTTAGCACTTCAGCTGTCCTTTCCTCAGCTGAGAACCTTGAAACAAATGGGAAATTTGGTTTACAAAGTTTCCACTTGTGATTAAGGCGCTCGAGGGACTCGTGTGGAACTTTTAGGCCAGGAAGTTGTATTTGCAATAATTCGGAGAGCACGTGAAGGCAGCATAAAACAAACGAGGTCCGGAGAGCGTGAGTCCATCTCCACATGGCCTAGCCGCTGCCTGCGCACAGCTGTGCCATATTTATCATCCTGCTCCCAACCCCAGCAATTTGGCAGTGAGATCACCGGGTGACGGGGTTAACTACTAAAGTTGTATGTAACTTGGAGCCTCCCTCATGATGATTAATCGGGCGGCAGAGAGCGAGCCCCCTCTTCTCGCCGTTGCATGCGGCGTTGAGCATCTGCGACGGTCAAGGCAAACAAATGGCATGTTGCCTTTGTTCCTGAAGACGGTGCACAACCGAACGTCCAGAGTAATTATTTTTACATCGCCTCATCCGCGGGGTCCCGAAAGCTAATGAAAGTGTTTTCGAGTAGCACCGGAGTTCAGGCCCACGCGCTGAGTTATGAGCTGGAATAAAGTAATTGCGCCCAAAATGCATCATATGTTCGAGCCCTGAATCGATTTTAATGCGTTTCACGATTAAGAAATTAATAGCTTTTTTAAAGACGGTAGTTTAGAGGAGAAACCGTGTTGTTTTACATGCTTGGAAATAAAAAATAATAATACAAATAGTTTCTGTTAACCCCTTAACAGGCCTTAAATGTCTGTCTGACATTGCACCACTAAATCTTGAGGATTTAGGATTGATCTTAAGTAAACCTGCTAATGTCAAAATATAATTTATAATGAATAAATTGTAGAAGCAGGGAGGACGTGACTGCTGGTTGCAAATGCAGGTCATAAGGAATATTTATCTATAAAACAAAGAAACAAAACAACCAGAAACACTAAAACTAAACTTAAAACAAGAAATAAACATGGGAAGTAGCGCAGCGCAGGAGTAAAAGAGAAAACCAGACAGTAACAATAATGAACAACAAAGACAGACGAAGGAAACGAGGAAACACAGGGGTATAAATACACAAGGAGGGAAACGGAAATGGGAGACACCTGGGAAAACAGGTAACGAGGGGGCGGAGTTACAGATTAAAATCACGTGGAGGAACACAGGTGTAGGCACTAGACACAGACAAAGGGAAAACCCAGAACATGTGCAGGAACGCATGAGAAAAAAACAGACAAAAATAATAATAATAAAAATTGGATCTTTTCAGAACTTCACTTTAAAATCATATTTTCCAAACCTTTAGTTTCATTATGTTTGTCTAGTTTTTATGTGTTTGTCTAATTTGTGTTGATTCCTGTTACTGATCTGGAATAATTAAGTGGAGTAGAAAGAAGTGTCCTGTAGGAGATTTCAAATCCCTCATTTTTTTTAGAATGTAAATACATTTTTTAACTGCAGATAATAAGGGTTTTTACAGGTGTATCACTCACACCTGTAGCCTGTATGCCAATCAAGGCATTTTTAAGGGCTTAACCAACACGCAGTAGTGCTTAAAAGTTTGTAGAGAAAGCTGGAGTTCTTGTAAAAGAACATTTCTATGCATCTGCAGTTTACAGAAGAAGATAACAAGCTAAAGCCACAAGGCTACTGAAACAGTGTTTTATGGATGGATAGATGAGACTAGAATACAAAATCTTGGTTTAAAAATTAAAAAGTGTTATGTTTGGTAAAAGACTGCATTCCAGCATACAGTAAAAAAAACATTATCCTGTCCGTGAAACATGGTGGTGGTAGTATCAAAGTATCATAAATTAGGCCTGTTTTGCCTCATCTGGGAAAGGACAGATTGCTACCACTGACAGAACAATGGATTTTGGATTATTACAGAAAATTCTAAAGGACATGTCAGGATGAAAATCTATGTGAGCTGAATCTCAAGAGAATGTAGATCATGCACCAAGACAATGACCCTAAGAGTCAGGATGGCCAAGTCAAAATCCTGACCTTAATCCAATAGAAATTTTATGGAAGGACATAAAGAAACTCACCAACACGACAGAGCTGAAGTTGTTTTGTATGAAGGAAAGGGCTCAAATTTAAGCTTTAAGCTGATGTGCATGACTGATCAACAATAACCAAAACTCCATGTATCTGCAGTTATTGCTGCACAAGTGGGAACCCCACATAATGAACATAGATGTTCATATATTTTTGCCTCTTACAGATCTATAATAATGCATTTCAGTAAAATATTTTCGTTCTATTGGTTTAATTTGATTCTCCTTATCTTCCATTGCATTTCTACAAATTACCAGATTTTCACTGGTATTAATGTTTGAAAACTAGGTTTGGATTAATGTGATTCAGAAATGGTAGCGCACCTGACTGTTGCCTGTTGTCAGGGTTTTAATCAGTCAGTAGTGCACCTGTGTTTTCTGCCGCCAGAAATTTACCGGGACACACCTCACTTCCAGACCATCACACTCATCAGCGTTAATACTGTATATTCCTAACTCCAACGCTTTTTTAACGACAAGATCTGCAAAGTGTGAAAATAGACAGTAGGTGTGAAGCTTTAGAGTACAGTAAAATTTACTTTTTACTTTTTACTGTCTCTGTTTCTCCCAACAGTACCTCACCCTCAGAAGCAGCTGGCCTACAACACGTCTAAAGCTGGAGTGGTGAAGCTCACGCAGACGCTGGGCACGGAGTGGATAGACCGCGGGGTTCGCGTCAACTGCATCTCGCCGTAAGTGACAGAAACAACCACATAATCAAGCTGCGCTCCGTCCGTCACGCTGAATACGCTTCCATTGTTTGAGGAAGGAACGGGACCACCGGAGTATGTCGTCAACGTCTCGGAAATATAATTAGTTCAACAACTTTCCCTGAACATTCAGACAGCCTCGTATTTTCTGGCAGCGTTCTGCACTATATGTAAATGCATAGGAATTCGTGGATCGGCGCCAACTTCTCTCTCTCTTCTCTTTCTCGTACGTCTCGTACGTAACAAGAAAACGCTGTTTTTTGTAAGTCAGTGTAAAAAAAAATAGAAAAAATGAAAGCAGATTCGTTCTTCACGCCAAAACTTAATTTGTTGTGACACGGCCAACAAAAATAAATGTATTATTTTCCACAGAGGCGTGTGATTGAGAAAGGAGCGCTAATTTACGCGTGAAACCGCACAGTCCCGCCTAATTGGATGACGTCTAGAGGGATGAATCAACCAAACAGTTTCTTTAATTGTCATATTCAATTAGGGACTGGAATTAGCCTCCTCAGCACAAGTGTCAGCACAACAATGGCGGCGTTGTTTGTATCTATTTGTCAGCGCTGCTCTTCTGAGGAAAGAGAAGAAAAGGCTGAGAGGAAATGTGCGAGTGCCGCTCGAAGCAGAGCATCCCCGAGCCCCCGCGATTCCCACAGCAAATCCGCTACACACACACAAACACACACAAACACAGAGGCATACACACACTATCTCCTCATTTTTATTTATCGCAAGCTTGTTTGCTAATTTTAATTTGCAAGGAAGCAATCCCACCACCCTCCCCCCTCCGCATACACACGGGGGGTCTCTCAATGGGCCTCTGATTCCTGTGAAGTGACAGTGGGTAAATATGCATAAAAGGGACCGGGAGGGGGGACACAATTAGCACGAGTGAGGTTGACTGCCGCCTGATTTCATTGGCAACTTTAGCTGCCGCGGTGATAAGCCGCATTATCTCGAAAATTGGCTGAGGGAAAACAGCAAGCCCTCTGATTGCCAGGAAGGGTTCCCAGATAAAGCGCCGCCGAAGAGAAATATAATTGAGGTTGAAATGTGTTAACCAAAGTGTCACACGCCGCTTCGGAAGCAGTCATTTACCTCCACGGCTCGGTATCAAGGGAAGACGGAATGGATTTCAGCCGCTGCTAAATGGAAGCGATGACTGATGGCTTCTAGATGCTGTCGTGTCGATCGCGCAAACATCGCTTCCCATTAGAAAAGTCACGCAGGAATCCATTTGTTCCAGTTTAGAGTCAACAGCTTTTATTTATCTGAGGACAAGGTTTCACCAGTTTAATGGTTCACTCTGGTTTTACAATGCGCCAAAAACTGCACAGGTAATTTGAGGTGTTACACCTGAAACCGATCTGTAAACATGGCCATTGAAGAATTACACATTTTAAAGTATGAACCATTCAGTTGGTAAAGAATCGCTAAAGGCTAATTAGACGTTTTAAAAGATTTATCACAATAAATTCCAATTGCAATATTGGATAAATGGAATCTTTGTTCAACCAAAAGTTGGGTTCTTTAAAATATGTTAAATTTTATATACTATAGTTATTCTATGTAATAAATTGCTGCTCCTAAATGGAAGCAATGACTGATGGCTTCTAGACGCTGTCGTGTCGATCGTGCAAAAAACGTTTTCCATTAGAAGAATTACTCAGAAATCCATTTGTTCCAGTTTACAGTAAACAGCTTATATTTTTCTGAGGAAAGGAAAACTGACAAGGTTTTACCAAGTTAATTCAAATAATTTTACAATGCGCTAGAAACTGCAGAGGTAATTTGAGGTGTTACACCTGAAACAGGTCTGTAAACAATGCCATTGAAGAATTACACAATTTAAAGTATGAACGATTCAATTGGTAAAGAATCGCTAAAGGCTCTTTAGACGTTTTAAAAGATTTATCACAATAAATTCCAATTTCAATCTTGGAGAATTGCAATCTTCGTGCAACCCAAAGTGGTTGTTCTTAAAAAGATGTGAAATAATTAACAGTATACACTGTACTGTATATAAAGAATTCATAATCTACAGACTACAGTGCAAGAACAGCTATTCTCTGTATTAAAAGGAAGTGATGACTGATGACTTCTAGACGCTGTCGTGTCGATCACGCAAACATCGCTTTCCATTAGATGAATCACGCAGGAATCCATTTGTTCCAGTTTAGAGTCAACAGCTTTTGTTATCTATCTGAGGACAAGGTTTCACCAGTTTAATTTACTCTGGTTTTACACCTGAACAGATCTGTAAAAAAAAAGGCCATAGAAGAACTGCACAATTTAAACTATGAACGATTCAATTGGTAACAAATCCCTAGAACTTGAGATCAGTGGATCTTTAAACATCTTTAGATGGTTTAAAAGATTTATCACAATAAGTTCCAATTGCAAGTTGCCCCTATAAACACTCCAAGCATCAAAAATGCTTCTAAAAGCAATTTGGAAGCTTCCTTATTATAAGACGTCACAATAAGGAAGCTTTCAAATGGCTTATAGAAGCATTTTTTATGCTTAGAATGTTTACAGGGGCATTCAAGACAAAAAAGTTGAGATTTGCATAAGAATAATTACCCTTCAAACTCCCTGTTTAAATATTATAAACCTTATCGTGCACAACAATGGCCTCCCTAAGAGAAAACGAGAGTGTCAGGAAAGGATGCAGCATTAGAGCACTTTTAACACCTTTAACACTTTTAATACCAGACCCCCACCCACTAGATCAGTACACAGCATGATGAGGCAGCAGACTTTGTCTGAAGGAGGAATCTGTAACTACTGGTCATTGCAAATCAGTTTTTCAAGTAAACCCAACAACTGCAGAGACCCTAGTGCCTAAACACCACATTTACTATCTGACTCACTTCCATCCTATTGCTCCATTCTTTACCATTTGGCTCAATTCAGTCCTGTAAACGACGCTGAACCTGAAGTTCCTCGGGGAACCGAAGACGACGGCAATCAAAACTAGGACACCTGAAGTCAAATCACACTCGGGGGGCGAGAGCACCTCCCGTGCACAGACTTAACCACAGTATCTGGTCATTAAATGACAAAACGCCCCACTTAAAACAGGAGCCTCACAGCTCGGGATGGTCTGAAGGGTAATTGGTCTTGTTTTGTGTCTCGGTGACTGAGGCCAGCGACTCTGAGACAGCGCTGTCACTCCCTGCCTCTGATGTCTGATGTGTCTGGTTGTTTTTCTTCTCTCTCTCCATTCTCTCGCTCTCTCTTTCTCTCGCTCTTTCAGGGGGATAGTTGACACCCCTCTCATCCACTCGGAGAGTCTGGAGCCCCTGCTTCAGCGCTGGCTGTCAGACATCCCTGCCGGACGGCTGGCTCAAGTGACAGACCTGCAAGCGGCGGTAGTCTACTTGGCATCTGAAGCCTCCGACTACATGACAGGGCATAACTTAGTCATAGAGGGTGGGCAAAGTCTTTGGTAGAGAAACTTTGGCTGGTGCTGCTGGAGATCAGAAAAGGAAAAACAAAGCTTTGCTTTTCTCCTCAGGTCCTCGGAGCAATTCAGAGAGGGTTCCTTTGTATTTATTGTGAGAAAATGTATGAGAACCCTTTGGGATTATTTGTGTTTCTGCATAAATTGGTCATTAAATGTGTTCTGATCTTCATCTAAATTCACAACAATAGACAAACACAGTGTGCTTTTTCTTAAACCAGGTAAAAAATGATATTTTGCATGGTTTTATTGAACACAACATGTTAATATTTACAATGAGGGGAGAAAAAAATATGTGAACCTTTGCATTTAATAACTGGTTGATTCTCCTTTGGCAGCAAAAACCTCAACCAATCGTTTCCTGTAGCTGCAGATCAGACCTGCAGAACAGTCAGGAGGAATTCTGGATCATTCCTCTTCACTAAACTGTTTCAGTTCAGCTATAATATTTTTTTATTTATCTGGTGTGAATCTTACTCCTGAGGTCTTTCTTCTGTTGAAGCCGTTCGGTTGTTGATTTACTTCTATGTTTTGGGTCGTTGTCCTGTTGCATCATCCATCCTCTGTTGAGCTTCAGTTGGAGGACAGATGGTCTTAAGGTTTCCTGCAAAATGTAAACTTGGTAAACTTGGGAATTTATTTTTCAGTTGATGACGGCAATCCGTCCAGACCCTGAGGCAGCAAAGCAGCCCCAAACCATTATGCCCCCTCCACCATGTTTCACAGTTGGGATGAGGTTTTGATGATGGTGTGCTGTGCCTTTTTTTTCTCCACACATAGCGTTGTGTGTGTTCCTTCCAAACAACTCAATTTTGGTTTCGTCTGTCCACAGTATATTTAGCCAGTACTGCTGTGGAATATCCAGGTGCTCTTTTGCAAACTTTAAACATGCAGCAATGTTTTTTTGGACTCCATTCTTGTTTGATGTTTTCCTTATTGTAGATTTGTCAACAAAAATGTTAGCATGTGCCAGAGATTTCTGTAAGTCTTTTGCTGACACTCTAGGATTCTTCCTCACCTCATTGATCATTCTGTGCTGTGCTCTTGCAGTCATCTTTACAGGACTTTACCACGCCTAGGGAGAGTAGCAACAGTGCTGAACTTTCTCCATTTGTAAAGCATCTGTCTTACTGTGGACACATCACAATCACAACTCATCACATCCTGCCTCCAATTAGCTCTTAGAAAAGTCATTAGTCTAGGGGTTCACATACTACTTTTTTCCATCCTCACTGTGAATATTAATATGTTGTGTTCAATAAAATCATGCAAACATATATATTTTTGTGTGGTATTCCTTTAAGCAGACTGTGTTTGTCCATTGTTGTGACTTAGATGAAGATCAGAACACATTTAATGACCAATTTATGCAGAAATATGCAAGTATAATGCCAAACAGTTCACATACTTTTTCTTGCAACTGTAAAAGCAGATGGATCTATGAGGGATACCATAGATCTGGATGGGTGGATTAATTTCCACAAGGGGCCACATAATAATCTGGGACTGGTTTGGAAAGCTGGACCAACAGATCCACTGATCTCAAATTGGATCAATAGATCAATATTATCTTTGGGGGGTCGTTTCAGCCCCTTTCAGTGTTTAACGTCTCTGAAAAACTTTTGACGTTATTTTTGTGATTCACATGTAATGACCTTTCCTAATAAAACAAATTAAAACAAGTAAGTTGTAGTCGTTTATTTTAATTTACAGCTCTAGAAAAAATAGGAGAGCACTTAAAAATGATGAGTTTATTTGATTTTACCAAATTAAAAACCTCTGGAATATAATCAGGAGGAAGATGGATGATCACAAACCATCAAACCACCAAACTGAACTGCTTGAATTTTTACACCAGGAGTAAAGCAGCATAAGTTATCCAAAAGCAGTGTGTAAGACTGGTGGAGGAGAACATGATGCCAAGATGCATGAAAAAAACTGGGATTAAAAACCAGGATTATTTCAACTTGTTTCAGATTTTCTTTACATTATTTGAGGTCTGAAAGTTCTGCATCTTTTTTGTTATTTCAGTCATTTCTCATTTTCTGTAAATAAATGCTCTAAATGACAATATTTTTAATTGGAATTTGGGGGAAATGTTGTCTGTAGTTTATAGAGTAAAACAACAAGGTTAATTATATTTAAACATAAACCTATAAATAGCAAAATCAGAGAAACTGATATGTTCTTTTCATTTTTGTTTGCGTCCTGTACATTTTTATTCTCACTGATGTTCTACCAGGTCAGTTATAATGCAGAGTTTACCTGTACAAAACATAAGAAATATCTATAGGTTTTTAATGTACTGTATGTTTATAATGATAATATTTACATCACTGTGACATTTTAAAATATTAAAAAGGAAATTAGTTTAAATTGCTGGGGTCAAGTGGTTCACATTATTAGTAGTAAATGTGAGGGTTAAAATGCATTAATTATTTTTTTTATAATTTAGTAAGAGTAGATGGTACACCTGGGCTTTAAAATGTGAAGCAGGCGTAGTAAAAAAAAAAAATATATATTATTTTATAGTTTTATCAACATTCACATAAATAATTGGGAAGAAAATGTTAATGTATGTGCAGTTAACATGGTAAGTGGTGATCACCAGATACTAAATGTCACATATTATTAGGTGAGCACCACATACTAAGCATCATATACTTAGTAGTGAGCACCAGTTACTATATGATGAGCACCAGAAACTACCTGGTGAGCACCACATACTAAGTGTTTAGCACCAGATAAGTGGTGAGCATCAACTACAAAGCACAAGATACTAAGTGGTATGCACTAGACATTAGGCATTATATACTGTACTTAGTCGTGAGTACCAGATACTAAGCAACAGATAATAAGGTGTGAGCACTAAATACTAAGTGGTGAACCCCACTTACTAAGCACCAGGTGTTTAGTATCTGGATCTCACAACTTAGTATCTGTACAGTTGGGTCAGTGTCCTTTTTAAGCCCTGATGATATCCCTGATATGCTTAAAAATTCATACTGTTGATATGATAATACATTTAATCATGATACGTTAAAAAAATATATAAATTAATTAAGGGGTAATATAAGATCAAAATCTATGAATATGTTTATATGTAATAAGAACAGCGATCGCTCTTTTAATTTATCTAAAAAAATATATCTATACCTATATGCTCTAATCATAATCAGCTGATTGATGATCAGGTGTAATACTGCAGATGCTCCCTGATGTTCTGTGTTTTTAATCAGGACTTGCTGAAGCCGGCAGGTTTTTGCTGTTGGAATAAAAGGAGGATTTTAGAAACACTGGAGCCACTAAAACATGAATTATGTACATTTATCATTCGCTCTGTTAGAAAGCTGATGAGGTGGCAATGATGCAGCTTCAGCAATTCCTGATTACAGCTTTAATAAGTAAAAGGGGGCAGCGAAGCACTGTGTGTGTGTGTGTGTGTGTGTGTGTCCTTTATTTAATACAGTTTCCTTGTGTTTTACATTATATATATATATATATGCATTTTCAGAATAAATCATCCTGATCATCCTGTAACCTCAGCTCCACACGTTTCAGTGTTTTTACTGATCACATATAATAACAGACAAAACAGACAGAGAAGATTAAGAAACCGTATAACTCAAATCAGACATTTAGGATCAGTTTTAAAGACGTAAATCGGGATAACAATATTCAATAGTTATAATAAAGAGAAACTATTGTAATTAAAATGTAGTCAAAAGATATTGTGAGCTAGTTTGAACAAAAAATATTGATGCCCCCAGCCAGCGCCCGAGTGCAAGTGGTAAGCACCAGATACTATGTAGTGGGCACCATATGCTAAGTGGTGAGCACCGGTTACTATGTAGTGGGCACCAGATACTAAGTGGTAACCATCACATACTAAACACCAGATGTCAAGTAGTGAACATCACAAAGTAAGTGGTGAGCAACAAATACTATGAAGTGGGCACCAGATACTATGTATTTTCCATGCTCTCACACTTACCACTCTTTCACTCTTACCTCACATTCTCTCTCTTTCTCTTAGTCCCTCTCGGTCTTTCCCCAAAGCCTCTCTTTCTCTCACTCACACTCTTTTACCACATTCTCTCACTCTCTTTCTCTTCCTCTCTTTCTTTTGGTCACACTCTCTTTCTCTCTTACACAAACTCTCACTTATTCCATCCTTTCTCAATCGATCTCACTTTTTCCCACACTCTCTCTCTCTCAATCTCTTTCACTTTTACATGCTTTCTCTCACTCTCTCTCCTTCTTTCCACAAATTCTCTCCCCCTCTCTCACTATCTCACTCTTTCCTGCTTGGTCTCTCTATCTCATTCAATTCAATTTATTTTTCATTTTTTTCAATTTTTATCTCATTCTTTCCTGCTTTCTCACACACTCTGAATTTTTCCTTGTTCACACTATTTCACTATTTTTCACTTATCTCTACATCTCTCTCTCTCTCTCTTTCTCTCTCTCTCTTTCTCTCTCTGTCACTCTTTTCCCACATTCTCTTACTCTCTTTCGCTTCCTGTCTTTCTTTTGGTATCTTTTCCACACTTTTTCTCACACTCTCTATCTCTCTCACTCTCTCTCATTCTTGCCCACTTTCTCTCACTCTCTCTCACTCTTTCCCACATTCTCTGTCTCACTCTCTTTCAGTCTCTCTATCTCATTCTGCCCTGTTTTCTCACACACTCTGAATTTTTCCTCGTTCACACTATTTCACTATTTTCCACTCCTCTCTCTCTCTCTCTCTCTCACACTCACTCTTTTCCCCACATTATCTCACTCTCTCTCACTCTTTTCCCACATTCTCTCACTCTCTTTCGCTTCCTGTCTTTCTTTTGGTCCCTTTTCCACATTTTTTCTCACACTCTCTATCAGTCTCTCTATCTCATTCTTTCCTGTTTTCTCACACACTGAATTTTTCCTCGTTCACACTATTTCACTATTTTCCACTTCATCTCTCTCTCTCTGTCTCTCTCTCTGTCTCTCTCTCTCTGTCTCTCTCTCTCTCTGTCTCTCTCTCTCTCTCTCTCTCTCTCTCTCTCTCTCTCTCTCTCTCTCTGTACTCGTCTCTGTTTCAGTGTGAGCTCTTCTGATGGTGTGAGTGAGAGGCTCTCTGCTCTGTTTATATGCAGTAAAAACAATACTCTAAAGGAAAGGGCAGCGGAGAACTTGACCCCGGTCACTGCAATTATTCCAGAGGAGTGGCCAATTAGTGCCATTAGTAATGCAGGAGGACGGCGCCGATGTGTTCGGGCATCTCCAATTTCACACCATCAGCTCCGATACTCGCGCCGTATTTACATAATGAGGAGGGAAATTAGGAGGCCGGAGCTGAAGAGCTCCATTATTCTGTTACATCGATTAACAGCTCCACGCCGTCCAGCCTCAAACACAGATATCACATCTCAGAACTGTCTATCACATCTCAGAACTGTCTATCACATCTCAGAACTGTCTATCACAGCTCAGAACTGTCTATCACATCTCAGAACTGTCTATCACATCTCAGAACTGTCTATCACAGCTCAAAACTGTCTATCACATCTCAGAACTGCCTATCACATCTCAGAACTGCCTAGCACATCTCAGAACTGCCTATCACATCTCAGAACTGTCTATCACATCTCAGAACTGCCTATCACATCTCAGAACTGTCTATCACATCTCAGAACTGTCTATCACATCTCAGAACTGTCTATCACAGCTCAGAACTGTCTATCACATCTCAGAACTTTCTATCACATCTCAGAACTGTCTATCACATCTCAGAACTGTCTATCACATCTCAGAACTGTCTATCACAGCTCAGAACTGCCTATCACATCTCAGAACTGTCTATCACATCTCAGAACTGTCTATCACATCTCAGAACTGTCTATCACATCTCAGAACTGTCTATCACAGCTCAGAACTGCCTATCACATCTCAGAACTGTCTATCACATCTCAGAACTGTCTATCACATCTCAGAACTGTCTATCACAGCTCAGAGCTGCCTATCACATCTCAGAACTGTCTATCACATCTCAGAACTGTTTATCACATCTCAGAACTGTCTATCACATCTCAGAACTGTCTATCACATCTCAGAACTGTTTATCACATCTCAGAACTGTCTATCACATCTCAGAACTGTCTTTCACAGCTCAAAACTGTCTATCACATCTCAGAACTTTCTATCACATCTCATCAATGCAGGAACACAGATCACTCCTTACAGATCGATATTCTCGACTGTTCTTCAAGTTAAGCCAAGATGATGAGATTTTAATCAAATTAATGAGAAGGTACTGTTATCTTATCAGTAAAGATTACAGTTTTACACTTTTTTACAAAGAAGATTAAGAATTGTTTTTGTATGTGTGTATTTATGTGCAGTTGCTGTATTTAGAGTTTAGAAAAAAAAAGCTGGAAAAAGCTTCTTAGCTGTTCTAAAAACTGTAAAGTTGTGATGATGTGATGTTGGGATGTTGTGATGCTGGATTGATGTTGTGACGCCAGGTAGAGAGGAGTGACGCGAGCCGAGTTAAAAATACAGACAGGTTTATTAGCAGGAAGGCTAACAGGTTCTGCTAACAGAATAACCAGGTAAACAATGATCTCACCGATAACCAGAGACGTAGTCAAAAATACAGTCCGAGTTCGAAACCGAGAAACAGTCCAACCATACAACAAATCCAATAAGGGAAAAACAAAAGACATAAACCGATAATCCGAAAACAGGGTCGTAACGAGAAGGCAAAAACAGTAATCAGAAAAATGCTTAGTATGCAACATAAGTCGGCAATACCTCGCGGTGTTTGTTTACAAACGAATGCCTTAAATACAGGATCTAGATAAGAATGAACCGGAAGTAATTTAGTACACAGGTGAATCAGAGCGTCGGAGCGTAACGTGATTGGGTGAAGGTGAAGGGTTATTATTGATGTCATAATCAGGGGAATTCTGGGAAATAGAGTCCGGTAGTGTAGAAGGAGAACCAGGCTGCGTAACAGATGATGCTGGGATGTTGTGATGCTGGGGTGCTGTGATGCTGGGATGTTGTGATGATGAGATGCTGTAATGCTATGATGTTGTGATGCTATGATGTTGTGATGCTGGGATGTTGTGATGTTGTGATGCTGGGATGTTGTGATGTTGTGATGCTGTGATACTGTGATGCTATGATGTTGTGATGCTATGATGTTGTGATGCTGGGATGTTGTGATGTTGTGATGCTGTAATGCTATGATGTTTTGATGCTGGGATGTTGTGATGCTATGATGTTGTGATGCTATGATGTTTTGATGCTGGGATGTTGTGATGCTATGATGTTGTGATGCTATGATGTTTTGATGCTGGGATGTTGTGATGCTATGATGTTGTGATGCTATGATGTTTTGATGCTGGGATGTTGTGATGCTATGATGTTGTGATGCTGGGATGTTGTGATGTTGTGATGTTGTGATGATATGATGTTGTGATGTTGTGATGCTATGATGTTGTGATGTTGTGATGATATGATGTTGTGATGCTGTGATGCTGGGATGCTGCACTGCAGCCTGTGTCCACTAAAGGGCAGTCTGGAGCCAGGGTGCTGGACTACTACATGTTTTCCTCTCTTTAAAGGGAATGAAGTGGTATGGATCAGTGTGTGGTTATATCAATCATTTCATTTCCATCTACTGTAGGAACAATAAACTCTTTATCTGAGTGAGAGACAAAGGAAGATACAGGTTAGTTTTTAAACATCTAATATTAGAGGAATAGATCACTCCAGACACTTTACAATATACAAATATAAAGTACTAACATGTTTATTCAGTATTCTTGTTATTTTTTGATACATGATACACTTTTAACACTTTGTTTTATTTTTATTCATAATTCCACTGTTTTTTTTGGTCTGTAATGCATATTGCTTTACATATTTTCTATTTATCATCTATGTATATGGTATATGTGTATACCTTCTATATGTTCTTACACTCTTTGTATTCATTAAGTGAGATATTTTTATCTATAGTACATGGTATTATTTATAGTGATTCAGATAACAATGTACAATTGTTGTTAATGATTATATTATATAATAATACATAGTTTATTTGTGCCTCATTTATAATTGGCAGTACTCTATCTTTACTTTATAATTGTTATGTGCCAATCTATCTATCAAAACATTTACACTACTGACCTTTTACACACCCACATGTAGTATATATATATATATATATATATATATATATATATATATATATATATATATATATATATATATTTGAGCTATGGCCTTAAACTTTTACACATCTTATGAACATCCTATTTCAGTTAAAATGTAAATTGTTGTTTTGAATAAATTGGCTGCTCAAAATCTTTTGTCTCCTGCTCCCATTTCTCCTTTTTGCATCATGAAGCTCCACTTAGAACGTTCTTAAAATCCAAGAGTGCAAAATGCTAATTCTTGCAATTTTTTATAACTAGTTAATCTGGAGTATTTATATATTGTCACAGACGGAAAGCGCTGCCACTATCATAGGGAGATTCGAATCCCATTCATGCAGCTTGCCATCAGCTGCTGGGGCAATAGTCCTTGCTCTCTCTGGGTGGGTACAGTACAGTAGATGGCGCTCTTCTTTCCCCTCATCACTCCTAGGGTGATGTGGATCAGCACAAGGCTGCATCTGTGAGCTGATGTATCAGAACCAAATCGCTGCGCTTTCCTCAGAGCGTTAGTGATGTGATGCTACTCGGCAATGCTACAGCATCAGCAGCAGTTCAAAAAGAGGCGGAGTCTGACTTCACATGTATCGGAGGATAGATAAAAAAAAGAGCATGGGAAAGAAAACAAACAGAAGGTAAGAAAAAATACACACAAGGGCTAAAGTGTGACATTCTAATAAAGTATTTGGTGTAAATATTAATAATAAAGAATAAATAATGAATAATACTGACCACATATGATTTGACTTTAATAAATACATCATATATATATATATATATATATATATATATATATATATATATATATATATATATATATATATATATATATATATGAAAGGATGAGGAGACTGATGTGAATGCAGGTAAATGAATTTAACAAAATAAGGAAAACAAAAGCAAAAGCAGAAAGCAAACACATTAAAAATAATATATAAAAATAACAGAGAGAAAGAAAGATATAACTTAAAGAATAATTTTATGCAGCATGTATTGCATATGTGAGCATAGTGATATCAATATTTAAATGATATATCGTGCAGCTCATTGTTTCAGTGTTTCACAGTATTTATCATGCTCTTTTTCAGCCCTAATTTTACTCCAAACATCTCCTGCAACTGTTTAACCTAAAATCATCACAGTAAACACAAACAGTGGCCTGCCTCCCTGACGAGACGATCCGCAGCTAAACTCAGCGTCAAGAGGGTGAACAAACAGCGACGTGACATTTACCAGAGCTCCAGCAGCTCCACGGACTCAGGAACTGCTGTTTTCATGTTATTATGTTTTCTGTATTGCACTAAACTGATTCTGAGTCCTCTCTGAAGGCCTTGTTTTCCCTCAGAAGTGCAGCCCGGCGAGAGAATCCAGAGCTCAGCCTCGCTCTTCAAACCTATGGCTCGCTTCATGAGCTATAAGTGATCTTGAATACATTATTGATGACCTCCTTGTGCTGCAATTACCGCCCGAAGCGTGGGCCGCGCTCGCTGCCATGTTGTGCTAAACAGGTCTTCAGCGGAAATGGCACTTCTGCTCTCTCTCTTTCTCTCTCTCTCCTTCTCTCTTAGTTCAATTCAGTTAGATTTATTGTGCTTTGACAATAAACCATTTGTATTGTCAAAGCATTTAGTCAAACAGTAAAGAAATACTGTAAATTAATCAGAAAAAATCAACATATAATTATAAAATTGTGTGTGTATATATATATATATAAAGTTCTGGAAAAAAAAAGAGACCACCTACAAATGATGAGTTTCTTTGATTTTACCAAATTGAAAACCTCTGGAATATAATCAGAAGGAAGATGGATGATCACAAACCATCAAACCACCAAACTGAACTGCTTGAATTTTTGCACCAGGAGTAAAGCAGCATAAAGTTATATAAAAGCAGTGTGTAAGACTGGTGGAGGAGAACATGATGCCAAGATGCATGATTAAAACTGATTAAAAACCAACCAGTTGTTCAGACATTTCTCATTTTCTGTAAATAAATGCTCTAAATGAGAATATTTTTATTTGGAATTTGGGAGAAATGTTGTCTGTAGTTTATAGAATAAAACAACAATGTTCATTTTACTCAAACATAAACCTATAAATAGCAAAATCAGAGAAACTGATTCAGAAACTGAAGTGGTTTCAGATATATCATATATCTGTTGAAAAAAAAAAACATATATACAATAAAAAGAACTAATAAAAAACGAATCATAGTTCCTAAAATATGCATATGATTTATAATAACATTAAAAATTATACAGATAGAAGTGTACAATAATATTATATAAATTGCAAAAAGACAATATTAAAGTATGTGTGTGTATGTCTCTCTCTCTCTCTCTCTCTCTCTCTCTCTCTGTATCAGTCTCTCTCTCTCTCTCTCTCTCTCTCTCTCTGTATCTGTCTCTCTCTCGCTCTCTCAGATCAGTGCTGATTAATGTGGAGGCTGGTTCTGATAATAAAAAAATATGTTGATTTTTTAAGATTGTACTGGTGGTTTTACACTGAAATCATTGCAGTATGATACACCTCAGTCTAGCTTTTGTGGGAATTCCAGCTAACAGCATTATCTGATCCCCCTGCAGTTGTAGAGTAGTTGATGTTTACACCACTATCGTAAATACAAATCATGCTTTGAGCATTCTCTCCTGGACAGCTATACATATTGTGGCGCCTCTGGGTTGGGTGTGTGGCTGCCTGTAGGCATGTTTCTGTTCTTTTGTGTGTGGGGCATTATGTGTTTTGTTGTGCTGTGTTGCTCCAGCCTACGTAGCAGCCTACGTGAGCATGAGTCTCACGGGTCTTCCTTCCTCTTCCACGCCACATTTGGTGTCAGAAGTGACCCTGCTGGAAGATATTGAGCTGCTGGCAGGGGAAATCGAATGGCTGAGGAGGAAGACAGCGGACCAACGGACTAGAGGCAAGGCTCTCCAGCGGAGTGGACTCGGACCTGACGGCGCCAGCGGGCTGTTCGGAGGTCGTGGCCGGGGAGAGGACGACGCGAGCACGGCGGCGCTGGCTCCCAGAGCGGATGGCGCGAGGATGGCGGCGCCGACTCGCGGAACGGACGGCGCGATGATGGTGGCGCAAGCCTCCGGGATGGTGGGCTTGATGGCTCAACCCCGCCTTACCCCCTACGACGGCAGCGCTGACTGGACAGCCTTCGAAGCTCAGCTTGAGATCGTGGCGGGCGGTGCGGGCTGGACGGACGCAGAGACGGCAGCCAACCTCTGCCTGGCGCTGCGGGGCGACGCCCTGAGGGTACTGATCGAGCTCCCCGCCGAGTGCCGCTGCGAGCTGCCTGAATTGACGCGGGCGCTGAGAACACGGAGTCCGCGGTGGAGGTGGCGGAGCGGTCCGAACTCATCCTCTCCAGCCATCCTGGACCATGGGGGGCGTCGCCAGTTGCCCATGATTCGCAGAGGTGGGGTCGGAGCCGGTCTGATGCCCAACTGGAGTGCTGGCGCTGCGGGGGGCGTGGCCACAAGCGAGCGCACTGCAGCCGGCCGGGAAACGGAGCCGGGACCACCCAGTGAGGGTTACGGTGGCCCCAGGAACGCTATGCTTACCCTCGGGATCTGATTCCGGAACTGCCGGACTCAGCGGCTATTTCCTGAAATGCACATTGAATGGAGTGACGGTGAATGCGCTGGTGGACACGAGCTCGTCAGTCTCACTGATACGGCCCGAGCTAGCGACAGAGGTAGCGGCCGAGTTTGTGACTGACAACAGCCAGCGCATCGCTCTCTCTTCAGTCACCGGGGATCCTATAGGTCTCCTAGGATTAACGGAGTTGACGATTGATGTCGGCAAGGGGCCCTTTCAACAACAGTTCTGGGTAGGACGCATCAACGACCCGTGCATTCTGGGCAAGGACCTGCTCTCACGCGTTGGAGCTATCATTGACTGTGCACGGGGCTCGGTGCTGGTGACTGGACTCCCCGTAGAGATACGCGACGAGTTAGGGGTAAGTGAACTGGTAGGAGGGAATGTGTGTGATTCGGTGTGTGATGCGGTAGAGGGTCCGCTGGATGCGGGGTTGAGTGTAGATCCGATAGAGGAGATGCTGGAGCGCAGTTGTGTGGGTTTATCTGGCCCCCAACAACTCCGTTTGCGCGAACTGATCGGCCGATTTCGCACGAGTTTCACTGTGTCTGAGCGCGAGTGTACTAAAACTAACCTTGCGGTTCATTCGATAAACACAGGTGATGCCCAGCCCATCAGGCTGAGGCCGCACCGTCTGGCGTTAGCAAAGCGCGTAGCAGCGGAGCAGTTAGTCCGCGAGATGGCGATCACGGGCATTATTGAGCCTTCGAGCAGCCCGTGGTCGGCCCCGGTGGTCCTTGCGAAAAAGAAGGATGGAAATTGGCGCTTTTGCGTGGATTATCGGCGACTTAACGCTGTCACGAAGCTTGACTCCTACCCGCTCCCCAGGATCGACGATACGCTGGACCAGCTGTATGGCTCAGCCTGATTCAGCTCGTTAGACCTGAGGAGCGGATATTGGCAGGTGCCCCTCGCGGCGGGGGATAGGGAGAAAACCGCTTTCTCGCTCGGCTCAGCCCTATGGCATTTCACGGTGCTTCCGTTCGGATTGTGTAACTCGCCGGCTACTTTTGAGCATCTTAAAATACGAAATACCTCCAGTGAAATACGCTGGAGGGTCTTGCGGTCAGAGACAGTGCAGGTCCCAAACCAGGCAGTGATGCAGCTGCTCAGGATGCTCTCAATGGTCCCTCTATAGAAGAGTGTAAGGATGGGTGGAGGGAGACGGGCCTTTCTCAGCTTCCGGAGGAAGTAGAGACGCTGCTGGGCTTTCTTGGCTGTAGAGCTGGTGTTCAGGGTCCAGGTGAGGTTATCTGCTAAGTGGACACCAAGGAACTTGGTGCTCTTAACAATCTCCACAGAGGACCCGTCGATGTTGAGTGGAGAGTGGGTGTGTTGTGCTCTCCTGAAGTCAACAACCATTTCCTTTGTCTTGTCCACATTCAGGTGAAGGTTGTTGACTGTACACCAGTCTGTCAGCCGCTGCACCTCCTCTCTGTATGCTGACTCGTCGCCTTTGGTGATGAGACCCAGCACGGTTGTATCATCGGCGAACTTGATAAAGCTGTTAGAACTGTGTTTTGCAGCACAGTCATGAGTCAGCAGGGTGAACAGCAGAGGACTCAGGACACTGCCCTGGGGGGCCCCAGTGTTCAGTGTGATGGTGCTGGAGGTGCTGCCCCCGAACCGGACTGACTGGGGTCTCCCCGTCAGAAAGTCCAGGATCCAGTTGCAGAGCGGGGTGTTGAGGCCGAGCGAGCTTAGCTTCCTGATGAGGTTCTGTGGGATGATGGTGTTGAATGCTGAACTGAAGTCTATAAACAGCATTCTGACGTAAGTGTCCTTCTTCTCCAGGTGGGTGAGGGAGAGATGAAGGGTGGTGGTGATGGCATCGTCCGTGGAGTGATTGGGACGATACGCAAACTGCAGGGGGTCCAGTGAAGAGGGCAGTCGTGTCTTGATGTTCCTCATGACTAGCCTCTCGAAGCACTTCATGAGGATGGGTGTAAGTGCAACGGGACGGTAGTCATTGAGGCAGGACACTGTGGACTTCTTCGGCACGGGAACGATGGTGGTGGACTTCAGGCACATTGGGACAGAGGCGCTGCACAGGGAGATGTTGAAGATGTCCGTGAGAACATCTGTCAGCTGGTCTGCGCACTCCCTGAGCACTCTGCAGGGGATGTTGTCTGGTCCTGCAGCTTTTCGTGGGTTGACTCTGCACAGAGTGTTCCTCACATCCACTGCAGTCAGGCACAACACCTGCTCGTCCGGCTTGGGCATGGTCTTTCTCACCATCGTGTTGTTTTGTGCCTCAAACCGTGCATAAAAGTTGTTCAGGGCATCAGGGAGGGAGGCATCACGTTCACAGGATGGTGGCATTGTCCTGTAGTTGGTGATTGCCTGGATGCCCTGCCACATATGCCGCGCGTCACCCGTGTCCTTGAAGTGGCTGTGGATTCTCTGGGCGTGTGCGCGCTTTGCCTCTCTGATGGCTCTTGACAGGTCGGCTCTCACTTTCCTCAGGGCCACCTTGTCACCCACTCTGAAGGCGGAGTCGCGGGTCCTCAGCAGCGCACGTACCTCAGCAGTCATCCAAGGCTTCTGGTTTGGGCGTGTAGTGATGGTCTTGGAGACAGTGACATCATCAATACACTTGCTGATGTAGCCAGTGACTGATGCTGCATACTCCTCCAAATCAACAGAATCGCCTTCAGTAGCAGCCTCCCTAAACATGTCCCATGCAGTGCACTCAAAACAGTCCTGAAGGGCAGAGATGGAGCCTGCCGGCCAGGTTTTCACCTGCTTCTGAACTGGTCTGGAGCGTCTGATGAGTGGTGTGTATGTTGGAGTCAGCCAAACACACATGTGGTCCGAGAAAGCGAGGTGGGGCGGGGCTCCGCCCGGTACGCGCTGGGGATGTTTGTGTAAACAAGATCCAGCGCGCTCGCTCCTCTCGTTGCAAAGTCCACATGTTGATGGAATTTAGGGAGCACTGACTTGAGATTTGCGTGGTTGAAATCTCCGGCGATAATAAACAGTCCGTCTGGGTGTTTGTTCTGCAGATCGCTGATAGACCGATAGAGTTCACACAGAGCCTCTTTAGCATTAGCACCAATGCTAGCGCTGGGTGGGATGTAGACAGCAGCTATTAGCACGGCGGAGAACTCCCGTACTAAATAAAAAGGTCTGCACTTGACTATCAGGAACTCCACCAGCGGAGAGCAGTGTTTGGCGACAGTCACAGCGTTGTTACACCATTCCGTATTGATGTAAACACACACGCCTCCACCGCGGGTCTTCCCGGATAGAGCCGCGCTCCTATCCGCTCTGAACACGGTTAGCCCGGCTAGCTGAATGGTGCTGTCCGGAATGTTGACGTTCAGCCACGATTCCACAAAAACCAAAGCACAGCAGTCTCTGAACTCACGCTGGGTTGTTCGCTGGAGTCGGATGTAGTCCAGTTTATTGTCAAGGGAACAGACGTTTGCCAGAAAGAGCGATGGTATAGCCGGCCGGCTAGGACTAGCCTTTAGCCTCGCGCGGATCCCGGCTCTCTTTCCGCGCTTCCGCTTACGCTCGCACCGCTTGCGATGGCACTTCCGCTGGGCTCCGAAGCACCAAGAGTCACCAAGACTCTGAAGCACCTGAGGCAACGCTTCTATTGGCCTGGGTGTAGAACCGACGTGGAACTCTTCGTGCACTGCTGTGATGTGTGCGCTGCCAAGAAGGGCCCCTCGAGGGCGCCCCGCGCCCCACTTCACCCTTACCAGTGCGGCAGCCCAATGGAGCGGGTGGCCCTGGACGTGCTGGGCCCCTTTCCGGTGACGGACCCTGGAAATCACTTTGTTCTGGTGGCGATGGACTATTTCACGAAGTGGCGAGAGGCCTACGTGGTGCCGGACCAGGGGGCGGTCACTACTGTGGATATCCTGGTGCGGGAGTTCTTTTGCAGATTCCGGGTTCCGGAAGAACTGCACAGCGACCAGGGGAGAAATTTCGAGTCGGAGGTCATGGCGGAGGTCTGCTGCATCCTGGGAATCCATAAGACCAGGACGACGCCCCTTCATCCGCAGAGTGACGGACTGGTGGAACGTTTTAACCGCACGCTGGCGGCGCAGTTGGCCATGGTGTCGGACAAGAACCAGCATGACTGGGACAGGCACCTGCCGGTGGTGCTGCTGGCCTGTCGCTCCGCTGTGCAGGAGACGATGGGATTCACACCGGCTCTGCTTATGTTCGGGTGCGAACTGAGGACGCCAGTCTCCCTGGCTTTTGGGGTGCCTCCTGACGGGGGCAGGTACGCTTCAGACACGCCCACTTTCGTCTCGGACCTTATGTCTTCGCTGGAATTAGCTCACCGTCTGGCGCGCTCCAACCAGTCTGCTGCCGGGCAGAAGCAGAAGCGTGCGTACGACACGCGCTGCTTTGGGGACCCGTTGGCGGTGGGGGCGAGGGTTTGGCTATATAACCCTCAGCGGAAGAAGGGACTGTGCCCGAAGCTCCAGTCGGCCTGGGTGGGTCCGTGCTTGGTGCTGTCCAGGCTGGGGGAGGTGGTGTATAAGATCCGGTGGGGCAGACGCACTATGATTGTGCACCGTGAACTCTGGCTCTTCGGAGCCGCTGGCAGGCGGTGCCGTGCCCGGCCCCTGCAGGCTGCCGTGGGCACGGAGGCCGCCCGCTCGCCTTGATGACTTTGTTTGCGACTGATTGTGGAAAAAAAATATATATATGTTTTGTTGTACACGGGGTTTGTGTTGGGTTGGTGGGGTCGCCGGGACGGCTGACCCTTGGGAGGGGGGCTATGTGGCCGCTCTGGGTTGGGTGTGTGGCTGCCTGTAGGCATGTTTCTGTTCTTTTGTGTGTGGGGCCTTATGTGTTTTGTTGTGCTGTGTTGCTCCAGCCTACGTAGCTGGTACCTCCCCTGTAACCTAGGGTATGGGGAGGGGCCATGCAGATGGGTGCTGTTTAGGGCACTCACCGTAAAGTAAGTGAGTAGCGAGTTTAGTCACTGGGTTCTGTGGGTAGCTTATTTGATAGGTTGGTTTAGCTCTCCTAGTCTTGTTAAAGACTGTAAGTGAGTGGCAAGCCTGTTCAATAAAGGAGCTGTTGAGCATTCAGCATGAGTCTCACGGGTCTTCCTTCCTCTTCCACGCCACAATATGCATTTTATAGACGACTGGGAACTGCTATTCTGGGTGTAGGATGGTAGAAAGAGTTCCTAAAAATTAAAGTGGTGTCAATCAAATAATACAAATATACATTAATTATCACATATTTCTGTTATAATAGAAATATATAAAATATAATGATAATGAAATAAAATACTGACATTTTTCAACACAATGACTATATACAGTAAATACTTTTGCAATTAGCATCAAATTGATACAGTATGTACTAAAATAGAGTGATGCTCCTCAGCTAGCATGTGTTTATTATGTTCAGTTCCGTCAGCAGCTCACCTGATTTACCACATTTACCAATTTACCAAACCAGGTGTTGAATAATGTGATAAAAACTAGAAATAAATAACTCTATTAAACTCTATTTGTTGAGGAGGAGAGATTAGGAGATGTTGTTTTAAGGAAAACTTTTTTGGCTTTTTGTAAAATTGCTGTATGTATTTATTGTAATGCTGAGATAATGTGTTTTACTGAGATTATAAACACTTAGAAATCAGGGTGCTACTAGAGACAATTGCTACTAAGAAATCAGGGAGCTGGTTTCTTAGTAGTTCCTAAAATTCAGAGGAGCTCTGCAGGAGGAAGAGCTTTCTCTTATAAAGCTCCTCAACTCTGGAATAATCTCCCCGAATATGTTCGGGACTCAAACACAGTCTCAATCTTTAAGTCTAGACTGAAAACTTACTTGTTTAGTTTAGCTTTTGGTAATTAATGTTTTTCCTTTAGATAAGGCTGCAGATTCAGGGGTTCATGGACAGAGGGAATTGTGGTAAACTGAGATGCTGGTGCTGTTGTTCTCCCACTGCACACGGTCACTCAGGTTTGTGGACGGTGGAGTGGGTGGATGCCAGTGTTTCAGGGAGCCTCCATGTCTATGTTACCTTCTGGCTCTCTGCCTTTAGTTAGGCTGTTTTATTTAGATCTGCCGGAGTCATTAGCCACACTCTGATAATGTTTTAATATTCCCTGTTTTACATAAATCCAGTTAAAACTAATTCCATCTCTCTGCCTTCCTCCGAGTTACTGACTGCCCACCTGTCTGACCCGATACCGATGTTGGACCCTCAGGCTCTCGCGTCTCCTGTCCGGCCAGACTGATGGAAGTTTCTGAAGTCAGCTCTTCTCCACCACCCACCACAGATCAGTTGCTCATCGTCCATCTTACTTTCCGCTACAGATTACACCCAAGCCATTAGTGGCACTGCTATACTCCTGAATATATAAAACCTATATGGATGTATAAAGACTTTTTAAATTTTAATTTAAAAGCTGTTTGACCAGTGGTAGGATGGTCCCCCCTTAAATGTGAGTCTTGGTCCTCCCAAGGTTTTCTCCTCCTCCTGCAGCTCTGAGGGAGTTTTTCACTGGGGGTTCTGTATTTTCTATGTTTAATGTTTTGCCTGATTCTTTGTCCTGTAATCATGTTTCTGTAAAGCTGCTTTGTGCCAACACCTGTTGTAAAAAGCGCTATACAAATAAATTTGATTTGATTTGATTTGACTTACTGCACAGATAAGAAGCTTCTTCTTTACTGAAATTTCCACAGGTGCCCAAAACATTTATACAATACTGTACAGTAAAAACACATTATACTGCACAGTGTAATCAGATATACTCAGATTTCTACATCGTGTAACAGGGAGGAAGAGGGGCTAAAGTCTGGTTTATACACAGAAGGGTCTCCAAACAGAAACTATTACAGAGTGTGAAGCAATTGACATTTGAGGGACCTTGATTCGAACTTGGAGTAGCAGCAGGGTCTAATTATATGCATGTTTAAATGAGCAATTATTGATAAACCCAAGTTGCTTATGCCCGAGGGAGGATTCAGTGACTGTCTAGCCTGTTCCAATTGGTTTGTTAATTCCCACTCAAGTGCATTTAATTCAGTGCTGGTTTTAGTGACGGAACGCCGACGTGGAGTTTATGTATCCAGAAAACCTCAATACAGTCGTCTACCATTTACCGTATACAGATTTACCAACTCATAAGGAAAATTAACAAATGAAAGGAAAATTATAAAAATAGAAATTCACAGATACTTAAATAAGTAATTGTATTCTGTTTATTTAATTGGACATACTAATGTGTTAGATTTCTCATTACTAGAAAAATCTGATTAGAGTATTGTGTCACTAAGTATCACTGGACCTATAGCAAACAAAACATGTTATAGTGAGCAAAATAAGATTTATATAAGCTCAAAATATTTATGTCATAAATGTTGAATTGGCCATAATTACTTTTCTTTTAATTCTGGGGTGGTAAGGCTTTCTTTTAGGGTGGCAGCTGCCCCCCTATGCCACCCCTGTAGATCCGCCCATGGTAAAGAGTATCTCCATTCATTACTCTGTAGGTAGAAGTATAGAAACTACAGTTTAAGCCTTTCAGACCCTGCATCTATTACAATGAACACCATGGATTTTTTTATTTTATTTTAAATGTTTTGTTGCACATTACACTATTTAAAAGCTGTTTTTCATCGGAATAGACCATGAACAAGTTTATAAACCAATTAAACAGTAACCTGGCCCTGCCCACTGCAAACAACACTGGAAAAAATACTTCTGTAGATGTTAAAGAAGTATCAACTCAAGCTTTTTACTCTATAAGTAAAAGTACATAAAAAAGTTCTGGTTTTAAAACAACTTAAAAAGTATAAAAGTTAAAGTAATGTAAGGGAAAAAAAATAAAGCCATTAAGAACAAAAACTTAGGCCACGCCCACAGAGTCCTATAGTGCACTACCCCCTCCCCTCCCCAAAACACATTTTTCTAAAAGCCATACTGACTATAATGTTATATTAAAATATTAGGCCCTATTTTAGTGAGTTATAGCACATCGGTCAATTACGCATTGCACAGCTCAAAACATGCAAAAGTCATGTACTAATTATCTTAATTAACACACATGGTTAATTTTGGGCATAACGTGAAATAAACCAATCAGTGTTTCAGTCGTCATTCCCTTTAAGAGGCAGGTGAGCTCTGACTTTGGCACGTTCGCATCTTAACAGTGCAGCGCTTTTGTGCGTCTCAGCAGATATAGGATACTGACCTGCTCGTTCGCACTGTGAAGATACACCAGCAGCTCATTTAAGGGAACAGAAATGTTATTTTATTCTTTATTCTGTTTATTGTTGAGTTCAAAGTCAGAAAGTGTGCACCTATAGGAATTGACTCTGATGATTGACTGTTGGCTGTTGTCAGGGTTTTAATCAGTCAGTGGAGTGTTTGTGTTTTCCACCACATCAAAACACTCCTCAGTTTCAGACCACCATGCCCATCAGTGTAGATTCATTCCTATACAATGCTATTTTAACAGCGTGGGTGCAAAGCGTGAAATTAGACTGTTGACATGGTGTAAAATAGCAATGAACATCGAGACGCACCTGTACGATAGGGCCCATCATGTTGATAATATTATTTGGGGTTTTGCACTAGGCTGCTCCCTAGTGTTTCAGCTGCATATATGCCCCATTGTAAAATTAAGCAACAAAAAATCTTTTTTTGTAAGATTTATTAAAATGATAATATAATCACAAAGAAAAAATATAAGATTTAACTAGGCAAAATATCTTATTTTGTGACTTTAATTTGGACACAATAATCAGAATAACTTGACTGGTGACTTTTTGTGCAGCCAATCACAAACAGCATACTCTCAACCGGAAACCACCGCTCACCTGGAGGACTGCACTGGGCACTGAGGAGCTGAGCCAGCACAGAGTCCCAATACATATCTTGGTATAAAGAAGAAAGAAATATAAAAATAAAAAATAAAGTATTGTGTTTTTTTATTATATTATAATATCTCAGGGTAGTTTTGATGCTTTTTACATGAAAATATTTTAATGTGCAGCCAACATCACTAAATACATGTTAACTACCGACACATAACCAGGCTCTGTAAGAAGCATGAATAGTGGGATTAAAGTGTCTATACAATGCTATTTTAACAGAACAGCCACAAAGCGTGAAAATAGACTGTTGACAGGGTGTAAGATAGCAATGAACATTGAGACACAGCTTGTGCAAAGTGTACGATAGGGCCCATCATGTTGATAATATAATTTGGGATTTTGCACTAGGCTCTTCCCTAGTGTTTCAGCTGCATATATGCTGATTGTAAATGAATGTATTTTATATTTTAGTAGAATGTAAATATATTAAAGGAGGTTAGTTGGACTGGAGTTTGTCTGGAGTTCTCTTGAGTCTCTGCACGGATCATCTTCATATTAGACTACATACGTCGGTGGTGGTGCAGGTGTGATGGATCACAGTATAAACCAATAGGGTGTCAGAATGGTATATGTTTATTCGGTAACACTTTCTACGAATGTCATCTCTATTTGACCCTATAACCACATTCATAACATATTATAATGCATTCATAAGGCATTATAAACATGGCTATAAATATTTATAAAAATGCATAACCCATTATAGCCATGTTTATTAGGCATTATGACTTGTGATCATAATACATTATAAGCTGTGCTTATAATAAAAATGTTAAAATAGTATATATCTATAATATATATTATTGTTAATAAATCAGTTCCACAATGAAAGTCTGGCAATTTACTTAGAGTGCACAGAGAACTGTTATAATACATTATAATTGTCTATAATAGATATTATATTATAGAGTGGTTAAAATATATTTTATAGCATTATCGAGGGTGTGGTCAATAGTTGGAAGCTGTTAGCTTTTAGTCATAATACATAAAGTCTGCAAGCTGGGACTGAGTTTCTTGGTAATGATGTATAACCTGTTATGAACACTACAGCTATTATTGCATTATAATCACAGTTCATGATGCATAATAAGCTTGGCTATGATGAATTATAAATTTTTATAGGTATGTATAGCCATGTTTATAATGCCTTATGAAGGCATTATAATGTGCTATGAGTATGTTTATAAAATCTTATAGAGATGACATTCATAGAAAGTGTTACCATTTATTCTTCTCTACATCCAATCACAATCAGATTCACTCTATCTGGATGGAGAGATTTATCTGGATAGGGGTTTTATTCAATGACGAGAAGCCAAAATAAATACAAGATTAAATGAAATAGGAGTAACGAGGCTGTTTTTATCAAAATATAAAGAGTAAAAAGTTCAGATAATTGTGTGAGATTGTAAAAATAACCTACTTTTCTACTTAAGTAAGATAATATAGGGGCAGGTTTGTCCTCAGCTCTTCTAGCAGGTGCCTGGTCGTAGACGTGAGCGATTCTGATGCATAAGCTTTGTTTATGGGCTGTTTGTGATGTTTCATGGCTTATTGATGAGCGCAGTCTCATGCGGTTTGCTCAGATCAGGCTCACCTGCTGACAGACAGCACTTCAAACCACACCGGCACATGTAGAAACGGCACGTTTACCATAAATAATGAAAAGGGTGACATTTTGTCAACTTGCGCCGGGCTGCAGTATTATATTTAAATAGCAGCAGCAGTAAACGGGATGCTTTGGTGTGCATTATTGATGCGGATTCCTCTGTACTGAACCTATAAGGCGTTTTCTCCGCGATTATTTTGGCCAGTTTGGCGTTACTCCTCATGAATTACTGATATTTGACTTCATTATGAACTGTGGATCGCTGACATGTATGGGGGCTAATGTCCTTTTCTGCTGACCATCGTGCCACGGTTGCTTTGTCCAGTGATTTACAGATATTAATATTGATATATTTCTTATTGGTGGTAAGAAATTCATCATGGCTATGTTTCATTAAAGGTGCCAGAGAATGCATTTGTTATTGCTTTGTTATAAATGGTACAGTAAATACTGTATGTTTCCCTTTGGTCAAGGTGAAAAATGCTGATATTTGTTTTAGAGGCGTTATGAAAATAACTACATTTTAGGAGGGGAAATATGTCTAAATATTTTCAAGTTTTCATCCTGTTCTTGTTCTTTCCTGTCTCCTGTGTGTTCCTTTTCCACGTGCTCCCCTACATGTGGCCCTGTGTGTTCCTCCCATGGCTCTGCCTCAGGTAACTCTGTTTCCTATTTCCTATTCCTGTTTCCCATGTATATTTATACCACCTTTGTTTCAGTGTTCCTTGTCGGTTTTTGGACATATTACAAGTCTCTTAGTTTGCTCTGTTTGTTCGCTGTCCTTGTTTCTTGTTTCCGTGCTTAGTGTATGTAGCCCTGTCTGTGTAGATTATATTTATCTTGTTTTTGTGTTCTATTTTGGTTCCTTTTATTAAATTTACTTGCATTTGCATCTGCCTCATTGTCTCCCTGACTCTTATCACTTATCACAGAGTTGAGACTGTCCTCCGACGATAAATAGAAGCTGCCCGAACTACAACCTAAAGTACAATGCTATGTTTTCTCCATTTCCTGGATAAGGGCCTGTGATAAGAAATAAAAGATATATGGTCTCTGCTGTGATTGGCTGATTCAGGACAGCTCACAAAATCTACCTATATATTACTTGTCCAAAAAAGAAAAAATCTCCAGCTGTATTTAAGTAAGTAAATGATGTGGGGCTGGTTGATGCTGCAGTTGGTCTGCAGGTTTAGGTTCAGCAACAGTATGTGCTGAAAGAATGAGGTCAGCTGACTACCTGAATATACTAAATATAGACCAGATTATTGCATTAATGGATTTTTTCTTCATATTCCAAGATGACAAGAAATATCAGGATTCATGGTGCTGGAATAGTGAAAGAGAGCATGGAGGTTCAGGGAGCATGAGATCATCATTTTCACACATGGATTAAGAGAGTTCACCACAGAGTCCAGATCTTAACCTCATTGAGAATCTTTGGGATGTGCTGGATGGAGAAGAGCTGCTTTGTGCAGTGGTCAGACTCTAATCATCAATGCTGCTGCAAGATCTTGGTGAAAAATTAATATTTCATTGTTTAAATAATGCCACAGTGAATGTGCAGCAATCAATGTTAAAGGCAGTTCAACCAAAAATTCAAAGCAGAAATCTGTTAATATGAATAAAGTGTTTGTAGCTATTTGGTGTAAAAGTTTGATGTTGATAATGTTGTATGTAATTTTGGTTGCAGTGCTTTTTTATTTTTTTTAATATACACTGTTAGTCTGCCTGCTCTGGACTCTGAACTACACAACAAAGTCCCTAATTCTCAGCATGCACTTACACCGGATTACACTTTCCTGATTCTGCCGATCACATGGCGCTACAATGATCCCACTCCCCCAGTTACTGATTGTTTGCACCTGGACTGTCTAGTATATATACCCCTCTGTTTGCTCTGTCCTTCGCTGAGTATTGAATCTAGTTATCTAGCTCTTCGACAATGTGTTTCCTTTGTTTACTGTCTTTGTTTACGACAAACAATTCTTGCAGTGCCCCATTCTTTGCTGGATTTTCTGTTTTTCCTGACTACTTTCTGGTATGTTGTTTATTTTTGCTGCCATATTGTTAAGAACCTTGCCTGTCCCTTACTACACTTGTAAGCCTAACCTCTCCCTTCATTAATAAACTATGTGTTTGGTATCCACGTGTGTTTGTAGTTTTGTAGTTTTGTGAATTGTGTTACATATTTTATTAAAAACAGCCTAGTTTACAAAATTGCATTTTAGTAATTGGAAAAAAAAACTGTATAATCTGAAGCTAAAGCTAAAGTAAAATGTTTTAATTGCTTAAATTTTCTGACTGACATCCGTTCCAACATTACAATCCTACCCAAAACTTCCCTTTTCATGCTATATATGCTGTTCATATTCTCGTTTTCTTCAGGAATGCATTAGTTTGTTGTGCAGAAAAGTTTTGGTTATTACACAACTCATAACTCATGTTGATTAATGAGCCGTTCTGATTACCTAACGCTCTGTTGGTATACTTGTTTTTAACACTGACACGTTTGCTCCTCGGGGGGGGTATCCTGTTGGGAGTGGGATGTGTGCTGTGGTGATATGATAAATTAAAAAAGTCGAGTCGAGTGGCGTGGAAGTGTTTCCTCTCCTCAAAACAGAGAGCAGGCTAGCTGTTCGGGGTCCCTGAGGGTCTCCGCCGTACACGCCAGCGCTACGCAGCGAGGTAGCCTCCTAAAGAAGCAGCTCACCAGCAAAACAATGCAATTAATGAGGGAATAGCTGTATATTCCTATGTATCAGATGTAAAAATTGATTTATTATGAGACCGATTTGGCTTTTATTGCTTTTTGCAATTTTAAAGAAATATCAGAAAAATCATCAAAACACAAATTCAATTCAATTCAAATGTTGGTAACACTTTCTATGGATGTCATCTCTATAAGACTCTACACTAAACATACTCATAACACATCGGTTTTACTTAATCTGATTTATTTTTAACTTTTATTTCATAGTTTAGTTCTTCTCTTAGTTCAATTTCTTTTGTATTTCTTCCTTTATTTTATTTTTATAGTCTTGTATTATTACTTTTTAACTTATTTTAATTTTTTCTTCTTCGTCTTCTTCTTCTAGTGCAAAAGTAATATTTAGCTTAAACTGCTTTAATCTTTTAACTGTTTTTTTATTTATTGATCTCTTATTTTTCTTTGATCTTAATTTCTTATTAATTCAACCTCAAGTTTTATTATTATTACTTTTTTTTTCAATTTTTTTGTGAATTTTCTTTCATTTACTGTTATTTTGAATTTTCTTTTAATTTAAAATGATTTATGTCAATAAATGATCATGTCAATCCCTGTTTTTTGTAAATGCTCGGCTACATTTAAAAAAATGAGGTTTTCCCTATATAAACATGACTAATCTAAATGTACATTCGCATGTATAACACATTATAGTCGTGTTTATTATGCATTATAAATTTTGATCATAATGAATCATTAATAACTGTGTTTATAACGTTATTCATCAATACCAAGAAACTCAGTCCCAGCTTACAGAATTATACATTATGACTAAAAAAGCCTCCAATTCATAAAGAAACCCTGTATAATACTCTAAATATATTTTAACCACTTATTAATTATACTTTTTTATATTCACTTAAATGTATTATAACAGGTAAGAGACGTCTTAAAAATTATGAGTTACTTTGATTTTACCAAATTGAAAACCTCTGGAATATAATCAGGAGGAAGATGGATGATCACAAACCATCAAACCACCAAACTGAACTGCTTGAATTTTTACACCAGGAGTCAAGCAGCATAAAGTTATCCAAAAGCAGTGTGTAAGACTGGTGGAGGAGAACATGATGCCAAGATGCATGAAAAAAACTGTGATTAAAAATCAGGGTTATTCCACCAAATATTGATTTCTGAACTCTTAAATCTTTATGAATATGAACTTGTTTTTTTTTGCATTATTTGAGGTCTGAAAGCTCTGCATCTTTTTTTGTTATTTCAGCCATTTCTCATTTTCTGTAAATAAATGCTCTAAATGAGAATATTTTTATTTGGAATTTGGGAGAAATGTTGTCTGTAGTTTATAGAATAAAACAACAATGTTCATTTTACTCAAACATAAACCTATAAATAGCAAAATCAGAGAAACTGATTCAGAAACTGGAGTGGTCTCTTCATTTTTTCCAGCGCTGTATTTTATAAGGATTTCTGAAGCAGTTTTAGCAGCAGATCCACAGCAGCACTAAACCCCACAGTGCTTCAGAAGACCTGATCTGGACGTGTGTCATAAATAAAGCCTTGTTTGAAATTCTATCTATTAATAGTGGCTCCTCACAACCTCACATGATTGCCGGCACCTCGTGGTGTAATTTATGCACGGCCGAAGGAGCCCTCATTAGCATTCTGCAGTCATCCCGTGCGCTACTCATTCTTCTGGAGAGATCATTTCAAAGGCAGATTTATCCGGAGATGAAACATTTTTATTTGGGCTTCGGCTCAGGAGCGGGCCGGCTACTCGCAGCACTAATCAGATTAATCACGGGAAAAACGAATAACTTCAATTAAAAGAAGCGACAACGCTCGTGTTGCTTGTGTTTGGATTTACGAATTATAGGAAAATAGAATAAGCCAGACTCTCTGTTTTTAAAGCAACATAGAGATACATCTGATCCAAATTCAGATGAAATTTCAATGTAAATTATATTTGGATGAATTATGCTTGAGGTTACACAGATACAGCATAACCTTCTTGTTTCTACACAGGAAATTTGGCAGTGTTAAATCAACACTGTTAGTGTTAAATTAACACTGAGAATGTAAAGTTTAACACTAATAAGTGTTAATTTAACACTGCCAAATTTCCTGTGTAGAATCAGAATCAGAATATCTTAATTTCTCATTTCTCATCTTGTGTTTTTCTTTTTTTGGCCTTTTTTTTTGGTTCCTGTCCTCTATTCTTCTCCCTTGTTTTCCTCCTCACATGCTCTTTAGGCACATGGTCCTATTTTGTTGTATAAACCAGTATAGTTCTTTAGAATATAATAGAACATGTCTTTAATGCCATTTTTCTTAAATACAACATTTAAAGTGCCCTCTCAACTTTTTCTCTCAACTAAAAGTGCTTAACAACACACAAAAGTCAAAGTATAAAAATGTGTTTGAAGACTAGTTTTCAAAGAGACAGTAAGAAGGCCTGCCTAATGTGTAATGGTGAGTTGCTCCACACAAACAAATCAGATATAAGTGGTGAAATTGCCCCACAAAGGAGAACAGAAATACACGGACTATAAATGCTCAGAGACAAAAACAAGAAAATAGGAAACACCTGAGGACAGGTAACAAGGGGGTGGAACTACAAACAAACAGGTGAACAACAGGTGAACGAGAACATGACAAATCAGGTGCCCCTTATGTATGTATGTAGTATGATTATGTAGTGCGAAAAATACACTAATTAAAAATACAGGGGTTGGACAATGAAACTGAAACACATCATTTTAGTGTGGGATTTTAGGTTTCATGGCTAAACTGGAGCAGCCTGGTGTTCACATTGCACCAGTAAGAGCAGAGTGTGAAGGTTCAATTAGCAGGGTAAGAGCACAGTTCTGCTCTAAATATTACAATGCACACAACATTATGGGAGACATACCAGAGTTCAAAAGAGGACAAATTGTTGGTGCACGTCTTGCTGGAGCATCTGTGACCAAGACAGCAAGTCTTTGTGATGCATCAAGAGCCACGGTATCCAGGGTAATGTCAGCATACCACCAAGAAGGACCAACCACATCCAACAGGATTAACTGTGGACGCTGTAAGAGGAAGCTGTTTGAAAGGGATGTTCGTCTGATCAAATCACGCAGAATTCAATGTGCACCTCAACTCTCCTGTTTCCACCATAACTGTCCGTCACCACAATCAATTATTGTGCTCTAAAACCAGGTGTTTCAGTTTCATTGTCCAAACCCTGTGTGTGAAAACAAGTGTTCACAATTAAGAAACAGAAGCTTTCAAACAAGAGAAGAGGAGGAGGAGGAGATTTATCGGGGTCGAGATGCGGCGATGAGGAGTTATAGCAGCCTCATCAGCAGAGGCCACAGACTGTGGGATCGATACTGTCCTAATGCAGCGCTCATTATTACTCTGAGTCAATCCTCCCGACTCGGAGCGTCCCCGTGGCTCCGGGGCCCTTAGGGGCCGCTGGACGTGCGAGCCCCAGACGACGAGGAGCTCTCAGGACCTTTAGCACTGAGCGCTGAGTGCTGGTGGGACGCATTAACTCAGGGTTCTTCCTTCCAGCGCAGCATCCGGCGTTTTGATGCTCCTAACAAGAAGACAATAAATCGCTCCTCATTACGCAGTAATTAACTCCACCCCCCCTCCTCCCCATACACACCTCCCAAACCCAGTCTTAAATCAACCTCCCCTCCCACCTCCATCCTCGCCACCCCACCCCCCCTCCACCCTCCTGCTGCCGAGCCTCTTTAATTTCCTCTCCTCCGCAGGGGGTTCAGCTGTACAGATACAACAGATCCCGCACTCCATCATTCCCTGCCATATGTGCCCCCCCCCCCCCCCCTGCCACGTCAACCCCACCCTGTTACCCTGCCCCACCCTCAGGGAAAGGTTGGGGGGTTTGGGGGGAATGTAAGTGGTGGATCTGCACTTAAAAAATAATTATGAGTAAAATTTACTTAAAAAAAGTTTCACAACTTTCTGCATTTGCCTTTTTAAAGTAAATTTAATTTCAGATACATTTAAGTAACTTTTAAATTTAAGTAAATGTTACACAGAGTAAATAAGTGAACTGAACTTCAGTCAATCCTGACTTTCTTTTAGTAAACTTTACTTCATTTATTGCTTAATCCTTTGAGATTATGTATATATTTAATGTGTGTTTTAACTAAAAATATTATATATTCCGTAATACTGTATAAATTAAATAATCGTAATTAGATAATATTGTATGCAGAAATTAAGTACATGTTACTAAAATAAAATATTAATTCAACAAAAATAAATTAAGTAAAGTTTACTAAAAGACGCAATTTATTCAGCAAAAATAAAATAAGTAAAGTTTACTAAAAGAAAGGATTGATTCAGTAAAAATAAATGAAGTAAAGTTTACTAAAAGAAAGGATTGATTCAGTAAAAATAAATGAAGTAAAGTTTACTAAAAGAAAGGATGGATTCAGTAAAAATAAATGAAGTAAAGTTTACTAAAAGAAAGGATTGATTCAGTAAAAATAAATGAAGTAAAGTTTATTAAAAGAAAGGATTGATTCAGTAAAAATAAATGAAGTAAAGTTTACTAAAAGAAAGGATTGATTCAGTAAAAATAAATGAAGTAAAGTTTACTAAAAGAAAGGATTGATTCAGTAAAAATAAATGAAGTAAAGTTTACTAAAAGAAAGGATTGATTCAGTAAAAATAAATGAAGTAAAGTTTACTAAAAGAAAGGATTGATTCAGTAAAAATAAATGAAGTAAAGTTTACTAAAAGAAAGGATTGATTCAGTAAAAATAAATGAAGTAAAGTTTACTAAAAGAAAGGATTGACTGAAGTTCAGTTCACTTATTTGCTCTGTGTAACTCTATTTAAGTCTTGAAACTGAGTTGAAGTCACTTAAATTGATCTGAAATTAAATTTACTTAAAATAAAGCAAATGCATGAGTTGCGAAACTCATTTTTTTAAGTAACTTTTTTTACACATCATTTTTTTTTCAGTGAGGGTGAGGGCGGGGGTCTCTGGACCCGTGAGGATGGTAAAATGAAGTTTGGAGACGCTCTTTATCCAATAAAAACATGACAAAAGTCAAAACAGCGACGGCTCCTGGCGGCTCCTCCTGACGGTTGAGAAGTCATTGCCTCCGTTCCCAGAAGACCCAGCGAGGCCTACAGAGGTTTTCAAAGAACTTCCACTGTTAATTGTTAAAATGAGGTTATTAATTGTATTAATTGGACGCAAAGGAAAATCACCTGTCACTTCAGATGGGGATCAGTGGGTGATTGAAAGGTATCTCTAATGCAGGCCTACAGGCCAGATACCGAGCCTCACTGGGGATTGCCTATTGAGTATAGATCGCCCAAAGGCACGTATCCTACCCTACTTACTGAGAGAGACAGAGAGAGAGAGAGAGAGAGAGAGAAAGAGAGAGAGAGGCTTTCGGTGTTGATTGTGCACTGAACTGACACACACCCTCAACGATGGCCCAGATAGTGTACTGTACTGTACGCTGGAACAGGGTCTTCGAGAAAAATTATTATCTTCTTCTGATTTTGAGAAATTCACTATTTTTTTTATTTTAATTTCAATTCAAATTAAATTTAAAATGTATTTGTCACATACACACAGTGTGTCCCAATTCAGGGGCTGCATCCTTCAAAGGACGCGGCCTACGAAGGTGTGTCCTTTGATATAATTAATAAAAAAATATATATATATTTTTTTAAATGTATATTATTTAGTTTATGTAAATAAATATATAAGTATTTATAGATCTATAAACTACAACATATAACAACATAAACATAATCCTACATATATAAACTAAATAATACTTATATATTTATATATATATATATATAAACTAAATAATACTTATATATTTATATATTAACTAAATAATATACATCATATAATATATCAATAATATTGGTAACACTTTCTATGAATGTCATCTTTATTAGATGCTATAACCACATTCATAACATATTATAATGCATTCATAAGGGTTTATAAACATGGCTATACATGTTTATAAAAATGCATAACCCTTTATAGCCATGTTTGTTAAGCATTATGACCTGTGATCATAATACATTATAAGTTGTGCTTATAATATATATGTTAAAATAGTATATAGCTATCGTTAATAATCTAGTCCTACGATGAAAGCCTGGCACTTTACTTAGAGTTCATGATGCATAATAAACATTGCTATAATGAATAATACATTTTTATAAATATGTATAGGCATGGTAATAATGACTTATGAATGCATTAGAATGTGTTATGAGTATGTTTATAGAGTCTTATAGAGATGACATTCAAAGAAAGTGTTACCATAATATTTATAATATCTATAAGTATTTCTAAATCTATATACTACATAATACAGCCGACTCCTCTGCTGACTCCGCCCTTTTCGTGCTGAAATAAGCCGGCACGCAATGAATCTTGGGATACTGTAGGCTGTGAAGGATGCACCCGGTCGCATTCGTCGGCCGCATTTGAAGGATTCTCTGAAATGGGACAGTCTAGTCGCACCGCGGTGACGTAATCAGCCTTCAAATGAATCCTTGGAAGGATGCAGCCCCTGAATTGGGACACACTCATAGTAATAGTAACAGTATGACCTGCAAGGAAATGCTAACACAATATTACTAAGCTGAATTTGTAAACTTTTAAACCATGTCATGTCCTGGTCTTGTCTCATGTCTCTGTGTGTTATTCCCATGTGACCTGTGCTCCTCTGTGTCTCTTGTCTGTAGTTTTCCACCACGCGTCTCATTTGTAGCTCCGCCCCTTCCCCAGGTGTCTCCACTTCTAGTGTGTTTCATGTTAGTATATATAGCCCTCCTGTGCCACTTTGTCTCCGTCGGTCTTTGCACCTTCCCCTGTTGTTTTGTCTCTCTCAGCGTTCCATAGATTCTCTCAGTGTTTCCTTGTCTTCTATAGCCTTAGTCATTTGTTTCTCGTTTATTTTTTGTTTTCTCGTTTATAGTTTATTTCCTTGTTTATTTTCTAGATTATTCCCTTGTATATATTCCCTGTTTGTTTATCATTATTATTTTCTCTAGTTTGTTTATGTTCTCTAGTCTCACTCGTTTATTTTGGTTTATTATCTTTGTTACATGTTTACTTGTTTCTTTGTTTATCTTTGTTATTTATTTAATAAATTATTTATTTCGCCCTTACCTGCACTTGCGTCCGCCTCCTCGTCTCCCTGCCTGGGTCACCGTGACAAACCACAACAATTTAAAGTGCAAAAAATTCAAATGTGCAAAATGTCTAGGTAAAAAGAATAAAATACTACTAAGATTTACAATGTAGTAAAACCTGCAGCCAACAAAACATATAAACAAAGATAATCTAAATAAAAGATAAAAGGATATAAAAAAAATACTTTAAATATAATTTATAAATATCAAAAAAAAAAAATGTGCTTAAGAATGTTAATAAATATAGGACTGTGGTTCTATGTATACAAAGTTAGAGATGTACATAGAAAATATGTCCAGAATTATTATAATACATATATATATATATATATATATATATATATATATATATATATATATATATATATATATATATATATATATGTGTAGTCCATGACTCCATGACAGAGATGTATTTAACCAGGCAATTCATTAGGAACCCCTTCTTATTTACAATGGCAGCCTAGAAATAGGCAAAAAGACTTAAAATAAAATAAAATAAAATAAAAACGCACAAGTACAACAGACTATGACAACCATCAGACAGTATCAGACCTGTCACAACAACATTTCTTAAAAGCCGACTTAGAAATAAAATGATCCAGTTATAGGGCCCTATTTTAACGATCTATAGTGCACTTGGTAATTACGCTTTGCGCAGTTAGATTTAGGGGCGTGTCCTGTGTCTTTAGTATCTGAGGTCACGAAAAATACGCCTTGTGCAGCTCCAACGGCGCAAAGGGTGTGTTTTAATTCCCTTAATTATTCGTGGGTGTGTTTTGGGCGTAACGTGAAATAAGCCAATCAGTGTGTCTGTAGTCATTACCTTTAAGAGACAGGTGCGCTCTGACTTCTGTTCATTCCTATTTTAAGAGCGCACAGGAAACTGACTGCGCGTCACACTGTGAAGATAAACCAGCAGCTCATATAAACATAAATATAAACCCTTTTAACTGACAGAAATAAATATACTATATAACTAATAATATTTTATAGTTACTGTGCAGATTTTTAAGTATATTTTATTTGTATAGTTGATTGCTGAAGGCTCTGGGTGAGATGTATTTTTCTGTGGTAAGGAAGTGATGGTATGGGGTATTTTGGAGCGCAGGGCGCAGTGTGATCTGATTCAGTTCTGGGTGCGCGCCAGTGAGTGAATTTAGACATCCTTTCTTGCGATCAATTACGCAATCTGTTTTTCCGCCGCCAAGATAGAAACACAGCAGAAATTTATCTGAACACACCTCATTTCCAGACCACCATGCCCAATCAGTGTTAATATATTCCAAAAGTCCATTGCTATTTTAAGGACGCGTGCGCAAGGCGTAAAAATAGACTGTTGACGGGGTGTACGATGGCAACGCGCCACGCTACACGCCATGCACGGGGTGTGCGATAGGACCCTTAATGATTTACAGCAGAGTAAAGAGAGCAATCATGCATCCAACTGACCAACTGTACTCTCTCGGACTCTGGCTGCTGATGGAGAAGCATTGTGACCCGGAAATAGAACATTCATCTATTCATTCATCTAAACAACCATGACCTGATTTACCTTTAATCTACACCAGTTTTAAAGGTTCCTTACATTATATGATCCCAAATATTAAAAATTACTTTTGATGGAAATAAAAATGGATATTCTATGACATTGTTCATTGTTCAAGAACTATAAACACAATCAAACAAACAAACAAAGAAAACACAGAAGAATTTCTTGGCAATCACATACATACTTTCATTTATTGACACAAGCACATACAGTTTATACAGTTTACTGTGTTGGGTTTTAATCCTTTGGCAGTAACACATTTCAGGCATTGTTTTATTCTATATAATAATACAGGGTGGTCAAATATCACCATAAATGATCTTTTTATAGCTACAGTAGATACAGGGTGCACAATAAACTGATATATTTGAATCAGTGAATCAGTAAAGTGAAATTATTTAATAGAGCTCCAACTAATGATGACTTTGGTAGGCGACTAATCTGATCATTATTTTTATTTGTAATTATTATGTTTATTTCTGGCATGTCCTCCATCTTTAAAAACAATAGAAACAGCTGAACCTGAGATTTAAGTAACATTTGAATTGTCCAGATGTAGTTTAAACATGGAAATTACTGATATTTAGTGATTAAATATGTATGTATTGTATTTGGGCATTTTTGGGGACACCGATCTTGTGGCGTTAATTGCGTTTTTGTCCCCAGCACTTTGTGTAATGCGGTGCTGTTACAAATGAACGATTAGCCCATAAAGAAATAGAAATATAAATAATCAAAAATATTGACTAATCATTTCTGCCCTATTATTTCCAGCATTGGTGTAGGAACTAGGGAAGATGAATATATCAATATCAGAAATAGGTGGATTTGTCCCTCTCCAAAAATGATACAGCAGAAAAAGCAGAAATTGTTTTAAAATAAACTTGAAATTGCGCCGAAATCTGCACCCCCGCCATGAAAAGCACCTCCTCTCAGAAGAGCGTTTCTAATTAAAGTTAAAGCAACAATCTCTTTATCGCTTTTATCAAGAACACATGGGTGCGCGCTCCCAAGAGAGAGGGTGCTTTTCCTGGCGGGGGTGCTGAATTCGGCGCAACACCAGCTTTACCAGCGAGGTCAGTAATGAGAGCAATGAATATTGCAAAAATAACAATATACTGAAAAAAAAAAAAAAAAAAAAAAAAACGATTTCTGGGTAATGTCTTGTTCCGCTAACAGACTGGGAGGGTTTGAGTTATCTAACATTTAAATTAACTGCTGCCAAAAATCTCTATAAAATGTCAAATTATATACTTTTTAATGAAAGGAACCTGTCGTAAGAAGTGCTTTTAGTAGAAATCATTAAAAACACAGGAAGACATGTCCCACCCAATATTAGAAATAGGTGGATTTGTCTCCCCCAAAAATTATACTGCAGAAAAAGCAGAAAATGTTTAATGTAAACTTTTATTTTGAAATTGCACCGAAATCTGCACCCCCGCCAGGAAAAGCACCTCCTCTAAGAAGCGCATTTCTATTTAAAGTTTAAGCAACTATTTCTTTATCGAGAGAGAGGGAGCTTTTTCTAGCGGGGGTTCTGAATTCAGCGCAACACCGGCTTTACATACATTTACATTTACATTTACATTTATGGTATTTAGCAGACGCCCTTATCCAGAGCGACTTACAACAGTGCTTCAAAGTTACTTAAGATATCCAAAGCTAGTTTGTAGACTAGGATCAAGAGATACATAGAGCTTAATCATGTTTAGAACCCTAGGAACCTTTTTTTTTTTAATTTATTTTTTTTTATTATTAGTTTAGGAATTCTTTGAAAAGACGTGTCTTCAGTCGACGTTTGAAGACCGTGAGTGACTCTGCTGTTCTGACATCCAGTGGAAGTTCATTCCACCACCTTGGTGCAGCACAGAGAAGAGTCTGGATGTCTGTTTTCTGTGTGTTTTGAGTGATGGAGGTTCGAGCCGAGCCGTACTGGAAGCTCTAAGAGCTCTTGGTGCAGATCTGGCTTTCACCATCGCCATCAGGTATGAAGGTGCTGGTCCGTTTTTTGCCTTGTAGGCCAGCGTCAGGGTTTTGAATCGGATGCGGGCGGCAACAGGAAGCCAGTGGAGGGAACGCAGCAAAGGAGTCACATGACTGAACTTCGGAAGATTGAAGACGAGTCGTGCTGCCACGGTTTGGTGGCTCTCAGTGGGAGACCAGCCAGTAGAGAGTTGCAGTAGTCAAGTCTTGAGATGACAAGAGACTGCACAAGCACCTGAGTGGCTTCCTGAGACAGAAACGGTCGAACTCTTCGGATGTTGTACAGGAGAAATCTGCATGACCGAGTCAGATTTGCAATATGGCTCGAGAACGATAACTGGTCATCCATTACTACACCAAGGCTTCGTGCTTCTGCCGATGGAGTGACCAGTGAGTTGTCGAAAGAGATGGAGAGATTGTTGTGAGGGCTTGTAGTTCCTGGGATGAACAGAAGGTCAGTCTTGCTGGGGTTGAGTTTTAGGTGATGAGAACTCATCCACATCGAGACATCATTGAGACATGCTGAGATGCGGGATGAAACCTGGTAGGAACGGTCCTTACAAGGTCCTTTGGATAATGTCTTGTTCTGCTAACAGACTGGTGCATTTCTCAACACAGTTACTGCAAACAGCAAAACTCAATGCAATAGCTGCAAAAGCACAAATACCTTACTCAAAAAAAAAAGCAAATTTTTATATCAATCAACTTGTCAGTGCCATCAGAAAGCCTAGTCTGTGTGTCATTACCTCTGAACAAGGCAGTCAAAATTTATGCTGGAGACTGACAGCATAAAATTGGACTGTAATCAAAAATAATCTGAGTAATATTATTTTACGGTATTATTTGCACTGCAATTTGATGACAAAAATTCAGATTCTAAAAAAACATTTCAGAATGTATGTCAGTGTGCAGAATTACAATAGAGTGCACATTTCTGAATCACACACCTGTTTTCTCTGCGAAAAGTTTGAAAGATGTGTGACTGAGAGCTGTTTGACTATTGGTTGATCTAAACCTTCACCAATTTCCCTAATTAACTGAAAACCAATTTCAGTTTTCAATTTTATTAATTTCGGATAAATTACCAAAATGTGCCAAAAAAGTTTCAAAGAAATGTATAAATTATGATATTAAGAGATTATGATAACATGTTCAGCACTTTTGCATGTAATGACAGAGGCCATGACATACAGCCTAAATTAAACAGATAATACTTTAGCAACAGATAATCAGTACAACACATTTTAATAAGCACAACATAAGCAATGAATAATATCCTTAGCAAAAAACAGCTGAAAATTGTACACGAACATTAGCATAAATGACAAATGTATTTGCAATATGAGAAATACAATGAGAAATGAAATCATGATGTGCACAAGTGACAAGGAGATGTGGACATTGAATTAACGACCCTATCAACCCTAAAATCTAACCCCACACATAACCCTAACCTTAACCCTTAATCAACCCTAAAATCTAACCCTAATCCTAACCTTAACCCTTAATCAACCCTAAAATCTAACCCTACACCTAACCCTAACCTTAACCCTTGATCAACCATAAAATCTAACCCTACACCTAACCCTAACCTTAACCCTTAATCAACCCTAAAATCTAACCCTACACCTACACCTAACCCTAACCTTAACCCTTAATCAACCCTAAAATCTAACCCTACACCTAACCCTAACCTTAACCCTTAATTAACCCTAAAATCTAACCCTACACCTAACCCTAACCTTAACCCTTAATTAACCCTAAAATCTAACCCTACACCTAACCTTAATTCTTAATCAACCTTAAAATCTAACCCTACACCTAACCCTAACCTTAACCCTTAATCAACCCTAAAATCTAACTCTACACCTAACCCTAACCTTAACCCTTAATTAACCCTAAAATCTAACCCTACACCTAACCCTAACCTTAACCCTTAATCAACCCTAAAATCTAACCCTGCACCTAACCCTTACCTTAACCCTTAATCAACCCCCTTAAATCTAACCCTACACCTAACCCTAACCTTAACCCTTAATCAACCCCCTTAAATCTAACCCTACACCTACACCTAACCCTAACCTTAACCCTTAATCAACCATAAAATCTAACCCCACACATAACCCTAACCTTAACCCTTAATCAACCCTAAAATCTAACCCCACACATAACCCTAACCTTAACCCTTGATCAACCATAAAATCTAACCCTACACCTAACCCTAACCTTAACCCTTAATCAACCCTAAAATCTAACCCTACACCTAACCTTAACCCTTAATCAACCCTAAAATCTAACCCTACACCTACACCTAACCTTAACCCTTAATCAACCCTAAAATCTAACCCTACACCTAACCCTAACCTTAACCCTTAATCAACCCTAAAATCTAACCCTACACCTAACCCTTACCCTAACCTTAACCCTTAATCAACCCTAAAATCTAACCCTACACCTAACCCTAACCTTAACCCTTAATCAACCCTAAAATCTAACCCTACACCTAACCCTAACCTTAACCCTTAATCAACCCTAAAATCTAACCTTACACCTAACCCTTACCCTAACCTTAACCCTTAATCAACCCTAAAATCTAACCCTACACCTAACCCTTACCCTAACCTTAACCCTTAATCAACCCTAAAATCTAACCCTACACCTAACCCTAACCTTAACCCTTAATCAACCCTAAAATCTAACCCTACACCTAACCCTAACCTTAACCCTTAATTAACCCTAAAATCTAACCCTACACCTAACCCTTACCCTAACCTTAACCCTTAATCAACCCTAAAATCTAACCCTACACCTAACCCTTACCCTAACCTTAACCCTTAATCAACCCTAAAATCTAACCCTACACCTAACCCTAACCTTAACCCTTAATCAACCCTAAAATCTAACCCTACACCTAACCCTAACCTTAACCCTTAATCAACCCTAAAATCTAACCCTACACCTAACCCTTACCCTAACCTTAACCCTTAATCAACCCTAAAATCTAACCCTACACCTAACCCTTACCCTAACCTTAACCCTTAATCAACCCTAAAATCTAACCCTACACCTACACCTAACCTTAATTCTTAATCAACCTTAAAATCTAACCCTACACCTAACCCTAACCTTAACCCTTAATCAACCCTAAAATCTAACTCTACACCTAACCCTAACCTTAACCCTTAATTAACCCTAAAATCTAACCCTACACCTACACCTAACCTTAATTCTTAATCAACCTTAAAATCTAACCCTACACCTAATCCTAACCCTAACCTTAACCTAAGTTTAAAATCTACCCCTAAACCCAATCCTAAAATATTAAGATAAGTGTTTGGGTTAGAGTTGAATGTTGGGTTTTATTCAATAGAGAATCATTTACTTTCACCTTTTAGTTCATTTGCATTTAATAGACATGTAGTTGAATGTTAGTTGAATGTTAGTTGAGCATCAAAGAGGCCATCAAATGGACCATCCAAGTAAAGTGTTACCGAATTAACTGTTTTGAGAATTTCAATTCTGATCTGAGAAATGCACCAAATCGGCTAAGAAAAACTGTAACTATTGGTTGATCTAAACCTTCACAAATTAACTGAAAGCCAATTGTAGTTTTTAATTTTATTAATTTAGGATAAATTACCAAAATGTGCCTGACATAAACAGCTGAAAGTTGTACAGGACCATTTGTATGAATGACAAACGCATTTGCAAAATGTGAAACAAAATGAGAAATGAAGTTATGATGTGCACAAGTGACAAGGAGATGTGAATATTGTTTTGAGAATTTCAATTCTGATCTGAGAAATGCACCAAATCGACTAAGAAAAAATGCAACATCCAATTTTTCACAGTAAAGTTCACCACCTCACCCTCTCCTGTTAATTCCAACGTCACGAGCTGCTGGAGCTGCTCCAGCCCGAAATCACAGTGAAAATGCAGCAGATATTAACACAGAAAGCCCATTAGGACAACACGGATAAATAATTCCACAGATACAGAGCAACAGAAAGCTCTGGGACTGTGTTTCCACGCCGGGCCGAGGCTCAGGGAGCGCTCGGTGGGATGCTGACACCACTGCTGTTCTTTAAAAAAAGGCTTTAAACGCACTGTGTTAATATTTCATTGAGCTTTGCCCCACAGGAGGGCTGCTCGCGTCAGGATAAAAACAGCCGCTGATGGGAGATGGTATTAGTGTTGTGAGCTTCAGAGGAAAGCCCTGTCTTGTTTCTCATTAATGAGGGGAACAGAGAGAGACGCCAAACAAAGAAACGTCTAATTACCGAGCAAAGAGAGAGAGAGAAAAAACAACATGTAAACACGCCGGCCTCGTGAAAAGAGAGCGTGTTTGTCAGAGTTACAGAGATACGAATTAACCGCTATCTTCTTTCATTTGCACTGATATAGAGCAAGCCTGCATGCATAAATCAATATCTGCGGATGCAATCAATGATTCTGTTCTACAATGCAAATTGTAGTGGAATTCTATACGAGGCAGTGCAATTAGATCAAATTCAATAGAAATTTTCATTGAAAAGTTACTTTTTATTCAGTAATTCATATTATATTATTAAACACACAGAGTGATCTATTTTAAGTGTTTATTTCTTTTATTGGCAATGAATATTATGGCTTACAGCCAATAAAAAAACAGTGTGGGCAGTGTGCCAAGTCCTGCTGGAAAATAAAATCCGCATCTTCATAATGTGTAAATTAGAAGTAGCTTTAATAGTCAAAGCTAAACCAACAAGCTTGAACTGAGTACTAACAACAGTACAAACCACAAACAAGACTGAGCAAAAAATCAGAGCCAAAAGGGATGAGCAACAAACGAGAAATAAGGGTCAAAACCAGAACAAAACAGCCAAGAGAACTAACTAAAAACAATACAAAATCAGAGACTGAATAAAAAAATAGATCGTACACGGAAATAGATAAACAAAGAAGTAATGCTCGGTATACAGCTGAAAAAAACTGGACAAGCAGACTGGCATTTATACACAGAAAAACACCAGTAATTACTCAGAACTCAGGTGAAGCTGATGTAATAATCAGGTGCTGATTGGCTGGCTGAGACACATGACTGAGAGGTGCATTCTGGGAGTTGGAGTTTGTAAAGGTGGAAAAGTCAGTAGAGGCACTGGAAGGTGTGACATATAAAAGTTGACTTTTTACTTTATATTGGAGGTGGGCGATACCGGAAGTAAATGCAGGGCCAGTATTGCCGATATCGATATCGATACCGATAATTATAAATATTTAAGCTTTTATTTCACCAAACAATGTTTATATATATATATATATATATATATATATATATATATATATATATATATATTTACACCAAAAATACTTTATTATAGCAATCAACATTTTTGTTTAGAAACAATTAAACAGTAACAAAAAGTTTGCCTTTAACATTAGGAAAATAAATCTTTTTTGAGGTAGAAAAAAAGAAATCACATTACAAAAATAAAAATAAAATATCCCTCACTAGACATATTTTCTAGTTATTTTACTTTTCTTTAAGTAGAACTGTTCTCAGAAAAAAAAACAATAAAAAATAAGGAATTTTCCTCCTTTCAGTCTTTCAGTCAAATTCTGTTTTTTTTTTTTAAATAAACAGAGTGTAAAAAAATATCAAACAAAAAAAGGCTCAATACCAATACCAGTGTTGGTATTGATAGTATCGATATTTGGATCAATCTGCCCACCTCTACTTGATAAAACACAGTGGATCAACACTAGCAGATGACAGACATGTCTCTCCAAACCATCACTGATTGGTGGAAACTTCACACTAGACCTCGAGCAGTTTGGACTGTGTGTCTCTCCACTCTTCCTCCAGACTCTGCTCCCTTCATTTACTTTAAATGAAATGTTAAATTTACTGATGATCAGTGATGGTTTGGACAGACATGTTGGTCATCTGCTGGTGTTGATCCACTGTTATATTAGGTTATATCAAGTCCAAAGACTGTGCAGTCAACTTAAATGGAGATGCATTGGATGGAGATGCAGATTTCATTTTCCAGCAGGACTTGGCACACTGCCCACACTACTGCCAAAAGTACCAATTGGTTTTATATAATATGTTCATTTACTGAGACACTGATTTTTGGGTTTTCATTGGCTCTAAACCATAATGGGTACCACTTTAAAATAAGACTACCTTTATAAAGGGTTTACAAATGGTTTACAAGTAGTTTATTAATGGTTACTAATTATGTTGTAAATCCCTTACAAATCATTAATAATCAGTTATAACACATACGTAGAAAGGGCAACAATATAGACGGCTGTGGGTTCACTCTTCAGCAAACAACAGGTCATTGTTGCCCTTTCTATGTATGTGTTATAACTGATTATTAATCATTTTACAGGCATTTAAAGGCATTTACAACCTAATTAGGAACCATTAATAAACTAATTGTAAACAATTTATATTACTTATATATAATTTATTATAATTTATTATTTTATTATAATTTATTATATTATTTATATAAGTTATATAACCCTTTATAAAGGTAGTCTTATTTTAAAGTGGTACCCCATAATCTAAATAATGTGTATTAATACATCTATATAATATAATATGAGTTTCACATTTTAAGTAACTTTTCAATCAAATTTGATTTTTTTTTAGAATATATATTTATATAGATGGACATATTGAAGTAAAGTTAGTCTAGTGCAGTCGATGGGGCATTCGCGCCATATGCAGAACCATTAGAAAAGCTGAACGGCCCGTGCGACTCCCACGGCTATCAGGGAATTTGTCACAGATCCAAAAAGTTTAAGGCGTGCAGATGTTTTCACTTTAACCAAGCATCTGTTTGCGCAGACATGACTGGTGCCGAAAAACCACAATGGGCCTCTAATAGCTTTTTATGGCTGCATATTAACTGGGTTTTGTAATTACACTCAAGCAATAAGCAAATTGGACACAAACTGAGATCCCCGTCGTCGCGGCCAAATCCTGTAATGCTGAACGTGCAGCGGAGGACTACCTGCGCTCAGATCAGAGCTCATGCAGAGGCGCATACTATAAATACAGGCCAACAGTTCATCAGAGAACTGGAAAAAACTATTTTTTTTAAATATTTAAGTATTTTTTATTCTTGTTTCTCATTATTGAGGGGAAACAGAGAGACGCGAAACAAAAAAACCGTCTAATTACCGAGCGAAGAGAGAGAGAAAGTGCATGTCAACTTTTACGGAAATGTATTGGATGGAGATGAGGATTTCATTTTCTAGCAGGAATTGGCTCACTGCCCACACTACCAAAAGTACCAATTGGTCTTATACGTACATAATATTCAAATTTTCTGAGATATTGATTTTTGGGTTTTCATTGGCTGTAAAATAGATCACTCTGTGTGTAATACATCTATATATCACATTAAGAAGTGAATTACTGCAATAAACTAACTTTCCAAAGATGTTCTCATTTTTTTAAGATGCACTAGTATTAATATAAAAACAAAAAAATAAACCAGTCTGATCTTTCATGCAAGAACTGACGTAGATTTAGAATCGTCAGGTTACAGGACATTTAGAAAACTACTCGTAACATGTAAAGAGCCTGCAACTTTATTTTCATTGTGTTTCTTCTGCTATAGCTCATTTAATTTCCCAAAAAATATATATATATAAATTATAATCCGGTGCTCCTTATGTATGAATTCTACCAGTCAAGTATTAAAGTAGCAGTGAAGCCACTCAGCTGAAGTACAGAGTTATAAGGGTAAGTTAAGTTTCTCCAGCACTAAGGCTGAAGCAGCAGCATTAGCATTAGGAAAGGAAAACATGGCAACACTCCTGTTCCTTACAAGTGTAGCATAATATGCCTTATAATCCGGTGCACGTTATGTATGAAAATAGACCAGAAAATAGATGTTCTTCAATAGTGCGCCTTATAATAGAGATCACTTTATAACCTGAAAAATATTATATGGTAGAGTATATATCACAACAGTACTTAAAATGTACTTAAAAATGCATGTACTAAGACTTCTGTGGAATTCCTACTAAAACGTATCGTAAAATCAGAGCTGAAAAGTTCTGTAAACACAAAAACAATCCCTAAAAAAGTCAGTCAGTGAACTGGAGGAAACAGATTTTTAAATATTTAAATATTTTCTATAGAAAAGAAGTCATATCAGCAGAAACCAATGAAGAGTACTGCATTTCTTGGACTGCATTACAGTTATAAGGGTAGGTTTTCAGTGAAGTTTCTCCAGCACTAAGGCTGGAGCAGCAGCATTAGCATTATGTCACTACAGCCCCTTTTCTGTTTGGCCTTTTTAAAAAAACTCATGAACTAATGAATTTGATTTAAAAATAACTGGTGCATTTCTTTGGTAGATACACATATAATCAAACCTAATATAAAGTACAGTAAAACCTCTAACTGAATTTAACCAAATTACTCTATAATATACTCAGTTATTTAGTGATATAAACTCTAATTCAACCTCTCAAAGTAATGAAATGCAGTCTTTTATTCTTTTATTCGCGATGCAAGATTAAGCTACTGATTTCACTACAGTACAGGACTGTACAAGATAAATATTTATCAAGACAAGATAACACAACAGCACTTCATCGTGACGCACAGAAACGAACGAAACAAACCAAACGAGCGGAACGAGCGAAACAAGTCCTCAGAAACGCTCTCGCAATCGAACGAGTGCCGCTTTCCCTATTATGCGACAAGAGCCCATCTCTCACAGAAAAGATCTACTGCATCGCGGCGACGCACTCGAGTCCCGCGGTCTCCCGGAACGGAGAACAAAGGCCGAATAGTCCTCGAAGGACAAGTGTCCTACTAAACAGCGTCTCCAGCTCTTTGTGTTAACAGCGCTCTTCAGCTGAAACAGGCTACCTGCCCAAGGAGAACCTGAAGCCCATTGTTTTCCACACTTCACTCACCCCTGAGATAAACCTGCCATAAGCTGGCTCAAGGGCCTGTCATACAGCATATCTCATACCTGCACTGAAAAAAACACTGTACTTCTGCTGTATTCTGCTGAAAACATCTCAGGACCTTTTGTGCTTGGTGTGTTCGTTATTTTTCATCTGCGTTGATGCGATTCAATGCCAGTAGATATGTTTGAATGTTCATGGTGGAGAATGACAATGAGGAATGAGTGGAGAATCACATGCAATAGCGATGATATTAGAGTATCATGGTATCACGATGCGGTACACAATATACTGTTTATAAGACTTTATAATTCTCTACTATACTTCTTCTTTTAATATATGAAAACCAATTTTGAGTTGATTAGCGTAATGAGCAATGAAGCAGTAAAGTAATGATGCAGTACCTTAATATCAATAAATGTCTATTTTCTGGTCTATTTTCATACATAAGGGGCACCAGATTATAAAACGGATTAAGGGACACTAGTAAGTAGGGGTGGGTGATATGGCTCTAAAATAATATCATGATACTCAGACACACTCTCAATCTTTAAATCTAGACTCAAAACATTTCTATTTGCTCAAGCTTTTGAGTAATGTCTCATTACAATTTTCTTCCTCTTACAGCTTATCCAGCAAATATAAACCCTGTCCTAATCATCTGCTTTCTCTTTCTCTCCCCATGTCCTGAGCTGCTGCTACCAGTGCCCATCCCACTCCAGCAGAGTTTTATAAAACCATTCTAACCCCTTTCTCTTCCCTCCCCTCTCTGTTCTCTCTCTCTGTCTTTCTCACATGTGCTGAGACGCCTGGCCGGCCGGTCTTCCTGGATCTGTCCGTCTGTGGTTCCAGCTTTCAGGAATCAGCCCTGTCCTTCTACTCATCAGAATTATTACACAACCCTTCTAACTCCTGCTTTTTTTCTCTTCCTTTCCTTTCTGTTTTCTCTATCTATCTCTTTTACATGTATGGAGATGCTGTTCCTGATGTTCCCAGCCTGGCTCTCCACTGCCCGCTGTGTTGTTCTCCGGCTCTGCAACCCTGCACTGATTACCATTAACACACTCAGTATCTGTTTCTGTATTAGCCATAGCTCTATAGTTTGTGCCCATCACATTCTTATATTCATAAATTAGTACCTGTTATATGAGCCATAGTTCACATTAATTCTCTGTACTGTTTTTGTTCTGTTATTTGTTTGTTGTTTGTTGTTTGTTTGTACTGAGCGGGTCAACCCGAGTAGGATGGGTTCCTCGGACTGAGTCTTGGTTCCTTCCAAGGTTTCTTCCTCTTAAAGGGAGTTTTTGCCACTGTGTCACCATAAAATCGGCATCTCTGTGGTGCTGCTCATAAGAGGCGTGGACCTGTTTTACCTGTAAAGCGGCTTTGTGACAACCTTTGTTGTAAAAAGCGCAATATAAATAAAATTGAATTGAATTGAATATTTCAGGGTATTTTTGTGATAACGATATACTTGGCGATATAGGAAAACTAAAATAACTCATTCATTTCAGGAATATAGTATAATAGTACAACAGAATAATCATAATGTGGCAAAATAAATAATATAGCATAAAATAAAATATAATGCAGCAAATAATATTGCAGAATATTTAGTGCATGCATATAAACTGCAAACTAAAACAATTATACAATAAATACACCTAAAGCTTCACAGTAAATAATAGACTACTTTTAAGACAGAACAGCCCTATTATCACGATATGGATTTTTAATATCATGATATTTCTGTGTCATGATATATTGTATACGATATAATATTGCCCACCCCTACTAATAAGGATGCCTAAATCAAAGTGAGCAGGGGTGTCGCCATGTTTCCCTTCTAATGGGTAAGTTGAGGACTTCTATTAAAGTCAATCGATCGCTGGATGTTAATCTACACAGATTTCTCTCCTGAAAACTGTTTATTTTGGTGAGTAAAACACTTCCGTTTATTTACAGTAAGCTTAGATTTACAATATTCTGAGTTTTCAGTGGCGTTTCTCCCACACTAAGGCTGGGTGCAACAGCATTAGCATTAGCCGCTAACAGCAGTGCTAGCGGAATGTAAATGCCGCCCAGTAGTGCTAGACTGAGGAACTCTGAGTGATCTGGTAACCCCAGGGCGCTGGTAACACAACAAACACGCAGGATACAGTCGAATATACTCACCTCTGAACGGCAAAAGAGCTAGTGCTGTGGTTAGCAGCTAATACTGCTGCTCCAGCCTTAGTGCTGGAGAAACTTGACTGAAAACTCACCCTTATAATGCTGTACTTCAGCAGAGTGGCTTTACTGCTTCTTAATACCTGACTAGTGAAATTCATACATAAGGAGCACCGGATTATTAAAGGATTTTAAGTTGATGCCATGTAACAATAATGTATTGCAAACTAAAACAATACAATATATCGTAACATCTGTTCGTAAAAGTCAGATTGATGCTGATATTTTAAGGTAAAAATGTAAACCATTACTTCAGAGCATCTGTGTTACTAAAAAATGAATAAGAAAGTCTAAAGCCTAAATAATCAAATACCAGAAATTATGGAGAACTTAACAATCAATATTCTTCATTATAGTGCCACCATGTGGAGTAATGAAGCAGCAACTTAAGAAATAAGACTAATTGCAGGTCTTAGAGTTTAGAAAGTTAAGAGTTTTTAGTAAACTTTTAGTGAGTGTGCCGTGAATTTGTTGCCAAATATTGATAATATACTGCAAACGAAAACCATGCAATACAGCGGGGATCAGAAATTAGGTTTAGCTGCAGACCAGATATTTTTAAAGATTTTTTTTAAGATTGCGGTCCAATACACTACTGCTGCCTTGACTAGTGAATTGGGACACATCCGGGGGAAAAAAAACGCCCTTATAAGGAGACAGGGAGCGGAAAAACGAGAACGGTTGGAAAAACGAGAACGGGCGAAAACTAAAGTCATGTCAAGCCCAACAGAGAGAGAGACAGGGCAGGAATGTAAACAAAAGCTCACCAGAGAAGCATTTTATTTTATTTTATTTTATTATTATCGTTCATTATAGTTCAAGCAACCTTACAGGCCAGATGTTTCATGCTTGTCTATTGCCGACCCCTGCAATACAGTATATTGTAATATCGATATTTCATCCCAACCATATTAGAGACGATTGCGATCAGCAAAAAAGATCAGTCTGCATAGTTGTGTTTTTATGTAAAGTTCATGTTGGATGCTAAAGTTGGATGTTGACAATCTTTTTCTGGTTAGGAGTGAATTCATCAGTTGGTACCATCGTCCACTGTGTTGGCTCTGGACTGGACTGGACTCTGGAAGACCACGCTCACCGTACGGCTCACCGCCTCTTCAGTCTTCAGCTCTCGCTTCGCTTTTGGCTCGTTTTGACGTTAGCGCTAGCATTAGCGGTAACAGATCTCCGAGAGCTCCATGGCGAGCTCCAGACACTCGCTGGTTTCTTGGCAGGCGTCGAACAGGCCGCAGTCGAAGTCACAGTTGCAGTTCCAGTCGCTGCTCTGGACCGGCTCTAACGGCGCCACCAGATACTGGTAGGCGGGGCAGACGTGGCTGACGGCTCTCTCGCAGGTTTCCGGCAGCATGACGCACAGGTCGTAGAAGCGGCAGAAGAGGCAGTTGAGGACGATCCCCGCACAGGCATCTGATTGACAAAGAAGAGCAAGGTAATTATGGGATTTGTAAGCAATAAGTAAGGAACTTATTCCTTATTCATGGCTTTTGCGAGCGAGAATGGTGGGCTGTTTCGATGCGTCCTAATGGACGGTAATGAATGTTGACTTGCAGTTTGTCAGTTTAGTCAGCAGGAACTTTTATAGCGTGATCAGAATGATAAATGCACACAGAGTGAGCATACCAGCAGCCAGCTTTAAAAAAAAAAAAAGTGGTTTGGACGCACCATATACAGTATTGAGAGTTTTTTCATTGTTTTATAATGTTTGTTTCACACCTTTAGCCTTTGTATGTCTTGTGTGTTTCCTTTTCTGTTCCTTCTGTTTCTGACCTGTTTTTCAGTCTGTTTAGTTTTCTCCCCCATGTTCTGTTTTTTATGCACATGTCCTGTCATCTGTAACCCCTCCTGTCTCATTTGTAACCCCACCCCTTTGTTACTTCCACAGGTGTCTCTTGTCTGTGCCTGTGTATAAATACCCCATGTGCTCCTTTGTTCTCTGTCGTGCTTTTGTTTGACGCTGTGCTGTTTAACCCTGTCTGGATGTTAATCTGTGTTTTTGTCTACAGAGTTCCCGTTTGTTTTCTTTATACTGTTTGATTCTTTGTTTGTTAATTTCACTTCTTTGTTTGTTAAGACCTGGTTTAGTCGTTTGTTTTATAGTCTTTGTTTTTTTAGTCTTAGTGTTTATTTATTTGTCTTAGTTTTTGTTGTTTTTGAAATGTTAAGAAATAAAACAGACTTTCATTTGCATCCTGCCTGCTCTGCATTACAGTTTGTCATTGTAGATTAAAACTAAGTACACCCTACCTATAAAGGAAAAAAAAATAGAATATGTTTTATATTTAACATTTTTCAAAAAGTAGCTCCTCTTGCTTAGATTAGACAGTTTTACACATCTCTGCTGGTAGAGTCACCTGGATTTCAGGCTTTTAGTTAACAGCTGCGCTGAACTCATCAAGAGTTAATAAGATAGCAATAAGCATCGAGATGCACCTTTCGTAGGGTGTACAAAAGGGCACAGAGAGTAAAAGTAGAGACTTTACTGCAGCAAAAAGAGATAAACTCTACATGAATTCCCTTCTTTATACGTGTCATTAAATAGTTGAGACAGAACGTCTTCAGCGACTTTTAAACGGTGAGGAGAACTTCAGCTACTCCCTCACACGTGTAATAAACCCTAAAAGCTTCTCTGAAGAACTCCTACCCCGGGATTCTGTCTCACAGCGAGAGAGAGAGACACTCACAGGCCCTTAATGACCCGCTGTCTGTCTGCACCTCTTGTTTATAACATTTTAAAAGCCTCTGCTCTCTCCCATGGCATTTCTTTACACATGCATAATTTAAAGAATCACCTTTCCTTCCCTAAGAGAGAGGGAACTCAGGGAGCTGTTTGGAGGTCTAATCAATTACCATCCATCTTTATCGGAGATCTTTCGCTTTTTTACGCCTCATCAAAGGGTCACCAAGTAGTTACCATGAGGGAAAAGCTTTCACACTAAAAGACGAGATTAAATAAAATTAATAAATCTACAATTAATTTATAGTTTTGAGACAACTAACTTCCTTATAATCCTTATACATATCCTTATAAAACGCGATGTGGAGAAAGGACCATAAAGGCTAGAAACACCAAACACGGCTACAAGGTACAGTAGGTGTGAAAAAGCTTAACTACCAAAAATGACATTCATTGGCCTGATGGTGGCGCTATAGCAAAGCATTATACTTTTGAAGCCATAACTTCAGAACCATAAGGCATATTCTCAAAATTCCATTTACTTTTATTTTTTGGGTCGAGCCATATAACTTTGCAATTTGGATTATGAAGCTCAACCCATGTAGAATTTTTGCAAATTGGCATAAAGCAATTATGTTTGTTATATAAAAATTTGAATTAGAATTAGAATATATATATATTTTTGCCTCTACCTGCACTGCATATTATAATAATGTATACTGTTGGTTGTTTTGTGTTTTTATTTTTTAAACAGTGCAAAAGATAAAAATACAATTAAAAATATAAAAATGTGTGAAATGTACAGTGTGTTTATTAAATAGAATTTGTTAGAATATAGAGAATTTTAATTTTATTAAGGTATCAGATTTTTGTGAGTTTTTTTATAGTGATATATATTCTGTTAAATCCAGATAATGCCTGCCTTTGATAGATATGTAACGAAAAATTTAAATTGTACAATTATTTTGTTTACGTGTATATGTTTATTGTTCCATTTTATATATATCTATATATATATAATATATATATAGTTTCATTTGGTGTTTGTGACAGTTCACTATAAAATCAATTGTAATCAATTTTCAATAAAATCTGTGAGTTAAATATCATTTTTTTTGTTTGTGTTATTTTTAGGTAATTTGATATCCTTGTGTTGAGAATGTGTAATATTATTACAATAACAGGTTTTTGTGAGTTACATAATACATGAATAATATATCAAATATATTATAAATATAATATAAATATAAACTTAGTATAATTTTACCAGATTTTTTTTCCAGATGCATTTTTATGTATTATATTAAAGTAATATTAAATGCCTTGGTAGATATGTCATGAAAATTGAAAACGGTACTAATTTTAGTTTTGGATTAAACAGGCTGTTGCATTATTTGTACAGTATGGATTAATTTGGCTTGTGTGATTCTTGCCAGGGCACTATAAAATCAATTTTATTTTTCCCTAAAATGCATTCCATATTTACTTTATTTCCACTCACATTTTTATTAATTTATTTAGTTTATATTTTCTTATTTTGTCTTTAAGTTTTAAACATCACAGTACTTTATAAAACTGCATCCATACCCAGAATCTGAGTTGCAGAAGTTGCTGTATCATAATATAAACGCAGAGTGATGCTCAGCGCTCGGATCATTCATTATTCATGCATCTAAGTATGTCAGCTTAATCGAATATGCTGCTTAATTTACTTAATAGTTTTTCCACTGGTATGGCCAGTGTCCCTCATATTTCTTCATTCTGAACGATACACACATTTAAATAACCAGGAGCTTAAATACACACACATTCCACGCTGGTGACAATGATGGTGACAAGATAATAACCTCTTCTTCTGTCAATTTTTAAACTAAAAATACATATATAATTTATAAAAGTGAACGTTTGTTTTAAAATCACAGAATTATGATTAAAAAATGAGATAACGGCTAATTACAAAATACTAATATAATAATGTAGAAGTGAGTATATAAACTAAATAATCTAAATAAGCATAAATAAATCATATTCTGGTTTGTTTAAACCTTTTTTTCTTAAATAATTCAGCATGTGTGTTCTGTATAGATTTAATAGTAAATTTAAAGTATTTAATAATAAATTTACAATGTGAAAAAAATCCAAGTGTGTCCAAATAAAAAATTTGAACCTTAATTTTTAACATTAAAAGTACCTACCCTGCTGTAAAGCCCATCACTCACCGTCAGCATCCTGGGAGTCAGAGAGGGAGCTGGTGGAGGACGAGTCGATGCTGTATTTATCCACCGAGCACAAGGAGAAAGAGGGTCCAGCAGGTCCTGGATCTGCTTTATTATCTGAATCGTGTTCAGATATGGTACTGAGTCTGTGCAGAGTTCTCTCTGGAGCCGAGTCCATCACTTTCTGACCTGGAGAATCTGAGGAAACAGCGTTTCTGTCAGTAAAAAACACTAATTTATACTGAGGTTTTACTAAAACTCAACATACTGTACAGTGCATGCTGACTGCTAGTGCTGAGTCCGAGTCAAAACCAAGACCAATATCTCTAGAGCCGAGTCCGAGTCAAAACCAAGACCAATATCTCTAGAGTTGAGTCCGAGTCAAAACCAAGACCAATATCTCTAGAGCAGAGTCAGAGTCAAAACCAAGACCAAGACCGCTAGATCCGAGTCCGAGTCAAAACCAAGACCAAAACCAAGACCAAGACCGCTAGATCCGAGTCCGAGTCAAAACCAAGACCAATACCTCTAGAGCTGAATCAGAGTCAAAACCAAGGCACTAGAGTTGAGTCTGAGTCAAAACCAAGACCACTAGAGCTGAGTCAGAGTCAAAACCAAGACCAAGACCACTAGAGCTGAGTTCAAGTCAAAACCAAGACCAATGCCTCTAGATCCGAGTCTGAGTCAAAACCAAGACCACTAGAGCTGAGTCCAAGTCAAAACCTAGACCAAGACCTCTAGACTTGAGTCTGAGTCAAAACCAAGACCACTAGAGCTGAGTCCAAGTCAAAACCTATACCAAGACTTCTAGACTTGAGTCTGAGTCAAAACCAAGACCACTAGAGCTGAGTCTGAGTCAAAACCAAGACCACTAGAGCAGAGTCCAATCAAAGCCAAGACCAATACCTTAAGAGCTGAATCAGAGTCAAATACAAGAGCACTAGAGCTGAGTCCAAGTCAAAACCAAGACCACTAGAGCTGAGTCCAAGTCAAAACCTATACCAAGACCTCTAGACTTGAGTCTGAGTCAAAACCAAGACCAATACCTTTAGAGCCAAGTCCGAGTCAAAACCAAAACCAATACCTTCAGAGCTGAGTCAGAGTCAAAACCAAGACTAGTACCTCTAGAGCCAAGTCCAAATCAAAACCAAGACCGCTAGAGCTGAGTCCAAGTCAAAACCAAGACCAATACCTTTAGAGCCAAGTCCGAGTCAAAACCAAAACCAATACCTTTAGAGCTGAGTCTGAGTCAAAACCAAGACCAAGACCACTAGAGCTGAGTCAGAGTCAAAACCAAGACCAAGACCACTAGAGCTGAGTTCAGGTCAAAACCAAGACCAATGCCTCTAGATCCGAGTCTGAGTCAAAACCAAGACCACTAGAGCTGAGTCCAAGTCAAAACCTAGACCAAGACCTCTAGACTTGAGTCTGAGTCAAAACCAAGACCACTAGAGCTGAGTCCAAGTCAAAACCTAGACCAAGACTTCTAGACTTGAGTCTGAGTCAAAACCAAGACCACTAGAGCTGAGTCCAAGTCAAAACCTATACCAAGACTTCTAGACTTGAGTCTGAGTCAAAACCAAGACCACTAGAGCTGAGTCTGAGTCAAAACCAAGACCACTAGAGCAGAGTCCAATCAAAGCCAAGACCAATACCTTAAGAGCTGAATCAGAGTCAAATACAAGAGCACTAGAGCTGAGTCCAAGTCAAAACCAAGACCACTAGAGCTGAGTCCAAGTCAAAACCTATACCAAGACCTCTAGACTTGAGTCTGAGTCAAAACCAAGACCAATACCTTTAGAGCCAAGTCCGAGTCAAAACCAAAACCAATACCTTCAGAGCTGAGTCAGAGTCAAAACCAAGACCAAGACTGCTAGAGCTGAGTGCTGGGACTTTGCTACTTTTAGGAGGCTCGCTAAAGCTATGTAGCTGTGTGTGTCTAATCTTTCTGTAACTTATAAATGTGTATAACGGCATGGACATCTGCATATATATTTATATGTGTAATATTGAATATTGCATCAGCCCAGATTTCCCACATTGGTGCATCCCTGTTTGTTTGATTTTTAGTTTTGTTATACTTATTTTTTTTTTCATACTAATTTAATACTAAATAATCATACTAAATACAACTGTAATATTTATGTTGTTGCAGTGGTACAATCTTGAAATGAACAAATACGTTTTAGTACACCTTCAGTATTTTCTTATTTGAACTGTGTGGTGTGTCACACTAATCTGTGTGGGATTTAGCCTTTGAATCTGCTTAACGCCATTCATTCCCCCAGCCCCATTTCCACATCATGTGTTGCCAGGTATAGAACACAACACAGGTAGAACAAAGGTAATTGCTGAGCTTCAGTAAGGTTGCTAAATGGGAAATTTACCACCACCAGCACCACTAGTGTAGTAACGAATATTATAAGTCAAAAAATATCCTGAAATACTGTAAAACCTTAACTAAATTCAATTAAATGTAAATATCAGATCAGAGACAGTGATATTATTTACTCATAAAAACCCTCTTGACGTTAAATCTTATCAATAGCAGCCAGAACAAAGACGCTTCTCCACGATGCATCAACAAACACGTGCATATTTAACGTGAACGCAGGAGGAACAAAGCAGCGCTGCCTCATTCTGGCTTCAGATGCGTATTTGTCCCCGAGCAAATGTTTCTCAAAACATGGTGGCCAGATCCTCTCTGAAATAACCCTCCTGCTCACCCACCGGTCTCAAAGCCCAGAAATCACTCAATAATGAATCTGCCTCTCTCAGACAGATCGGAATAAAAACTATTAATGAATTATGGCCTTGGCTGAGCGGGCCTGTTTATTTTTCTCCCACCTATCCCAAAATGAATTATTCACCCTTCTTTTTCTCTCTTTTATTTAACATTTAATGTCTTATGATTAATTAACACACGGGACGCGTTTTTCCGTACAGGAATCTGCATTGTTAGTTCGGAATAAAAGAGAAAAGGAGAAAGACAAATGAAAATGGCTTTGGGCTGTATTGGCTGATTTTTTCTCCTCCCTCCCCCCTTCTGAACTGAATAATTCACAAAAGTGGGTAAAAAGTAATTTGCTCAGAAAGTTCTGAGGCATCTATTTGTGAACATGAACATATTGTACATTTTCAGACTTAGAGAAATATATCACTTTCCAGGAGGAAATAAAAACACGGCTCACGCGACAGCCGTGAGGTTCGGCGGAGCGCCAGGTATGAAAGATTTAATCTAATGAGATCCTAATGTATGTTGTATCTGGTGTGATTCAACATAAGCGCTAAATATATAAATATATAGATATAAAAAATAGTTTAAGCTCAAAAATATCTTCGCAGTTTCCATTCCAGACAAATCATGGTTTTCCCAATGCAGGGGACTATGAAAATTAAAGAAAAAAAAAAAACAGGGCTTCACTGTGATTGGGAAATCGCCGGTTCGAATCCCAGTCATGCAGCTTGCCATCAGCTGCCAGAGCCCCGAGAGAGCAAGGCTATATGGATATATGGAGATATTCATATGGAGGCATTATTATCATTATTAGTATCATGATATTCTTGATCATTGACATCTGTGTGCCATATCATATTGTATGCAATAATACGATTTAATTTTCATTTTGTTGCAGTAGTGTATTGTCATATCACCAAGATGTCAATCATTATTGCGAAAAAATACCATGAAATATCAGAATATTATTTTAGGGCCATATCGCCCACCCCCAGTTTGTATGATATTCTTATAGCCTCTACCTGTGTTGGTTCTATGGTAGGTTGTGACTAAATGAATAAATAGCAAAATTAGCAAAATCAAGGTTTTAAGGTTTTTTTCCCATTTTTAAGCTTAAAAGACAAAACACAGCCAAAACAGTAACGTTTATTCAACGTTTTTTTTGCTATTAGGCTTTAGCAATACTAAGATTCCCAACAGGGGAGCTTTGTAGACGTTTTAACAAAACGTCTACAAAGTCTTTCTCTATGAATGATATTTATGTTTATTCTAAATTAAGCGTTTTATATTGAGCAAATAAACACTTACAGTCCAGAATAAAGAGATTATAAAACATTATTTATGTATTTATGCAGAAACAGTTTATAAAACAGCTTAACTCACCACTGCCAACCAGAGAGACTCTCTCCTCAGTGCTGATTAATTCGAGCTTCTGCATCTCATCACGTCTTGCTTTTTTCCCAGCCATCTGCACAAGTACACACACACACACACACACACACACACACATTTTAGCAAATTGAAAATCTTTGGAATTTAATCAAGAGGAAGATGGATGATCAAAAGCCATCAAACCACCAAACTGAACTCTTTGAATTTTTGCACCAGGAGTAAAGCAGCATAAAGTTATCCAAAAGCAGTGTGTAAGACTGGTGGAGGAGGAGAACATGATGCCAAGATGCATGAAAAAAACTGTGATTAAAAACCAGGGTTATTCCACCAAATATTGATTTCTGAACTCTTAAAACTTTATGAATATGAACTTGTATTTTTTCTTTGCATTATTTGAGGTCTGAAAGCTCTGCATCTTTTTTGTTATTTCAGACATTTCTCATTTTTTCTGTAAATAAATGCTCTAAATGAGAATATTTTTATTCAGAATTTGGGAGAAATGTTGTTTGTAGTTGAAAGATTTGAATCAAGAGTTGAATCAACATGAAAAAAATAAATCAAATCTGACATTTGTGATGGAAAAATGAACGTTGATTCAATGTTTCAGTTGCATTACATCTTTTAATGTCCTCCCCACACAATAATATTAATATTAATAATAATTATTCTATAAATGTCCCTTTCTACACTACAAGACCAACACAGTACAGGCTATAAGAATAGAATACCAACAATACATACATATTTAATATAATGAAACATTAATACAATCCATACATATAAAAACGTAGTGTTGAATCAATGTAAAATTGAAGTACACAAATAAATACAATCTGACGTCTGAGATTAATGTTATTTAGTGCATTAGTTACTGAAAAAAGAATGTTGATTCAATGTCATTTTGCTATCTCAAAAGTCTTTATTTTAAATAACATTTAATAAATGTTAATGTTTTGGTTGCATTATATATTTTACATCTTAAAACAACCTTTATTTAACACTAATATAACTAACATAATGTGTTATTATCTAAAAAAGAAATCATGAGATAATGTGATATCCCTGAAAGCAATTAACATTTAATAAATGTTAATATTTTGCTTGCATTATAATTTTTTAACTTTAAAACTACCTTGGTTGTAAATGTTGAAATTCTGACATTGATTTAACGTTCATTTAAAGGTTTGAAATGGTTGAGATGGAACATTGATTCAAAGTCTCTTTCCTGTCTTGGAAGTCTCTATTTTGAGATAATAAGTCAATATTTCACTATATTTTTTCCCTTAAAAATGATGAATTACTTAGTATCTCAGAAAAAGAAAACATTGAATAAATGTTAAGATTTTGGTTGCATTACATCTTTTAAACCTTAAAATAAACCTTTATTTAATTTTGCCTTACAGGCATCAGTAGTTAATGTTAAAATTCTGACATTGAGTCAACGTTCATTTAAACGTTTTGAACGGTTGAGATGGAACATTGATTCAACGTTCTTTAGGTATCTTGGAAATCTTTATTATAAGTTAATAAGTCAATATTTTACAATATTTTCTCAATGGAAGCCTTTAAATAGCTTCTGTACAATCTACAATTACCTAAAATAATGACTTAAAATCTAAAAATAATACATTGAATAACATTGAATAAATATTTTGGTTGCATTAGATCTTTTAAAACTTAAAACAACCTTTATTTAACATTAACAGGCATCATTGGTTGTAAATGTTGAAATTCTGACATTGAGTCAACGTTCATTTAAAGGTTTTGAATGGTTGAGATGGAACGTTGATTTAATGTTTCTTTGCTATCTTAGAAATCTTTGAGATAATAAGTCAATATTTTACAATATTTTCTCCATTGAAGCCTTTAAATAGCTTCTGTTCAATCTCATATATGAGATATTATCTAAAAATACTTTCTTACTATCTCAAAATAACTAAATATCCCTGATAGCAAATAACATTGAATAAATGTTAAGATTTTAGTTGCATTACATCTTTTAAACCTTAAAATAAACCTTTATTAAATATTGCCTTACAGGCATCGTTGGTTAATGTTAAAATTCTGACATTGAGTCAACGTTCATTTAAACGTTTTGAACGGCTGAGATGGAACATTGATTCAACGTTCTTTAGGTATCTTGGAAATCTTTATTATAAGTTAATAAGTCAATATTTTACAATATTTTCTCAATGGAAGCCTTTACATTACAGCTCCTGTACAATCTGCTATTACCTCTAAGTAATGACTTAATATCTCATAATGAGATAACATCTAAAAATAATTAAATTGAATAACATTAAATAAATGTTAAAATTTTGGTTGAATTAGATCTTTTAAACCGTAAAACAACCTTTATTCAACACAAAAAGGGCGGCACTAGTTGTAAATGTTAAAAAAAAATCTGACATTGAGTCAACGTCCATTTAAAGGTTTTGAATGGTTGATATGGAACATTGATTCAACGTCCTTTTGGTATCTTGAAAATCTTTTTTTATGAGATAAAAAGTCAATATTTTACAATATTTTCTCCATTGAAGCCTTTAAATAGCTTCTGTTCAATCTCATATTTGAGATATTATCCAAAATTAATTACTTACTATCTTAAAATAATGAGATATCCCTGATAGCAAATAACATTTAATAAATGTTAATATTTTGGTAGCACTATATCTTTTAACCCCTAAAAAAACTTTATTTAACACTAACATTCATGATTATGATATGATTATGATAATGTTGAAATAATGACATTGAGTCAACGTTCATTTGAATGATTTAAATGGCTGAGCTGGAACATTGACTCAACATCCTTTTTCTGTGTTGGAAATCTTTATTTTGAGATAATAAGTCAACACTTTACGATATTTTTTCCATTGAAGCATTTACACAGCTTCTGTACAATCCACTATTACCAAATAACATTGAATAAATGTTAATATTGTGGTTGCATTATATATTTTAACCCTTAAAAAACCTTTATTTAACACTAATATGCATCTATTTAAAATGAGATTTTATCCAAAAATAATTACTTGCTGATAGCAAACAACATTGAATAAATGTTAATATTTTGGTTGCATTACATCTATAAAAACAACCTTTATTTAACATTGTCTAACATGCAACAATGGTTGCTAATGATGAAGTTCTGACATTGATTCAACGTTCATTTAAATGTTTTGACAATGGTTGAGGCTTGCCACAGATAATAACATCTTTTAAATGTTAATTTCTACACTACAAGACCAACACAGTACATGCATTAAGAATAAAATACAAAACGAAATGCATTTAAAATCTATTTAATGTAAGTAAAGTTTAATACAAAACCATATAAATAAAACCATAACGTTGAATCAATGCAATGCAACTGTTTCAATGCATTAGATACAGAAAAATAAACGTTGATTCAACGTTCTTTCGCTATTTGGGATAAAATAAGAGGATCAATCGTGCTGAATGCCATTAAATAAACTCTATAGAACTTACCATTCAGCTAATGTTGCTGGATGAGGATTAATGTGAAGCTTCACACACCAGCCATCACACACACACACACACACACACACACACACACACACACACACACACACACACACACGCACACACACAGTAACAGAGTATCTATCACGCGGCGCCTCTGATCTCTGTAAATAAGATACAGCCCTAAGATTACTCCACAGATCTATCTCTGAATCTATATATTAAAATAACATAATAACCCGGATTATGTCGAGATCTTTATCTTAGGAACTCATCCCTCCATCCCTCCATCCCTCCATCTCTCCATTCATCATCATCCCTCCATCCCTCCATCCCACACCCACAGGGAACTTCGCTCCTGCTTATCTGAAGCTCTGCAACTGAGTGAATCACATGAGTCGACTCACCACCCTGCCACTCTGCGGTGACGCTCTACTGAACTCGCGAGTGAATCATTTCTCTGAATCGGTTCTGTAAAAACAGCGAACCGATTCTTTTCGTTCATGGTTTAGCATGAAAAAAATATTAAAAATCCAAATTTTATTTAGTTAACCAACATAGATGTTAGAAGCTATTTTGTGTTCTTTGAAACGTTGAATCGACTCCTAATAACTTTATTTATTTATTTTTTCAGTTCGAATATGTATTGAATATACAGTATATAAAAAAAAAAAATCTAATGATAGTCTTAATTTTAGATATTTGGCTATAATTAGCTACCTGTACAGGTACAGGTGTCTTTTTCATCTATTTTTGTTAATTGAACAAATTCCAAATTAATCAAACTTTCCTTTAAAGATTCTTCGATTTTTTTTTTCAAGTTTAGTTTTGATTATTTTATCCTTTTAATAAAACACAAATAGTAGGCTTTGGGTTTAGACTATTCTATGCATTATATGTTGTTGTTATTATTATTATTATTATTATTATTATTATTATTATTATTATTATTATTATTATTATTATTATTATTATTTATTACATTTATTATATTATATTATTATAATTTTTATTGTGTTTTTTTAAATAGAATTTCTAAAAGCTAGAAATAAAGACACTCATATAAGAATGGACACAATGACATAATGTTTCCCATTTATTTAAACACTGAATATAAGATGAATATACTAATTATACATTTATACTAATAATAAAAACATTTAAACGATGAGAGAAGGGCGCATTTTTTCGTTTATGTATTATTAAGTGTTAGAAATAAATAAAAATAAATAAATACAATTATTTATTTATTTATTTATTTATTGTTTTTAAATATGCCTACTACTGAATAATAAATAAACCGAAAAAATGCACCCTGTCCCCAGCACTAAAGCTTCGTCTGATTGGTTGGGAACAAGGGCTTCAGTGATTGGTTCTGAATATCACCGCGTCACCTAATTGGACCAGGTAGTCTGCAGGTGATTTGAGCAGAAGGTAAATGTTGTGTAGACGTAGCGGGGTGTGCGCGTGTGAAGGTAAATGTGTTTGTTTGTTTGTTTAAAGTAACTTTACTCGTCTAAGTAAACTGCAGTACAAATAAAGACGTTAAAGCTATGTTTTAGACAGGGTTGGGAAGACGTTTCTCTTAGTGCGCGCGCGCGTGTGTGTGTGTGTTTGTGTGTGTGTGTGTGTGTGTGTGTGTGTGTGTGTGTGTGTGTGTGTGTGTGTGTGTGTGTGTGTGTGTGTGTGTGTGTGTGTGTTAATTAGGTTAATTCTTAGATAAGTAGGTAGTTAGTTAGTTTAGGTAACAGGGGTGCGTTTCCCGTACAACGACGGAGCCTAGCATTAAACTAACGTGGTACGATGCATCGTTAAACTAACTAACATCTGAAGTACGACAGTTTCCCGAAACCGTCGTACTTTGTTGGTACCACAGAAGTCTGAACTATGTTGGTTTGAACCACCGTGGTCTTAACTAAGGTGTTTCCAGATGTGTTCGGCCAGACTTTCCCAGCAGAAAACGTGCAAAACTCACAATCTTTAAAATATTATGCCAAAAATATGTTTCTAATGTATCATTTAGGCTATTTATATTATAATTATCACCAGAACATAACGTCCAACAATACTATTAATAAAATAACAATGAACTGCCAGTAAAATGTACACAATAATTGCTATATATTAATTATTTTTTGTAACAGACAGTGTTACTTAAAAAAAAAAACACATATTTGCTATAGCAATATTTTTTTTTTAATAAAATAATCACCATTCTGAATGAGTCTTATTAAAATGAGACCTGAGAAATGTGTGTTACTCAGTGGTTCAGCAGGGCGCCTACGACGGTGCAGCGCGCGGTGTTCTGTCTAATTGTGCAACCCATCGAGATGTGCTTCTTAACACCAGTGTGCATGCGTGGAAACATTTTTTTTATTTATTGTTTTTTTTTATGGTAATTCTGTTCTTTTGGGTGCATTAAACAACCAGAAACCCCTTGCCATTATTTCTGAGTATTACAAATGCGTAAATGACAGCTGATGATAATGAAAGTAATAATAAGTGAGCACTAATAAAAAAAATAAGGCTTATAATCACCCTAATGAACCTAAACTGTCTCTTGATATTTTGATTCAGGCTTTACAAATATTCTACCGAAAGCATTTTTAAATATGGGGCTTTTTCTAGCAATTTTATATTTAAAATTTAAATATGCACTAGGGTAGTATGGTTTGACAGGGTAGCAAAACTCGTCAGAACATGGAAGCCTTCGAATCCTAGTCGTGGTTTTATTCTCTTGATGTTTTTTTTTTCATAATGGCAATTAATGTTAGTATTTTTTTACATATATATTAATGTAGCCTACATATTTCTACTTATTTCCTGTAATATATTATTTAACAAATACTAATTGATAACATTTGTATAGGCCTAGAAACACACGTTGTATTGGCTAAATGATACATTTTCTTTATTCACACTCTGTCTGGCCCTGTTACCTTCAGAGGATGATTAGGTAATTCAAAACACCTGCTTATTGCATGCCTCTATTTATTTTAAAACACTTTTTACTTAGTTTTTTCTTGTTATGAATATATTATTAAAAGACACCTTCTTGCCTACTGTATGGATAAATTTGTTTCACTGGGTACAAACAATGCAAATATACCATCAAAGGTCCTTAGGGTACAGGTGTTTACGTTAAAGCCATTTTAGAGTATTGCCCCAGTGACAGTTTAATAGCCTTATTCAGAGAGTGCATATAGCACAGTGGGTTTAAAAATATGTATTAACTAATTCATAAATGTGCACAGCACAAGTTATCTTTACTCAAGAGATGCCTGCTTGAATAATTAACATACATCTTTCCAAGACTGTAAAATACATTTTAGCTAAAGAGCACTTCAGTGCACTTTTTTCACTACACTGAATTCATGTTTGCCAAATAAAGCTAAATGTTAAAGACATACATGAAAAAATGGGCAATTAACTTACATTTTCAAAATACATTTGAGTACTGAATTTTATTATTTTCCCTGGGCGCACATTGGTAAAAGTGGCTCAATTAATGTAATTAATGTAATTAACACAAACATCAAAAAATTAGGTACACTTGACATCTTAAATCCTCGTGCAGCAATATTAATGTAATTTATCAGCTTTCTGAATCCTACCGTCCATCGTCTGCACTAATAACCAGGAACTAAGCTCCTAACGACAGGTCTAGAGCTGTAGTTGGAACGACGCAGCTGAACCACGGTAGTTGCGAACATTCGCTGGAACTACGGTTCTGGGAAACACCTGAGTAGCTTAACTAAGGTTCGCACTATGTAAGTTACTAACGTGGTTACCTCCATAGTTCCAACTACGCTTTTGGGAAACACCTGCGTCGCAGCTGCATCGTCCAGACTATGTAAGTTGCTAACGTAGTTAGCAACTGAGCTTTTGGGAAACGTACCCCAGATTAGGCTAGCTCTTGTTTGCTTCTAATAATTATAGTTAGTTGGTGAAGATTTTAATGGTAAAACTTATGACAACACTATTACCAAAACATTACAACAACAATATTGTTATTGTATATATTATTTACAATAAATACTTTATTAATTCTATTTTTAATGAAAGAATAAATGCTATAAAGGTTTTATATACCTACTTATATCTATGCACATTGTATTTTACTGAAAACTTAAACTAAAGTAAGCTGGGGGAGGGGGCAGTGTTTGGTAATATGAGATTATTTATCTGTCTTCTTCTCTCTTAAGAGATAATTAGAATAATTATAAATATTTTGTATAAATAATAAAAATATATGCTGAAATTGCAGCCTTGGTTAGTTGATAATATTTAATATTGTGACTTATATTCCAGTGTTTTACTGTCTTTGTGTTAACTTTTGTTGTTTAGATACAGTGGGTTTATTTGCACTAATTGTGTTTAACTGCATTCCTTCTAAGAATATACAGTGTTGCAAGGTATGAACTATTTTTATATAACATAACATTGTTAAAACATTATCAGAGCGTCCAGAAAACTTGCATTTTATGATTGTTAAAACATTAAATCTGTACGTAATGTTAGAGCAATGTCACCAAAGCATTATAAAGGTTAAGTAAAACATTCAAACATTCAGAAAGGTTAACAGGTTGAACGTTCTAAGAATTAAAAGTTGTTAGCTTTTTGGACTTTTGTACATTTTTTATTTACATTACACTCTAAAAAACAGAGGTACGACTTTTTTGTACTCAAAGGTACACTCTTTATAATTGTACCCTCAAAAGGTACAATATTGGTCTTTACAGGATCAGATTTGTTCCCTCTGAAGTACAAAGTAATTTCTAACAGCAATAAGTACAAATTTGTACCATTTAACCTGCAGCCAAAAGCTACATTCAGTATTCTGTATCACTGTAATAATAAACTATATATATTTTAATTGCACATTTTTTTATTTGAAAGCCAGACAATTTTGGATCATCAAGTTTTTGAGCCATTTTTAGTTGATGATAATATTTATAATCTTTATAATCTTTACTGGCACAAAAACCATGGGTACAAAAAAGGACTTTCACTGAAAGGTACTTGTTTGTACTTCAATACAAGGTACAGCCCCAGCGACAAGCTTTATACTCTTTTAAGTACAAATCTGTACTTATATTTCTTAGTGTGTAATAAATAGATCTGCCTTTATCAGTGAATGGATTGTGATTTATAAATGAATATGATCTGTGTAAGAATGATTTGACTTTGGTGAAGAATTGATAAATCATTGAATTAGATTTAGATTCATTTGATTCATTGATCCGCATATTCGAACAGAACGATTTGTTTTGTTAGATCATCTTTTGGGAGTCTCTGGTGTTCTGTGATGGAAGGTGAAGATGTTGCTGTGAGGATGGCAGTCAGCCATGGGAGCAAGAGGTCTGATTCTGGAGGACTCTGGATCCCAAAACCCCAAAGAAGAACATCCTAAAGGTACTGAATTCACCATCAAATCTACCGTCCATTACTGTTCCCCATGTCCAGATCCAAAAGAAGTTTGGAGAAGATTAAGCTACACTACATTACTGTACATATTGCGCTACACAACTGTTTGTTTTTCACTGAAAACTGGGCATTATATACTAAACCACCAAACTCCTGACCACTCGCACCACCACTTGCACGTAACTCGCATCGCCTAGCAGATTCACATTCAGCCATTGCTGCAACCGTTGTTTGTGCTCCTATTCATGCAGAAGCAACAAAAAACCTGAAGTAAAAGATGTTGTGTGTTCTGCGTAAAGTGCTGCGTAAAGTGCTGCGTAAAGTGCTGCGTAAAGTGCTGCGTAAAGTGCTGCGTAAAGTGCTGCGTAAAGTGCTGGACTAACTGGGTAAAGGGCTGGGTTGGGACAAGTGCTGGTACTGTCTGGGCAAGGCTAAGTAAAGTACTGGGCTGGGAAGGGTAAAGTGCTGCATAAAGTGCTGGCCTGGGAAGCGTAAAATGCTGGACTGTCGTGGGTAAAGTGCTGGACTGGGCTGGGTAAAGTGCTGGGTTGGATGGGTAAAGTGCTGTGCTGGACTGGCCTTGGTAAAGTGCTGGGCTGAGTAAAGTGCTGTGCTGGACTGGGCTGGGTAAAGTGCTGGGGGCTGGGTAAAGTGCTGGGGACTGGGTAAAGTGCTGGGGACTGGGTAAAGTGCTGGGGACTGGGTAAAGTGCTGGACTGGCCTTGGTAAAGTGCTGGGGACTGGGTAAAGTGCTGGGGACTGGGTAAAGTGCTGGGGACTGGGTAAAGTGCTGGGGACTGGGTAAAGTGCTGGGGATTGGGTAAAGTGCTGAGTAAAGTGCTGGGGGCTGGCTGGATAAAGTGCTGGGTTGTTTGGGTAAAGTGCTGGGGACTGGGTAAAGTGCTGGGGACTGGGTAAAGTGCTGGGGACTGGGTAAAGTGCTGGGGATTGGGTAAAGTGCTGAGTAAAGTGCTGGGGGCTGGCTGGATAAAGTGCTGGGTTGTTTGGGTAAAGTGCTGGGGACTGGGTAAAGTGCTGGGGACTGGGTAAAGTGCTGGGGACTGGGTAAAATGCTCAGCTAGACTGGGTAAAGTGCTGGGGACTGGGTAAAGTGCTGGGGACTGGGTAAAGTGCTGGGGACTGGGTAAAGTGCTGGGGATTGGGTAAAGTGCTGGACTGGCCTTGGTAAAGTGCTGGGGACTGGGTAAAGTGCTGGGGACTGGGTAAAGTGCTGGGGACTGGGTAAAGTGCTGGGGATTGGGTAAAGTGCTGGACTGGCCTTGGTAAAGTGCTGGGGACTGGGTAAAGTGCTGGGGACTGGGTAAAGTGCTGGGGACTGGGTAAAGTGCTGGGGACTGGGTAAAGTGCTGGGGACTGGGTAAAGTGCCGGGGACTGGGTAAAGTGCTGGGGACTGGGTAAAGTGCTGGGGACTGGGCATTATATACTAAACCACCAAACTCCTGACCACTCGCACCACCACTTGCACGTAACTCGCATCGCCTAGCAGATTCACATTCAGCCATTGCTGCAACCGTTGTTTGTGCTCCTATTCATGCAGAAGCAACAAAAAACCTGAAGTAAAAGATGTTGTGTGTTCTGCGTAAAGTGCTGCGTAAAGTGCTGCGTAAAGTGCTGGACTAACTGGGTAAAGGGCTGGGTTGGGACAAGTGCTGGTACTGTCTGGGCAAGGCTAAGTAAAGTACTGGGCTGGGAAGGGTAAAGTGCTGCATAAAGTGCTGGCCTGGGAAGCGTAAAATGCTGGACTGTCGTGGGTAAAGTGCTGGACTGGGCTGGGTAAAGTGCTGGGTTGGATGGGTAAAGTGCTGTGCTGGACTGGCCTTGGTAAAGTGCTGGGCTGAGTAAAGTGCTGTGCTGGACTGGGCTGGGTAAAGTGCTGGGGGCTGGGTAAAGTGCTGGGGACTGGGTAAAGTGCTGGGGACTGGGTAAAGTGCTGGACTGGCCTTGGTAAAGTGCTGGGGACTGGGTAAAGTGCTGGGGACTGGGTAAAGTGCTGGGGACTGGGTAAAGTGCTGGGGACTGGGTAAAGTGCTGAGTAAAGTGCTGGGGGCTGGCTGGATAAAGTGCTGGGTTGTTTGGGTAAAGTGCTGGGGACTGGGTAAAGTGCTGGGGACTGGGTAAAGTGCTGGGGACTGGGTAAAGTGCTGGGGATTGGGTAAAGTGCTGAGTAAAGTGCTGGGGGCTGGCTGGATAAAGTGCTGGGTTGTTTGGGTAAAGTGCTGGGGACTGGGTAAAGTGCTGGGGACTGGGTAAAATGCTCAGCTAGACTGGGTAAAGTGCTGGGGACTGGGTAAAGTGCTGGGGACTGGGTAAAGTGCTGGGGACTGGGTAAAGTGCTGGGGATTGGGTAAAGTGCTGGACTGGCCTTGGTAAAGTGCTGGGGACTGGGTAAAGTGCTGGGGACTGGGTAAAGTGCTGGGGATTGGGTAAAGTGCTGGACTGGCCTTGGTAAAGTGCTGGGGACTGGGTAAAGTGCTGGGGATTGGGTAAAGTGCTGGGGACTGGGTAAAGTGCTGGGGACTGGGTAAAGTGCCGGGGACTGGGTAAAGTGCCGGGGACTGGGTAAAGTGCTGGGGACTGGGTAAAGTGCTGGGGATTGGGTAAAGTGCTGAGTAAAGTGCTGGGGGCTGGCTGGATATAGTGCTGGGTTGTTTGGGTAAAGTGCTGGGCTGGGTAAAGTTTCACTAATGATTATTTTGGTACTGTTTTTTTAATTTATTGATTTTATTTTTTGATTAATCGATTAGTCCTCCTGTTTCTAGCTTTCTGTATCACTTATAGAAACAGACTGCTGATAGAAACAGCAGTATGTTTGATTTAAATGCCGTTGAAATGTGCAGAATGTTGCATGTAATCTGTTGTGTTTTGGCACCTTTGGAGATGCAGGCTGAGGAGAGTGTAAACTGTTAGAGTGTCCCCAGCACTTTTTTTTAGTGCGACAAATATTTATCAAATAAATCGACTAATCGTTGCAGCTCTACCTGTTGAATTATTATTATTATTTTTTTTATATAAACGATGCTGGCGTGTTTCCACAAACCTAGAATGAATTAAATCCAACCTGAAAATTAACCTGACCTTAATCATCGTCATTATAACAATAAAACTAAGTGTTTTTTTTTGTTTTGATAGTTATTTTTATCACTCTACAAAAGCCTAAGTGAACTGTAATGACATGCGGCGAATATCAAAAGCCAGAGCTGGGAGGGACGGACTGATACTGAGTTGTATTCAAATTTCTCTCAGTTTACAAGCCTGCCAATTTACTCTAATTAGCCTGCACATTAGTGTTGCATTTTAAAGGATGCCCTGCTGTGTTTGCATACGCTTAGAGCACGAGAGGCTGGTTAATTGAAAAATTAAGATGTTGAGGGTGTTTGTGTGTGTGTGTGTGTGTGTGTGTGTGTGCAGGACGCAGATGCCTCGTTGAAAGGGAAGTGCTCTGTAAATAGAGATGCCGAGCAGCGCTGTATAAGAGCATTACAGGGTTTTTATTCAATAGGAAATCTATCGGATTAGAGCTGTTAGGTCAAACCAAGTGTGTCTGGAATCGCATTAGTGGGAAGGGTTTGAGAGCATTTCTCAGTGTTGGAGCTGCACAGAGGAGCAGCAGAGCAAACCTTTCTGCAAATATTGTGCTGACTTTACTGAGATTTACGTGTTTTGAGGTTGGTCTGAGTGCAGTGGATGTGATCTTGTACAGCATGAGCTCATAGTGCTGTTCTCTTCGGTTTGTGTGTGTGTGCTGTATTCTGTATTCTGTGTTCTGTATTGTGTGTAATGATACAGATAATAGCCTTAAATGTTTTACTGACATCCTAAGATAGTACTGTCAGATACAGATCTAAGCTAAGCCTAGTGTTTTATAGGCTTTTTTTATTAAAATGAAATACACACCAATTAGTAAACCACAGACATACAGTATAATAGTAATAATACTGATGATATTAGAGCTGGATGATATTGTAAGAAAAAATAGTCTTAATCCTAGTCTTTAAATATATGAGGAATTCTCTATTAAAAATGAGTTTCTTTGATTTTACCAAATATAAAACCTCTGGAATATAATCAAGAGGAAGATGGATGATCACAAACCATCAAACCACCAAACTGAACTGCTTGAATTTTTGCACCAGGAGTAAAGCAGCATAAAGTTATCCAAAAGCAGTGTGTAAGACTGGTGGAGGAGAACATGATGCCAAGATGAATTAAAAAAATTGATTAAAAACCAACCAGGGTTATTCCACCAAATACTGATTTCTGAATCAGATTATCTGATTTTGCTATTTATAGGTTTATGTTTGAATAAAATGAACATTGTTGTTTTATTCTATAAACTACAGACAACATTTCTCCCAAATTACAAATAAAAATATGGTCATTTAGAGCATTTATTTACAGAAAATGAGAAATGACTGAAATAAAAAAAAAAGATACAGAGCTTTCAGACCTCAAATAATGCAAAGAAAACAAGTTCATATTCATAAAGTTTTAAGAGTTCAGAAATAATCAATATTTGGTGGAATAATCCTGGTTGGTTTTTAATCACAGTTTTTTTTCATGCATCTTGGCATCATGTTCTCCTCCATCAGTCTTACACACTGCTTTTGGATAACTTTATGCTGCTTTACTCCTGGTGCAAAAATGAATTCAAGCAGTTCAGTTTGGTGGTTTGATGGTTTGTGATCATCCAACTTCCTCTTGATTATATTCCAGAGGTTTCATTTGTTAAAATCAAAGAAACTCATCATTTTTGAGTGATTTCTTATTATACTATAGACGGCCCTCTTCAGCTTTACAGCAGCTTTTATATTAAACACAATGCTACAATTACCTCCTTGTATTTCAATTAAAGAAAACCGTAAAAAATGAAAATCTCTGTTATATATATATATCTACTGAGATTCTCTTTGGCAGCTTCTATATACAGTATAAAGATGTACACTGTTATTAATGTTTTTGGAAATCACAGGGATACTAAATATATCGCAATACAATTCTCTATAATGCTTCACAGTGTTTGTGTTACTGAAGAGAATAAAATACTCTAAAACAGCAGGACACTTTGTGAATGTATTCTGCAAACATTAAAGTAAACGTATTGCTTTTATGAATATTGCAATATGGTGTTTATTCTTTTTTAACAATATTATTGCATACAGTGTGCTAGTGCTGGGCGATATGGGGAAAAATCATCATACAACACGATATGGAATGTTTTATATCACAATAACAATATATATATTTCATGATATACCACATTTGAGTTTGTTTTCAGTTATTTTTAAAAAAAATATGACACAATATCATTGCTTACTTTTTTTCCAACTTTATTTCAAAGTGACATTAAACCAAACTTTCACAAATGAGATTTATTACCTTTTAATGCATCAATAAATATATTTATCAAATGAAAACAGATGAGGTAGGTGCAGTAGCTAATTTTTTCAAAATTATACTGATATTTAAATTGAGTTATCAAAATTATCAATTAACATTTTTCTAAAGTGTCTCTCAAATAACGTAAAGCAGAGTCGTGTCTGAAAACCACATTATGAAGCTTTTTTTGCGAAGATTACTTTATTGTCACTTATATAAACCA